>NW_025333857.1:8750000-10000000 GCF_019186645.2 Phyllostomus hastatus
ATTGCCTGACTTTTGTAATTCTTACCTGGAATGCTTTACTTCAATAATGTGGGACATAGTCTACTGATGGTCAAGTTCATCATTTGAAAAATGAAGTTAAACAGATTTTAAAAAGCTAACAAATTATCCTTCTTCTTTTCATAGAAATTGTGCTAACTTTCATATGTTTGTTCCACAAATGTAAATACTAAATGCTTACTAAAAGCCAGGCAGTGTTCTAGACTCTGGGAATATAAACATGTTTAGGACATACCCACCAAGAACTAAATGAGACAGGGTACCAAAGCCAGTCAGCTGAGTGTTATCTTGCAATTCTGGATTCTGTGTTATAATTTATCACTCACATTCTTTCCTAGCCTTTCTGATACTTGGCATGATTTTCATTTTCTGAGCTCGGACCTCTCTTCTGTTTCATTCTTCCACTGCTGGACTGGAACAAAGTTCACTTGAAATGGAAGCAAATCTCAGCTGTAACCAAAGGTGCAAGATCAATGTTGGCAGCTACATTTAGGTTCAGGATTAAGAGACTTCCTCTTTAAGATAAAAATTCCAGATGATCCAAATATAGGCAAATAAACCCCGGTAGAACACTCAGCTTTCTGTGCTGAATCCAGGAAAAAAGCAAGAAATCACCATAGAAGCAACTCAGTCTCACTATCTCCAACCCCATGGGCTCCATGCTAATTGCCTACCCCAACAGTGAGATTGCATTTCAAAATATGGTCAAACACAAAATAGCCAAGTCAATCAAGCATTAAGTATTCAAGCACAATTATCCCAACACATGCCCAAGTACCAGCAGTGAAGCAGCTTAATTTTGGAGCAGCTCTGTAATCATCTCTCTGGGCAGCTGAGATTTTAACCTCTCCCCTCAGGCCTCCTGTTCAGGGGTAGGAAAGGAGGGAACTGGGCTGGCTGTCTCAGTGAGAGAGATCACAACAGGAGCAGACACTCCCTAAGTTAGGGGGCCTCATTTAAATGCATACTAAAGGTGGGGGAAGGGAAGGGGCAGAAGGTCTGCAGAAGTCCCCATTGTTGGGGAGAGTCCTGTGGGACAGATGGTGAGGCTGGTCACTCAGTCTAGCTGTCAGACACTCTGTGAAGTTCCTTGGGGACTGTGGGGCTTTCTTTCCACTTTCCACTCAGGTCCTGTGTGCTTTCTCAGTGTGAGTAAGGGCTTTCTTCACCACCCCTCAGACTTTCAGGAGGCTGAGTTGCTTGCTCCTTCCCCTATTCTTTCCTTCTGCTTTCTCTGTTCTTTCTGGATCAGCTAACTCTGGGCCTCTGAGGACCCACTCGATGCAGAGAAAAGTGAGTGATTTTCTTTGTCTCTAATTGATGCTGCGCTCTCTTCCAGTGGCTTCTGACTGGCATACTCACTCTGTTATTAAACAAATTACTCCACAGTCTTCGTTAGGACTATTGACATTTACTGCTAACCAACCCCTACAGTTAGGGGTGATGGGTAACTGACTTTCCTAGTCTTTCTTCTTCCTTTTATTTAAGTCCCGAAACGGGGTGGACCTACTGACCTTCTGTGCTTTGATTTGGACTTATGCTCTCCTTTCATGCTATATGAGGGTGTAAAAAATAAACATTGACTACAGACACAGCTCTTATTTCTATTACTAATGTATACAGAGTCAGCATTTCTACATACAGCTCTGTCTTTAAAGCACTAGCTGTTGAAAATATATCTTGGCCTCAAAGCCTGCTTCCTTTTAACATTATACACAGCTTGTGCCAAGGCAGCTATTCCTTAGAGTTCTCAGTTAAGATTTCCTTCAGCCTTGGATGCTGTTAAATTTGTTTTAGCTTTTAAACTACACTGGCAGTCCAGTGCTTGTTAATGATGCTTCTGTGAGCTGGACAAAGTCAGCATCAGTGAAGAGAGACTGGTGTCCAGGTTTGGCTGGCAAAGGTCAAGTCAGAAATATCATTTATTACCCCTTATATGCCTAGGATTAATTTTTTTCCCCAGGACTATTCTCTGGACACAAATTCTCTAATGTTGCACTTTTCTTTCTGGTGAACAAAATTTTGGTTTTGTGTTTGTCTTCCCTTCTACTTGTGAAAACTGTGGAGACAGACATTTTGTGTTCATGTTAACCAGGTCAGGATTCAGCACTACTCCCTGGGACATCAGAGAAACTCAATAAATTTTGACTAACTAAATAAATAAAAGGAGTTTTAGAATGTTAGAAATTAATAATAAGGAACACAATGAAATTTGAAAGAAGAAAGAGTGTCTAATCTGAAAGTCAAACATTTCCTCTATACCCCAACTATTCCAGATGATATTCCTGTGGGCTACAGTAAAACCACATTTTACTTGGAAGTAAAATGGCTGTGAGGGAGTAGAAAGAAAACCTGAAATCACTATATATTCATGGTCTAAAACATTCAAGAACTCTAGCCATTCAAGTGCTAATGTCCTAAGGAGATAGGCCCACCAACTGGCAATTTGCACAAGTAGTTTTGCAAGAAGTGCAGTGGACACATTTGCAGGAGATGGGATAGGAGCTTGGCCTCACCTCTGGGCACCCCGTCCCCCACCAACCTGCTGTGCGAGTCTTTTGCACACAGAGGTTGCAATGCAGAAGCAGAAGTTGTGGGTTCATTATGTGTAGTGTTGTCTTAGTGCTCAGGATACAGGGTGTGACACAGACGGGGGTAGGAGCCATTCCTTGCCCCTGAACAGCACTGCCATAGGCCTTTGGAGATTTACTGCTTTCTGAGCATCAGGAGATGGAATCCTTGGCACTTATGTCAAACTTCTTCTGTGGATACCTGTAGTGGCAAGATACCATCAGTTGGCTTTCCAAAATATCAGAGTAGGTGGAGAGCTGAAGAGAAAAGAATAGGAAGAAATGGATACATCTCATTGTGGGAGAGAAATGCAAACACATAAAGAAACTACATGATGATTAAAAAATTGAAGGCTACATACCCTACTTTGGAAGACAGAAATAAAAGCTAGGACATATTGCTTATACACACTTAAACACATATTTTTCTTTAATTGCATGTAAGCCTAGCACCAGAAAACTCATCTTGCAAAGGTAACGATGTACCCTCCAATTTGAAATCATAAAATAGCCTACTTAGAGAGGGGTATCTCTTAATTTTTGCTTTATCATTTTCTTAAGAAAATCTCCTCTAATCCATTCAGTCTGATATTGTTTGAAAAACAATCAGAGACTGTAAAACAGGATTGGCAAATGCATTATAAACACACTACATCATCCCTTCCCATTCCCATTACAGATATTGCTAACCAGTCCTTGCCTTCATTGCAACCTTAGAATCTGGATAAAGCACAATATACCAGCACCTTCTACCAAGTGATCTGTGCTGGTATTTGAGGTTACTCCTATTTACCACCTTCACTTAAAGATGATAATTATATAGTCTCAACATTAAAACATAGGAAATGAGCTTCATTGCTGAAGAGGTACTGAGAAGAACCCAGGATACAAATTTTGTATCCTGGTAAAAGGGCATGTCTACCATTGTCAAGAACTGCTGCTGGTTCCCATAAGGAGCCATGTGATATATAGCCTGTGGGTTGGAGTAAGGGATTATCATGGGAGGAAGAATTTGCTCATGTGGCAACTTGGGGAATTTATATTTGCCTCAGTACGTGTTTCCACGGTGCTGGTGAGTATTACACTGCATTGGGGAAACTAAAGAGGCCTAGACCAATTTCTGAGAAGGTGGTTTCTCAGCATTAGCAGGCTATAGGATAAGAATTGGAAGACCATTCACCTTGAACATCTCTTACTAGGAGTGACAAAGGAAAGCATTGGATCTCATTTCTTTTCTCTTGGAACATGACCTTCACAGTGAGTGAAGGCCTTCAGTCAGTATGGTAACATACAAAGAAGTTCATCATAGAAACTAACAGAACAATACTACAATTTAAGGAGTGCCACTGGCCAGGAGTACCACTGGCCATGAGCCTTTTCTTCACACTGCTCAGAATAAAAAATTTGAAGAGCAAGTTGCTTGTTTCATGGTTTGTTTAGCTGTCATTTGAGTCTTAATGTGTTTTGCATGTAGGAATTACCTCATTTGATCCTCACAACCACCATATGAATTATTCCCATTTTAAATTAAATGCACTAAGACCAAATGAGATTAAAATACTCACAGTCATAGAGCCTGGAATGACCAAATCGGGATTCAGATCATGTCTGTCATAACAAAGTCAATGTTTCCCCCCACACACATTATAAATCAATTTCAGAGGTTAATAACCTGTGCACCCAGAACTTTAGGGACTGTATGGCCCTTCATTCTCCCCCTCTCTGGCCTGAGGTTTAGAAGATCTTACTTCTCCCTCCCTGGTCAACACTGACCATTTTGTATGCTCTGTCTGGGTCTGGTAATAGAACAGAGAAATCCCATTTCTATAAGTTTGTGCTCAAAAGAGAATTCAAGACATTCTCTGAGGTTTTATTCCCTATTACAGGGAGTAACTAACCAGGCTATTAAGAACCTCACTTGCGGGGATCTATCTTTGACTGTTTTAAGCCAGAAGTAGACATGATTACATTAAAAGTATAAATATTACCAATAGGCTGTTCATTGGTAAGGGTAGGAAACAGTAAATGGAAGTAAGATCATTCTCTGCCACTTTAATTCTTCAATCAACAGATACGCTCCAGGGTGATAGTAACACTTAGCAGATATAAAACAAGTATCAAGCAATGTAAATGGGCAGGTCTTGGAAGCTCCCCTGCCATGCCAAACATTATGAACTATTAAGTGCTAAACCCTAGGGAAATGTGTAGGATGTGGGGTACAATGGGAAGACTCAGAGGAATGACAATTACCTGCTAGTAAGAATGTTTTTCAATATTTTAGAAACTAGGAGTTCCAAAAAGTGGTACAACAGTGGAACATCAGCCCTGGATATGCTTCTTAAAACCTGACTTAAAGACAATTTGATTGAACATTTTAACATGTCAAGAAGAGTGTGTTGCTCAGAACAGGGGTATTGTTAGCTACAGAGCAGAAAAATACAGGCAAATGCCATCCTAATGCTGAGCCAGAAGAGACTTTGCTCCATTCAGCAACACTAATTGATGGTGGAGATGACCCAGCTGGCTCTCTGAGTCTACATCCATTAAACAATCAACCTACACAACTAGTCCCTTACTCTGCTTCCATATTTATTTTAAAATCTATCTTATCTGAACTTCTACAATGCTTTTTCTCTATGAAACAGCTAAGATGAAAACATTTGTACACAACCAAGTGCATGTTGAGCTAACATGGAGAAAGTAGTAGATGTCTGTTACATCACTGTTTTCAGCACCCTTCACTGATCAGCTTTAAGTCCAATAATTAACATAGATATTGGGCAAGAGTATATTCCTAAAGAAAAATTTGATTTCACTACACTTCATATGTTTAATTTGGAGAGCCTTGAAAGAACTGTTAGAGTGATACCAGCCAAATTTTGCATTATATATGAGAACTGTAAGAAAAATACAAGAAGACAAATTCAATTGTTTCTCAAGTGCTGGTAAGGCTAAAAGTGTAAATAGGTTCAAAGTGGGTTGGATAAATCCATGGATGTCAACTCTGAGCAGATTTGTACCTTCTCAAGTCCTCTGAGATTTATGTGATTGATACTGTCTTTCAGAAAGATTGTGCTGTCAACTGAGATTACAGTTGTCCCCTTTATCCATGAAAGATATATTTCCAGATTCCCAGTGGATGCCCCAAACCAATCAAGGGTAGTATCAAGCCCTATGTATGCTATATTTTCCCCTATAAGTACATTTATGTCTATGATATAATTTAACTTATATATTAGATACAGTAGGTGATTAACAACAATAACATAATAAAATAACACAGTTAGAACAATATATTCTATAATAAAAGTTATGTGAAAGTGATCTCTCTGTTTGCAGTAAATTTTATATCTTCCACCTCAAACTTATTCCTGAATCTGTGTAACGACCCTCTACATTCAGTAAATGGCTTGGTGTCACTGGTTTCAGGGGATCCCTTGGTGCAGTCTTTGTATAGACTCAATGCTTTCTGGCATAACACATTATCAATCAGAATGTTTTCTGTTCATGCCTTCCATCCACAAATTTAATGCCTTTTCATCTTCACTATGCACTTATAACACACTGTGGTAATAACTTTTGCAGTTTTGAGGTACAACAACAAAACTATCACAAATTCATTTTTCCTTCGCAATTTCACAGATAGAAAATTCTTTCTTACTGTTGACCTTAGCAACCTCAGCATACAATATTTTTTCATTCCTTAATAAGTTGAGAACTTTCACCATTTCACTTAAAGAAAGCACTTACACAGCTTCTCTCTGGCATATCCGAATTGACAGCATCACTGCTCTTGCGTTTTGGGGCCATTATTTGAACACAAGCACTGTAATACCATGACACTCAATCTGATAACCCAGACAGTTCCTAAATGACTAAGGGGCATGTAGGGTCTATGGCATGAATACACAGGACAAAGGGATGATTCATACCCTGGGCAAGACAGAGTAGGATGGGTTAAGATTTTGTCTCGCAACATTGAATGTCTTGCAATTTATAACTTATCAGTTGGGTATTTCTGGGATTTCCATTTAATATTTTTGGACTGTAGTTGACCACAGATAACTGGATCATAGAAAGCAAAACCACAGGTAAGGAGGGACTGCTCTATTAGGCTGGTTAAAGGATGAATGTGACCCATCTGATGATATCCTGTAGGACTGTGGAGGTTAGCTGTAGTCTAAATATGTGATAGAACTAACCCCACACTCTAGTTTCTAATCCTCAAACCTCTAAGTGTTCCAAATATCAAGGGGTTGAATACAGGTATTTGGAAGTCCGCACAATCATTGGAAGGGTTGGGCAGTAAAGATCAGATGAGCTATCACTGATGATCTCTGCCTGTAGCAAGTGGTTCCTAAGAACCTTTCACTGCTTATATCAGCTGGCAACACTCACTTGAGGATGCAGAAATAGCCACTAATCATTGCCTAGAACACAAATTAGGTAATTATGTTCACACATCTCTCTACACTGCCCTCTGGTGTATAATAGCCTCTTTTTTCCATCCATCTCCTAAACTGCAGATGTGGGGCCTTCATTGGCTGACTCTAACCTGGAATTACATGGGGAATGGGATCCTGGGAAGTGTGGTTCCCAGCTTCTCCTCTGCAAGACCTTAAGTAGATGGAGGTGGTTTTTAGCTGACAACAGACTACTTAGCACAACATGGTAGAGGCTATTTCTAAATAAATGAGAAAATAAACATGAACTTTCACACCTGAATACTTTGAATTAGCCACATTCTAATATAGCCTTTTGAAAACTAAGCAGGAATGTTCTAATGTGCTGGTAGCTGAGAGACAGAATCTTATTTGGGGACTTTCTAAGAGAGGGACCTTGCTGTTTCCTAAACCTCACTGGTTCTTAAATTTAAGAAAAAGAAGAAGAACTGGAAGAATGGATGTGTTTTGCAACACACCATACTCTGCCAAACACCTTAAAATATCACCATAGTGAACTGCATCAGATAAAGCTGGGGAAAAATTTAGGGGAAAATTTAGGGGAAAAATTCTGTATGTAGAACTGAAGTTCACATGTCCACAAAGTAACAAGCTGTCAAACCAAGCATGATCAACTGTTTCAGAATTTTTCCATTAATATCCACTTGTAGCTTATTCATCTTTTGGTCATCTGCTAGTGCTTGCTACCAGAAAAGTGGTAGCAGACATCAAAGTTTAAGGATGAATTTTGGGAGAAAATTTGAGAAAATTATCTTCTCTAAAAAGACAGGTTTTATTCTCCCTAAAATCTTTAAAAGGACTCCCAGTATTATGCACTAACACTAGGCCACCCCAGTCCAGTATGCCAGTGGGAAATTTATTATAATGCCATGGGTTTGAGTCAACTACCTGAAAGAGTATTAAAGTTTTCAGAAGATGGCGGCTTTACTCTAGGCAGCGTTTTTCTCGGCTTCTGTGAAGAGGGGGGAAACTCGTGGATCGGTGGAGAGACAGAGCAAGTGGGCTGGGTTGCCAAATCACTTTTGAAAGCAGGACATCAGAAATTATTGCACTCACTGGAAAACCAGACGGTAAGCAGTCTGATACAGGACAAAAGGGGCCCAGGGGTCAGCGCGGCGTCTGGGGGTGTGCAGACCCCAGGCCCGCCAGTGCTCTGGGCTCTGCCCCAGGGCACCCTGGGAGAGGGAAGCTGCTGCTCCCTCCCTCCCCCAAATACGGGGGTGAGCAACTCCAGGGGAGAATGGGTCGCTAGAAGGAACAGATTGGCCAGTTGGACTGAGAAAAAATCGCCCAGGGAATATGAACAGCTGCCCAGAGACTGAGGAGAAGTGAGAGCCTCTAGCCGACAGGACCAGGGGCATCTCTAGCCTGGCGGAAGTGCAGATCGGTGGAGAGCACAAGCCAGCCGCGCTCAGCTCACGCCCTATGAGGAGGTCGGAATCGCGCGCTGCGATCCTGGAATCTCACGCTGTGATACTGGGAGGGACATGGTGCTGGGTGCATAACTGCAGTGGTGGCTCAGAGATTTCCAGCCAGCCCGACCAGGGGAGTCAGGAAAGGCGCCAACATCCAGTCGGAGTGTGGTACGGCAGGAACACAGAGCTGGAAACGGCTGGGCTCGTGCACCGTCGTCGGAGGAACTGACTCTTGCGCGCCAGTGTGTGCGGGGGTGCCCAGGGTACCTGACGGTCTTGCTGAGATCGGGTTGTGAGAGAGAGAAGCATTTCAAAGGCCCCTCAGCCAGCTGAAGCCAGCAAGAGCAGAAAAACTGGTCTGGCCAGTTAGAAACCAACAAGAGGGTTTTTTTTTGTTTGTTTGGTTCCTTTTTTTTTTTTTTGGTTTTGTTTGGTTTCTCTGGCTGTTGTTGGTTGACTGATTTTGTCTTGTGTTTTATGTGACTTTTTTTTCAATTCTTATTATTTTTATCTCACAATCCCTTATGTTTCTCTTCCTTTCAACCTAATATTATTCTTTCCACTCCAAATTTATCTCTCTTGCACTACATCTTCTGCTTTTCTTTCCCTTTTTTTTTAAATCTTGCAAGTTACTGTAAATTTGTATTATCTTTTTCTCACTTTTCTGACATTTTTTATTTTAATAATATTTTGGTATTCTTTTTCTTTCTGTATAATCTTCTTTGCTTGGCTGGTTATACTGTCATTTGATAGGTTCCCCCTGGTAGCTCAGTCACAAGGTGTTGATAAGTTACTATCCTTCATCTGTGTTCCATTAACACACCTCTCAAGGTTCTATACTCTTTATTCTTGTTATCTAGACCTCATCGATTCTGCCACAAAACTGTCACTTTACTATTACTGCTAGTAAGACCTAGTCTATACAATTGTAAATGCTTCTCAATGCCCCTACCTGATCTCAGCCCACTTTGCAATTTTCTGAACTATACTATTGTGGGGGTTGTCTCTATTCTTTTACACACTACACCTATTTACTAATCTTTAGTCCAACCCTACCTTAGAAGCTGACCTCCCACAGCCTCACAGCTTTCTAGATCCAACTAACAATCCTCTCGGCCTCAATAAGAGTCTTACCTTCTTTCCATCCTTTCTAAAACGTGGATAGTGGGGTGGAGGATCACGGTTAACACTATAAGAAGCCAAAGGATAACCCATCTCTTCTCTACTGGCTGCTAAAGTAAATATCATAGTATACTGTCTTGCTGTTTTAAACCATTTTGCCTTACTCCTCCAACTGATCCCAAAAAAGAGTAGGGGGAAGCTGTGAACACCAGTATACATGAAGGAGATTGCACCACTGAAACACACAAATATTCTACACAGAAGTTCACACCATAATTACAGGGAATCAGAACAGTTCAAATTAACAATCAAGAAGAAAAAAGAAGAAACCCACGAACAATGAGAAAACAAAGAAACAACCCCCAACTGAAGGGAAACAAGGAGGCTCAGGAAAAATGCTAAATGAAATAGAGGCAACTCAACTATCAGAGAGTGAGTTCAAAACAATGATTACCAGGAAGTTCAATGAACTCACAATCAGCTTTCAGAAATTAGAGGGAAACTACATCAATCTCACTGCAAACTATATAAACATGAAAAAGGAAATAAAACTCTCAACAAAGGTCAAGAGGAAATGAAGAATACAATTTCTGAACTGAAGAACACAGTAGAAGGAATGAAAAGCAGGATTGATGAAGCAAAAGATTGGATTAGCGAGCTGGAGGACAAAGTAGAAAACAGCATCCAGAAAGAGCAAGAAAAGGAAAAGAGGCTCAGAAAGAATGAGGAGGGATTAAGAGAAATGCAAGACAATATGAAACGTAATAATATCCGTATAATAGGGATTCCAGAAGGAGAAGAAGAAGAGCAAGGGATCGAAAACCTAGTTGAACAAGTAATGAAGGAAAACTGCCCTAATTTGACGACAGAAAATTCACACAAATCCAGGAAACACAGAGAGTCCCAATCAAGAGGAACCCAAAGAGACCCACCCCAAGGCACATCATAATTAAAATGACAAAATTTCAAGAAAAGAGAGAATCTTAAAGGCAGCAAGGAAGAAGAAGGAAGTAACATACAAGGGAGCCCCAATAAGGCTAACAGCTGACTTCTCAATGGAAACACTTCAAGCCAGAAGAGAATGGCAAGAAATACTCCAGGTAATGAGAACCAGAGGTCTGCAACCAAGGCTACTATATCCAGCAAGGTTCTCAATCAAGATAGAAGGACAAATAAGAAGCTTCCCAGACAAAAGAAGTCTAAAAGAATACATCTTGACCAAACCAGCTCTGCAAGAGATTCTAAAAGGACTGCTTTAAGGAAGAGAGAAGAAAGAGAGAGAGAGAGAGAGAAAGAGGAACACACGTACATAAAAGACAATGAATAAGTACCTATCAATAATAACCTTAAATGTAAATGGATTAAATGCTCCAATCAAAAGACATAGAATAGCTGATTGGATAAGAAAAAATGACCCACATATCTGCTGTCTACAAGAGACCCACCTCAGGATAAAAGACCTACACAGGCTGAAAGTGAAGGGCTGGAAACAAATCTTCCAAGCAAATGGACAGGAAAAAAAAGCTGAGGTAGCAATACTCATATCAGACAAAATAGACTTCCAAAAAAGGTCCATAAAGAGAGACCCAGAAGGTCACTTCATAATACTCAAGGGAAAAATCCATCAAGAAGAAATAAATATTGTAAGTATATATGCACCCAACATAGGAGAACCCAAATACATAAAGAAAATCTTAGAGGACTTCAAGAAAGATATGGACAGCAACACAATTATAGTGGGAGATTTTAACACCCCACTATCAAAAATGGACAGATCTTCTAAACAAAATATCAACAAAGATATTGTGGCATTGAAGAATACCCTTGATGAAATGGACTTTACTGGTATATACAGAGCCCTCCATCCAAAAGGAGCTAAATATACATTCTTTTCAAATGTACACGGAACATTCTCAAAGATAGACCACATGATAGAACACAAAACAAGCCTCAAGAATTTCAAGAAAATTGAAATCATACCAAGCATTTTCTCGGACCACAGGGGACTGAAGCTAGAAACCAACCCCAAAGGAAAAAAAACCAAAAAACACTAAAAATCATGGAGATTAAATAGCATGCTATTAAACAACGAATGGGTCAAGAATGATATTAGGGAAGAAATCAAAAGGTTTCTGGAAACAAATGAAAATGAACTCACAACAATCCAAAACTTATGGGACACAGCCAAGGCAGTCCTGAGAGGGAAGTTCATAGCGATACAGGCCCACCTAAAAAGGTTAGAAACATTCCAAACAAACAACCTAACCCTACGTCTACAAGAACTCAAGGAACAACAACAAAGGCAGCCCAGGGCAAGCAGAAGGAAGGAAATAACCAAGATCAGAGCAGAATTAAATGACATAGAGACTAAAAGCATAATTCTAAGGATCAATGAATCCAAGAGCTGGTTCTTTGAAAAGATAAACAAAATCGACAAGCCTTTAAGCAGACTCATCAAGAGAAAAAAGAGAAGACCCAAATAAACACAATCAGAAATGAAAGAGGAGAGATTACAACAGATACCACAGAAATACAAAGGATTGTAAGAAATTACTACAAAGAGCTGTGTGCCAAGAAATTTGAAAACCTAGATGAAATGGACAACTTTCTAGAAAAATATAATCCTCCAAAACTCAATGAAAAAGAAGCAGAAAGTCTGAACAGACCAATAACAACAAAAGAAATTGAAGCAGTAATCAAAAAAACTCCCAACACACAAAAGCCCGGGACCAGATGGTTTCACAGGAGAATTCTACAAAGCATTTAAGGAAGAGCTAACCCCTATCCTTCACAGACTATTCCAAAAAATCCAAAAAGATGGGAGTCTCCCAAACTCTTTTTATGAGGCCAACATCATCCTAATTCCAAAACCAGATAAAGACACAAGAAAGAAAGAAAACTTCAGGCCAATATCACTGATGAACATTGACGTTAAAATCCTCAACAAAATACTGGCAAACTGCATCCAACAATACATTAAAAAGATTATACACCATGACCAAGTGGGATTCATTCCAGGGATGCAAGGATGGTTCAATATTCGCAAGTCAGTAAATGTAATACATCACATAAACAAAAGCAAAGACAAAAACCACATGATCATATCAATTGATGCAGAAAAAGCATTTGATAAGGTACAGCACCCATTCATGATAAAAACACTCGGCAAAGTGGGAATAGAGGGAGCATTCCTCAACATAATAAAGGTCATATATGAGAGACCTTCAGCCAACATCATACTCAATGGCCAAAAATTTAAAACCTTTTCCATTAAGATCAGGAACAAGACAAGGCTGTCCACTTTCACCACTTCTATTCAATATAGTACTGGAAGTTTTAGCCACAGCAATCAGACAAGAAAAAGAAATAAAAGGCATACAAATCAGGAAGGAGGAAACAAAACTGTCATTGTTTGCAGATGACATGATAGTGTACATAGAAAATCCTATAGACTCCACAAAAACACTGCTTGACCTAATAAAGGAATGTAGCCAAACAGTGGGATACAAAGTCAATATCCAGAAGTCAAAGGCATTTCTGTACACCAACAATGAAACAGCAGAAGCAGAAATCAAGGAAAAAATCCCATTTGAAATAGCAAAAAGAAAAATAAAATATCTAGGAATAAACCTAACCAAAGAGGTAAAAGACCTGTATTCAGAAAACTACAGAACACTGAAGAAAGGAATCAAGGAAGACACAAACAAATGGAAACATATACCGTGTTCATGGATTGGAAGAATTAATATCATCAAAATGTCCATACTACCCAAAGCAATTTACACATTCAGTGCAATTCCTATTAAAGTACCAATGGCATATTTCACAGACATAGAACAAACACTTCAAAAATTTATATGGAATTATAAACGACCCCGAATAGCTGCTGCAATTTTGAGAAAGAAGAGTTAAGTAGGAGGGATCACAATACCCAACACTAAACTATACTACAAGGCCACTGTACTCAAAACAGCCTGGTACTGGCATAAAAACAGGCACATAGACCAATGGAACAGAACAGAGAGCCCAGAAATAAGCCCAAGTCTCTATGGTCAATTAATATTTGACAAAGGAGGCAGCAACATAAAATGGAGTAAAAATAGCCTCTTCAACAAATGGTGTTCGGGAGAACTGGACAGCCACGTGCAAAGAAATGAAACTTGAGCACCAACTTACACCACATACAAAAATAAATTCAAGGTGGATAAAAGACTTAAATATAAAACATGACACCATTAAAGTCCTAGAGGAGAACGTAGGTAGGAAAATCTCAGATATTTCACGAAGAAACTTTTTTACTGATGTGTCCCCTAGAGCAAGGGACATAAAGGAAAGAATCAACAAATGGGACCTCATCAATATTAAAAGCTTCTGCACAGCTAAAGAAAACAGTATCAAAATGAAAAGAGAACCAACTGTATGGGAAAACATATTTGCCAATGACACCTCAGACAAGGGTTTAATCTCCAAAATATGTAGAGAACTTACACGACTGCACTCTAAGAAGACAAGGAATCCAATTAAAAAGTGGGCAAAGGTCTTGAACAGACAATTCTCCAAGGAGGACATACAGAAAATCCAAAGACACATGAAACGATGTTCAATATCGCTAGCTATCAGAGAAATGCAAATTAAAACCACAATGAGATACCACTTCACACCAGACAGAATGGCCATCATAAACAAAGCAACAAACAAGTGTTGGAGAGGTTGTGGAGGAAAGGGGACCCTAGTGCACTGCTGGTGGGACTGCAGACTGGTACAACCACTATGGAAAGCAGTATGGAACTTCCTCAGAAAACTAAAAATGGATCTGCCTTTTGACCCTGCAATTCCACTGCTGGGACTCTATCCTAAGAATACTAAAACACCAATTCAAAGGAACCTATGCATCCTGATGTTCATAGCAGCACAATTTACAATAGCTAGATGCTGGAAGCAACCAAGATGCCCATCAGTAAATGAATGGATCAAGAAACTATGGTACATTTACACAATGGAATTCTATGCAGCAGAAAGAAAGAAGGAGATCCTACCCTTTTCAACAGCGTGGATGGAGCTGGAAAACATTATGCTAAGCGGAACAAGCCAGGCAGTGAAAGACAAATACCATATGATCTCACCTTTAACAGGAACCTAAATAACAAAACAAAGAAACAAGCAAAATATAACCAAAGACACTGAAAAAGAGGACAGGCTGATCGTGACCAGAGGGGAGAGAAGAGGGAATTTAAGGGGACAGTGGGAAGAGTTCACAGGAACAAACTTAAAGGACACATGGTCATAGACTAAGGGGAGGGTGGTAATGGGAGGGAAGTGGGGAGGGTGGGAGGGGGGACTGGATTGGGAGTAAAAGGGAGAAAACTGTATTTGAACAATGATTAAAAAATAATAATTAAAAAAATAAAAAAAATATAGTATTGGCCTAACAAATTTTTAAAAGGTGAAGAAATTATAATAACCCATCTCCTAATGACCCCCAAATTACCTGCTGCTACTAGAGCCAACATTCAGATGAAAATGTTTAAGGATGTTCAAAGCTGAGATTCTATGCACTGCACATCTCTAGAAGTTCTGTGCCAGAAAGTTCTCATCAGTGGCTCAAAATCATGAAAATTTGCTGAACTAGTAGACAAATGTGACCAACCCTACACTAGAAACCCAATACAACAAGGCAGAAGGGTCTTGTACCAGGAAAGCAGAAAAAGAATAGACAGTTAGAGATGAGAAAGGAAGAGACAGAAAGAGATGGGAGAGAGAGGGGGAGGGAAGTAACGGGGTGAGGGAGAGTGAGGAAGAGAGAACATGTACACACACATGTACTAACATTTTTAACAGATCAAGATCAAGGGCATAGCCTGTAGTTTAGAAATTAAGGTATCATCTTCTTCCAGGACTTAACAATTGGTACTAAGAGAGAAATGAGGTAGAGTCATTCCCCTAAGTTTCTTAAAACTTAGCCAGGAAAAGTTCTCTAGAAAATGGGGATGGGACATTGACTCTTCCCAGATGAATGTCAAATATATTTATTTTAAAATGTGTGATGAACTGCTTTGCTGTAACCAAAACCGGACAACAGAATAGGACATTTTTGCATCTCAGAAAGGAAATTTTCCAACGGACAGGGCTCTTAATTGTGTGAACCAGACCCAACAGTGGGGTCAAGTTCAGAGGAGATTCATGCAAGTTATATATTATATATATTGAAACTTGAACCACCTATGACCTTGCCAGACTGGTTCATGGATGACTTCTCATTACTCTTAACATAAATTCTAAGCTTCTTACCATGGCCTGCAATATCCTAAATTATTAGACCTCTACCCACAAGTCCAGGCTCCTGGTACTCTCATCTTTATTTGCTAAGCTCCAGCCACACTGTGGCTTTCTTAATGTTGCTCACACAAACTAAACTTATCCCAACCTCAGAGGCTTTACCTGTGCCATTTCCTCAATTCTTCACTTTTTCAGATTTTTTGAAACTATCTGAGACTTTTCCTAACCACCCCATGTTAAAGACTTTGCATCAGCCCAAACAAGCCATTCTCTTTCCAATTTCTCTTTAATTTCTTCATAGCGTTTAGCAACTTCTGAAATTAAACTATGTATATACTTTTAAAATCTGCCTCCACCACTAGAACATAAACTCCATGAAAATGAGGATCTTATCTTTCTCAGTGATGACATTACTGAGTTGAAAAAGTGTGCCATCAAGAGAGAGAACTCAGAGCCACACATGCATCTTCAATTATTTGTTCATTTATTCTTTCCTTCAAAGAAAAAAATTGTTAATCACCTGCCTTTTGCCAAGCACCAGGGATTGAGTAATGAGCAAAAAACTTGTCCTCCTGGAGCTTACATTCTAGTATTCAGAATAGCCAATAAATAAATATAATGATATCAGGTACGCTGTGAAAAAATTAAACAGGGTATGAGAAAAAGATGCTTAATCTGGCATTTTATGAGGTATTCAACAAAGACTTTCTAAGGAAGTGACATTTAAGCAGAGACTGAAAAGAAATGAACAATGTACTATGTGTACTGCACAAGAGAAATGTTATTCCATGCAGAATAAATAGGAAATGCAGAGGCCTTGGAGTGGGAGTATACTTGGTATGGCCAAGGAACAGCAAGGAGGCCAAGGTGGCTGAGAGCATATGAAATGGGCAGAGATAGATAATAATTCTGAATGGTTAGTAGAGCCAGATCCACAGAGAGAAGCTGTGGAGGCTTACACTTTGGTCTTAGGGGAATCAAGGAAAACCCTGGGAAAGTGGGAGCATGAGGCCTGGCCTATCTCAATCTCTTTGGGACTCCTGGCGTTTCAGCATGCATCTCATTACTTGACCAGCTGTCTACATTTAGAGCAGGCAGGCTTCAGGGCTGCATCAGACTTCTTATTCTCCTGCGAAGAGGTAGCAAATAAATCAGAAGGAGAGCTCTTCGGTGCAAGTGTTACAACCCTGAGGGACCACAGGGAAATATAGGGAAGAAAACAGGTAGAGGTAAGAGCCTTTGTGATTCAGGTATTAAAAAAAACAATGGACTATTTGACCTGGTTTAGGTAATCTCAGATTACTGAGAACTGTTTATTTGTGAAATGTCTGTATTAATAGGTCTGCATGTTCACTATTGTGTGTACATGTGTGAACACATGGTATTGAACCTGGCAGATATTCCCTGTTGTCTCAGTGGGGACAGACTTGGAGTCCATACAAAGTCCTTCATTTTACATGGAGGAAACTAAGGCCCAGAGAGCTGAAGTCCTTTGTGTAAATGTGCACAGCTGGTCAAGATTTGAGGTCTAGCTCTGTCTGTGTCTTTCCCCTCTCTGAACTCCTTCAAGACACAGTTCTGGCTTCTGAAGAACACATTCAGTCTACATAGTTTAGGCATATGACATAACTATCTGAGGAAGTCAAATAAGCAGAAGGAAGAAATCTTGGTGCCACCAAACCTAACAGGAGGATCAACTGCAATGGTTAGTGTTTGAATCTTGCCCTGTACCACACCACTACTTCCTTCCATACTTTGAGGCTATTCAGGAACTTGCTGACAACACAGAATTCCAGAAAATAGAGACCCCATTTGTAGACAAAGTAGAATTGAATATTTGCTAGAATTTTTCTCTCACATTTCCCCTTCAAAGCAGAGTCCAGCCAATTTAGCTCACATCACCTCCCTGTGTGGCTGGCTGAGAGGAGCAGTGTGCGTGTGTCTGCATGTAAACTGGTCACTGTGTCTTTGCAATTCTCTTTCATGCCTGCCCTTGCATCAGCCACTGCTGCCTTGACCTTAGCTCACCCCCTTCCAGGGCCACTGGCATCTGATTATGTACTGAGCATCAGCCTGCCTTCTTTGACCATCTTACTAAGGCCAAATCAGAATGAGATGATCAGCTTAAACAACAGGAGAAGTTCTCCTCCCTCTTATCACAAATGTTTAGTCAGTTTAAACCTGGCTACTCCTCAAGGATATACTTGAAACAGAGGTGATGCTACTCAAAGATTACCAAGATTCCTCTCCTACTTCACACACACTTCAAATATCATCAAGCTTCAGTGTTCTCTCCTCTTCATATTTTTTTTCTCTCCCCAGTGTATTTCCTCACATGGTGTATTAGTCAGGGTGTTCCAGAAAAATAGAATCAATATAATATATAGAAATGTATAATAGGAGATTTACCATAGGAATTGGCTCATTATGGAGGCTGAGAAGTCCCACGTCTGCCATCTGCAAGCTCGAAACCCAGGAAAGCTGGTGGCATAATTGAGTCCAAGCCCAAGGTCTGAGATCCAGGCTTGCTGATGATCTAACTCCCAGTCTGAAGCCAAGAGCCTCAGAACATGGAGATACGGGGATATGTGGGGGAGGGGGCAGGCAGCTGATGTAAGTCCTGGATTCCAAAGGCCAGAAAAACAGGAGCTCCCATATCCAAGGGCAGAAAAAGATGGATGTCCCTGCTCAAGAAAAGAGAATTTGCCCTTTCCTACCAATACATTTATAGATTTTGATATTTTGAGTATGCCAGCTATTTCCCTCATGTTGATTGTTCTCAATGTTTCAATTTGATTGCTATCAACTTCAACTGGTCTACCTGACCAGTTGAGGCATTACCCAATGAGAAATCTCCAGCACAAAACTTTGCAAACCACTTTTGGCACATTCAACCAGCCGCAGAACCTTCTTCATACAGTGCACAAATCTTTTTTCTCATTTCAGTTGCATTTTTTCCTTTCTTGGAATAATAAAGCATAATACTCCAAAAATGTTGGGTATCTTCTTCCATCTTCATTACTAAAATGGCTGCACAAAAATTGACCAACTTCAATTATGTTTTTTAAGTGCACACTGATATGACAGCTATCACAGTACAATGTAACAAAATTGTTTTGAATGAAGTTAAAGTTAAAGACAACTAAGTGTTACTACAGCCATTGTACAGAAAAAAACAAAAGAACTTTTCGGCCAACCCAATAGCTGGTCCTCAATGGATTGGATGATGCCTACCCACATTGGTGAGAACAGATCTTCTTTACTTAGTCGACTGATTCAAAAGTTAATCTCTCCTGAAAATTCCTTTACAGATGAACTCAAAAATAATGTTTTACTAGCTCTCTGGGCATCCCTTCACCCAGTGAGGCTGTCACATAAAATTAACCATCTCACAGGGGTCCTCAGATTACTCAATCACCACCAACTCCCATCTCCTTATCAGGAGCTCTGAACTCCTTCCTAACTTCTAAATGCTAGAGCAGCATGCTCTAAGTCTCAAAGAGAGCACATTCTGGTCATTCCCTTCCCAATCTCACCTCTGCACTTCCTTAAAAAATCCTTCCTCTTCCTCCTATATTCAATTAGGAAGCTGCACTTCAGTCAGCACAATTTCCCAAGCTGAAAATGCTCCTCCCCTAACCTCTCTTATCACACTGGTCACTGTGTCCTTGAAGTTCTCTCTCATGCCTGCCCTTGCCTCAACCACTGCTGTTTTCACCTTAGCTCACCTCCTGCCAGGCTCTCAACAACGGAATCCTTATCATTTACACGACCACTTATCAAACCCTCCTGCCTATTGCACAAACCATCCTGCCAACTGCTATTGACTTTTTAAAAGAATAAAGGAAATTCCCAAATAGGAATCCAATAAGGTTTGAACATCAACACTGTTCATGAAATAGGGCCTGCCACAGTTTTTTTTTTTTTAAGATGACAGCTAAGCATATAAATGCTGGGATGTTTGTTAAAAAAGAAAACCAACCTCATCACTTTACAGGCACATTGCAAGTGGAAGGAAAGGAGTGTCGGAACAATTTAGATTCTGAGAGGCCTTTTTTGGGTTCTGTGGTTAGATGACTTCCAAGCCACATGACTTCCCTGAGCTTTGACCTTCCCATCTGTAAATTCAGACATTAATACTGTCTACCTGAGAGGGTCATTGTATTAAGTATGACAGCGTGTGCAAGGGATGTCTCTGTCTGCCTGACTCAGAGTAAATGACAAAAGATTCAATTTTTTTCTTAGCACTGCCTAGTGACTTCTTCCTTATGCACACTCATGCTTCTTATCAGGAATGCCTGACCTGAGCATGAGGGGCTGGACAATTTCGTCAACATGCTTAAGTCGAGTGTGTTTTAAGGCAAGCAGCCTTTTCTTCAGAGTCCCGAGCCTGGGTTTCAGGTGCACGTTTCCACCAGCTGGCTGACATATGTGGCCTGCTGCAGACTAATTTCTTCTGACATGTTGTTGCCTTGAATGCACAGTCACAGAGCATGTGCTAAAGTGCTAAACATACCCAAACTGTGCACTTTCCAATCTGTGAAAGCTTTTTGGTGGGTCCAGGCTTTTTTTTCTCAACCTGAGGTATTATAATGGAGCAGCACATGGACACTTCATTGAGGCAATCTGTCATTTTGCAAATGCTTAATAGCAGCAGCAGTACCTGTGTGTCCTTCTCAGTGAGCCAGGCGCCACCAAACAGCTGCTCTTCTTTCGAAGTTGGAGCTGCATTAATGAGCTTGCAGACAAAGAACTGACTGTGCAGTGTGGCTCTGGGTCCACACACAGGCTGAAGGTAAAGTACAGAGTGAAAGCTACACTGGAAAATCCTGTGACTTCATTTACAAAAATTGGTTTGGGGCCTAAATGAGCTAATGCATTCCTTGAGACTTTCAGACCTTGGAAAGGTGAAATCACCCCTGTGCCATTTTTATCATCACAGTTAGCTATTGGTTATCTGGCACTGCAGAATTTAAGTGTTAACACACTTTGAATCTCACTATAACTGTATAAAGCACAGGTGGCAAACACAAGGCCCGAGGGCTGAATTTGGCCCTCCAGCTTGTTTTATCGGGCCCAGCACCTTGTTTCTAGTTGATGACAACAACGAGCTCCTTTTCCAGAGTTAAGGAGTAGTTACATTTCAGGGGTGTCAAACTGATTTTCACCGGGGGCCATGTCAGCCTCATAGTTGCCTTCAAAGGGCCGAATGTAATTTTAGGACTCTACAAATCACAGGTGGCAAACACAAGGTCCACGGGCCAAAACTGGCCCTCCACCTTGTTTTATCGGACCCAGCACCTTGTTTCTACATGGCAGCAGTGCTGAGCTCCTTGCCCTAGTTAAAGAGTAGTTACAGTTATACAGATGTAGCAATCAAACCCAAAGCTACTGCTACTACTACTAAAATAATAATACAAATTAAGCAGCAATAATACTATTAGTAGGCAGCATTGCCTTAGACTTTGCCATGGGGTAACACCTGGTGCTTATATTCATTGTTGACTTCTCTCAACAACCCATCAAACAGGTATTTTATCCTCTTTCTACATGGATTCTGAGGTCCAGAGAGGTTAAGTAACTTGCTGGAGGTTACAGAGCTTGTACATGACAAAACAAGGCTAGACTCCAGGTCCCTTGACTCGGTGCTATTTTCTTGGTGCATGTGTACCTCAGGCAATTAGACCCCAGGATAGTGAGTGGTGTCCAGGACATTAGGACATGCACATAGCCCAGCATGGCCACGGCTGAAAGAAATTAATAGGTGTGTAGCTGTTCCTTTGGTCATCCAATGATTTTAATCGCTTGCTTTTCTCCTTCTGTCTAGTTGCTAAGAAATGATGAATAAAAGGACAGGTTCTAAAAAAAAACCTGGCTTCAGGTATAAGTTGTATGAGTTCAGTTGAACCCTCTGACAGTTGTTTTAAAATATCTGTGTATGTGCACACACACACCCACATCTATGTCACACATGGGTGGAGGATGAGAGCAGAGAGCTGTAGGTTGATTACGTGTCCTTTTTCTGCTTCCTGACAGCTATGAAACTACAAGTGGGTAGATTATAGTTGAAGATAAAAATAGGCATTATTCTGCCACTTTCTCTTCCCAGCTTTTTAGTCACTCCAGCTTGAAAGCATATTGTAGCATTTTATTGTAGTCTGGGCTCTTGTGGATTCTCTTGTTTGTGATTCCTTTTTGGAAAACTAGAAACATTCCCTCTCTGTGGAGAAAGGAACTCAAGTACGAGTGAGAGAGGGGCAGTGGTATGTGTGTGTGTGTGCACGTGTGTACATACACACCCGTGTTCTTCCCAGCGCCTCTAAGAGAAGACAGGCTGTAGAGTGTGAATATGAATAGAGCGGAAATTGGAAATTGACACAGCTGTTTCTGTTTAACTGTAACCATTTTTAGAATTTCAGGATGCACTAAGCTTCCAAAACTAGGCAGCCCACTCAACCTTGGTATTAAAGATTATTGAGGGTCAGGGGGAGTGATTTGAACACATAGGATGCATCATCCCAGAGTCTAAAGGACCTCCTTCATCCCAGCATTGAGAGTCACTCAGTACAACACATGCCAGGCACCCTCTTCGGCAATTAAACTGAATTCTATGAGTAGTTGTATGTCAGGTCTATCCTAAGCCACTTCCTTTTCCACACGTCTTCTCCATTCTTTTTCCTGAAATTTTAGCTTATGGTCACTTCAAACACAGCAAAGTACAGTGTTCAGTGTTTCTAAACTTAGGTTCCCTGAACCACAGCACCCCCAATCACTGTGTTTTATAATGCACATTCTGTGCCCACCACAGGTCGACGGGATTTGAGTCTAACAGGAATCTGACTTTTAATAAACTCCCCCAGCTATTCTTGTAAACACTAAAATTTTCAAATGCCTGGTAAAGTCACAAAGAAAAAGAATTCTGATGTTGCAAGCGCTTCGTCTTAATACAGGACTTATCACTTTATACCTGGGGCGGGGGGGAAACAAGACACTCACAGATGCTGCGTATTCCCTACCTATTTACAAGGGGACTGACATTGGCCAACTCACATTTTCTATAGGTTCTGTTTATTTACCTGTAAAATGGGGATGACAATGGTGTCTAAAGTATAAGATTGTTATAAACATTGAGAAAACATATGTATTGACATAGGACAGTGGTTCTCAACTGGGCTTGGGTGACCTTGTCCACCAGTGGGGATGACTGTGAATGTCTGGGCACATTTCTGGTTGTCAAAACCCAGGTTGGGGGATGGTAGTACTACTGTCATCTAGAATAGAAGCCAGTGATATGACTAAATATCCTACAAGGCACAGGGAAGCCCCCCACAATAAAGAATTATCATCCCAAAATGTCAATAGTTGACATTTTGAGAAACTCAGGCATAGAGCCTGGCACATCATGCCTGGCTTCAAATTCTGGGTACCGCCAGTCTAGCTGTGTGATCTCAGGTAGGTTGCTCAGTCATTTGGTGTTTCAATTTCTCCATCTGTAAAATAAGGATAAAAATACCTGCCTCACAAGGTTAGTGAGGGCTCCAGGATGTAATATAGAAAACACATCTGGTATATTTTCAGAAGGGTCCTTTATTTTATTTCCTTATTCTGGCCTGATTTAAAAGGGTCTGATTTCCACATTCATACAAGCTGGAAAGCCTAAGGCTTCCTCACCTTTAATTTGTCAAGTGAGGTACTTTACGAGTTGGCGCCAAGCAGGGCACAGATGGCCCATCATCTGAGCATGCATGCATGGCCAGGCCCTGTTACTGAGGTTAGGAATCAGAGGGCCCCCTGCTGGGCCAAGGCTCCAGGACAGCCCCATAAACAGCCACAGGCTGAAACCCTTGCCCTGAGTGCACTATTAACCCCATGATGCTATATTAAAATAATGGAGAACTAGCATATTAGAAAGGATAGGACAAAACCTAAAAATAAATCCAGCTAACAAGGTGAGGTTTCTGATTGGGGCTGTACAGAAACACCACACCCTTTACCATTTAAGCCATTGGACCTAGGATCCTGACAATTTACCATCAACTACTCAGTTATGTATGTGAATGGAAGAGAGCACAGGTGTCCCATGATTTAGATTTCATGTGTGACCTCAGAGTGCAAAGAGCATTAAAATGATGCAAGATTTTGGTGTATACTTCTGAATCTGCTGGTGTTTCTGGGTGCTCCACCCTAGGTGGGGTAGTGGAATTTCACTACTCTGGGAGTAATTTTAATGTGTAATGATCACAGATATAGCACAGTGGCCAGATCTTTATATTAATTTGCATTCAAAAGAGAGATAGACCGAGACCCCACCCCACCCCATTGCTCTCTGGGTTTTAAGGCTATTCAAGTCATTTTCATCTTCCTTCTTTCTAGTACAATCAACTCTAACTGATACTTAGTCAACTGAGTACAACTGGGGGGAGGCTGGGGGCCTACCTGATGTGTCCAAAGGACAGAATGACTAAAGATATGGTTCAGGCCTTCAAAAAGGTGGTAGAGATGAAGAAAAACACTGTTCTCCTCACCCCCCACCCAAAAATGTTAAGGGCTGCTTTTTCCTAAAAAAAAGATGCACTTTAGAATCAGACTTCTTACTCTTTGTTATTTGAACCCAGTCACACACATCCCTCCTGAGAAGAGGGTTAGGGAGCAGGTGAATGGCTCTGCTACAGGAGTTTTGCTCCAGATAGAGCCAGAAACAAGCAAACACTGCACAACTGCTGCCACAGCACGGAGCCTGCGATGAAGTCAGCAGGCAGGTGCCGCCTCACTCCCCCTCATCCTTATCACACAGCTGCATCAGCTTTTACTTTTCATTCGGTCAAACAAACTGTAAATTCATCCTGCTCATCAGGAAGTCACCAGTTAAGGAAATGAGACTGACTGATCCCAGCAGAGATCCAAGGCCAGCTCTTTGTTGAGGGTGGGACAGCCATGCAAATGGAAGGCAGCTTTTGTCTTTCTCAGGGGAAGGTGATGTTGTATCAAGGGCCACTGCTTGGGGTTCCTCAGTGACTCTTACCATGGACCAGGAAAAGTATACTCTCCATCTACCCTGGGCAGGGAGGAAACACAATCCTTACAACAGCCCTTGAGATTTGTTAAGTAGCATTTGCAAGTAGTATCTTCATTGTACAGTGGAACAAACCAAGTCCCGGAGAATAGAGAAGGGTCTCTTTTTCCAAAGCCCTCCTCAGCCATAAAATTCACTTCCCATTAAAAGATGAGCAAGTAGTTAAGAATCTGATCTTGTTACTCTCTTGCTTAAAACCTTCCTTTTGCTTTCCCATCGCCTGAGGCAGTTCTTCTCAATCCAGGCTGCACACTGGAAATACCTGGGGAAATTTCAGAAATGCAATGTCCTGGCCCCAATCCAGACCAATTAAGCCACAGTCGATGGGTGGTGGAATTCCAGCTCTGCTTTAGAGTTTTTTTTGAAAGCTGTTGAATGATTCTCAAGTACAGTCAAGATTAAGGACTACGGCCTTAAGGGATTAGTGTCAGGCTCCTTAACATTTCTTGCCAGGTCCTCTTGCAACCTGGCCCTTGCTTATCTCTTTAGCCTCATCTCTTACTGCCTCCCATTTCACGCTCACCACTTCATGCTGGGCCAGCCTGGGCTCCTCCACAGGACTATACATTCCTGCATCTTTGCCTTGGTATGCCTCCATACACCTGGAATGCTCTTCCCTCTGTTCTTCACCTTGATTAATTTCTAGTTTTTCTTTCAGATTGAGCTCAACACTACCTCCTCCAGGAAGGAAGCCTTCCTCAGCACCACCTGGTGACCCTCCTAGGTGAATTACATGAGCCTACCCTATCACTGCAATACGTCACCATCCTTACTTGCCTCCTCCTTCACTGGAGTGAGTGCCTGACCAGGTCAGACCCTATCCACCCCCTCATTCTCAGTACACAGCACCAGAGCACTCACATTATTTGCTGCTCCAAAAAAGTCAAAAGCAGGGATTCACCCAGATACCTGTGTGCCCATATTCCTAATAGCATTATCCATAATAGTAAAAGGGGGAAAGAGCCCAAGGGTCCATCAACAGGTGAATGGATACACAGAATGTGGTATAGCCCTACAAGGGAATATTATTCAGCCTTAGAGAGGAAGAAAATTCTCATGCATGCTGCAACATGGATGAACCTTGAAAATATTAATGCTAAGAGAAGTGAAACATAAAAGAACAAATATTATATGATTCGACTTGTATGAAGTACCTAGAATAGGCAAATTCATAAAGACAGAAAGGAAAATAGAGGTAACCAGGGGCTGGGAGTGAGGGGGAAAGGGGAGTTATTGTTTAATGGGTGCAAGGTTTCTGTTTGGGATGATGGGTTGCACAACATTATAAAGCACTTAATGCCGTTGTACACTTACAATGTTAAAATGCTAAATTTTATGTTATATATATTTTACCACAATAACACAGCAAAAAAGTTTATTGAATAAATAAATCCTAATGTACTTAGAAGAGATCTAAAGCTCTCCTCCACAGGGTCTAGCTTTAGACCCTATGTGATCTGCCCCCAGCTTTCCTTTCTGTAAATATACCAGACTTGTTCCCTATTCAAGTTCATTGCAATTTGTTTCAGTGCTTAAAATGATTATCCCTATATTCCTCTTTCCCTTAATTAAAATGTCACACAAATGACATGTCATTAAAATTGCCTCAGAATGGCTTTCCTTGACCATGATATTTCAAATTGCTAAACTTACTCCCATCAATTAAATTAGTCAATGTACTTATTAAGATAATACTTGCTCATATCATAGATAAATCCCAGAATCTCTGTAATTTAGAACAGTCCTAAACTTCAGAACCTTCTGGAGGGCTTGTTAAAATCCAGATAGCTGGATCCAGCCTACCAAGTTTTGATTTAATGTGTCTTGGATGGACCCAAGAATTTTCACTTACAACAAGATTCCAAGTGACAATGATGATGCTCACTGAAGGACCCCACTTTGCGAACCACCGATCTAACAAAATTAAACTTTATTTTTCACTCAGGTAATCATGAAATGTAGGCATTCCTGGCAGCATGGCTTTCCATGCTGTGATTCAGGGGTCCCATCCCATGGTTCCACTATTTTTAACAAAGAATGCTGGAGGTTGCCCCAGGATTTGTCTCCTTCCAAAATAGCCAAAAGAGAAAAGAGCACAGAGGACCCCAAGTGGGAAGTTTTTATGGGCCAGGCTTTGAAGTGGAACACATCACTTCTTCCCATACTTCAATAGCCAAAAACCAGTCACATGGTCACAGCTGAACTGCATGGGAGGCTGGGAAATATAGTCTATCTCTGTGTCCACGGGAAAAGTAAATGGGATTGGTGATCCACCATACCCAGTGGCATCTTATGACACTATATTTATCTTTATACGCTTATCTGTACTTGTTATTATATTACATATTTATTTGCTAACCTTTTCATTGTCTACTCACACTGGAGTGTAAGCTTCACAAGGACAAGGACTCTGTCTTGTCAACTGCTGTATCTTTAGCACCTGGTACAATGCTTGGTATACGGAAGGCACCAATAATTATTTCTTGAATTACTAAATGCAGTTTTCATGGGGAACTCTATCTGGTAATTTTCTATTTACCTCTTCTGCCAGATGTTCTAAAAGCCATTTTCCTTTTCTTGCTTATATCACTAGGCTTCTCCCATTATATGAGGTCTATGTTTATGCCAACAGATAGGATCAGCTTAGCACCAGAGAAGTTGTGTTACCCTCTTGGCTGGTGTCCTGGGCATGACAGGCATGCCATCTACCACCCCAACAT
Organism: Phyllostomus hastatus; assembly: GCF_019186645.2. Lineage (NCBI taxonomy): Eukaryota > Metazoa > Chordata > Mammalia > Chiroptera > Phyllostomidae > Phyllostomus > Phyllostomus hastatus. The sequence continues at coordinate 8,777,658 of NW_025333857.1, forward strand.
CCCTTTCTAGTTTACACCAGTGGTCTTCTTTATAAGGAAGAAGAATAGGCCCTACAGATGTTCATTTCCAGCTGGGCTGAGAAGCCATGAACTGATCTAGCACAAAACACACTCTAAATGGGGTGATGGTAACTAAGACAAACCTGTGGGATTTGTACTACAGGAGTTTGAAAAGTCATCAGAAAGAAATAAAATAGCAAATGTATGGAGAGAAGCAGGCACACCATGACAGTGAGTGGTAAGAGTCAAGAGGGAGAGAAAATTGTCTTGGATCCTCACAGCCTTCTGTTTCATTCGCAGAATATTCTTAAAATAAATCCATTTTGAAAAAGGCTCTAAATGAATCACTGTTCCTCACTTGGTTATAAACCTGACTAACCCAAGCCAGCACCTATTGGCAAAATGGCTATCATCTCGGTAAGGGAGCTCATTGAGTAGCTGCTGCATTTATATGCCACTTAAATAACTTGATGAAGTGAACCACCCCACCCAGACATGGCATATCTGGGAATATAACTATACATTCAGCAAGTTCAGACCTCATCACTTCCTACTAAGAACACTGCAGCAGTTCCTCCACTCCCTTTCTCATCTCTTTCTTACCATGCCACCAGACTCATCTGTCATAAAGCACAACTTTCATTCTTTCATTTCTTCCTCCAAATCCTCCATTGATCCTCAAGGACTGTAAAATTGACCTTTATCTTTAAGTATCCATGTAATAGGAATTCTCTAGGGGTTGCATGTACATTGTCTCAGTCCTCAGAAAGAGCACACAGTTAGGACCTACCCTCTTCATTTTTCAGTGATGGTGTTGGGTCCTGAAAAGATTAAATTAATAAATTACCCACAAACCTGAAGCTAGAAACTAGCAGAGTCAAAGAAGAACCCCAGATGTACCTGTTTCTCAAGCTTCTCCTATTTACACTATGCATCCATCTATTCATTCAAATGGATATTTGTTGAGTGTCTACCATGTGCCAGGAATTGTGCTAGGTACCAGGATACAATGGACAATTTGCTAGAAGAAAACTTTGAGAGCACCATGATACAATGAAGTCTGTTCACTACTAGATAGGGAATGTGAATGCTAAGGAAGTGGATTGTGGGATCTCCAAGCCTAGCCTCACTGGTCAGGAAAGCCCTCTTCAAGTCAGTGTCTTTGAGGTGAGAGTTGAAGTGTGAATAGAAGGTAACAACCTGTTTTTCTAGTGGTAAATTTATCCTGGTGGCAAAGGGGCTGCCCAGGGCCTTGTCTCTCACTCTGACTCTCCGAGACTGATGGGTTTCTGGGGAAGAAAGAACAGGTAGGGTAGAAAGGATGAAGGGAGAAACCCAGAAAGCCAACTTTTAATTGTCAAATGATATTACCAAAGTGTATTCTGTATTTTAGTAACTCTTATTCCTGGGGTTTACAACAGTTCCTGTGTAATTTGAAACTAAAACACATCTTTTACCCAGCATCATCTCTTTCTTCTTCCACATACACAGAGATGTCATCTCATTGCTGGTCTATTGGCAGTGTTGATATGCTCTCCATCACACATTCCTGAAAGCACAGAATTAAAGAAGTCAGGGATGGAAGTGACAGAACAAAAATAGTATATGACTTATATAACAGACTGATGAGTTTAGTGGGAAACAGGGTAAAAACCTATGGAGATTGGGACAAAGGGCACAGTAGAGTTACATGTGTATAAAATAAATAAAACCAAACTGAAATAATTTTTGGAGTTTCCTCTACTATAAATATAATCTGAATACATTTTCTTACTATTTTTTAACCTTTAACAGGCTTGTGATTTACCTTCTATTTAAGAGCTCACTAAATTAATAGGAAATATTTTAATAGACTATTCAATTTTACATTTATAATTTGAAGGTTGATTCACAATCATCACTACCTCAATAGGCTGCAAGTAGAAGGTATAAACACTTTTACTCTATAAGAGTTTACCAAGTAGGAACAAAAATGGAAAATAAATTCTGGACAAGGAGCAGACATAGAAAATCTAGGCAAATAAGCCAAGCTGTAAACCCAAACTGAATTATCTAAATTTTATAAATGATGAAATAATTGTGAGAATGGGATACTACCAAATCAGAAAGCCCAACCTGTGGTTTTGGTGACACCTCCCTTAAAAGTGACAGTCTTTTATAACTATAGTCTTATGCATGCACACTGTCACTGAGTATTCACCAAACCCCATTTCCTTTGCTTCTGGGGACAACCTTCCCTCCCCATATTACAGCCTCCCAGAGATCAAGTGTGGCTTTGAGACTGAGTTCTGGCCAATGATATCTGAATGAAATCCTAGGGAAACCTGGGGCCAGGAATAACTGCTTGGAGTACAATCATCTTCCTCCTCCCCACACATTTGCTCTGACCAGCTGTACACTAAATTGAGGGAAGAAAATGTGTTAAGTGACTGAGCTTTCAGTATTGTTTGCACAACAGCTGATCAAGCCTAAGTAATCCATGCTAAAGGAAGAAATAAAACAGGGTCTTCCAGTGAGATGACCAAGTTGCAGGCCATGAACAGGGTGCTGCAGATGTCCCAAATGGGGCCACTGACACTGATAGTTAAGAAACTTCATATTTAGATACTCTAAATATTTGAATGACTTTACAAAGTCCAGGGCATGTAAGAGACACAGGTTATAAAATAGGAAGAGGACAGAAGATGAGCAAGTTTAGCCCAACTAGTACTAAGATGCTCTTTCCAAGCTTGTGAGCTCCTGACTATTGTGATCACATCCCTCTTCTGCTGAAATGCCTTGTTTATGTACTAGTGTCTATGGACTGAAGCCCAAAAATACCTAAGGTGGGCACTTCACTCTCTATGATCTCATTCCTGTCTACCTATTTAATGTTATCTTCAGCCACTATTGGTCCTTTGCTTGACTCATCCTGCATTAATTACCCACGAATTCTGAACAAGCCCCACATCTATGCCTTCATGAGTAATTGTCCCTTCCCCCACTTTATCTGCCTTTAAAACTCATAATTATCCTTCCTGGTTAAGCTTAAAAACATCTTGTTTATCCACTGCATTTGCTGACCCCTGTTCTCCCTAGGAAACATGATTCTTGAGCTGTGTTCTCATAATTCTTTGTATGTGACTAACCATTAACCATGTGTCATTGCACTTCTCATTAAAGTCATAATCATTGTTCTTTATTCTTGTCATTGGCTGGACCTTTAGGTCCTTTATGACAAGAAGCATGTGTGACTCTGTTCTTTACTCCCCTTGGCCAATTGAATACCTGGTGCATGTGTGCACATACACAAAGCTATCAAACAATAGGTGTATGATTGAGTTGAAAAGTAGAAGCTTCCTGTGGTGTCCAGTGCACATGTAACTGGAGAAAATGGAACACTATAAAAGATTTTTCAGAAAATCCAAGAAATAGGCCATCAAAGAAGTCCACTGCAACCCTTAAATAAAACTTGCTTCATAGATTTTCGGCCATTCAGTAAGTCCTAGAGCTGAATTCATCTATAAGTACAGATGTAAAGGGAAAGCAAGATAGAGAAACAGAAGCTTTAGAAAATGTATACAAATAAAAAGTGGCAGTCATAAAAAGGAAAATAAATATGTATTAGAAGACTTTTTATCCTCAGAGTGCCACTTCTTCCTGCCTGTACACTTTGAAAACATCCATTTTGCCCCTTGAAACAAAAAAGTCCTTTATTCCACTGTTAAAATGTAGATATTAGAAATATCCTACATGTCCAACAGTAGGTGGATGGAAAATTACATCAGGGACTATGCAAGGGAAAAAACTTATAACAACAGCATGGGGAAATGTTCTGCCTTTTGATTCAGTGATTCCACTTCTGGGAATATATCTGAAGGAACCTAAACACTAATTTGAAAGAACATAAGCACCCCTATGTTCATTGCAGCATTACTTAAAATTACTAAGATATGGAAGCAGACCAAGTGTCCATCAGTAGGTGAGTGGATAAAACAACTATGGAACATATAAACAATGGAATACTACTCAGCCATAAAAAAGAAGAAAAATTTCACCTTTTGCAACTGTATGGATGGATCTGGAGAACATTATGCAAAATGAAAGTAAAATAAACCAGTCAGAGAAATATCTTATGATTTTACTCATATGTGGAATCTAATGAATTAACAAGGAAAGTGTGGACAGACTCATAGATGAAGAGTAGGATGACAGCTAGTAGGGGGGAGGAGAGGGGGTGGAAGGATTAAACAAAAAGGGATAAGGACCTCTGGACATGGAAACCAGGGTGGTGATTGCTGGGGGGAAGCATGCATATGGGGACTAAATACTAATGGAAAAAATACAATAAAGATTAAATTTAAAATGTTGACTGTAAAAGGATAAGTTACTATATCTAAAGTATTGACTCATATATATATATGTATATATATATGAGTATATATGTATATATATGTATATATATATATAGTTTTAAAGTATCTTTATTTATATTTAGATAAAATAATGGAATGAAATGCAAAAAATGTTGTATTGTGGTTTTATCAGAGTAGTAGAGAGTGGATGGTTTTTGTTTCTCTGTATACGGTTTATAACTTTCCAGATGTTTGACAATGAACACAGAATATTTTTATAATTAGAAAATAATGTTAGAATGTTCTCAAGTCAGATTTCCTGGGTTCAAATCTTATCCCCACCTCTTTGTGATTGTGTGACCTTCAGATAAATCCTATTTCTCTGTTGCTTCATCTTACTCATCTGCCAATGGATGTATTTGTTTCTTTTTTAAAAAATATTTTATTTATTTATTTTTTTAGAGAGGGAAGGGAGGGAGATAGAGAGAGAGAAACATCAATGTGCGGTTGCTGGGGGTCATGGCCTGCAAACAGGCATGTACCCTGACTGGGAATCGAACCTGGGACACTGGTTCGTAGCCCGTGCTCAATCCACTGAGCTATGCTCGCCAGGGCTTATTTGTTTCTTTTTAGGGTATTTATAAGATAATCAAGATAATCCATAGAAAGCATGAGAATAGGAGCTGGCATATAGTAAATGTTGGTAAAACTTACTCCATATTTGTGCATATGGGGAAGCCCAGGTGTGATCTGGAACCTGAGTAATGAGGTAAGATGGGAATAGGCTCAAATAACACACTTTGACCTTATACAGTTTTATAGAAGACTGCCCCGGGATTTGAATCTTGTAAGATACTGGTTCCCTGTAATGTGAAGCTCCATCTCTCCTTTGCTCAACACAACTGCCAAGAGAGGAATGACATAGGAAAGAAGGAAGGAAACATTTTCAGCTTTATCCACCATTATCTGTCCATTTTCTCACTGCCACCTCCCTCTTTTTTGTATTTTGTCTTAACCACCAATTTTGGGTTTAACTGGTAGAACACTGAGAAGCTGAAGAAAACCAAAGCTCACTAGAATATATATAAAAAAAACAAAATGGAAAAAAAGGAAGGCATGAATGGCAGATTGACTTGAACTATAATCAGAGAACCAGGTTGGTGTGGCACCATAATGTACAGACCCCCTAGTGAAGTAGACTAATACTTCATTTACTGCTCCAATTTTCTCACGGCAGAGATAATTTACCTGCTTGATGATTATGTACTGCCTCCAGGCTCTCAGCAACTCTTGCCTATCACGGTATCTTGAATTTGGGAAATCTGTCTGCATTCAGACAAAGTGCTGCAGATAACTTAGGATGCAAGAAAATCTCATTTCCCTCTAACACAGTTGCAGACTTGGATTCAATCTATTAAAGTCAACTGGTAGGTGTGCTCAAGTAGTCTAATCAAGAGATATTCAGATAGCAGGCACAGGCTCTGTTTGCCTTAGGTTTAAAAAAAGCAATGTCCACACACAGGGAAAAATCTGAGCAGTAGTTTTGAAGCCACAGATTATAGCAATGCATGCACAGGAAACCAATAGAGGGGCTATAGTTGAATGCAGAAATGCCTTTGATGGGGCATTTTTATTAGAGCAGATGGGCAGAACTTGTACCTCCAGGTCACTAGCTCAAAATGCAGCCTAGCCCTGCCTGTGTGATGTTTATACCCCACGGACAGTCCATGTGAAAAGAGCTGGCTTTAAGACTGCATTCTCACCAGAAATCACCATCCTTTTGGCTGAGAGGCCAGAGAAGAGTAGGATCCCCCAAATGAACTCACCTACTTAGCTCCTAGAGGTGTATTCCAGCTGGCATAATTGCATAAAGTTCATTTTCAGAAGCCTTGACCCAGCTCTGTGGCCAAGGGCCCTGGAAAGGTAAAGCTTCCAGAGGGGAATCCAGTCCAAAGCACTAGCCTTACCTTCTGACTTCAGTCAGTGTCAAAAATAAGGAATGGGAAGCATAAAGGCAAGTTGACATCTTCCTCCAGGCTCCTGGGGCTCAAGCTCCCCTGCAAAACTGAGTCTAGCAATTAAAAACTAGATCTAAAGATGAAAGATTGTCTAATAATGTTTAGGCTTTCTTTAGGAAACTAACATTTATGAAACCATAGCCATGTGATGAGCACTCTGTTAAGTGCTTTCCTAAACTTCATTCATTCTATCACCATTTAATTCAGAGCCACTAAGCAAAATAACAAAAATAAAAAGTTGGGGTACGTGGATGAAGGGAAATACTCCATGATGCAAAGGAATCCAGAGGCATATTTACTCCTTAAGCTTAAGTGAGGCAATTTTTACCTCTCATTCCAAAAAGTATTCTAGGCAACTAAGAGTTAGGTGGTACCACCACCACCGCCAGCACCGGCACCTCTGCTAGCACCATCAACCTCATCTCCATTTTTAGAATTGCGAACTGACGCCAAAATAATGGATATAAAATGCCCAAGATCATGTGACTAGAAAGTGGCAGTCTATCAAGTCGGTGCTTTCTGCTTTACAGCATGTCACCTCCTATCATAGCTCAGAAATGCTTTCTCCCTAGCCCAAGTTACCAAAGAGCTAGGTTAGATCAAAGTGCAGACAATAGACTATCTGCACTGTTTTGAACACTATAGGGAAAAAAAGAGCCCTCTCTCTTTCAGCATGACAACTTGTAACTGATCAGTGTTACTTCTGGGAATGCCAAGTCCTTTGGAACTAAGAGTTAGTTTTCATGTTGGATTAAAACTAGTTAGCAGCATTTCACAATATACAAAACAGAATCAGAACACTGCAGCCTTTGCTATGGAAGTGGCCAAAGAAAACATGTCCTTTCCTTTTGAGAAAATCCAAGGAAGAAAAGCTGTATGGCAGGTGGAGAGGACATAACGTTTGTATCAAGCAGATCTCAGTTTGACTCCTGAACCCCCTGCCCCCTGTGTGGTTATACAACTCTGGGCATATTAATAGGTGTCCACTTCCAGGGAACGGTGATAAATCCCGCTCAGCAAGATTATTGCCCACATGTTTAGAAAACACCGAGAGGCATCCCAAGTTATAGGGTGGGGGTTACTCAACATCTAGACTCTATTATTTTTGTTACTGGCCTTAAGCCTCTGGCAATTGATAGGCAGTGGAAGAACAGTTTTACAGCATGTTCTGTAGACTTCCCCATTCAAACTGCCTGGAAACAGCATACTGCTCACCTCTTCAGGCACACACACCCCTCTTGCCTCTGAGCAGTCACTCACTGTGCATTTCCAGGGCCATCTATAAAAGCTGCATAACCTCAGAAGTCACAGAGAAGTTGTTTTTAATAGAGTGTGATTCCCTGACCCAAATCAGTCTTTGCCTTTGAATCAGTTTATGTTACCACTTATTTAGCAGATTGATTGCTGCTATGGCAACTGCACATCCCTCCGCACAGACACAGGCATACGTCCTTGATGTGATACTAGCTTAGTCTCCCTAGCTGCATCCAGTCCATGCCAAAAATTATGGAATATTGGGAAAATTAATTGCCTTCTGCACTTGTAAGCCCTGGGGCTGCATTGTGGTGTAAAGAACAAACAAAGTCTGATGTATAAAGTGAGTACTATGCTATCGCACAGCACCCTGGGAGGAGAGAGAACTGAAGAGCCCCCAGCTGAGCTCTGCCTGGCCACACTGCTCACCTTTGGTCTCCAGGGTTTCTGCCAAATATCAATGCAGGGTATACCCAGAGATTGCAAATGCCATTTGGCAGTTACTTGTAGTCTTTCAAGAAAACTTTACACTAGGGTAGAAAAAGAACAAGCTTTTCCTCGTAGAGTTGGATACAGATTCTGAGTACATATACCACTTCCTAGTTGAATGATCTTGGGAAAATCCCTTTTCCATCTCCAACAGAGAATTAAGAATGGTATCTGCTCCTCCTAGTTGTGAAGATGGTCTGAAACCACAGCCCTGGCATGTAGACGAAGTCTGGTAACTCTCAGTTCCATTCTTCCTTCTTCTTATCTCTCTTAAGTTTTCTTTACTTTTTTTATCCTTTCTACCTGATTGGCAAGAGAGGCAGCTGGGCTCCTCAGAAGCTGCTTCTTTGCTATCTTCCAAATATTTCTGATTTAGGAGCTTGAGTCTCAAATTCTGCAAATTGTGTCAAATTTGCTGTATATTACACATCAGAGCTTTTGGCTGATTTCAACTCAAAAGGCAGGTTGGATCCTACAACTGATTTTTACTCTGTCTTGTTTTGTCACCTCAGGGTTCTCTTCTTATCCCCCAATAAATCTTCCTTAAAATGAAATTGTTTTCATGAATAAGACTGGAAAACTAGAGTATGAGTATAAAAATGGCACCTATCGCTAAAGAGCCCCTCACCTCACATATGCTGAGCGTGACAGAGTCTGTGATCTCTCATTGCTGAGGAACCCATGTCACTAGCAGTCATGCAAGTTCTATACCCTCAGATACCTGGAGCAATTATGGAACTTCTAAACCATATGCTGTATATCTGGTTTAACACTCTGTATGTATATATAATTTGTGTAAATACAAAAATAAATAGCTGTCCTATATTTCTCTGAAGATTCTAATTCCAAAGTAAGAGGTAGAACTATTCCCATATATCAACCTTAATGGCAAATCACTTGGTATACAGTGAAGAGTCAGCATCAGTACAAAATTAAACTGACTCAGGGGTTTAAACAGTTAATAATTTATGATATGAATATTCTCATTTTATGCACATTCTACCATCAAGGGTGAGAAATAATGGTGCAATCAGATGTAAGACCAGAAGCACTACCACATCACAAACAAACACCACATCAATACCAATACCACAAACCAATACCACACCACAAACCAACACCACACCACAAACCAACACCATACCACAAGCCAATACCACTTTTATCAGCTCACTCTGAAGATCCCAGGGTTCTTCAGGGTCAGTGTGTGACAAAACAGTTCATATACAGTAGTGCTCTGTTCACCAGGTATGACCAGAGCCAATGGGTGACCTGGGAGAACAACATAGCTCTCAAGTTAGAGAGACCTGGTTTCTGGATTTTGAGCCTTTTCAAGCCTCAGTTTCAGCTTCTTTAACATTGATGGTATTTGTACTTATTTACCATGTAGGGCTATAGAATGTGATGGCTAGGAGTGAAACTCTCCTGACCTGATCATTTGCAGCTGAGTGAATGTGAGCAGATGTCTTCATCTGAGAACCAGAGGTAATCATGGTCCTACTCATGACTTGCCATGAAGATGAATTCAGGTTATCTATGTAAAGTGCTTAAATGAGGCCTGCCACATCTAAGCACCTGGCTCTTAGTAGGTTTTAGAAAAAGATGGAAACTTGAAACAACTGAAACGCATGTTATCAAGAAAATTTCAGACACCATTACAAACCTCTTTAGAATTAAAAAGCTGGATTGGCATCTATTTTGATAAGAAAGGAATTGTCTAATAAACCTATCCTGTCATGGAAATTATTTCAGTGCTAGCAGAGAAGTAAGGGGATAGTAAGGCCTGCCTTGTGTGTGGCCCCCCTGGTTCTGAAATAATGCCCACTGGAACATGTGGGCCAGAAGCTCTCTGGGCTACACAGTCCTGGGAATGGGTGATTACTAGCTACTGCCAAGGATAATGGGAGAGAAAACACAAAAGCAAAATTTTAAATGAATCAGTATAACAGGGCAGCTCCCTCTCCCTACTCCCTGTCCACATACACAATTCAAATGACAGGCTGGCCAACCACCCTCTGAGAGCAATGGGACAATTTACTTTGAACAAAAGGGCCATCTCTGAAGTCAATAAGGCAGTTCCACAAGAGTTAAAGCAATAAATAAAACAATGATTTTTATAGATATCTAGCATAGATCAGATTGCTGATCACAATTTTTGTTTGCTTGTTTTGCTCTTTCAAAGACACACACCTTTGGCAGTGTCATCCTCAGAGGACAAGACGTTACTTCTAAGCTGTAAGACCTCAGGCACTTTCTGTCCTCACCCACACCCAACTGCCTACCATCTTCAGCACCAAACATATCCCTGAAGACAAAAATGGCCCTTCCGTTCTTCAGTTGTTCAAACTGAAAAAACCAGTTAAAGTGCCATTCTCAAAATAAAACAGAAACATGGTCACTGGCATGAAATATTTACAGCTGTGAGACAAAAACAAAAACAAAAACAAAAACAAAAACCAAACCCTTATTTGACCTAGCAGGCAGGAGAATGAGGCAGTTACACAAACAATGAAGAAAAATGAAGAAATCCTTAATCCTAAAAGTGTTTTCTTTTTTGAGATCCCTATATGTGCTTGTCAGTCAGGTTAAAAACCCAGGAGTGGTCTTCAGCTGCTTCCTTCCTTCACCCCTCTATCCAATCACTGACAGAGTTCCACCCATTCCATGACTTGTGTATTTCCGCATCTGTGCTCTCCCTGACTAGGAGCTAACCCTCCACAGTTCAGGTCTTCACACTTCTCACTGACCAACACAGTCACATTGCTGCCTGGTTTGTTTTCCCCCACCCCATATCTCTCCTCTTCCAACTACTTCTCACACTACAACAGAGTGGCTTAGAAGGTCCTTCAAAAGCAAGCCCTTACCTATATTTCCAGTTTTATCCTTTGCCCAGCCCCCAAACCCCCTCCCAGTAGACAATTCCCTGTACCTCCTGAAACATATCATACACGTGTGTACTTTCATGCTATGGTACATGATTTTCCCTCTGCGTGGAGTTCTGTCAGCCATGACAAACCCTCCTACTCTTCTTTGAACACTTGGCTCAAATATTCTCTCTCCTTTTCTTTACCATCCTAGATCCCCCACCCCCACCCCTGTGCAATTAGACATAGTTGCTCCTTACACTGTGCTCTCTGTCCTTTAATGTACTTTCATCACAGCACATTTCATACTATATGGAGATCATCTGTATGTTTGTTTCTCTGTACACTCACATTTTATGTCTTTTTGTGTGATGGTCAACCAGGTGCAGCCACAAGAGGAAACACAAAAGAGTTTCATGGAAAGAAATTTTCTTATACTTACAGATTCTAGAAACAGTAGACACTGCACACCACCTGGGGTCACATGGTAAGTGCCAGGTTTCGGTCTGGAGGCAGAAGAGAGGAGCAGTGGAAAGCCTAGGTTAAAGCTGATATTGGGGTTTCCTCAGAAAAGACAAGACAGTGCAGGGTAAACATTTTAGGATTGACTATAAGGATGGTCCTAGCTTCATGGGACTCTGGAGCTATTTTCACAGAGGAATATTGCCTTCTGGGGTATATGGGTCAGACAGAGGATGTATGTTTCTGGATTGGCCAGTTTGCTTATCAAAGGCATGCTCCTGGCTAAGCCCTTTGCTATCCATAAGAACTGGCCAGTCTCCAAAGGGCCAGTTTCTCCACAGCCAGAAAGGTTTTTAAGATGTCACAACATTATAAGGTACAGAAAACGAGAAATATAAATAATATGACTCCCAAACCCCAAACTAAAACCCGGGCTCTTCTCTACTGTATTCTAACCCCCTGATATGCTGGTATATACCAGTTTACTAGTTTTCTACAGCCCATTCTGATTAGTCAATTCCCTTCCCATACTGATTAGTAAATATTTTGAATATCACCCCAGGTGACAACTGCTTTATATTTATTATCACAGCTTTATGAGGCATGTTTTATTATCCACAGTTTAGAGATCTAGTAGCTAAGCTCAGAGAAGATAAATAACCTGCCCAAATCATATAGTCAGTAAATAGCAGAGCTAAAATGAGAAGCTACATTTGCCTACACCTGAGCCCATGCCCTGTCCTTATCATCACTTTGCTTTTCGCACTTTGTTTTTACTTCTAGACTCAGGCACGCACAACAGCACACAGCATCCAGTAGGCATTCATTCGATGACTGCATAATGAGTTAAGTCATTAATGGCGATGAAATCAACTTACTTTAATCTTTTCCCACAGCTGATCTGCTTTATGGAACAAAAAGATTAGAGGTCCATAACCATGTTTTTTACCAAAAGACATCTCATAAGAAGTGCTTACTTCATCAAAATTCAGTATGTTCTTACCTATAGGTGCTATTTCATTATAATTGCTACTTACTGAGTATCTCGTATGAAACCTCAGTGTGCTAACAGGCTAGTGTTCATAATCTTATTTAGTTCTCTCACCAATCCTGCAAGTTAAAAACGATTGCTTCAGCCCCATTTTTGATGAGAAACCAGAGGTTCAGGAAGGATATGAAATATGTTTAACAGTCCAGAGATGGTAAACACCAAAACAGGGATCAAAAGTTGTGTTAGACTCTCCAAACTGCCTGTGCTTTTCATTATGCCACTCAATCAATTTCTTCTATGTCTATGCATCATTTGCAGGTGAGTGTGTATAGGGCAGGAAATGGGACTGCAGGGTACCTGGGGGTCTCTGAGAACAAGGTGCTACATCACCATTAAGTAGCCTTGTTGGTAATGGATTATTGTGGCCTCTGTCTTCTGGGCCCAATGGGAAGCTTGGTCATGGGCTCAGGACCCAGCTCCTGCTGGAATCGTATTAGTGCTTCCTCTGCACAAATAAGAACTGGTGTGTTGTGTTAAATTGACTGACACAAACAACCATGCTTTATCCAGAAATAGAAAATGCAATTTTCTTTAGGAAAATAGAACACAGAAAGTAGTGGGGGTTGAAATGTCATGCACAGAACAAAGGTTTGGCAGAGAAAGGTTAAAATCAATCACCCTACAGGGAAAAAAAGGTCTGCAGTATTCTACAGTAATTGTCCACCCAAAGCCACACTACAGAATTGGGAGCCACTGCTACTCAAAAATTCTTTATAAAAGGAAAAAAAAAACAAAAAAATGGAAACTCCCCACCTCATAATGCTAATCTTTTACTTTCCATGAATACTTTGGAAAGATCATATATATACTACTGAAAATAAATAAGAGAATGTCATTTACATATTTTCCCTCTAGTGGTAGAAGTGACCTTTTAATATAAGAATGAGGTAGGAAAAAAACAAAACTGTTCTCTCAACAGAAACTACCATTAATATATTACTACTCTGATGTTTATGTTAGAGGAAATTGCAATTTAAGTCAAGAATGAAGAATTATCTACCACTAATATCTTCTGGTCAACACTTCAAGTGGAATGTCCACTCACATTGCTACAGCTTTACAATTGTAAAAACACTGTGTAAATTTTATGGAATTCTTATTTTTATGTTTATTTTTTATCCACAGCAAAGTTTTCCTATTACTTTCTACATACGATTACAAACAATGTTCTCGTCCCAGTTCCCAGTGGTTTCAATCCTCTATTCAGAGCAAGGGGAGGTTGTTAGAAGGAATCATAAAACAAAGACAACAAAATATTACCTTTTAGGGTCAAATGCTAAGCTATAATAGAAAAAATATAAAGATTTTAGACCTACAATTCATCAAGGAACTGTAAAAGAAAATAAAAACAAACTAAAGTTCTGTCTTTGAGAAGTAAACCTGTACTCTGTCCAGGTCAAGTTCAGGGGAAGACTAAATGATTCATGGAAACCCTGTTTCCTGTTCAATTGAAGACAAAAGAAAAAGGGATTTATTTCATAACAACAGAGATGGGGATTAGAAGTCAGCCTTTAATCTGCTTGTTTATGTAATACAAGATGACAAATAGATGTATTAAGTCAGAACAGTGAAATCATTTAAGAGCAAAAATATGTATGGCATTGTTTAAACTTGATTTGGCCTGAAAGCAGGAGGAAATAAACAGGCTTAGGATTCCATAAACTCAAAGTGGTCATCACTTTTAATAACTGATATACAGTGTGATTAATAACAGTGATTTCTAACATTAAAGCCATATCCTTGCAGGGTCACTTTTCCATTAAATATAGATTTAGTTTCTAAGTCACTTCCAGCGTTTGCTCTCAATTCTTTTTTATCTTGAACAAGCCCTATCATACTTTCTGAGTATTAACTGTCCCCAGGAATCCATGTCCCTTACTTAATAAGAGTGATGTGAAATGAGAGATAAGGACTATAAGGTGTCCTGACTTCTTAGAAAAATTAGTCTCTAAATATTTTAAGTGTTTTAGTAAGTATAAAAGAATTTTACCATTTAAGTGGAATGGACCTTAGGGAATTTGAGCTTGTTTTTGGAGGAAGTTGTTGCTAAGACGAGATTGATGAGAAAAGAACATAACTACATCGCCTTGAGCAAGTAGCTCTGTTCTCCTGGGCCTCGGCTTGCTCATCGGTACAATGAAGAATTTCAGCTATGAGTATCCCTATGTCTCTTTCTGGTTATAACATTAATGAATAAAATGAGAGCTAAAATTAGAACTCAGAGTTCAAGATTTTTAGTTGTCTACTTAGGACCTTTTAAAAGTCTTCTCTCTCTTTAGATTGCGCTGTGTGTGCCTAAAAGATAAATTCAGTATTCAGGAGAGAAAACACTGTCTCCTTACCTCTGCAACCACCATTCCCCTACTCAGTCCTGTTGCTGGAATTACAAAAGTCAAGATAGGGAAGTTTCAAGGCAGACTCTTAGACTGGCCAATCCATTCAATGTACTCTCAGAATTATTCTGGTTTCTGAATAGATGATTCCCTCCTTCAATACCCACACTTATCTCTTTGGTCAACTATTAAAAAGGATGAAGCAAAACCCTTGCCCAGCAAGAAACTCCTGCATCTGGCAGAAGTGAAAAGCAAAGATCTTCCCTTGCAGGTCAAATCTAACTGCCACAACACAGATAAAGTGAATCTGTGAAAGAAGAGGCTGATTCAAAAGAGCTGAAACTAGAGAGGAAACTATTTTGAGGTCCTTTCACTAAAAACTGTAACATGTTTGTGCTTCGTTATCAGAGCCTCCTGGAACTATCTGACTCTTCTTTATTATTATTATTATTATTATTATTATTGAAATATTTTTTTCACTTCTAACAAACTGTCCCCAGGTTAGCTGAAATATTCTCATTCTTTTTAAAGCTTAGAATTTGGGGTTCATTAAACTGTCAATATGCTTTAGTAACAATCTGGGAGCCAGGAGACTTGAATTCTGGTCCCAGCACCCCATCTACATTCAAAAGGGGAGACTGCCTATATTCAATGTTCTCTCCCCTTCTCTCCCCTTCCCTCCTCCATGAGCTGGTTCCTGCTCCCCTCTGATAAATCGACTCAAATGAAGATCACCAGTGACTCCTTTGTGCTGCAATTGCAGCTAATGGACACTTTCAATCAGAACATGGTCCACTTTCCTCCGTTGTTTCCCATGAATCTGCTTGCCTGTATACCAGCACTGGAACCACTCCTCAGCACTGAAGACTAGTCATGCAGGACCCATCACTTAGTCGGCTTTGTACCTCAAGTAAGAGTGACTGTTGCAAAAATACGTAATTGAATAAAGCCTCTATTTCTTCACCTTTTCAAATGAAAAGATTGGACTTCCAACTTGAAAATATATGAATATGTAATTTCCTTATGGTGGCTTTATGGAGTCAAGAATCAAGTATCTTTATTTAGGGAAAAGAATCACTCAATGTAAGATTCTGGAATCTATCACAAAGAAAGGATAAATGAGTTTATAGTCTCACTCCCTTTTCGGGGTCTCAGAAGTGAGGTACATCACTTATAGGTAACTGATACCAAAGCTTTGGATATGTAACATTTTCTGCTTAACAGATAGGAATTAATGCACAGATACATAATACATAGATATACTAAATATAATAGCTTTCATGTCACCACTATCTCATTCTTTTTGGAATACATGATCTAGCTTATTGTGTTGTATATTGTAACAAAATCCAACCTCAATTTGATAAATAGAACTGTTCTTTTTAGCAGTATCTGCTTAACATGCGTAATGATAATTATACAGATCTATTTATATAAACACATTAAAATGGATCTGCTATTTCTGTGTCAATTCATTTGTCATGACTTGGTACATAATTCCTTACACTCATTATTTTAGAGTATGTAAATAATTCTTCCTAATTATAATAAAATTAAAATAAGTCAGAAAAGTAGAAAAAAGATGATCACACAAAATCCCAACAAAATTATACATGACACATAGGTTACATATAATTTTTGAAAAGAATATATGTATTTATATATGATCATAAAGGTATTTGGGAATAGATTGTGACTTCAAAAACATATTTTACAAAGAGCATTCACATGTTTTTTAAATAGAAATGTCTAAATACCTAATACACAGTTTACAGTGGTAATGTACCTTTTAAATAAATAAAGCTAAATAAAGTACTCAGAAAATTAATGCTATTTAACATTTCCATCAAATTGATATAACACTACCCATACCTCTTCTCTTTCACCAAATGCATATGCCACCAAAATCTTAGTACCACAACGCTCAGAGAAGCACATGATGAGAGCAGAAGTCAGGTGCTAAGTTATTCCAGGCCACACTTCCTGACGCAGTGGTCCTCCAATCATCCTGGTGGATCCATCACACAGTTCTAGCCCCCAGGAAAACAGGTGGAAAGACACAGAGCATTTACCTTTTCTTCTTAGGTTGCTGACTGATTTCTTTGAGACCTTAAGACTACAGCTGAGATCCGTCTGAGAGAAGGGCCCACGCCTCACCTGCTTTTCTGTCCAGCACTTCAAACAGCACATGGCCAAAGCTCTATTAGTATTTGTTGACTGTTGAGTAAAGGTCATGAGAAAATGATCAATTAGGAATACTTTTAATTGCAAGTAGCAGGAAACACAAATGCAGTGATTTAAACAAATAAGTGTTTTTTTCATTTTTATGCAGCATGAAATCCAGAGGAAGGCTCATCAAAGTCAGGGTTAATGTCTCTAAAATTCTCTCTTCATTCCTCTTACAATCTCATGATAGCTGTATTAGTTCCAATCATGAATCCATGTTCAAAGCAAGAATGAACCTTAAAAAGCCCTAGCTGACTTCATATTAAATCTCATTAGTAATATCGTATGACTGCCCCTAGTTGCAAGGGGGCCTGGAAAAATGATTCTTTTTCCTAGTTCTGGGCATAAAATTCTGGATTCGGTAGCAAGGATAAGGGAGAAATGGATACTGGATAGGCAATTATCAAAGGCTGTCTCAACAACTTGTCCTGCCCCCATTTTTTTAAAGTCTAAATGACAAGACAAGATTACACTGAAAACAGCATAAGGTAAGAAAAGAACATATATTTCACAGAAAGGTTTTTAGGTATGATCACTCACTGACAGGTGCTGTTGATGATAGTGATTTGGTGAATTAGAGGTAGTGGTTGGTTCAAAAAAGAGGTCATTCAGGAAACCTGAGGATGCATATATCTTGAGTTGGCACCCAACCCCAAATGTATCAGAATCTCCTCTTTGGAAAGGGATCTAATAGAGTAGAGACAAGTAAATAAATTTGATTTGTCAAAGTTAACTGAATTATGTATGTCTTTCTTGGGTTTTATTGTGGTTCAATATTTTTAAAATAATTTAGAGGATTTATGGAGTGGAAATTGAGAAGACTGTTTGGGCTCCTTTTCACAGTATCATGCTTCCTCTGCTTGAAATTTTCAGAAATGAGGAGGCCTCTTTTCTGTGATGGCCCATTGAACTTCCGTATTCACCTATTTATCAGAAAAGTCTTTCCTAACTGGGACTGAATTTTTACCTCTCAATGTAATAAACCCATTAATTCTAATACTGTTTTCTAGAGTGACCAGAATTAGCTTGTCTCTCCTTGCAAATGACAACCCATTAAATAGATCAACAAAGTTAAAGCACCTATTTTCTTAGTGAACAGTTCAGGTCTTTGAATTCTTCTCTTTCCCTCGCCCCTTCTTCAACCTAGTTGCCCTACTCTGGGCACCCTGTCTTGGTGAATATCTCTTATTTTATAGACTTTGCAATGAGAAAATACTTTGGACAGGTGTTGGGAACTGCCCTACCTGATATCAGAAGCTGTAACCCCTGCCAAGGCTAAGGCTGAGGGAACGACCTTGGACCGTAAGCCAGCAAGGAGACAAAAGCTTATGTCCCCGGCAGGAGCACTGCTTCTGCTCCTTTCACTTCATCCACAACTGGACCCCAATGCTTGGTCGGTTGGCTAATGATGGGTAAGATTCTCCAAGGGGGGAATGACCTAAGACAGGCACAGTCGCGTGGGAGGTTCCCAAGGAAGGACTTTGGGGACTACGGCAAAAGGGGGTGATGGACCCTTGCCCCCCAGCTTTGACATAGCCTGAGTCCTCAATGTCTGTGAGAAAATCTCCTAATCTCTTGGCTGGCTTACTTCCCTTGCTCCACCTAAGCCTGAAATAATGACAGAGGGTGGTGCAGCCCTGTCCTGGGAAGTGCGGGTTCCCTGAGCAATCAGGCCTAAGAAAGAATATGTAAAATCCTGTGAAACCTGCTTTGTTTAGAATGCTCTCAGTTTAATGATAAGGGTCCAAGGAAGAAGTGAGCTTGTTCCTCAAAGTTTTACAGCTCTTTGACCCTGACTCAAAATAGGCCCTCAGACTTTCTTGTTATCTATTGTTTGATCCTTACTTCCTAGCAATGAGTAATGAGCTTTACCTGAATTCTTATGCAAATGAACCCAATAAAAAGCCTGCTTGGGCAGGAGAATGGGGCGCTCTCCCTTAGGGGTGCTTTCCCCTAGGGAGGGTGGCCATGGTGCTCCCCACTGGATAGAATGGCCATTCCATTCCCACTTCCCTACAGGACCTGGTTGTCTCTGTGTATGTTTTTCTTGTGTGTTGACGAGCCATCTGCAACATTCTGCAGTCACTGCCAGCTGGTGATCGCGTCAGACACATTCTAGAGACACACTCAGAGACAGCCAGATGGAAGAATGCATAGGACAAGGTATTGGCAGAAGGGAAGGGGTTATCTCAGAGCTTCCATGCCCTGCCCAGGCATGCTGCATTCCTCATATTCGCACATCAGTGTGTTCACCAACCCAGAAGCTCCCTGGACCCATGTGTTTAGGAGATTTTATGGATGTTTTATTTTGTGGACATAATTTATTAAATCATTGGTAACTGAACTCAAATCTCCAGGTCCTCTCTCATCCCAGGAAGTCACGGGGTAGGGATGAAAGCTTTAATCACTTGACTATCAAGGGCCTTTCCCTTCCCTCCAGTGAGCTATCTCATTAGCATAGAAAATACAGTAAATTTCAAGGATTTTAGGTAGTTCTGGGTTAGAATGAGTGAACAAAGACCAGAATTTATTAATATTTTTATTATACATAAGATCACATTGGTAGTAATGGTATAGCCATATTTCTAACTCAGGACTGCCTATCACTGAATTCCATATCCTCTTACAGCACACTTCCTTCTGATGAATAAATCTTTCAAAAATCTGAATGAAAGTCTATATTAGTACAAGATATTTTGAGATGTGCACCAAGTAGAAATATCTTGTGTCAAAGTTGCATCAATCTGAAAACTGGTAATCAAGAAAATGAGGCTTGAGAAATTTGTTTTTCTTATTCTGAATTATCATGCTCAGCATTTTCATTGACATATTTACCCTTCACAGGCTAAAGCGTGTCAATTAGAAAGGCCTCTGTTCTGCATCAATTGTTTGTTACTAGCTGTAGGTTAAAGTTCCAGCTAATATTTCAGAGTCACTAGATCCACCCACATATACTCAATATTGAGGATTTAAATGTTGTGCTTTCCAAACATTCCTTTGAAAGCAAAAAAATTAAGTTTATCAGACATAAATTTTTTAAAACTCTTTATGTGTAATGTTGTGGAAAAATAGATGATTGTAGTCTGAGACACTTGCATACCAAAAATGTAGAAGATGCTCTGTATAGATCTGTTCCTCTCAGCTGCAACGGTGTATGAAAGGCATCCTGGGATTGGAATTGGAGCTTTTGTGGCACTCTATTTTCTAAGAGTGTGGTAGAATGACTATCATAGTAGTCATCTGAGTAACAAAACTGTGTTGTAAATAATCATTGCATTTTTTAGCAACGATATAACTCATACCATATGTTGAGTTCCTTTGATGGAAGTTATTAATAATTGCAGGCACTTTTCAAATCTCTAATCTTTATAACCAACTCTACAAGACAAATATCATATTCTCATTTTACAAATAAAATTGAGACTCCATGGTTGAGAGGCAAACCATGGGGAACCTATGTCTGTTCACTGCAGTGTGTTCTACTAAGACCTAAGAAGTCTTTCAGGATCAATTCAAATATGCTTTCTTAAAAAGGCAAGAAAAGGATAGGAATATGGAAAGGAACAGAAAAAAAAAGTCAAGGGAAAGGAAAGCTAGAGAAAAGGAAAGAACATGAAGGGAAGGGAATAGATTAAAGGACAGCACAGGGCAAAATAAACTACTCTAAACTAGAGCACCAGGAGGAATAATAGCTAAATTTCTGTCTGTTTCACATTAAAAAACAAAGGTTGTATTGACATTGTGTCTCCACTCAAAAATAAGTTTCCAAATATCTTGTCATTTAGTCTCCAAATTAACTTAGCTCCTCTCTGTACTCAGAATGTTATAATAGGCGCTGTGGGGAAAATATACGAATATATTTAAGCAGCCCAAGATAAATTGCCACCCTTGTAGAACTTGCAGTCTAGTTTGGTCAAGAGTATAAATGCATGGAATAGTGGAGACTTTCACAGAAATCCCTTAAGATATCTGCAAATCCAGTTATGGAACCAGAAAGTAGAAATAGATGATTTGGGCAGACTCTTCCATAAGCCAAAGTCTTCTCTTATCAGTCCGCATTTGTAAAGAAAACAAAAAAACACAACATGACTATGCCAACAACAGGGTTAACACTGAACATTCTTTATTTTACATGTTGTATGTCTATGCACATGCTGTGTATTTCTACTTCAAGATCATTAAGGAAAATGAGAAGTTCTTCCTGTAGCCTCTTAGTCCTAAACACTTAACCCTAACAAATCTCTTCAAACCTTGAAACCCTTCATGGTAATGAAACATTCTAAGCCCAATCCTCTGAAAATAGATGTAGTATGTCAAGATTTTGTGCCAAACGGTAGAATAGTGTCTGCTTCTGTTTCCATAGCATAGTAGCAGGCATCTGGAAAAAACAATAATGAGAATAAAGTCATACTCCATCATCATAAACGATTTCTTGATAATCCGTTCCTGAGACTTCCATGTCTATTTCTAAAACAAGGTGACAGACAGGATACAGAAAGTCAAGTGACAAATCACTGCACTGAAACCTCCACATGAGTCTGTCTTCAGAATCAGACAAAGTTTATGTTGATACTTAAAACCTCAATCCCAGAACAGTTGTATAAAGCCATAAGAGGACATTTTTTGTTCAGGTTCCTTTCTGACTGACATGAATGATTTCAGTCATTTTGAGACCCTTGCTTTGAAAAATACATTTGTTATGGTGTCAATGTTTATGTCCCTCCAAAATTTATAGGTGGAATTCCTAATTCCCAAAGTGATGGTATTAGGAGGTGGGGCTTTTGGAAAGTGATTAGGTGATAAAAGAGGCCTCAGAGAGATCCCTTGCCTCTTCTGCCACATGGGCATATAAGGAGAGGTCAGTGGTCTGAACTCAGAAGCAGGCTCTCACCAGAAACCAACCATGCTGACACTCGGATCTTGGACTTCCAGCCTCCAGAACTGTGAGCAAGAACTTTCTGTTGTTTATAAGCCATCTGGTCTATGGTACTTGGTTATAGCAGCCTGAATGGACTAAGACAACTTTCTAGCACATCTCTTAAACTTCCTGGTGTCTCCCACGGGCCTGCAATGAAATGCTTACTGTTTGGTGCTATATACCAACATTCCCTTAGAGAAGGCATCAGATAATGAATGACACAATGTGAACCTTGGATTCACACATTTCTGTAAAAGCCCACTAAAAACTCAATGATCTTTTCTGTATGAGCCTCTGTAGGTCCATATATTAATAGTTCCATAAATGTCAAGGAGAGATTTCTGTTTCCTAATATTCTGTGCTAAATTCTGGTTGGCCCCATCTGTCCTTAAATAATCTGGAATTCATTTTCAAAAGTTTTAGCTGGCAGGCTTTCTAAGTAATTAGTTTTCATCCACCAAACATTTACTGGGCAGCTGCCATATTATAGCCCTTGAGCCCAATGTTGGAATAGAGAGATGAAGAGGACCCAGTTCTCAACTCACCTTCAGGTCATTCACAATCTAAATGGACTGTCAAACAGGCAATTACAATACAGTGTGAAAAAGTCTGAAAACCAAGATAAGATGGACTATGTGGTAGGGAGTGGAGGACATTGCTCTAACACTAACTTTAAGGGGTAAAAGAAGCCTTTCTTGAGGTATCCAGAACTGAGATCAGTCATGGACTAGGGCATCTTTTTGGGTAGTGCGTGCTCAATCAAAAGGACTGACTGATTCTACTTCTAAGAAGTTACAATTGAGTAAAATATACTTTCTTATATCTTTACCTGATAAGAACTATCTATGCTATGACTTTAAAGGGACTTTGAATTTATTGCTGGATGACGTTGGTCAAGTAACAGTCTCTCTGAATTACAAAGTTCTCACCTATGTAATAGGGGTAGTGCCTACCTCACAGGGTTGTTTTGAGGGTCAATTTAGAATGATGCAAAAGAACATTTAGCACAGGGCCTGAAATGCATTGAATGCTCATTAAATGGTCAAAGTTTTAAACTATGAATGCCATTCACAAATCCTTCTTCAGGTCTTCACTTCTAGCATGTGGCAGTTGCCTGTATGAGGATGCAGCTAGTATCTGGACCAAACTTCTACTTTGCTCAACAAAGGAAAGAGCATTCAAGGATCTTTTGTATATGTGCTTCTGGTTCATACTTTTTCATAAGATTCATGGAGGAATTTCTCTTTTCTAATACACTGGTTCTATTCTTGTTGCCTTCTCACCCAAAAGAAAGTATTATTCTGAGATGCCCAGACTAGATACGGATATAGAAAGGTAATAACCTATATCAACTGCCAGGAACCATCAGGATGAGGTAACAGATACTTCTCCTTTTATGTCAAGGGCAGACGAATGAATTAGGCACTGAAACAGACCAACTGAAATCTGATATCTTAGATTTGTGCAATCAGGTACTATAAAACTAAGTGGTTGGAGAAAGCAGGGCAAGTAGTAATCATGCCTAAAAGGAACCTGAAGAATAAGTGAAAAGTGTCTGCTAAAATAGAGTCTGTGCTTTTTCCAAAGCCTGTCTCCATTTGGTGGTGATTTATACAAAACCTACTTGAGTGGATATACAGGGTCAGCCTGGTAGGCAACTTGAAAAGCCTGCGATCAATATTTCTAATTCAGGAATGGTAGACAAAGGTGTTGTACATGCAATACATTTAATGTGCTATTTTATTAAGTATAGAAAAATAATTTTTCTAGAAGGGTCTGAATTTCAGCTCATATTTAATAATGATTTTGGCTTTACTGCAGAAAAAAGGGAAGAGTTAATCCCCAATTGTGCCCACATGTGCAGTGGCAGCAGAAACTGGCAGAAAGAGCCCTGAACTAGCCTTGAGTACTATTCTTGTCTCCATGCTCTCTAACTGTAGGCTCCCTGCCAGCAACTGCTTTTGTGAAGCCACTAGGAGCTGCTGACTGGTTTCATTTCCTTGTTCATCCAAAAGCTATATTTAGAGTTACAACCCCTTGAGATTTGGGAGACCCTGGGACAGGTCAAGGGATGTCATTCTGCTGTAATCAATAATCACCTTGTAGGAATCCTCTCTTGACCTAGGCCAAGAGAGTAAGCTCAGTGTTGAGGTAAAATGGTGGGAAGATGGGAAAAAAAAAGAAGAAAAAGAAGAAACTGAGGCGTAGAACACTGTGCTGGTGCTAGAGCTGCGTGCTCTCTTCCTTTCATGATCTCATTTAATCTTAACTAGCATGCAAAACAGTTATTATCCACTTTAATGTTCTAAAATGATAGGTAAATTAGCTAAAGTGAAAAATTAAGCAGAAGTGAAAACAAGTTTGCCAAGTCTTTCCTGGTCTTTTCGTTATATGTATGGTTCACTGTTTCTGCTTAGAGCGCCCTCTGGTGGGCAGGGGATTTTTCCAGCCTGAAAGCCTTCTCTAAACCCTATATATCCTAGTCCCTGAAAAGACCTGTCTCACCTTCTGGGTTAAATGGGGCAGGAGTCTATCTGGGTTTGACAGAGACATTGTGGCAGTGGCATTTTCTGGGCCTGCCTCAATGATTCTAAGTAATTTAGTGTGCCTGACCAAAAGATTCAGGGCAAACAGACTTCCTTCTTTGGGGGTACAAATTCTGTCAAGACAGAGGATATCTATTTTGATAAATATGTCTCAT
Source organism: Phyllostomus hastatus (assembly GCF_019186645.2). Lineage (NCBI taxonomy): Eukaryota > Metazoa > Chordata > Mammalia > Chiroptera > Phyllostomidae > Phyllostomus > Phyllostomus hastatus. The sequence goes on from NW_025333857.1 coordinate 8,802,308, forward strand.
TTCTTCCCTTTCTCATAGTTGTCCTCTCTGTAAAGCAAAGTTAGTAACACCCATCTTACAGTACTACAGGCTGGTGGAAAGTGCTTCAGAAGAAGAATATAACTATTAACTCTTTGAAAACAGAGAAACGAGGAAAGTTTGCAGTTTGCAAAGTTTTTGCATAGATATTAACTCATTGGTTCTCAGAGAATGTGAGGTACAAATATTACCTCCATTTTACAGAGGCCCAAGAAGTTTAGTGACTTGCTTAAGATAAAGTGGTCAATGGCAGCCCTGTTTTCACTAAGTATTCTGACCTCAAATGGCATGTTTTTGTCACTAAAGTACCCACTCTAATTATGTTAAGTGACAAACTTCTACCAGCAATAAGAGAAGGGGGAAGAAGTTATGAAATTAAGCCACTGCTTTATTCCTGCATATGATTTAAGTAATTTAAGGCACACTGCTGTATATGCAGTGGAGAAAATAGAAATAATTCATGTTACCCCAGCAGAGGGAAAGTGGGGTGGCAGGGCTGGAAGTGGTGATACACAGGAAAGGCTTTATGAGATAGGGGACAGTTGAACTGAATTTTGAGTGAAAGATGTCAAAAGTTAAAATCAGGAATCAGGTAGAAGAGCGAAACAAGTCAGGTTGGGGAAAAACTGATAAATCTATTATTGTTCAACCTCAGGTTGCATGGGAAGAAATAGTGGAAGACAGCACTGCAAGGTTGATGAGGATGACTTTGAATGGCCAAGCCAGTGGGAACACTGGGCCTGTCTTCTGCCAATGATGTGAAGCCACTGAAGGTTCTGAACAAAGGAAAATCTGATCCCTCTCCCCACCACACCCTAGTCTAGTATTGTTGTGAAGGACTGATTGAAATGGGGAGAGATTAGAAGATGTCTAGGAGAAATCTGCCTAAATGCAAATAAAACAAAGAGAAGGCCCGATCAGGGTTGCAACACTGGGAATGTCAAGGTAGGGTGAAATGCTAGAAAATGACATAGGTAGAAAATCAATAGAACCCAGTGACTGATGGACCCAGGGTATGATGGCTAGTCAGGGGCTAAAATCAAGAGCTGTCCTGAGAGTGTGAATCAGCTGATTTAAAGGATAACAACAGAACTGGGAAGACAAAACAGGAAGAGGAGCTGATGTAAAAGGGAATATGATAAGTTTTACAAGAGCTCCATGAAAGTTTTGATTGATCATTCAGACTGAGATGTGAAGTAAATCTGGAACAAGCTGGGGACTCAAGAGTCAGAGCACAGGGTAGGTAGAGGTGAACAGAATGGCCGATGCAGAGAGACAAGTCAGGTACAGAAATTAGACAGGCCCTCAAAGAAAACGCACCAAAAGAGACAACACAAGAATATTAAGAGGAACAGGGGAAGAACATGAAACATTCAATGCCACAGGTTAAAGTGATGAGAAATGTCAAGAAGCAGATAGCCAATCGTATGTTATCCATAAAGACATAAAGGAGGATGTGGATTAGGATGCAACTATTAGATTAAGTTTCTGGTGGTCTTTGTGTGCAATTTTAATAGAGCTGTGTGGGTTTACAACAGATTGAAAGAGGTTGCAGAGAGAGAGAGAGAGAGAGAGAGAGAGAGAGAGAGAGAGAGAGAGAAGGCTACAACTTTGGGGAAGCAGACAGCCTGAGGCTCATAGCTAACCATCTGGCTCTAAACCACCTTTCCAACTTTACCCACCATTTTGCTGCAAGAAATAATTGTCTTCATATAGCCTTGTCACTTATCTGTCACTTGACTGCGTTGGATTCAGTTTGCATATTCTGTTTTCCTGTCCCTCCTCACTTTTGGCCCCTCTCTACCCATCAGAGTCTTCTGCACTTCTCAAGTCTCAGCTCATATTGTGAAACCTCCTTGAATTATTCTCATTCTAGTTTTTCTTTACTGGTGCCTCAGGTCTCGTGACTGGTGAAGTAACCAGAAGTAATCAGCTGGACTATGAGTACTGCATTTCATTGTTAAGAACGTTATACTGATATTTAAATAATTTTCATTTAAAACATGGGAGACTTAAGTTTCCTTACAGAATCAGCCTTTACACTGTAAAAGATCAGGCTCTGACAGTGGAGTTGGGCATGGGATGAAGGAAGCTTGCAGCAAAGAATGAAAGAAAAAAGAAAATTCTATCCACAGTCGATGGTATAGATAAATACAGATTTAATTAGTTATAAAACTAATTAGTAGAAAAAATAAATACAATAGTACAATGATAAATTTAGATAGGAGAAAGCGGAGGTGAGCTAAATCCTCTTGCCATGGGGAACGAGAGGTAATATGAAATGTTTACAGTAAAGTAGTTTGTGTGTATATTTTAGTGCTGTGCCCCTAACTAGCAGGAGATGGAAGAGCAGAAGCAGTTAGAAGACTGCTGGCAGTAGGCCAGAAGTGGCGCAGGGCAGGTCATGGGACAGTATTTTCAAATTATTGTCAGCTCTGTTATTTTGATTTTTATTGTGCTTTTATCATGCATATGTATGCTTTGATAATAAAGTATGAAAAATAAAAATAATTTTGTGTATTTGTAATACCTTAATGAACACTGCTTATCCCCCAGATTGTAAGCACTTTCAGGGAAGGGGTTTTGTATTTCCTGTTCTTCACAATGCTAGTGTGATAATGGATAAAGGAAACCGAAGGTTCATTCCATAATCATTTCTGTGTGTCTGGCATTTCCCCCAGTGGGCCTTTGACTGCAATGGTCAGGCTGGACCAAATGATCCAAATGGCCATCTATCATAAAACACAGAGGAGTTTTTGCAGTTCATGACAGTGAGTTAGCTTGAACATAGCTAATGTATAGCAAAATTCAACTTTAATACATACAATTCTGGTGGCAACTTCTAACTCCTTCTTAGTAAGAAGTTGTGGAACCTGCCCTTAAAAATGACATCTGCCTGGTCAAGTCTGGATGCCTGATGTCTTCTGTGCTCCCTCTCCCTTCTCCTCCCATCACAGGGCACACCAAGGTGTTGTTTGATTGTATTGAGTTGGGATTTCTCATTACAAAACTACTTCTCTGTGATGGCAAGTGATCACAGTTCAGGTTTTAAATCAACACAAGTCAATTCTACCACTAGGGATACTGCTTTCTACCCATACCATTAGCAAAGTACCTTTCTGTCTCATCCTCTTCTTCAGGTGTTCTCCACCCAGCTACCCTGTGTGCTTTGGGCCACAGAGGTTGCTTGGGAGAAGGCCTTTACCAGCTAGCTCTTTAGTACGAAGTAGAGCCTCCTGGTTGTATCGGAACTAGGAGTTGACCCTCTACATGGCTCAAATGTAGCATCTTGATGTTCCCTTTATAACACTCTACACAGCCCTCCCACCTAAAGCTTCCAGGACCTTTACTGTTTGGCTAATTTATGCCCAGTTTCATGCACATCACAGGCAGTTAGATATTTGTTCCATTTATATTAACTTGACATAATAAAGTACCATGATATAGGAGACCACAAGCATCCCCACTCACCCCTCCCACTATTAAGTTGTTACAACCTGATTTGGATTCTTGTTCCTGAAAACAAAGCAGACTTTCCAAGATTGAAAATGGATGATTAAAGAAAGGAGGAAGAAAGAAAAAGGAAAAGAAAGGAAAAAAAGGAAAGGAAAGGAAAGAAACTCTGCATTAACTCGAGAAAAAGGAATTTCAAGATGTGTTTAATTTAAAATACCATATATGTCATTTGTTACAGAGTGAAAGGCCACTTGTTCCTCACTTGTGTTGTGCATTAGTAGTACCCTGTTTTGTTTTGCTAATTTTGGGTCTGCAATTTCAACTTTTAAAAACAGTGGCAAAGGCTAGTAAGCACCCAGCCAAGGTAAGGCTTTATTATCTGCCTGGTGGTGAGAGAGGCAGGAGGAAGCCAGCAAAACAAGTCAGTGTAATTCTGCTATTTACACAGACAGCGGCAGAAGGACAGCGAAGCCGTGGATGTGGATAGCTGACCTTTAATCCAGAAAGAGTCTCACTAAGGATGGAAAATATATCACTTCAGCCCAGTAGGAAGATTTCAGACAGATGAGCTGATGGAAGAAGAAAGTCTGGCATTAAATTGTATATGAAGCTGCTGACTACAAAAACAGGGCCCCTAAGAAAAGGGAGCAAAACAATCATGCTTCCCAATGACATTTCGACTACAGGGCTGGGAAATGGGAATGTAGATGTCAGCAGAGGACTATACTGACAACAATTTAAGAGCTGGTTACAGTCACAGGGCTTGTGTGGCTTAGTAAAGGGCACAGATCTAGTAACATTATGGTAACATATCTCTTAACTCAGTACAGTTTACTTTTCTGCCCCTAGATGGATTAAATTACCAATAACAATAATGGCTTTAATGTAAAAAATAATTGATGGACCAGAAATTACTGAATACCAGGCCTGTGGCCTCATGCAAGGAATTTACCTTCATTATTTCTTAATCCTCAGAACAACATAAAAGTAAATTAATATCATCCCCAGTTTACAAATATAGAAACAAAGTTTTAAGCAGCTTAATTTCCTGTCCTGCATATCCCCACTCCCGAAAAGTAAGAACTCAAACCCAAACCCTTCAAATTACAAAGTCAATGTTCTTTTAATGAAGAGAAAAGTACTCTATAGAATAAAAATGTTGAATTTGCCTCTTGGATCTACTGCTTACTAACTGGCCTTGGGCAAGTGCACTTCTGTAGTCTCACTCCTCTATTCTGTAAAATGGGACCACTAGCCTCTTTCATGGGGGAATTCAATGAGATTAAATTAAGACAGTTTATCCCAAACACTTTGCAAATTAAGTGGTTCATAGTTAGTACTCAATAAATCTCTAGACAAATATACCTTTTCCTAAGTAACCACAAGAGGTATGAATTATATTTTAGCATTTTAACATGATTTTTAGTTATTTCAGTGGAAATATTTGTTTGTGTACCTATATATACAAGGTGCATGAAACCAGGAGGATAATGTATCAAAACAGAAGGGGAGTAGATTCTAGAGAGCTTAGCCTAGAACACAGAGAGCCAAGACTAATCAGTGAGATAGATGCCTTTAAAAAGAAAAATGCAAAGCCACATGGAATTGGTCAAGTGGAAAATAAGGAACAAAGGAACAAGTACTTGGCACGTTTTTGAAGAAAATTAGGAATTCAAATCCATCTGCTGAATTTCTAACAAAGTTAAAGAGAATTCAACAGAAGGCCAGGTCTGCTCTAATAGCTGGATAAGAATGAAATACAAACTGGGAGTACCATTCGGCATCATAATGCAGGCTGGGCAGCACCAAGAGAGCCAAAGTGTACCCCAAATGAGTACAACCTGGGGCAAACCCCAGGGAAATTCTTGAGTAGGGGATACAATCAAAGGTATGAGAATGGGACTTGCCATTTCCTTCTGGATCTTGGATCCTGCGAATGTTAAATGATGACTGGACTCAACCACATTCTGCCCTTTGATTCCCATATGCCTACTCACATGTCTGCTGCTTTTAACTGCCAAGAACAGAAGCCATCAATTGTCAGGGAGAAAAGTCAAAGAAGCATCTTTTTTTTTCTCCTGTATCTTCCAGCTTGGAGTATGAAGAAAGGAACTGATTGCTACAATTTACTTTTATTTTTTATCTGACAGAAGAGGACAATGGTTCTTTTCTCATTTACTCCTGGTTCTCCCTAACTAGTAAAGACAGAGAGGTGTATCAGTTCTCATTAACAGTTAAGTAAATAAAATGGTTCCCCAAATTAAGGGAATATTCATCCCTATATGTCTTTGTGATTATAGTTTTTAAAAAATAAATGATAACCCTGGCCAGTGTGGCTCAGTTGGTTGGGTGTTGTCCTGCAAACCAAAAGGTCACTGGTTCAATTTCCTTCAGGGCATGTGCAGAAGGCAACCAAAGGATGTTTCTCACCCACTCTTTCTCCCTCCCTTTCCCTCTCTCTAAAAAATTAAAAAAAATTAAATAAAAAATAAATGATAGGTTATTTTTTAAAGCAGTTTTAGTTTTCTTATTTTTAAGAAAAAATTGAGTGGAAAGTAGAGTTCTCCATTCCTCCTCTGCCCTATGCCCCACAAAGTTCTCCCTAATGGTAATATGTTGCTGTAGTGCAATACATTTACAATGAACAAAACAATAGGCACTTTATTCAATGGAGTCCATAGTTTACACTAGAGTTCACCTTCTGTGTTGTTGTCTAGTTCCTGGGTTTTGTCAAATGTGGTGTCATGACTCCACCATTGCAGTAACATACAGAGTAATTCCACTGCCATAAAAATCCTCTGTGTTCCACATATTTAACCTTCTTCCTTCCCTCAGCCACATATTTTTATTTTGTTATCACTACAGATTTGCCTTTTCCATAATATCATATGATTGGAATTTATACAGTATAATTAGACTGATTCCTTCGACTTAGCAATAGACATTTAAGTTTCCTCTGTGTCTTTTCCTGGATAATTGCTTTTTAGCACTCTTCCTCTGTATAATAGAGTTGACTAAGTCATAATGCATTTTATTGTTGAAAAGTGAGCAAAATGACCTCTGACATTTAGGCTAGAATAAATCTAAGCCACAAAGACCTTTCAAGATGTAGCACATTTCCCCTCAGTTCTATTTCATAGGGTAATAATAATTTCCCACCAGGAAAAAAAAACTTTTTCATATCTACTTTAAATTACTGGAATCCATTTGGATTTCAATGAGGACACAAAAGAAATAAAATTGTTCTTTTTTGCACTAAAGCAGCACTTCCTGAGCACTGACTATGTGCCCAATTCTATGCTAGTAGGCACTGGGGTTTACAAAGGAGTAAGATGAAGTCTGTACCCTTAAAGATCTAAATGTCTTTGTTCCTCCCAATACATTTTGCATTCTCCCAATGTAAACATTTTTTTTTCTTGTGCATCACCTTCCAGAAAAACTTCAATCATTTTTAGTGTCCAAATGTATCAAGTGAAAATCTGGTGACAAGTGTTCAAGGTTCTACCATTTTAATTTACCTAACCATCTCTCATTGATTCCCAAACAATGATTACAATTGTCACGCATTCATCGGATGAAGAACTCTTTTTTCTTTTTTAAATATATTTTATTAATTATGCTATTACAGTTGTCCCATTCCCCCCCTTGCATTCCTCTCCACCCTGCACACCCTCTCCCACCCACATTCCCCTGCTTTAGCTCATGCCCATGGGTCATAAGTTCTTTAGCTTCTACATTTCCCATACTATTCTTACCCTCCCCCTGTCTATTTTCTACCTACCATCTATACTACTTATTCTCTGTACCTTTTCCCCCTCTCTCCTCCTCCCACTCCCCTGTTGCTAACCCTCTATGTGATCTCCATTTCTCTGGTTCTGTTCCTGTTCTAGTTGTTTGCTTAGTTTGTTTTAAGTGTGGTTGTTAATAATTGTGAGTTTGCTATCATTTTACTAGACATGTTTTTTATCTTTGTTTTCTCAAAGGGAGATTTAATGAACCAGTAGCATGCTATGGCCATCCATCTGCTGAGACATACATGTTTCTACCTGCTACCTACCTTCATCTTCCTTGTTCCATCCATGAAGCTTCTCTAGCTGTGAGCTCTTGGGCCATGTTTGTATCACTGTGGGCCACACAGGCAAACACTCACACTGCAGACTATGAAGGGGTGGGGATGCTCTGAAGCTGCCCTCATCTGCCTGGGCAACCCCTGCAACCATTCTAACCTACTACCCCCAGCCGTACTGCCCACATCACCTTCACAGAAGGATTTCCTATCTCCTGGGCCTGCTTTCTGATTTTCCAGGAAATTTCCAATTTCCTGAAAAGCAGGACACTTGGAAAGCAAAATCCCCAAGAGTTTTTGGAGGTGTATTTGTGCCTCAAGCTTCAAAATCCAGTTATGAAACCCCAAATCTGAACATTGCCTATTCTGATATTTCTACATACAAGATGCAGAAAAGCTATTCCTAGGAGAGGGAATATGAACACTTTACTCCTGCTTAAAAGGAAACATGGTAAACTTAGCAAAGTATTATTCCACTATACAGTGAAAAATTCTAGGTTTGTCTCTTCTTCTGTTCATTAAGAAGAGACCTTGCCAAACTTGGTCAGTTTGGATATCTCTAGTCACCCTTCCAGGATATTATATAGATTCTCCTGGAATTACAGATCTTCATTACTTGGTGGTGGACAAGTGGATTGTATATTTAGAACCATTCAGTAATTGAAATCATTTTCTACCTGCCTTCTGCAAACACATCTTAATGATAGAGTTCCCTTCAACTGTATTAAAGCACAGTTTTAATGAAGTCTGTTATCTCAGCTTCTTTCTAGGAGATATGCTCCCAGTAATTATATTTTAAGGAGGCTATCTTTTCTTTCTAGTGCTTACTGAGTCACACAAACACATACACACAGAGTGTACTGTGATCTCTTTACAAAGAAACGAAAGAATAGTAAAAGGAAGGGAGTAGAGGTGGGCAGGGAAGAGCACCTAAGGAGAGCTGCTAGCTCTTTTCAAATCCTCAGGAAGAGAGCAGAAACAAATACACATTTTTAGCACAGTAATCTTTGGATAACCTTTAAAGAAATCACAATTCATGTTCAAGAACAGCTGCTGTAATCTGCTTTGTGGCCAGGGCCCTATCCTTTTCCTGACTTCCCCTTCCAAGGAGCATTGAGGTCACACCCCTAGACTTTGTTTTGACATAATCTTGGCTGAATAAGAAAGAATGATTTATGCAAAAATTGCTTACTTTCTGAAAAACACAAGGCCGGAAACAGACAAATGGACCATTAACAGACCAATATTCTGCATTTGCATTTCTTCATATGCAAGTTACCCACCTTCTTGTTGGCTAAGGGATGCTGTCCTAAAGATTTGTCAGACCTTACTGGAACCTCTCTGAGGTAGCAGGAAAAGCCCACAGTGATGTGGAGATCAGAGTTAAAGGACCCAAATGGCAGCTTACTGGCAGCAATAACAGCTTATGGGTTCTATCGGTGGATATAATCAGTTAATGCATTTGTACTGGTTCCAGCTTCCCTTCGGAGTTTGAGATCTGCTACAGGTTTATGAGAAAAATAAATTGTGGGTTGACTTTTTTCCCTTATAGCTTAGCTCAGAAATTCCCAGGAGATGCTACTTGATAGTATCAGTGCGGTTGGTGGCAGTGGTGGTGAGAGCAGTAGTAACAGTAATAAAAAGAACAGCTGTAACTGACATTTACTGTTTTATAAAATGAGCACATGAGATTCTTACATCAACTCTGAGATAAAGCTATTTACTATGTTCTTCTACAAATAAAGAAGCTAAGGCTCAAAAGGAGGGTAAGTGACTTATCTGCAATCACCCATAATCAGTAAAGGGTACAGCCAGAATTCAAGTCTGGATGCTGGGACTCATATCCAAGGTTTTCCCTTGGTTCTGTCCTACAATATGTAACATCATGAGATGAAAAACCATTATCTCTGAATATACACTCTATTAAAAAAAGAAGTGTGACTGCTGCTTTATTAATATTTTGTTTATAATAATACCACTCCATAAATTACATCATGGTATCCGACATTCTCTTTGCAGTATTAGAAAACTCTGGCACAGAAGTTATCATTAGTCCCAGAAAACCCTCAAGTGCATTGCCATTTCCACTGATAGTAAGCTAGATTCAGATTTAAAAAACACTTACTGAACACTGCTGTGAGTTAAGCCTACTATTAAATGATATCACATATATATTCATATTTCATCCTGTCAGCAGAGGAGGAATGTTGCGTCATTCCCATTTGCCAGAAGAGTACAGAAGAGTAGATGAAGAAAAAAGATACTCATCCGTTCTTTCAGTCATCTGATAATTTATTTACTTAGCCAATTTTTATTGAGTATCTATTATGTACCTGGCACCATGCTAGGCACTGGGGATGCAGAAATTTAAAAATAGACAAAAGCTATTCTCAACCAAGGTTTAAGTTGAGGAATATACACAATAAAAAATAAATAGAGGTCAGATGGTTAAGTGCTATCATGAAAAATTAAATACAGGGATAAATATTGAAGTGGAGGTGAGGATGATACCATTTTACAGCAAAGACCTCTCTCTGATGAGGCAGTTTAATTGGGAACATGAAGGAGGTGAAGGAATGCATCTTCAGAGGAAGAATATTCCAGTCACATTTATTGAAAATGACTTTGTGCCAGTACTGAGCTAGGCATCATAGGTGGGAGGATTAATAAGGCATGGTCTCGACCCACCAGGAGTTGTAACTTTATTTGTGGAGACATATATAAATAAATTATTGTTATAAATTATGAGAGTATGATAGATACATGTTCATGGCATTATGAGCAGGGCCAGGAGTAGGGAGAAACAGGTGAGGAATTTCATTTTGAATGAAGACAATATCATTGTAATTCATTTTTCCTCTTGCCTCAGGTTCCATATTGCTCTGAATGGCACTGATTATGAACACAGAAAATGTTTTTTATCCAGCTAACTTTTTTTTTATTGATGACAGAGAGAGAGAGAGTTGGGGAGAGAGAGAGAGATTTGTTGTTCCAGTTATTTATGCACTCATGGTTTGATTCTTGTATGTGCCCTGACCGGAGGATCAAATCTGCAACCTTGGTGAAACAGAACAATGCCCTAACCAACTGAGCTGCCCAGCCAGGGCTGTTTCTTGCCCAGCTTTATGGGGACTGGAGACAGCCACATTCAGAGCTTTGCCAGAGTCACAGAGCCAAGAAGTGTAGAACAAGGATTCAAAAATACACATTTCTAAAACCAGGACTGTGGCTATGGCTATCTACCTGATCAGAATTCCCTCAAGTATGCTTACTGTGTTTGAAGGGCAGTAAATCTACAGGATATTGATAGGTATAACAGAAAAAAATAGCTTTAGTAAACAAATAAGTTTTGACAAAATTCAGCATTTAAGAATTGTAATTGGTTTCTTTATTGCAGGACATTTTAGAGTTTCCATTACTCTCCCAAATAGAAGTATGGTATACAGAATTTCCAAAAGTGATTTTTTAACAATAGACTTAGTTAGCCCTATAATTAACCCTTTAATTATACTAAGCCAGTATAATTAAAGCAAGCATTACCCAACAGTGAGACTAGTATTTCTTTCTTTAAAAAACACAAGAGCGAAGTTTGCAATCAGTAATAATACAACTGCCACTTATTGTGCATGTACTATATGCCAGCACTTTATATACACATATATAGTATATATATAGTATATGTGTGTATAAAGTATATATACATATATAATAGTATGTATTATATATTATAGCATATATTATAGTATATGCTATAATATACTATATATATACATATATGTTCATGTATACATGCATATGTATCTGATTACATCCAGGTAACACCCCTGGAAAATATTATTATGTGTCTTTGGTATTTGAGGAAAACTGAAGAGCTTAAAGAATTTGAATAAATGGCCAGGCAGCGTGTAAATGGCAGATCCCAGATTACACCCCAACTCGACCCCAGAGCTCAGGTTCTCCACCACTCCACTATGCTGGCATCACACAGTCCGAGCAGCAAAGCTGGCTAAGAGTATTTCTGGTGGACTTAGGGATTTGAATAAGAAATTAGAACAGTATTAATGCCAAGTGATTTGGGATATAAGCTTGTAGAACAAAATGAGCTATGAATATGCTTAACTCTGCAAAGTTGATTTTGGTTTGGTTTGGTTGTTTGTTTTCTGACCTTAATGTGTATCAACTATCTTGCAGATTTTTAGTGATTATGAAAAAACATATCATTTTCTAGGTTTTTTTTTCATAGGCACTACTATTTTACTCCTTTTTTTCACTCTCAGAGAGTTTGTGCAACAATGTGATATGCATTCTGAATCCAAGAGTGCCACACTCTGGGGCGGCATCATACCCTCTGACCATGCAGACAGTGGGTCAGCCTGTCCACAGCATGGCAGCAGTCCATACCTCAGCCACGAGTGCCTGACCCAGTCAAATGTCTTCCATGCTCACAGGGCTGACCTATCAGCTTGAACTCCATGAACAAAACATATCAAAATACAAGTGAATATGGAAGGGAGACCCAAGTGGCAGATTCCATGTGTTATTTTTAGTCAAATCTCCAAAATCTTTTCACCTCATAAAGAGACTCTATCTGGACTCAGCCTTATTCCTTCGGAGAAGCTGATTAAATAAGAAAGGAGTTTTGCCACTAATAGGCAATGCCCAATGAAAATGAGGCTCTTGTGGCTCATCTCAAAAGGAAAACTACAAGAAAGCACTGAATTTGCAAAGAAGTGAACCACATAAATTGTGTACAAAAAGGTTTTGAAGATTCAGATAAAAAGCTCAGTTCCAGCATGACCATCTGTTATTTCCCCCTAAAAGAAGATAGCTAGTAGTTTATAAAAGCAATAAAAACAGTTTCTGAGCTCAAAGGCAATAGCAAGGACTTCCAGTTACAAACCAAGGAACATACACACTGATGTCCGGCTGAACATGCTTCCCTGACCCCCTCACCGGCTCTCCAGACAGAGGCAAGGATTCTTCTAATAATTGGTGTCCGATCCACTGTTTTTCTCCTTCAAAATGATTATGACTGGGCATCCAAATTGCCTTCCTCATTTTTCCTCTGTCAATGTTCACAACTTTTTTAAACAGGAAATCTTTTCTGTACACACTTAACATTTTTTGCCTCTTCCTTATCACCCTGCCCCAGCCCCTTCCAATTCTCATCTAGTCGTCTTAAAGATTCTCTCCTCCCCTGTTTAAGTGGTGCACTTAGAATGGAATCAAACCCTGATTGGCCAATATGAAAAGTTAATGATATACCTAAATCAAAAAGAACAAAATTTAACTATAAACCAGTGAAATCAACTCTGAGGGAGAAACCTCAGTTTCTCCCCTAGAGCCTGCCCTCTGCTCCTTCATGTAGCAATGTGGTTAAGAGTCTGGCAGACTTGCACTGCTTGCACTATAATCTTGGCTCTATGCTTCTCAGATGCCTGGTCTTGGGTGAATCATTTGACTTCTAGATCCCTCGATGTTCTCAAAGGTAAATTGGGTATAATGAGGTACCTTTCTTGTGGAGTAGTTAGGATTACATGAAATGACTCATTTAAAGTGCAGAACAAAATGCCTGACACATTTTTAAGTCCCCAAATAATGTATTGGCAGCAGCCACTATATCCTTCTGAGATTAAACTGTTCTTATTTGAATTTACCAGCCTTTTGTAGTAACTACTAAGGTCATAACTATATTTTTCCTATTGTTTTATTATAAAGACACACTGCCATTGTTTAAATAACAATAGGAGCCTAAGCTTGACTAATGACAAAGTCAAAGGACATAAAGCAAGGGGAAGACCCAGGCCACCTGGTGAGCCCCTGCTTTGAAAACTGACTGCCAGCCTCATGGGCCCTTTGAGAAGTCTGTTTTGATCTGGATCCAAGGAGTCTATCTGAAATAACCAAATGTTACTGAAACAGCCCCTCCTCCCAGAGTCTTTTTTTTTTTTTGAACTATGGTTCTTCTTTGCCCACCCACCCCCATGTTAGGAACTGTGGCTCTCAATGCCAGAGTTTGGTAAAAAGGAAAGGAACCATTTATTCAAAAGTTATACAGGTTTAGGGTGATGATGGAATGTTGCCGTTAAATCCCAAGGTCCCTTTAAAACACCCACAAATACACACACACAGTCTTGACTCTCCTTGAGAAACCAGGCCAGTCAGAGGTACCATATGTTAGGAAAAGAAATAGAAGCCTGTAGCTTGGCTAGACTCCTGTTCTTAATCCAAAACCTCATCTTCGTTGTGGGCCCTTGGAGTTCTTCTGCATTCTTTCAAACCACTAAGAGAGAGCTCCACATGGCTGCTACATATTGCTTTCCTGCTTCCTAAGCCTTGTGGTCAAGAGAGTCCCCTCTCCACTTCCCAAAAGCATGTGGTTAGACCCCGCATGGCTGCTGAGCCTGGATTTAAATCACAGCTGGGATCTTCCTCTGTAACCCCATTTCCAACACCTCCCACAATTGGCTACACCTGCTGGCATTCCTATATTCTCTGCTGCCATAGTTAGTCCAGGCAGGTGTGGCCCCATGGCATGGAGTGAACCATCTCCAAGCTCTTGAACGGACCCTCTAAGGGGGAAGCTGTCTCCCAGCTACATCACAGTTCAAAGCCACGCATTCTCCCTGAGCAGGCTCTGAGCAGGCTGTGAAGCTAGCCTGCTGTTACTGGTATGCAAAATAACTCTCAATCCCTTGCTGCTGCTTTTCCCAGCTCCCAAGCTAGGTCGGTGGGAGGGGCTGGGACCTCTCAGCCTATACTCCACTAAATCTACACCTCATTCGTTACACAAACTCTGGAAACTTTCACAGAACTGCAACAACTATCTTTTAATTTACAATGATAAAAACTGTGATTGTGATGGGGCTATAATACTTATGGCAGCATGACCAGAAAAATCTCTTCCTATAGGTAGGCCAACTTAACACATCAAATTTTAAGCAGAAGTTGTTTAATAAAATGACGTTTTATATGCAAATAAAACAAGAGAGTTCTCTGATGTTAATCATGTCACCTAAAAAACAAGTGCCTGTCTCCCAAAGAGGCCAGTCCCTTCAGAGGTCACTGGCTAAGCCCCATCCACAGCACACAGTCCCACCTCAGAGCCTATCAATGGATATCTAGGGCACCCCTTTCTCATTTCTTCCAGGGCTAAAACCTTTCTGACTTATAGTTTCCTTTTTTAGGAATCTTTCCTTTTTTAGTATCTTGTAGGCCTAGACTGTATGTTGCTTTTTGATTATAACTTTGCATATCTCTGCTCCAATCAAGTTTATACTAATTTTGCAGTTGTATTCCCTGGGGGGCATTTCCTTTCTCTTATACACAAGCTCTTGGGATAAACCTTGATGTACTGGCAACATTTAGTAATTCCATTATATTATTTAAAAAATAGGTACATGGGCATGGAGTGCTATTGAAGGTCCTGTGAGGTATCACATTATTTTTTTAAACTATCTTCAAGTTCTAAATAAATAACTTTACAGACTCATTGCATATTGTCGCCACCCCTTGCCTCCATTTACAAGACAGCATCATGCTAATTTCACCTTTAAACAAAAAGATTTCTATTTCCAATAATGCTTCTTTTCTATGACAAAGGAGATAATTAGAAATATTTTGCAGTAAACGTGCCCTCCAAAGGGTAATACTTGTGCCACCCACATATGCATTTAGGAGTTCTTAGTACCGTGAAAAAGCCTTTAAAGGGTTAAGTGAAAAAGTAAAGATTAAAATGGTATATTCAGAATATATACAGTATAGCACAGGATTAAGCTGTCCTCTTAAATTTATTGTTGGAAACAGTTGCATTTCTCTGCCACACCCTATACAGACGTGCAAGTGGCGTATCTTGCCTCAGTTTCTTTATCTGTGCTCTGGGAAGACTGCTTATCTCATAGATGACAATGGAGGTTAAATGAGTTAGTAAAGTGTTTAGAATGTGATCTGGCACATAATGATCAGTCAATAACTCTAAGCTCATTTTCACTTCTACCATAAAAATATGAATAAAATTGGAGAGAATATTTCCAAATATTATTAGTATCTGTCTCCAGAAAGAAAAACCTGACAATGTGCTTTCTTTCCCTTTATGTCCTGTGCTTTCTCCAGATTTTGTGTCATGACCATAGACAACTTAAATTATCAGAAAAAGAATAGGCTTTCAAACAGAAAAAAAAATTGTCTCAATTGGTGACTCAGCCTGAAATAATGTTTTTCAAAAGCCCCTTTGAAGATGCAATTTGAGGTGTATAACTATTACTTTTCTGCTACTGCCATAACAAATTACCACAAAGTTAGTGGCTCAAAACAAAAGCAACTTATGATCTTGGAGCTCCACATTTCCAAAGTCTGACACGGGACTCCAGGTATGGGTAGGCTTGCATTCCTTTCAAGGAGTAGGAGACCACCGATCTAAAGTTGCACTGTCCCATAAGAGAGCCATAAATATATGGCTATTTAAATGTAAACTAATTAAAATTAAATTCTATTACTAATCCAGTTCCTCCCTCACTCTAGCCACATCTCACATGTTCAATAGCTGCATGTGGCTATTTTTGAACAACAACGATATGAGACATTTGCATCGCTGCAGATGGTTCTTTTGGACAGTGCAGATCCCGAGGCAAGACTTCTCCTGACCTCCTGACTGGTGTTCTGCTTGAACCTTGGTGGCCACATTTCCTTTTCAAATACAGACTGGCTGGAATTATTTCCCTGCTTTAAATTTCTCTTTGGTCTCTATTGCTTATAATAGACTTTTTTTCAACATTTTAAAGCAATAAAAGTTTTTAATCAAACCAAATCTTATGTATAAATCATATAATGTAGCTGTTTCCATTGTAGCTCTGGTTGAGGCTTGGAGACCACCCTCTACTCCCCCATTTGCTGCATCTCAGGCCTCTAATGTTCTGAAGATTATCCATAAAGAGAAGTTAAAATTCCTTAGCATGTCACATATATTCTTCATCTACCCAGTTTATTCACTTTTCTCCAGAGGGTACCTACCATACCGTTCACTTTCACTTTTTCATAAGTTTGTCCATAAAATCCCTGTCATCACTACAGAAAGCTCCTGATGGGGAAGTATCAGCCTGTACAACTAAGACAGGGCCAGCATGGATGGATTTTGGAAGATGCTTCTGTGAACTTCAGCACCAGCTGCATAATTTGATGTGTATGTGTATTTGGTTAAATCCTCCCAGTTTCTACAATTATGAATTGGTCTGTAATTCTAAAAGTTTAAGAACATGACCAGAGAAAGTCAGGGTTCAAGCAGGAGCCCTTTCAGCACCTCAAGGTCCTTCTTTTAATCTCAGTTGCTACATATACTTTATTTTAGAATTTCTTCACATAAATATATGACAATACATTCATTTAGTCAGTTCCACAGTTTCCTCCCTAGGTTAGAAGTGCCTGTCTACTCTGCTTCCTTTCTTTATTGCCTGGAGTGCCGGACACTCGGACATGTGCTCTCTGAAAGAAGATAAGGTAAGCACTGCATGCACGTCCTTGTGCTAGAAAAACAGTTCTACCATTGTCATTTCAAACTGTGGACACTTTGGAAGAAACTATTAATAGCATTTACAGAGCTTTTACATGTGCCAAGTAGTTTACAAATAGTATTTTAATTAAGCTTCAAACACCTTAAGAAGCATTTTTCCAATTGTTACTCATGACACTTCAGTCACACAGCTAGGAAAATGTACACTGGAATTTGAGCCCATGTCATTGGATATGTGGGTATTGAGATCACTGCATTCTTACAGCATTACTAGTTTTACCCAAATAATGCCTGCAAGGGGTCTCTCTAACAGTTATGTTTGTGCCATCAAAAAACTACTAGACCTAATAAGTGAATCTGGCAAACAAGTGGGATACAAAGTCAATATTCAGAAATTGAAGGCACTTTGTATACCAATGATGAAACATCAGAAAAAGAAACTAAGAAAAAAATCCCATTTACTATAGCAACAAGAAAAAAAAAAGTACCCAGGAATAAACTTAACGAAGAAGGTAAAATACCTGTACTCAGAAAAGTATAGAACACTGAAGAAAGAAATTAAGGAAGATATAAATAAATGGAAGCATATACTGTGTTTGAGGATTGGAAAAATTAACATCATTAAAATTTCCATACTACCCAAAGCTTCTATAGCTCAAAAATTTATGTGGAAACATAAAACAATTCTGAATAATCTCAGCAATCTTGAGAAAGAAGAACAAAGTAGGAGGGATCACAATATCTGATATAAAACTATATTGTAAGGCCATTTTAATCAAAACAGTCTGGTACTGGCATAAGAACACTTAGATCAATGGAGCAGATTAGAGAGCTCAGAAATAAACCCATGTCTTTATGGTCAATGTTGACAAAGGGGGCAGGAGCATAAAATGGAGTAAAAATAGCCTCATTAATAAATGGTGATGGGAAAACTAGACAGTTACATGCAAAAAAAAATGAAACTAGGCCACCAACTTATACCATATACCAGAATAAACTCAAGATGGATAAAAGACTTAAATATGTTGTGACACCGTAATTGTCCTGGAGGAAAACACAGGCAGCAAAATTTCAGATATCCCACGCAGCAATATCTTTGCTAATGTATCTCCTAGGGCAAAGGAAATAATGGTAAAAATAAACAAATGGGACTACATCAAATTAAAACGCTTCTGCATGGTTAAGGTTAAAAAAACCATCATCAAAATGCAAAGGAAACTGACTGTATGGGAGAATATATTTACCAATGATACCTTGGACAAGGGTTTGATCTCCAAAATACATAAAGAACTCATATGATTCAACATTAGGAAGACAAACAACCCAATTAAAAAATGAGAAAAGGACCTGAATAGACACTTCTCCAAGGAGGACATACAGATCACCCATGGACATATGAAAGGGGTGCTCAACATCACTAGCCATTGGAGAAATGCAAATTAAAATCACAATAAGATGTCACCTCATACCAGTCAGAATGGCCATCAATAATAAATCAACAAATTCAAGTGTTGGCAAAGATGTGTAGAAAAGGGAACCCTAGTGCACTGCTGGTGGGAATGCAGACTGGTACAGCCACTGTGGAAAACAGTATGGAATCTCCTCAAAAAACTAAAAATGGACCTGCCTTTGACCCCGTGGTTCCACTGCTGGGATTATACCCTAAGAACCCTGAAACACCAATTCAAAAGAACATCTGCACCCCAATGTTCATAGCAGTACAATTTACAATAGGCAAGTGCTAGAAAGAGCCTAAGTGCCCATTGGTAAATGAGTGGATCAAAAAACAGTGGTACGTTTACACAATGGAATACTATGCAACAGAAAGAAAGAAGAATGCCTTCCTGTGTAACTGCATGGATGGAACTAGTGTATATTAGGCTCAAATACAATATGATCTCACCTATAAGAGGAATCTAATGAACAGAACAAACAAACAAAATAGAAGCAGAGGCATTGAAATAAGAAACAGACTGACAGTGACCAGAGAGGCGAGGGGAGGGAGCTAAGGGTGGAAAGAAGGGGAATGGGCTAGTCAAGGAACATGTATGAATGACCCATGGACTTGGATAACAGTATGGGGACCTATTGTGAAGTGTGGGCTGGGTGGAGGAGGGCAAAGGGTGAAATATTGGGACAATTGTAATAGAACAACAATAACCTATTTAGTGAAAATAAAGAAAAGTTATGTTTTTGGTTGCCTGAACTTGGGGTCCAACAGAACAGAAACTGTGAAGAGAACTTTAGACTAAATATGAAAACTATGCCCTTTAAAAATGGAGGCAAAGTGTAGCATTTGATAGTGACTATATTTTGGATCAAATCACATAAAGAATCCACAGAAAACTGTAACTCATTATATAACCCTGTGGATGTTCCTTAATCCTCCAGGGCACAGTCTCTTGATTGGCAAAATGGGCATGATACGAATACTTGGTTCTTGAAGAATAAATTACACAGGTAAATTACTTAGTGTGCTCCTAAGCATCTAGTGATGACTAAATATGCCATAATAATTATCATTATTATTGTTGTTGGGAAACAGGTCTGACCCAAAAGAATGTTCTGATTTGCTAAATTAATCCCCTTAGTGAGACAAGGTAACTACTGAGATGATGGTAGTTAGACAACCTAATCCTCTGGTTATGTATAAAAAGAAAATGACTCAGAAAGATAAGACCCTTGCTTCGCATGTAAGAGCTTTATGGAAGAATGACCAGTGGACTAGTTTGTTTTTCTCTGACCATCATGAGTTGGTGGCAGCAGGCAGACAGGTGCACAAACTGAGTCCCCAAATGGATTGGAATTCAGCTGGCTGCATTCCAAATTGGAATTGCAGCTGGCTTTGCCTTGATCAGCCCTGCTCCAGCTGTGTCTGGTAGTACACACTGCACCCTAGTGCTGAACTCCTATCCGACATTGTGTCTAACATAACCACATCTGTCCCAGGAATCACTTCTTGACTCATTAGAATCTTTCATTCTGGGGCTAGGAATGAGAAAGTACAAATGGCTAAGTGACAAATGCATCTCTATTCTTTCCTTAGAGAACAGGAAACCAACAAATGCTCGCATATTCTGATTTTACATGAGTAGTGTTAAGGACAGTTTAATGCAGATGAACCACACAGGCTAATAGGAGTTAAAGTGTGTGGGTTTCACATGTAAACTAGCCCATGAAACATATTGTACAATTACTTTTGCATTAAAACAAGGCTACCCTAAAATTTTCAAAAAAATTTTCTATACTTCATTCATGTTCGGCATTCTAAATCAGCACCCAGCCATGAAACTCCTCTTCCATTTGCCACCCTGTCTCCCCCACTTTCTACTCATTGTTCTGAAAACACATTGCACTCATTCCTGACTCCTAGATTTAGCCCACCGTGTGTTCCCTTCCCCATCTGGAATACTTTTCCTCTTCTTTACATATTCACAACTTACCCAACCATTACATTTTGTCCTAAGTCCCATCGTATGTTTCAATGTTGAGACTTCCCCAGTTCCTGTCATCTCCAGTCATGTTGCTCACCCTGGTATATGTTCCAAAAATATTGACTGTATTCTATGTGCCTGTGGTGTGCTAAGCACTGGAGATGTAAGAGTGAACAAAACAGACAAATGGTGAAAAAGGCAGAACAAAAAGCATACAAATATAAAAAGATATTTCTATAGCAAAAGCTGCTATTGCTAGATCACAGTCTAAGAAGGACTATCATAATAAAAAGTGATTTCACTAGATTTCCTGGGATATGAGGTGACACAATTACATCAGACTTCACTGAGAATTGTTTTTGAAAAGATGCAAAATCTGAGACTAGTAGTCACTGCTACTCAATGAAGTACAGATAAAAACAAACCAGGAATTCACACACATGTGCACACATTTTGGATGTGTGTGTTTGGAACTCATGCAAAGCCTGTCTTGTCCTCTTAAGATGTAGCCTGTTATATCATTAATAATGTATATGCTTTGCCTTGCCTTTCTTATAAAATAAAAGTTCTTTGAAAGTTCCGGTAGCTATGGTTCTTTCAATATAGCATATCAATGCTGTCTGTCTTCAAGTAGAATAAAGTGAATTTGAAATGTTTTATTCTGATAATGTCCCTTGAAAGATATCCATTTGTGGAGTGTCTCTCATGTGATTTGCAGCCTAAAGTCCATCATTTGTAGACAGAAGTGAGGACAGCACAGTTGGAAAGAGGTCTAAAGCTGTTATTTTAAACAAACAGCTAGTTGCAAGTGCTGGTACATGAGAGTTTTTCCATTTGTCTTTTCACACAGACCCTAGTTTGTCGCCACAGCATTCATGTCCCTAATCTGATTAGCTAGAGGGGTGTCCAGAAATCCCTTAGCTACAATAGCCACTTGCAAAATCCAAATACATCAAAACAATGATTAATAAAATATATCTATAAGCATGTTTACAGTCACAGGGGGTTAAGAGGAAAATGAAACAGCAGCAATTGCCAGCTCCTTTCCACCAGAATTCATAATTTATTTACCTTCTCTGTCCTGCTCCCCATGTGGCAGCAATCAATTGCATTCAATGTCAACTCCTAGAACAACAGTCTACTGTGCCTGCATTTCTTGCTCTGTGAGCTAAAAGGTCTACAAATGCTTTTAAGGAAACATCGGTATATACACTTCAGTTTTCCAGGTGAAATCTAATTGTAACTAGAAAATGATCTGAGTGCCTCTACTCCTGCCCCTAGGAGTATTTTTAAAGGGACATGCAAAAGGTAGGGTAGGATGACTCTTTTAAGAACCACCCAAACTCAATGGATTAGCATAATAAATATGTATTTCTCATTTATGCCAAGTTCAATGGGCATATCTATGGTCTGGCAGCTCTCCTGGGTGGCTCTTTGAGTACAAGCTCAGGGATTTAGGTTCCTTCCAACCTTTTTTGCTGGCATCTGCAACATGACCCTCCACAGTTTTCAGGAAAGAATAAGACAGTGTGGGCCTATCAGAAATTTAACTACCTTTCAAAGAAACACACATCATGTGGGCCCACATCCCATTAGCCAGAAATAGCCGTATGACCTCAGCTAGATACAAGAGCCTTGGGAAATGTAAACCCAACTGACTAGCACTTTAGAAGACTATATCATGGAAGGGAGCACAAGTCTGGTGAGCAGCTGGCTGATTCTGGCCTGAGGACCACAAATCAACATGTGAAAAAACCCAAAGAATCTCCTACCACATTTCAACTCCTGCCAGTCCTACAGCAAGTATCATGCATAGCTCCTAAGGGCTTAGTGAAACAGCAGGAAGTATCAGTCTAAAGACACATACTTAGGAGGCCCACAACCTAGATTAAAATCCTGACCTATCACTTAGCCATGGTGTGACCTTGCTCAGATAAATTATCCCTTCTATGTTTCATCAGAACAATGGAGAAAATAGTAATATTTTATTCATAGCGTTGTTGTGAGCATTAAATGATGGGATGTATATAAATAAACATCACCTGAATAAGAACAAAGAGAGGCTTGCTATAGCAAGGAGTCAGACATCATCATTGTTGCTTACATTTGGCAGAGACTCAAAGGCAGGCAGGGAGTAAGAAAGCTTTATCATGGAAAAAGTGAAGGCTTTAGACATACTTTGATTGAAGGTTATTGGCATGGGGTGTGGAGGTGGGCTAACTAGAAGCAGAGCATCTTCATTGACTGGTCTGAGTAGCATATCTGACTTTCTCTGGTTGATCCTGAATGAGTAGTTGGGGCAAAAAACAGGGGACCTGGCAGTCATTGACCAAGTCCTGACCTTAGTGGGCCAATTGCTGTGGAGGCTGTGGGTCAGGATTTTTACATATTATATGGTCTGGCCCTTGTCCCTCTGTAGCTAGTATTATTCCAAAGTGTCTGGGGCCTCTACTCTGCTCTCATACTGACAGAGATTTTCTGCTGCTCAGGTCTATGTTTTTCTGGGAAAACTTGAATCAGAATTTTTATGTTCTTAACCCTGAGCATTAAGGGACAGGAGGTGGCAGGGGGAAAAACAGCTTTAAATGCTGTGCTTTCTGACAAAGCCAGGTCTACCACTATCCTACGCTGCACAGAGCAGCCAGGTGAAACCAATATTAACGTGCAATAGTGTACTCTACAGTGCTGTGAGTGAATGGGCTTTCCAGAATGCTGGAGAAGTGAGGGCCAAGAGAGAGCTCAGAAAGGCCTACAGACTGGCTGCCTTTTTCCCCAGGTGAGGATGGAACTCTCAGACATGGTTTTAATTCAACAACCAGCAGAGTTGAAAGTTTGCTAATATACCTTAAATGGAAGAATTATGCACAGGGATTTTATTGAGTATGTAGTTTTTTTTCTGAATGGTGATGAAAGACACAACATAAAGGGAGTGTGGCCCAGCATGAAATTGAGCTTCTTACATCTTCTGATCTTACTTTAATAAGTGTTACAGGTAGCTGTGCGCCCTCTCCCCATCCAGAGTGCTGACTGAGGCTGAGTGAAGCTGTGAGAACATATTTTGCATCTGCATTTGCTCTAATTTAAAGCAAGAATGTGAGAGTGTGAATCTCGACCTCCAGGGGTTGGGTGCTTTTTAATCACTAAAACTCTGGCCACCTGAAATTATACAAATCTTAAAAAAGAAAGAAGGAAGGCCACAAGAGAAATTTAATAGATATCATATGGGAATTAGTAGTTGAATGCATGAAAGAAGGAAATGCGATGTCAAACTTGGAGAAGACAGGTTCATACTAACACCAAAGGTCAAGAACTGAACAGGTCTTTTCAGAGTTGGGCAGAGGAAAAGGATTTACTGCTCAGTCCCTGGAACTATGAAAACAAATGTAATGATACTTTTTTTTGAAATGTTAATCGACTTCCTTTGCCTACCTCCATGAGATTTCTTTTCACTCTTAACCTTTCCTTCTCTGCTTTCTTCTTAGTCACCTTGCCTATGCTCATTGCCTCAGGGAAAATGAGTAGAAAGCAGAGAAAAATTGAAACCTTTCATTTGCATTTCATTTGCATTCCAAAAGCCTAGAACCCTCAGGGATTGAGAAAAAAAAATCACCCATACCGAAAACGAAACAGCAGCTCTGAGGCACACTTGGGAAATAGATATAAACATTTGTGGTAGCAGAGTTTGCACATTTCAAGATGACAGTCCTTACCTGAAGAGACCCTGCAGGCAAACACCAAGTTCACTTTGGCACATGATCCAGGTTCCCCTGGAACAAGGTGCACATACTGCCTGTGCCTGAGAGTGCTGCCTGCTGCCTGCTTCAGTGACTTGGTTAGCACCAGAACTGCAGGCACACTGATGCCAGGTAGGAAGGTGCCTGTGCATGTCCAAAGACCTCACTTGGCCCCTAGCAGACGCAGCCCATGAGAAAATTCATTCCCACTACTACTTTATGATGTTCCATATAGTTTAACTTACAGAGTTTAAAAAGTAGAAGGTAGAACCCTAGCAAGGCAGTTGGTGCCCCCACTAAAAACAACAACAACAACAACAACAACAACAAAAGGTCTAACCATCATACTTTGGTACAGTTGAATGGGTTCCCCAGGAGAGTGGGCTCACAGAATAAATGATCATTTGGCATGGAGTTGATAGGAAGCAGTTGGAAATGAATAGAGGGAGGAAGGAAAAAGGGGGCCTCCACCCTTGTTGACCCAAGGCAAACAGCTGAAATAGTTTCAGTTAACTGCCCTTGTTGCAAAATAGCTTCAGTTAGCAAAATTTCCATTGCGGTTTTACCCTTGGGTGGGGGGCTGTCAAGGAGAATTATGGGAAAGGGCATGTGCAAAAGAGACTAAAGTGAGGTAAGCAAAGTATCTGTCAGTCAATATAGAACCTCTCCCCTATGTGGGTGCAATAATCACTCATGCACTTAAGGCAGCAGATTCAGGGGACTCAGGCCCTTCTTGCCATTCTCAGCAGGCCAGTTCTTTTCCTTGAGGACATAATAATGCAGCTATTACTCATCTGCTTTCTTCTTGCTGATCTATAATTCTTTACTGTGTTGAACTGAGCTCCAGTCCAATAACAGATTTATAAAAAAGGGAATCATATTGGGAGTCTGTATAATTCACGGTTTTCCAGAGTAAAAGAATATATGGAGTAAGAGCAGGGCTGACTTTTTGAACACTCTTGACAATTCAGTATGGAGTCACTGTCAGCCATGACAGTTATGTCAAGTGCTCTGTCAAGACTGAGGTAATGAGATATCATGGAAATACCCTTAGGAGAGGGCTGGAATGCCCCAAATCACAAGTCTGGACACTTACATAATGACTCCATCTGGACACCAGTATGAGTGGGACCTCTGCCCATTGTGGGCTGTAAGAACTTAGAACTCGGGTTGCCCAGTACTTGAGCTTGACTATTCCAGGGATCAAGCTCAGAGCTCTGGCAGACTTCCACTCCACTGGGTGCCTATCACCCCTGCAGCTGCCTGACTTGAGACCAATGTCCACCTGTGGGTATCACCAGTGACTGGGACTTTGAGTAGGGTGCTCATTCTGCTCACTTCTATCACCTAAGCTCCCCCTCCCTGTGTGTAACCTTCATGTGACTCTACTGACTTATTGGAGAGCTCTCTCCTAACAAACTTGGCATTGTTGAAGGACACAAACATGTGTGAGTGACTCCTTTCGGGGATGCTCCCTTGCTCATGGCACAGAATAAATAGATTAGGGATTTATCATAAGGAAACAGTTCATGCTACTATGGATACTGACTTCTCCCAATATCTGCATGATAAGCTGGGAAACGAGAGGCTCAGGAAAGCCAATTTGAATATAAAGGCAGGGAAAAACTATTGTTTTGGTTCAAAGGTAGTCAAGCAGGAAGAGTTTTCTTTTACTAACGAAAGGGTCAGCTCTTTTACTCTATTCGTATCTTCAGCTGGTTGGTTGAGGCCCACGTACATTGGGGAGAACAACCTGCTTTATTCAGTCTACTTATTTAAATGTCAATCTCCTCCAGAAATACCCTCACAGACACACCCAGAATAAATTTTGACAACTATCTGGACACCCCAGCATCAGGTGAAGTTGGTAGACAAAATTAACCAACATAGGGTCTCCATGAGATGACATGACATCTAAAATCATTTCCAAAACCTAGATCCTAGGGGTGTTTCATCTGGAGGGCATATAGACATACAGAACTTAAGAAAGAAAGCAAAGTAGTAGGGAAATTTGCTAAGGCTTATGTTTGCCTAATCTTGCTACAGTTTATGTTCCTTTCTAGGAAAATTCTGGTGTAGCCAGTCTGTTTATCCTCAGTGGAGCATTCAGTTACAGCATAAATATTTAGCACATTTTTGTATTAAATTCTCATCATTCATCCAGAATAATATAAGCTTTATAGAGACATGACTGGCAAAATATCTAGGGCTATAAAAGTTGTTCTTCATTTTTTCTGATAAGCTAATAAACTGTTGGTACCAGTCAAATACAGTACAATATAATGATTAAAAATACAGGCCCAGATTCAAATGCAAGCTCTACTAAGACCTACATAAGGACCTTCAGCAAATTATTTAAATTCTTTGGACCTGTTTCTACATTTACAAATGTGGGGATAATGACAGTGCTTATGCTCATTAAATCAGAGGACGCCAGTAAATACCAGCACAATACTGGCTGCACACCAAATGCTTAATGTATGTTAAAAGTGATCATTATAATTCAGAGTTCTTTTAAATATGCTGCCTGCATAGCCCTGAAGTCTTGTAAGCCTTCTCACTTTACTCTTCCTTGTTTATTCTACTTTGTTAGCCACAATGGAACTACTGGTGACTTTTGAGGTTAGCAGATGGATTTCTGGGTGGAACACTGGGTGATAATTTCCTCAGAAACCCAAGAACCCGATTCAAGGGCAGGTGTTTGACTTGAGTGCCACAAAGTTGGAAACCAAAAAACAAAGCTAAACATTTAAAGTTTCATGTGCATGCATATGCACCAGAAAATACCAACTTAATCAGAAACATTCAATTAAGATTAGAAAAATAAAATACAGCATCAGAACTGAAGCAAGCACAGTAATCAAGTGTTTTTTTCTAAAAAACAAAATCTAGTCTCATGACAATGCTCAATAATGATGATGTGTGGAAATGAGCAACTCCAGAAAGAAAGATAAGAAAGAAAGATAATTAATTGCACCATTCGACAGTATTGCAAATTTCTCTCCCTTACTGTGTCATTTTATGTCTGTCTGTGAGTTCAGAGAGAAAAAACTTGAGAAAGATTTTGCCTTGACTGCTTCTAATGATTGATTTCCTAATAAATTTCTATATGCAATGTTTGAGTCACATAATAAAAAAGTAGGGCCAGCTACAGTTTGCTAAAATTACATTAATTTAAATTACATTGGTTTCCAGCAATGGCTTCAAAAGTCAAAAAAATTCTGAGGGTTCTTTGCAACTAGTTTCTTTAGAGAAAGTTTCATGCATATAGTAAGTCAAAAGAGATGCTGTATGACTGAATTGTCATTATTCTATAGAAATAACACCTTTTGTGCACAAGGAGTTTCAAAAGAATATAGACTATACATATAAACAGAGAAATTTTACCTGATAGAAAGTCCTCATCTCTAGGTAAGAAATAATGTCAAAAAGAGACAGTCTCATTAGTTATCAGAAAAATGTAAACTAAAACCTCACTGTGATTCCACTACGCACACATTAGAATTGGTAAAGTTAAAAAATCACCATACCATGGGCCAAGAAGTTGGAGGAATCAGATTCTATGCACTGATAGTAGTGGGTATGCAGAACACTACAACACCATTGGAAAACCATTTAGCAGCTTCTTACAAAGTTAAACATACACCTACTGTGTGACCCAGGCAGCTCACTTCTAGGTATTTACTGAAGAGACACCAGAACACAGAATTGGGCATGAGCGTTCACGGCAATTTTATTTGTAACAGCCCCAAACTAGGAACAGCCCAAATGTCGATCAGCAAGTGCATGAATAAACAAATTACAGTATATCCATACAATTGGAATTCTACTTAGCCATAAAAATGGAACAAAATCATTGAACTATGTAAATGGGTGAATTTAAAAATCATTATACTGTATGAAAGAAGTTATGGAAAAAAGATTAGGCAGAGCCCAGGATGGGAGAACTGAGCATCTGAGCAGCAACAGCCCCCCCCCCCCCCCCGCCCCGCTTCCTCTTTTCTCTCCACACCTCACTCTCACGGCCTGCCCACCCTGCTGCCTGCTCATCCCCCAGAACATCTTCCACCATGGCCACCTCAGAGAGTTCCCACTTGAACAAAACCATCCAGCAGGTATACATGTCTCTGCCTCAAGGGGATAAGGTCCAACCATGTGTGTCTAGACTGACAGTACTGAGGAAGGACGCGCTGCAAGACCCAGACCCTGGACAGTGAACCCAACTCTATAGAAGAATTGCCTGAGTGGAGTTTTGATGCCTCTAGTACTTTAGAATCTTAAGGGTCCAGCTGTGACATGTATCTTGTTCCTGCTGCCATGTTTTGGGACCCTTTCCACCAGGCCCCAACAAGCTGGTGTTGTGTGAAGTCTTAAAGTACAACTGAAAGCCTGCAGAGACCAATTTAAGACACATCTGTAAATGGATAATAGATAGGTGAGCAATCAGCACCCCTGGTTTGAAACAGAGCAGGAATGTACTCTCATGGTCACAGATGGACACCCTTTTGGTTGGCCTTCGAGTGGCTTCCCTGGGTCTCAAGGTCCATATTACTGTGGCGTGGGAGCAGACAAAGCCTACAGCAGACACATTTGAGGCTCACTACTGGGCCTGCTTGT
Organism: Phyllostomus hastatus; assembly: GCF_019186645.2. Classification (NCBI taxonomy): domain Eukaryota; kingdom Metazoa; phylum Chordata; class Mammalia; order Chiroptera; family Phyllostomidae; genus Phyllostomus; species Phyllostomus hastatus. The sequence goes on from NW_025333857.1 coordinate 8,831,138, forward strand.
ACGCTGGCATCAAGATCATGGGGATGAATGCCAAGGTCATGCCTGCCCAGTGGGAATTCCAGTTAGGACCCTGTGAAAGAGTGGACATGGGAGATCATCTCTGGGTGGCCCGGTTCATCTTGCACCGAGTGTGTGAAGACTTTGGAGTGATAGCAACCCTTGATCCTAAGCCATTTCCTGGGAATTAGAAAGCTGTGGGTTGCCACACCAGCTTCAGCACCAAGGCCATCCTGGAGGAGAATGGCTTGAAGTACACTGAAGTACATGGAGGGGTCCATCTAGAGGCTGAGCAAGTGACACCAGTACCACATTCGAGCCTACATCCCATGGGGCGCCTGACTGGATTCAATGAAACCTCCAACACGAACAACTTTTCGGCCTGCGTGTTAACTACACCGTTTGTATCCATATTCCCTGGGCTGTCGGCCAGGAGAAGAAGGGTTACTTTAAAGACCAGTGACCTTCTGCCAACTGTGACCCCTAAGGGGAGACAAAAGCCCTCATCTGCACATGTCTTCCAAAAAAATTGGTGATGAGCCCTTCCAGCACAAAAACGACATGGACTAGACTTGCAGCCATTGAATCACTTCTAATTAATTATTCATCCCACTCCCACTCTTGCTCCCTATCAATTGTCACAAGAGCCATAACTCAAAGGGCAGAACATCAAGGTCAGTTTTCTATTCCTTGTGCCCAGTTAAAAAAAAAGAAAAGAAGAAAGAGTACACACTATTGTGTTTAAGAGTACACATGCTCCTATTTACATAAAATTTAAGCAAATGCAAATTGCTAACCTATAATTAGCGAAAGCAGATCAGAATGTTGGCTGGGGGAAGAGTGAAAGGAGGGCATGAGCCCTATTACAGGTGAGCACTGGGAGACTTTTGGGGGTGATGGAAATGTTTGTTCTCTGGATGTGCTAATGGTTTCCCAGGTGTATACATATGTCAAATCTAAATTGTACACTTCAAATATATGCAACTTATTTTTCTTTAGTCATACATTAAGTATAAAGACCAATGAGGAGAACAGGAATGTGAAACGCCACAGTGCCTAGCAAATAATAAGTGGTCCAAAAACGTTGGTTATATTTATTCTCATGGGGACATCTGCCTACCTATACTGGAGCTGTTTTTTGTTCCCTAAGTGTTATACGTGTTCTAATGTGTATATGTAGTTATGTTCTGAATGTACTATAACATTTTCATAATGTAGTTTCTCTGATTTCTGTGTTCACTGTGTCATCATCTCTTTTATGACTGTCTATTCCCCTGACCTGTACTTATCTTCCTTACACATGTATTGTGAACTTATGCTAACAGCATCTTCATTTCCCTCTGAGAAATTCCCACCCATCAGTTCCTACATGATGAGAGGAGGAAGGGCACATGAATCACTCTTAGCTAGAGATCATCCCCCTAGACTGAATGAGTGGTTGATAAAGGTACAGCCCACCTTGGGCCATTGAGAATGTGTCTTAGGAGGCCTGGACTAACATTTTTCTTCAGACTGTGGAGAAAGAACTGCTTTTCTTTTTCTGCTTGTCCTAGAGAGAGCAGTGAGAATGTAAACATGAACTGCAGACAGATACTTGGCCCCACCAGGGAAGAGCCTGCCTAAAGTAAAGCCAATGCAGAGGGGAGGTGGAGTGAACTCTTTCAAGTCACTGAGTCCAGATGTGTCTGAATTTGAACCTATCACTCTACCCTCAATTCTGTGACCAATTTCAGTTTTCACTAAGCCAATATCATCTGCATGTTTTTTCACTTGTCATCTTTCTGTCCACCAAAAATAGTGACATCCATGGGAGAGCATTATTTGGTGATATATCAGTGAAAGGTGCCTAGGAATGTTTAAGAGTATTTGAAACTACAAGTTGACTTCTATAATTATTAATATTGATGTATAGACAATTTGACAAGCCAAAGGATGCTCATAGGTGTGTTCCCCTCTACTAAGTATGCCTGAAATTAATCTCAGGTAAGATGAACATAAGAGGCAAAGGAACTCTAGCTGTGTGACTTTTGCCAAGTTTCTCCACTTAAGTCTCAGTTTTCTCATTAATGAAGAACAGATACTATTAATAGTATCTGTTTCTTGGGTTTTAAGACAGTTACATTAAAGTATACATTTTTGGCCTTAGTGCAATGCATGCTAATTAGTTGTTACTAAGTAAAGTGCTATTAATCTTCATCTATACTATAAAGCCAAAATGCTTCTCCCTTCTCTTCCTCAAAGCAAATCCTGGGCATTATTCAATTCCCTCACCTCCTTCAGGAAAATATTCCTTGATTAGTTTAACACATAATGTAGTGACTACTTTGTTATTTGATTCTCCAAAGTATTTTTCTGTATATGTGCCTGATGCCCCTTCATATTGTGCCATAATTTTAATTTCCAGGAGTGGGCTAGAGCCAGCTTACATCAGCTTATGAGAATCAATTGTTAAATTTTTAGGAATTTTGAGAGGTGGTTGTTAAATACAGCCATTATTAAAGTTAAATTGCATAAACATAATTAAATAAATTGTATTAAAAACAAAGATAATAAACACTCAAAACATAACACTTCCTAGTTATTTGAATTGGATTTTATTGTCATTTATGCTCTTGAGGTTATTTATGTGTATTCTATGTGTAGGGAGGAAATACTATTGAATGGAGGGTTACTGCACATCTTTTTCCAACTCTTCACACAGTGATGTCATGTTGGTAGCTTGCAACCAGTCATGGTGAAATAATTTACACCACAGAAATCAACAAATGCAAATCAGCATTCTCCCTCCACTCCCAAGCCACAGGGCCATTTACCAGTATGCCAGTAAATTTTTTACTGTTTATGCTTGTAAACAGTTTTAATGAGTTCATTACCTCTTTGACAGTAGAGATGTTGCACATTTATCTTTGTCTTCTGTGTCGTTCAACATATTTTACACACCCAGTAGGTGCTGGACATTTTGCCACTTGCTAGAAGCCTAGAAAGAGGTAGTCATTTCACAAAGATGTCTTTGCTATGGCAGCATTGATGTGATCTGATGCATTTAAAAATACTCCATCACACAAAATCCTTGCAGGTCTACCACTGCTTGAGTGGTAAACAATAGGGAAAATAACAAACATAAAGGTAGAGTAAAAATATTATAGTGTGACAGTCAAAGTGAACGCATACTCACACATCCCTTTCCTGAAACAAAGAGCCAAGATCATTCAAATTTATGTCATAAGGAATGGTAAAAAAATCAGTATGTTTCATTTTCAGAAAGGGGAAAAATGTAGGTGCACAGAGGGCAATAAAAAAAGTTGAAGGGCTATTAAAAAAGAAAAAGATGGGATATGTTCTGTATTGCACTAGACAATAACACCACAATCAGTGTTTAGATGTTACAAAGAGGCACATTTTGATGTAACAATGGCTCAAGATGGATAGAGTGAGAAGTAGTGAATTGCTGTTCCAGGGTTATTCAGACATGTAGATTGGTCATGGGGCTTGGCACCTAGTACCAACTCAAAGCTTTTACAAGAATAAATAAGTTAATGGACCAACAAAGATTCTCAACTGGGGTCACTATTGCCCCCTAGGGAATGTTTGGAAATTCACTGAAGCTCTTAGTGGGGGAGAGATGCAAGGCAAGGGATGTCTTCAAACACAAATAACTCTACCATTCCAAAAGCAAATTGTACTCCTATGGAGATATACTCGTTAAGATAATATTTAATCATGCAGCAAATGTTTGTTGAGTGACTGAGTTTTAAGCACCTTGCTAAATTCTAAGGTTAGCTGCACAAGATGAATTTTCTTCTGGCAATAGGCTCAAGACTAATGGAGGGAGGTAAGGAAGTAAGTAATCAGTTTCAAGGGTGACGGGCACGTGTCTAATCTAAAAATCTGAATGGGGACTTCCGGCAAGATGGAGGAATAGGTGGACGCACCGTACCTCCTCGCACAACCAAGATTAGAACAACAATAATTTACAGATAGAATAACACTCAGAACTGATAGAGGATTTTTCTGAATGGAAGTCAGACAGCCAAGAAGTTGAAGTAGACCCGTACATCCAAACTGGTGGGAGACAATGAGCCGGGTGGGCGTGGGGCTGGCGCGGGTTGGCGGCGTGCGGAGGTTGGGGAAAATTTAGTGTGAAATCGGCGCGACAGCCATCCGGGGCGCAGAAACTCAGCAGTGATCCCTGAGTACACAAGCTGCGGCTGGCGGACCCAGTGAGGCAGCGACTGTGGACCAGGCCAGAGCTCGCAGCCCAGGATCCTAGAGAAGGGCCTGAGCCCAGGAGAATGGAACTACCGCCATTGTTTCCCCCTGTCCCCACTCCTGCCCCCTGCCCCCACATATAACGTCACAATCTAGCGACTGGGGTGCCCAGCCCCGGTGAACACCTAAGGCTCTGCCCCCCACATTAACAAGAGTGACCAGACTGGAAAAAAAAAAAAGGAGAGACAGGGAAAGACATAAGACATGTTTCCAACAGAACAGATCAGTCCCCCAGGACTCATCCTTTTGAGCGACCAAGAAATAGCCAATCTATCAGATGCACAGTTCAAAACACTGGTGATCAGAAAGCTCACGGAATTGGTTGATTTTGAGAGCAATTTAGATGAAAAGATGCATGTTACCATAAAAGAGATGCAGGAAGATATGCGGAGGAGAGCCAATAGTGAAAGGAAGGAATCTGAGTCTCAATACAGTGGACCAGAAGGAAGATAGAATCAACCAAGCAGGAAAGCATGATGAAATAAGAATTCAAAAAATCGAGGAAAAGCTTAAGAGCATCCAGGATATCTTTAAATGTTCCAACATCCAAATTAGGGGTACCAGAATGGGAAGGGGAAAAGCAACAAATTGAGCACGTATTTGAACAAATAATAAAGGACAACTTCCCCAATCTGGCAAAGGGAACAGTCTTCCAAGAAATCCAAGAAGCTCAGAGAGCCCCAAAGAAGTTGGACCCAAGAAGAAACACACCAAGGCACATCATAATTACATTAGCCAAGGTAAAAATGAAGGAGAGAATCCTAGAAGCAGCAAGAGATAAGGGGACAGTAACCTACAAAGGAGTTCCCATCAGACTGTCAGCTGATTTCTCCAAAGAGACCTTACAGGCAAGAAGGGGCTGGAAAGAAATATTCCAAGTCATGAAAGACAAGGACCTACATCCCAGATTGCTCTATCCAGCAAAGCTGTCATTTAGAATGGAAGGGAAGATAAAGTGCTTTTCAGATAAGGTCAAGTTAAAGGAGTTCATCATCACCAAGCCCTTATTTTATGAAATGCTAAAGGGACTTATCTAAGAAAAGAAGATAAAGAAAAGACATGTATAGGAAAAGGACAGCAAACTCACAATTATTAACAACCATACCTAAAGCAAAACCAAAAGAAACTAAGTAAACAACTAGAATAGGAACAGAACCACAGAAATGGAGGGCACATGGAGGGCTAGCAGCAGGGGGTTGGGAGGAGGAGAGAGGGGGAAAAGGTATAGAGAATAAGTAGCATAGAATGTAGGTTGAAAATAGATAGGGGGAGGGCAAGAATAGTACGGGAAATGTAGAAGCTAAAGAACTCATAAGTATGACACATGGACATGAACTAAAGGGGAGGAATGTGGGTGGGAGAGGGGGTACAGGGTGGAGGGGAGAGAAGGGGGAAATGGGACAACTGTAATAGCATAATCAATAAAATATATTTAAAAAATAAAATAAATTCATTTACTTTAGTAAAAAAATAAATAAAAATCTGAATGGGTGCTGAAAGAGTGGGGGGGCCCCTCCACTATTGGAGCCATTCAAATGGCTCCAATATGCAGCCATTCAAAGGGTGGAGAAGGCCTCTCAGAGGTGATAGTATCTCTGAGTGCTAGGTTGGGTTGGATTCCAGGTGTAGAAAATGGTATGTGCAAAGGAACAGAAATGTAAAAGAGCATGGCACTAGAAATCTAAAACAGCAATCTGTTAAAATTTTTATTGCAATTGTTTTGTTTGAGCATCTGGTATATTTTTAAAACACTTCTCCACCAAGGGACCTATAAGAACACAAGCACAGCTTGAATGAAGGTTGAGTATGGGCAATGTCAAAAAAAGAGACTGGGGAGTTTGGAAAGTGTCCCTACCAACCATGTGGTGAGCACAGACCTAAACCCTCACTTTATTACACTCTGCTTCTTCCCCTCATTCACTTTGCTCCAGCAACCTAATCTTTCATTCTGCTGCTTGATCCCTCGGCTCAGGGTATTTGCACCTGCTATTCCCTCTGCTGCAATATTCCTTCCCAGCTAATCACACGGTTTGTTCCTTCTCAACCTTGAGATTATCTAAGTATTACCTCCCTGTCCATTCACTATCTAGAACTAAAAACAGCACTATCTAGAACTTTCTTATCCCTATGTTTGATTATTGTCTGTCTTCACCATTAGAATGTAAGTTCCACGAGTGCCGGACCTCTTCCATCTTGTTACTTGCATATTGCAATGCCAGTACCCAGGAGGCTATTTATTCACACCTGGGCATCTCATCCTAGAATGGATAAGGGGAAATTGATCAGAGGAGAGCACTTGGGATGGTTAGGAAACTCCAAGCCACATTAGATGAAGAAGGAACTGTTTTGTGTCCTTTCAGTAACCTGGCTTGAAACTAGAACTAACTTGGAAACCATGTCTTTTGAGATGGAATTGTAGGACCTAGGATATTTAGCCCAGTGAGAAGTATTCTGCAAATAGTGGGTACTATTTTCAAACATCTAGGGGGCATCCTGTGGGAGAAGGGCTGGAATTCCCTTGAATTGATTCCCAAAAGGCAAAATCATAGAGTAGAAGCCACATGAGAGCAAGAGAGATTTCAGATCTACATGAGGAAGGGCAATAACAGGCAAAGCAACAAAGTTCAAAAGGGCCCTTTGAATGATCAGAATTCCACCAGTGAAGTTGTTTATGCAGAAGCTGGCCAACAGAGATAAAAAAAAATTGAAGTCTCAGGCAGGAGACCAGAACAAATAACTAACACTTGTATGTCCCTAACTACATTCCACAAGCACTGTTTGAGATATGTGACAAATACTAACTCACTTAATCCATACAACGACCTGAGGAGACAGGTGCACTTATCATAATTTTAAAGTACAACAAACTGAGACACGTAAGTCAGAAACCTTGACTAAGTTCCCCTGCCAGTAAGTGCCAGAACCAGCTTCTTTAAAAAATGATCTTTAATTCCTCTTTTAAAATTGCACAGTAATTCTTTTTATGCATCAACTAGAAATGAGTTGATATCTTATTTTGATCATCCCCAAAAGAAATGTTATGGAATGTTCAAGTCCGACTGCCAGACACCACAAAGGTTAAAACCAGAGGTGGTCTGTAACAGTACTTGCAGATAACAGACATCCCGAAAACCTGTGCTGGGTGAGCGACCCAGTCCCTGTTGTAGCCCATATCTCTTTATTTTTAATGTCTATACTCTAGACCCATAAAGGAAAGGATTTGTTTTGTTGACTGCCATATTCTCAGGTGATCAATTTATAAGTGTAAAAATATAGAAAAGAAAGAAAGGAAGGGAAGGAGGAACACAGTGTAGCCATGGGCCTTCTGCCATGGGCTCTGCACCCTAAGTTCACTATGGTCCTGTTCACATGAAGCAGCCAGGCAAAAAACCACTAGGAGCCCATATCTAAGACAAACTAAAACATGTAGACCTCGTAGTTTTCTGAAGGATCTATCACAGACTGTTTGGTTTCTACATTAAAAGAAAAACAAAACACATCTTTCAAGCAAGGTAACTGAAGCACAGATAAAAGTTCAAAATCCCACTCTTGTTAAATGTAATAAAACAGAGTCAATACTAAGATGTTAATAAAATACTGTCCCCCCCAGTCACTACAATCTAATAAAGGTGTTTTGATCCTATTTATGAAATAAATTATATTACTTAGTACCCAAGGGAGCTATTTTGGTTGTGGGAGGTAATTGTATTCTAATTTAATGACATGGGGGGGGGGGAATAATGCATGACTAAAACAACTGTATCCAGCATTAAGAAGACTACATTTTGTAAGGGGCTACATACCAGTGCTTGTTAAAGTATTAAAATTAATATGTTTAATTTTTTTCATTTACCATATGCTCACTTTGCCTTCCTCCAGATCCCATAAGCCCACACTATCTCTCCTATGACTATTTAATTTTTTTCTCCTGGGAAGTCAACTCTGCAACCCACTCCTCCAGAAGAACTACAATCAAGGCTGAAAGAAAAAGTGACCTGGATTTGAGTCAAGAGCAAGTGTAAAGGACAGATGGCTAAGAAAAGTCTAGCATCTCAGACTCACTCCCCACCCCCTACCAAGGAAGGGAGAGAAACAATTAGAACTCAGAAGTGAGCAGATTCATTGTGAAATCATTTAAAGCTCTAATACTGTATCCAAGTGGAGAAATGGGTTCTATTTTGAGGCAAAGGGAAGGCTTATGAATACTTCATAATCTTTGCATTAGAGAGCCTGTGTCAGCATGAATAGATTGCATCCTTTGGGTGAGTAAGCCACTCCTTGGTCTGTGATTAGAAATGATAAATATCTTCTCTGAAGCAAACTTCCTGAGACAACAGAGTCACCTGTAAGGTGATTTAGAGACAGGCAGAAATCCTTTAGTGGAAGAATAATGAACTACTTCCTAAGCATCCATTAGGCCCAAAGCTATACTTGGCATCTGAATACAGTGGAGTGGAAAGCCATTATTATGAGGGGGCCCCCCAAACCTTGGAATTATCTTCTGGAAGGTGGGTCCCTTTTAGTACAAGCTTCCCCTGCTAGGTATTTTAGGGACCCATCTTTGTCAGTGTACCAGCAGGCACTGTTGTGAGAGGCTGCATTCTGCTTCAGTTAATTTTTTTTAAAGGCTCTTTCAAAGCGTTTGCTCATTTCATGATGGGTGATTTACGAGTTCACTGGCTTACACCATGCTGAGTGTTCAGCAATTTTTACCAAAAATGGCATGATTCCCATGCTGCACCCTCCTCATTCACACAATCTCACCCCAAGTGACTTTTCCTTTTGTTTCTCCAATGAAAAAAAAATCCTCAGAGGGAAATGTTTTGCTGATGTGGAAGAGGTGAAACAAAAAATGGCAAAAACACTAAAAGGCATCAAAACAGACAAGTTCAAAAACTGTCTGAGCAGTGGAAAAACGTCTCAATAAGTGTATTGCATCAAATGGAGAGTACTTTGAAGTTGACTGAAGTTTAAACATGTAAGAATAAGCACACAATTTTTAATAAATAAATTCCATTTTTGGGTCCCACGGTATAACCAGATATTGAAGCTTCCTGTGGGCAACTGTGGAGGGGCCTAAGCAGTAAGCCCTCTGCTCACCCACACACCATCATTATCTTCATATCCACAGAGTCTGAGTACTTACTTACTAGGTCTATGTTTACAAAGGATAGGCAATAACAAGCACTCCCTACCCTTTCAAAGAAATTGACCAATAAAGGGGATTTGATAATTGTGTCCTTAAGTGTTAATTGTATGTCTGAACAGCCACATAAAGTTGTTAAAAATAGAAGTTTGGGATTCAAATACACTTAGATTCAAATCCATGCTCTTTCAGTAATACTCTACATGACCTAAGATTTGTTTACTTGTGTCAACTTGCTGTGTGAAGTTGTAATGATTAAATAAGATGACCCTGCCCCTGCTAGGTGGCTCAGCTGGTTGAAGTGTCATCTCCTACACCCAAAGTTTGAGGGTTTGATCCCCGGTCAGGGAGCATATGGGAGGCAATGTATCAGTATTTCTCTCTCACATCAACATTTCTCATTTCTCTACCTCTCTAAAATCAGTAAACGTATCCTTGGGTGAGTATTTAAAAAAAAAGATTGTATAATGGTTAGTATATCATGAACACGCAGTACAAGTCAGCTTTAACTGATAATAAATATTCACATATAAATTTACAAGTCAAAGAAAAATTCACTTAGATGGCAGGTCCTGATTTGGCACTGAAAATGAGACCACAATATCAAAAACTGCAGGAAAACCCTTTCGCTTCTTTGGATTCCAATCCTGCCCTGATAAAAAACTGGAAAAACAGGCCATGGATTCATTTAGCTACTAAATTAATCACTTGCAGTCCTCTTTTCCTCTCCCTCCCTTAGGCCCAACTGCCACCATTTTGTATTCTTCTTGTAGAATAGTCTCTAGTATTAAAATTTACATGTAATTGGTAAAGAAAAACATTTCTTTTGTAGTTTACCCTTTGAGAAGATACAATGAATCCCTAGTGGCTTGTGCTACTGAACACATTTTATGAGTTTTTCTCAGGAACTGCATTCAAGGTACATGTAGAATGTATCTGTATAAAAAAAAGAGCAACTTTATCGAGGATTTCCCCCCTTATATTATTAAGATGCTATTTGGGATCATGGATGAATCATCAGTCATTGTTGAATGGCAAGATAATGGTCTTATGTTAGTAAAGAGAGAGACATAAATGATGTGTTGCAAAGTAATAATAGAAGATTGCTTAACAGGTATGCAGAAATGGCACTAATGCTCGCAAATATAAATGCAATGTGACAGCAATCTGCGAGGATGCAATGCTACTTGTGGAATGCACATATGCTCATTCCATGGATATGTTTTAATCCTCTTGTGAATATTGTGTGTCTATGTGTTTATGTGTGATTTATAAACATGGTATAATAATAGCTTCTGAATATTCTAGCTTAGGAATAACATATATTTAATATGCATTATCTTATTTACTCCATAGAAAAACTTGGCAAGCTATATATCCATGTAAAACAAACAAACAAACAAACAAACAAACAAACAAAAAACTGAATCTGAGAGACCAAGGGCAATGTTCAGGATCACATAGGTAAATAATAATGGATGGATTTGTCTTATCCAGCTCTGTGTTGTTTTTCTACTATAAGACAATCTGTTTCTGCCATATAACAATCTGTTCTTTGTACAAACACATTTGGAATACATAAACTTATAAGTGCAGAGTCATGTTTTCTCAGGAATTAATACACAGCATTTTCCTTCTTTTAATTCCCAGAAAGATTTGTGATTTGATTTTTCCTAATGACCAGAGTGGTCTGTTCTTCTGCAAAGATATTATACAAATGCAGGACACAGCAATTTTCTATACTATGCTTTTAGATTTATAACATAATACAACTCAGATGATGTATACTTAATGGCGGATAAATGAACACATTTTGGTGGTGGACAGAAAAGATGAAGCCATTGTAGGGCTGTATTAAAACATAATGGTTACTTCACATTTGGCAGAAAGGAACCCACAAATTGTTTTTTAACTTGTTTTCAATATATTTATTTTCTCTTTCAATTTTGTTTTTCTTATATGTACATAAGCATGTATTGGTATCTGTTACATGGAAGATATTGGGCTATGCTTTGGGAACTTTATGTGGAGGACTAAGATCAAGAGTTTTCAGTCTACTAAAAGATACTAATGCATAAACTAAAAAATAGGAAGCCAAATGTAACAGGATTATTTATATTGTTCTATTGCAGCCTCTACAAAATTAAAACCACTGTATCACTGTATTACAATTTATGGAAGACTTATGACACAGTTAATCAATGTTGTTCCATAGGTGAAATTTTATGCTATATTTGGACACAGACAACACAAGTTCAAGGTTAGTGCAAAGAAGAAAGTTTACTTAATACTAAAGCCATGTTTAGTATGTCATTTCTGTTGTGTTTGTAGCCACATAAAATGCAAGTCAATATTTTTCAAAACTTTGGTAATTTTGGGGGTGTTAGAAATGTAGTAAAATATTTACTTTCTTACTTTTTGCATACATTATTCATCTCGCTATCATTCTACCATCTACATATTATTTTGAATGTTACCTTGAGAATATATTGTAAGTATGGTTTAGTCTCTATGGTTTAGTCTTTATGGTTTGGTTTGATGATTATAACAATGTAAAACTAAATGAAATTTTTGCAAAAATTTTATGATTACATTTGTACAAAGATAACTAGATTATGTACAAATGGGCATCACTTTATTGGGATTCTTAAGATCCATAGTTTATTTCTCTATGCTGTTTGCATTCTGTCATGTAGTCTTGTCTCCATTCAGCAAACATTTAAGTTTCAGGCAGTAAAGACACAAAACTGAGCAAAAGCAAGTTTCAGTCCTTAAGGAATTTCTTGGCTGTCACTGAAGGCAGACAAATGAATAAGTGCACAGCAGTATTATGACAGCTGTAATGGAGCTATTGTACAAAGACTCAGGGTATTGTACAGAGAGAGAGTCAACTGTCCCCGTGCAATAAGGAAGGGTGTTCTGAGGAATGGTGCTGATGCTTCACAGGAAAAAAAGAAAAGGTACACTTAACTAAATCTTAAATATTATTTCAACAGCAGAAATATGGAGAAGAGTATTTTAAGCACAAAAACAAGCACATACAATGATATGGATATTGTGACATGTGAAAAAACTGAAAATTACATTTGATTTCTTTCAGTCAACTTTCTACATATTTGTGGATAGAGCAACTTTTTATTTCATTAGATTAAAAAATTGTCTGATTTCATTTGCAGTCTCTAAAAACATGGTCATAAAAACATAATTCACTAGAATTCTTATGATCCATAGCACTGAGAAGAATTCCTATCTGGTCATTTTATTAGAAGTGGGAGTAGGTGGGGAATAGGGAGAACCATGTTACAAAGACAATCGTGGCAATGCATCACTTCTAAAACTGTCCTGTTTCTTAATGGTCTGCCTTAAAAAAATCTGTGTATTTAGTCAAGTAATTAAAATATTATTTAAGCAATCAAATGGCTATGTCTAAAGCCATAGTATTTTAAGGTGCATTTTTATTGGCTACATTGCCCCTCTTTTTGACAGACAATTTAAATCTAGTCTTTGCTATGCCCTCTTAAGCCTCAAGTTGTTAAGGTTTTCAAGTGCATTTATTCATATAAATGCTCTTTGAAAGAATAATGCATATCTAGAGACTTGTTTTCAGAACAAAATGAGAGTTTCTTTGCAAATACATTAAACAGCTGGTACTTGATAAATATAAATATTCAGTTATTTCATTTGAGGAATGATTATTGTATAAAACTCATTTATGTATATTTATTTAAATAGATATATGAGTAAAAGTAAATTGGTTCTAGAATGTTGTGTATCCATCAAATTTCACCTAGTGGGCCTTACAAATATCTGTGTCACAATTTAGAGTGGGAGGCAACTAGTGACTAATCAACAGTTGTTTCTTTCAAAAATTGCAGGAGATTATTTTTTCTCATTAGTATTTTCTGTGCATCTGAAACATTTCAGTAGGGTCACTCTACAACTTATTTCTTGTATGAATAACTATTATGAACTTGACTTTTTAAAAAATAACAGTCTGACAACTTATGTGACTGTATTCAACTATCACATGATTCTAGTTACAAAAAAATTTGTAAGTATCATTCGTATTAAAGACCACATAAAGTACTGTACCACAGATGTGAGGAGGCTTCTGGGGCCATCATTTCTGCCTGTTATTTATATGGGTGGTCCAGAGGGATTTTGGCAGTCCTGAAAATGTTCTGGTCAGATTGCCAGCTATAAGGGGGGTCATTGATTAACATTCACAACTCCCCACCCATCTGGACTCCCGACTGTGTTGACTGAGGCCATGCTTCCTGTGGGCTGCTGTCCTCCAAAGACTGAGCACAGTAGGGATGTTAAAGCAGTCCCATTCTGGCAAGACAATGGGTTTTGTCTTCCAATAAGAGTCCTTTGGAACTTTCTTGCAACTGTGCTGTAGTCCAAGAGTCTTTATACCCAATTATTTTTCCTTCATTCTCTCCACAAGTGTCAGACCTGCATTGCAGCCCAAAGGTTCTCCTCACTTTTCCTGGCCCCTCTGGTAATAAATTTCTTGAAGTTCTAATGTTGTCTTGGGGTCTGCTTCTTGGAGGACCACTTAATCTCTTTCAGCTTCAATCCGTTTATTTGTAGTTTGAACAATAATGGTACTTCACCTGTGTATGGTAAATGGAGGCAGTCTGGCTTCCTCACCCAGGTGTCTGGGTAACCAGGGGAAACAGTGTTCCCATAGCCTTGGAGGGGCCTGATAACCAATGTTGTCATGGCCTTGAGACTGGGCCTGATAAACTGTTCCCATAACATGAAGTGGGCTCAAATGAGCAGAATTACATTATGTAATGTTATGTTATGTAATGTTCTGGCAGTTTTCTGGCTTTGTTCCCCTCTAGTACTTAAACAGGTAGGGACTCTCTGCTGGGGATAATGATGGGAGACACACAAGGGGACAGGTGCCATGATGGGTGCCACGCTGGGGAGCAGGGGCCACGACGAGACATGAATATAGACATGCAGCTTGCAGCATGCATGATTTGCCCACATGTGAATAAAGGCATGCCAAGACATTCCAATGGCTCCGTGAATATTTTTCTGTCTGCATGATACCATGAACCTGCCTAGCCTTGAAGGGTGGCAACACAACCTGCTTACCTGATCAGGCTTTGTCAAGACCAAATATTAGAATGTGTAATAAAATCACTCGAAGTTATAAATTGCTATAAGTTATTTTAAACTCCCGTCATATCTTTTCTCTAGAAGAGACTTTGCTCCCCCCAATCAATTCCTTCCTTGTTTTCTCATAGGTTGGAATTTTTTTTTTTTTGGTTGTAGTTATCATATAAAAGTTCAGTCTCAATTCATTTGTTTCCATATCTTGAAATAGGGATATAGTAGACCCAAGCTTGCTATATTCTTGGATTCTCTTCATGACAGAGAAAAATTTATAGTAAGGCAGGTATTTCTTGGAACCCATCCAAAGGATTAGTTACTGAAATTTTGAAATGACCTCCTTAAACATAAACCTTTCTGGAAGTTGTCCTCACAGTAGAAAACACAGCAATAAAACAATTTTAAACATACTAATTTAGGGGGATTACATAATATATATATTTATTTTAGAAAATGTAAGAAGTGGGGGAAGAGGAAACAACCCCTTCAGACTCCAAATAATTTTTTATATGGTATAAATTTCACAAAATAATCCATTTTAGAAATGAACCTGTTTTCCAGATTTCTTTCAGGACCAAATGGAGTCAAGGAGCAGAAAGGTTAATGTTGACTTTGAGAGAATAAGGTTAATTTAGTTCTCATGGTTTTGTCTCTCACTGTACAATCCAAGTTAAATGGTTCTATTATATACATATAAGGCAGTATAGAAAACAGGACTGCAAGCAAAACACCTGTGTTTACTCTGAGTCTTGCCCTTAATTTTATGTACAACTTTGGGTGAATCATTTAATTGCTCTTCATTTAAGATTTCTTTTTAGTTGAGTATACAGCTGAATATAGAGCTTATCTCCTCAATAAGTGATAGTTATTTTCCATCATTCAAAAATAAATGGTACCTAATCAACAAAAGAAAAAAGCAAATAAAATATAACCAGAGACATTGAAATTAAGAACAATCTAACAATAGCCAGAGGGGTGGGGGAAGGGAACAATGGGGAGAAGGGTTTTCAGGAACTACTATAATGGACACATGGACAAAACCAAGGAGGGGGGAGTGGTAGCAAGGGAGGGAGGTGGGTTTGGCTGGGGTGTGGGGGTGGGGGAGAGGAGGGAGGGAAATTCAGACAACTGTAATTGAACAACAATAAAATAATTTAAAAAAATAAAAGTAAAATAAAAGTAAAAATAGATAAATAAATAGATGGTACTGAGTAAGGAGTCTTTCTCCCCTTGAGTCTCCTTTACTACTTACACACAATACTTTGCTTCTGACACTTCTGGTCAACAAACACGTGGGGTTTTCCTCCATATCAGGCAATTCTGCAACATCAACTGGGTGTCCTTAATTCTGATACGATCTGCCAGGACATAGCATCAGCTCTCACAAGTAAAGGCCTGAGTCCCACAAATTTCTCCTACCCCACTTTGGAGGCCAATCACAAGTCCAGGTTGCCACCTGTGCTTCTGACTGATCAGCTGTATATCTGAGGTTCTCGTGATCTCTTCGTCATGTTGGATTAATTTGCTAAAGGATCGCACAGAACTCAGGGAAACATGCTTGCCAATTTATTGAAGGGTGCGATAAAGGATAACGATGCACAGCCAGATGCAAAGAAACATAGGGTGATGGTTGGGATAGTCTTGAGCACAATTTCTGCTGTGGAGTTGAGATGTGTCACCCTCACTGTATGTGTATGTGTCATGAAACCTCTCTAAACTCTGTACTACTGGAATTTAATGAAGGCTTCCTCATGCAGGATTGATCAATAATTAATTTCACTTCTAGCCCCTCTCCCCTCTCTGGAGGATAGGAGTGGATGGGTTGAAAATTCCAAACTTCTAATCATGGCTTGGTCTTCCTGGTAACCAGAGCCCACCTAGGAGCCATTCAAGAGCCCACTGGAATCACCTCAAGAGAACAAAGGATGATCCTAGTGCTCTTAACACTTAGAAAATTATAAGAGTTTTAGCAGCTCCGTGTCAGAGATGGAGGCGGACAGTCAGAAGCCAAATATTAAAACAAGAGATGCTCTTATACTTTGGAAATGACAAAGGTTTTAGGGATTCTGTGCCAGGAACTGGGGAACAGGCACGCTCACACACACACACACACACACACACACACACACACTCTCACAAGAGCTATCTAATTACAAATTCATGACAACAGTGGGAAAAAGCATTTTAATCTTCACAGTAAGCCTCCCTGTGTGTTTAGATTTTTCCAATAGAAGACTAAAAACACCCACTGTTATTTCAGTGGTGCAGCAGATCATCACAGCTGAAAGAATGTGGTCTTGGAGTCAGACATGGTAAGTCCAGGCTTTCATATTTTCTAAGAATTGGACTGGTGACTTGATTTATTTTAGACTTCAGACAATATTATCTCTCTTGTTTCCTGTGAAGACTAAAGAAGCTTCTGCAAAGACACTTAGCACTGCACAAATTTTCATCCCTCCTCATTTTAGTAAACCTCAGTGAAGTCCTCTTTGGATGCCTGCTCATTTTATTTTGAGCTTAGTTCTATAGATGTTGCAAGATACTCAAAGAGCCCTTGATAGTATCTGTGGACTTGAAATTACATATCTCTAAGGAGTGCCATAACCCAGAGACATGTCCACTCCCTGGGATGCTGTGCAGCTGGTATGACATGGTGTTTCAGATGCTGGCTGTGTTACCTACAGCTACTTGATTAATGTTTCTGCTTTTTAATTTCTCATTAACAAAACATAGACCACAGTAACATTCATTTTATAAAAGGTTTGGAGAACAAAACATAGGAAATGTTTAAAAAAACATGAGACATAAAGTCAACACAATCACTTTTGGTAAATATATAGTCTAGGAGAAGAAGGTACGGTTTCTCATTAAGCTTAGAAATTAAATATAGTCAGGTAGAGACTTGTCAAATTGTTAGAAAATTAGAATAAAACTTGATGAAATGAACCAGTTGTTCTGAATGAAAGATAAAGTAGTATGATGTGGGGAGACTGGTTGAAATGAAAATGAAATTCTCTTCATTACAAAATAAATTATATGGGTTAATTAATTCTAAGAGAAATTTGAGTGAACAGGTGACTCCAAAATTCATATCTCCTAAATATCTCCTTTCAACTCTGAAATCCATCTATTTGACAAATCTGATAGAAGTTTAACAGCTATTTCAAACAGTGTTTCCAAACTCAGACTCCAGATTTTGTTCCCAAACCTGTATTTGCCATGGGCTTTCTCTTCTCATCAAAAAAGTTATAATTTATACCTATTCTTTTACTTGCATAGTTTGTTAATTGTCTGTCTCCCCTCACTAGATTGGCTCTACATTTTAAGAGGACAGAGTTGTCTCTCTCTTTTTTAAAACCTCTGTAAAATCAGTCTCCAGAGCTAGTCCAACTCTTAGGAGCTTTTAATGATTGTTTGTTGAATAAATAGATGAAAGCAGATTGTAGTTTATTTGCTTAGGAAAATGCATTTTTTCCCAATTCTTGCCACAGCAATGTAAGAGCACAAAGCATTGAAGTTGACTGAAATATTAATATGAGGAACTAGGAGAAAAAGGAAAGAGTAATGGGAGTTATTTGACCTAACCTCTCTGAAATAGCCTGCTTAGCAGAGGCTAATTAGCACGTGTTCGAACACTGTGGTGAAAAAATGTGAAGAAATAGTTTTAAATAACAAGATGCGGGCTCCCTTTTAGACATATAGATGGACAACATGGGTAGTCTAAACACTGAAATCACTGAAGGTTTCTGCCCTTCAGCTCCAGAAGAGTTATACTTGCAGTTCCCTTGATGGAGTTTGGCAAGGTGCTGCCCGGAGGTGGGTTTTTTACTTGAATGCCACATGAGCTCACAAGCCTACGGCCCCTTGCCCTGTGAGTCTGTGAATTAATACATCTCTTTAAACAAACTTGTTTGATAGTTTGTGAAAGAAAACAGGCTTAAAAAGTAGTTTGGTAAAACCTGAAGGCATGGGAAAGATATGTTTTAATTGAAAACTCAGCAAAATCTCTTGGGTAGAACAGTTATATCCACAAATTGTTTCCCAGACCTGATCTAAAGAGTGACCTGCTTTTTTCTAAATATCCTAGTTTAACTACTTGGGCATCTAAATCTAAGCTCGTGCAAGTGATTTAAAGGAGCAATGCCTAGAAGTGAAACATAGCTTCCAAAGGAAATGGGTATTTTTGTCATAATTGTGACATTTATGTTGACGCAGATTTAGGCATGCATTTAACCTAGGCTGAATACGAATGTTGCCAAGATATGAATCAGCGAAGCTCTCAGACAAAACTGCAAGTTGGAAAACTTCAAAGGCCAGGATTGTTCCCTAACTTTAGAAAGCATTATAATTCCTTTTAGGTTGCCTTTACTGCTTAACCTCCTTGCCCAATATGAGTTCTGCCTCTGTGTTCAGGGAAGAGTCTCCATCCGAATGACAGACTGGAGGGTATTGTAATAGTTTTCCCCCACTATGTTCTGGCTTAAAGACAATTTTTAAGAGCACCTGAATGAATCTCGTTCATGGGAATTCATGCCCCCAAGAGCCACATTGCATCTCTAAACTGAAATGTCTCTTGAGTGATCAGACCTAAGAATATTCTAAAAAAGGTCTCCCATCTAAATTGTAATTTAGTATGCTGCTGTAGACACCAGCTTTGGGTAAGGCAGCTCAGCATGTGTCCCTACTACTTAATGTCATCCTATGACTATTCTTAGCCTTGACACCTCCATACAGTTTACCAGAATGAACAGATTTCTCCAACCCATCACATTTTCTCTCCATTGAGTTGCAGATGGAAGAGGATAAAAAGGATACATATATGAAAGGGAACTGGTACACGTTTCCTCCACCCTCACAAGCTAATCTCAGCAACTGAGCTAGTGTCAGTTGCATGTGAAAATAGGTTTTTATTTTTTATGGTTTTCCTCCTATGCTGGGTTCTGGGAAAATGAAAAAGGGATGACAATAATGTATCTCTGCCAGTTTTGGGTACTTTAGCTTTCCAAGTTGGCAGATGCTTAACATCAAGAAAAGACTTTCCAGCTAAAGAGGAAGGACAACTATAAAGAGATCAAAGTAAATGGGTGCTGACATTTGGGGAAGGCAGGAAAATCCATTTTGAAATTTGAGCTAATTGATGGTATTAAAGGTGAAGAAATCACTTGCATATTTTGTGAAGTGCATTCTGAGAAACACTGGTTCTGAAGCAGAATCTCAGTGAATGAAGAATAGAAAATTGGGTGGCTGGCTTTTCTGTTTCTGTCACTAGTAGCTTTTCAAGCTCTGACAAACTGATTCCTTCACACAGTTTTGGTTTATTTTTTTGTTTGTTTGTTTCTGGGTTGGGGGAGGAGGATGATGAGGCAATGAAGTTACTTGTATAGTAGACTAACAGAAATACTATGAAAATATCAGATGGTACTTGAGGCAGGGACCATCAGAGAGGGATTCACCCTCTCTACCCCATACCCACTCTCCCTCCTCCTTTGTTATTCTGGATGGATAGAATTGGAACTTGAGCCTTTATCATGCAGGGAAAGAAGAGGTGCAAGTGGGAGTGTGGGTGCAAGATCAGACTGAAAAGAAGAATAGAGGTTTAGCAGGTGTTTTTACTAAGAAGGATGAGTGGAAACAGGTGAAAGTATAAGTAATATTCAAAAAAGAGAGGAAAAGAAAAGATAAATGAAAAGAAGTAACTGGGTCAAGATAAGAAAAGCCATGGATGTACTTGCTGGAAAGATTTTCACCTTCTTGGAACTGGAAGACAATTACCCCACTACCACCACCACCATCTTCCCCACCCTGAAAAATACTGGCAAGCCATTGCAAGAGCTGTTCAGAAATCAGAAAATAGCAAGCTATATCTTACTTGTGAAAGGCTTTACCTTGGAAACATTTGAAACCATAAACTTTCCATTTGTGAGAACTTTTGGAGCAATTAATATTTGTTAGGTTTTTTTTTTTTTTTTTTTTGCTTGAACAGTTTCTGACTCTGTGTAGCACTAGCACTGTTTCATAAAATCACAAGTCAGAGAGTGACAGGACTAATCCAAGATCACATGCACAGATGGTCACCTGAGGAACCAGGGCTCCTAACACCAATGATACAACATTGTCAAAGTGTACAGGCGTCTTTTCCCCAGTGTGGTTAGAGCCTTTACAGGCTTCTCTATACCCTCTGATGCCAGGTTCCCAATGATTATAAATAAGGAACTTTGAAGACATGTCAGCAAGACACCTTTGCATTTGCTACCTACACATGACTTGTTCTAATTCAGACTTTTGATTTTCAATTGATTGAAATTTCAAATCAGAATTGATATCTCTAAGGTATGACAGGAGATTTTAGAATGAAATAGAAAAATAAATGTTTCAGCTAATTTGATAACAGTAGGAAATTAATAATGGAAAATTTGTAGGAGTCAAATTTCTAAGAAATACCAATACAAATTAATTTAATTTATACAATTTCCATGTTTATATGCATGTGAAATCATGATGGAAGGGTAGCAGATAATAACAATTTTATAAGAATATATGTTTCCTATTCAAAGTCAGAAACTGCATATAGTTCCTCATATATTGGAAGAAGTATAACTTTTATGTGGAAAAAATCCATGTTACTTCATTCACACCACGTTGAATATTTAAGTAACACAGCCTTACAATCAACTTTTACAACATTTGGATCATGTCGCATCTGTAAAATGTCACTACTAGTTGTATGCAGATTTCACACACAGATGACTGAGTTCTCTTTAAACGCCCCAAAGTTTCAGAAACCTGGTAGATAAGTATCTTTGATTTTGTTGCCTATAAAAATTTTAGAAGGTTCACTTTCTTTATACATCATATCATGCAAAACTAGGCAAACAGAAAACAATGAACTTAAAACATAAGAATTATTTTTTGGATTGTCTCTGGATAAGTAACTAATTTGTGAATGGACCTAATTAAAAAAATAAGCATCTTTAAAAAATAGTCAGAGATAGCACTGAAACACAGAAGAGAAAAGAGCCATGTAATAGAAAACCTTAATTACATTTTTTGTTAACTATTTTCACCTCTATGTCATACTTTTAGCATATCCTTGGAGGCATTTCCCATATAAAAGTATTACATTTTGGGGACCAAAGATTTTTCTCCATGATATTATAAAACCTCATTACCTTGGACTTTTCCTGATTTAGAATTGGTGATTAATAGGGCTGACACTAGCTCAGGAAATCCTTTTTATAATAAAGAAAACTATAAACTAGATTTTGAAGTGGGTGTTAAAAATTCTTAAATCTACTCAGATACAAAGGAGAAAAATTGTAAAGAAAGAAGTAAAATGTCTGATATTGATTGTGTTTATGTGGTGGAATTATAAGCAATTTCCCCTGTTTTTATATAATATGTTTGTGTTATTTTATAAAGAAAACATACTTTTAGAAAAACAAAATGTTCAGAACTTTCTAGCCACCTTTAAGTATCTTAGAACTGTCCACTTATTTGCAAACTGAAATACACACTAAATTTTTTTTCCGATTGATCATAGCATTTTTTTCTACTCTACCTCATATGGTTGAAAATATTACAATGATTTTTCCAAAATAATGATAAACACACTCCCTTTATCCTAGTGGATATTAGTTTTAGAAGAACTCTGTATAGATCTAAACCCACATGAAACATGTTTAAAAGTGTGCTGCCATCTTAGCCAAAATTTAGTTCTTTGTAAAGATGTAGACATACATGTTTTAGGTATGTGTAATCTTGGACTTTTTATAAATGTGAGTTCTGTAGAGATACAATAGAGATTTAGGAACTTTTAAAATGTAAACTTCAATATAGGAGAGAATGATCAAATAATGGAAAGCTCATGTGTGCTTTTGTGATTTTATTAAATCATATTTTCAATCCTCATTTTAAAATTTCTATATATTTTTGTATACATTTTAATATATTGAGTTATTAATAGATGTATACATGTTTTTTAGTCATTTCAAATGAAATTTGGTACAAAGATATATCTAATTCAATAGTTAGTCAGCTAACTTACTAACTAGATTTAATTACTTTTTATGGGGATTTTGTCCTAAAGAATATAATAGTATTTTTTGTAGTCAAACCTATGAATCTTCTATCATTAAATGTTTGTTGTCCTTCTTAGAAAGGCCTCTTTTATTTCAGAATCCTAAGGCTAATGTACAATTCATTTTAATATTTATGTGTCTCATAATTAATTTTTATCCATCTAGAATTTGTTTTTAAGTATTTTGTAATACAGACATTCAAGTTTATTTTATCATAGTTATCCAACTGTCTCTTCCTCATTGTTTAAGTAATACATGATTTCTAGACTGATTCATGTAACTTATATTTTTTACATTTCCATACTTTATTATCCCCCACTAGTGTGTCTGTTTATCCCTTGTTAGTGGGTCCTGTCTGAGCTGGGTTTTGATCTAGCACTATCATTACAGAAGGTCAGTGAATGAAATGGCCATCTGGACAACCCAGGCTAAAGAAAATGCAAGTCCTAAACTGAACAAATTATCCCCAAACTGCTTTTTGCTAAGCTTATTTGGATGGTTGTTTACTTTTTGCTTTTTAACATTTTTAAATAAATACTTCTCTTAAAACTAGTATGTGAGAAAGACATTTGTTTCTGATATGTTTCTACTGGCAGGCATAAACTTTGAGTCACCATGATATTTCCTCCCATTGGCTATGTTTTGTGTGATGGATGAGCTTGCCACAGTGTCACTGGTGGCTCTATTTACCTATCATTTTGGAGTGTTGATTCTGCAAACATATTTTATTGTTTTAAAATTTTATTTATCTATTTTTAGACAGACAGGGAGGGAGGGAAAAGGAGAGGTAGAGAATTATCAGTGTGTGGTTTTCTCTCAGGTGCCCTCTACTGGGGACCTGGCTGGCAACCCAAGCTTGTGCCCTGACTGGGAATTGAACTGGGAACCCCTTGCTTCACAGGCCCGTATTCAATCCACTGAGCCACACCAGCCAGGACTGATTCTGCAAATTTAGAAGATGAAAAACTGTCAAGCTATTTGTAGAGGCTATAAAAGAACTAAAACTTAACAGTGTCAATTTTGAGTTATGTGATATTTCTAAAATTTATTTCAAGAAAGTTGTAAATAAAAGTAACAACAAATTACCCTTTGAATATGGCTTCATTTCCAAGAGACAGAATATGTACCTTGGCATCTATAGAGCCCGAATTTTAAGTGGAAATGACTGTTTGATTATTTTACATTTAGATATTATTAACCAGAATAATTTATTTATTCCTTGACTGGTGTTCTGATTGTTCTATAGATTGAAAAGATTTATACTTCCCTTTGTACAGGCTTTCTTCTCATAACCCTTAATAACCCTTAACTGGGAATATAATTCAATCTGTTGTGTGAATCTCAGCTCTGCCTGCTGTAGTCCTGCGGGCTGCCTCCCTTACTGGGGCTGAAAAATGGGATCACTTACATAGACATCATCCTTAGCACCAGGGAATGGGCTTTGCAATAAACATGGGATTTCTGTTAGTATACTTAAGACAGTAAAATAGACAAGAATATATAAACAGACTAATAGAACAATGCAGAGTCCGGAAGCTGACTTAGAATCATAATGACACTTGTCACTGTTACCAAAAGCAGTCAGCATGACAGGTATAACAATCTTTCAAAGAAAAGGTTGAAATGCTCCAGAGCTATTCCAGAACAGAAAAAAAAAACCAAGAAATCTTCTAAGTCATTCTAAGGAGCATTACCATCTTATTCATGAACTGATGAAAGGAAAGTTTAAAATAAACAAAAGAAAATGCACAAAAGAAAAACAATATTGTAGGCTAGTCTCATGAGAAATTTTAAATCATACATATCAAACATAACAGTACATAAAAAATTATTACATCTTGAATATTTCATGTTTATCACAAGAATATAAGTAATGGTCAGAATAAACCAACCTGTTAATACAATCAATAAATTAATGGTAAAAAATGATTATGCATATAGATGTTATTAAATAATACTGCCATTAAAAACCCTTTAGCAAACTAATAGCAGATTTAATTTCATAAAAAATATTTTCAAAGTTAAAATATTTATACTTTTATATACACCTAAAGCTTTATGTTATGGAAAGCTCTCATGTTTCTTGATCTTTCCCATTCACCGTGCTGATGATTATTTTTTTAATTTGAGGGTTTTTATGATGATATTTTCTATTTTTTTCCTTGGTCTTAACCACTTAAATTTTTTAAAAAAATTTAATTGACATTGAAAAAAATTTTAGTCGCTATTCAATTAGTTACTTTTAAAAGCCCACAACAAATATTACCTAAATGTTTTTAATTTTTGTTTCATATACCTCTGGCAGCATTACTATGCTTTTTCCTCTTTCTTAAATACTTTATCTGAAACTATTTTGCAAGTGGATGTATTTGTGGTAAAATTTTGAAGGCTTGTATAGCTGAGAATTTTTTTTCTTTATATTTGAATGGCAGTTGGCTAGATGTAAAATTCTTGGTTTGAATTCTTTATTCTCAATATTTTGAAATCATTACCCTATTGTCTTCTTGCATCTAGTGTTTTGATTCCTTTGCATGTGCTTGTATTTTCGTTCTTCAAATTAAAAATAATTATAACTTTTGTCATTAATATACATGAGTTTTAAAAATGTATTTATGCTTTGGCACTCTGTGTGTCCATTAAATATGTTTTTCATCTTTTACTAATTGTGAAAAATTTGCTCTATCATTTTAAAAAATATTTTTCTCTCTACTTTTACATTCTTTCTCTCTGAGTGTGTATCTTACAGACATTAGTACTTTTTTCTTCCTTCTAGTTTAACTTTACTTTTATATTGTTTTACTTTTCCCTTCATGTTTTCCTTTATGTTTTCCTCAAATTTTATGTTCCAATTGCTAATTTGTTCCTCATTTGTAGAATTTTTCCTATTTATCATACATATTGTTTCAATAACATTTTTTCATATCAAATATTTGTACCTGATTCTGTTAAAAAACAAGAGTGGGCCAAAGTAGGTTAAATTACCAGCCATCATTACCTAAAAGATAAATCATAGGTAAGGCTATGAAGTACTAATCATAATAATAAAAATAATATAATAAATAGTAAATAATAATAAATACATAATAATACAAGAATAAACTGTGTTTTGTGTATTTCCAACTGTAAACCTATTTTTGTCTACCTCTGTATTTCATTGTACTTCATAACTTCAATATCTACTTTTATCACTTTTTTTAAGGTGCTTATTAAGCTTACTTTAAATTCTGGTGCTCCTGTTCTAATTTCAGTCTTTCATGACTCTCTAACCCAGTTTACAATTTTTATTTCAAAATAGCTCTTCTCTCAAAGGCTTTAACTTTTAGATTTGTGGGCTTATTTTTTCCTCTCTTAGTTTTCAATACACGATCTTTCTATTAATCAGTTTTATCTGTGCTAGACTCTTGCTGTTCCTCTTCATTTCTATTTCTTATTTCTTATTTGTTTCTTTTCCTCCTGTACCAAAGTTCTCTGGTTCCCATTTCATTCTTTGCTCTTTCTTTTTGGCTTTCGTTTTGTAGCTATTGGCCCCTAATTTTTAATTCACCTTTTTATTACAAGGTTAATCAATGTTTTGCATCAAAAATTTTACTTGGCTGAGTCCCTTAGAGGTAAAATCTAAATTTAATTTATCATTGCATTTCTAATGCTTTAATGACTATGAAAATGCTGAGCATTCAGTAGCTGATACACATATACTTACTGAAAAACAAAGAATGAATACATGCAAAGAAGATATGTATGGAAGTAAATAAATAATATCCTTTTGAACAAATATCATATGTGACCATTTTGCTTGTTTAACCTAGATTTTAAGAATTTTCTCCTATCATAGCACCAACTGTTGAACTATTCTGTCAAGTATCCGTAAGTTGATGAAAATGGTCTGTACTTTCAGGCCTTCTGGGTATCTCTAGCACTTACTTATACTGTTCTACATGATTTTTTTTTTTTTTTGGCAATAGCTGTAGATTCTAGTCTAAGAGAGATACACAAAATGTGTACTGTGGTAAATGCATTAAGACCATTGGATGCAGTTAAAATTTCTCTACCGTCAGAGATATCACAACACATCAGTCTCCAGGGAGGACAGATTCTTTTGCTTCCTAACTCTGATATGCATTGGCTGTCAGATTTCTTTTAGTACTTATTTTAGTTAATGTATAATGTTCTGCAGACTGCCAGCTTGTTGTGTACTCTGTGGAACAGTTGATCTTGAAAGATGTCATTTTTTTTCTCGTTTTCTGGCTTGTTTTGTTACATCAGCATTGATTTATTTTGCACTTTTGACAATCTGAATTTTTTAAAAAACTGATCATGTCTCAGAGACTTTAATGAATTGAATCCTGTAAGCAGAGAGAAACAATAATATATGAGTTTCCCTATTTTATTTTCTTTTCCAGGCTAATCTTTTTTCTCCTTCCCTTCCTCTCAAATCATAAAGAGCTGTATCTATATTTCATCCACCTTAAATGTAAATGCTCACAAAAATGTATGATTTAAAACAGCTGATTACATGCTTTCATTTAGTATCCACTTGTGGCATGTGTTCCTTTTCCAAGACAGGACTGTTGCAATTTCTTTGAACTTAGTTATGATGGGTTATGACCAGCAAAATCAGGTGGATGATCATTGTGACCTCCTCCGGGTTAACTGTAGTTTCTGGCCTGTTTATTGTAATTTGAATGTATATCCAATCACATCTGTGTAATCTCATCTTCCCATCAATAGAAAATCATTAATTAAACTAAAAGGACTTCAAGGAGCATTAGAGACTGACTAGGTCTCTGTTTTCAAAGAGATAGCCAGAAGTGAGTTATAAATGTTCGATACACAGATTCTGAGTTGGATAAATCTACAACTGACTCAGGTTCGATTGTTGGGTGGTTGGTTGCACTTGCATTAGTTAGTATAAGTCTGAACTTCAGGTTTGTATTTATTTTTAAAATCCTTTTAAAAAATTACTTTATTATTGTTCAATTACAGTTGTCTGCATTTTTCTCCCCATTACTTTCCCATACCCCAGCCAAACCCACCTCCCTCACTTGCTTCCACCCTCCCCCTTGGTTTTGTCCATGTGTCCTTTATAGTATTTCCTGAAAACCCTTCTCCCCACTGTCTCCTTCCCTCTCCCCTCTGGCTATTGTTAGATTGTTCTTAATTTCAATGTCTCTGGTTATATTTTGTTTGCTTTTTTCTTTTGTTGATTATGTTCCAGTTAAAGATGAGATCAGATGGTATTTGTCCCTCACCACCTGGCTCATTTCGCTTAGCATAATGCTCTCCAGTTCCATTCATGCTGTTGCAAAGGGTAGGAGCTCCTTCTTTCTCTCTGCTGCATAGAATTTCATTGTGTAAATGTACCATAGTTTTTTGATCTACTTATTTTTAAAATCTTTACTATAGAGATAAAAATACATCAGAAGTATTATGAATATTATATGTGTATATATACATGTAAGTGTTTATATACCTATGCATACATGTACACATATATACATATAAGTAAAGTCTCAATACAGAGCAGCTGCAATTACTTTTGTTGTTTGATGGTTTATCATTATATAGTTGACTTTTAGTGCCCACTAAATACTAAATAAATATGAGCACTAACTAAAATCCAGACTCAAATTCACTGGATGAAAAAAAAATAGAGACCTTAGTGTTAGATAATGCCCCCCCCCACTCCGGTTAAGGTAATCATTTTTAGTTATTCTAGTGTGAGCAGTGGTCTTCATGGAAAAGAATGGTGGATGAAAATTCAGCTTGCCTAGAAGATGAGTGTAGAAATGTTATGAACCATAAAAATGTATCTTTACATGTTGTATTTCATGTAATTTTGAAATAATTTCATTAAAAATATCCACAGAGAAGCAGAGACATGGAAATTAGATTGTAGGAGGATGAATTTTTATGGATATTCATTTGCCTCATACTTTCCCTCTTTTTCACTGTTCCAAATTACATAAATTTCTATGTTTTTAATTGTTTATTTTAACAATTGTATCAATGATGATCTATAAGACTTTGGCTAGGTTATGCATTTTATCATTTTACTATTTAAGGCATATGAGATCAGTAAAAAATTTTTTTTTTAAAGATTTTATTTGTTTATTTTTAGAGAGGGAAGGGAGGGAGATAGAGAGAGAGAGGGAGATAGAGAGAGAGAGAGAGAGAGACATCAATGTGCGGTTGCTGGGGGTTTTGGCCTGCAACCCAGGAATGTACCCTGGCTGGGAATCGAACCTGGGACACTTTGGTTCCCAGCCCGCGCTCAATCCACTGAGCTACGCCAGCCAGGTGAGATCAGTAAAAAATTTTTATTGAGTAACTGAAAGATACCTCAATTTGTACATGACCCATGGACATAAATAATGGTGTGGGGATTGCCTTGGGGAGTGAGGGGTGCTGGGTGGAAAGGGGCGAAGGGGGAAAATTGGGACAACAGTAGTAGCATAATCAATAAACTATAATTAAAAAACGAAAATGACTCATGATAGCTTCTTCATTCTGTAGTTGTTTTTCAAGGATCTTCAAACTCACTGACTTAGAAAAAATATAGGCAATCTTACTGTTTGTCATTTGCTTGTCATTTGTTATTTCTCAGTTAATAGATAAGCAAAAAGAAGAAAATTCTATCCCATGAAAAACATTTACAAAACATTTTTGTGAATATCCTGCCTTTTAATCTTTTGGCAAGAACATGAGAGTTTCAGGTTGTATTTTTTTTCCTTTGGCTATTAGATGCAAATGAGACTAGTAGTGAAATAATCCTATTCTGCAGTTTCAAAATTGGGAAAAAACTGTATGTGTTGTTTTGTAGTCTGCATTATTCAGCCAACAATATATCATGGGCATCTTTGACAGTCATTATACATATATTCTTCTAAGACAACATTATTAATGGCCTCAATAGTAGCCCATTGCATGACTGTGCCATCATTCATTTAACCAATAAAGTTGGTTCATTCTTGATGCAGTAATATTGGGAATATGGTAAGTGGAGTCATTTGGGATAATTTATTTACATCTGGATTTCCTCTGTGTTTCTCCATTTGATTTATTTGAAGCTCTGAGAAATGGAACACATTGTGTTTTGCTCTGAGTCCGTTCAACATAAACTTATACTCATGCCTGAAATAATGTGTGTTTGTGTGTGCTCCAGTATGTACACATGCATAGGGTATGGTGGGGTAGAGGTAAGGAGTAACTTGTGACCATAATCAGAGCAGATAAGGACAAGTACAAGAATATTTTTCTTCTAATCCTTCCCAAGAATCTAATTACATCACAGTTTCAGGTTGAAATCTTGCAGTGAAATATCAAAACGGCTTGGCTATGGCTTTTTTGTCATGAAGACTTTTTAGGAAGGCAAGAGAAAAGGGTAAAGAAACTCTAAATTATAGAGAAACTACTTGTGAGGTTGTCATTATATGGAAAAGGAAATTATATGCAGTCCCTGAATCATTTTGCCCTACTAAGAACTGGGAACTGTGCTTGGTCTCCTCTATTTTAAATTCATAGATACAGCACCTGCCTACCTTCTGGAGGCTGGATTGACAACTAGAAGCATAATCTCTGCACAAACACAGTGAACATTCTAGATGCCACAATGCTTTTCTTCAGCATTTTCATTACATTTTGGCATTAAAACATTAACATAAATGAAAGAAAAAAGTGAACAGGTTTTTCATTTTTCCTCCTTCCCTTCCTCCCTCTCTTCCTTCCCTTCTCCTCTAATCATACTTTTCTTTTTCTGAATGTTAATGGCTAACATGCCCAGCAAAGAGCCTCCACTTGCTCATCATTCTCTAAGCCTAGGGCAACAGTCAGTGTGTACTCATGTGGCAAAGCCTTGGCCTTTCCTATCAATTCTCTTTACAGGGATGTTGTCAAGTCTCGTTTGTTATTTTCCGAGCTGATGAGGTTATTTCAGGAGGCTGGTAGTTCTATTTAACATCTGTCTGTGATGCAATGGTGAACTTTGAGGCCTGTATCTTTGGTTTTTGAAGAGCCTTTGCAGAGATTATGTGAGATATGATTTGATGACTGTAGGCAGAGGTTACCCATCCTCCATTGTCTAAGTTGTGCAGAAAGACCCTTTTGTGTGTAGTGAAGGGGACCTTAGTATTCATGCATGACAACTTCTGTTCCCTGTTTTCCCTTGCCACCTTCTTTTTGGGGGTCAGTGTGGTGGTGGTGAGAGGGTAACCATAGAAAAGAGAGAAGGGAGTTGATTTTTTTAGTGTGTCAAGGGTAGATGGCTACTGCTACCACTAGATAGATGGTAAACATGATGCTAGATGAATGATATGTTCCAAGTTCTCCAGCTTGTCATGGTCCAAGTATGTTGGAAATTTCTAAAATGTTGGCAAAATTGTGGATACCAATCATGGTAATTCAACTAGCCTAGTCAACAAGCATTTATGCAGTGGTGTCCATATATTTAAAACCAATTTATTTGAATAAGATTCTAAATTCAGTGGTTTCTAGCTTCCTCTTATTTGGTAAAATAAGAAAGGCAAAATACCACATAATCACCATGTAACCCACCAAGGGGTGAATGCTACAATGAAGGAATAATTGAGGAGGGAACCCAAGCCAATTTGGAGATTAAAGAAAGACATTCTAAAAGATACGATTGTCTTCCATTTTGTTTCTGTGATATTCATTTTTAGTGTAAGAATCTACTTTCTAAGTTTGATGTGATTATCCTGAATTTAAATTTTTATATTTCAATACAGCATATGTGACCAAAGGAAACCTATAATTGGGCAGCAGAAGTGGATGGTTGAAAAGCAGTTTGTGTTGTTGAGAGCATATACTTTAGTTTCAGGGATCCCCACAGTCTTAATAGCTCTGTGACCTTGGGAATGTAACTAACCTCTCTTATTCTCATTTTTCTCATTTATTAACAGGATAATATCACCATCTACATAGAGTTGTGGGGCACAGATGAATCTCCTAGCGGAGTGTTTTCATATTCTGGGAAACTCTTAACACAACTTTATTTTCTCTGTATTAAGGGAAAAGTTAGCCTTTAAATTTCAGGTGAGTGAGACTTATATAGGTCATGGTATACGTTCATGATTGCATTTCTTCATCTCTTACTGTTTTTTATCATTGAACGCACCAATTTTAGAATCTTTTTCATATCTTAGGTTCAAGTCTGTTTTCTCATCTCATATTCATGAAGGAAAATACTGACTAAACTGCCCCTTTATTGCAAGCATAAGGCCAGCAATGATAGGAAATGCATTGGGCAATCAGCACCAATAGTATAACTAGCCATGACACAGCATAGGTAGGTCTAAATTTCATTTTATGAAATGTCCACAATAGCATCTGGATGAAAGAATTAAGACTTCGACCATCACTTTTGCAGAAAGCATCCACTTGTGCGGAGTTCCAAATACAATGGAAGATGAGACTAAATTTCCAAAAGAACGGTGATATTGAATAGGTGTGGAAGTCCAGGTCAGACAGATAGAGCAGGCGTCCTATCTTTGCTGCATGCTCACTGTTTCTTTGGAAAAGTACAGAGTACGAGTGTTTCTGCTTAGTAACATGTGCCATTGAAAGTTGTAATTATAACTAATGAAACACATGAAAAGCCACGTGCTTATTTGCTGTTGCTTAGACTTGTTATTTGTCGTTAGAGTGTCTAATGAGGACCTTACGTAGCAAACGGACTTTGTTTCGTCACCACAGCTCTGCCACTGGGTTTCCCATCTGCATCCTTTCCAGTTTGCCTTTTATGTGTGGATTCCTGATTTTGTGTATGGGCTAAGGCATTTTAATACCATGATTATGTTAATTAATCCTATTTTGAATCCGATATGTATATTTACAGAAATCAAATGCTTACCAGGGCAACCCTGATTCAAATAAAAACAAACAAACAAAAATATAGCCAGTCTTGCTCTGTATTCCAATTTAATGCCATTCCTTTCCCCATGTTTTTGATCATGCTCTTCGCAATTCTGAAGCAATAGTGGCTAAAGGTCACAGTTCACTTTTAAATGCCTTCTCAATGTGTTGGTAAGACACACTCATTGACTTGCACTGTTCTTTCTGTGAACTTTAAAAATTCATCACAGAGATAATTATTTGGTGTTTATTTCAGTCTACTTATGTCATCTAATTTTCTCCTCAATTTTAATAGGGGTTGAGACTAACAATTTTTACCATCTGTTTAAAACTCCATAAATATTGTTAAAATTTTGTCTGATAAATAAATGAACTTAAAAAATCAAAGGATTGCTCTTCTTTCCTCTCCTGAAAGGAAAAATTAAAACAAAGAAGGAAAAACCAGAGATATAAAATGTGAGAAAAAGGAAAGGAATTTTTTTGGCACCTGGTACCTCTGGAAATTAGACATGAATTAGAGTCATGAGACATTTGACTTTATTTTCTGCTTTAAAATAAAACCATATTTTCCAGGTCTATTTCATTCCTCTATGCTTTCCCTTATTTTCCTAACATAACTATAGCTTTAAAAATAAATGTATAAAAACATGTGACCTGAAATCCTGAGACAGTGTCTAATGTGTATGTAGTCTGATATGTATATTTCAGGGTATCTGAATACTTTTGTATACCTGACAAAAGTATTCACAATACAATGATTTTTTATTGTTAGTGTACTTTCCCTTCCTAGTATGTCTCACTTCAAACCCTAGGCATTGAAGCAGTTACCAATTTCTTGGAATATTAACGACTCCATGTGAGCTTAGCTGGGTTGTTAGGCAGAAAGTCAATGGGAAACCAGTATGACCCGCAACTTCAAACTTTATTCAGTTGGCTAAAACAGGGCAGCTGTTTTAAAATAAGTAAAAATGCTTTAAATGCAAAATATGACCAGGCATTATAAGGAAAATCTACAAACTTTAAAATCACACTAATCTGTGTTCAAGTTCTGGCCCTGGTATTTCTTTATATTGGTTTGAGCATGTCACACATTCTCTAGGTCTGTTTCCTTTCCTATACAGAAGGAAGAAAGATGTTTCCCCAGTGGGTTACTTTAAGGATAAATACTATATGTAAGTGACCCAGCACTTTGCTAGGCACACCATAAGCTGTTTACACTTGGGTGGTAGTAGTATTAATTATCTGGTAATAGTGGCTATTAAGTACTTGGACTCCTTGAGTTTAAGAGAATGCCCTACAAAGAAGTAACCATCATTAGTAACAAAATCTGTTCATGTGGAATTAACTGAAGCTTGGAAGAGCCTTAAGGAGGTTTAATTTTAAGAAGCTTACTCAAATAAACCTGTAAAAAATCCGCATTTCTTAATCCTAAAGGTCCTAATCTCTTAACAAATTCTGACCTTTTAATACAACAAACTGAATTCTATTACTGGCCTTTAAAATATGTGTACTTTATTATCACTGCCTTCCTTTGCCATACCACATATCACATAACATTGGCAATGACTATCCATTGATATTACTCCTTTCAAGATTTGGAAAAAACTCTCAGAGTGAAGAAGTATTTTTTCCACTTTTTTCATGAAGGAATTAAGGGCAAAAAATTAAGTGTATATTCTGTTCATCTGTGATCATTTCAGGTATTATTAACTTATTTTCAGATATTCTTAAGGAAGTAAAAACAATAGTAGAAAGTGTTACCAGACCTGAGAACTTGGCAAATAGAATCATGTGCTACCTTTAGGGTAGTTTTTCGACAGTAATCTATCTGGTATTTGAAATTGTCTAGCTTCTTTTCTCCCTGCCTCTCTCTGCTATCTGTCCATCGAGGAAATGTTAGTGTCAACACATCAGACTTTATTCAAGGTCCTGAAGGTACAGTGATGATGAATAAAATGGGATATTTGCCCTAAAGAAGATCATCCTGCTTTGGGGAAAACAACAGATTACAAGATCCTTATACTACATTAAGCTACCTGTTGGGTTAGCAGTAAGAACCATGTGTTAAGGAAGTACACAGGTGAAACTCCTAATTCACGTATTGGGTGCATCTGTGCACTTTGCCGTCTGAATTTACAGTCCCTCCTACTGAATGTTCAATGTAGTTTCCTTGTCTCTTCAATATGAGTTCACCTTGTGATTTGCTTTTCATAACAGAATGGGACTTATGATTTAAAAAATTCTTTTTAATCCTCACCTAAGAATATGTTTATTGATTTTAGATAGAGGGAGAGTAAGGGGGGGGGAGAGAAAGAGAGGAACATCAATTGATTCTCCCCCACCCACCCCTGTGTGTGCACTGATTAGGGACTGAACCTGCCACATTTTGGTGAATGGGATGACACTCCAACCAACTGAGCCACCTGACCAGGGTGTGTGTTTTATTTTTGATAACATAATGAGCTATAAATGTCACTAAACCAGTTTCAAGCCCCAGCATTAAGGAGCCTAGCATTTCCCTGCTTGCTCCTATGCACCTCTGCCATTCCATGAGTCACAAATGCCTGTTGGTCCCAGGAGGAGATAAGAGGTATGAGGTCTGTCCAGAAGGTATCCAGCCATGTAATGTGAAAAGTAGAGACATTTATTGAAGCAGATACAAGACACGAGAAA
Source organism: Phyllostomus hastatus (assembly GCF_019186645.2). Classification (NCBI taxonomy): domain Eukaryota; kingdom Metazoa; phylum Chordata; class Mammalia; order Chiroptera; family Phyllostomidae; genus Phyllostomus; species Phyllostomus hastatus. Next base: position 8,866,298 of record NW_025333857.1, read on the forward strand.
CATTGCACATAGGAAAATGGTGCCTCAGTCCCCTTCAAAGTAGGCACCTCACATAGTTCTCTCAATTGCCATTAGCTGCCTTGTTGTATTTCCCTGAATCTTAACGGTCTGAAATCTTATCCCTTTCAAAGGTGATTTTAGGTTTGGGAAAAGCCATAAGTCACAGGGTGTGAAATGTGGGATGTAGGGGCACTGAGTCACCTGGGTGATTTGATGTTTTGCCAAAAAACTCTATGCATGAGTGGGCACGTTGTTGTGATGAAGCTGCCGATCACCATTTGACTACAGCAGTGGCATTTTGAATCATCTGAATAGTTTCCTCAGAGGAATGTTCAGGCTTAATACAAAATTTGGTGCAGATTCATTGCTGTACTGGCTCAGTCATTTTGAATGCAACATCCATACGGTACACATATGCACTCACCAGGCATATGTGTACCGTATGGACCACCCCCACTGACTAGTATGGTGAAGTCATCATTGTTCATACATGCATGTTCCAGTGTACTCCTTTTGGCTGCCATATTACATTGATATTGTGCAAAATGTTCTCATTACATTAATAGTGACTGAATATTTTCTGGACAGACCTCATATGAGCAACTTTATTTAAAACCAGCAGAACTACTCAATGGAGCTCAGCCTAGATCAGCCAACAGCCATTGGACCCAGAGATTCATGAGCTAAAAAAAATGCATATTGTTGTATGCTATTAAGGTTTTCTTGGTTGGTTGTTATTTAGTATTATTATATGGATAGATGATATATACAATGAATTAAGGAGATAATGTGTGGGTCAGAAAGATACTGTGGAAAAGAAGGCAAAATAGGGTGGTGGGGTATAAAAAAATGTTTACATTTATATTACCAAGGGAGTTTTGTGGAGCAAGAATCTAGTTGGAGTTTGACCAAACGGTGCAGATAATATAGGTTACTTTTTAAAAATAATAACCTGAATAATATGTGTATCAAATAAACAGTAATCATGGAGGAGAAACATATGATCTAACCAGCACTGTACTCAGTTTAAGTCTGGGAGGACTTCAGGAGACGATTCTGTATTAGGCAAAAGATGAATGCACAAGAGAGGGGTTGTAGTTTGTATATGAGCCTATGTGCTTATAGATTTAATGTAGACTTTCTGGTGTTTCCCACCAACAGGTTATACATACAGATGTTACTGTGTCTCTCTTGCTCACCTCTTCTACTAACAGCCAGCTGATGCATGGGAAGAGGCCCCAGGATTGAGCAATAGTATAAATGAATCTCCTGGTATAAGGATTTTTGTAACCAACTTGGTTGCAAAATATTGTGGCAATTTTCTATTTCCTTGGCCACTTTCTTTTATGGAGGAGATTATGGCACCACCAAAAATGTTAGGTGAGGTAAAAGACATTGTCAAAGCACCACATATTGAATTCTCATCTTCTTTTCTAATTGTTTAAAATAAGTTTCAACTGTCAACTTTACACGCAGTTTCACAATCCTTTTACATTAAAAAATAATATTGCTTTTCTATAAAATCTCCTCACATTTTACCCAGGGCTCCTCTAAAACACTTCCCACTTCCTAAGATTGTGTCTTGCTTTTCTTCCACTTATGCATTGTTGACTCCATTGTTGACTCTAGTCTCTGGAAAGCAGAGACTATGCCTTATCTACTGGATGTCATCCAGGTCAGTGTTTGCATGCATGCGATTAGTATTGATATTTAATGTAGTTCATCTGCCCCTCTACCAGACCTCCAGTGGATCTGTATGCCACAAAACCAAAACTGTATTTTATTTTCTGGTTATGTTGGAAGTATTGTCTCTCACCACTGGTGAACTTTTTCTGGGGAGAATGAGATAACTAGATTAAAGCAAAATTTCAGTTCTGATTCAATTTGGGCTTCTTCCCTGCTTATAGATTCAGTTCAAATTCATTCTGTATACTGTTTCCTCAGAAAATTTGGACTTGATTTAACACATTCTAAAGTAAGAGGGGGGAAAACTGCTATTTTTCATCACAGAGGAAAACACAAACCAGTGAAGACTTGATAATTTGCCCTTCGCAAAAAAGATGCCTGTTATGGAAACCAAAACAAAGTGTGAAAAAATCTAACATTTAATTTCTTAACGGAAGTCTATGCTTGCTATTGCTGGCAAAATTATCCAGACATGAGAAGTTTTGACGTGTTGCATCAAACTGTATATTAACGCCCCTTTATATCTACACACAAAGGCATTTAAATAAAATCGTTCATTCAAAAGCAAGATTCCTGGCAAAAGCCATATATTTCTATTACTTATGCATTAAAATTAGGAAAATTTTGGCTTAATTGAAACTTTTTTTTATGCATTTGATGCTTCTAGCAACATAATTCTACTGTAAAATCTAAATCAAGTGTTCTTAAAATTTCAGGAACATAAGCTTCAGGTGGAATGCTTAGTTAAAATGCGAGTTTCTAGATCACACTTAAAATATGCTGCATCTGTTCAGGAAATGACACTTTTTAACGATCACTGCAGGTGGTCCAGTTGCAGGTTGTCCATGAACCAAGAGGCAGACTACATTCCCTATAATACATGTGAGTAAACTTAAGATGATTGAATCTATTGAAAAAAAATCATCCTTTATTAAATATCTGACCTTTCTCCAGTTGTAGCAGTGGCTACAATTTAAAGTGACCTCCTGAAAATAAAATAGAAGTGAAACCCTTTAACTTTCATTAGAAATGAATCCAAATGGACAAGTAGGTTCCAATCATTTATCTCTGCACTAATAACTTAATGTAGCTTTGATCAGATCCAGTTTATCTTAATTTATTTTAAATACTTTCATATATAAACATGTTATTAGCTATAGTTATTTGTAAAAGACTTAATGTAATACCATGTTCACCAATTAATTTTTTTTAAACTTTATGCATTGATTTTTAGAGAGAGAGGAAGGGAGGTATGAGAGAGAAAAACATCGATTTTTTGTTCCACCCATTTATGTATTCATTGATTGATTCTTGCATATGCCCAGAGGAGGGATCAAACCCACAACCTTGGCATATCGGCAGGGCAATCACCAACTAATATTTATTTTATTTTGTTCAAAATTACAAATTATTTGGGTACTAAAAGTAGAAGCCAATCCTGTATCTTACTTCATGACTTATTTCAAATTCTTGTAGCTCTTCTTCATCTAGATCTTCTTTTAAAAAAGATAAAGCTTGGCAGGACATATGGGCATTTGATATTCTGCTTTCATTGATATATACATGCAAGCATGTGGTCTGTCCAGAAAGTATCCATCCATGCAATGTGAAAAATTGGAACATTTATTGAAGAAGATACAAGATACAAGAAACATTGTACATAGGACAATGACACCTTAGTTCCCTTCAAAGTAGGCACCTTGGAGGCTTACTCAGTTCTCCCAATTTTCGTCAGCTGCCCAGATGTATTCTCCTGAATCTCATTAATGGTGTGAAATCTCTTCCCTTTCTAAGGCGATTTTAGTTTGGGGAAAAGCCAGAAGTCACAGAGCACCAAATCTGGGCTTCAGGGGGACAGAGTCACTTGGGTGATTTGATGTTTCACCTGAAAACTCTGCACAAGATGTGATAAATGAGTGGGCGTGTTGTCATGATGAAGCTGCCAATCACCAGTTGCCTTTAGATGCAGCCTCCTGAATCACCTGAATAGTTTCCCAGAGGAATATAGAAGCTTAATGCAAAATTTGATGCAGATTCATTGCTCTACTCACTCAGTCATGTTGAATGTGATGGCCACATGGCCACACAGTTCACATGCTCACTCAACAGCATCTACCCTTGCACTGACTGGTACAGTGAAGTTGTCATTGTTCATTCATGCACATTCCAGTCCACTCTTCTTGGCTGCCAGGTTACATTGATGTCATGCAAATTGTTATTATATTAACAATGGCTGGACGCCTTCTCAACAGACCTCATGCGCATATATATGTATATATAATTTTTTTTGCCAAAAAGTTTGTATCAAAAATATATTACCATAGTCCCATTAGTTCTTATTTCTTGAGGTTATCATTAAATTCCTTGCCATGTGTGTGTGTGTGGGGGGGGGGGTAAATTTGCTTCAAGGCTAAAACTGAGAATGTGAGATTCTGGAATAACTTATTTTTTTCATTAATTTTTAACAAAATTAATAACAGTTTAATATAGAAGTAGGAAGAAAAAATTTTCCCTTAAAACCTAAATATAAGATCTAAAAACTGAAACAAACCTGAAAGAATTATTTACTGCAAGCCTACCAAATGACAGTTCTTATGGTATTAAAAAAACAGGTTAAATGACTCATTGTATTTAGAAGTTAAAAGAGAAACTAGTTGAGACCACATGTTATGCAGCATGCTTGCCACCACTTAGCCTATGTCATTTAATCCTCACAATCATAGCTAAATGTGTACAACACAATCTCATTTATGTAACAAAAGTCATTTATGTGTAGGCATATCTCATTAATGTATTTCCTATATATGATTCAATATAGTTGGCAGTTATATTATGGTGTGAAAGTTTCTGAGATTGGAGCTATTCTAATTTGGTTTGAATATTGATTTCACTGGTTATTAGCTCATGCCTTTGGACGAGTTTATTTAATCTCTTCAAGTGTAACTTTCTTCCCTGGCAAAATGGATATGTTAACTGTCTGTATTTCACAGGGTACTTAGGAGAGTCAATGAGATAGTAAAACACATAGCCAGGTGTTCTGTGTAAACCAAACACTACACAAATGTCATTGTATTTATTAATTACTTTGTGACTATATAGAAACCTACTCTGAGATAATTGACATAAATTATTAACAGTAGTTTGTCCTGGGGAGAGGGGCGTAGTAAGTAGAAGAGGATGAGGAATTTGAAGAGCACTTTTATTCATCTGTCTATAATGTCTCTGGTTAGTAACATAAGTGTGTTTTGCTTTTGCAGCTTAAACAATAAATTTCAAAACATTACCTTCTTTTTTTAAAAGATTTTATTTATTTATTTTTTAGAGAGGGAAGGGAGGGAGAAAGAGAGAAAGAGAAACATCAATGTACGGTTGCTGGGGGCCGTGGCCTGCAACCCAGGCATGTGCCCTGACTGGGAATTGAACCTGAGACACTTTGGTTCCCAGCCCATGCTCAATCCACTGAGCTACACCAGCCAGGGCTTCAAAACATTATTTTCAAATTCAAGAACATTCTGATTAGAAATTATCTAAAAATCTAATGAGTTGAGCTTCCTTCATAAGATTATATTGTGTTAAAATGCACTTATGCTTTTCTGTAGGTCTCTAAATTCTAATTAGTGAACTTAATGTTGGATTTGTCTTTTGGTGTTTATTTCCTTTCTCAGAGTAGATTATAAGTTTCTTCTGGGCATAGGTAATATATGCATATCTATGTATAGTAGATAATTTGTAAAAACTGTGGACCAGTATTGGTCCATAGGTTCCAGGGATTAATCTTTTAACATTTCTGCTATTTAATTTGAAATTCATTAAATGATAATAAATGGAGATGTTAAAATGATGTATTTTGTATTTTTAACATGGTTTCAGAATTTGCTTCTTATGTTTCCTTTTTTTTCCCTTCCTGCTGCTGGTGTGTGTATGTGTGGGGTGAGCAGTGATATGATGGAAATCATGGGAAGGGTGAAGTGTCAACTTAATTTATACTATAAAGGCAATAACTCCATCATCTATGCAAATACATTCAAAGCACTTGAGTATAAGTAAGACTAGAGAGAAACATGGGAATATATTAATAACAATGAAATGCATCAATAAAATTTTAATGATATAATACAGGTAATGTTAAAACAGTGCACATGCCAGAGGAGTGGAAAGAAAAGAAAGCAGGATAGGCAGCATTCAGAGGCGAGAAGTTCTAATGGAGACAGATAAAGGCTTTTAGTTGGGTTCTGATGTAAGGGTAGGAAATGAATAAATATGGAGGAATTGGAAGGCTTCTATAAAGAGAATGATGAGGACATAGATGTTAATATAAGAAAGACATAAAATATGCCACTATTTGGTTCTGTTTTACTCTAGTCTCCATTATGTACATCACGGTCAATATGAGTATTTGTCCAAAATGCATAGTGCTAGGTCCCAATGCCAACCTTCTCATTCAGACTTCTTGGAACTTGTACTGAACTTTATAATTTCAACCTCCAATAATCTTATGATGACTTAAGTTTGAGAATCTTCAATTCCCTAATGATTTTTTATGATAACCATTAGGTTAAACATTTTAAAGACTGTATACACTGAGAAAAGTCTATGCTTTTTATGGATGACATTGCTCAATGAATAGTATGACTTGATTTTAAATTTATTCATATACCCTTTTCCTTACTGTTTCCCAATATTGTCACATTTCTCTGGAGAAGTTTCTCTGGTTTCTACTAAGAGGCCAAATGCCATTAAGTCACCATTCTGCATGTGTGTAGGGTGGTGTTCTGGGAAGGAATCTCCCAGCTTTACCTTGGACTGTCTCATTCTCACCTATACTGATTTTAGGTCTTTTAGTTCCATGGTTCCTGGCTGCTCTACAAATCTGCTGACCACAATGCTGGTACCTCTCCAGGTCATTGATAGAAATGGTGACTTTCACCTTCAATGAAGTCTTTTCAGGTGCATATTCTGAGGGGTTTTTTTCTATTACAGCATATCTTTAAAATGATGCCATCTGCAATTCATCCTCTAGACATTTCTCAATCTCTTATTTGCTAATGGTACTCATTTCCCTTGCTATCACCATTATATATCCGTGTGTGCACATCACAACTTTAATTTCAGTGAGATTTTGGCTAAGAGGATAGACAAGTGTATGCACTCAATCTTGACCTTGAAAATTAAATGTTCAAGCAGAATCTCATTGACTAAATTCACAAGGCTTTGATTACTAGGAAGCTGGAAATTTTTTTATTAAGTTAGTCTTCCATATATGTATTAGACTTTGGGGGAGGCAGATTATTTTCCTGGTTAATTCAGGAAAAGCAGCTGTTCACAGCCACACAAAAATGTGTATTGCCAAGTTCAGGTTTCACAAGCCTTTCTTTAAGGATTTTTAGTCAGCCAAAAATCTTCCTGTACCAAGGGTTACTTCTTCAAACAGAAAGAAAAAATTTCTTTTCCAAGTTCCCTTAATGTTCCCCTCTACCCTTCCTAAAATTTGTAAGCAGTATTAATATTCTTTGCAAATCTTTTGTTTACAGAGAATACAAAGGAAGTCTCTGGTCTGGTGGGTCATCATAAATTATGAATTTGTTGAGCATGAATCAATGAATTTTTAATGGTAACTCCCAGAGATGTATCATTTTCTTAAGTATTAAACTTGTTTTTGTCATGTAGATACTGAAAGCAAACATTACAGAAGAAAACTAAATGGTAACTGCATTGTTCCAAGATGCAAGGACAAAGGTCTTGATATCATCCTTAAATCCTTCTTCCCCAACACCTCGCAACCAACCTATCAGAAAGTTTCACCATCCAAATATATGCACCAACTCACCCTTATCAACTCTCCACTGATTCTACCTTCTTTTAAGCTTCCATTACTTTTTTATCCAGATTAGAGTAATTGTCTCCTAACTAGCCTTCTAACTTCTTCACAATTGTCCAAACAGCAACCAGAGTGAAACTTTTAAAATGGAAGTCAAATCCCGTCACCCCTCTTCTAACACCTGCTAATGCTCATCATTATGTTTAGAATACAATGGTTTAAAGATTCTGCAGAATCTGGTACTCCATTCTCTCTCTCTCTTTTCCTGCTGCCTCCTTCTTCCTTAATTCTCCTTTAGCCAATCTTTGTTCTCCCTTGAATAAGCCAGGCATGTTCTTTTTACAGGAATTTTGTACTGGCATTTTCCTCTACCTGCCTTACCATTCTCAAGTCCATGCTCAATAGTCACCTTCTCAAGGTGGTCAGACCTTGCCACTCTTCAATTTAAAACAAAACAAAACAAAAGACAAACTAAAAAACAACTTCTAAGCCCCTCCTTCAGCATGTCCAATTCCCTAACTCTTTTCTATTTCCCACCTCTATTTTGTCACTTTGTCATTTTCAATCACAGCTAGGAATTTTAGGTTAATTTGTTCATAAGTACATCCCTGTTGCTTGGAAGAAGGTCTGCCAGATAAGTATTCCAGAAATATTTGTATGAATCTGGAACCAGACCATTTGATGTAAAGCCCACAATAACCAAATACATTTGCTAGATGAGATGCATATTAAAATTTATTTCTTGCAAAGAAAATAGAGGTACTGTTATTTTATGGACCTCAGCTTAACTACTATTTCTCAGAAAATAAAAGTATTTATATGACTAATGTTAATTTATAACACTAAAATATCTTTCAGTTGAAAAATACTAAGAAATAGTAGGTGAGATTTTTGGTCCTTTTTACCAGAATTATAAAATTCCATGAAAAACAGTATTTTTGAATAAATATGAAATTGAATTAACTTTATTTTCATAGATATAAAATGTATATTGTAAAGCCTTGGGCAAATGGCTTCTATTAACCTATATGTAATATTACTCAGAGTATAGCAATGCAGGAAAAGCAAGATATTTCCTTTTGATGAAAAGAGAAAAATAATTTATTTCCATCTTTCTACTCATATTATTTGATTCAAACAAAAAGGCTAGTATAAGAGAATATAAAAAACTGAATATCTGTTTAACATTTGGGTAGACAGCTTCTTGAAGTTAGGATTATATTTAGTAATTGCATGCCCTCCATTTTTATTCAAGTGGAATAAATGGTAATTAAACACCTGGCTTTCAAGATTCAATTTGTAGTTTTGTTGAAATACCTCTGTGCATGTGTTGTGTGTCTCTGTGTGGGTTCCTTCCCTATTTCTGTAAATTCTTATTTATTAGTCCACCAAAAGTTTTTTTTTCAATTAGTAAATAGAATCGGATTCCTGAAATAACAGATTATGTCTTCCACAGAACACATAAATGATAATGATGACACTTACAAGTTTGATAAGGTCACGTGTCAGGATAGATTATTGCTTTCTGCCAGTTTTCGGTTCTCTGTCTCTCTCTTCCTCTATATTTACACTACCAGAATACACCCACCTCACCATGCTGTGCATTTATCTACAATCCAATAAATGTAATATATATATTTTAAATTTAAGGAATGCCACTTAATTTGAAGAAAGATTAATTTGGGGGAAATCAGAATAAATGATATGTCCATTTAAAGATATCTTTGCTAAAATGTGATGTTTGACAGACTCAAGTGAAAACTCTTTTGGGTACTAACCTTCCAAAACTATTTAGAGGACACAGCTGTTAGAAAATAATTACGTTCTATCAAAAAATATTCTTTTGACATGCAGTCTCAGGACATCACAGAAGTGTGACTGGGCTGAGAAAACACATCTTTGATCAGTGTGAAAAGGTCTTTCATGACCATAATACAGTTGGGATGTCATGCTTGCAAGATGCAGTAGAGATTAGCTTTTTATTCCACAGTTTCATTGAAAACTTCCATTTTCAGTTTAAAAATCTTGTCAGAGGAAAAGAAATATGGCTGAATTGAGGGATTGGTTCTGCCAGTCTTACACTGTGGGCTTGCATTCAGAACTTAAAAAGGGAGGGGAAAAAGGAAGTGAATGGTTGAGTATGATTACTTTAGATAGAGCTGGGAGGCACCTCTGCTGCAGGCAACAATTTAACTCTAGATTAAGGCTTGTGGTGCTTTAGCAAGAGGTGCGAAGAAATGCTAGCTGATTCTGAATAGCTTTATTTTTATTCTATTTCTGTGTCAATACTATACCCATCATATCTCATATTTTCAATCATATATTGTGTTTTTCTTTCTTTCTTTTTTTTTTGTCTCCAGTCTGTCTCTTAACCTTTCTAAACTTCTCTTTCACTGTCTGCACAATCACCTTTTCTTATTTCTGAACTGTCCATCTTCTTCTAGCCTTAACTCTCTACATTCTTCTCCAGCTCTTGGTCCAACCTTCCTTTCTATTATTCACTACAATAGCTTGGGATGATCTTCAGTGTCCTCCTCTCCTATTTCCCATGTCCAATTATTTGCCGTGTCAATACAATCTATCTCCGTTAATGTCTTTCACTTCTGTTCTCTCCTTGACTTTCTTTTTCATGGTTTTAATTTATATGTTCCTAACCATTGCTGAGAATGATGCAATAGCTTCCCAGATGGCCTTTCTGTTTCTTACTGTCTTTTCCCCAAACTAAAGTCAATAAAATAAAATAAACAGAATTTTTTACTTGATTAATGAATACCTATTGAACTGGGTATATAAACTTCAGGCTTCACCAGCCACTTTACAAGAGACAAACAACTTATCTTTTAGGTTTTTTAACTCCTTTTCTCTCCAGTTGAACAACTTCTTATTTTCCCCAAATCAATACATTTAAACTCCCACATCATGATATTCCACCTTCATTTTTTTTCTGACTCAAAATTATACTTCCTTCGAAGGCCTACCTTAACTGCCTAAAACTACGGACTCTTCCCTTTTCAGTCTCTCATGATATTTGTGGTGCCTCTCTGACAGCATAAGTAAGGTTTTGCTTTGTTTCATAATTCCTTTATCTCTTGCCCCAATCCCCTATTGGAGTAAATGGTATGAGGTCAGGCATTGTCAATGGTTGTCTTTACTGTTTTAACTTAGCACTCAGAGTGAGTTCCTAATGGCTCACAATCACAGAACTGCTAAACTGATATGACTGATCAGGTGTTCTTTTGGGTAGGTCTGCCTTGGCAGGCAGTTTTAAGCCATAACAGGGTACTAAATTTCTCTGTACATTAGATGCGTCCTGCTAAGCCCAGGAATATCCTAGATTCTGGGAGATAAAGCAAGTGTTAGGTTGGTCAAAAAGCCCATTTAGTTTTTTGCATAAGATAAAAGGCACATTTTTCATTTCTCCTAATAACATTATTGATTTGGATATTTTGAGTATGTCAGCAATCTCCCGTGTGGTGTAATGTTAATTTTTCTCAATTAATGTCTCAATTTGATTGCTATCAACTTCACCTGGTCTACCCAACTGTGCAGCATCATCCAGCACGAAATCCCCAGCATGAAACTTTGCAAACCGCTTTTGAAATGTTCACTCGGTCACAGCACCTTTTCTATACACTGCACAAATCTTTTTTTGCATTTTACTTATTTTTATCTTTCTTGAAGTAACAAAGCATAATATGCCAAACATGTTGCATAATTTCTTCCATCTTCAATATTAAAATGGCTACACAAAAATTCACCAATTTGGTGAGTTTTTTTTAAGTTCACAGTTGATAACTGTCACAATACAATCTAACAAAATTGTTTCAAATGAAGTTGAAGACAACTAAGCACTATTAGAACCATTTTACAGAAAAAAGTAAACTTTTTGGCCAATCCAATATAAGAGTTTAATGACATTTGTGACATACAGGATTGCTATAGGTTTTAGTAGTAAATGCCAAGCAATTTAAAGTTTGTGTATTCTTCCAGGGTCAATTTTTGTTGCTATTCTTCAAGATAATCCATGATACTCCACCTCCCTCATTTAAAAAAATTTTCTTTTAATAAAACTGTATATCCACTGAAGTTTGACCTTTAATTAGTACTACATAATCATCAACATATGTAGATCACATATATCTACATGGCAATAAAAGTCAAAAATGGCACAAAAATTAAATAGAATTATGACACAGGCATTGCAGTAAAAGTGAAATGTTACAAATTGGACTAGCAGTGAATAGATGAAAAACTACAAAGTGTGTCATTTAAAAATGGAAAGGAAAACAAAAGACAATTTATTTTTCTCACACTTGATTAATTACTTGTCAATCTTATACCTTATTATACCTAAATCTGATGTCAGATCTGTATATAACAAGACATTTGATTGACAAGGCAGTCTTTTACACATGGATGTGATGTTACACTCATGTTTAACTATGTATTTGATTGACATAAAGATCAATATATCCTTATATTTCCATCTAAAAGTTGGTATTAACTAAAAACAAAGTGAAGATGGTTAGCAGGCATTTGATTGTGCATTAATATCTTGGTTTTCTTTTTTAGTTTATATACAATGGCCATGAAGTTAATTTTACTTCAGGCTTTATTTTAGAGCATCTTGTTACAGCATTATGTATAAGAACCATACTTAACCATTGAAGTATATATGCTGCAAACTTTTATCCTAATAGCATTCTTAGATATACTATAGAATCCCATTACAATACAACTTTATATGATATGGATTCAGATGCAGTAAAAATAAAACTCTGTTATGAAGTTTAATAGTCACTAAAGTTGGAAACAATGATATCAGACTGAGACATTTCAATAATAGTGTTATTCAAAGTTACCACTATATTTCTTCATGATTCTAATTATTTTAAATTGTATTTCAAATGCTAATTAGTAAATAAATCATATAAATCACACTTGTTTTGAGTAAAATTCTGAGTGTGTTTTCATTGAAATTTGAACATTTTCAAATTATATTCTAAAGCAGCAATGGATGTCCTCAAGCATGTCAATAAGTGTTACATCAAACAGTTTGCTCTGGCTACTATATGTTGACTTAAAAAAATTGAACAAGTTTCTTTAGCGCTGGACTTCTCAGAATCTTTGAAATGCTAATGTAAGATTGAATATCAAAGTACAGGAAATATCATGTTCTCCAAACTTCTTTGAACCAAACTCTTGTCTTGGGCAGCACCAAGTGAGGGCAGAAGAGATCTGTCCATCTTCCTTCAGGAAATACTGCTTAGCTATTGTTCTTTGTTATGGTAAGTATATTAGGATGGAATGATTCTATAAATGTTACTAAATTCTAGTTGCTGTTTGGGAAAATATATTAAGAACCTTAGAAATGTGATACATTAAAAAACAGAATTAGGATTTCACTTTTATTAAAAAATGGAACTAATGAAGAATGCTTGTTTATGATAGTGAAATATTGAGCATAGCTTGATTTAAGAAAATGCAGAACAGTTCAATAAATTAAGGCTCATTCACAATATGCAGCATAAAATACCATGCAACAACTAAAATCAATATGATAGTTATATTTATTGGCATGAAAAGATATTTCTAAAATATTAATGACACAGGCAGGTTACTAAATAGTGTATACAAATTTTTTTTGTAAAAATATATCTAAATACACATAGAAAAATGAGAAAGACATATATCAAACTGATCATGGTAATTTCTCTGGATGGTGAAGTTTTAAATGTGACATTAAGTTTCTCTTTTTTTGTTTGTATTCTATAAGTCATTTGATATAACTTATATGGCATCAAATAAAGAAGAAATATAAATTTAAAAATAATATTTTCCCAAACATAAGCTTCCTGAGCACAGGAAACTTCTAATTCTTGTAATCACCACCAGGGAGAAAGAGCTCAAAACCCTCCCGTGGGACTGAATATACTTGGATCACTGCCCTCCTGATATGAAATAAACTGAACAAGAGAAGTGTTCCTCTTTCTAGATTGTAAAACACATCCAAACATTTGAAAAGACCATTGAACACTGATCATGTTTGGCAGGTCATGGTTTTCTCTCTTCTGTAATTTCCGTTGTCTTTGACATCAGAAAGGAAGAAGTAGAAGAACGTGTGTTAAAAATAGAGGCATATTTTATGAACATGTAGTTTGTGTGCTCCATTAGAAATTTTTAACACAATTATTGAGCTATGATTGATATGCAAAAAACTGTACATATTTGATGTGTAGAATTTGCTGAGTTGGGCATATATGTATGTATATGCCCATCACCACTATTAAAGAGAAAGCCACAGGTCCAAAGTGGTATCAGTTGTGCTAAAACTTACGATACCAAACTTAGATTTAATACCTGATCTAGTTGCTGTTTCACTAGAATTTTCAGGTCCAGCATCAGTAAGGTAATCTGTCACACAGGCTCTCTTCATCCCCTGCTGTCATAGAAAGAAAAGACAACCTCCATGATAAAAACTCTTGCTGTTTCCTTCCCCCCAAAACATGTCCTGGTCTAAAAGTAACCCTATTTTTCCTCTGCTAAAATAGTTCCCCTTGCCCCACCTGTCTTCCTATGAAAATCTTCCATTTTCTGTATCTCCCAGAGTGCTCCTCTAGTTGCTTGTCTCATGAATCCTTAATAAAAGCCAATTAGGTCTCCAAAGTCACCAGGTTAAATCTTGTTTTTTACACCACAGTGAAAGTATTATAGTAAACATATCCTTCATCTTAAAAAAGTTTCCATGTATCCCTTAGAAATTGTTAACCTACATGCAAGGTTGTATTGCAAAATGAATTTTCAAGGATGTGAGTATTTGGATATTCACAGCTCCTATTAACACTATATTTTTAAACAGTTGTTCATGTGAAACTGTTTGGTAAAATTTTATATTAATCTGAATGTATAGACTTTCAAGTCATAGACCAAATTTGTTTCAAAGTTTCTATTCCTTTTAGAACTTAGCATCAAGAACAGGAACAGGTTCACGGAGTTCCTGCCTTCAGGTAAGATTATGTCAAATTATTTCTGACAGAAATATATCTTATACTGATTTCCAATTGGTTTTACTCCCCCAAGTGAATTGTTCTGTTCTCATGCTCATACCTGATGAATTTCACTCCGTGCATTTCTGATCACCTTCTCTAACCCTCACCATCAGATTATGGTATCAAGGTCATTGATGCATCTTGAGCCCAAGCCTAACCCTGTAACATGTTATATCTGTAATTCTCTCCTTTCCCCTGTGACTAAGATTGGTTTTGCTCTAGTCATAAACACATTTGAGTAAGACTAGGAGTAGGTGATTCCACAAATTAAAATTAATAAGTTCTCATTATACTGGCATGCAAGATATGGTCCACTCTCGCTACTTCTAATCAATATAAACACTGAAAGTTCTATCCAGAATGGTTAGGCAATAAAAAGAAATAAAACACATCTAAATAGAAAAGTAAGAGCTAAAATTCACTGCCTATATATAAAAGTATATAATCTTATATACATAAAAATCTAAAAGTTTCATCAAAAATGTTAGAACTAATAAACAAATTGAGCAAAGTTGCAGGATACAAAATCAGCATATAAAAATCCATTGTGTTTCTATACACTAACAACAAATTATTTGAAAGGTAAATAAAAAACAATGTCACATATAATAACATCAAATGGAACAAAATACTTAAAAATAAACTTATATGAGATATCCCCCTGTCCTAATTATTCCACATTCTCACTCTCAGTCAGCATAGTTGTTTGCCTAATAGGATGCTGCAGACCTTCATCCAAGAGAGAAACACCTTAGTTATTGTGTTATTTGTGGCCACTGTTTTTGGAAAATGCCTATTTAAAATTATACCCAGGGATAGAAATACCTTGAGTCACCATGGTAAGTTTCCTGAGTTGGGGACATACTCCTCCCACCTCATTATTTAACAGCAACCCTACCTCCTAATGAAAACCAGGGTTAATTTACTTATCTAGTAGTAATCTCTGTTTTAAATTTCTGTTCTATTTGCATGGTGAGAGGTGGGGGTGGTTACCAAATGACCATTTGAATCCTTATTTTGTTACTTCACATCTCTTGCTGTCAACAAGAAGTTATGGTATGAGAGAGACTAAATTCTTGGGCTTGGAATCATATTTCTTTTAATGGGTCTCTGAGAGTGCTTTTGAGGAGGATACTTCTGTGTGCACCCATTGAGTCTTAATTTTCAGAGATGCAGCAAGCAACACATGACTTGTAATTCAAGGCATATAATGCATCTTGAAGAATAGGGCTGGAACCCTACAAAGTGCTTTGCCCAATCTAATCCCTTAATCATTCCTGTGTGGAAGAACCAGTGGATTCTGTACTCATGTCTCTACTGTTGAACTTCCTTTGCCAAAAAGTGAGTAGTCCATTAGTGACAATTTTATGAGGCATCTAATGAAAATAAAGCAGATACTCTGTGACCTCTTGAATAGAATGCTATCCTCACACTGCTGGTTGAGGTGAGGTCCAGTAACATTTGTCTTTTAACATAGAGTCCAGGCAGAAAGTGACAGCAGCTTCTCTACAAATGCCTCCCCTAATGGTGATGGCAGAGATGCAAGAAATAAAGCTGAACTGTGCAAGCACATTTTCATTTCTGTGTCATGTTAGATAACATCTCATTAGCCAAGCTGTCACATAGCTGTGCCACAAGTTAAGGAGTGAGGGCGTGGTAGGAGAGCAAGGGAATAATTTTTTTCTTACCAACTAATAGAGGGTTTTATTTTCATTTTATTTTTAATTTTTATTATAGTTTGTCCATTATGGTTTAGTCCCTTTATAGCCCCTCTTCCCCCACAATCAGCACACTGTTGTCCATGTCCATGAGTTCTTTTTCCTTTTTGCTTAATCCCTTCACTCCCACCTTTTTACCTGCCATCCTGGTCTCCAACTATTATGTTAAGTGAAATAAGACAGTCAGAGAAAGACAAACACCATATAGTTTCACTCATATGTGGAATCTAATGAACAAACTGAACTAACAAGCAAAATACTGAATTAGTTTGAATAATTAAATGTACCCCAGTCTGTTCTTTTGTTCATGTGTACTGGTACTCCTCCAAAATGCTAAATACAGTTACCCCATTTAAGATCCCCTAAACTCTTGGATAATCATGGTATCAGAATTATCAAGAGTGGCTCCTCTTGATTTGGAAAACTATGAACTAAAATAAACAATTTACCTGCCCACTCATAGCCAATATACAGTGGTGAAATAGGGGTAGGAGAGATCCAAGAAACATCCCCACTTTAAAAGGGCAAAATAGGGAGACAAAATAATTAGTTCATAGCATTTCTGATACCCCTCTGAGAAAACCTTGTCAAGACCTTTGATCTGGTCTCTGATTTTTGCACATTTCAAACAGTCTCAATCATATTTAGTCCATGTTTGCAGTGTTTTTATAAATATACATTTTTAAAGAATTTCATAGTTTTTTTTTGTATTAGAGCTACATTGACTCACACAATTCTATTTTGGGACATAAGTCTCCTTCTAGACTCAGTTATATTTATATTAGACATGCCAGGATTCTGTGAGACCATGCCCTACATCACTCTAGGAATTCTTTTGTCAGTTGAGAGAATCAACAAGGCTTCAATCCAACTCTGTCGAAAGTCTTAACAAAGGCTCCTACTTTAAAGGTATATCTGTCTGGAAACTGCTGGATTTGGTAAGGTCATGTTATAAAGGCTATAACATTTATTTGGTTGAAAATAGTTAAATTTTTCAAAATTGCAGTTTAGAGATTTCAATATCCTCCCCAAAATAGGCTTGCAATGTCGCCAGTTCTTTTTTAAGTCTCATTTTTATAGTACCTTATCACATGTGCTAGTGGCAACCACCTCATTCTTTAAAAAATTTCCACTTATTTCTCCTTCTGATTCTACCAATTCATTATGCATATATTTTGCAGGCCACAATTTTACCAAATGTTGTTGGTACATAATATGGGTCCCCATTTTTCTAGCCTCAAATGACAGTTTCATCACTATTATTTCCAGCATCCTATAACAGTTTATTCACTGCCTGATTTCATATTACAAAATAATATCACATGTTTCAGGAATTTGTTATCTATTGCTACCCAACAAACCACCACAGATAGTGCCTTAAAATAGCATTTATTTATTTTTGCTCATTTGTCTGTGAGTTGGCTGAGGTTCAGCTGATTTCAGCTGGGCTAAGTTGGACAATTCTGCTTTAAGCTCTGATACTTAATGTCTAGCTGGGCTTGGTTTCACAGTACTAGTTGGGTCCCTTCCATGTGTGTTCATTTTTTTGCTCAAGGTGACAGCAGAAGTACAAAAAAAAATTACAAGCCCCATTGCATAATAGCATTTCAAGTCTCTACTATATTATGTTGGTTAGTATCCCACTGATCAAACCAAATCTCATAGCAAAGACAAATATACTTTGTTGTGGAAGCACAGAATGGAATTGGTGAGTATTTTTGAATAATAATCTACTGTAAAATATGAGTGTTCTGTTAGGTTCCAAATATGTTCATCTTGACCATGTACCCTACTCATGGAGTAAGTAAACAACAACAAGCAGGTTCAGGGACCCATTGGTCCCACTGTTAAATAAATCTGGACCAGAGCTTCATTTTCCACTTGGCCTCTGCACACAACTATTCTAACATGGGTAGATGATTGGAGTTTTTTGGTATTGGTATTAACTCATACACTATATTTCACATCCCCCAAATGGTTTGGATATTTTTTTCTCTAGTGTATGACCATAGTCTTCGGGAAAAACTGGGGTAATCATTATTGTTTACTCACAGTAACATTGCAAAATGTTCCCTCAAGTCATCCTACCTTCTCTTTCAGTTGATTGACTTTGGGTCTGAGAAAAGGATCAAGACTGAAAATTCAGCAAGGATCATGATTATCTACTGCTGGACTGACATCTGCTTTTTGCTCACCCACTTTTGATCTTTATCTAACACACACACACATACTCACACATAAAAGGTATGTCCAGAAAGTATCCAGCCATGCAGTATGAAAAATAGAGACATTTAATGAGGAAGATACAAGATACAAGAAACATTGTACATAGGACAATGATACCTCAGTCCCCTTTGAAATAGGCACCTTGGGACCTCACATAGTTCTCCCAATCACCATCAGCTGCCCCATCATATTCTCTTGAACTTCATCGATGGTCTGAAATCTCTTCCCTTTCAAAGGTGATTTTAGTTTTTGGAAAAGCTAGAAGTCACAGGGCTCCAAATCTGGGATGTAGTGGGGCTGAGTCACCTGGGTGATTTGATGTTTTGCCAAAAAAACTCTGCACAAGACGTGATGCATGAGTGGGTGCATTGTCATGATAAAGCTGCCAACCATCAGTTACCTATTGCTACAGCCTTGTGAATCATCCAAATATTTTTGCAAAGAAATGTTCAAGCTTAATACAAAATTTGATGCAGATTTTCACAAAATTTGATGCAAAGGAATGTTCAAGGTTAATGCAAAATTTGATTTTCTACTGCCTCAGTCATTTTGAATGCAATGGCCACACAGTATACATGCTCACTCAACGAGAGAGTACTCCCTCCACTGACTATTACAGTGAAGTTGTTATTGTTCAGGCATGCACATTCTAGTCCACTCTCCTTGGCTGCAAGGTTACACCAATGTCGCACAAACTGTTCTTGTTATAGTAACAATTGCTGGACTTTTTCTGGACAGGGCTCATGTATCAAACAATGCTCTCATGACTTCAAACTACAGACAGTCCCAAGCAAAGGGATGTAGATGATGGCAATTACAAATTGGATGGCATGAAGTGAAATATAAAATCCAAGGAATATAAGTATGGAATTGGTGTTATTTGCTATAACCTCTAAGGTTAGCATGGCTCTCTGAGACATCATCTATTACTACATTCTTGCAATTGCTTCCTATCTGATGTTTCAGCTTCCACTTTTCTCTCTCTTCAAAATACTATGAGTACGACAGTAAGAGGGATGGTGATGACACTGAAGTCAGATGTGTCTTTCCCCGGCTTAGAACCCTCTGTTGGCTTCCCATCCTACATGAGGTAAAAACAAAGTCCTTGTTATGAGGTTGGAGGTCTCACAAAATTAGTCCAAACTCTCTGACTTCCTCGTGTAGCAATTCCTCCCCTCTCTATTTTGATCCAAAAAACTGGTCTCACTCTTTAGGCACCTTAGGCTTTTGCAATTATTACCCCTTCTGCCTGGGAAAACTTTCTTCCGCATAGTGGCATGCCTCTTTCTTCACCTCTCTCTGATCTTAAATCCAGTATCCCCTTAGTAGGTCCTTTTTTTTTAAAGATTTTATTTACTTATTTCCGGAGAGGGAAGGGAGGTAGAAAGAGAGAGAGAGAGAAACATCAATGTGTGGTTGCTGGGGGCCGTGGCCTGCAACCCAGGCATGTGCCCTGACTGGGAATTGAACCTGTGATGCTCTAGTTCGCAGCCCGTGCTCAATCCACTGAGCTATGCCAGCCAGGGCATAGTGGGTCCTTTAAACTCATAATGATTCCCTCAATCTTTATTTTTCCTCCTATTAATTTTTATTATTCATCTTTATTACAGGCTAACATTATGTATATTTTCTTATTAATTTTATTTGTTCTCTGTCCTCCTACTAGAATGTAAGGTTTGCCAAGACAGTGGCTTGTTTGTTTTGTTTGCTTCTGTATCTCTGGTTCATGACAGCTACTCAGTATTTGCAGAGTGATTAAAAGAAGTAGTTTTAGCCCTGGCTGGTGTGGCTCAGTGGATTGAGTGCCAGCCTGCAAACCAAAGGGTGACAGTTCAATTCTCAGTCTAGGGCACATGACTGGGTTGTGGGCCAGGTCCCCAGTAGGGGGTGTGCTAGAAGCAACCACACATTGATGTTTCCCTCATTCTCTTCTCCCTCTCTTCCCCTCTCTAAAACTAAATAAATATTTTTTTTTAAAAAGACACAGATTTAGGAACTAGCTACTAAACTTGACTGAGTTTAAAATTTTACATTTTAATTTCTTTTCAAATTTTTTTATTATTGTTCAAGTGTAGTTGTCTCCATTTTCCCACCACCACTTTTCCCCACCCCACTCACTCCCACCTCATACTTTCAATCCTTCCCACTTTTGGCTTTGTGCATGGGTCCTTTATACGTGTTTTTTTGACAACACTTCCCTTTCCCTCATTATTCCTCCTCCCCCCACCCCTCTGGTTACTGTCAGTTTGTTATTCATCTCAATGTCTCTGGTTATAATTTGCTCGCTTTTTGTTTCATTGATTAGGTTACACTTACAGATGAGATCACATGGTATTTGTCTTTCACTGTCTGACTTATTTCTCTTAGCCCTAAGAATCCTGAAACAGCAATTCCAAAGAACCTTTGCACCCCAGTGTTCATAGCAGCACAATTTACAATTCCAGCCAAGTGCTGGAAGCAGCTTAAGTGCTCATCAGTAAATGAATGGATCAAAAAACTGATATTTTTACACAATGGAATACTATGCAGCAGAAAGAAAGAAGGAGCCCCTAAACTCCTGACAATATGGATGGAGCTGGAGAGTGTTATGCTAAGCATTTTAATTTCTTAAGAGAGAAGGTAACATATGTTTTTAAGGAAAACCGAAAGCCTGATTTAGTAAAAGTGTGTCTTTCTTTTAATATTGTTATACTACAGTATCCTCAAAATCATAATATAGTTGAGCCTCTAGCATTAAGCCCTTTGTAATTCAGTTAGGCTGCTGGAGTACATGATGTGATACTTGTTATTAATTAACTTTGAAAGCAAGAACTGTTTTTTTTTTTATTTTATTTTTTTCCATGGATCCTTCTATACATTATGGGCTTTTATATTTTCTAAATTAAATAAAAGAATTTGAGGGTGATCCCTTTGGCTTATCTATTGCTCCATTTTATAGAAGCATGATTATAGTGAATATATTTAACTTTTGTTTTCACTTAATGTGTTTTATATTTCATAATTATTTTTGATGTTGCATTAAGCTTCTGAATGTGAATTTACTCTAATGCTTACTAATTATGTTATTGTATAGTTATTTGTTTTATTCCACATATTACCTCTTCTTTTTTTATAACTCATTTTTATTCCTATTTTCAAAACAATTTCTATAAACAATTTCTATATTGCTTGTGAAAAGCAAGCAATATAGAAATGCATAAAAAAACTAATAATTGCTCATTTTGCTATTCCACAAAGAAACTGGTTAACTACTTAACATGTATGTTGAATTTACCAATTTAGTTTATATAACATTCTTCTAAACACATACAAATACATGTTATTTTATATTATCACATATGTATATGTACCTTGATAGACATAGAATTATTTATTTAGTTATTTATTATAAACATTTAACATGAGATCTACCCCCTCAAAACATTTTGAATTGCATGATACAGTTGGGGTAACTATTGGTTCTGGAACTTGTTCATCTTGTAAAACTGAAATTTTAGTAAAATATAATTTTAAAAAATAATAAATATCACATTGAAGAAACTTAAGGTTTCTCTTATAAATATTATTACCATGAGATCTGGATGCCTTTTTAGTTTCATATACATTAATTTTATTTATATATATTTTATATACTAAATATTAAACTATTGTCATGCTTTTATTCAGGAAGAAGTCCCAAAGAGTAACAGATATGTTGAAAGGCACTGTGATAACTGTGAAAAGAAAAAGTTGTCCTACAGTATTTGAAACTTGACAACTCTGAAAACTGTGAAGACTGAAGAGAGATAGCTGGTATAAAATGCAAAGAATCGCTAACATCTCTTATAGCAAGGATCTTTATGAGGTGAGTGAGAAGAAATATACACACATAATATAGCTATGAGCAAGTCGTCCCATCTTTTCTTTCATAAAGATAAATGTCATAATAGATCAGTGCTATGCCTCTGTTTTATGTATTCAAAGTATATTTTTCCCTCCTCTATTCTTTGGGACTGAAATTACTTTAGAGAGTAGTTAGAGAAAATTGAAAGTGTTTTGGAACGTGTAGGAATGAAAAGTTCAGGCTGCAATGAAACCTTTAATAACTTGTGAATTATGTCACCTGTGAAGTAACAATAGATGACAAACTCAGCTGTGAGCAGAATAAAAGCATCCTTTTCTTAAAAAAAAGAAAAAAGCCAGTTTCCCTCTAGAACTATGATCGGTTTCAGATTTTCAATGTTCTTTGTGCAAAGTTTTAATGCACCATAAAGTCTATCTTAGCTACCATAAAGATATTATCTTTAATGCAGTCTGGGGTTCAAGTACAGTGTCTAAAGTGTTAGGCCTTAGCCTGTCTAATGCTGGGAAAGAGTTCAGCTGGCTTGTTTCTACATTGTCTTACTAAGGGCCTGATTACCTCTTCCTTATGTAGACTAGATGTTCTGATAAAAAAGATGTTTCTTTTCAGAAATTCACCTTCTATTATTGCTAAAACTGTCCACTTGATATTTAATTATTTGTTCTTTCATATCTAATAAACATCTAATACTTGAAATCTCCAACACAGATTTTTTTTATACCACGAATTATATCAGCAACCAAATTCAGTATATCTTTAATATTTGACTTTCAAACATGTTTCTCTTTATGTTGAATAAGCAGTTTAACTTTTAAAATTTATATACATGGAATATTCTTTGCTAAGGGATTCTCTTCTAGTTTTGATGTTATTATAAATTCTAACTGCTTAAAATGATGTTTCATTGGCGTAAAGGTCTGTGCTCAGTCTGGAGGTGAGATGGCTCATGTCTGCTAGTAACACGCAGAAAATAAAATGTCTCTGTAAAATATCAGGTTCAAAACAACTCAATTTCATCATATAATACAGTAAAAAAAATTAAACTGATATGTAGCAGAATTTAACATTCTGCCTCTTAAATACTTATCCTAAACTTGTGTGAGCTTAATTTTTATGAAATCTCAATCCAAATGATCTGTTCTCTGTTTTAAATTCTATTTATTCTCTCCTTGTGGGAAATGACCACTTTTCTTCTTTCTCCTATGAAAAATAAAAGTTTAATAGTATGCAGTTCAATTTATAGCTTCTACTCTATAAGCTTATGATTAATTTTCCAAAATCAGTATTTGCTCCTCTTTACTTTCAAGAAGTCATACATAAAATCTTAAAGAACAGCCTATCAAGAGTTATGTTATTAGCCCTGGCTGGCGTAGCTCAGTGGATTGAGTGTGGGCTGTGAACTAAAGTGTCGCAGGTTTGATTCCCAGTCAGGGTACATGCCTGTGTTGCAGGCCATGACCCCCAGCAACTGCACATTGATGTTTCTCTCTCTCTCTCTATCTCCCTCCTTTCCCTCTCTAAAAATAAATAAATAAAAAATCTTAAAAAAATAAATAAAATCTTTAAAAAAAGAAAAAACTTTAAAAAAAGAGTTATGTTATTTAAAAAATAGAGAAATTTCATTCATAATCCTAATCAACAAATTTATATAACCACATTTATTTTTGAATAATCCCTTCTTGGTTTTTAAATATTAATCTATTTGCATATTGTCACATCAGTATCCTGAATTTTCACTTGGCAATATTTAATAAGCATTATAATCTTTATAATAATCATTTAAAATTTTGAAAACTTTCTTTTACTTAGCATTATCTAATAAGCCTAAACTTTATAATAATTACTTTAAATAGTTTAATTCCTATTTAATATTCTATACAGTGGATGTATTATATTTAAGGAATTATTTTCCTGATGCATATCATTTAGATTTTTTCCAGCTTCCTCTATTATAAATTATGCCTTAATAAATAACCTTTAATATCTATGGAGACACACAGTCAGAGAGAATGACAATGTGGTCAAATGTTAATGTTTGGATAACTTGGCTGAAGTATACACAGGAATTCTTTCAACTGTCTATGCAACTCCTCTATAACTCTAAAAGTATCTAAAATTATTTAAATAATACATTTGAATAAGCAGAATTATTAAATCAAATGCTATGCATGTTTTGAAAGCTTTCTTTTTATATTGTCATTTTATACCAATAAGTGGCACAACAGTATGTGAATATCTATTTTGCTCAATTAGCAAGTGATCTATGAATAATCCATGTAGAGAAGAGATTTCTGCTCTTTGATAAATTCATCAGCAAGTTCTGAATTGGAGGTAGAAGGCTGTGGAAAGGTGAATAGTGTAGAGGTATTATGGGAAAGAGGAAGAGATACTGCATTTAGAGGAATATCTACACTAAATTTTTTTCCAGTTATCTCTAGAACTACTCACACAACAGGATAAGAGTGGAACAACAGGTTGTTGTTTTGTGGATTTTTCCCCTCATTGGTGGGTTTCTATCTGGCATAGATTCTGTAAAATAACTTGGTCATTGATCATAAGGTTTGTAGTAACATTGGTACAGGTTTTCTCCACTATTGGAAAGTAGAACATTCCTATGAAAACTTTGTAAGATTAACTGACATAAAATTAAGATGTCATTTATTGATATATGGAAATTTATGAGCTTTCCAAGACCCCCTAAATAACCTACCCAATTATAACAACTAACATATATAAGACCTAAAATAACACATATAGTCAAAGCTGTGTCTCTCTTACTGTGTGGGGTGTATGCTGCCTCTGATCAGCTGCTGCAAGATAAACACTGAATGCTCCTCCATTCTTCGCCTTTTGTCATGAAAGCAAAATCTTCTTCGGGTTTCTTTTGATTAATGAGAAAACCAGTACAAGTGTAGGTCTTTTTCCAAAGCAAGGTGGTTTGCTTGCTGATGAATGCGAACTTCCAAAAAAAGGGGGATACCTGTATATGCAGAGTCACAGAATCAAATATTTTAAAGCTGGAAGGAGACTCAGAGATTCCTCAAACCAAATATTGCAATTTTAGAAATAAAAACAATAAGCCATTTCTACAACAAAGTTGTCATTTGAAGTATTCCTGGGCTTTTCCCATAAACATCATAACCTTAGTAAGTCTGTAGAATGAAAATAGATCCCACCATTTTCATGTAAAACTGATGGCAGTTAATTGGACAATCTTTTAGTTTTTGGTAGTTCTGAGACTTTTAAATCAAACTGAATTATCCAAAATTTTTAATTATGACAAATATTGGAAAATGTACAAGGGTCAGTGTGCATCTTGGACAAAAATTATGTTTATTATGTATTATTATTTTGAAGAACAGTGTAATTCACCTCAGAGATGTTTACAGTTGAATATCTTGATCAGAGGTACCCTGCTTACTTTCCAGCAAATATACAGGACCCAGCACAAATAAAGCCCCTTTTTTGCTACAAAATCTTTTGTTACAAAATCCTAAGCATGTAATTCTGTAAAATAATGATATCATATCCAAGCATACCATATGACATTTTAAGTAAAAGGTTGAATTTAAAACTATAAACTATTACATCCATATTATTACCCTGCCAACCACACTCAGGCAGGCCTTCCTTCTGCTGGACCCAGTATATCGACTGCCTATTTTGTGTCACATGTTCTTCTTTTAGGTGCTAGAGATTGGGTTACAGTATTAAACAAAACAGAATGTGCCTTTTTGAAGCTTACATTTTATTGAGAAATTTACATTTAAGTGTGTGTGAGTTTGAAATGAACTAGGTAAATTGCTCATATGTAGTTGGGGTTAATAGTAAAGATAATTTCAATGATCTTTGTTCTAAGGGAAAAAACTATAAATCTATAGGAATCACAGTGCTTAGGATCAGCATTTGCGAAAACATAAACATGAGAAAGAGACAGAGAAATAGCCTTTGATGGTAAGCCAGCTGTGCATTGTATAGCTTTCAGGTTACCAGTTCAATACTAAATAAATGCTAATTCTTTCATATTTAGCATTTTGAATTTTCCCATTGATCAAATGTTAGGAATGGGGCTTACTGTCTCCTAGCCCAAGTGGGAGGATGTACTTATTTAAGATTGTTTTGGTGACTGAATGCTTAATCCAACCAGATATAATCCTCTGCTGAAGACCAAGAAATTTATATTTGTGCATTTTCCACCTAGTGGTGGCTTTTCCTAGAGCCCTCAGTGTTTTGGACTATGAACAAAAGCAGCAACTGACATTTTCATGCTCACATGTCTAAGTATAGACATAGAATAAATTCTCACTGTAAACATTTGGACTTGAAATGTTTAATGAGTTATTAATTTAATAGATATTGTAAAATGTCCTCCAAAGCAGTTGCACCAGTTTATATACTGACCAGGAATATATAAAAGTTCTACCTTCTCCACAACCTTGCCCTTGTTATAAGTGAAAATGTTTTTTTGATAATGTGTTACTTTGTATTTATATAATTATAATTATAAGGATAAATATCTTTCGCTTGATATTTGAAGAGGACTGGTCTGAATAAAAGTAGTATTTTAGCTTCCAAATTTGGAGTCTGCATTTCTATTTATTTTAGCAAAAGAAACATTGTCAAAATAAAAAGAAAGTTATTCAGTGTAAAAAATACTTTCAGCATATCCTTCTTTTCTTCAACAATAATATTTATTTTTGGTGTATTGATATTCCTATTGACTTTATTTTTATAGAGGTGTGTGGGTGTTTTCTTTCCTTGAATAATAATGAGATGACTTCATTTAAAAGCATGGATGATGATGATGAACTTTAGCTTTACTTTGTTTGGGAAGCGCTTTGTCTGTCCTTCCATTCTAAATGATAGCTTTGCTGGATAGAATAATCTAGGTTGTAGGTCCTTGCCTTTCATCACTTTGAGTACTTCTTGCCAGCTCCTTCTTGCCTGTAAAGTTTCTTTGAAAAATCAGCTGACAGTCTTATGGGAACTCCTTCATAGGTAACTCTGTGCTTTTCTCTTGCTGCTTTTAAGATTCTCTCTTTAGCTTTAAACTTTGGCACTTTAATTGTGATGTGTCTTGGTGTGGTCCTCTTTAGGTCCATCTTCTTTGGGACTCTATGTGCTTCCTGGCTTCTATGTCTATTTCCTTTGCCAGATTGGGGAATTTCCTTCATTATTTGTTCAAATAAGTTTTCAGTTTTTTGTTTTTCCTCTTCTCATTCTGGCACCCCTATAATTTGAATGTTGTTACATTTTAAGATGTCTCAGAGCCTCCTTAGCCTATCCTTGTTTTTTGGATTATTTTTCCTATGCTGTTATGATTGAATGTTTTTCTTTCTTATGTTCCAAATCATTGATTTGATTCCAGGCTTCCTCCCCACCAACTCTTTGTTCCCTGTAGATTTATCTTTATTTCACTTAGTATAAACTTCATTTCTGCCTGGATCTTTTTTATGTCATTGAAGTACCCAATGAGTTCCTTGAGCATCCAGATAACCATTGTTTTGAACTCTGCATCTGATAGATTGCTTATCTCCATTTTGCTTAATTCTTTTTCTAGACTGTTGTTCTGTTCTTTCATTTGGGTCATGTTTCTTTGTCTCCTCATTTTTACAGCCTCCCTGTGTTTTTTTCTATGTATTAGGTAGAGCTGCTTTAACGCCTTGTGTTAGTAGCATGGCCAACAGTAGAAAAGCACACTGGTGCCTTAGGTAATCACCAAGGTGGGGCAATCCATGTGGACCAGCTTAATGGAGCCTCTGATACGGTGGTGCTACTCTGTGGCTCTGTGTGAAGGAGGGCTCAGAAAGGGGACAATATTGATGCCTGGCCTCTGGAGTTTTGTCCAGGAGGAAGCTGTCCCCAGCAACCACCCTGATGCCAGACACTTCACATTCTCCCCCTGTATGACTGCTGCCCTTCCATCTGCTGCCCTGGTATTGGAGTCCAGAGGGAGTGAGTCTGCATAAGTCCTAAGTCCTTTGTGGACCCTTTAAGAGGAGACACCTGAGAATCTCACAATTTCTTCTGATGCCCCAACCCCCACTGGTTTTCAAAGCCAGAAGTAATGGGGACTTATCTTCCTGGATCTAGAATCCTGTGCTGTGTGGTCTGCTGTTCGGTTAAGATTCTCCGCCCCTGAAATATCCCTCCTTATTTTTATCCACCACATGTTGGTATGGGACCACCCCTTCTGCATCTCCATATCTTTGCATGTCTCTATGCCTCTGTCTCTCCTACCCTTATGGATGCATATGACTTAAATTTCTTGGTTGTCAGACTTTCATACAGCTCAATTTCCTGATGATTCTGGTGATAGTTGTTTTGTAGTTTAGTCTTAATTTTTTGCTGTGGTTGTGCAAGGAGGTTAGCTGTGTTTACCTATACTTCTATCTTGACCAGACATCCCCTCCTTCCCTGCAGCCCCAGACACATGGGCCTAGTTCATCATCACCAAACCATTATTATATGAAATTTTAAAGAGACTTATTTAAGAAGAAGATCAAAACTATGAATATTAAAATGGCAATAAATTTGCAACTATCAACAACTAAATCTAAAAAAAACAAACTAAGCAAACGAGCAGAAAAGAAACAGAATCATAGGTATGGAAGTCATTTGGAAGGTTATCAGTTGAAAGGGGGAAGATGGAGAATGGGGGAAAAGGTGAAGGGGTTAAGAAATACAAATTAGCCCTGGCTGGTGTAGCTCAGTGGATTGAGTGTGGGCTGTGAACCAAAGTGTCGCAGGTTCGATTCCCAGCCAGGGTACATGTCTGGGTTGCAGGCCATAACCCCCAGCAACCACACATTGATGTTTCTCTCTCTCTCTCTCTCCCTTACCTTCCCTCTCTAAAAATAAATAAATAAAATCTTAAAAAAAAAGAAATACAAACTGGTAGTGAAGAGACAGGAGGATATTAAGTACAGTATAGGTAATGGAAATGGAATCCAAAAAACTGATATGCATGACCCATGGACATGAACTAAGGGGGTGATTGTCTGAGGGAATGGGGGTACTGGGTGGAGGGGAGATAAGGGAGAAAATTGAGATGACTGTAAATGCATAATCAATAAAATGTACTACAAATAAAATATTTCAAAAATTAAAAAAATAAAGTATTGAAGGAAAGATGGTGTTTTTGGTACACAAAGCCAATATTTTAAATTTCTTGCTATCTTATGCTGAAACAATGCATCAAGTCTAG
The DNA here is from genome assembly GCF_019186645.2 of Phyllostomus hastatus. Lineage (NCBI taxonomy): Eukaryota > Metazoa > Chordata > Mammalia > Chiroptera > Phyllostomidae > Phyllostomus > Phyllostomus hastatus. The sequence continues at coordinate 8,895,843 of NW_025333857.1, forward strand.
GGAACAATGCATTCAAATTATTTTCTTGGTATTTTCTGGAGGTGATTATTTTCTGAGAGAATTGCATTCTACTTCACCATATGCCTTATTTGGAAGGAGAGTGGCTTAGAATTCTTTTGACTTACATATTTGTCTTACCTTAGCAAAATATGAAGCCTCAACTATAAGTAAGGACATCTTTTTAATTCTACCATATGTTGTTGTGGTGGCAGACAGGTAGCTAGACAGTAAGCTTAAATGCATAAGGTACAGACATTATAAGGTTTAAATTGTAGATTTAAAAAAATTAATATATTTTATTGATTATTAGAGTTGTCCTATTTCTTTCTCCCCATTTTTAAAAATATATTTTATTGATTACTCTATTACAGTTGTCCCATTTCTCCCCTTTATTCCCCTCTGCCCTGTGCACCCCCTTCCACCTGCATTACCCCCATCTAGTTCATGTCCATGGGTCATATATATATATAAATTCTTTGACTTCTGTATTTCCTATACTATTCTTAACCTTCCCCTATCTTCTACCTACCATTCATGCTACTTATTCTCTGTACCTTTGCCCCCCTCTCCTCCTCCTACTCCCCTGCTGATAACCCTCCACGTGATCTGTATTTCTGTGGTTCTGTTCCTGTTCTAGTTGTTTGCTTATGTTTTAGGTTCAGTTGTTAATAACTGTGAGTTTGTTGTCATTTTACTGTTCATATTTTTTATCTTATTTTTATTAGATAAGTCCCTTTAACATTTCATATAATAAGGGCTTGGTGATGATGAACTCCTTGAACTTGACCTTATCTGGGAAGCACATTATCTGCCCTTCAATTCTAAGTGAAAGCTTTGCTGGATAGAGTAGTCTTGGATGTAGGTCCTTGCTTTTCATGACTTGGCATACTTCTTTCCAGGCCCTTCTTGCCTGCAAGGTTTTTTTTGAGAAACCAGCTGATAGTCTTATGTGAACTCCTTTGTAGGTAACTGTCTCCTTTTCTTTTGCTGCTTTCAAGATTCTCTCCTCATCTTTAATCTTGGGTAATGTAATTATGAAGTGCCTTGGTGTGTTCTTCCTTGGGTCCAACTGCTTTGGGGCTCTCTGAGGTTTCTGGACTTCCTGAAAGTCTATTTCCTTTCCCAGAATGGGGAAGTTCCTTCATTATTTGTTCAATGAAGTTTTTAATTTCTTGCTCTTTCTCTTCTCCTTCTGGTACCCCTATGATTCGGCTGTTGGGATGTTTAAAGATGTCCTGGAGGTTCCTAAGCCTCTTGTCATTTTTTCAAATTCTTGTTTCTTCAATTTGTTCTGGTTGAACGTTTCTTTCTTCCTTCTCGTCCACACCATTGATTTGAGTCCCGGTTTCCTTCCCATCACTCTTGGTTCCTTGTACATTCTCCTTTATTTCACTTTGCATAGTGTTCATTTTTCTTGCGACCATATTCAACCAATTCTGTGAGCAACCTGATTACCAGTGTTTTGAACTTTGCATCTGATAGGTTGGATATCTCTTCGTCTCTTAGTTGTATTTTTTCTGGAGCTTTGATCTGATCTTTCATCTGCGATATATATTTTTTTTGTCCTGGTGTGCCTGTTATATAATAAGGGAGAGAGCCTTAAGTGTTTACCAGGATGAGGCAACCTACATCGCTGTGTTGGAACAATGCCACTTGCTCTTCTCTCTGCCAGTTTTCAGTCACTTCTCCCGATACCCACAATCAAATAGGGCCCTTCTGGTGCTAATTCCTGAGTGCATGGGCTTGTGTATGTTCCAGGACCCTATTGGTCTCTCCAATGAACTGTCCTGTGAGGCTGGGAGTTTCTTCTGCTGCTGCCTCAACCCCCACAAGTGTTTTCAGTTAGAGGTTTGAGGCTTTATTTCCCTGAGCTGGAACTCTGGGTTGCAAGGTCTGTCTCACTTCCCAGTTGTTCCTCCCAGTTTATCTGCATGTGAATGTGGTACCGTCCAGTCCAAAATCTACTGCCTCACCCACCCAGGTCCTCCAGCCATTGCTTTGTGGTTAGTCCTCTCTACCCAACTGCCTGCCTCTGCCCCTAGATTAATGTTCCTTTTTTAACTTCTTGGTTGTCAGACTTCCATACAGTTAGATTTGATGTCAGTTATGGGTTTTTTTTTGTTTTTAAATTAGTTGTTGTCCTTCTTTTGGTTGTACAAGGAGGCACAGTATATCTACCCATGCCTCCATCTTGGCCAGAAGTCTCTAAATTGCAGATCTTTTAACAAAAAATTACAATCACATCATCCTTAAAGATAAATGTTTATATCTCAAATGAATTGATTAAAGTTCATGTATCATTATTTATAGTTTTAGGAATTAATATAAAATAAATTATTAATTAGCTTTGGTTGGTAACTATATTGTGAAGATTGCTTTTTAATAAAATTTATTGGGGTTCATATCAAAATTTATTGACCAAAACTATTAACAGTAGAGGTAGTGTGTTGATTGACAGCTAGAAATCAAACTCAAGAAACTTGTGGCAAATAAAGTGCCCTACTTGACGTTTTGAGGTGTCATATGGATAGTCTAGCATTTTGTTTAATAGCAGTGATAGTAGAGGAAAATATGTATTTCTTTTGAAGAAGCTGACTTTGGGGTTCTTTAACATATATTAATTTATGTTTACTTAATTACTACCTTTATTTACTCTTCTGAACAATGTCTTGCGGTTAATGTTCTTTTTTATTTTTACTTTTTGAATACCATGTATTTCAAAATCTACCCATTGGTTGATATTTTTTTCTTTGAAAAAAGAAACATTGGAGAAAGCATAACTTTTATTGAGTTCCTGCAATATGCAATGCAAAACATTGTTGTCAGCACTTAATTCATTTTGTAGCTCATTTCTGAGAAAATGAGGCCTCAGAAAGTATATGTAACTTGTAAATGACTCAACAGGTAAATGATTGAGTCATGATTTGAACTCAGGACTGGTGAACTTTAAAAGACAATTGTTGGGAACCACCCTGACTGGTATCAGAGGCTGAAACCCCCGCCTAGCTAAGGCTAAGGGAACGCCCTTGGAACTGCAAGCCAGCAAGGAGACAAAAGCTTGTCTTCCTGGCAGGAATGCTGCTTCTGCTGCTTTATTCATGACTGAACCCCAAAAAGCTTGGTTGGTTAGCCAAAGACGGGTAAGATTCCCCACGGGGGGAACGACCTAAGCCAGGCACGATCACCTTGGGAGGTCCCCCAAAAGAAGGACTTGGGGGGCTGCAGCAAAAGGGGGTGATGGACCCTCGCTCCTCGGCTCTGACATAGCCTGAGTTCTCAGCGTCTGGGAGAAAATCTCCTTATCTCTCGTTGCCTTAGTTCCCTTGCTCCACCTAAGCCTGAAACAATGACAGGGTGGTGCAGCTCGGTACTGAGAAGTGCGGATTCCCCTGGGTGATCAGGCCTAAGAAAGAATATGTAAATTACTGTGAAACCTTCTTTGTTTAGAATGCTCTCAGTTGAATGAGAAGGGTCTTAGGAGGAAGTTAATTTGTTCCTCAGTCTTACAGCTCTTTGACCCCCAACTCAATAGACTGGCAGAGTTCTTTGTTTTCTATAGTTCCTTACTTCCCCCTAATGAGTACTGTACTTTGCCTGAATTATTATGCAAAATGAGCCTAATAAAAGCAGGTACGGATGGTAAATCAGTGCGCTCCCCACTAGGGGGCGTGGCCATTCCATCCCTACTTCCCCACAGAAACTAGTTTGTCTCTGTGCATGTGTGTTTTTTCTCGCGTATTGTCGAGCCATCCACAGCGTTCCGTGGTCACTGCTGGCCGGTGACCCACGCACAACAGACAATCTCTTAACACTGTACATTGATTCCTCAGGCCTGCTAGGGAGGAGAGAGGCCAATTGCCAGCTGTTGGAACAGATGAATTCCACTCTTTAAACTTATCACATCTTGCAATGCATGTTAGGAAAGTACTGTTTTGAAACTGAGGCTTAGAATCATACTAATTTGCTATTTTTTTAAATCTTCTGTGTGATGAGGTCCTTCGAATTTTCTCACAAAGGGAAAGGGAATTTATATTTGTTGAAGTTCTTCTGCATAATGACCAGACTATTTATAATCTCATTTTCATCCTTATTTTAAATCTGTGAAGTAAAGATGGAGAGATTGAGGCTTATTAGCTTCCCCAACAGTGGCTAGTGGTCTAAGTGCAGATCTAAAATTCAGAGGTTCCCATCATGCTTATCATCCCTGTAAGGTAAACCACAATATAATTACAATATAACTTTGTCCTATAGAGATAAGCATCATAAAGTAATTTAACTGTTTTTTGTGCTTGCTCCAAATCTAAAACACAATAAAGTTTTTAAGTGCTTACTTAAATTATATACCAATGAAGTTTTCACTTATTTTATATTTTTGAAGACATTTTAACTTGAGTTCTCAAATAGGAAAATGCATTTTTTTCTGTTATTTTAAGATGTTAAGAAATACAGAAGCAACGATTTTATGACTCTGCCTTTTCCCACCAGAGTGGACCTAGTTTTCAGAACCAAAATATCATTATTTTCCCAGTGGTAGGTTTGGGGAAATGTTTTACGTAACAGAATAGCCTATTTTGACATGTGTCTACATTATTTCATTTCAGATATGCCTCAGGTCAAACAAATTCTTAAAACACTATCTCTGAAATAAAAGCTCTTTGTAGAATACCCAAAGAAGAAATTGATGTCATGTTTCCCTAAAACTAATACCAAAGAGACCTTATATTCTGCTTAGAATATGTGTTCATGAGTTCAAATGGTCTGAAACCAGCTCTGAGCTTAGACATTAGCCATATTATTTAAAGAATTACCAAGAACTACAAGCAAAGGAATTAAAAACTCTCAGGTGATCAGAGTGAGAGTTTCATTTAGTTTTATGAATTTAAAATAGTTATTTGGAAAATAATTTTTATAACCTTGTTTTTCACATTAAAATAATTAAACAATTCAGTTCTAACATTGTAGGCTTTGGAGATGAGAATCATGGCCTTCCTGCCACATAGTACTTAAATCTGTAATAAATGCAGCCTTCTCTGTATAACCTCAGTCTATTACCTTTAACAAGAATGTATTGTTCTGTACCTATTTGGCTCTGATAGGTATTCAGACTTGTTTGGGAAGTGTGCTCTATTTACAGCATTTGTTACCCCATTGTCTCAGAGATGGGAAAACTGTTCAGAAATATTTTCCTACTGTAATATTTATAAATTTTAAAGACTCCTCATTGTTTTCTTAAAGTAGATGTTGTGTATGGAGAGAGAAAAACTAGGAAGCGATAACTTTTGAGAGATGTTGGTTTAACATGTCCTGTGCAGGTAAGAATTTTATTAAGTGAGGATTTCAGCATTAAGTGTTCTTCCCCATCTTAGATAACTGACTTAGGAGATTCCTGTTCTCTCTAGGCCCTTCAATCAACACTTTACATGACTTATTTTATTTCTTCATTAAAGAATACTATGAAATAGGAAATATTATCCCCAGTTTACAAATGAGGAAGCTGAGACTTAGTGAAATTCATAACTTGCTCAAGGTCAAAAATTGGTAGCAGACTTAGAATTCTAAAATACCAAATAAATGCTTAGTGAAATTAATGGATAAACAAAAAACAAAAATGTTGGGTCATGCTTATCCTATACTACATAAAATCTAGCACAAAAGGTCATACTTTGAAATGGTGTAATTTGTATCCCTAGGACCTTCATTCACTGTAAGAAAATGCATACTAGTAGAGATAAGACAAATCTAATGATTCTGAAGCTCGTCCTCCATTTGCTTATGGTAGCTTAGTAAAGACCTGTCCTAGATGATTTGGGTTAGTTTAATAGAATGAAACTTAGCTATGGAGTGTTGGGAACCACCCTGCCTGGTATCAGAAGCTGTAACCCCTGCCTAGGTTAAGGCTAAGGGAACGCCCTTGGAACCCTAAGCCAGCAAGGAGACAAGCTTATCTCCCTGACAGGAGCACCACTTCTGTTCCTTCATATCTCACCCTGACTGGACCCCAATGCTTGGTCGGTTAGCCAATGATAGGTAAGATTCCCCGAAAGGGGAATGATCTAAGACAGGCACGATCACATGGGAGGCCCCCAAAAGAAGGACTTTGGGCGCTATGGCAAAAGGGGGTGATGGACTCTTGCCCTTTGGCTTTGACAAAGCCCCAGTCCTCTTGCTCTGTAAGAAAATCTCTTAATCTCTTGGCTGCCTTAGTTCCCTTGCTCCACCTAAGCCTGAAACAATGACAGGGTGGTGCCACCCTGTGCTGGAAAGGGTGGATTCCCTGGGTGATCAGGCCTAAGAAAGAACATGTAAATTCCTGTGAAACCTTCTTTGTTTAGAATGTTCTCAGCTGAATGAGAAGGGTCCAAGGAGGAAGTTAGTTTGTTCCTTAAAGTCTTACAGCTCTTTGACCCTGACTCAAAATAGACCCTCAGAGTTCCTTGTTACCTATCGTTTGATCCTTACTTCCTCGCAATGAGTAATGTGCTTTACCTGAATTCTTATGCAAAACGAACCCAATGAAAGCCAGTTTGGATGTAAATCAGCCCGCTCCCTACTAGAGGGGGTGGCCGTTCTGTCCCTACTTCTCCACAGAAACTGGTCTGTCTCTGTGCATGTTTTTTTTTGCATTTCCACGAGCCATCCACAGTGTTCCTTGATCACTGCTGGCCAGTGGCCCATGCATCAATGGAGGTCTTCTGTAGCACTCTGCACCACTTCTGTTCTAGACTAGGGAGCTTCTACTCTTGCAAATTGCTGAGATTTTCCCTGCCCATTGGTTCTTATAAATGTGTGAAGTTTTCAAAGGGCAGGGCCTCCCTTAATGGGAATGCATGCAGCCCAGCTATGCTCATCTTAGCACACGTCTCTGTGCCATAGTGAGGGACTGGGGGATCAACTGTGCTCTGTTATTTTTCTATTTATAAAGTTTTACTATATACATATTATTTAATATTTACAGCAGGTGGCATAAGCATCTGTGTTCTCTTGGCACAAAACCAGAATATCCTGTACTGTTTAAAACAAAACTAATGGTAGGTAGATATTTGTCAATGTCATATGTGATTACTTTAGATAAGAATTCTTTGAAACTGAACTTCTGATGCATGTTCTGTTATCATTCATTCTCATCTCAGCATTATGTTTTCTGCTAGTTCCTATGTCGTAGTCCCCAAATGTGAACCCAGTCTACTCAGCTACTCAGGGTTTAGCTTCATTAAAAACAACCCAAAATTCAGAAGAAAATGTTATTCACTAGCACTATTTTGCATGAATCTTCTATGTGAGAATGAAACATCTTTTGGTAAGTAAAGGGCATCCCACAAGGAAATAAAAATTTCACACCAGTGTATTTTTCTTTCTCTCCCTTTTTCTCACTGTACTGACATCTCTCTCTCTTCTTCCCCCTCTCATTACCCTTCTTTCTCTTTGACTCTTCATTCTTTAGTGAATGTACCATCCAAAAAAGTATAATATATAATAAAAATTTACTTCCTAAAATCAATACAATAAAAGCTCATGTCATTGAAATATATCCTTTAGTATGATAACATGTATTTATTTGTAAATTCATTTTACTATCCTTAGAGACTATGTCATTTTTCCTCTCCAAGACAAATATTCAATTTTCCAAAAATCCAACATTTAGGGTGCTTATATAACTCCAAGCTGATTTGTGGAGAAAGATATAAAAAATACAAAATCATATAGGAGAAAAGTTTATCTTCTTTCATTTAATTTCAAAGGAATATCAACTAATTATTTTTCTTTCACTTTTTAAATTTCCCAATGTCATACTTGGAAACCCTCCCCCCCACAATTAATCCCTGGAACACAGAACAATTATTTAAAATTAATTAATAAACCTGGTACACTAATCTGCTACTACATATTATTTTAATTATGTTCAAAGCCTCAAATTTCTGCTATTTATTACAAATATTATTTATTATCACATAGTAATGTCTTAATCAGTTAGAGTTTTAAAGGTTAATGATATCAGTTCTGGAGAGGAAAGAAGGCCTATCATATACTGTTGTGAAAATCAAGCCTGATGAAACCTATTCTCAAATAAAATCTGGCAATATTCACCATATTTAACATATATACAATAAAATACACCAATACATAAGTACATTAATGTTATTATAGCTCTCTATAATAACATTATGTATTGTTAGTAACTAACAACAAACATAACAAAATAAATCATTCTAAAGAAGGCAGTTGTTAATTGCATTACAGTATGTCCACATGATATAGATACTGCTGAAATGACGTAGATATGCATGAGGTCTTTCCAGAAAAGTCCAACCATTGTTAATATAATGAGAACCATTTGCATAATATTGATGTACCTGACAGCCAAGGAGAGTGGATTAAAATGTGCATGTGTGAACAATAATGACTTCACTGTGCTTATCAGAGAAGATGGTAGATGCCCTTTGAGTGAGTTGTGTGGCTGTTGCATTAACAATTACCAAGCCAGTAGAGCAATGAATCTAGATCAAATTTTGCATTAAGCTTGAATATTCCTCTACAGAAACTATTCAGATGATTCAGAAGGCCACAGCTATGGGCAATGGTGATTGGCAGCTTCATCATGACAATGTGCTCACTCATGCATTGTATCTTGTGCAGAGTTTTTTTGGTAAAACATCAAATCACCCAGGTGACTTAGCCCCACTACATCCCCGATTTGGTGCCCTGTGACTTCAGGCTTTTTCAAAAACTAAAATCACCTTTGAAAGGCAAGAGATTTCATACCATTAGTGGGATTCAGGAAAATACAATGGGGCAGCTGATGGTGATTGGGAGTACTGTGTGAGGTCCCATAGTGCCTACTTCAAAAGGGACAGAGGTGTCATTGTCCTGTGTACAATGTTTCTTGTATTTTCTTCAATAAATGTCTCTATTTTTTGTCATTTTTATTGTTGTTTGAATACAGTGTCTCCATTTTTTCCATCACCTCTTTCCTCCACTCCACGCACCCCCACAAAATGTTTCTATTTTTCATATTACATGGCTGGATACTTTCTGGGCAGAACTTATATATGTTGATTTGGTTAAAAAACTTCAAAATACATTATTAAGAGGAATGGTGCTGCTAGATGAGGGATTAGACTTCTGGTCAGGATGGAGGTGCAGATAAACACAACTCAGCTCCTCACACAACTATGGCAAGAATACAACTGGACTAAAAAACAAATATCACCTGGAGACATCAGAAAGTTGAAATGTATGGAAGTCTGATAACTAACAACAAAAAGCCGCATTCAGCCAGATGAGCATGCTTTTCTATAATAGACTGCACTACTAAGACAGGGAATCAAAGAAGCTCTACCCTAACACAAAGAAACAAATATAGCGAGGCTGTAAAAAATGAGGAAACAAAGAAATATGGCCCAGATGAAAGAACAGAACAAAACTCAAGAAAAAGAACTAAACAAAATGGAGACAAGAACATATCAGATGCAGAGTTTTAAACACTGGTTATCAGGATGCTGAAGGAACTCATTGGGTACTTCAGTGGCATAAAAAGACACAGGCAGAAATGGAGTTTACATTAAGTGAAATAAAGAAAAATCTACAGGGAACTAACAGTAGTGGGGAGGAAGCTGTGACTCAAATCAATGATTTGGGACACAAGGAAGAAAAAAACATTCATTCAAAACAGCAAGAAGAATAAAGAATTAAACAAAATTGAGGATAGGCTAAGGAGGTTCTTGGACGTCTTCAAATGTACCAACATCCAAATCATAGGGATGCTAGAAGGAGAAGAGGAAGGGTGAGAAATTAAAAACTTATCTGAAAACATAATGAAAGAAAATTCTTAAATTTGGTGAAGGAAATAAACATACAAGACCAAGAAGCACAGAAAGTCCCAAAGAAGATGGGCCTAAAGAGAACCACATCAAGACATATCACAATTAAAATGTCAAAAGTTAAAGATAAATAGAGTATCTTAAAAGCAGCAAGAGAAAAGCAGAGAGTTACCTACACAGGAGTTCCCATAAGACTCTCAGCTGATTTCTCAAGATACTTCACAGGCAAGAAGAGACTGGCAAAAAGTGTTCAAAGTAATGAAAACTAAGGATTTATAACCTAGATTACTTTATCCAGAAAAGCTATCATTTAGAATAGAAAACCAGATAAAGCACTTTCCAGGCAAGGTAAAAACTAAAGGAGTTCACCATCACCAAGCCATTATTATATGAAATGTTAGAAAAAGAAGAAGATCAAAACTATGAACATTAAATAGCAATAAATTCACAACTATCAACAATTAATCTAAAAATAAACTAAGCAAACAAGAGAACAGAAACAGAGTTATAGATATGGAGATCATGTGGTGGTTTATCAGTTGGGGGGGGGACAAAGAAGAATGAGGAAAAATGTACAGGAATTAAGAAGTACAAATTGCTAGGTACAAAATAGAAAGGAAGAATTTAAGAACAGTGTAAGAAATGGAGTAGCCAAAGAACTTATACTAATGACCTACTGACATAAACTAAGGGGGGGGGATTGTTGGAGGCAATGGGGGTACCTGGTGGAGGGGAACAAAGGAGGAAAAATTAGGACAACTGTATTAGCATAATCAATAAAATGCATTTTTTAAAAAGATACATTATTAAGTGAAAAGTATGGTATAGTAAAGTGAGTATAGTATTATCACTTTTGATGTCTTAACATATATATACATATATATGAGTATAGTATCATTACTTTTGATATCTTAAAATATATATATAACTATATATGTAGGTATACTATATCTACATAGGTGTATATATGTATATATAGGTAGGTATATCTATACATATTTATGTAGGTATATCTATACATGTATAGGTATATATACATACATATATATGTGTGTGTATATATATCTATACACATGGCAACTGTTTTTTCTGGGTTTGTAGACTGTTAGTAGTGGGCCCCTTTTAGAAGAGGGACTTGGAGATGTGTGACTATGGGAAGCTTTAACTTCTCAACATGTACTACTCTGAGCATTTATCATGTCTAATTATGTATATGTATGTTATTTTTAAATATCAAGAAGCTAGTGAAATTATAGCATCATTTTTTGCTATGATAAACTTATTATATCAATAAATATAACTTAGAAAATATCAGCTTGTGTTTGACACTAGTAAAACATTGCAATATAAATCCAGAACTTACTATATATTCTCAATAAAAAAATAATTCTGATTTTAAACTAGATGTTCAGGATTCCTGGAGCATGTTTTAGAATGACTGACTAGAATAGTATATGTAGAGTTCAGAAAAATTGCTTGGGTTCAGGAAAGAATGAACAATTACTAATGTATGTTGGCTCAGGCCAGAGCAGCCAGGGCAATTCAATCAGGTGCCTGGGACAATGGAAAAAAGCAGTCTCCTGTTCTCCATGCCATCATTGATATAACCTCCAAGCCTCCTCTGTTGGGTGTTGCAGCTGATGCCCATGGGCTCTTGCCCAGGCACAACAATCAGTGGTCGCAGAGGTGTCCCTCCTTTGATGCCCTGGTGCTCACTGTGTAGACGTGTACTCCATTGTCACTGCATTGAGGACCCTGGTCCTGGACAGGTTTATAGTACCTATACCAGTACGGTTATCCATTCATCTTCTATCTATTCACCTCTTGATGGTCGTTTGGATTGTTACCAGTTTTTTTGGTGATTACAAATTACACTGCAATGAACATTAATGAGAAGTCTTTGTGTGGATATATACTTTTATTTGTCTTATGTTAATATTTAAGAGTGAAATGGCTGGATTATATGGCAGATGAATGTTTAATTTTTTAAGAGACTGCCAAGCTATTCTCAAACTGGTCGCACCATTTTACATCTTTACCAACAGTGAGTACAGGTTCCAGTTCCTCCACGACATCACTATGAAGACAAGATATGGTCATATTGATATGGTTGGTCTTTTTAAGTTTAGCGTCATGTGTAGTGGCAACTTCATTTTTTCATGTCTAATTTAAAATGAAATAAAAGACAGCTATTCTTCTGAATAGTTAATAAATTTCCATAGAACTCAAAATATAAAAAATTAAACAGAAAGCAAAATTACAGAAAACACATGCAGATATTTACACATTTAAAAATATTTTGTTTTTCTTTAAAGCCAGTTTTAGGGGAGGAGTTGCAGTGCTTATTTTTTTAAAGTAGTGTTTTTTAAAAATTTTATTGTCCAATTACAGTTGTTTTTAAAGGTTTCTATGGAATACTATTCATTTAGAATCCAAGTGTTATAGCAAATTAACCATTTTACTTGACTGCAGTTTCTAATGAACACCAAACCAAACCAAAACAAAACCTGTCCATAGTGGCATTAAATCATCCAAAGTCTTGCAAAAAATAAATGATTGATGTAATACTCAAATTCAAGTTTCCTAACTTCTAAACTAGTGTCACACTGCTGCTCATATATTGGATAGTGGTGTATTGTATGAACTGTTTTGATTTTAATATGCAGATAGAGAATTTTGAGTGTATAATGAAAATACATTTTCCTGTTATTTAAAGGGTAAAAAAAGTGCTTATGCATATCTATCTACACAACAGACAGCTGAGAGGACAAATTGAAACTGGAAAAGCTGGCATTCGGAGTGCCTGTCACTACCAAAACCAATAAGCAGAGCCAGGGATTCGATCTTTATGGGCAATTTATTCAGATGGCTGGTGATCTGAGAAGACAGCGGGTTATGCACCCTCACAGAATGTCTTAAATTCCATTTTAAAGCAAACCATTTTACAAGGAGAAGCAAACTGTTTGTAAGGGGTTTGGAACTCAGGGAAAAATTTAATCAGCTAAAAGCTTCAGCATTCTTTCATCTGTGTCCTGGGTGGTGGTCTTTATCTGTGTCCTGAGCTGTGGAACTCTCACCGTGGAGCACAATCCTCACCCTGAACTACAGTGTCTCAGGTACCATGCTGATGTTTGCAGTCCTCCTGAGGCACAAAGGTGGAACTATTTATGGTGTCCTGTCCTGAAGTCCAGGTGGGTCATACCTTCAGTTCCTGGAACAATAGCGTTTTACATGCATTGATTACTAAGCTTATTAGCTATTATCTAAACTAACATTTTTCAACTCTTCATTTCCCCCATCAAAATCACTCAGGTGGGCTTGTAGCCTGGATTTGTATGATTGGAATAAAGTCTTGTACTCTGTTAGACAAAGAAAGGTTGCAAAAGGACACTTTAGGTGGAATTTTGGAAATAAATAGCAAACTTTATACCAAGAAGAGGAGAAAGAAAGCAAAGTAAGATGAACTACAGTTGCAAAAATGCAGTTTAGAGATGGATCTTGCAGGGGGAAAGCAATTAATAGCCATATGGACAAATAATTGGCTTTAAGTCCACAAAGGTAAAGAAATGAGAGCCACAGAGATGATTCTAGATGCATGAATGGAGCAAAATGTAAAAATAAATCATAAGAATAAAAAACCCAAAATACAAGAATCTATTATTCACTAGATGTTGAAATATCAAAGGGCAGTGATATGGAACATGGTAAAAGAGGAAAACGTAAAACTTTAGACGCCAAATAATAAGGGGTCTATAAAAAGTAGTTCAAAGGAAAAACTAAGCAAAATAATAACAAATCCAAAGTCCTAGAAATAGAATTGTAGAGTATATGAGGAAAGCCTGTAGGGAAATTGATCTTCCATGAGCTGTTTGCATTTGTAGCTTATAGTAATAAAGCTAATAAAAAATATGGGGGATTTGCTTAATTTACAAAATATAAAATATCTCACATTTATGTGAGAAGATATATTATCACAAGTATTGATTTTAGGAGGGAATACATGGTTTTTATTATATTCTATACGCAGAATGGTTGTAGCAAATTAACCAGCACAAATAAATAATGATTCATTGATATTATTTATAATAATAAGCTGAGTTTATGAAAACAAAACAAGTTAACAGAAATAAATATAAGATCTTTCTTATCAAAAGACCAAATATAGATGCACAGGACAGGAGAAAAAGGCTTAGAAGTAGCCTTCATGAAAAGGGTAGATTTTAAGAGATATTAACATATCATAGAATGGATCTTTTTTATAATCACTTTTATTTGTAGCACAAACTCAACTTAAAGGAAATGGGAAAATTAGAAAATATATTGACCTTCCTATGGCACTGATTTTCAGGCTTTCCATTTATATGGAAATTTATCTTTAATAATGCTTTAGTTTAGATTCAAGTTGGGTCATGGTTTCTTAGTAACAGCTGGAGTGGAATGAATGTTTTTCTAATATCAATCCCAATTTTGCCTAAAAAAGTTCACATATTTCACTAAATTATAAGAAGATTTAGTATTAGCCACTACCTCAGATATATTGGCATAGCTATTAATTCAGTCCTTCAGATTGTCAGGAATGTTGATAGCATGTTCAGCTTTGATGTATGTGGCTCTTTCCACGCAGAGGAAAACTGAGTTTGCTGCTGTTTGGCACTGGTCCATCTCCATCACGAAGCACAAATTCTCATTCCCTTTTGACTTTGATTCTCATCCTTGTAAGACTCCTTTGATTTTGTTTGGCCTTTCACCATCTGCAGAAAAGGAGGGCAAGCCCAGAAATCTGGCACCTTCACAATTTCACAGGGTCCTTGATTAAACCCCATTTAATTCTGAGAATCTTAATCAAGGTAATTAGCTGACTCTGGGTGTCTGGGTCTGCACACGTCCCTCTAGTGGGTCGCTCCAACAGCTGGAAGGTGTTTGGATGTGGCAGCTCTCCACAATGGCCCCACTGTGGAGGAGCAGTGTGAGCTATGAGCCTATCAGTGGCTCTATTTAGCATAGTCCTGAGTGTACAGCTACATTGATTTATTTTTAAAACCTTCCAAATATGTACAAAGCAGGCTGCTTATTTTGTGCCAAAAGAGTAGATTAGCTAATTTGTGATAATGCTGAATTCAATCCTTTAATATATTTCTCCATAATTCTCATAATTCTCATACCACAGTGCACTAATTACTTACCTAGTGCATTCACTACCCTTCCCAAAATACAACAGAAAGTTCAGTCCAGAGGAAGGCCAAAAGGCATATTCAATTCATTCATCAGTCATTTTATGCCATTTCAGGTTTAACAAATGCTAAACATTTTAATTTTGCTAACTAACCAACACCGCAAGAAATACAAATAAAAATAAATTATGATATTAGAAATGTTGCTATATGGAAAATTTAAAATTTTGTTAGTCAAAATAGTTTTGAGAACTACTTAACTACAGAGTTTAGCGTTTTGTTATATTATGGTATTTTGTACAAGAAAGTTCTTCTGGGGTTGGGGGTACATAGATTTTCTTAAAAACAATGCAGACTTTTCCCTTTGATTTATACCTCATGAGTGAATCGATCCACCAGAGCTATTTTATATCTTCCTTTTCCATTTCTTTCCGTCAAGGTCTTCTATTAGTTGGGTGGAGGAAAGATGAGAATATTCTAGTCATGGCATTTCAGAATAGAAAGGCCTTGGAGAGCCTCCAATTTCACATTTTTTATGGGTTTTTTGTTGTGTTTTGTATTTTAACTTGCTAAACTCTTATCATAACATAAAATCTAGTGAACAATTGTAGAAATTTCTTACTAATTTAAACTTTTGATATGGGTTATATAGCTTACAAGCAAATCTTTTATATCAAATCAGTATAGTTTTTAATTCTATTGTATAAAGTTAATTTAATACAATGTCCAACATATTCAAAACATAATTACATTATCTCTTTCATTTGTTAATTTACATTAAACAAGTATGCAAGAAAAAGAATTTTGTTGACAAAGAAATGTAAAAGGCTGTATTTTCTATTTTGTATGCCTGGACTAAACTAGTTTTTATCAAGATGGGTAAAAACTGCTTTCTTGTCTTCATGTTTAGAATTCTTTAACAATTAAAAATATAACTTACATATTTTATCTTAGAAAATGACATAACAGAGACCATGCTAGGTTCTTTTGCAAGTATTTCTCTTCTAATAACAACATATTGCCAATTTGAAGGATTTTGAAACCTAATTTTTTATTTTATTTTTAATGTATATATTTCTTTAAACATAAACCCCACTATAATAGAAATGTTGCTGTGTACTTTTTTAAATATAGAAATTTACTAAGATGAATTCAGTTTAAGGATCTGGCAAAGATTACCTTGACATGAATTTGCAGTAGAATCTTTCTCCCACATTTTCCTCTAACTGGTTGCTTTTCAATACCAGAATTCCCCATGCTACCATCTTTAAAATGGTTATTCACTTTCAGTACAAAAATATATAACTAAAAAGAAAACTTTAAAATTATGTAATAGATTTAAAAACCAAAATGGAAAGATAGGCCATATTTATGATTGTAGTAGCTTCTGTGAGTAGGGAGATGGGAAAGTGGCTAAAGGTAAGGGGAAATCTTGATGATAAAATTTTACCTCAAATTTTTAAAGAAATTCAAGCAATTATTATAAAATCTTAGTTATTGTCAATTCTGTGTGTTCTGTAAAAATCTCTAAAAAATCTTTTCTGATTTGGTTGGCTTTGAAAATCTGTGTGCAACCCAAGCATGTGCCCAGACTGGGAACTGAACTGGTGACCCTTTGGTTCACAGGCTGGTACTCAATCCACTGAGCCACACCAGTCAGGCCATACCATCTCTTCTTATTGAGTAGTTCAACAGTGACTATAAAACTCACTTTCTTTATATACAGTCCAGTGAATTGTAATACTTTAAAGACCAGTATGTTTTTCTCCAATAGTAAAAAAAAAATTATAATTCAGAAGTTGATTTTTATGCATTCCAAAGTGCCCATCTATTTAACGTGGCTGTCTTCTTTTTCCACAATGGAGAGTATTGGTAATGCTTGGGGAACTGAAACAGGAAAATATAAGAATGCTAATGGAATAACAGGAGCCTTAATAGAAAGTCAGTGAACTGCAGAACATTTTTTTTTCAATTAAAAGGCATGAATTTTGTAATTACAGAAACATAAACCAATGCATTCTAATTCATATACATTTTTTAAAAGATTTTATTTTTTTATATTTAGACAGAGGGGAAGGAATGGAGAAAGAGAAGGAGAGAAGCATCAATGTGTGGTTGCCTCTCCCACACCCCCTACTGAGGGCCTAGCCAGCAACCCAGGCAGGTGCCTTGACTGGGAATCGAACCAGCAACCCTTTGGTTTGTAGGTCGGCATACAATCTGCTGAGCTACACCAGCCAGAGCTAATCTTTATACATTTATTAAAATTTTTAACAATACACAAAAATCTGTTTTTATCACAGATTACTAGGAAGAACTACTCTTGTTTCATTGGTGATCTCAGAGAAGATATTTTTCCTTCTCTCATAATGGTGTATTTTCTTTTTCTAAGTATATTTTATTGGTTATTCTATTACAGTTGTCCCATTTTTTTTCTCCCCTTTATTCCCTTCCATCCTGCCCCTGCCACCCGCCCCCTCCCCCCCCACCAGCATTCCTCCCCTTAGTTCATGTCTGTGGGTCATGTATTTGTTGTTTGGCTTTTCTATTTCCTATGCTATTCTCAACCTCCCCCTGTCTATTTTGTACCTGCCAAATATGCTTCTTATTCCCTCTACCATTCCCCCCATTTTCCTGCCTACTCTTCCCCACTGATAACCCTCCAAGTGATCTCCATTTCTGTAATTCTATTCCTGTTCCAGTGTTTGCTTAGTTTTTGTTTTCTTTAGATTCAGTTGTTGATAGTTGTGAGTTGATTGTCATTTTACTATTCATAGTTTTTATCATCTTTTTTTCTTAGATAAGTCCCTTTAACATTTCAAATAATAAGGTATTGGTGATGATGAATTCCTTGAACTTGATCTTATCTGGGAAGCACTTAATTGGCCCTTCCATTCTAAATGATAGTTTTGCTGGATAGAGTAATCTTGGATGTAGGTCCTTGCCTTTCATACTTCAAAAACTTCTTTCCAGCCCCTTCTTGACTGCAAGGCTTCTTTTGAGAAATCAGCTGATAGGCTTGTGGGAACCCCTTTGTAGGTAACCATCTCCTTTTCTCCTGCTTTTAAGATTCCTTATCTTTAATCTTGGGTAATGTAATTATGATGTGCCTTGCTGTGCTCCTCCTTGGGTCCAACTTTTTTGGGACTCTTTGAACTTCCTGGACTTCCTGGAAGTCTATTTCCTTTTCCAGATTGAAGAAGTTATCCTTCATTATTTTTTCAAATAAGTTTTCCATTTCTTGCTCTTCTTCTTCTCCTTCTGGCCCCCCTAATATTCGGATGTTGGAACGTTTAAAGTTCTGGAGGTTCCTAAGCCTCTTGTCATTTTTTCAAATTCTTGTTTTTTCATTCTGTTTTGGTTAAATGTTTATTTTTTTCTTCTCTTCCAAATTGTTGATTTGAGTTCTGGTTTCATTCCTTAAATTGTTGTTTCCCTGTATATTTTTCTTCATTTCATTTTGCATAGGCTTCACTTTTTCCTCTATTTTGGGACCATACTCAACCTTTCTGTGAGCATCCTGATTACCAGTGTTTTGAACCGTGCATCTGATAGGTTGGCTATCACTTCATCACTTAGTTGTATTTTGGAGTTTTGATCTGTTTTTTCATATGGGCTCCTGTTAATTTGTAAGGGGAGAAACCTTAGGCATTTGCCAGGGTGAGGCAACTGATGTTCCTGCATTGTGGTACTTATGTGGGGAAGAGGTGAGACAGGAACAATGGTGCTTGCTTGGCTCCCCACTGGCTTTCATTCACTTCTCCCACTACCCACAAGCAAATTGGGCCCTTCTGGTGCTGATTCCCAGGTGGTTGGGTTTGTGTACATTCTAGGACCCTGTGGGTCTCTCCAATGAACTCTTCTGCTGCCTCAACCCTCACAGGTATTTTCAGTCAGAAGGTTTTGAGGCTTTATTTTCCTGAGCTGGAACCCTGGGCTGCATGGTCTGTCTCATTCCCTAGTTGTTCCTCCCAGTTTATCTGAACATAAATGTGGGACTGCCTGCTTTGCCAGCCTCGGTTTCACCCAGTCCACCAGCTACCACCTTGCTGCAAGTCCTCTTTTCCCAGCTGCCCATCTCGTCCCCTCCTACCAGTCTGAATGAATGTTTCATTTACTCCTTGGTGTCAGACTTTCATACAGTTTGATTTCTGGCAGTTCTGGTTACTTTTTGTTTTTCAATTTGTTGTTGTACTTTTGGTTGTATGAGGAGGCAAAGTGTTTCTACCTATACCTCCATTTTGGCCACATATTTGTTTTTTGTTTGTTTTTTATGTTTATTTTTTATTTTTTCAAAATTCAGTGTTTCTTTTTTTTAATTTATTTATTCCTTTTTAGAGAGAGGGGAAGAGAAGGAGAGAAACATCAATGTGTGGTTGTCTCTCATATGCCCCATACTGGGGACTTGGCCCACGACCCAGGCTTGTGCCCTGACTGGGAATCAAACTGGTGACCTTTGATTCGCAGCCCACGCTCAATCCACCTGAGATACATCAGCCAGGGCTTGGCCACATATTTGTGATTTATCAAATTTTCTATAATTCAGCCTGCATTACTTTGCATAAAAATTAGGTGAACATTTAAGGTAAGAAATGGTAGTATCATAGGTAGCTTGTAATTAAGCACATTTGTGCACACTATAAGATAAGAAGGTAACACTCATGAGACTAGTACTTTGAATAAGAGATGAAGTTGGGTGCCGCTGGCAGCAGCTTTTTGTAGAGTGTCTCCAGAAATCTATGAGGCATGCAGTGAAGTTCTTAGAATAAGCCATCAAGGTTGTTAGAGTAAGCAGCTATTTCACAAACACCTCCAGGATGCCTTTGAAGGATGTTGATCAAAGCAAAGTCTCTTGTGAGATTTCAGAAATATTCAAGCAGGACATTAAAACAAAACAAGGGAACTGACATCAACTTAATCCTCCACCCTGATGTGATTTGTCCTATTGTCACAAAACCTGGGATGTGATGCATACACAAGGATTTAGATGGCAATGCATTGTTCTTGCCACAGCAAAAATGGCATAATATTTATTACTACATATTTCATGGTCCACAAATGTTTAAGAAAGAAAGCACTGCATTCACTAGCACTAGCTTTACTTTCATGGAGCAAAATGGAACTTAAAATCACCTGGATAGATGCCTTTAAACTTTGCCTTTCTTTGAGGAAAGGCTAATAGGTCATACAGAGGATCTACAGATTTAATTCTGCTCTCCTTCAATTTTACACATAGGGTCAGACAGGATAACCCAATTGCTCATCTTTGTCTTGGCCTTCTGAAGAAAATAGATCACTCTGTGTTAGCTGGTAATACTCAGCAAAGCAGAAAGACATTGATTTTGGAAGGCAAAATCTTAAAATTCTCTAATGAATAGGTTTGCAAGGGTAAAAACCACTTTCAATCCATGTTCCATTGGAAATATTTAAAGTAGCATATTAAGAAATTCTATAAACAGAAGCTAGTATAGGTATACATTACAAAGTTTTATCAAAGTTATAGCATTCTTAAACAGATAAGAAAATATATTTGAAAAACAAACACTCAGGAACTTTAATGGTTATTTCAAAACTCATATAATAAAACATTTCATATTAAAATTCTATAATAATTTTTTACCTCTTCTCTTACCATGCACTTGTTTCCCATTACAAAAGAATTAACTCAAATCTTGACTAAAACATGGAAATTCTATTTACCCTATTAATAAAGACATACATAGCATCTTACATAAAAGACAATGGAAGGGGAAACTACACCCCCATGTACACTCTCTCTGTCAGTCTGTGTTTCTCCCTCTCTCTGTTTCTCTCCTGTCTGTCTCTCTCTCTCATACATACATACATATATCTGCACACAAATGCACACACAGAAACATGTATGTGTCCTGGAGAACTCTCTGATTTAGCTCTCCTTCTTTTTTGTCCCTTTTTATTTTTCATATGTTAAATTCTCAAGGCCAATTGGACATTATCTCAACCACCAGTAAGGAAAACTGAACTTTGGATATGAGGGCAATGCAAGAGTATAGTTGTAGCTTGATATACCTCATGACCTAGAATTATGTGGGATTGTGTGTGTGATTTACTGAAATCTAGTCTATGTTAACTGGACAAAGGAAAGAAGATAATGCAAAGTAGAAAAAATTCATAAAACCTGGTGTTCTTTTGTAATAGTGTACACCCTGATGTGAGAAACTGGGTTGCAGTTTGAGTTTTCCTCAGTTTTCATGTCCTGTAACCATCACTACACACAGATATCTTCCAATTGTGATTATAGGATCCAAGACTCTTCTTGATCTGGCCTTGACCTATATTTGCAGGCATCACACTCAACTTGTAATGCTTTTTCCTATAGTGAACTGTACAGGCTTCCTAAATCTGCCCTTGCACTTCGTTGCTTCTGAATCTTTGCCTATTACTTCATTTTCACTCCACCTGGAATATGATGACAGTTCCCTTTCTGCCTGTAGAATTTGGAACAATTTTCAATGTCCCCAGTGGAGAGTGAAAAATGTGGAAATTATCTTAATCTGTCTTGCTAATGGACCTTGATCATACCATTATATAGTACTTAATGCATACTGATTTTTCTTAAATTGAATTCTATACATCTCTGAACTGTAAACTTCTTGAGGGCTAGAACCATTTATTACTAGATGTATTAAGAGAATAAATTCTGGAGTCACATAAACCAGCGATGATACCTAGTCTTTATAACCTAGAAGCTGTTTGGAGCAAAATTCTTAACCTTCCTGAGCATCAGTTTCCTAATTTGCAGTGCAGAGATATATCTGGTATGGTTGCAGTGAGGGTTTAGACATGATGGTGGGTTTAAAGCCCTTAGCACAGTGGCAGGCCCATACCAAACAATATACACAATTATTACTACATATTTTACCCCAAAGTACCTAGCATAGGGTTAAGATCATATTGAATCTTCAATAAAAATGTATTAATTTCTTAATGAATGAATGAATAAAAATGTTTTCTTTGTAAAGTTATTGGGGTATCTTACTTTATTTTTTTTAATTTGTGAGAACTAAAGAAAAGTAACCAAGAAACTTCTGTGTCCAACAAATAAGTGTGCTGAAACATCCACAAACCAATTGTGGAGCACTAGAATTGGTAAACTGGGTGAATTTTCTCCTCAAGGCAAGTTCCTTGGAAAAACAAGGAAATGCAAAGATATGCAAAGAGTATTATCCAGCTGAGACAAGCTTGTTAGTGTTCTCATTGACTTTACCAGGAAGCCCACCTGCTAAACTCTGTTTGGGAACCCTCAGGGACTCAGGTGGCCTCAGATGTGCAATAGCAGCCAGTGTACACAGCAAACCAGGTCATCAGCTTGGGGATGGCTCTCATTCAACCAGCCTGTCCTGGTTTGGGCTGTGGTGTCACATTATGAGAAAGACAAATCTTTGCTTTATGTATGAAGAAAAATGATTTACCTATGCCTATGGAAATATATCTTTACAATAATTCAAGTAAACTGGAACAGGAATTGCCTATTCAAAGTAAACCGACTTGACTGAAGATAAAGGAAAATGTTTAAAAGCAATTCTTATTTATTACTCTTATCTTAACTTTAAAAGAATTCGTGTAATTTTCTACTATAACTAAAGTAGGTACTCATGGTATTTCTTAAGCTGAACATAATGCTCCATTGTTAAAATTGGATTATAGAATCCCCCCTTTCTTAATTTATAGTTGAGAGAACAAATTAATTTTTGCTCAAAAATAAAATGCCATAAAATGTCCTTTGGATGCTCTCTTCCTCTTGAGATTTAGAAAAGATTATTTGAACCACAAATTCATTGCCTAGAAGTTGAAGCCTGATCCAAGATTTCTGAGACTCCTTGGGATTGTAATCTGTTAATCACTTCTATGTCTGGGCTTTTGCGTGTGTGTGTGTGTGTGTGTGTGCATGTGTGTGTGTGCACGAGCGCTATCTTTTTGCCCCCTGGGGAATCTCTGTTCTCTGCATTAACTCCGATGTGAAACTCTAGTCTCCTGGTCTTTTCTACAACACTTTGTGATTTTTAGATGGATTTGGAGGTCATGAGAAGGGACATCAATCTGCAGTGATCAGTAAAAAATGTAACATTTCATATTAAACACTCCTTTTCTTAATAGTTTCAGTCATGCCACCAACAAAAGCAGGGCCCATGCCTCATTATTCTCCAAATTTTTGCCATCTGTCTGGTTCCTTTATCTTCCCACTTCATTTCTTTTTATTTCCCTCTTTCTTTTTCCTAGAACAAACAACAAAGAAACAAACAACAAACACCTAAAAATTCTTCTTTATCAGATAAAGTGACTGAGGCATGGATTGTGGATTGAGGCTTCTTTGGTTCAAATCCAGCCCTGTGGTTTGCAGTGATTTGACCTTAGATAAATCACTTAACCTCTGTGCCTCAATTTCATCACCTATAAAATGGGGAAGGGAAGAATTAATGCCTCATAAGAATAGTTACTATGATTCACTAAGTTAATATACATAAGCACTTAGAACAGTTCTTGAAAGAGAATAAGTAACAAAAATGTTTATTAAAAATTACTCCTTTGTTCTTGCTTGGACTCCTTTAAGCATCTTATCTTCAAATTTCAGTGACTTATCAAGATAGTTTCCATCAAAACATGTCTTTCTTCCTAAAAGAAATTCTGGTGCCAGATGTTCAGAGAATACTGGTTTCATGTTATTAGAAATGTTTTACCTTATAAATTATTTGTAAAATGTTGGTGTTGGCTATTTTCTTTTATCAATGCTAACATACTGCAAGTAACAGATATTTACTGATAAGCTGATAACCAACCTAGCAACTTTATAATCTTAAATCTGTGGAACACAATCCCATAGGATGTTTGATGATTAGAAACTAGTTGTCATATCATCCCTTTCTAAAAGTTTATTAAAGGAACAAAGCTTTTCAAGTTCAAAGTCAACACCAGAAAAAAATTGTTAAACAGTAGTCCATAAACATTATTACCCAAAGCAAAATGTTTTACTTGTGATGCTGAAACAAAGTTGTTTGTAATTGCAGTGTCGTGTGGGGCAATGACAAAGACCCACAGGATGATTAAACTTGCCTCCCATGTTAGAGTGTTTCCTTCAGTGAAACGATAAGCGGAACTGTTAAAGTCATCTCCTGGATAAAGGGATATCATATGAAGAGTAGCTTCCAGGACATTTGAAAATAAAAACTGAAGTAAAAGGAGGTGTTGTTAAAAGTAAAGGAGAGTCATGGGAAGGAAGAAAACTGATTACCTAAAGAATAGTGCCCAGTCATCTAAGGACCAAGGCAAATAAAATTGGGAATGCAGAATTGTAGCTGCTCCAATTGGTCATCAGCATCACCTGGGACCTTGTTAGAAATTCAGATTCTGGGTTCCTCCCCTGTGTACTCAGTCACACTTAGAAGCTTTATGGGAGGGCCTTGGGAATCTGTGTTTTAAAAAGTGGACCCTGGTGATTCTTACCCATGCAGAAGTTTGAGAAGCACTGAGAAATATACATGTTTGAGTCAGTCACATTCTCTAAAATAATTTAAGTAAAAAATCAGTGAAGGAGAGTAAACTTAGTTTAGCATTTTTTCTTTTATTTGAAATTCATTGTTTAATCTCTTTGATTAAGGTAAGTGTCTCCCTTAGTCTATCTGCTTTGGGTATAAATTGATCACATAAAAGATATAGATTTCATATAGAATTGTAGGGTTGTTTGAGTATATTATTAACTGGAATAAATAAAGTACTGTCAAATTTAACATTATACATGGTGGGAAGCCCTGAGCAATTGGATGTTGATTTCTCTAAAATGATGCCACACCCTCTTTATCTATCTATAACATTTTTGGCAAACTGTGGTATTAGGATGTATAGGGGACAGAGAAGAGAGAATCATTTTACCAAAGCTTTTACAGACACTGGTCTTAATCCAGGTATATTGTAATGGGTGTTTTCTTAAACCAATGATAGGCTATTAATTATTTAAAAGTTCATTTTTCATTTGGGAAAGTATACAATTTAAAAAATAATTGACATTGTTAATATAACTTCAAGCAATGTAAAGTAAAAGTGTCTTAAATAATACATGTATATAGAAAGGGAAAAAGATAAGCATACAAAACTGGGATAAAAACATGACATTTTCATTAAAACTACTTATTATATTAGAATTTAACAGACAAAACAGAAATAGAAATCAACCAAGGATAACTGTTTTCTCTTTAGAGGTAGTTCTTTAAAAGTTCTTGCAATGTATGTAAATGAAAACTGACTTAATTTTTTTGTCAGGTATTTCAAATTCTATAATTGTCCAATTTTAGCCAGTGGTACTCTTCATGTTAGCTCTTAACTTCTTCTGACGTGATCCCACTAGTCTTTGAAAAGCTTACTTGTTTTCTAGTACAACAGGATTTAGAATCAGCCATTTTTTCCCCTCTGTTGTACTGACTCTTTTAAATGGTGAATCTTTTCTAGAGACTATAACTTTGGCAGGGATTGTTATGAAAAATTTCTTTGTAAATATTTACTTAAATGTTCAAAAAGAAGTTTGTTTTTCTCTTAGTTTGTTAGAATTGTTACCAACTTAGTCTTCCTTGCTCACATCTAAACTGTTTATTGTCATTTTTAAAAAGATTTTATTTATTTATTTTTAGAGAGGGAAGGGAGGGAGAAAGAGAGAGAGAGAGAAACATCAATGTGCGGTTGCTGAGGGCCGTGGCCTGCAACCCAGGCACGTGCCCTGACTGGGAATCGAAAATGTGATGCTTTAGTTTGCAGCCCGAGCTCAATCCACTGCCAGTCAGAGCTGTTGTCATTTTTAAAATTCCAATTTCATAATGAAAAACTAAATTACTTACATTATTTTATGAACACCTATTCATTAGCAAATTGAATACTTGCTAGGGCTTATCAATTGTTTAATTTCTTTTGTGAATTGCCTGTTCATGCTGACAGTTTGTTGTATTTTTTCCTCATATACTAAAGGTAGAGAGAGAATGGTATTGAATGTAGACCGTAATTGAAAAAAAATTAAAAACCCAGTGAACAAAAAGGAAATGCTAAGGTAAACTATCAATTTTAGTTAATAGTAATATATCAATATTAGATCACAAATGATAACCAGTAACACCAAAATTAGACAAATAGTTAATAATGGGAGAATCTGTGTTGGGGCAGTAGAAGGAATAAATGGGGACTCATATACTCTGTAGTTTTTCTCTAAACCTAAAACTGCTATAAAAATAAAAGTATTAAAGTAAATAAAGTAAAGTAAGTAAAAGTAAAGTAAGTAAAGTAAAGTATATTCAGCTAAAAGTATATTCAGCTAAAAGTATATTCAGCTAATTTTTATTTTATTAAAGTAAAATAAAAATTAGCTGAATATACTTCAGGATCAAATGGATAAATAATAGAAATATACATTTTTTTAAAGAAAACCATATAATCATTGTAAAGGGACCTGCACTAGAAAATAAAATGCTCAGTAAAAAAAAAAATAGTTACAAAAAACTATCTCTCCAACCACATGCCCACAAGCTTTGCACCATGAATTACATTGAGTTGTTTGTTACAGGGGGTCACTTTCACTTCTAAATGAGTTTTAAACTGTATAAATGAGCAGAGAGCTGCTATTTCCATGACAGAAGCTAGGTGCACATTGAAAGCAGATCACATGTAGGTATCAGCAGATCATTTCTTCTTTTAGTATTTGATTTAATAACATGCAATTTGAGTTTAGGCTTAAGCTCAAAACTTTTCAAATCCTCCTAGAAGTGATGGAAAACACTAAATATGACCCAATGTTTTATAAAAACACACCATGCCATATATGAAAACAACAGAATGGAATTATCTTACATATTTTACTATTTTATGTGCTTTTACTACTTTCTGTGCAGTGGTCAATTAAGATATATTCTTATTTGTTAGATTGCACAAATACATTATTTACAGTGAAAGACAAGTGCTGCTTTCTTCTCCAAACTACTAGGCTAACAAAAATGTGTTTTTAAAGGTCTATTCTTAATGCTCTGTAGGTGGTTCAGGAACTTTGCTATTTTCAGTGCTACTTTCAATACTATCCCTTAGTCTCAGCCCCCAAAGCACATCTCTGCTATATCAAAATAAAGATATAAAAATGTTTCTTGGTTTTTGAAAATTTCCTAAAATAGTAAAGACCTACACTATCTGATACCTATAAAAACAATAAAGTATCAAAGGAGAAGAAAATAAAGCAAGTAGTAACTATTTTTATAATAATGGTAGTATTACCAAAGTGTAGCGGGTGAAAACACTAACAGGCAGGATTTACATCATCACTAACTAGAACACAGCTATGAAGAAAGGAATTGGTGATCTGCATTACAATTAGTAGGACATTCAATTGCCCAGGCAATTCCTGACAAGGAGCAGAGAAACAGCAATTGTATTATGAACAGAGAGAAGGGTACATGTTTGCACAAACAGTGTAGGCAGGAGATGGCATTACTGTATATTAGGAGGCCCATACTAGTTTAAAACATATTCCATTTTTTATAACTTTTGGTAAATAGCTACTTGCAGAAGCCCCTAGTTCTTATACTCATGAAATCCCCAGCTTCCCTATGAACCAAAAACCGTAGTTTCAAGGAAATTTAGTGGGGCATCCAGAGTCCTGCTTGAGCACTACGGCTAACGTCCCCCTGATGTGTTTGTGCCTATGTCATCCAGATTGTCAAATACTTTGAGTATAATTCTATCTTTAAGAAATAAACGTGGACTTCTTTTCTGTGCATCCTGCCCAGCACTTGATATCTACTCTCATTATAAGGTTATATATCTCTCTTCAATTCAAGAAGAGTCTTAGTTGATATCTTTTTAATGATTTTCCCTCTCCATTTCTTCTATTTTCTTTTTTCTGTAACCCCTATTGGATGACTTTTGAAACTGTGAATCTCTGTCTCTTAGCATAATTTTCCTGTTTTAAATACACCCTTATTTTATACTATTAATATAACACTTTAATGTGTACATTTAAAGTCATTTTGATTATGCTATTTTCATTTTTTTTTCTAGAGAGAATCCATCTTCTGCTTAATTTCATTGACTGCTTCACTTACTATGAGTTTTAGTCATGTGTTTTGAATTGCTTTTCAATAAGGAAATCACCTTCTTTTCCTTTCTCTCCTTATCCTTCCTCCATCTTTTCTCAAAGCTTTCTAACCCTAACCTGTTCTCCTAGGAGGTCTCAATTCCAGTTATAGATTGGTAGATAAGAGATCTTGATGAGGTATAGATTGGTAGATAAGAGATCCAGTTATAGATTGGTAGATAAGAGATCTTGAGGAGGTAATAATTTGGAAAGTTACAGCCATTAAAAGTTATTAGATTGCCTCAAGTATTTATCTGCCACAGTTTATAGCTTTATTTGGGCAGCCATAATTCAAGGTTAGGTCAAGTGGTTAGTTTTCTGTCTCCTTCAGTAGGTCGAGAAGAGAGGCCACAAGCTGCACATTTCAGGTTAGGAGCCTAGGTTCAGTTTACTTTACCTTCCTCTCATGAAGAACTTTTAAGCTCCATTATCCTGTAGGAACAGAAGTCCCTGCTTCCAAACCTGAGGTTCTGTGGGTCTGCTTTTCAGAACAGACTACTCTTTATGTCTCTCTTTCATTGTGGGATCATAGAAGTATTTATCTTTTGACACCAATAATTTACTTAACTTTTACTTTATCATTTCATGGTCTTAAAAGAATGGAAATGGTACTTTTATCGGTCCTGGTTTCAGCAGGAAACAGGTGGCACACTCAAATTAGTATAATTCAAGGCAAGTTTTAAAAAGAGACCACTGAAAAAGATGTTGTCAGGGTGCAGGAAAGAAGATCAATACTGTCATACTCCAGAGCTGGTGTGGAGTAAAACCTGAACACATGAAGAAAGGGAATGGTTCATGGAAGCAGAAGGAGACAAGGCGAGATTGCCTTTTATATGGACAAAGAAGAGGAATCTGACTATATCTGTTCTCCTTCATACATGCACACAAGGTTATGAAATGCTCACTTAGAGTGATTTTTGCAATTTGCATCTTACCTTACCCCTAACACTGGTTGAATAGGTCACATGTATAAATCCCTTATGTGATGAGACATGAGGGAAAGATCAACTATGTAAGTTTATGCAACTTTATTACTGTTAAGACTCAGAACAACCTAAAAACATTGAAACAGTTTGTACATAATATGCATTCCAGATACTGCATGGAGACTTTTAGTGAGGATGATGCTGTGTATCTGTTTTATACATTGGACTAGGTAAACTTCATTTTGCCACTCCCATGGCAGAGAGCAGAGTAGAGAAGTATGCAGAAGAATGTGAGTGTTTTATAAATGTGTGTGTGTGTGGGAAATGGGTGCAGTTGGATTTATTTTTAGCAACAGTGGTGTAATATGCATACCTGAACAGCAACACAATGGGCATTGCTTCTCACTCCAACTATTTATTAATGTCAGCTTACCTTCCATCTTTCCCTGAGGTCTATCATGTTCTGTTCTTTTCTTTATCCTCCCAAAGTAAAGACTTGACTAGATTTTCTTCAGTAACAGAAAATTTAGGACTTTATAGTCAGAAACAGAAAGACTATTGAACTTGGATTGAAAGGTGAAGTGTTTGACGTTGGCCATGTGACTTAAGTGTTAAGCTCTCTGAATATCAGATTCTTCTTCTTTGCAGTGGAGGCATTTATGTCCCTTTCCTCAGAGATTTAAAACTGAAAGAGGATAACATAGGAGAACCTTCAGATTATCGTTAAAATGGTTATTTTTAGAGATGATCCGAGGAAAAATGATGTCTGAGAGCCTGAGAGTGGGCGAGATAAAGAAAATTAAGAGAGGGCACTCTGGCTAGGGAAGAAAGGCCCTTGAAGGCAAAATGTCTCCAGCAAAATATCTTCTTTACTTTTACTCAACATACCAGCTATGCTCTCACACCAGATTCTTTGCATTGGGTTTCCTCTGTCTCAAATGCACATCCAACAAATATATGTGTCTGTTAAATTCCCTCATCTCTTTCAAGTCTTAATGAGGCTTATACTGATCACCCCATTTGATATTGCAACCTACATCCTCCAGCACTTCTAATCTCCTTTGCTTGGCTCAATTTTTTCCCATAACAGTTATAACTTTCTAATATACCATATAAGTTACTTGTTTATTATATCTATTGCTTTTTCTATTATTTAATAACACCTCACTGTCCCCACAATAGCCACACTAGAATGCATACTGTGTGTTGAGAGGGATTTCTGTTTGTTTAGGGGTGTATCCCAAACACATAAGTTAGTGCTTCGGACATAGAATATACTTCATAAACATTTGCTGAATAAAGAGATGTGTTGCTCTAGTACTTTGAAGTAACAATACCCAGATTTCCTTGGCCACCAGTTGAAGAATGGAATATATCATAAACGAAAGATTAAATGGAACTTGACTACAGGGACTTTTGGACATTTGACTGAGAATGAAGTTAGGGACATTCTGTGTGTTGCCCTACTATAGATTTCTTCTTCAAGGCAATGATACCCACTGTCTGAATGTACAATGGAGAGGCTCTCCAAAAGGATTATCCTGATGGGTGAGTAGTCAGATCAGGTCACCTGAGGAAGACAAACACATGTAATTTTACATTCCACTAGACAATACATTTACTTATTTTTTGTTCATTTGAGGTTGTTCTGAGTTGTATAAACTACAATTCACAGTGATAAAGTTGTATAAGTTTACATAGTTATTTATCTCAAGTTTCATAACATAAAGAATCCATATACCTCATCCATTGATAAGCCAATGTTAGGAAATGTTGAATGTGAGCTATTATTTAGCATCCTAAAATTAATTAAAATATGGACATGTTAAATATTTTCAAGGTGTTGCGCGTGGGTCACCAGCCAGCAGTGACCACGGAACGCTGTGGATGGCTCGACGAAAAACATGCGAGAAAAAACAACACATGCACAGAGACAAACTAGTTTCTGTGGAGAAGTAGGGATGAAATGGCCACCCCCCCTAGTGGAGAGCGCGCTGATTTACCGTCCATACCTGCTTTTATTAGGCTCATTCTGCATAATAATTCAGGCAAAGTACAGTACATATTAGGGGGAAGTAAGGAACTATAGAAAACAAAGAACTCTGCCAGTCTATTGAGTTGGGGGTCAAAGAGCTGTAAGACTGAGGAACAAACTAACTTCCTCCTAAGACCCTTCTCATTCAACTGAGAGCATTCTAAACAAAGAAGGTTTCACAGTAATTTACATATTCTTTCTTAGGCCTGATCACCCTGGGGAATCCGCACTTCTCAGTACCGAGCTGCACCACCCTGTCATTGTTTCAGGCTTAGGTGGAGCAAGGGAACTAAGGCAACCAAGAGATAAGGAGATTTTCTCCCAGACGCTGAGAACTCAGGCTATGTCAGAGCCGAGGAGCGAGGGTCCATCACCCCCTTTTGCTGCAGCCCCCCCAAGTCCTTCTTTTTGGGGGGGGCCTCCCAAAGTGATCGTGCCTGTCTTAGGTCGTTCCCCCCGTGGGGAATCTTACCCGTCTTTGGCTAACCGACCAAGCTTTTTGGGGTTCAGTTATGAATAAAGCAGCAGAAGCAGCATTCCTGCCAGGAAGATAAGCTTTTATCTCCTTGCCGGCTTACGGTTCCAAGGGCGTTCCCTTAGCCTTAGCCTAGGTGGGGGTTTCAGCCTCTGATACCAGTCAGGGCGGTTCCCAACACAAGGTAAAAAGTCAATTGCACAAATCTGTTGTGTGTGTGTGTTGGGAAGTATAGAGAAGCTATTAAATCATGGTGTATAAAGCCTTTAATGAAGAAAATATGGTAAATATGGTAAAATATGGTAAATATGGTAAATTCTTGAGAAAATAGAAGAAACAATACTCCAGATTTGAATAAGCTGCATGGAGCAACAGACAAGAGGTCTCAGACTGCAGCTGCAGTAGTGGAGCCATGGAGGAAGACCCCCCTAAGCCTGAGAAGGTCCTAGTTGTGCCAGAGAAATAGAAGTTAGAGATTCTAAATCACTACATCAAATAAGAAATTGTTCTTTCAGTTTCACAAGTGCATCTCCTCTTCCAAAGAAGAAATAAAGTTAGGTTCCACAACAGAAATCTGAAAATTTATAAATAATGCTGCCAGTTACATCCATTCAATCTATACTCTCCATCCCTCCAGAGGGCAAGACTCACTTGGACTTGAATGTGAGAAACAGCAATCCCTATAGTGCAGTGTAGTCTGAATGAAGGTACAATGCATCTATCTGGTTCTCAGGTCCTTCTTATTAACCCTGATTTCACCTTTGGGTACTAAAATATATTTTCTTATGTCTATTTATAACCTCTATTAATCAATGGGAACTATGACTTCTTAACTTTTCCTTCCACTCATGAACTTAGTATTTATAATCATTATTTAATCTAAAATAGCACCTTTAAATTCAAAGTCATGTGTTGTTTTGCTTCTGCCTAATCTTAATAAATTCTGTTGTCTGTTGCAATTGTGTGGGCATGTGGGCCAACCACCTGCAAGAAGATTCTCTCATGGTCTATTTGGAAATTCACAAGCAGGGCTTGAGTGACACAAGTGAGGAAGCTGGCCTTTTTTAGAAAAACAATTATTTGCTTTCTAAATTTTAAAGGACCCTATAGAAAGAGCTATAATCTATTAGTTTTCTACTGCTGCCCTGTGAGCCTTTTAATGTCAGTTACACTGAGGCAAAGGCAAGGACCTTGGAATAAATTGCCCTGAGTATTCCATCTGTGTAGTAGCTGTGAGCATCGTGATCTCACATTCCAGACTATGCACATATTTTTGGAAGGAGATTTTTATAAGGATTGTGAAAAGCTGTGTACTTGGATCCTTTCATTTGCATTAAGAGAAATGAGAAAAAATGGGAATTCCTTTTGCATGCTAAAATTAGATTAGTCAGAGGTCTTTTAAAAATATTATATTCTCTCTTTTTAAAATTGTTTTTTGAGTATAATTGTCTTCATTTTCCCACCACCATTTTTGCCCACCACACTTACCCCACCTCCCACCCTCAATCTTACCCCCCTTTGACTTTGTCCATGGGTCCTTTATACATGTTCCTTGGCGACTATTCCTCCTCTTTCCCTTCCCCTCTGGTTACTGTCAGTTTGTTCTTTATTTCAATGTCTCTGGTTATATTTTGCTTGCTTATTTGTTTTGTTGATTAGACTCCACTTATAGGTGAGATCATATGGTATTTGTCTTTCAACCTAAGTGCTTGTCAGTAAATGAATGGATAAAAACCTGTGGTGCATTTACACAATGGAATACTATGCAGCAGAAAGAAAGAAGGAGCTCCTACCCTTCACAATAGTATGGAAGGAACTGGAGAGCATTATGCTAAGTTAAATAAGCTAGGTGGTGAAAGTAAAATGTAATATTCCTTATAAAAGTGTTTCTGTATAGTTTTTACTCTTTTTAACTTACTTATGCCTTAATGTGTTGTTAAATTCTGTATTCCTTAGGACCTTTTCTTATGACTTATTTTTCTGTAGTAATTAATTTCTTGTTCTCTTTCCCTCCTCCCACCTCTTCCCAGCTCCAATCATTGTGATACCAATCTCATCAATTGTAGATATTTTTTGTAATTAATTACTCAATTGTAAGTGTTGTGATTAGACTTATATTTTGATTTTTCAACATTAGACATGATATAATTTATTGATACCTTACTATGGAAAATTGAGATTGACTCACTTATGATACCACTTTTCTCTTTTTAAACACACTCACACACACACCCTCCTCCAAATCCATCAAAATAATATCTAGAATTTTGGATCAATCAATATTTATTGTAGTTATTATTATTACATGATTATAATTCAATGCTATGCTATATAGTAAATTATGACTTACTACTTTCTTTCTGCTGTGTAATATTTCATTGTGTAAATGTACCAGTTTTTTGATCCACTTTTACTGATGAGCACTTATGCTGTTTTCAGTACTTGGCTGTTGTGAGCAAAAGAGTACAGTGCTATAAACAAAGGAGTACATACGTTCTTTTGAACTGGTGTTTCAGGATTCTTAGGGTATGATTTCAGCAGTGGAACCACTGGGTCAAAAGGCAGGTCCATTTTTAGTTTTTTGAGGAAATTCCATAATGTTTTCCACAGTGGCTGCACAGGTCCACAATCTCACCAACAGTGCACTAGGGTTCCCTTTTCCCCACATCTTCGCCAGCACTTGTTTGTTGATCTGTTAATGATGGCTATTCTGACTGGTGTGAAGTGGTATCTCATTGTCATTTTAATTTGCATCTCTTCGTTGGCTAGTGATGAACATCCTTTCATATACCTGTGGCCATCTGTATGTCCTCCTTAAAGAAGTGTCTGTTCAGGTCTTTTTCCCATTTTTTAATTGGATTGTTTGTCTTCCTGGTGTTGAGTTGTGTTAATTCTTCATATAGTTTGGAGATCAAACCCTTGTCTAAGATATCATTGGCAAATATCTTTTCCTATATGGTTGGTTCCTTTCTCATTTTGATGATGTTGTCTTTAGTTATGCAGAAGCTTTTTAATTTGATATAGTCCCATTTATTTATTTTTTCCTTCATTTTCCTGCCCTAGAGGATATATCAGAGAAAATATTGCTATGTGGGATATCTGAAATTTTACTGCCTATGTTTTTCTTTAGGAGTTTTATGGTGTCATGGCTTATTTTAAATCTTTTATCCATTTTGAGTTTATTCTGGCATATGATATAAGTTGGTGGCCTAGTTTCATTTTCTTGCATGTAGCATGTAGTTCTCCCAACACCATTTATTGAAGAAGCTATTTTTACTCCTCCTTTATTACTCCTTATTTACTCCTCATTTTATTACCTCCTTTGTCAAATATTAATTGACCATGGAGACAAGAAAGTAAAAGACCTGTACTCAGAAAACTACAGGACACTGAAGAAAAAAATTAAGGAAGACACAAATAAATGGAAGCATATACTGTGTTCATAGACTGGAATAATTAACATCATTAAAATACCCATACTATCCAAAGCAATCTATAGATACAATGCAATCCCTATTAAAATACC
Source organism: Phyllostomus hastatus (assembly GCF_019186645.2). NCBI lineage: Eukaryota > Metazoa > Chordata > Mammalia > Chiroptera > Phyllostomidae > Phyllostomus > Phyllostomus hastatus. The sequence continues at coordinate 8,930,929 of NW_025333857.1, forward strand.
AATGACATACTTCAGAGATTTAGAACAAGAATTTCAAAAATTTATATGGAACAAAAAGGACCCCAAATAGCCTCAGTAATCTTGAGAAAGAAGACTAGGAGAGATCAGAATACCTTATATCAAACTATATTATAAGGCCACTACAAACAAAACAGTCTGGTACTAGCATAAGAACACACACACATAGATCAATGGAATGGGATAGAAAGCCCAGAAAACTTTGTTTTCGTGTAAGTTAAAAATGGTCTTTTCTTCCTTTTGTGAATTTTATCTATGGATATATCATAAAATGTTTCTCAAACTCTTTGACAGAGTAGACAAACTTCTCATAGGAGTCAAACACATATTAAACAAGAGACTCCATGTTCTCCTGCAAGATACCCCTTTCAGTGCTTTTTGTATTGCTGCTGTAACATGGACTAGTGGTTTGGTATGCCTGTGTACTATTCTGTGATTTCTCTTCATTATTATTTCAGGGATTTCTTTTGCCTTTTTTACTATTGATTGTCCTGTTTTTGTGGACCCCATTTTTTTTCTTTCTAGATTTACTCTTTCACTCTATTGAGCACAAAATGAGGGAAAAGTAGGTAAAAATTTTGATCCTTTGCATGACTAAAACTATTTTTTCAACTCTTGATTTAGTGTTTGGTTATATACATAATTCTATGTTAAAAATAACTTTTAAAAATCATCTTGAAGTCTTATTTCTAACTTTTATTTTTGAGAGTTGTCAAATGTTTAGTAATGTTTGGCTGCTTTCCCATAGTTTTATAAACAAAGTATAAATAAAATGTTATTTATTAATAAAAGTTTATTGATTATTAAAAATAACAAGCTGTTTATCAAAAAGCACAAAACATTGATTAAAAACCCTGAGAAGGTGAGAATAACAAGGTGAATAATGGAATTCATTATTGGATAATCAGGTAAGAACATGGCTTTTTTTATTAGGTTGTTCACAATTTGATAGGTATTTTCTCTCAAATTGGTTGCTTTCCTTGGAAAGAAAACCAAGTTCTTTTATTTCACTGGGAGAAGGGTGTAAGCCTGTTTGCCAGTAGGAGCTGAGCTAAGAGGAGGTGATGGGATGGCCACAGCAGGTCTCAAGAATTGGTTGGTAGAGTCTCATTAATTCTGTTTCTGTAGTCTCCTTCTTGCCTTCTGTTGTGGCTGGTTCCTTGTGCTTTTCTCTTTAGCAAATAAATAAATACATGTTTTATTTTTTCAATTATGTCTCAACAAAGGTGAAAAAAATTGGAAGTTTTGGAGGATAAGAGGGCCCTTAGGGACATGGGCAGCATATACTATCTGATGTCGTTGGCAGAGAAAACTGAGGGAGTGTGTGTGGGATCATCTGTATATTCTGCATCTTCTGAGGTCTCAAGGCTCCATTCTGTCACCTAAATTAATATGTTAGCTCCTATTTATGAATGTTTTGTGGGTCTTTTAATTTTCATATTGGTAAATCCTATTCATTTTGGGGAAAAAAAAAGACTTACACTTCTATCTTCAAGGAGCATTATCCACTCATGCTAAATCCTGGTGTCCTAAACCATTTTTTATCAATAGATTAAGATAAGTAGAAAATCTTTCAGTAATAAAGAAATTAACTTTACTTTTTTCATATAAACATGAGAATAAAGGGTTTAATATTATCAGCTGAAGTGAAATCATGAGCTATAGGTAGGAAATGTCCAAAGTAAAAATAATTCTACTGAATAAGCCACCTCATGCAGTTACTTTGATGTGGATTTTATAGTTGTTTTATTTTGGAAATTTTACTATAAATGAGCAATGTTTAAAAGCTATGCATCCTGTGAGTACTTGATGATTTTTATTTTTTGGCAGGGATCTTGGCATACCTGCCTTAAAACTTATTTAGTCAGAAAGTGTTGTAACTATGCTTATGACATAAACCCTTGTGCATCACTTGTATATGTAAAATAATTGTGTTGACTCAACTAGAAATATAGGCTTACATTTTTATATAAAATATATGGTTGTATTTTCTTTATCTAAGTAGCTAACTCCACCAGCAAATTATCATAAAGATAAGGACAGCTCTTCTAAACCTCGTGTTACTTTTGCAAGTATTCCAGTTTATAGTCCTTGAGCATGTGGGATCTTGTATACCATACACTGGTATATGAGAAATTTTTAAAATCTGAACTGAATTTGAAAGGAGTGGCTATAAAATTATAAAATGGGTCAGGTGCCTCCAGTACCACTTTGGTGATTTGCTAGAAGGATTCATAGAACTCAACATATAATTGTACTCATGGCTAAGATTTATTATAATGAAAGCAAAATTGTTAAAGGAAAAGGGTCCATGGGGTGAAAACTGGAAAATAGCAGGTGCATTCTCTGGGAGTCCTCTCTCTGTGGGATCACACAGGGTAGACTTAATTGCTCCAGCATTAAATTGTCACATGTTGTCTATCAGAGAATTTATTGCAGACTCAGTGCCCAAGGTTTTTATTAGGGGTTGGTCAGATAAGCACCTTTTACTTAGTATGCATGAAAATTTGAGACTCCCAAAAGAAAAGGAGTTTTTCGATATAAATTGTTTAGTTTGCATATTTTAAGCAGAGTGAGTCATTATTATCAGTTAGGGAAAGATGTGAACCCTCAAGAAATCCAAATTCCCAGATGCCAGCCAAGATATCCTTTCTAAGAATAGCAGTCTTAGGCTTGCTCTGTTAACTCTTTTCTGGAAAAAAAAGGGAATAAATGTTATCCATGATCTCTGTGTTATAATATTCAATTGTCATTTTTATATACACTATGCCATTTAATTTCCATGAAATCTCCATGAGGTACTATGGCAGAAGAGGTAGTGCTGAAAGGTAAGGAGATATAATAAAAGCTCTCTTTGTCCCAGCCTTTGGTTGTCTTAAGATTCTGCTTTATATATTATGGGAATTATAAAATGTTAGAATTGCCACTCATTCCTAACCAGTGGGCTTCAGGACTCATATACTAATTTGGAATTTCGTTTTCTCCTGGGTCCATCAATTTTTCCTTGAAAAGCTAAAGTTGTTTCCTGCAGTGTTTCCATCTAGTACAAGGGCACTCATACTCTGGCTGGGGGTTCTAAACTGTTTTTTGGTTGTTGTTGTTTTTTTTTTGCTTTAGGGCTCCCTATAGAGAATGAAAGCACACAGAGGGTAATTTTATATTTCTCCATGAAATGGATGTATTTGGTAAATGTTAGAGAAACCCAAACATATGTGAATGTTAGGATGATGAATTTTTTTCCCTAAGAGCACGGACTGTCCATAGTGAAGGAAGATGGAGCAAGATCAACAGTTTTTGTCTTCTCTGCTCCCTAACCTTCTTTTGATAACTACATGCCTTCACCATCATTCCTCCCCAACCAGATCCTTTCGGGGAAATCTTTAACTTTTTACATGTGGTTCAAGAAGGGTCTGACAATTATATTACTTCACTGATCATAGAGTTGGGCCTATCCTCAAGCTAAGTCAATTGGAATCCATATCTGTTCCCTCTACCCCCCAATCACTGGAAGTGCAGTTGGATAGGAAGAGCTCTTTCTTCTCTGGAGGGTTAGCAGAAGGATGTGTGCTTAGGAACTGTTGGTGACACATGGTAGGGAAGGAAGACAACTGGTGAGAAAAAAGCAGGGGTGAGTAAAAGCATAGTGTTTCTGGTCTTAGCTCTACACTATCTGTTCCATGTTCATGAGCCTTTTTATTGGCTTCATTCAAGTTGAATTTCTGTCTCTACAAATCACAATGGCCCTGATTACTGGATGGGTCAATTTACTTAAAGAGCATTCTTAGGGAGAAGAAAGTTAAACTTGGGGTTTAGGCTCTCTCAGTGAAGTAATAAGGAAGGAATAGGGAAGGTTATTCTAGGAATATATACTCATCATGAAGTCAAACATTACTTGATAATGAAAGAATGAATCTTGATGTTTCTTTTCTAAACTTAACACCTGGATGGATTTGACATGGGGCAGATGAAGATAAATAAAAAAACACAGGTCAGGCCTACTGTATCAGAAATATCTCAGCACAAATTTCATTTTGTTTGGAAACCGAAGTCAGGAAAGTCATTATGGGCCTGCCTTCTCTTGGTATTGAGAAGAGGGTCCATGGAAGCCAACCCAAAATGAGTTCTCATCCTGAGGTGGGTATGAGGCCCAGGGTTCACTATAAGTCTATATACTGGGTAGGAGCTTCTGATCAAGTGCCTTAAAAATCATAAAAATGCTTCTCAAATGAGATGAAGATTGATTTTACTTTCATGATCTTTCTTTAGTATTTATGCTATATTAAATCTGGAATCTGCTTTGTTGCTTGTTGTAGGAATCTATTAAGAAGTAAGAAATTTTGACATAAATATAGTATATAAAAATTCTGTGCTCCAAATGTCTGTACATTTGGAGCACATCACACAATAATGTGTGTCTTCCTCTTGGGAACATACTGGGAATGATTTTTACAAATAATACTTGTTTGTGTCAAAGTGAGTAAATATTTTTGCTCTTTTTATTTTTAAAAAAGAGCTAGTAAATGTAAATTTTTTTAGGTAGACAACAGTATTTCATTGGCATAAACACTGGAAGATTGAATTTCTCTTGAAAAATGCAATTATATGACATTTCAAAGTAATTAAATATCAGTTTGATTATTTAGAAGCATTAGCAGAAAAACACCTTTAATTTCATGCACTTTGGTGAGAAGTCATGTAGTTTCCATGCCAGGTTAATGGCGCTTTCTCATCTGAATGATAAATCTAAAATGGGGTCTCAGAATATATCAGAGTGGTCTAAGTAGCTTTTCATTCACAAATTTGGATTTTTAGGTGGTTGTGCTGAATTCTAAAGCTGCTTTCAGCAAGAAAATGCTGTTATAACTAGTTAATTTTGCCTTTGCTTTTATTTTGTTTATATATTAGTTTGTTTTCCCCCAATTTATTAACCCAGGTTATCTTCCTTTTTGTTAAGTGTTTTTGGCATTTTTGATTACTATTTGTTCATTTATGCATGATTTAAAAGAATTACATTCTCACAGGTGCATGTGTATCAAACCACAGAAAACACAATGAGATTATGTGCTGTAAGAGTTTATTCCAAACTTGTTTGACCTCTATGTCATCTTGGATGCCACTTTGGGGTTGCACCTTTTCCTAAGTGACTCAGAGAGCTGCCTTCTTTCTGATGTTCAGAAAAGCAATTTTCTCTCTAAGGTGCTACTGCAGAGTAGCTGGAGCTGGTTGCTCTGGGGTGTTTGTGTGTTTGCATGGAGCACATTTTCCCCTTGATGACTGCTGTCATATGGACTCACTTTGATAGTCAAAATAAGTCTTTTGAAATGTGTCTGTATGCACTCCAGACTAATCCAAACCTAAGACAATCAGGCTGATTTTGTTTGCCTCTTTCGTCAGCACCAGCAACATCAAGATAGCAGACGACATTTCTAGCTCTGAGAATGATTACTGTCGTTGAAGATGTGAGAGCCTGATAGAAGGAAGCTTGACTTTCATAAAAGAAATTGTCTCTGGAGGGCTTGGAGCAGCTCAGAAAGAGCTTGCCTGGGGAATCAGAAAGACGCTGTCAATGGCATAGACTCGAGGTGCCACTTCACAAAGAGCTTAATTTTCTCTCTTTTTTTCCCTCTCTCTCCACCTCCGCCAATGTTGGCAAAAATTCTTGAAAAGTTATAGAATGAAGGTGAACAGGACAAAATTAGTAGATTCTTGTGAGTCATGACAGTTTCAACACAACCCTTAGCTGTTCTTCATGTTAAATTACAGTGTGGGGTGTTTCAGCCTGTATTGGGATGATTAACCATAGGGCAGGCTTACCTCCAAAGGTGGTACTTTATGTCATTGTGCAGCAAAAATTGAGAGAGAAATAAAGATGGGGTGGGAGCAGAGCAAATGATGGGAATTTATACCTCCATTTTCATCTCATTATCTTAATGTATGGTACAGACAGCAGACTAATTTTGAACATTCCTATTAACAAAAAGGATGCATAATGAGACTTGGGCTTCAAAATGCCAGTGCTCAAATGGGCCAAGAGACCTTTCTTAAAGACCTGATATTAACTATTAAAGTTGAGACATGGCATTTAAAATGAAAAGAAAGAAAGAAAGAAAGAAAAATATCTGAAAAACACTTTTCTGGAATGAAGAATCAAAACGATCTCTTATAATCACTGGATTTTAAGGAGGGATAAACTGAACCTCATATTACCATTACTATTTCAGATGGAGCTGCCATTTGACAGGAATAATTTTTGTTTTAGGTGTCTTACAGGATGTTTGTAATAGCAATGGCTAACAATTATTGAGTTCTTACTGCATGCTAGATGCTGTACTAATTGTTTATGTTAATGTACAACAGACTCATACCCACTCTATGAGTTAATCATACACTTATGTCTATTTTATAGATGGAGAAATTGAGGCTTAGAGAAATCAATTTATTTGCCTAAGTCCACATTGCTAGTCAGTTTTGAGAATGTAGGTATTTTCTTTCTTACTGGGTAAAAAGTGAGACCTGTGCTGACCTTGGAAATGTGAAATCGATATAAATGGAAGGTAAAAGTCCATGGTTCATCTTGCTTACTGCCTCAACTGAAATGAGGCCCTAGTTTTCCAAAGCAAGCTCAGCTCATATCAAACACCATTTTTGTTTGGCTCCAGAGTAGAAATATAAATGCATTTGTTTCTGTTTGCACTCTTTTCCAGCTGAAAACCTCTCTTGTTAGCTGTCGACAATGTCACTTCCACATTTTCATGTGATGAGTTACTACTGCTGCTTATTTTGAAACAGAGGTGATAATTAATCTTCCCACATTCAAGCATTGCAAACATATTTCAATTTCAAATGAGATAAGACCCAAGCTGAAACACCCACACTTACATTTTAGAAAGCTTTATACCATGCATTGTAACTGGCCTGAATTTTCTTCCTGGTAGTCACATTATCAATGAGTGTAGAAGTATTTCTAATGGACATTCTTGGCAGTATAGGGAACTTGCATATTAGCAAAAGTTGGAAAGAAGAAAGAAAGTGGAAATCAGTTTAATATTAGTGTTTTTGCTGACCCCATATGTACACTTCTCCTCCTTCATCTGCTTGTCTTTCAATAGCAGAATAATTTTGGAACTTACCTATAGTGCAAGGAAAATACATCACTTCCTATATTCACTGCCACTGACTTCGAAGGTTGGGTCTGATCCAGCAAATTAGAATCAGAATTCTAAGAGAACTATACATCTTATAGTTTATACAATGGTAGAAAAAGTAGGTTGATAATAATTAATAATACAATAATTAATAAATAAATAACAATAAGAATAAACTGTTTAATATACTCACAACTGTATACTTACTTTTGCCTACCCTTGTATTTACATGTATGTTATTGAATACTGACTTCTGACCAGGATTTTAGTGAATGTTATTTACAGGTGACTTAGTATCACTTGTTAGGAGTTTTATCTCAAGTTGTAAGAGTAGACAATAAAATCTTTACAGTTACATTCTAATTCTTTCTGTGTATGTATATTATACATGGTTTAGCTTTCTCATAAAGTTTCTCTTAAATCACAAATTTCTTAGAACCCTAAATAATGTGATTATTATTCACATAAAACACTATATAATTTGAATATTATTTACTTAGAATCTGAAGTAATATGAATATTACTATATGTAGTTTTGAAGAAGCCAGCCCAGAGATTTTGCAGTGCATAATACACATTATGGGTACTCAGATTTCACAAGGCAACCACAAAAAATCTATTTCTCTCTTTTCTCATTTCTTTTTGTTTCCTTTCATCTCTTATGTGCTTCCTGACTAGAAGTGGCTTCCAGGATGTCTATGGCCACTCATGAGTCGACACAGGCTCCTGGTTGGTGATGGATGGCTTCCCAGCAACTCTATAGCATCTGTACCATTTTCTTACTCTTGGATGTTATTACTAGAAATTCTTGGGGTTTTCTGGTAATTAAAATGTTTTCTTTAGTTTATACATATGTACACATAGATATATGAATATTTATTCATGGAAACAAAGATGTTCATTTACTTTAACAACCATAACTGATTGAAACAAAACAGAAATATACAACAAAGAAAAAGGGGAAAAAGGCAAAGGAAAAAGAGTGCACTGCCTTTCTTTACTTGTCCTATGACTCAACATTTTACCTATCCTGTCCTGATTCTAGATTCACTTTTAAGGTATTCATTGTAATATAAGTATATTAATAAATGTTTATTTAAGTATTAGGTTTCTTTCTTTAAAAAAGAAATGAGGCAACTCTGTAAAAAATATCTCATTTGGGAGAGTTTTTCTTGGCATACACTGACTGAGACATCTTTTTCTATACTCAGAGAATCATATAACAGAATGGGATGATATAATGAGACAAAGAAGAAAGGAGTGATTTGATGGAAGATAAAAAGTGACATTTGAGACATAGTAATTTGAGGTAGTAAGTTTTGATCTTTCCTAGATTAAACAGACTTTTTGGCCAACCCAATATTTATGTTTGAAGTTTGTTGTGTGAATTTAATGATCTAATTCATGAAAAGCATTTAAAACAATCTCTGGCATACAAAACATGCTTAATCTGTGCTAGCTATTACTAATAGTCATTATATGTCACCTATTGTAGATTAAAGTCTGTCCATTAACATCTCAAGTTCTCAATTTTCAACATAAATTTGCAAATCTGAAGATAAATCTCAGAAGAGAATTGAGAATCTGAGATGTTAATTCAAAAGTTTTTAATCTACAATAGGCGATACATAAGGACCAATAGTAATGGCTAACACACATTAAGCAGGTTTTGTATGCCAGAGATTGTCTTTTTTTCCCCATGAGTCCTTTATACACATTCCTTGATGACACTTTTCCTTCTTTCCCCGTTATCACCCTCACCCCTCCCCTCTAGTTACTGTCAGTTTGTTCTTTATTTCAATGTCTCTGATTATATTTTGCTTGCTTATTTGTCTTGTTGATTAGATTCCACTTCCTGACATCATGGATGGAACTGGAGAGCATTATACTAAGTGAAATAAGCCAAGTGGCAAAAGACAAATACCATATGATCTCACCTATAAGTGGAACCTAATCAACAAAACAGACAGAAATTGTCTTAAATCCTTTTCATGAATTGAATTATTCAATCCACACAAATAGCCTGAAAGATAAATATTGTTTTGGCCAAAAAGTGCATTTATTATTGTTTTATAAAATAAAAAATACATTTTTTCATTTTCACTAATAACTTTATTGATTAGGATATTTTGAGTATATTAGCTACCTCCTGCATGATATAACATTGATTGTTCTCAATTAATGTCTTGATTTGATGGCTATTAACTTCAACTGCTCCATCTGACTGTAGAGCATCATCCAGTAAGAAATCTCCAGCATGGAACTTTGCAAAACACTTTTGATACATTTGATTAGTCACAGTACCTTCTCAATATACTGCATAAATCTTATTTTTTGCATTTCAGTTGCATTTTTACTTTTCTTGAAATAATAAAGCATGACATACTGAGAATGTTGCATACATTCTTTTATCTTCAATATTAAAATGGCTACGCAAAATTTCACCAGTTTTGATGTTTTTTTAAATGCATGCAGATATGATAGCTGTCACAATACAATCTAACAAGATCATTTCAAATGAAGTGAAAGACAACTAAACACTACTAGAGCCATCTTACAGAAAAATACTAAACAAACTTTTTGACCAACACAATATCATTCTTCTGCCTATTTGACAAACAAGGGAAGAAAGGAACAAAAAATGAAATAAATTCCACAAAATTACTCAGCTAAAAGGTGTCAGAGTCAGAGTTTCAAACTCAGGCAATCTATTCACAAAGCCTAAATTTCAGCTGATACAGGGTATAGTAGAGAGAGAAGACAGGTGGACAACAGAACATTTATGAGATAATTTACACTGATTACCCAAAAAAGCCAAGGAATTTGTGAAGAGAGCAAAAGAAGGCATGGCTTGGAGAGTTTTTAGGAAAATCTGAATTGTATAATTTTTCAATGTTCAAGACAGAAAAGCATTTCATAAAAAGTGAGAACAGTGAGGGAGAGACCAAGGAGAATGAAGACCTATTAAGGACCATTAGCTCAGGTGATTAGAAAGTATGGACTCTTCAGGAGAACTACTTCTGGAGTCTCCTAGAATAAAGAAAGGTGACCTTCTCAATGACCACACTCTCAATGATACAAAGTCTGCATCAGTTTCATATAATTAAATTTTCTAATGGCTGTAGGAAATCAAAATGAGAGCCTGGTTTGGTGGGGAAGCACTAGAAAGGAGTGAGGAGATAAGTAAATGTCCCACTTCAACTTCTTTCAGTTTCTACTTAAATGTTAGTGAGCCCCTCCCTGAAGTCACTATATAAATAACAACTTTCCCCTACCTATTTATTGCCCTATTTCTTACCTGCCACTTTATTTTTATTCATTACACTAATCTCTTTCATATATACTATATATTTACTTATGTATTTGTTTGTCTCTTTTCCATACTCAAAAGCAAGCCCAGTTGGGGAAGGATGTTCCTTGTTTTGTTTACTTAGAATGTTGCCTGGCATAGAGCAGACACTTAATATATATTTTACTGAATGAACAAAACATATTCAAATTATACCCTGATTTAATGGTATGGCTCAGGTTACATTACTTGTTGATTCTGGGTCTGCTTTTTACAATCTACAAGATAAGGGGGGATATTCAAGGTTATTTTAAAGCTTCTCCATTCAATGTATTTATGAGTTTAAAATGCTATTTTATTTTGGAAATGTGAAGTTGTATCTTACTTTAGTAAAACTTGAGAGCTCCAAAGCTAAATGTTAATCTCTTCCAGATGTCGAGATGCCCAGGTGTTATCTTATGCACCTGTTGTTTGTCCCAAGTCCACTAGGAATCATTTCATGACAGCAATGGCTGTCTTCTGCCACAGTTGCGCAGTTTCTTCTCTTTCAGCATAGTTTAGTCAATCTCAGTTCTCCAAAGCTGGTAGTCTGATTCCCCTTCGGAAACTATATTCATCATTTGTTCACAGCAGTATTTCTAGTGCACAATTTTATTTTTGAGGCAGAACTATCATTTTCAGGTGACAAATTCACTAACTCAGAGTACCTGGGTGCTTCTAAACTCTGAAGTTCCACAGCCTTAGACAGGAAACTCCATAAAATACACACGATCGAGGTGCTTTATTTTCTGAAGCATGTGCCCTGGACACCCAAGTGGCCACATTTTGGTTTCAAGATATTGCAGGTAATTATATCATAAATGTTTCCAGGCTTTCTTAAACAAATATAAACTCTGAAGAACCCACATTTTAATTTCCAGTGCTTTCTGGATACTGTCTGGAAATTCCTTCTCTGACTCCATTTATGTGATTAAACTTTAAACACCTGGATTTGCTTTTCAAGGAAGGTGGAAACAAAGGAGAGAGGTGATAAGGGAACTGCATTCTGTACATGATAGTTAGGGATCTATAATTCTTTTCTGCATATGAAAGACCAAGAAGGGTGATGACTGTGATATTTCCAGGTGCTCTCATGTTTGTTGTGAAGGACAGAGAAAAGTGTCTGTAGTCTTGGTCCTGGGTCTGAAGAAAGATTACTTATCTTTCTCTATTCATGGGGATAATGTGCCATACTTTCTGCAGGGTATTTTACAAACATTTTACTGGTTTCTTAAGGACAAAGTGGAACAGTCTGAAATGGGAATTATGGCAATTAGGAAGCTCTGCTACATGATAAAAAAGTTCAACCGAAGAATTTTTTGAATAAATTAAGTCACTCAAATTCAGAAGCAGGGTTTAACAAATGGAGAGGATTAATATCATTCTAGAATAGGCTTTCAGTATTGGATTTCTTAAACCAATTTTATTTAACTTTATTTTTATACTCAAAACTACTAATAAAGACCTAGAGAACTATATTGTAATTATTTCTCCTGCTGGGTAGGGGTTTCAGCAGATGAGACTATTTCTTCTTCACATTTAAATGCCTAGTACTTCACATAAATGATTTTCACTAAGTTACTCATATAGTCTGTAAAGAATGTGGAGCTGGACTAGTTATAGCTCATCCTTCATCAGCATTATATTTTAAGAGGAGCACCAAACAGTTGTTCATGACATTAGAAGCATCTTCATATTCAGTATAACCCTCCATAAGCTCCCAGCAGTTTCTGAAATGTGTTATTTATCAAGCTCTGTGTAAAAATGAGAATATGGGGTAGAATACAGCAAAGGAGAAAGAGAATGAAAAAAACATAGGCAATTCAATATCTAACTTTAATTCTTATGAGAATATTTGGGAAAATGCTTGCCTATTTGTAAGAGTCAGAAAATACGATCTACTAGCTTAACTTTTTTCACTATAGTAGAATGTTTTTTTCCTCTATTTGTGTTCATCTTCAACCAGAGAAAAATCTGAATGTCAAGAGACAATAAAATGTCTTGCACTGAAATAGCATTGCTTCAAAAGTCTACTCTAAAAGGTATTTTATTTCCACTATATACTCCTTAGAAAAATTTCTGGTGATCAAATACCTCATTTGGATCTTTTCTCAGCCTTCCTGTAAACAAAACTGGGCAACAAAAGAATAGGATGTGAAGGGGGATTACTATGAGAACAAGGGGGAAATAACATTAGGCAAAGTAGAATGGAAATTATTAAATCAGTTATTGGAGAGATATAGGTGGTTTATGCTACCAGAATATACCTCTTCAGTTTCCATGAGTCCTATTTAAACTCTATTACAACTAGTAAGTAACTTCTTGCCATAGAAACTTGGAATAATATAGGTCAAAGTAGCTAAGAACTAAGATTATTTTTCTTCATGCAGTTACTCACATGCTATCACTTGCCCCAATAAAGCCTCAAAATAGCACCTGTTAGCTTCATAAAATCACAAACAGTCCCCAGAGAGAATCCACAAAGAATATGAATTACATTTTTAGATCTTTAAATGGTCAGAAGTAATTAATTCATTTCCAGATGTCAGTAGAATTGTTACTTAAGGTTTTCTGGGTAGACACAAGATATATATAATCACATATATGTATGGTGGAAGAGAAATAATAATATTTTTGGTAGTGTTAATCATAGGGCTAACGTGAGTTACCGAAAAAATGTACATAAAAAAAAGAGGCTGCTGCTTTTTGGAGGGAGCTTTTTGACAGGTGATTTTGAATCAATTCTGAAACCTTTTCAAAACACTGGTAAGGTGGAAATAGTTATCACAGTTCCTTTAATTTAATAGTTCATATATTAATATGCTAGTCTGTTTCCTAAATATTATTCTGACTATATAGGAAAACAATAAATGTCTCAAACATCATCTGCCTGTATTTTCCCTGAAGAGGTTTGCATATTTTCAGTGAGAAACAAGTCTAAATATCTTGTAATTTTCACAAAAATGTTTCATAGTTTCACAGCAGCCCTGCTAATGAAGTACAGTATGAGACCTTATAATAAGCCAAAATTATTTCAAATTGCAGACAGTGCCTCCTAATATTGTAAAAACATGAAGAGAACAAGGGTTGTTTCCTGCTTCGGGCAGAGAAGAAGGCAGAAAGGAAATTTCATTTTGAAAGGAGAATGAGAAAGGCTGATATGTGTACCTACCTTAGATGAAGTTCAAGGAACTCAGAAACTTGGTGAAATGAGTCTGAGAGGACTCTTAATATTAGCTGTGAGCACTGAGATATAGCAACAATTTTGAAGATAGATACCAGATCATTTCCTCATATGTGGTATATGAACATCGATGTAGAAAATCAACATTTAGATACCTGAAAAAAGGAATACTGGAGATTGCAAAATTGGATCTGAAATTAATTTCCTGGTTTGCCACAGTCATAAATCCAAGCTTTCAACACAGAGGAGAGAAATGGGACAGCATCTGAAGGCTTATTAAGACTGGATTCACAGTATCGATATTAGCTGAAAGTTCCTTTGAACAAGTGGAAACACAAACACAAAGACACTAATATTTCAGCAGCCAGTGGCTCTAATGTATTGAGTGACTTACTATGTGCCTAACACTGAGTTAGTCCCATACACAGTGTCACATTCTCTTGCAGTGAAACCTGAGGGTCACAATACGTGAATTATTTGCTGAATGACCTAAGTCTACATGTGACAGAGGTAAGAGAAAGGAATCTCAGACTCTTCTCACGTATATTATACATACTTGCCTCTGATTACCAAGCCAAATGGGCATTTAGTGTTAATTACTCCAAGTGCAGAATAATGGAGTATGTGTATAGTGAGTGAATGAGGAAGATATTTTAATGGCGTTAGCTGAAAATTATATTATTTTAATAGTTATGTATTTACCTTAATTTGTATTATACAAATGTCAATAATTTGTGTCAGCTATATTATTTCTTTAGGACAAAGTAAAAAATAAAGTAGGGTCATTATAATTTAGTTTACAAAGAAAACACAATTTACTGGTGTGGTTCTGAGGACCATGAATGTTCCAAGTGTTTATTAAGTGAATTTTAGCTGAAGATCTTGTGAGAAAATGGCATTCTAGGTCTATCTGTCCATCCATCCATCCATCCATCCATCCATCCTTCCATGCAGCCACCCACCCACCCATTCATCTATCATCTATATATCTAGTTAGTGTTTAATGTGGATTTTCACTTTCTGAATCTCCAAGCCCTTCACTGTATACCTTTCAGCAGCACATTAATCACCTTTAGCAATAGTCAAATACAGCAAAATTCATAAAATTGTCTGTGAGGTACTGAAGTTCTAGCAAAACTCATCTGATCCATTGGATTCTAGACTCTCTTGAGTACCAATCAAAAACCTTAAATTATTACATATCTACATAAATATGTTATGTGTATATAAGACATATACAAATAGTCAACTTAATAGAATGTAATAATAAAAAATAAATGAGAAAATTGTGATTTTTCTCTAACCCAATGGAACCTCTTTTCACCTTCCCTCTGTCAAAGTTATGCAAGTACCACTTTTGATCTTATCTTTTACAATTAAAGGTAGCTGATACTAATATTTCTGAGTAAGCAATATTATCAATTTATTCATATACATTAATATTTAAAAATACAACATACTTATTGTCAAATATTTCTGTCACAAATAAAGTCACAATTAAAAGTTTTCTAACTAACTTATTATTGTGTTAAATATACTATGTTCTCATAGTTGGTGGGTTAGGGTTAATTATTTTTCCCCAAACTGAACAAAGGTAGATCTATAGTATGAGATGCTATAGTTTGTGTCACTCTAGAAGTTTAAGCACAAAGTAAAAAGGATAAGACACTTAGAATGTGTAGGAACTAAATACATTTCTATAAAAAATCATAAAAACAGAACAGCTTGAAATAGCAAGTAGAACATTTAAATTGAGCTTCATCTGTCCAAAATGTAGCAAACCTGCCAATCCCATATTGGTTGCATTAGTAATTTAATAACAAATAAAATGATTATGGAACAATATTACCATCATCTTCAAAGAAATGCTGACCATCATCTCTCTGTAAGGATGCACATGTGCTTCCAAACTAGGAAAATTCAATTAGCAGTTCTAGAGATTCACATGTGAGAGCTAGCTGGTATCCATAAATATTGCTATCAAATTAGAACAATTTAAAAATTCAAAGTGATTTTGTAATGTGCAATTTTTCAGAGTTTTAAATACAAACTTCTCAGAACTAAATCATTCACTGTTAAGTAAAATGTGTTGTCTGAGTCTGTGATAAAATTTTGCCCACACCATCCTCCAAAATCATTGCAAACTCTAAATAAAAGATTAAGTACATGCCAGCTGTAGACTGAAGAGAAGAAAGAATCAAAAGCTCAAACAAGGGGAAAATGTTTGGCTTGAAATGAAACAGAAAACTATCCCTGCAATAAATAAAAAAGATAGTAGGCAGCAAGAGGCAGAGAGTTCAATTGTAAATATGTTAAAGGAAATTAAATCTCTTCCATCTTTTACTAATGTAGACTTCACTTCCCACATTCTTGATGCTAGTTTGTTAATTGTGATGGTGATAAAAATAATGGTCCTGTATATGTGAACTGAAATTCAATGAGTAATGGTGTCTAAAAGAATAAATCTAGTCCTATTTTATGCTCTTAATGGAGATGAGCATAAAATTCAGACTAAGAAAGGATTTTTAGAATATATTCCAGAGTGCAAAGTGGATATATATCCATAAATTATACCATATGGATTAAATTGTTCAGATCTTCCATATCTTCGCTGTTGCAGGGGTCTACTTGACCTGCGTCAAGTAAGAAACTGTGTGTTAAAGTTTCCTATTATTAGTAAGCTTTTGTATATTTCTTCTTGCAGATTTTCAGCATTTTTTTGTGAAGTTTGCTGCTGTGTTGATTGGTGCATAGATGTCTGTAATTGCTCTACATTCATTGTGAATTGTAGACTGTGTTATGAAGCATTGTCCTTTTTCTTGCTTAATGCTTCTTGTCTGATTGTTAAAATTGTCAGATAGCAACATTGAAATCTCTGCCGTACTTTGCTTGGATTTTCCTGATATTCCTTTGCTCATATCTTTAATTTTGCCTTTAGTAATTTTTCCCCTTTATCTGTTGCTTACATTCAGAATAGAGTGTTTTGAGATATGCCTAGTGAACCAATTAGAAAATATTTTAATAGGTCATTTAAGCCTACTTACATTTGTTATTGGCACTATTATATTTGGTTCTGGCTCATATTTTAAGTTAAAATTACTAAATGCATTATGTTATATTTACTATGTTTATTTTACTATGTGATCTGATTAATTTTATCTTTGTTTTTATTTTTTGTTTTGTTTTTTGCTTTTATTTATGAACTTTTGCATTTCTGTTTTAATGTTAATTTTCATACTGATAACTTTATAAAATGAACATAGTCCCTTTGGTCTTTACTTAGGCTCCTACTATTTGTTTCTGGGTAGACTGTTATTAGCTCTGATTATCCAATGTTTTCTTTATCCAGGCCTGTTGCTATGTAATTTTATAGTACTTTGGTGTTATGTTGGGGCTTACTTGCATTCTTCCCTGAATTTTGACTTTGAATTTGACTTTATCTAACCAATAGAATGAGACAAAAAAAAAAGAGTATGACATTGTTTCCATGGGTTCTATTGTACCTCTCCCATTGCCATGAGATGAGCATGCCTGGTTAGCTAGCAAGTCCCAGGATGCAGATGAGAGACATGCGGAGCAAAGCCAAACTGTATCAGCTGAGCCCCACCTCATTTAGTCTTCCTCAGTCAATGCCCCAATGTGAGAGTGAGACGAACAGAGATCAGCTACATTGCCCAGCAGAGTTTACCCCATTCATGAGAGCATGATTATTGATTTAAGCTGAGTTGGTGGTCTTGTCACATGATGCTTTATTATCTATTAAGAGATACAGTTCATCAGTTTTAAATGATACCCTTTAACTAGCCCCTATGTGGCAATCAGTGAGCTTATTCTAATAATTTTCCTTTTCTCTTTTCATTTAAAAATTTGTATTTCCATATTACTGTATAGTATTCTACTTTTACCCTCATATTTATTTTAGCCTTAGGTATACATTAAACACTCACTTTATTCATCACCCGTCATTTTTCTATAGTTTCTCCAATTCTAACTTCATTGAGTGAAACTGTTCCTATAGGCTATTCCTGAGGAAAAGCTCATGAGTCCAAATTTCCCAGAGTTCTTCATATTAAAACTGTATTTTTGTGGCTTTGATATACAGTTTGACTAAATACTAATTTTTCACTGATTCTTTTATTTTCTTAAAAATATTGTTCCTCTTTCCTGCATTGTATGTTTCTGCCAACAGGTTTGTTTGTTTTGCTTGGCAATTACTTCATGTTTGACTGTGGCCCAAAGGGTTCTTTCTTTAAGTATAATAGTTTACTAATTATGATAGTAGATGGTATTGGATGAATTTTTCCCACTTTATAGGACCTTTCAATATGAGATTCAAGTCTTTTTTATTTCAATAAAGTTTTATAGTTTACATTTTCTTAGGTTATAGTTTCTTATATATTTTTCTTTTTTTGTTGTTGTTATTGTTCAATTACAGTTGTCCCCAGTGGATCAAAAAAACTGTGGTACATTTACACAATAGAATACTTTGCAGCACAAAGAAATAAGGAACTCTTTCCCTTCACAACAGCATGGGTGGAACTAGAGATCATTATGCTAAGTAAGGTTTCTTATATTAAATATCTAAATTATTTTGTTTTTCTTCTTTAGCAACTCCACTTAGACAATTAAAGTTCTTTGTTACTTATCTTTTACATCTGTCACTTTCTTTCTGATCCCTTACTGTGCTTACAGTAATTTGTTCCTTGTACTTTTGATCATATCTATCCTCTCTTAGATCTTATAGTTTACTTTTCATTTCTAAAATTATTATATTACATTAATTTCTTTTTCAAGTTTGGGCAGCTCTGATTTCACATACCTTAGTGTTTTTCCATTACTATTCTGTGTTTTTTATATTCTGGACTTGTGATGTTCTTTCATGTCTACAATTCCTTGTTCAATGTTACTTAATTTGTCTTAGAACATAATGTAACAGTTTTCCTCTGTTTCCTAGCTTTTTTTTTATGTTTTCATCACAGAAATATTTTATTCTATTTTCTGTATTTTTCTTACATGTACTCTTATAGATACTTGGTTTATTTGAGTTTATCTGTGTTTATAATACATTTTTTAAGACAGTCAATAATGTGTAATTCAAGGGCTTCAGATGGTCTCTGCTACTTCATACCTTCTTCTGAGCCTCGATGAAATTAATTTTTAAAATAATGGTATGTTTTTATCTGCATTTTCCTAATTCTTTTAAACCCTCACCTGAGGATATGCCATTAGTATTTTAGAGAGAGAGAGGAAGGGAGATTGGGAGAGAGAGAGAGAGAGAGAGAGAGAGAGAGAGAGAGAGAGAGAGAGAGAGAGAGAGAGAGAGAGAGAGAGAGAGAGAGAGAGAGAGGATCTAACCTAGAACCTAGGTATGTGCCCTGAGCAGGGATTGAGCCTGCAACTTTTTGATATAAGGGGCCATGTTCTAACCAACTGAGCCACCAGGCCAGGGCACATTTTTCCAACTGTGGTACTATCTTTTTTCAGCATTTTTATAATACCTTTAGTCACATCTTTTTTTTTTTCACTTCATCAATAAACCTGTAAAGAACACCTCCCTTTTCAAAGTTGCCTCTATTCTTCCTCAATATACTGTCTTTCTAAGACAACTATTAAGGTCCTTTCTTTTAGCCTCTAATGGCCAGTGGTCTAAATTACCAGGTCTCAAGGCCCTCTTCAAAATTTTCCCATTAAAGATAGAATCCAGTGTTTCCAGGAGTGACACCCTTGGGGTATAATTTTTGCCAAGCCACCAACATGATCCTACTGTGCACTACTCCCTGTGCAAAGTGTCCTGTTTTTTTTTTGTTGCTTGTGTTGGTGCTGGATCCACTTTTGTTCATTTCATGTATTCATGTAGTAATGTATAATGGTGTCTCTTAGACTTGGTTAGGCATAGGTCTTAGCTTATTGTAATAATACAGTGAGATGTTTTCAAGAGTTCTATGGTGCTGATGTGTT
Organism: Phyllostomus hastatus; assembly: GCF_019186645.2. Lineage (NCBI taxonomy): Eukaryota > Metazoa > Chordata > Mammalia > Chiroptera > Phyllostomidae > Phyllostomus > Phyllostomus hastatus. The sequence continues at coordinate 8,950,562 of NW_025333857.1, forward strand.
CTATAAAGTTTGCTTTCCATCAAGGTGCTAATTTCTTTGCTTTCAATAGAAAGCAAAAGGAGAATAAATGTATGTGGCATTCTCTTATACCCAACTGTTAGGCTATCAAAGGAAGCAAAATAAAAAAAGGAAAAAAGTACATTATATTAGGAGGAAAACACACAGAGTGATAATGAAAAATTATATCCCAATTTGGAAATTAATAAGGACAAAAATGATAGCTAAAATTCATGTGAGCTTTGTGAGTCTCTTTCAATGCACTGTAAACATTATTATGGTTGGAGAAATGTTATACTTAACCACTTAGTGCAGTACTATCAAGACAATAACATCAAAGCTATGGTATGATAGAGATTTTATAGCACTCAACAACACCTAGAAGTAAATGCTCAATACATTTTTCCACTATAATATTCCTAAAACCAGATATTATACTCAGAGAGCAGAACTAAATTTCTCAATGACATCATATGGTAAATATGATAAATTTTAAAATTCAGAATTATAAAAATCTATTTTAAAAAATAGGTTTAGCCCTGCCTGGCATAGCTCAGTGGATTGAGCGCGGGCTGCAAACCAGGCATCGCAGGTTCAGTTCCCAGTCAGGGCACATGCCTAGGTTTCAGGCCACGGCTCCCAGCAACTGCACATAGATGTTTCTCTCTCTCTCTCTCTCTCTCTCTCTCTCTCTCTCTCTCTCTCTCCTTCCCTTCCCTCTCTAAAAATAAATAAATAAAATCTTTAAAAAATAGGTTTAAAGAAAAGAAAGAAGAAATATGCCAACATAAAATAATATATACTTCAAATGCTTAACAATAGCCACTAGTTTTCTATAAAATTAAGGTATATGAATGATTCAAAAAATGTATTTACATCTTTGCCATCAGTCATTTATTCTTTTCAATAAATATATACTGAGTGTCTGTCATGTTTTAGGGATTGGTCAATAGAAACACAGTAATATCCTAAGCAGACTTGTTTCTTAGACCCACTCAGTGGAAAATTTTCACAAAATAAAAATATAGAGAGAAACTAAGAATATCCTCATATAAAGAAACACCAATAAAATTTTATTACATTAGTAGAGTGCAATTTTAGGATTATCCAGGACTTTAATTCCATATTATCTAGTTTGAGGAAGATATTTTTCTTAGGATAACATTTAAAGAGCATGATTTTTAAGTCAAATAGACATCCATTCAAATTGTGATAGTTATTTTTAGAAATTTGTTCAGTTATATGGAGTCAAATTTTCCCTGTTGTATAAAGTTTATTAATACACTTTGATTATTTGATTTATATTAGGATTAAGTACATTAATACATACAAAGAGCCTAGTACAAAAACTGATTCTTAGTAAGCTTTTATGGTTACTCCTTTTCCTTTGTTATTGAAGGCAAAAATGTATGATGTTATAGCAAAAGAAAACATACCATGTTTTATTCATTTCCCCAATTTATTTTATCAATGGATGTAAAATGCTTCCATAATAAATAGTGCATGTTTTATGAATTATCTTCCAAAAGATCAGGGTAGCAGGATTTTATCAAGTAAGGTTGGAGTTTCAACAGTAGAGAAAACTGTAATACAGATAATCCTAATTGCCCAAATTCCATGTAAGTCATGTTATCCCCTTTAGGTCATGAGTTACCAAAAGTCTGGGATCATATTCTCTTTTGCTGTATCTTAAAGTGGCTCTAAGAATACATCCAAGATAATTAAGCACAATATTATTCTCTTTTCTTTGCTATCATATTCTTCTAGATTTATAAATTATTGATTACATTGCCTTTTCTCCCATATACTCCAGCAACATGTCTATACATTTTAATAATAAACAATAAAAAAGTTTAAGAGAGAAAAAAACCACTTGACTTGTAGTTTTACAGCAAGTTATTAGCAAAGCAGACACTTGAACTCAGCCCCCTTGTGTTGATACTGTAACATGTTGGTAGAACCTAGCAACAAGGCTGGAAAATTAGCCCAGAAGGATGTGTGTGAGTAAATATTCTAGATTTGTTACTCTAGGCTTGGTGCCTTGTCAGGAAGACCTTTAAGTAGTTCAGATAGTTTAGGAAGGAGCATTGAGCTGAACAAACCTGATAGACATAGTCAATCGTGTCCAAAATATCAGACACTGGGGTAGGAGTGACTTAAAGCCAGGCAAGCAGATGAGAATGAAAGTAAGCAAGAATCCAGGTGGAGGACTTCACAGATGATAAACATCCAGGGAATGTCATGCAGAGTGCATGTGAGGCAATGGTCACACAGGTCTTGGTACAGAGGAAGCATGCTATCTTAACCAGATGCATCCTTGCTAGGGCAGGAGAAAGTGTCCAGACAAACCAGCAATTTAATTTGATAGGAGAGGGTTTTATGGTGAAACCAAATGTTCAGTCACTAATGGGATGCTATAAGCTTCAAGAGCAAAACAATTAGGGAACCCACTTAAGTTCTCTTACTTTTATTCTCTGACCCAGAAATGATGGAAGTAAAAAGAACTGTCTGCATGATTAGTTCCAATTCTAGAATCTCAAGGACCATACTCTATGTATTTTCCTGGCTAAATGTGGTTTACTGATGGAATATCAATGATGGGTTAGGTTGAATGAACTATAATATCCATTCTCATTTTTTATTATGAGTATCTCATATGATCATGCTTAATGGAGTAACTGCTCAAAACTTACTAAATAGAATAATTATTTTTGACAGACAAAATCTTACCTCATCTCTTCTAGTTGTGATACCACAGGCCTCCATATTAAGTAGCAGGTCTATTATTAATCCTACCCCTACATCAAAAAATGCTAACTTTAAAATTCCTTACAATCAACATTTTACCTTAAAACCGCAAATAAAGGACTAAATTCAATGGAGGGAAACTCCACCTACATAATTTTGCCTACACCTTAGCAAAAATGTTTTCCAAACCTTTCATTTTATAGATGGGGATCCTGATTTAGGAAGTCTCTTATTTTACTCAAGTTATAGAGCTAGCTCATGGCAGAACAGAAGCAACAACTAAAATCTCTTGAAAACCACCCATTCAAACAATTTATTCCCAAACTTTACCAAGGAACTTGCAAATACCATCATCACCATCATTGTCATCATCACCGCCACCACCTCGGCCACAATTATTACTCTCTTTCAGAACTTGCCATGTGTTGTTAATGTTTCCTTTCAAGTTTTAACTGTTCAACTCATTCCAGATCACTTTTTGAATTAACTTCTTAAGCTTTAACTCATTTCATTCTCATAAACTGTTGTGAAGTTAATTCTATCATTATATCTTTTTTAGAGGTGAGGAAACAGGTACCAAGAGGTTGATATTCAAGTTTGAGAATCTCCATTCTGTACATTTGTCTGCATGTATTCCTAACCTTATAATTTCTTTCACTTTTTTCTCATAGTGTTTACTATGTCAACAATCATACAAATAACAACAGCAACAACAATACCTTATCCATTTTGTGAGCAAGAGAAAGATATCTTTCCTGAGCTCAAGGAACTCAGAGACTACTGGATGATGTGTTTACCTAAACCAAGAATTACCATACTGTGATATGTTTTATAATAAATTTTTATCAAGTGCATATACGTGAGATGCAGTAGATGAGTCACCTAACCAGCTGAGGAGGTGGGGAAAATGCTTTGAATTTTGTGTTGAAAGAGATTTATGTTTATTGGCTGAGCAGTAGGGAGAAGCATTCCAGGCTCTAGAGTTGCAGTCTTAATTAGTTCAATGGGGCAAGGTGAACATTATAAGAAATTTCGTGAAAGAGATGACCCAAAAACAATTTTTGGTGTTTATGTATTTTCCTTCTTTAAATTTTTGTAACTTCAGTTATGTCTACACCCATAATACACATAAGCAAATATACACATTGTGTAAGTAATTACTGAACTAAATAGAGAATTAATTGACTGTGACTTTTCCCTCAAATGTTATACAAGGTCATGTGTAGAAATATTTCAGTCTAGCCAACAAGGAAAAACCTTGGAATCCTTAAACTGGCTCATGAATATTAGCAATAAATTACGCATTTGCACTTGGTATCTATTTATTAAATAATTCAATTACTTTAAATTTTGTCTAAATATGTTTCACCAATAATTTATAAAATCTCCTGGCAGTTAATGAAATGAAAGATACCATATTCATTTTATTTCTACCTCCCTTCCTTTCTCCTCCTTCCTTCCTCCTTTACTTCTTGCACCTCTCTGTGTTTCAAGAGATGATAACAGGAGGGGTTTGAGATATACTAGAGATGTTATTAATTTATTCTGTGGCATATATCAGTGTCAGAATAGATAGAACATTTTAGATGAGTGAAATACATGATTCATATGTTTATGAGACCTGCGAAATTTTTAACAGACCTCTAATTTAAGAAAAAAGAATGTAACTCGCCTGCCTTCCTTTTTCTGCCATCTGCTCCCCAATCCTTTCTACTGATAATGCTACAAAGATTGAGAAAAACACTTCCTCACTGAGAGCAAGCTGGTCTCTCTTGCCATCCACTTTCATTATCTTGGTAACACAACTGCAGAATATACCATGTGTTTTTGATCTTTAGTTTCTTTGAGTGGAAAAACAGTTGAAGAATTGGATGTCAAATAGTTTTCAAAGGAACCACTGCTTGTACCCTGATAGATGAGAGTGCAGGACCCAAATGGTAAATATTTAATAACCTGGGATTCTCCTTCCCTTGCCTGTGCTCTGGCACAGATTTGTAATACTAATAATCAGCTTTAATTAATAGGTAGCTATGCCTGAAGTTACAGCCCTCCCAACAACAACAAATTATATAAACATCTTATTAAGTCTTTTACTGCTGATGCCTTGTTTGCTGCAATCATGCCCTCATGCTTTCATATGTATGGAACATGGCCCGATCCATCATAGATGTTAAAAAAAGAGTACTTGCTGAATTAAAAAAATGCATAAATAAATGAAGGCTGAAGTTTTCTATATCTTTCTTTGTAATTATATTCTATTATTTATGTAATTATAAGGTTGCCAGGTTTGATGAGGATGACGATGACAACAATAACAAAGCAAGTTCCTAGGTATTTGAGTGCTTTGCAATTTGTAAAATATTTTCACATATATTGACTCAACCAAGTTTTGTAGAGAAAGGAAAGAGGACTTGAATTCACTTATGTTTTTATAGGTGGTTAGTGCTGATAATTCTCATCCCAGTAATGTCTCTTTGTCACAATTCTGGTGCTTCTTTAATTATACTGAACCGTGGCTATAATGGATCATCTTAAACTGTAAGATATTTAGCAGCAAGCAAAGCTCACAATGTTAAACATATAAAGTTTTATTAAGACAACAGAGGACATTATCATCAAAATATTAATTGTCTACTATAAATATCAGCTCCTATGATGCTGTGTAAATACTATGCCATGAAATACACTCCTTGAATAACTTATCTTTTTATTACCAGGAACATATGATCAGGGACAGACATGAAAGAATAAAAGAAAAGTTATATTTGAGAGCAACACACTTCAGTTTTCTCTCTTTGGCAGTTTAGTTAATATTTAGTTTGAGAAATAATGCATTTTGCTCTTAAAAGTTTACAGCATCATTTCCTAAAGTTTATTATGCAAGATGGAAATCAGTATAACAAAATGTGATCAACATGGAGATATGTATTCTTTAAGGAAAGGCTGTTACTTACCTACAGGAAGTGTGGAGAGAAGACTGCCTCCAGCTCTCAGACCCTCAGGCTGGGCCTCAGATGCTGGTACTGCCTACTTGTTCTTCCTCATACTGTACTGAGGTAGGATGTGGCATAAAGATCCTAGGCCAAGCAGAGCTACTTTGATGGGCAATATGTACCCATCCTCCCCACTATCCCAGCACCCTAAACTTCATCTCAATGTCTACATCAGAGAGCACAACCAATAACACCAGAAAAATGACTTCTCATTAAACATTTGGAAAATCATCCAGGTTATGACTTCTGAACTTCTTAGAGCTTATAACTTGCTTTTATACATCATGAATCTCTGAGACCAGACTCTGCCATGCAGCATTTCCCAAACTTGACAGTATTTTTCCCCCAGAAGAGCAATTTACCAGATTATTGTTCTGCAGAAAAGTAGGTTAGAGAATCAGCACAGCAATCCCCATGGTCCACCATAGATGATTTCTCAGCCATGAATTCAGGTAAATATTTTTAAACATATTACATTTCACTGTACCACCTATTAAAGAATAATGAATTTCTAGTGTTTTTTTCCTGCCAGTTAAAAATAAAATTGTATCTGTTTTTTTCCTATATCTATCTTTACAATTCACAAGGGAAACCCTTGTCATCTTATATCTCTCTTATTTTCCCAGGACAAGTTCAGACTCCCTGTAGGTTCTTTCTTGCATTCTAAGCACTCACTGCCTCCTTTCCCACTGCCTGGCAACAGTTATAGCACTGTTGAACTGTAGCTATATTTACATTGTTGTTTTACCACTGTAATTATTTTAATGTTTACTTATAAGTTTTAATCTCAAACTTATAGAAAAGATAGAAGAATAAAACAAAAAAATTATATGCCCTTTACCCAGATTGACCTATTGTTAGTATTTTGCTCCATTTGCTTGCCACATGTTCCCTTCTGCATTTTCAAATATGTGTGTATATAAATATACATACATGTATTATTGTTTTTCATGAGCCAGTTAAGAGTACATTGTTTACATTACGGTCCTTTACCTTAAATATGTTAGTGTGTATTTCCTAAGAATAAGCATATTTTCTTACATACCTATAGTTCCCAACATCTGTAAAATTAACATTGATCCAATAACTTTATCTAATTTACTGTCTATATTTAAATTTTTCCAATTGACCCAGTAATGTCCTTTATAGCAGGTCTTCTCAGTGAGAAGGCTGTTCTTATCATGGTAAGAGACAAGATAATAATTCCATATTAACTGTATTTTTTTGAACATTGAATCTGGAGTGAAATCATCATCAACTAATATGTCTAAAACAGTTGGCATGTGTCAGGTATTTTTACATTGATAATCTCATTTAATTCTTTCAAGTAGTCTGTAAAATAATAATATTTTCATTTAGTAAGTGCTAGGACTAGAACTCAGGTTGTTTAAATTATTTGGCTAGGTTTAGAGAGAAAATATGAGATGACTAATCCATTAGACTAGCCTTCAGGGATCTTAGTTTCTCTATATTTGTCTATGGCACAGGTTCTACACATATAAAAATATTCAAAATTATTTGTTAAATCAACTGACTGAATAGATAGCTGGGTGAAGAGAGTGTCAGCGTAATGCAGCAGGTTCTCTGTTTCCAATTTCAACAATGGCATACAATGACAGAGCAGGCTTCTGTGCCATTTTTGTGTGTGCTGCTTTGTTATGGGCTATAGTGATGACTCTGCTGGAAAAAATAAATTATTTTAATTCTTTAAATTTTGTTTCATGGAGATGCCTTTATATTTTATGAGGAATTACATTTCTTGGCCATTGGGTTAACTTAATACAATTATGATGGTTTGGAGATTATACACACACACACACACACACACACACACACGCACAATCTCCCAGAGTTCTCTAAGATAGTGTAACTATAGTCATTTATATTCCACTTTTCTTAATTTGGGTAAGTTGAATTCATAAACCCCTACTGTTGTACACCTCTGTGGTCTTGCCCTTTAGAAACAGCACTCACAAGCCCTTGTTTTTGAAACTGTCCTTTTCATATTCAGACTTGGGTACAGCACAAGTTAGAAGAAGCAATTTTCTAATTCCATGGTGGCTTTATTAAATTACTGCACAGGCCATATGTCTCACAGACCTTCTAGAGTGGCAGGCCTTCTATTAAATATTTTGCTTCCTTTTTGTATTTGAATATTTTTATAAAAGAAAGAAAACATTAATGCAGAACTAGTAGGGCAGAAATACAAACAAACAAGTTCAGTTAGCAAAAAGCATTCTGGATATTTCCTGTTGGTACATGTCAGTTATACTTGATAACTTTGAAGGTGAAAAGGCTGAAGCTGGTCATTCTGGTTGGATTTCATTAGTCATTAATATATGTTCTGTCAAGAACCAAGAGTTATCAGCAATTTGGAGGGTTTAAAACACTGGTTTGTTTTCAATTACTTTCTAGAGTTTGATAACCTTGCTTACTGGAACTTAAAAATAAATTAAAAAACTAATATATTTATAATTGCATATGGATGAAAAATATGCTTTGGAGTTAAAAAGGAATGAATATGATTTCCCAACCACATAAACTCTAACATGGTATTTAATGCATTGGGTCTTTTTTTTCCCCATAGTAAATTGAGAATAATAATTACTAAGTCATAGAGAACTTTTGTAGATAATAGTAATGTAAAACTTTTTGTGTCATCACTATTAACCTGGTGTTTTGCTTCTCACTTTAACCTCAGGCAGCACTGCTGTAACTGCACAGGAGCTTCATTTCTTTAATATGACTTTTTCCTTAATTCAAACTAGCCTGTCCAGTCTCATAGCAGCATGACTTGCTTGCTTCCTTTCAACCACATGACTCTACCTTTCCACAGATTGCATGGTCCACTCCCTTAGGACTTCAGGTTCTGGTCAGCATCTAACTGCATTAAGAAAAAGCCTCAGGCCTGTTGATCAAAGGAACAGAGTTTTGGTCAAATTAAAGGTAACATCTTGACCTCAGTTGGATTTCAGCCTCAAACCCTTGAAGAGGGAATGACCCTACTGGCCACACCCTCATGAAACTAGACAAAACCAGTGCTGTAGCTGACTTCAGGACTTGATACAATGATCAACTACTCCCTACTCTGGCCACAATGAAACAGTAGATCCCATGACCCTAACTCTTAGTTACCATAATTTATTTTTTTCCCATATATAATCTATTTGCTAGGAGCAATCAAGGAGCCAGGTTTACTAGCTTGCCTGGGTCTAGGCTTGGTTCTATGTTCTTAAATAAATCCTTACTTTCTGTACTTCAAACTCCCTTATTGAGCTTTGGTACATGCAGACAAATGAACCCCTTTACTTGGGTAACATTCTGAGGCTTGTTATATTATTTTAGAAACAAAGAAATTGAGGTTAAATATTCCATCTGGGTTTGCACAGTAAGGCTGGGATTTTTATCCTGTTTTGTTAACTCTTGAACATAGGTTCTCAATCATAATCCTATACTTTCCTCTTCTGTGGAGAATAAAAATAAAGCCCTAGGGTCTTTGATGTTAGTTAGCTTTCTTCCTTCTATCAGATTTAAAATGGTAGAATGCTGTATGTGGGAGGAGGGAGATGGAAAGTAAATACAACTTTTTTCTCTCATGCTAGCTCTCAGAGTATTAAGTCAAAAAATGCAATACTTCTCTTCAGGTCCCTCTGAAGAGATTAACAAAGTCAAATACACACACTTAATTAGTGGAATGTGAAATAAACACTCTTCAAGGTTTCTTAGCCCTATGATGAGGTAAATTGCCAGCCAAAGTAGTGTGCAGCTGAGATGCAACAAAGCAGAGTATCTCAGAGAAGCGTGTGCAGTAGGTTTGGCTCAGCAGCAAAGGGAGTACTAAATGAATTGAATTTTAAGTCATCTGCAGATTAGACCATTAGTCAAAGAGACAGCTAAGTGGGCAGACACGGAGTCTGCATATTTAATAAGTTTTATTTACCAAACATCTTAAATCTTCTTCCTTTGCTTTAAATTCTCATAATTGGGTTGAATTTAGATGATGACAAAATGCTATTTGGTTAACCTGTTGCTTCCCAATCATTTTAATGTCACGGCAAATGCTGATATTGAGCATTAAAAAGAGCACCCATTGTTCCAGATGTCACTCATAAGCAAGTTTGGATGCCACTGAAAGGGTTCATCAGCTGCAAAATATTTTATATGTGAAGACTGGTGCTTGGCACAGCACATGCTAAGAGCCTTAACCTTCCTCTTTCAGTGCCTCACACAGGACCCAACTGCTCACACCTGAAATTGAGCATGGTGCTCCTTAGATTGGAGTACAGTTCCCTTCAGTGAAGTCCTGACAGTCTTGAATGGAAGGCGGCTCACTTTCTGCATTGAGCTGCTGAAGTAGGGTCATGCTGTGCTCAACCCTAAGGAACAGTAAATGCTGAATGTTGCTGACTATGCCTGTTGCTTGTGATGACTTCAGGGTGATGCATCACTCAATTATCCAAGTATTTCTTGATGAGGCTTTTTGTACAGCTCATTACCAGCCTAGGGATTCTATCTGCCCCAGGCCCTGCCTGGCAGTTTCAAAGATACACTGGCTCAGTATCATGCGCTGCACTTTTGAAGCATTTGCAAAGCACCAACATAGACATGGATCCATATTTTCAAACATTCATTTTGCATCCTTCTACTGCCACCTTATAGCCAGAGTAAAAAATGTCAAGAATTAGCAAGTAAAATTAGCTCTCAACTATCTGTTCTGTCCCATAAAGGATCCCATGTACTAAACGTTATGGGAGGAACAAAACAATGGGAGCTGCAAAGCCACAGAACTTGAAACTGGTTCAGGTGAAGAAATATTTTATGAATTGCTTCTATTATACTATAGTAGGCAATGTGTCACCAGAAGCTGACAAGGTTAGGAATAATCTCATAATTTACACTCCAGGAGAACTCACAAAAACATTTTGAGGTTGAGAGTTCATTGGAAGAGAAGAAATAGTTTCACGTATAGTGATCTGAGTTAGAGGGTTATAAATCACTATAGAAGTTAGAAGATTATTTTCCAGAGTATTTCAGGTCACCCAGATAGCATTTGTTAATATTTTTCCTAATTGCAAAAATTGTATTAACAAAACTAAAGTTAAATAGCTATCACTCATAATCCAACCACCCAGAAGCAGCTATTATAAATATACTGAAGATATCCTCTGAGTTATTTTTCTATAAATGCATAAATGTATATGAAACATTAGGCTAAACTTTGTTAGTAAAGTTTCTTATCATCAATTCTTATGTGTGTGTATGGTGGGGGGGTGGTTTACATACCATAAAGCAATTCTCTAACACCAGGTGGGTGTCCTACAATTCAACTAAATTCTGACACAATATACTTGAAAATAGTATCAGATTCAATCGGTTAAGGGCTCAGTCCCATAAGACTGCCTCCCCACACCCCACTTCAGATGCCAGTTGCAAGCCCAGGTTATTACTTGTGCAGAACCAAACCAGCTATAAATTGGAGGTCCTTACTACCCCCTCCTTGGGTTCAATTAATGTGCCAGAACTGTTCACAAAACTCAGGGAAATATTTTACTTCTTATATTACTGGTTTATTAGGAATAGTCAGAGGGAAGAGATGCATTGGACAAGGTATGGGGAAAGGGCTCAAAACTTCCATGCTCCTTCTGGCTGTACCACTCTTCTAGAATCTCCACATGTTTGCCAACCCAGAAGATCTCCAAATCCAGTCTTTTTTTAAAACAGAGGTTTCATCACATAGGCATGATCAATTAAATTATTGGCCATTGGAGACTGAACTAATCTTGTTGAAGAACCAATCCTCAATGTATCTGGACACAGGGTCTTTAAAGGTAATTAATATTAAATTAAGTCATATAGGAAGAACAGAGATTTCTCTTTCCCTTTTTTATCCCATCCTTCCTTCCTTCCTTCCTTCCTTCCTTCCTTCCTTCCTTCCTTCTTTCTTTTCTTTCTTTTCCTTCTCTCTCCCTTCCTCCCTCCCTTTTCTTCTCCCTCTGACTCCTCTCCCTCTTCTTCTCCTTCTTCCTTTCTCTCTTTATTTCTTATCTCTCTCTCTCTGACACATGAGGACATGTGATTTTCTTATTAACAGACTTCTTTTCTGTGTGTATTTAAAATATTGAAATGAATTTACTTTTCTAAATTTACATTGAATAACATCAAAGCTATTCCTAAATGTTCTGAGATAATGGGAAAAGGAAAATCTTGCTAAGAATTTTGAAACACCCCAGAAGAAGGTACAAAGTAAAATTTTTCCATAGGTGCATTAACATTAACACATTAAAGGATCTGCTGCTCTTAATGACAGTGCCTGTTTGTCAGACATACATTGTGAAAAATAGGGAGGAGAATGAACACTAAAGGGAGTGTGGAGGAAGAAATTAACTATCTCTAGGTCATAGCTGATGAGGAGTCCTTACTCTGAAACTGAGAACACTGAGGGGGATTTCAAGCCAGCATCTGCAGTCTTTAAATGCTAAAATGGAAGAAACAATCCAAGATTGTTATATGACCTTTCCAAGGTCACCCAGCTAGCAGTGAAGCCAGAATCAGAACTGCCCTCTTGAGTTCAGCTTTCTTTTCACTTCATAAAATGACAATCATGATTCATATTTGCAAATGTGACAATCTCATTTGTAAGGTTTCAAATCTATATTATAGAATATAGCTAATGCTTGAGCCAAAATAGAAAAAAATCTAAAAATAAAACTGACATTAAAAAAATTCCATTCTGTCTTCCTTCATTCCCTCCCCTTTTTCTTATTATACTAAAGCCATTTACAGAGAACATTACATTTTGGGAAAGATATAATATCTCCAAATCCCTTAATGAATATTGATTTAATTCTTCATCAATTCATTTGGTTCCATAAGCACTCCAGAAGGAATACAAATAGCACCTGTATTTAGAATTGATTTTTTTTTCCTATAGTGCCTCAGAAGGGAGGGGGGAGTTGAAAGAGTGGGACTATTTGGTAAAACTCTTTGCCCTTTTATTTTTGTAAATGTTGTCTTTTTTGTAAATGTCAAGTCCAAATTATAGGTAAGTATTGGCAGAGTTGCATAAACTATCTGAGACCCATTATAGCCTGTGGCATTTGTACTGCTAAATTTGTAATGAGTTGCAGGTGTTTGTGATTGAATTTTGTGTTGCCTTTGTGATTGGCTCATGGCTTCACAGTCCATTAAGGCTACACATTTTTTGTGGATTTAAAATTGAGGTGATGCAAAAACTCTAGTTAAAAGGTAAGGTAAATAGCAATGATTTTAACATAGAGAGAAATGTCTGTATGCTTTAGATCACTGTTGATTTTCACATTAATCCATGAGGGCAGTCACCAGTTCAGGAATATATCGCAGATATAATGATAATGGTTTGACGTATTTCATTGAGGATTGAAAATGGAATATACAATTTCTATTCCAGCAGTTCTCAGCACTTGTGTGAATGAAAATTACCTGAGATTCTTGTTTTAAATTAAGGTAGTTCTGGTGCCTCTTCTCATTTCTCCAAAAGTCTTCCTCTCAGACTCAATAGGTATGGGTTTAGAGGCAAGCTATATATGAAAAAGCAAGATCCATGGACATTCCTAAACAAATGTTTCATGAACAGGTCTTTGGAAAGCCATACCAGGATCACTTCCTTTGTTTTATAGATGAATGATGAAGGCCTGAGTTCACAGAAAAGAGATCTATACCTGTTTCCTGATGATTTCATAAAGAGGTAAGCTTGTTCATGTGGCTTCATTCCTACTTTAGTGTTAATTTTTTCTACTGCAGATTATCCACAAGCTTGAATGGAGCTATAAAGCTTGGTTAATTGTGCTGGATTACAGCAGAGGTAGCATACACTATACTCAGTCAATCAAGTCACTATATATAATCTGAAATGTATGTTCATATATTTTAGAGATATATGGGTGTACATGTGCATGTGTATGTGACCATGTGTGCAGTCAACAGGAAAAATAAAACAATAAAATATCGTGTCATGTCTTACCATGAAGATGGAGACTCTATATCTTTTGTATATCTCAATCTCTTTCAGTATCTTATCTAGCCTCATGATCATTACTACTAATAATCACATTAGTAGCAACTACTTCATGAATATTTACCATGCTCTTTCAATGAGATTTTGGTGTATATTATTTCAGTTTATTTTCACAACAGCCTTAAGAGACTGGCACAATTATTAGTGATTATCTCCCTTTGAAAGCTGAGGAAAACTAAGATTTGGAGTGTTTAAGTAACTTGTCCATGGTAAAAGAACTAATAAGATATGAAGCTAGAATTTGAACCTCAGAACCCCGATCCCAGAGTCAGAGCCCTTGAGAACCAATGGTCCAGTGTCTGCCTGCATGGATGTATAGAAACACCATTGCAGTCTGGACCTAGAGAAGGCTGATTATGAGGGAGCTGTCTTCAAGAAAGTGGAAATTAAATAAGCACTGATTGTATTTGCTTCATCTAATTTAGTGCTGCATTTGTAGATCATGCCAGTGAATATATAACTATATACATAAACTAATATCTGCAGTTTGATAAACTGCAGCTGAGTAAGGATCAAGCATAAATAAACCTATGTGTTTATATATGTATATATATATGTTTATGTAAATAGGTTCTATGTCTATGTCACGCATAAAATAAGCAGAAACGCTAACAGCAAGAGCACCAGAAATGCATCAGAACACAAATAGCTGTTTTTTCTTAACCCGTATTTAATTTGGTGAAGTTTCATTTTGTATTTTAATTTTGCCTAAAGCCTTGTTATCTTATTTAAATAAGACATTTGAATGATTTTTATGTACATATGCCAGATACAAAGTAGTGTTGATTGTTTGCTTAGTGTCTGGTATGCAATAGGCACCCGATAAATATTTTTGAAAGTGTGTGTTAGGCTATGTAGAAAACACCCATATACAATATCTGCATCAATTGTGACCCTGGAAGGAAAGAAATGCTCACATAAAAGGGTTTAACTAACCTTAATTAAGGAAAGGGCCATTTACAAAGTTTTGAACAGTGAGGCATGGAGACACTATAACAATAGTAGGAAGACATAACTACTTTTGAAAGAGAAAGAGTCAGGAATGGTGTAGTCAGTTGGGGCTTGGAAGAGAAGAAGACTTGCCAGGCAGGAGCTTGATCATAATCAGCTAGTGAAGAAACCACACTTGGACAGCAAGAGGATAGGTCTCAACAGGAAGAAAACATTTCTCCCATTGTTGGATCTAAAACAGACACAGGAACATGAATTTAGTTGATGCATGAATGCCAGGCACAGTGATAAGCAAGATGGGGAAGTGTAGGGAATGGAACTGGAGTGGAGGCAAATGTACAATAAGCTTTATATCATTTCATACCATCTTCCCAACAGTAATGTATGTTGGTAATTGGGACGAGTTTGGATTTCACTGAGATAACAATATAACTCCTCTGGAGAATTTTAGCTGGGAAATGTTGCCATTTGATTTATGTTTTTTCAAAGGTAATTCATGTTCCTGCATTGAGTATGGATTATAAAGGACAAGAGAACAGTTATGGAGAGCAGTTGGGGTCATAATAGTAGATAGGGTTAGGAATGAATAGAATTGAGATGTATTTTTTTCAGCATAAACATTATGATGTGAATGTGAGGAGAGAGAGGGGGGGAAGTGATCACTATAGTTTTGGTTTGAATAACTCTGTGAGTGGCAGTGTTATTTACTGAGATGGTTGTGGGTGAGAAAATGAAGAGTTCTGATTTTTGCATTTTACTTTTAAAATGCTTATTAGATACCCATGTAGATATTTTATGCACTCTCAGAGGTCAGTGCTAGAGATAAATTCTGGAGTTATTTGTTTGTCAATAGTTTAAAGTCATGGTGTTGTGGTTGGATTGTATTATCTACAGAGAAAGCATAGACAGATGAGAAAGTTGAACACATGACTGACTCAGAATTAAAGTGCTTTTTACACATGGCATTTTTTTGTGCCTTAACTCAAATTGATGACTAAAAGATTTTTTTCTCTGCTAAAATGCATTTAGCCTGTAAGTCAGTGGTTTTCAAATTTATTTCATATTTTTTAGACTCAGAAATATCTTGCAAGGCAAATCTTGTGAATAAAAACACTATATAAAATATATGAAATGTTAATTATATAAAGCTGGGTGATGGGTACATGGATGTTTATTATAATATTCTCATTATTTTAAAATATTTTTAAAGCTCTCCATAAAAAAAGAAAACAAGTTAAGAGTAGAATTGTCCTATTTGAAGTAGGGGTGAAGAATCTCAGTCTAGTTTACTCATCTCCTTAGCTGCTTCTATAAAATCCCTATAACTCCTTGGAAAAAAATTTTAACATTCCTGCCATTGACTAACACTTTTGAAATCTCTGAAATAATAATTATAATAGGAAATATTGCTCAATAACCCTAAAATACTTTGCAATTGTTATCTTATTAATGCTCATGACCATCTTATATGAGGGATACTATTAACATCCCAATTTTGCAAGTGGAGCCATTGTGGCTTAGAGAGGTCATGTAATTGGCTCAAGTTCAAGTAGCTGGTAATTGGAGGAGCTGTGATTCAAGCTCAGGCTGCCCAGCTTCACATTAATAAGTGCATTAATTAAAGCAGTTGACACTCAAATTAACTTCAACAACAAAAAAATAATAACTGCAAATGCAATCAGTCCTTTATTTAGGATGAGAGTTCTACAATTAAGGATAATATTAAAGATGTTGAAACATGTTGAATTTCTTTCATCATGAACTTTCTCTGCATTGTTTCTCAAAGCCACTTATATTTACAGAATATTAGTACTGAAAATGAATGTCAAATAGAGTAACAGTGACTTGCATTTACTCTTAACCTAGTGACAGCAAAATATGGAAGTTCAAAGAAATGATTAATTAACTCATTAGTGCACCAACCACATATAGTAACACCAATTCAAAGGCATTTGTACCAGGTTGCTTCTTCTTGACTAGACCATTATCACATTATTTTAGCTGAGATTTATGTCCTAATCAGAGAAAACTTTGATCCTGGAATTTTTTGGAGATCAAAGTTTTACATATAACACTGCACTTGACAAGGTATCAATGCAACACATGCTGTTTTAAAGTATGAAACTCATGCAAAGGAATAATTTGCATTGGTGCTGAGAAATGTAACTTAAATATGCAGTTTCTCCAATGCTCGGTTATAAACAATAATCTAGTTGAAATATGAAAAGAAAAGTGAATCTGTTATAACAATATACTTCTATTCACACTTTCCCTTTTTCTCTTCACTTTCTTCTCCTAAGATTTTAAGATATGGGTTTGCCTGGTGTGTGTGTTAGTGTGTATAAGTACATTTTATGCATAACATTGTTTTCTCCTAACTATGTCGAGAAAAGAGGGATTGTCAAATCTATATTCATAGTCTTATTGTTCTTTGGATTGCTAAATAATCCAGAATATATGTTATTATCTTTTTAAACATAGGCTTGATCCATGTGTAAGACATCCAAGCAAATACTATAAACATCCTGTCATTTCCAACCTCGCAGTTTCAGCCAGCAGAGTGACTTTTTTAATCACAGTGATTACAGTAAAACAGGTTCTTCAGTTGTGAAATGAGGTGAAGAAGAACATCCTATCTAAAATAATTGTATTGTGAGACTTCTGTCAAAGATGGAGGTGTAGGTGGATACACTGGGCCTCCTTACACAACCAAAAGAAGGACAACGACAAATTTAAAAACAAAAAAAACAACTAGAACTGACAGAAAATCAGACTGTATGGAAGCCCAACAACCAAAGAGTTAAAGAAGAAACATTTATCCATACTGGTAGGAGGGGCAGAGATGGGCAGTCTGGTAGAGAGGACTTATGGCAAGGCAGCAGCTGGCAGAGTGGGAAGTCCCACATTTGCATGGGGATAAACCATGAGGAACAACTGGGGAGTGAGACAGACTGTGCAACCCAGGGTTCTAGCACAGGGAAATGCAGCCTGAAAACCTCTGACTGAAAAAACCTGTGGGGGTTGAGGCAGCAGGAGAAACTCCCAGCCTCACAGGAGAGTTCATTGGAGAGACCCACAGGGTCCTGGAACAAAGACAAACCCACCCACCCAGGAATCAGTACCATAAGGCCCCAATTTGCTGTGGGTAGCAGTGGAAGTGACTGAAACCAAGAGCTGAACAAGTGGCATTGTTCCTTCTCGGATGCTTCCCCCATATACAGTGCCACAATGCAGTGACATGGGTTGTCCCACCCTGGTGAATACCTAAAGTTCTGCCCACTACTACATAACAAGTACACCAAGACAAAAAAAAATATGGCCCAAATGACAGAACAGATCAAAGCTTCAGAAAAAAATACAACAAAATGGCGAAGAAATAACCAACCTATCAAATACACAGTACAAAACACCTGTAATCAGGATGCTCGCAGAAATGGTTGAGTATGGCTGCAAGGTAGAGGAAAAAGTGAAGGCTATGAAAGGCGAAATAAAGGAAAATGTACAGGGAACCAACAGTGACAAAAAGGAAACTGGGGCTCAAATCAATAGTTTGAACCAGAAGAAAGAAATAAACATTCAACCTGAACAGAAAGAAGAAACAAAAATTCAAAAAAATGAAGAGAGGCTTAGGAACCTCCAGAACATATTTAAACATTCTAACATCCAAATCATAGTGCCAGAAGGAGAAGAGGAAGAGCAAAAATGGAAAATGTATTTGAGCAAATAATGAAGGAAAACTTCCCTAGTCTGGCAAAGGAGATAGACTTTCAGAAAGTCCAGAAACCTCAGACAGTCCCAAACAAGTTGGACCCAAGGAAACACACACCAAGGTACATCATAATTACATTCCCCAAGATTAAAGATAAGCAGAAAGCCTTAAAAGCAGCAAGAGAAAAGGTGGCAGTTACTTACAAAGGAGATCCCATAAGACTATCAGCTGATTTCTTGAAAGAAACCTTGCAGGCAAGAAGGAGCTAGAAAAAAGTATTCAAAATCATGAAAAGCAAGGACCTACATCCAAGATTTCTCTATCCAGCATGGCTGTCATTCAGGATGGAAGGGCAGATAAAGTGATTCCCAGATAAGGTCAAGTTCAATGACTTCATCATCACCAAGCCCTTATTATATGAAATGGTAAAGGGACTTATCTAAGAAATAGAAGATCAAAAATATGAACAGTAAAATGACAACAAACTCACAACTATCAACAACTGAACCTAAACCTAAACAAAAACAAAAAGCAAGCTAAAGAAACAAGTTGAACAGGAACAGAATCACAGAAATGGAGATCACATGGGAGGTTATCAGTGGGCAAGGGAAGGGGGGAATGAGGGAAAAAGTTCAGGGAATAGGTAGCATAAATTGTAGGTAGAAAAAAGATGGGGGGTGTTAAGAATAGTATAGGAAATGGAGAAGCCAAAGAACTTATATATGTATGACCCATGGCCATGAACTAAAGTGGGGAGAGTGCCTGTGGGACGGGGTATGCAGGGTGGATGGGATTAAAGGGGGGGAAAATGGGACAACTGTAATAGCATAATCCATAAAATATATTAAAAAGCAAAAAATAAAATCATTGCATTACAACTCTATCTGAACCTTAATTTTGAAATAAAATTACTTAAAATGGCATCGTTTTAGTCTAGATGAGTTTGTGTGCTCTCCCCACCCAAACTCCCTCACTGTCTAGGTTCTCTCCACTCTTTCTTTCTCTTACTTCTCCTCCTCCTGTTTCCCTCATCTTGTATCTTTCCATGTTTTCTTCTCTTCCCTCTCTATCTTTCTTGTCTCCATTGTCTTATAAAACACAGGAAAAGGGTAGATTTAATAAGTCTCAGTAATGGTTCAAACTTACTCAAAGATAAAACTGTTTTTGTTTTTCTTTTGAATAACAGTATTTAATATGGTCTAATTATATACCTATTATTTATTAGATCTATGCTTGGAAGAATAATAAATTAAATGAACAAATAAGGTTAACTTTTCAGGGTTTACACTTTTTTTATATAAACTATACCAAAAGAGCAGATCTGAACAACTTTTTCCAACCTACAAATCTAAACTAAATTAGAACCAGCAATGAATATCAATACTTAAACAAAAGGTAGGCTACAACTTTATTCTAAAATATTTGAAAACTCTTGCTTGGAAAAAAGAAGGAAGTAGTGTCCAAAATCCACACACATTTTATTTTTGTTTAGTTTGGTGAGGATACTCATCATGCTTCAAAGACATAGTAAGATGGAGAAAGGTGAAACCACCAAATCTATGAAAATCAAACCAATCTCCTTCAACCTAGAAAGGGAGATAGATACAGAGAATGGATAAGATGGATAACTCTTAATTAATTAGGAGTAGTATAGAAATGACTGCTTGGGGGAGGTAAGATAAATAAATTTGAACACACAAAAAAAGAATCTGTCAGACACAAAACATCTATTCTGGATGCTATGTATGTAAAATTCAAAGCTTACAGAAACCTCACAGAATTAGAGTACCTCCATCACAAAAGTAAATTAATAGGATTGTAGGAAAAAGCATATTGGTTTGGGGCATTTTGTTTTCCTGTAAAGAGAAAATATTCAATGTTTTCAATTAAATATATGTTATAGATTTGGGGGTATATTTTGTGATACGTATTATAAATATTTTTATAGATTTTTAAACCCATAATAGAAAGGAGGTTCCTTTCTATTCTTAATTATGTATTTTTCATAAAAATACTGCATTTTATCAAATGTGTTATCAAGCATCAGAATTGGACTCAGATATGGGGGAAATTTTAATATTATCAGACTGGGAATTTAAAACCCTGTAGAAATTCCTATAGTAACCATTTGTGCCTCAACTATTTTTCTGTGTAAATGTATATATATTTTATTTTCAATCAAGGACATTTTCTTCATTGCTTTTAGAGAGAGGAATGTAGAGAGAGAGAGTGGGGAAAAGAGACATCAATGTGAAAGAGAAACATTGATTGGTTACCTTCTTGTATGTCTCCCGACTGGGAATTGAACCTGCAACTTGGGTATGTGCCCTAATGGGAATTGAACCCATGACATTTCTATCTATGGGATGATGCTCCAGCCAAATGAGCCACACTAAGGATTTGTATAAATATTTTAAGTTAAAGAAACAATTACTATCATAGTTATATGATACATAGATTTACTATATATTCTAGTGTCAGTTTCGTTCATTCTTAGAAATATATCTTGCAAATATCTACACTTAAATTGCCACTAAGTTATTTTTAATATATTATATTAGTTTTAACAGCTATCAAATTTTTAGTAATTTTCTTTCTAAATTCTCAATACCAGTAATTTGTGTCTTCTCTTTTATTTTCGTTGATCAATTTTGCTAGGAGGACATCCATTTTATTGGGCTTTTCAAATACCTAACATTTATATTTGTTGCTTCTTTCCTCATATACTTATTTACTTTTATCAGTATTTTTATCTTTATTGCTTCCTTCTTTCTAATTTCTTTGTATTTAATTGCCTTTATAATTCTAACTTTTATGTTAAATACTTAGTTTATTTCTTCAGCCTTTTAAAAATATATAGATTTAAGATTGTGATTTCCTTATAAAGATAGACTTATGTGCACTTCACTTATCATTTAGTTAAATGTATTTTCTATTTTTCTAGTTGTTTTTTTATTTTATTTATTTTTTAGAGAGGGAAGGAAGGGGGAGAGAGAGAGAAACATCAATGTGTGGTTGCTGGGGGCCATGGCCTGCAACCCAGGCATGTTCCCTCACTGGGAATCGAACCTGCAATGCTTTGGTTCGTAGCCCACGCTCAATCCACTGAGCTATGCCAGCCAGGGCTCTAGTTTTCATTTTAATTACCAATTTTACCCTAAATTAGTTAGATATCTAGTTTCCAATTTCTGATATATGAGTATCTTCTGCTTATCAATTACATTGATTATAATTTAATTTATTTTGGTCAACTCAATGGAATTTTTCAATGGAAGTTTTGAGTTAGCATATTATGAATATTTGATGATGTTTCATGTGAGCTTGAAAATTATATGTATTCTGCAATTGTGTGCAGAATTATCAATTACATTAATATTACTAATTATAATGATTCAATCCTCAAGATCTGAAAGAAATATGAAAGGTGGTATGTGACCTTTACTCTATCATTAGGAACACATGAAGATTTGGCCATTGGTGCAATTCTACTTGTGACACTAACTCAAAGACCTTAGCAGAGTATGTTGTATCTAAGATAAATGCTATATACTTATTGAGTGCCTGAAATCTATTGTTGAATTAGTTTATTGAGTTATTTGTAATTGATGAGTAAGCAGTAAAGTGATAGTTTCTATTTTGCTCAAGTACATTCATTATTAAGTTTTGCAGAAAGCCTCCATGAGGAATAAACCATTTCTGAGGTCACTGCCCTGCTTCTTAGCTATATAATTGCTCATACTTACAGGTAAATATGAGTTTGCTCCTTGAGAGTACAAGCTTCTAGCCAGGGGTGTCCAGCCTTTTGGCATATCTGGGCCACACTGGAAGAAGACTTGTCTTGGGCCACACATTAAATACACAAACACTAATGAAAACTGATAGGCAGAAAAAAGGTTTTAAGCAAATTTACAATTTTGTTTTGGGCCGCATTCACAGCCACCCTGGGCTGCATGTAGCCCATGGGCTGCAGGTGGACAAGCAGATCTAAGTCTTATTTTTCAAATTATTGACCTGAACATTTCCTGAGGAATCCTGATTATACCTTTTACTTCTGAGTTTATGAAAAAGCCCTCATTTCTCCAGAACTATACTTGTATATACTATAAGTACATACATAGGCTATAGGTGTTTTCCTAAGTCTGATTCATATTTTTCTTTTGGGACCTTCTAACATTCTATGCCCATATATACTATTTTCTGTTTCTCAGCACTATTTATTAATTTTAAATACATGTCCTGAATGTTAACAATTTTGGATATAAAGATAGGTCTGTGTACTCAGGCATACATCTTGACCATTTCCTGGCCATTTTCTTCTTCCATGTCTTTCCAAGTATCTCGTTCAAAGAGAACTGGAGAATTTCCCCTGTTTATTCTCCAGTAATAAATTTAATGCAGAATGGGTGTGTTATCACAATTGTTCAAAGTGAAGAGACTCATAATATGCTGCCTCCCAAAAGGCTACTTTCACATATGGGTTATTGTAAATTAAAGGCCTTTGAGAATCAACAGGTACAGAAGGAGACCTTCTCAGATTTTCCCTTAACAGAGTAAAACTTCTGGGAAATGAGGTGTGCCATAAATCTTATTCCTTAGAGGAGTTTAATTGCCATTAGAAAATGGAATGTCAGCACAAAAATGGGCCTGTACAAACTTTACTAAATAACCTCTGTTTTCCATTGTTTTCTCCATATATTTGCCTCTCACAATTTACCACCCCTCAAATCTCAAAACCTTTTTCCTTTCTCTTGACACTTCTCCACAAATTTATTGTCTTTTGTTAAAATGATATATGAGGACTGAAAAATTCCAACTATTGTTAATATAATGAGAATGGTTTGCTCGTCATTGATGTAACCTGGCAGCCAAGAAAAGTGGCCTGGGATACACATGCATGAACAATGTTGACTTCACTGTACTAGTCAGTGGGGGTGGTTGATGTCATTGAGTGAGCATGTGTACTGTGCGGCCGTTGCATTCAAAGTGACTGAGTAGAGCAATGAATCTGAACATTTTATGTCAAGTTTGAATATCCCTTCCCAGAAACTATTTGGAAGATTCAGAAATATAGTGACCAGTTAGCCACAGCTGTGGGCGACTGGGGATTGGCAGCTTAATCATGACAATGTGTCTGCTCATGCATCATGTCTTGTGCAGAGTTTTATGGCAAAACATCAAATCACCCAGGTGACTCAGTCCCCCTACAACCCAGATTTCGTGCCCTGTGACTTCTGACTTTCCCAAAAACTCAAATCATTTTCAAAAGGAAAGAGATTTCAGACTATTGATGAGTTTCAGAAAAATACCATGGGACAGCTGATGGTGATTGGGAGAACTGTGTGAGGCACCAAAATGCCTACTTTGAAGGGGACTGAAGCATTATTGTCCTATGTACAATGTTATTTTATATTTTATCTTCTTCAGTAAGTGTATCTAATTTTCATAGTATGTAACTGGATACTTTCTGGATAAACTTCATGTAAGCATCTGAGTCTGATTGCCTATTTGGAGTTTTTATTTCATTTTTATGATATGCCCTACATGCATAGGACATAATCATTTTTTCTTCTGTTAATTTGCCTTTTGTCAATTCAATTTTCAGGGTCCAGGTACTCTATCTTAGAAAACAGAGAAAAAAAAGTTTTATTCTTTTCCTCTCCTTTACAGTAGAGTATCCACAGTATATGAAAATATAGGTGTGCTAAGTACTTCCAATCTTGCAGAGTAGTAGGCCTAGTTATATTTTCAATAGAGTCTATTGGCCAAGAAGTGTGAATAATTTTAGGCAAGGAAAATGATGGAGGCTATGGTAATAAGATAAGAAATTAAAATATATATTGAAGTTAATGGATAGTTTAGCTAGAACAAAGGCTCAAGAAACAAAGGACTGGAAGATGAGACTAGTAAATAGGAACCCAACATTATAATTTAAACTATGTCATTCCCTTGTATAAAACACTTACCCTTGCATAAGCAACAAAATCTTTAACCTGTCTTTACAAAGATCTGTATAATCCACTCTGTATCAACTGCACCAGGTTGAACTCCTAACTCTTGTTTATTGTATGAGCTGTAGCTCACTGACTCTGTTTGGTTTCTCAAATGTGTTTGTCCCTCAAATATTCTCATGACTTGTCATATGTGTTACCAAACCAAAGTGGGGTTTGGCTGCCTGCTGCCACCAATAGGCAAATTCTGGAGGCAGAGGTTGGTGAGAAAGGAAAGTGGGCTTTATTCAAATGCTGAACAATCTGGGAGAATGGCCAACTCTTGTCTCAATAGCCCATCCCCTCCAGAAACCCATAGGAAAACCCAGCCACCCTTAGCCAGACCAAACCCAAAGCAGTGTCCAGAATTCCTTCTCCCATTTCAAGTACCATCTAGAAAGTCACAGGTGGCTGCTAAATGATTATCCAGACAGGTCTCAGGCTGTCTCCTTGGAAACTGTGTGTGTAACTAGCATTTCCATTGACCATATGGTTCCCAGGGCAAGAAGGTCCCAGAGATACACTTGCCAGACTGTTACCAAGGTGGGCAAGAGGGTGTCCTTTCATTCCTCTGGTTTTATATTCATTCTCCATGTAGGTCAAGCCAGGTGCTTTTCTTAGCTCAAAGTTCCACGTGCTCTGAGAGGGTCTGGCCTCCAAACAATTCTTTCTGTTCTCCAGCCTAAATTAGCAAGTTTCTTTAATACAGCACCTCCCCCTGCTCCCATCTGGACCTCTATAGCACTTGTGCCTGCCTTCCTTAGTCTCATCCCCAATCAGGTACCAGAAGAGAGTAGGAGGGCTCTCCCATCCTATTTAATTGTCTGCTAACCTTGTGCATGCCCAGTGTAAGCTTCCTTTTGTTTCCATCTTGACTGGGGGGAGGGAAACTGCACCTGGGGTATCAGTAACACATACTGTTCCCTTGTCCAAAATCAATTCTAACTTTTTTTAAAGAAAGCTAATTAATATTTCAGATCTCACCTAAATTCTCACCTTGCTAAAATGCAGTTTCTGATCCCTCCTTTTAATAACTTATTATATTCTCTGATAATGCCCTATAACTCTAGTTCATAGTACTTTACACAAAACTTATTGAATAATTTCTTATGCAACAGTTTCATTGGGTGTTTCTCCCCTGACAGAAGAATAGAAGCTTTATTAGGGCAGGAACTGTGGCTTTCTTACTCAGTGACTGAAGATCTACACAGAATAATTTGATTCCAACTGAAAAAAAAACTTTTCAAAATAATCAAACTTAAGCTAAAGACATACTGATTACTAAAACAAAAGTACACATAAAGATTTGAAACAATCATCCTCATGTATATATTTACTTTCATATAATATTTTAAGGTACATAGGTAAATTTATTTTTATTTCATTTTCAATTATAAAGCTGAAAATGTCTTATACTTAATTTTAACAAACATATCGCAGGTTTGTGTAGTAAAAGACACTGAATTAAGAATAGGAAAATCTGTAGTCTAATTTCTATTATTAATGGAATGACTTAATTTACCTCTCTGATGTACCTAAATCATTGCTAGAATGTGAGGTTTGAATAGAACCATGTATATAAGTTGTTATGAAATTTTAAAATATTTTATTTTTTATGGAAAATGTCTTTTTTCTTTTCTCCTCTTTATCGCCCCTCCACACTGCACCCACACCTGCCCTCCAGCATTCCTTCCCCCACCTTATTTCATGTGTATGGTTTATACTATAAGTTCTTTGGCTTCTACATTTCCTATACTATTTTTAACCTCCCCTCCACCCCTACCCTATTTTATGCCTACCAATTATGCTTCTTATTCCCTGTATCTTTCTATCTCCCTCCTTTCCCTACCCTCCCCACTGATAACCATCCACATGATCTCCATTTTTCTGGTGCTGTTCCTGTTCTGGTTGTTTGCTTATTTTTGTTTTGTTTTTTTTTTTAGGTTCAGTTGTTGGTAGTATGAGTTTGTTGTCATTTTACTGTTCATATTTTTTTATCTCCTTCTATTTCTTAGATAAGTTCCCTTAATATTTCATATAATAGGGGCTTGATGATGATGAATTCCTTGAAGTTGACCTTATCTGGGAAGCACGTTATCTGCCCTTCCATTCTAAGTGAAAGCTTTGCTGGATAGAGTAATCTTGGATGTAGATCCTTGCCTTTCATGACTTTAAACACTTCTTTCCAGTTCCTTCTTGCCTGCAAGTTTTCTTTCGAGAAATCAGCTGATAGTCTTATGTGAACTCCTTTGTACCTAATTGTCTCCTTTTCTCTTGCTGCTTTTAAGATTCTCTCCTTATCTTTAATCTTGGGGAATGTAATTCTGATATGCCTTAGTGTGTTCCTACTTGGGTCCAATTTCTTTGTTACTCTCTGGGCTTCCTGGAAGCCTATATCTTTTGCCAGATTGGGAAGATTTTCCTTCATTATTTGTTCAAACATATTTTCAATTTCTTGCTTTTGTTCCTCTCCTTCTGGCACTCCTATGATTTGGATGTTGGAAAGTTTAAAGTTGTCCTAGAGGTTCCTAAGCCTTTCTTCATATTTTTGAATTATTGTTTCTTCATTCTGGTCCATTTGGACATTTATTTCTTCCTTTTGCTGCAAATCATTGTTTTGTGTCCTGGTTTCCTTCCCTTCACTGTTGGTTCCATGTATATTTTGCTTTATTTCACTTTGGGTAGCCTTCATTTTTTTCTTCATTTTGTGACTGAACTCAATCAATTCTGTTAACATCCTGATTACCAGTGATTTGAACTGTGCATCTGAGAGGTTGTGTATCTCCTCATTACTTAGATCTTTTTCTGGAGTTTTGATCTGTTCTTTCATTTGGGCCATATTTCTTTTTCTTGGTGCACCTGTTGTAAGGGGACAGAGCCTTATGTAGTGTGCTGTCTGTGGGGGGAGGAATCAGAGGGAACAATGCTTCTCCCTTGCTCTGCTCTAGTCCCACTTTCCATTGAACTCTCCTGTGAGACTGGGAGTTTCTTCTGCCATTGTAACTCCAGTGGTATTTTACCGCTAGAGATTTTGAATCTTTTTTTTTTTGATATTTTATTTATTTATTTTTAGAGAGGGAAGGGAGGGAGATAGATAGAGAGATAGAGAGAGAGAGAGAGAGAGAGAGAGAGAGAGAGAGAGAGAGAGAGAGAAGCATCAATGTGCAGTTGCTGGGGGTTATGGCCTGCAACCCAGGCATGTACCCTGGCTGGAAATCGAACCTGCGACACTTTGGTTTGCAGCCCGCACTCAATCCACTGAGCTATGCCAGCCAGGGCAAGATTTTGAATCTTTAGTTTCCTATTCAGCTAGCCCTGCCTCTCCTGTGCAGTCTGCTGTCTTGCCATTTGTCCTCTCTGCTCAGCTGCCCATCTCTGCCCCTCCTACCAGTATGGATGAATGTTTCTTTAATTCCTTGGTTGTCAGAGTTCCATGAAGTTTGATTTTTCTTGCACTCCTGGTTGTTTATTGTTTTTAAATTGGTTGTTTTCTTTCCTTTGGTTGTGCAAGGAAGTGAAGCATTTCCTCTTATACCTTAATCTTGGCCAGAACTCTGACATTTTAAAATACTTTATATTTTTTGCCCCTATTGTTATTATCTGAACATTCTGAAGTATTTAAGGAATTGTAACCATCATATTAAATTTAGAGTTTTATTATAAGAAATTTCCTAGAACATTTTGATTTTTACATATCCTCCTATGTTCAGTATAACTTTGTGTTAATAAATTAATGGGCTTTCATATTATTAGTAGTATATTCTTAATTTTTTTTAAAGTAATCAAATAAACTACCTGTCTTGGTTCATCTTTTTTTTAAAGATTTTATTTATTTATTTTTAGAGAGGAAAGGGAGGGAGAAAGAGAGAGAGAGAAAAACATCAATGTGTGGTTGCTGGGAGCTGTGGCCTGCAACCCAGGCATGTGCCCTGACTGGGAATTGAACCTGTGATGCTTTGGTTCGCAGCTCGCGCTCAATCCACTGAGCTACACCAGCCAGGGCTATTCTTAATTCTTAATTAAAAATGTCTTTTACCACCTTGACACTTTCCAGAGAATGCAACCTTGTTGTTATTTTTGTTTGGGATTATTTTTAGAGCATTGGGTATATATTCCCTTGTAGGATCATGGCATACTCAGTGATAAATGTGAATAAGATTACTCTTAGTCTTGCTTGTATCAGGATCATCTTTTATAGCACCAGGTTTATTGGGATATTTATTTTACATCCAGACTATACTTCTGGTAAGGACTCTGGTTTTTAATAAATGGATCCTGATAAAGGTATGTGTTGACCCGGGTATACAATATTATTTTCAGCTATTTTTTTAGCTATTTGCACAAGATAACAAATGTGTCTGCACACATCAACAACAGCCAGAAGGAAAAAAGATGTTTTGTTGCTCACTAGGGTCTCTTCAATGAGGTGTCAATCAAAGTGTGTTAGTTGAGTTGTCAGTATTGCATTAATATTGAAATGAGCAGTAAGCTTTACAAAACAATAAAGACAAGTTGGAGAACCACCAGCAAGTCATTGATTTTAATCTTAGCCAGATTAAATATTCATTTGACAAACTAAAAATATCATATAAAAACAAACAACATAAACAATTATTGCTTTTAGGTCATTCTTTTAAAGAATGAAGGGAAGTGGGACTGGCAACTATTCTTAAATTAGTAGTTTGCAAATATGGAACATTTATTGTTTGATTTTTGCCTTCCTTACAACCTAAATTTGGCAGAAACCCTACAATATATTCTCAGAAAAAGAAAAAAAAAACAGACATTTCAACCATCTGCCAGATATACCTATCAAATTATTCATTTCTCAGGCTGCTTAAGGTTATTTAAATTCATAGCTTTTCAAACTACTGACAAGGTTTGCACACTGTGAAGAAAATGAATATTGTTAAGGGTTAAATGGACAGCTTCACACTTCAAATGCATTATAAATTCACCCCAGGCACTCTCCTACTGATTTTTCTCTTTATTATTTTATTTTACAATCAGAGACTTTTCATAATTGTGGACCATACTGACAATCTGCCTGACAATGGAAAGATTCAAACAAAACTGACCTAGGTATAGGACAACAGTTGCATTTTACCTCTGAGGAAACAAGCCATCACATAAATTTTCGATATACAAACAGTGCTTTCAGAAAGAAAGATCCATGAAGCTGAATCCATATTCTGCCTTACTGGACATATATACCCAACTCTATGCAATTTGATGAGGAGACATGGTTTGATAAGGAGACAGGTGAGATCACCTTGAGAAGTGGTCATCATTAAAATTCAGGCTGTCTATCAAGAAAAATTGTCTCCCAGAAATCAATACCTTAAAAAACCCTTGTGGTCCACTGTTCTGCCAGACACTTTCAAATTTTTATAATGCTTAAAATAGTGTAAAGGAAGTAGAGGTTCCATGTCTTTGATTTTTCTTTTGTTTTCAATTTTTAAAACTTTTTATCTTTAATCTTTTTATCATATTCTGTCAGTCTTCAATCAAGTTTCATAACTCAAAGACATACATTTAGACCATGTGTAGTTCAAAGGATGTTGACCTTTGATTTACAAAAGCCCCTTAGGTTTATTCTATGTTTTTCCTTAGAGGTTTTTCCTTTCCATATGCCAGCAGGTTAATGCAAACAAAAGGCCTGCTGAGTTCAGGACATGACACAGGATGGATTCTGGACCTTGCTCCCTCTGGTGGCCCTGGGGCTATATTTCACCATACTTCTTTTGGTTGATTGGTTTGCAAAATTGCTTCAGTGAGAGTTTGCAAAGAACTTTAATATAATTTGATGCAAAGAGACAATCATCTGTGAGTGTGTGACAGGTATTGCATGTTTGCAAATACTTATGTTTGGATTTGGATGATAGGACCCCTGTAATAAAACCTTGCTCTTTCCTATTTGACACAGGGCACAAGACATTCTGATCCTGACTCAGAACTAAATGAGTAGCCTTAAGTCAGGTGCTTAACTTTTCTAAACCTTGACTTTTCTCACCTGTAAAATTGGACTAATAATTCTAGGTCAGAGAGTTCTTAAGTTCAATAAATGAGACAATGTATTAAAAGAGCTGAGATTCATGATTTTTTTGCCCTGGAAAAATGACTATTGAAAATGAGAGTTGTGATATGGTATTTGATATAATGATATCATTTTATCAACATAATTGATAAAATGATAGCTGATAGTTATAAGGATAGTTCTGACCAGTTTTATGTAAAATGGAGTTAGATTCTTAACTTATAAATTATGAATATTTTTCCTTTATTGTTTGGTAGTCCCAACATATAGAAATTGGAAATTGTTCGTATCTTCCCTCTGTTGGTAGAGACAAGATTACAATTATGAATAGCTGAGTCTAGGCAAGATCATACAAGTCTGAAACTAAAATACTGTGCTTAAAATAGCACTCACTAAATCAAAATCCTCATATTTCATATATTAATAAATTCTGCAGTGTTATAGTAGATATTGTTGTTTCAGTAAATATCAGATTAATTAGATGGTAATAAATAAACAACAACAAAAATGATACTTTTACAAAGATAGGGGACATTTGGCCACTTGCCTAGTGGGAGTTTAGAAGCAGTAGAGCACATGTAGGTTCTATTGTCAGGTGCCCCGAGTTCAGATTCTGGCTCATTCCTGGAAGGTGGTTGTGACCATAAGATTTCTAAATATCTCTGTGTCTCAGTTTCCACATCTGTACTAGAAGGATAATAATGGCTTTCACTTCATAAGGTTTTTTAGAGGATTACATAAATTCATACGTATTTTTGGATGTGAGATCATAAATAGCCAATAATAATACTAGCTAACCCTGTATCAGGCAATGCCACATGCACTGCCTGATAAATGTGTCATGATATGTTTAAAACTTAAAGAATGTACTACTTGAATATTCTTAAGATGTTTAGATATGGGATTATAGTTAATGATCATCTGTGAAATAATGAGGAGAGAATGAATAGATGTTCTCTTTTACCCTTGAGCCTTAACAATATGCTGAATGTAAAGCAATAAGACTGGTTAGATAGAAATAGGATTTCCTAAACCTGGAATACATTGTCCATTTAAGTGGATTATTGAAGGAGGTGGTAAAATTTCTCTCTTTGAAAAACTTTAAAAATAAAATTGTTAAAGGTGAGAATGATGCTATTGAAGCTCTTTATACCTGAAGGCCCAGGGATAAAAGATTAGACTATTTGATTTTTATTTTTACAAGTCATTTTCAATAACACAGGGCACACTGAAAAGACTCAGGTCTGATAACTATTCTCCCCCATACCCTAGGGCAGATACTGATGATGCAGAATTACATGGAGATTCTGTAACCAGCACTCAGAGCAGAATGTCAGGACAGTGTGAGGTGGAGAGCTTCCTCCCTGAAGTAGCTGGCATTCCACAATTGCAGGTGGAGCAGTAAGCAGTGTTTCTGTAGTACTTATCCATTGAGTCTTATTTTTCTTCTCTAAAACTATAAATAGCTAATAAACATATACTTGATTCAGCAAGATAAAAGCAAACTAAAAGTTATTAGGTGAGTCTTTCTAGACTTTGCGGAGATGAACTTGGTAGACAGTCAGGAATGAGATTCTTACAAACAAATATTGGCTGTCTGGTCCTGCATAATTGATAGAAGTGGATGCTGATTTTTTTCTAACAGCTATCAAAAGGTAGAAAACAACCAGTTACATAATTTGGGTGTCCAAAAAACAAAAATAAGCCAATTAACAAAAATAATGAGTTTCAGATAGTGTAATCATTCCTGTTTATAGATTCAATGGGAGAGTCTTCCTTGGAATCCAAGTAAAGAACTCACTGTGTAAGGTTATGAGAAACAACCTCCAAAGCAGCCTTCTAGTGCATACAAAATGCACTCTAGCTGACTGAGTCTGCAATGTAGGCTAACGGAGGACAAAACAAGCCAGTATAACATCACTACAATAGCATAAGCCACCAGGCAAAGATTTGTCTCTCAGTGAATGCTAGAGTTTGAGTATTTGGCTTAGATGCAGAAACTACTCTGTTTTCTCTAGTTAGGAGAGTATCATGAATAAAGCAGAGGTGTAGTCCTAATGGTATTAGGGAATTTCTCAGAGCATAAAATAGGAACTAAGGTAGCAGAAAGCATGCAGATGTAGTTATCCAAACTGCAACAAAAATAAAACTGGTGTCTCAGGAACATTGCTGAAGTCCAATTATAGACCCGAGATACAAGATCAGAATCAAAACCAAAGCAAGAGAATCTGAATATGTATTTCTAAAATGATTGGGAAGGATCAATTAAGTTCACTCCAATTCAAGTGAGAGTAGAGCTAGAATAAGATTAGAGGAGGATGAGATCAAGCAACACAAGCTGAGGAAGTGATGGGATATTATTGGAAGACATCATGAGTTGATTTGTCTTCCTCTCAAATAGAAAATCTCAGCATACTCATTTAAATAGAGTGTTGTAAATGGACAGGTACACACTAAACTTTTCAGAAGGCAATTTGAAGCTTCTCCTCTGTCATTAGGCTTGTTTAGACTACTTCCTTTGAATCCTCAATAACTTTCATATAACTCCAAGATGTGCTACTATTTTAGAAACCCTATAACCCCCTCAGATCTGTATTTCTATTATGACTTCAATTTTACTTTTAAAGTCCTTTAGTCTTTTTGCTACTTCATTACTTCCTTTTCATACCACTTACCTTATAAATTATTGTTTTTCAAATTTTGACCATATTATCCTTGCTTACAAATAAATTTATTTATTTAATGCGGGTTAAAATATTACTTCATCTATTTCTATCATATTCTATATATTCATCCTTAATAGTTTAATTATCCCCAGGCACTTTATTGTATTGTGGCAGGCTGTGCAAAAATTAGGTAATAGAGCCCAGCAGGAACAATAATAAAGAAAAATGAATTTATCTAACATATTGAAAAATCATTTATCTCTTTTGAGGATTGATTTAACAAAACAAAATGGAAAAGTCAGATGTCTTTTTGAGATTGTTGCCATTATGTAGGTGACACGAGTAACAAGGGAAATCATTTTGTGCTTTGGAAAACAATTCTCTGTTGCTACTTTTTCATCTTTGTGCA
This sequence comes from Phyllostomus hastatus, assembly GCF_019186645.2. NCBI lineage: Eukaryota > Metazoa > Chordata > Mammalia > Chiroptera > Phyllostomidae > Phyllostomus > Phyllostomus hastatus. The sequence goes on from NW_025333857.1 coordinate 8,984,112, forward strand.
AGAAAATTCCCCTGAAGGTATACATATGAGGGTCAAGTTCAATAGCATTTGGAGTTGCCTGACTTGGTGTCAGTTTGAAACTTTGGATTTCTAAATAAAATTGACAAAGTCATTTATGGAAACTTCACATTTTTATCCTTGGGACTAATAGCAGCAGGGAATAGACGCATGTAACCAGCAAGATAGAAAGAAAGGTCCCCTTATGCTTTGTGATTTTTAAATGAAAATAATGGGAGATGAAAGCAAATCTTCATTTTGTCTTGTTTGTGATGTTTAATAATTATGCTTGAGGAGATAAATACTCATTGAAAAAAACATTTAAAAAACCCACAAGCTAAGCCATGTCAATGCAGTTTTGACTATATTTCTTTATTAATCTTTTTAGAAAACAACTTTCTCTCAGACCTCTCTCTGAAAATTGCTTGAGACTATATTATTTTTTCTAGTAATTCATTTATGCAAAATTTAACAACATTCTACAACTACTATATTCTCATGGAAGGTACAAGAAAAAGATGTGCTATTTTGTCTATAAATAAGGAACACTATATTCTTACATTTGCATCCTAAGTACTTTGCATACTATTTATCATAAAGTAAGCACACAAATTTTGTTGAATTTATTAAAAAAACTGAGTTTGGTAAGTAAGAGAAATAGTTATAACATGTTAAGAAAAATCTGTAACAGTATGTCCATAACACACTGGGACACAGAAAAAAGGTTCACTCAGAGAAGTTGGGGATGTCAGCCCAGGTAAGAAGGCAATGGAGTTGTGTTTTCCAGGAGGTGTAGGTGTTTATCTATGAGGTAAGGGAAGGGAATGATGGGCCAGGAGGGGACCATGATATGCAAGATGATTGTACTGAAAACCCATCTTGGGTTATACATGGAAATGACTTTTAAAATTTAGAAGGTTAGCTTCTAGAGAAAAATGAAGAAAATGACAGTCATCATTTTTGAGAAAAGAAGAGAGATGTTTAGGAAAAATAAATGTGCTTAACAGGTAATAAAATAATCAAAGTAGAAGGAAAAATGAGACCAAACCAAATAAAACAAGACAGCATTTGTAAGTACTGACAAGAATATTTAAATTACCAATCCAAAATTGGTTGGAAAAAGCAATAAATTATAAAAACTTTCTGGAATACATTTTGTCAAACCACTCTACAAACCTTAGAGCAATATAACCTAGCAAATCTACTTCTAGGGATTTACCTAAGACTATAACCCATGAATGTACCAACATTTATGTAGCAACATCATTAATAAATAATTATTTATATTTATTTGTAAGAACAAGCAAAATATCCAACAACAACAATGGTCAAGAAGTTTGAATACTTCATCAAAAGAAATGCTATCTAGGATACAAACATATTTTTGAAAACACTTGTTGACATAGTTTTCTCAAAATTGAATAGTAAGTGAAAATAAAATGATATATATCAGCATAAACATGATGTTATCAATGTATTAAAAGCAAATATATCTATTGCAATATTCACTTTGTTCAGTCAGCTGCAGTAGTCTTGGTTTGGGATTCCCAACTAAACTCATGAGGCAAGATTTGGTTTCCCCGGAAAGAGGTTTATATTGCATTAAGTTAGGACATAAAACAGGTAACATAATAAACCCTGTGTGCATGTAGAAATGAAATATTCTTCCTCTCCCTCTATATATCATTCTCTAATCAAGAGGTAGAGATATTCCTGCTCTTACCTGGGCTAGAACTTTAATTTCCTAGTGATGGTCTAGGACTTTGAGTTTAAGCATGATGAAAGCCTAGCAGCTAATGTGTCTTTCTTCTTGGGAGCCAATTGCTAAGAAGTCACACAGAAAGGTTCAGATGGTGGATAAATGTTCCAAGAAACAGCCCCAGGTGAGCTTCCTGGGGATGTGTGAATATTAATCCTTGAGTGCCACTCATCAACTGATGGACACTTGGGTTATTTCCTGACCTCAGCCATTGAAAATAATGCTGTTTGAACATTGGGGTGCCTATATTCTTTCTGACTAGAAATAGTGTTTTACTATTCTTAGGATATAGTCTCAGAAGTGAGATCATTGGGCCAAAAGGTGGTTTCATTTCTAATTTTTTTAGGAAACTCCATTCTGTTTTCCACAGCAGCTACACTGTTGTATCACAGATACATTCCTGCTAACAGTGAACAAGGGTTCCCTTTTCTTCACATCCTCACTAACTCTTGTGGTTTGTTGATAGCCATTCTGACAGGCGTGAGGTCATGTCTCACTGTGGTTTTAATTTGCATCTCTCTGATGATTAGTGATGTTGACCATTTTTCATATGTCTATTGGCCAATCTGTACATCCTCTTTGGAGAAGTGTCTATTCAGGTCCTTTGCCCATTTTTAAATTGGGTTGTTTGTCATCCTGGTGTTGTATAAGTTCTTTGTATATTTTGAAAATTACCCTCACCATTATTCATGTGGCTCAGTTTGTTAGGCATTGTTCCTCAAACTGAAAGGTTGCTAGTTCAATCCCCAGTCAGGGCACATGCCTGAATTGCAGGCCAGGTCCTTGAAAAAGGTTGTGCAAGAGGCAAATGACTGATGTTTTTGTCTCACATTGATATTTCTCTCCCTCTCTTTCTCCCTTCCCCGCCCCTCTAAAAAATAAATATAATCTTAAAAAAATTAAACCTCTATCAGATGTATCATTGGCAAATATGTTCTCCCATTCAGTGGGTTTCCTTTTCATTTTATTGATGGTTTTTGTTGTGCAAAAGTTTTTTAGTTTAATGTAGTCCCATTTGTTAATTTTTTCCTTTATTACCATTTTCCAAGGAGACATATCAGTAAAAATATTGCTCCAAGAGATGTCTGAGATTTTACTACCTCTATTTTATTCTAGGATTTTTATGGTTTTGGGAGTTGCATTTAAGTCTTTTATGCATTTTGAGTTTATTCTGGTGTTTGGTGTAATATGGCAGTCTAGTTTTGTCTTTTTGCATGTACCAGTCAAATTTCCCTAACACCATTTATTAAAGAGACTATCTTTACTCCACTGTATGCTCTTGCCTCCTTGTCAAAGGTTAATTAAACATAAAGGCATGGGTTTACTTCTGGGCTTTCTGTTCTTTTCCATTGATCTATATGCCTGTTCTTATGCCCATTCCAGGCTGTTTTGATTAAAGTGGCCTTGTAGTATAGTTTGATATCAGGTATTGTGATATGCCTAACTTTGTTCTTCTTTCTCAAGATTGCTCAGGCTATTGGGGGTATTTTTGGTTCCATATATATTTTTAGAATATTTGTTCTAGATCTGTAAAATATGCCCTTATTATTTTCAAAGGAATTGTGTTGAATATGTAGATATAGACATTTTAATGATGTTTATTCTTCCAATCTATATATGCTTCCAGTTATTTTTATCTTCCTCAATTTCTTTCTTCAATATTTTAAGGTATTCTCAGTATAGGGAATTTACCTCCTTGGCTAACTTATTTCTAGGTACCTCATTTTTTTGGTTGCAATAGTTAATGGGATAGTTTGCTTAATTTCTCTTTCTGATAGTTCATTATTGCAATATAAAATTGCCACTGATTTCTTAATATTAATTTTATATCCTACTATTTTGCCTAATTAATTTATTAGATATAGATTTTTTGATAGGGCCTTTAGGATTTCTATATACAATATCATGTCATCTGCAAATAATGACAATTTTGCTTCCTTCTTTCTTATTTGGATGGGTTTATTTCTTCTTGTCTGATTGCTGTGGTAAGGACTTCCAGTAATATGTTGAACAGAGTGATAAAAGGAGACATCCCTGTCTTATTTCTCATTTTAAAGGAACTTTTAGTTTTTGCCCATTGAGTATGATGTTGGCTATGAGTTTGTCACATATGTCCTTCATTATATTGAAGTATGACCTGCATTGGGGATCTTTATGGACACAAAATTCTACACTGATTCGGTATGCACCACCTCATTTCAGGGTTGCTAACACTTCTGCAGTGCCTTCAACTTTTATACTTTATAGTTATATATTCTTTTGAAAGATGTATGACTTTCTCCAGTAACCACATCTCATAAATATTATTATTCATTAAAAAGCTAGACAACAAGCCTCAGGTGCTTAATCCTATACATGCTACCTTGGCCAGATTCTCTTTTTCTAGGATGCTGTTCTACTCTAGTAAGTTTCTTCACTACCATTAAAAGGAGGATTTAATTAAAGGACAAGTTTTCAAGTGTCTTGAGGTAAAGGATATATTTATCTTTTTTCCATTTATCTAACTATATTTATATTGAAAAGACCAAAAGGATATATATGAAAATACATATGTCATAGTCATTGGGTTGTTGGTGATTTTTATTTTTTAATTTGTTTCTAAATTTTCTATTTCTTTAATATTAATATGATAAAAACTTTGGCCACATTGTAAAATGCAATGGGAGCCAACTTTTAGGCTCCTTCATGATTTTACTGAGTGACCTCTTTAATATAGAAAGCCAGATTTATTTCTTCAGGAGAAAGTCACTCTTTTTCCTGGTCTCATTTTTGTACATAGTTTAACACACAGTAGTAAAACACTCTTGGGCACTTGCCCTTACTCTAACTCCTACCTATAGATGGTAAGTAAGTTACCAAATTGGTAGATTAGGGAAAATTTTCAGGCATGTGTCACATAGCCTTTCTGACCCATTTCCCCAAAGAGCTGGGAGGACAGCTGGAATCATTCTGCTCTACTCATCTTTGGAAGTTTATCAGGGTAAGGCCACAACATGAGAAGGCCTGTGGCAATTGCAAACTGCCTGTGACTATTTAAGCATATTTTTAAATTATGGAATTCCTTATTAGGAAGCCAAATATTTATTTCCCCATATCTAAGTGATTTTTTTCAGTATGAGCTTTAGCTAGAGTAACCATCTATTTTGTTTCCCATACTTGGAGACTTTTGAGAATGAAAGAGGATACCAAATATAATTTTTAAATAATATTTATTGGAGACTTAACTGATAGGTCCACAGATTAGTTTTCCCAGGACTTTAAGTATGATATAAAATAATAGTGGGTATGTAAGATCAAGATCTGTATGGAAAATAATATTAAAAGATAATGTGTCTTCCCAGGCACTTGGACCTGTGATTGCTCAGCAGCCCAGTGATGAACAACCTCAATGAGAGGAGCCACCGAATGAGAGTCAGTGTATCACAACAGATCAAGGGGAAAAAGATGTATGAGCCCCTGAGTTTCAAGGTCCTGACCTGGTTGTGTAATTCTAAGAACTGGCTCACCCAAAGACTGGGGGTGAGGGCAAAGGTGATCCTCATGTCAGTGAAGAAATTTACCAAACTTAGAGTGCTTTCAAATGCCAAAAGCAGGACCTGACCTTTAGAGGGAGGCTTTTGAGGGAAGAGGTCGTCCTGATGTCAACATGGAGATTTCACCAAAATTAGAACCCATGTACATGCTGGGAAGCAGGGAAAGGACAACCAGAGGTTTAAAAGAAGGCAAACTAAAACCATGCAGACTGTTCTTACATTGGATATTTGACTGTTAAAATTCTTTCAATAAAGTTTTGCAGCTTTCTCCAAGAAAATGTTTATTGTTTAGGCATATACTTATGTTGTAAAACATATAAAACAGATTTCCTTTCCCTGGCTTATTAATGAGGAAACTGAGTCTCAAAGATATGGTGCACAGTTAATGGTGAAGCCAGAATTTGAAATTTGGCCTAGTTGGGCCCACAGTGCATGTAGTTAATTGTGGTGTTATGCTGCCTTACTGTTCAGCTCATGATGGCTGATAATTGCATTGGGAATTAATAGCTCATTTCTCATTTTGTTATATGGCTGGTTCATGTGTGAAGTGCACCTGAGCTCACTTCTTAGGTCAATAGCAAGCAACCATTTTTAATTACAAAGAATGTCTAGTATCCTATTTTTATAGTCATAGAACTGTTGCTTCTTATATAAGTACCACATTCCTATCTCAGTGGAAATTTTACCACTTGGGTTAGATATCTTGCCTTTTACGTAGTTTTCATATGATTGATTTGCTTGTCTCAGATATAGCATTTTATACACTTAGCCATTTCTCAATTTTGCAATATTTAACACATTTTCTGCTATTTTTGTTTTGTTTCATAACTTACTGTGGATTCAACAAATTTGGGTAACAGCTTGATTAAAGACGATGTATTTTATTTAATTGGGTATATTGACAATTGGAGTTAAGTTTTGCAGCATATCTGGGTTTTCATCTAATACCTCACTTATTTTATTAGGGAAAATTTATTTATGCTGAAAAACCAGGTGTGAATAATTAGTTTTAGAGAAGCCAGAGTAAAGGCCTGTGAAAATTGCTGTGTGATGTTTTATCTATAGCAACTCTAAACAAAATCCTTCTTTTTAAAAATATACATTATGAGTTATATTAAAAAACTTAACTCACCCTAGGAAAACATGTATTCATTTAAAATATTAGTATTTTAATTGCATTGGAATGCTTTTTGTTTTGGACTCAATATAGAAAATTAATGCTGCATAGTGATTAGTTTCAAAAAAGTCATGAAAAATCAATAAAGGTAGGTAGGAACAACAAACTTGAATAAATACAACATCAACAGTACATTCCAATTTCCTGTCAAGATGGTGAAGTAGGTAAAAGTTGTGTTTACTTACTCCTGTGGTCATACACATTGACAACTAAATTATAGAATGATCACAACAGAGAACCATCTGAGGACTGGCTGAACAGAAGTCCTGTAGCTAAGGATATAAAGAAGAAGCCACTTGTAGGAAGGACAGAGACACTTAATGGACAGGTCCCACACCACAGTGTAGAGATTAAGAATCATGAGAATCTTAATCAAGATTAAGAATCTTAATCAAGATTAAGAATCTTGGCCTCAGAGGTCCCCCCTCAAAAGTGAGGAATTACAGCCTTACATTGGGCTCCCTACCCAGGACACCAGTGCCGAGGAATCCCCATAATATCTGGTAAACAAGAAAGGTTTGGGTCTGAAGATGGCAGCTATAAGAGACTTAAGCTCAGGTCTTTTCAAAAAGATTTTATTTATTTATTTTTAGAGATGGGGGGAAAGGAAGAAGAAAGAGAGGGAGAGAAACATCAATGTGTGGTTGCCTCTCATGTGCCCCCTACTCGGGACCTGGCCTGAAACCCACACATGTGCCCTGACTGGGAATAAAACTGGTGACCCTTTGGTTTGTAGGCCCATGCTCACTCCACTGAGATTGATCAGCCAGAGCTTAAGCTCAGATTTTAAAGAAACCACACAGAGACTTGCTCACTCACTAACTTACTATAAGTGCCAGTACAGGAGCAGCATCTTCGAAAGTGATGGGGACATACAGGGAGAAGATAAATTGACTAGCTGCAGGGTTATGGCTGGAAGGATAGGGGTTAAGGAAACTCTCTCCAGGGACAGAAGTGGTAACAGATGTCATTGATTCTTTTTTAAGTGCTTCTCCTACTCATCAATACTGTGCAGCAGACCCCAAATCTGTGTTCCCCATTAACCTAGCCAACTTTGTTCATTTACCCCAGGTAATTTCCTGAGATCCTATCTGACCCAAATCACACTGAATCTTTTCCATTGGTTTCTCCACACAATTGGCCTGCCATGGTTAATTCTGTGAACTTTCCTAAAATCTCTCAAAGGTGGATAAATCCAAATAAACCATGGCTGGCTTTGGCATGCCCTGCACCTCTTGCTAAGTGGACACAAGACTGGCACAAGCATCAGCCAGTCTCAATTTGCTTTGTAACTCTCATCTGGTAGCCAAAGCCTGGCATAAGTGGTAGCCAGACTTAGCTTGGAAAGTGGTCACAAACCCAGCACAATGACAGTTGGCTTTAGCTCACACTGTAGTGCCCTCCAAGGTGTTCAAAGCCTGGTTCAAGGGTCAACAGGCCTCATTTCAGAGCATAGGCTTTTCCAAAAACCTCCAAGTTGCAACAAACCTCAGATTACTTTATTGCTTCTACCAGGTAGCACCAAGCCTGATAAAAGTGGAAGCTGACCTTGGTCTGCACTGAAGCCCCTCCCAAAAGATTCCGGAACTAATATACCTGGTAACTGGCTTTAAACCAAACCAATGCACCACCAAATCAGCTAAACAAATAATACACCTGAAGGGCAGACTTGGCTGGCACCAGAGCCAGTTGAAGTGACTCTTGTTCTGGAGTTAAACCCATACACACAACAGCACATCCACTGTTGTCATGGCCAGCTCTTGTAGCCAGTCAGTTGGAGATTGATGTGCCAACAGCAATCAAGTTTCAAATAAAACAAGAGGGCATACTCAAGAGTACCCATGGAGTGCCCAGCTCAGATGACAAGAAAGATAGTACTACTGAACCCCACAGGACAACTACTAGATAAGACCACTATGCCAAGCTCAGAAGAGATAGAAGCTCTACCTAACACATAGAAACAAACACAAGGAGTCAATCATAATGATGAGACAAAAAAATGTCTCAAATGAAATAATGGGACAAAACTCCAGAAAAGAACTAAACAAAATAAAGAGGAGCAACCTAAAAGATACAGAGTTCAAGACACTGGTTATAAAGATGCCCAATAAACTTAGGAAAAGAATAGGTGAACTCAGAGAAAACATCAACAAATTATTTGAAAACACAAAATGCCAGAAAGGAATATACTAGAGGAATCAAGGACAGATTAGATAAAGCAGAGGATAAAATCAACAATGTGGAAAACAAAGTGGCTGAAAACATCCAATTATACCATCAAGAAGAAAAAAAAAATCAATGATAATAGTTTAAGGGACCTGTGGAACAACATCATGAATAACAACAATGCACCATAAGGGTTCCAAAGAGGAAGAGATAACAAGGTATTGAAAACTTATTTGAATAAATATATTGAATGAAAACCTCCTTACCCAGTGAGGGAAATAGACATACAAGTCCAAAATATGCAGATCCCAAAAGTGAAGAATTTAAAGAGGCCTACACAGACACATCATAATTATAATGACAAAGAATAAATACAAAGAGAGAATCTTAAACATAAAAAAGAAAGACACTTATTTATGTACAAGGAAGCTCCCACAGACTGTCAGGGGGTTTCTCTACAGAAACTTTGCAGGCAAGAAGGGACTGGCACAAAATATTGAAGTTATAAGAAGTAAGGCCCAACTACCAAGATTATCCTTTCAAGCAAGGCTATTATTTAAAATTGAGAGAAAGAAAAAGAAATTCCCAGATTAAAAAAAAGTTGAAGAAGTTCATCACAATTAAATAAATATTACAAAAAAATTAAAGGGACTTTTTAAAAAGAAAAGAACAGATTAAAGGTGATGAATAAAGAAATATACAAAAGATAATATTCTCATGGACAAAAGCAAACATTTAATAAAAAGCAGTGGATTAAACAATTATAAAGCCAGTTCAAAGATTAAAAGGAATAAGTAGAAAAATCATGTGTAATTAAACAATGAAGTAAGAAATAAACACAAGCACACACAAGAAGTAAAAAATAATGACAAAAACATAAACATGGAAGAGATGAATAAAACTGTAATGATTTTAGAATGTGCTCAAGTGTCAGTGATCATTAACTAAAAAACATAAACTGCTGTTAACATACTTAGTATATATGAAGCATTTGATAACCACAAACCAAAAGTCCAGAAGATACATAAAAGAAATAAAAAGAAAAGAATCCAAACACATCATTATAGAAATCATCATCGTATAAGAGAAGAGAGTAACAGAATAAGAAATGGATAACTATAGAGACAATCAGAAAACAATTACTAAAATGGCAATAACTACATGTCTATCAATAATTACCTTAAATGTAAATGGACTACTAGCTCTAATTTAAAGGCATAGGGTGGAACAAAATCATAAACGAAAGAGGGGAGATTACAGCTGATACTACAGAAATACAAAGGGTTGTAAGAAATTAATACAAAGAACTATATACCAAGAAATTTGAAAACCTAGGCGAAAGGGACAAATTTCTCCTAAAATATAATCTTCCAAAACTCAATGAAGAAGAAGCAGAAACCCTGAATAAACCAATAACAGCTGATGAAATTGAAGCATTAACAAAAAAACCTCAACACACAAAAGCCCTGGAAGGGACAGTTTCACAGGAGAATTATACAAAGCATTTAAGAAAGAGCTAACCCCTACCCTTCACAGACTATTTCTAAAAATCCAAGAAGATGGAAGATGCACAAATACTTTTTATGAAGCCAGCATCATCCTAATCCCAAAACCAGATAAAGACACAACAAAGAAAGAAAACTTCAGGCCAATATTGCTGATGAACATGGATGCTAAAATCCTCAACAAAATATTAGTAAACTACATCCAGCAATACATTAAAAGGGTCACACATCATGACCAAGTGGGATTCATCCTAGGGATGCAAGGATGGTACAATATTCACAAATCAATAAATGTAATACATCACATAAACAAAAGGAAAGACAAAAATCACATGATCATATCAATACATGTAGAAAAGCATTTGATAAGGTGCAGCACCTATTTTTGATAAAACTGCTCAATAGAGTGGGATTAGAAGGAGCATTTGTCAACATAATAAGGCTATATATGAGAGACCTACAGCCAACATCATACTCAATGGGGAAAAGCTTAGAGCTTTCTCACTAAGATCAGGAACAAAACAAGGATGTCTGCTTTCACCACTGCTATTCAACATAGTATTAGAAGTCTTAGCCATAGAAATCAGACAAGAAAAGGAAATAAAAGACATCCAAATGGGAAAGGAGGAAGCAAACTGTCATTGTTTGCAGATGACATGATAGTGTACATGGAAAGTCCTATAGACTACACTAAAAAACTATTCAACCTAATAAGTGAATTTGGCAAAACAGAAATATTCAGAAATCAAAGGCATTCTTGTACAGCAACAATGAAATACCAGAAACAGAAATCAGAAAAAAAAGTCCCATTTGGTATAGCAACAAGAAAAATAAAGTACCTAGGAATAAGCCTAACCAAGGATGTGACAGACCTGTACTCAGAAAACTACACAACACTAAAGGAAGAAATTAAGGAAGACACAAACAAATGGAAGCATGTACCATCCTCATGAACTGGAAGAATTAACATCGTCAAAATGCCCATACTACCCAAAGCAATTTACAGATTTAATGCAATACCTATTAAAGTACCAATGGCATTTATCACAGATATAGAACAAACCTTTCAAAAATTTATATGGAACCACAAATGATCCTGAATAGCTTCTGCAATTTTCAGAAAGAAGAACAAAGTAGGAGGGATCACAATACCTGATCAAAAACTGTATTACAAGGCCACCGTAATAAAAACAACCTGGTACTGGCATTAGAATAGACACATAGACCAATGTAAACAGAATAGAGAGCCCAGAAATAAACCCAAATCTCTATGGTCAATTAATATTTGGCAAAGGGGGAAGAAGCATAAGATGGACTAAAAATAGCCTCTTCAACAAATGGTGTTGGGAGAGCTGGACAACCACATGCAAAAACTGGAATTTGATCACCAACTTACACCATGCACAGAAATCAATTCAAGGTGGATAAAAGACTTAAATATAAGTCGTGACACCATGAAAGTCCTAGTGGGAAACAGAGGGAGGAAAATCTCAGACATCCCATGCAGCAATATCTTCACTGATATGTCCCCTAAAGCAAGGGATGTAAAGGAAAGAATAAACAAATGGTATATCATCAAGTTAAAAAGCTTCTGCATGGCTAAAGAAAACAGCATTAAAATGAAAATAGAACCAATTATATGGAAAAACATATTTGCCAATGATACCTCAGACAAGGGTTTGATCTCCAAAATATATAAAAAACTCACACAATTCCAGTCCAGGAAGACAAATGACCCAATTAAAAAAATGGGCAAAAGACTTGAAAAGACACTTCTCCAAGGAGGACATATAGAGGGCCCAGAGACATATGAAAAGATTTTCAGCTTCACTAGCCAATCAGAGACATGCAAATTAAAACCACAATGAGATATCACTTCACACCAATGAGAATGGCCATCATAAACAAATCAACAAACAATGAGTGTTGGAAAGGATGTGGAAAAAAGGGAACCCTAGTGCACTGTTCGTGAGGATGCAGACTGGTGCAGCCACTGTGGAAAACAGTATGGAATTTCCCCAGAAAACTAAAAATGGAAATACCTTTTGACCTGGAAATTCCATTGCTGGGATTATATCCTAAGAACCCTCAAACACCAGTCCAAAAGAACTCCAATGTTCATAGCAGCACAATTTATAATAGCCAAGTGCTCAAAGCAATCTAAGTGCCCATCAGTAAATAAATGCATCAAAAAGCTGTGATACATTTACACAATGGAATACTTCACAGTAGAAAGAAAGAAGGAGCTCCTACCCTTTGCAACAGCATGGATGGAATTGGAGAACATTATGCTAAGTGAAATAAGCCAGGTGATAAGGGACAAATATCATGTGATCTCACCTTTAAGTGGAATCTAATCAACGAAACAAACTAGCAAGCAAAATATAACTAGATACCTTGAAATTAAGAACAATCTGACAGTAACCAGAGGGGAGGTAGGAGGGAAAGGGTTCAGGAACAAATGTAGACACATGGACAAAACCAAGAGGGGGTGGAAACAGGGGAGGGAGATGGGGATGGCTGGGGTGGGGGTGGAATGGTGGGGAGTAAATGCAGACAACTGTACTTGAACAACAGTAAAATAATTAAAAGACAAGAAAATAAAAAATAAAGGCATATGGTGGCTAAAAGGATAAAAACACAAGAACCGTATACATGCTCCTTAAAAGAGACACACTTCAGAATCAAAAATACATGCAGGCTGAAACTAATGCATGGAAAAAGGTATTTTATGCAAATGGAAACCAAAAAAAATTAGGATAGCAATAACTTTATCAGAAAAAAATAAACTTTAAAAGAAGGCTGTAAAAAGATATAATGAAGAACATATCATAATGATAAAGGGATTAATCCAACAAGAAGATATAACTTTTGTAAATATTTATGTACCCAATGTAAGTGCACCTAAATATGTAAAGTAAATATAGACAAACTTAAAAGGAGAGATTAATAGTAATACAGTAATAAAAGAGGTCTTCAGCATTCCATTGACCCCAATGCCTAGGTCAGTCAGGCAGAAAATCAGCAAGGAAATAGCAACCTTAAATGACACACAGGACGGGATGATTTTACTTGATATTTTAGAATATTTTACCCCAAATCATCGCAATATAAGTTCTTTACAAGTGCATAAGTAACATTTTCTAGTATAGGCTATTTGGCCACAAAACAATTCTCATTAAATTTAAGAAAATTGAAATCATATCAAGCATTTTCTTGAATGACAATAGTGTAAAAGTAGAAATCAATTAGAAGATGAAAACTGAAAAATATAGAAACAGATGGGGGCTAAATAATGTGCTACTAAACAATGAATGAGTAAACAAGATGGAGAGAAAAATCAAAAGATACCTTGAGACCAATGAAAATGATAGCACAATGACTCAAAAATCTCCAGGACACAGCCAAAGCAGCTCTAAGAGGGAAATTCATAGCAACACAGGCCTACATCAAAAAATAGGAAAAATATCAAATAAATATAAATTTGCATCTAAAAGAAACAGAAAAAGAATAACAAATAAAGGCCTAAGTAAGTAGAAAAAAAGTAAATAATAAAGATCAAAGTGAAAATAAACAAGAATAAGCTCAAGGGTTCAAGTAAATAAAATCAGAAATGAAAGAGGATACAACCAGCAACAGAGAAATACAAAAATTATAAGAAAACATTATGAGCAATTATATGCCAACAGATTGGAAAACCTAGAAAATTGGATGTATTCCTTATTTACACAATCTTCCAAGACTGAATTAAGAAGAAACGGAAAAACTGAACAGAGAGATAACTACTAACGGAGTTGAATCAGTAATCAAAACTTCTAACAAACATTAAGTCCCAGACCAGATGGCTTTACAGGTGAATTTTATCAACCATTCAAAGAAGAATTAACATGTATCCTTTTCAAACTATTTCAAAAAATTGAGAGAGGAAAACAAACACTCACAAACTCATTTTATGAGGTGAGTGCTACCCTTATACCAAAACCAAATAATAGCATTATAAAAAAATTATAGGCCAATATCTCTGATGAACATAAATGCAAAATAAATTTAGAAAGCTGAACTTACTAATACATTAAAAATATCATACATCATGATCAAGTGAGATTTATTCATGGGATACTAGTTTGTTCTGATATTTGCAAATCAAGTAATGTGATGCCCAGATTAACAAAATGAAGGATAAAAATCATATGATCATATCAATAGATGCAGGAAGAAGCATTTGACAAAATCTAATATTCATTTATGATAAAAACTCTCAGCAAAGTTGGAGCAAACCCAGAGCTAACATCATACCAATGGTGTTAAAGTGAAAGCTTTTTCTTTAAGATCAGGAACATGACAATGGTATCAACATCCCTTTTATTCAAAATGATATTGAAAGTCTAATAAAAGGCATCAAATTTGGGAAGGAAGAAGTGAAACTGGCAATGTTTGCAGATTACATAGTACTATATATAGATGATACTAAAAATTCTACCAAAAACTATTAGAACAAATAAAAGAATTCAGTAAACTTGCAGGATACAAATTTTTTATTCAAAGTAGGTAGAATTTTATACATCAGTAATGTACTATTGATGTTGTTACAATTAATGTACTATTGGAAGAGAAATTATGAAAACAATATCATTTACAATTTCATAAGAAATAAAACACCTAGCAATAAATTTAACCAAGGAGGTAAAGAACTTATACTCAAAATGCTATAAGACTTTGAAGAAATAAATTGAAGAACAGATAGATAAATGGAAGGCTACACTATGCCCAGGAACAGGAAGAATTAGCATTGTTAAAATGTCCATAATGTCCCAAACAATCTACAAATTCAATGCAATTTCTATCAAAATACCAATAACATTTTTTCACAGAATGAGAATAAATAATCCTAAAAACTATATAAAACCAGGAAGCTTTGAATAGATAAAACAACCTTAAAAAGAACAAATTCAGAGGTATCATGCTACCTGATATCAAGCTATCCTACCAGAATATAGTACTTAAAATGGCATGATACTAGCATGAAAACAGATACATACATCAATGGAATAGAACAGAGAACCCAGAAATAAACTTACCCCTATAACATCAATTAATCTATGACAAAGGAGGCAAGAATATATAATGGAGTACAGACAGTCTCTTCAATCAATGGTATTAAGAAAACTGGACAGATACATGCAAAAAAATAAAACCACTTTATTATACTATATATATGAATAAGCACAAAATAGAATAAATATTTAAATGTAAGACCTAAAACCATAAAATTCCTGGAAGAAATCAGGAATAAACTCTTTGACATTTCCCTTAACAAAATGTTTTGGGTTATATTTCCTTGGGCAAGAAAATTTTAAAAATAAACAAATGGGACTACAACAAACTAAAATTTTTGGCACAGCAAAGGAAATCATCAACAAAGAGAAAAGACAATCTTTTGAATAGGAGAATATATTCATCAATGATACATCTGATAAGGGGTTAATATCCAAAATATATAAGGAACTCATATAAATTAACATCAAAATATTTCAATTAAAACATGAGCAGAGGACCTAAATAGACACTTCACCAAAGAGGACATGCTATGACCCGTAGACCTATGAAAAGATGCTCCAAGTCACTAATCATCAGAGAACTACAAATTAAAACCACAATGAGATATCATCTCACATCTGTCAGATGGATAAACTATCATCAATAAATCAACAAACAAGTCTCAGTGAGGATGTGGAGAAAAGGCAACCCCTTGTGCATTGTTGCTGGAATTTTAAATTAATGCAGCCACTATGGAAACAGTATGGAATTTCCTCAAAAGTGTAAAATAGAATACCTTATGACACAGCAATCCCACTTCTGGGTATTTATAAGAAGAAATCCAAAACAAATTTAAAAAGATGTATACCCCTATGTTTATTGTTGTGTTATTTACAATAGCCAAGATAAAGAATCAATCTAAGTGTCCATCCAGAGATAAATGGATAAAGAAGTGGTACATGTATGCAATGAAAGATTACTTAGCTATAAGACTGAAATATTTTCATTTGCAACAACATGAATGGTCCTAAAGCATATTATGCTAAGCAAAAAAAGTCAGGCAGAAAAAGACAAATAGCATATTATTTCCCTCATTTGTGGAAGCTAAAAAACAAAGTAAACAAACAAAACAGAAACTAACTCCTAGATACAAAGAACAATTTGATGGTTATCAGATGGCTGGAGGGTTGGGAGGAAGGGTGGAAGAGATAAAGAGATTAAGATGTACAAATTGATGGTTACAAAAATAGTTTATGGGGCTGTAAAGTACAACACAGAGAATATAGTCAATAATATGTAACGACTACTCATGGCATCAGATGGGTCCTAGACTATCCAGTAATCACTGCATAGGTCATATAACTTAAATGGCCAATTATTAGCCATGAAAAAAATCTTACAGGCTTCCATTAGAGATTATGACTAGTGTACTTTGAAATATTGCATTTCTTTCAGGCAGTTTATTTCTTTATTTAGTGAACAGACATTCAATGCGTACCTTTATTGTATAATAGTGTGGACAAATACAAAAAGAGTTACTTCTCATCCATAGGAGTTCATTATCTTGTGGGTATAAGTATCATCTTGTCCCTAAAAAAGTGAAATTTTTGTGAATGAAAAGTGTTTAGATTTCTCTAGGTTGAATAAACTGAAAGGCCTTTATTTCTAAAATGATTAGGCAAATTTGAGAAAATTTGATATATGTTTTTCTCATGTACAATTCCTATTAACAAAGAAACTAAATTGTATATATTTAGTGTTGGGGACTACCCTGCCTGGTCTCAGGAACCTGTAACCCCCCGTGACTTAGGCTGAGTGAAAGACCTCTCGACCAGGAACCACTAAGGAGGCAAAACTTATTTCCCTGGCATGAACACTGCCTGTTCTAATGCCTGGCTTCCCTTTTGCATGATCGGCAGTCAATGATGGGTAACAATTCTCTAAGAAAAAGAATACATCTAAGACAGACGTGATCATGTGGGAATGCCTTAAGGGAAGAGATTTGGGGCTGTGGATAAGAAGGGGTGATGTCATCAACCCCTGCCCCCTCAGCGTTGTCAAAGCCTGAGTCCTTGTGAGAAATCCAAGTCTTCTGGCTGCCTTTGTCTTCTCTGTTAACTCAGGCCTGCGGAAAATAGCAGGGGTGGTGCAGCCAAGACCAGAAACCGCAGATCCGGGGGTGATCAGGCCTGGGATATAGAATATGCAAGACACTGTGAGATCTGTTTGCTGGAGGATGTTATTAGATTAGAATTTGAAGGCACAGACAGCAAACCAAAACTGCCCTTTGAGCCCTGTTAGATAAAACCCCAATCTCTGCCCAGAATCAAAGCAGGGGTTCTGTCTGCACCTTTGTAAGTCACCTACTTCTTTTGATCTTTTCTGCCAGACTGTGAATCCACAAACTAAGTCTGGATTCTCGATAAAAAATCTACTTGGGAATGGAGAAGAGGTGCTCTCCCCACCACAGAGAGTGGCCATTCCCTTTTTACTTCCCCACAGAAACTGCTTGTCTCTGTGTATGTCTTTCTCGTGTTTCAACGAGCCATCCTCAGCGTCCGCGCTCACTGCCCGCTGGTGAGCACACTCATTTAGTACAACACATCATATGTTAAAGTAGCAAAAGTTCACCTTGTGTCAAACTTTTAGAGGTTTACAAATATTTTGGCACTGTGAGCTAAGGAGTAGATGGTTCATGGTGATTGGTCAATCCATGTTCCTCCTCGTACACAAACTACACTGGTGCTTGTTGTTTATTAGAGAATCTTAAAAAAATATGATAAAAAGATGAAAGCATTCTCTTTCCCAGAACATTTTATATTAGTCTTAGATCTCAATTTTAAAAAAGAACCTTGACATAAAAATTACATTAATAATTCATGGACCATATTAATGGCTGAGTTAAAACTTTAACAAGTTGGTGTTACAAAACTGTCAAAAACGTAGCAGCCCTGCCTTCTTTAATTTCAACTGCTTCTGATGAAGCATAGGGAAATGCCTTATTGCTGTGCAGTGTTACCAATTATCTGACAGAGCCAGAGTGTATTTCTAGCTAATCAGAAATAAGAGTGCAGAATTAAATCTCCAGTGTGAAACTCATCATTTACATATTTATGATTCTGAAATTATAATAAGGCTAATGAGAAACTCACATACTGTCTTTAAAAGTCAAGTCAATCTCACAGTTAATTTTTAACAGATAAAGCTCCTGATACATGGTTGTCAACAGATGAGGTCTGCTGATAACAATTTCTTTTAATTAAATACTACAAGTTATTTGTGTGAACTAATCCATATATTATATCAGGGGGGGTGTTTTTAAACTGCCACCTTTGGGTTAAGAGTGAGAGACAAGGTTATTGGAAATGGGTGTAACACATGTAGTTTATACAAATATAATGCTTTGGGGAAAATGGAGATAATATATGCATGCATGCACATGCCTAACCCCAGCACTACTTTATATGTGTCTGGGAGGATCAGAGAGAAGGTGACCAGTTGGAGTTTATGAGGGGTCTTTAAAGCTTTTAAGCACTCAGAGTTGTGTGTTGCATATATATTTCTGAGTTGAGGCAATATGTTGTGTGCTATGATTATGCTCATTAAGTGTCACTGTCTACAGAACCAAGCCATTTGAATATGTTCACTGCTGCAATATCATTAACTAAAGAGGTGATGTGCTCCCACCCCCACAGCCACTCTCAGTAAGATATGTCTTACACAAGTCATCAATTTGCTGATGCTGACAGATGACCCTTTCTGTGTATATAATATGGGTTTAGTTCTCTGTGGGCGTTCTTATTTGTTCAAGGTTTTGGGACACACTTGTATAATCTAATGCTGTCAGTACATTTTTCTCCTCTGAGGTGGCTTTGAAATAAACTTGAATTGAAAAGTTTTAGTACCATAAAGTGTATTTATTTATATTTTGCTTTCTTTTAACTCCTCTCCTAAGAATAATTTTTGCATTGAATAGCACATTGCTGCATATAAAAGAATAGAGACTTAGAATTATTAAGCTCTGTTAAAATGCTGTTTAATGCTTATTGTTATTAACATTTTATGATAATAACAGTGTAACAGTAATGGTCAAAAATAAAAACACAATAAAATATCCTATATGTCATCAGAACAATAGAGGGCACATCTAGAAAAAGAAAATGTCTTCATGGCTTACACAGAATCTCATATCTACATTTCTGTATTAGTTTTCCATTACCACTTAAGATCTTAATTACAACAAACAGTTGCTTAAAACAACATGTAAAGAGTCTATTCCTCCATTCTGCTAAGACAGTGTCTTATATAATGCAAAATACACTCTGATCATGGGAGTGATATTCCATCACCTTTGCCATATACTACTGGTTAGAAGCAAGTCACAGGTCTTGCTCTCACTCAAGGGGATTATGCAGGTTTACCAGTCACTGTGGGTGACCTTAAAATGTGTCCACTTAGTCCACCACAGTGACTGAAAGGCAGCATAGAATATTAGGTAAGAATATAGGCATCACCCTGGCCAGGCGGCTTGCCTGGTTGGAGCATCGTCCTGTGCACCAAAAGTTTGAGGGTTCTATTACCAATCAGGGCACACACCTAGGTTGCTGATTGGATCCCTGGTGCATACCAGTTGATGTTTCACTCTCACGTCAATCCCCCCATCCTTCTTCTCTCTCTCTCTCTCTCTGTCTGTCTTTTTGACTGTCTCCCTTTTTCTCCCCCTACATATCCCTGGGCAAAGATTTTTTTAAAAAAAGAATATAGGCTCCAGTTAACACATGCTCAAATATCAGCTCTATTATTTAGATATTAACACAGTTGTAAGGATTAAAAGTGTTAACTCTTTTAAAACATTTATAACACTGCATGGCACATAGTAAGTTCTCAGTAACTATTGTTGCTGATTATGATGTTGTAATAAGCAATTATCATTTCCACAGTCTTTAGGGAAGAGGTAGCCCTATACATGTAGATGAAGATGGTGACCTAGTAAAATAACAAGCCATATATTAACAGGTTATTTCTTTGTGTTTACCAGGATATCTATAACTCTAATTACTGAGATTATTATTTGTATTATACCTCTGTATCTTGGCTTTTGG
The DNA here is from genome assembly GCF_019186645.2 of Phyllostomus hastatus. Lineage (NCBI taxonomy): Eukaryota > Metazoa > Chordata > Mammalia > Chiroptera > Phyllostomidae > Phyllostomus > Phyllostomus hastatus. The sequence goes on from NW_025333857.1 coordinate 9,004,388, forward strand.
AGAAGTTGACTCAGTGAGTAGAGTGTATGCCTTAAAACTTCCTTTGTGCTAAACAGCAAGGCTAGACAAAAATTTTAAAATAAATAAATGAACCAAAACAAGCCAACAGAATAAGAAAAAAAATCATGCTTATGACCAAGAGAAGAACTGGAAAATGCTATGCAGTTGTCAAGGAAGAAATACTCTATCTAGATTTTGGTTGATGTGTGTTAAAAATGACTAAAAGCATTCTATCAATACATAAAACAGAGGGCTGAAGCCAGGCTAATGTTTTAAAGCTAGGGACTGAGTTTGGGCTTCTTTTGCCACCCACAGCTGCTATAAGTGGGTGAGGAAATACAGAGTGTGTGTCCATTCCCTAGTGGGAAGTGAACTAAACACCTACTTCCATGTGCACACACACACACACACACACACACACACACACACCACTAGCTAGAGAGGCAGTGAGAAATACAGAGAGCTCCTTTCTATCGGTGTCTGAAAAAACTTGCTTGACGGCTCTGTCTTTGCATTTGCGACCTTCCTAGTAACATCACAAGGAAATAGGAATCCCAAACTCGAAAGATAAAATCTGGTTATGGAAAAGGGGCCTGGATAGACAGTAGTTTGCACAATCTCCTGGGCATGCAGAATAAGCACAGACATAAGAGAGAAAAATGTTATATACACACAAACAAACAAAAGGAAATAATCTTCACTTAAAATGAGGTTGCAGAAAAAACAGCTAAAATACATGAATTAATATACTGCCAAAAAGTACAAGCAGAATAGAAATTCATCACAGCACAGTGAAAATTAATTTTATACAAACATTTTCTTTAAGTACAAGGAATTTTGTTATGACTGGTGAAATAAAACAAAGACATGATTTCACTAAAAAGTACAAATATTTTACACAAAACACAGAAATTAAGCTAGAAAAGGTTAATAAGATACACATTGATTGAAAAAAGTGTATTTATTTATATAAAAATTAAAAATAAACTTAGAGTAAACAGTAACATGCAAATGTGCAAACCGAAAGGTACTACTGAGGCTTTCTAAAAACACACCATAAAGAAAAGTATTTTTAGAAAGCATAGGACGATTTTAAAAATATATACAAAAACATTTTAGAGACATAAAGGATAGACTGAGAAACACTGGAATTTATCTAATGGAATATTTAGAAATAATAAATAGCAGGAATATTACAGCATAAATTTGAATATAATTGCTGACATGTCTCTAGACTTAAAAGAAGACATGAATTTTCAGTTTAAAAGTTCATTTCAAATAGTGACTTGCATTTTTTAAAATAAAAATCCATACCAAGGAATACTCTAGTAAAATTACAGAAAATGAAGACAAAGGAAACAATCTTAAAATATATTGAAAAGGAAAAAACAAAAACAGATATATGTGAACAAATGGGTATCATTAACACTAGTATTTTCCACAAGAAAATGAGAGAGATGCTTCAAATCATAATGTTAGTTAATTGTTACATTGGATTTACTCATGTTGTAAATAATCTGTATAGCTGGGAGATAGTTACTATTATTGTTCCCACTTTAAAATGAGGAACTGAGGCCCAGAGAAGTTAGAGACTTTCCTAAATTTACATTGCCATTAAAATGTAAAGCTATTTATCTTATATTTTTAAACCCATCCTAACTATTATTTGAGAGTGAGAGCTAAATCAATATAATTCAAGATATTATAAAAGAAAGAAATTTGCACCCCAATTTACTCAAATAACTCTTGGAGACTGCACTTGATTAAGAAGATAAGTGAAGTCAGACAGCCGCACAGGCTATGAGAAAGAACAGCAAGAACAGAGCTTGACAAATGATATGAGTAACTGATTAACTATAAACTTGATTTATAGTTAAATTTGATTGACTATAAAATAATAACTATTTTCTGAGTTTAGAAAAGTAAAATAAAAATTCTAAAATATTAAGATGTGTTAACTGGGATGGTAAAGCATGGCAGGGTTTGCTGCCATATTGGGAGGATGACAAAAGTATTTAATAACAATTAATTGGCTTTGTTAGATAAATATGTCAAGAATTTTTATTAAAATTATATTCAATAATATATAATAACTTACATACATTATGTATTATAACTTCCAACCAATAAATGGATAAAAAATATGGAATTTTCACAGGGATGTATGGTTCCCTTCAATGCAGAATGATAACTGGAGATCAAAATCTTGGTGCTAGGCGTGCTCAATGGTAGAGACCTAACTGGTAAAGTATCCATGTGAGAAAACAAATGTCAAGTAGAGATGAAGAAGTGTCAAAAAAGAAACAAAGTTTCAAGATGTTATCTTATTACTGACTATGCAAGCTGATGAAGTTGGGGGACAATTCCTAACAAAGTTGGCACACAGTGCTATTCATTAAGGGCATTTCAGTAAGAATAAATGTATTCATTCAACCCACAACAACAACAAAGAAAGGAACCTCCACCCAGATCAGGAAGTAAAATATTTTAAACATCTCAGAAATCTCCTACACTCCTTCTCCCATTAAATACACTCCATTAAAGGCAGGGTGATTCTCAGCTTTTGTGAAGAGGGGGAAAACTCGTGGATCGGTGGAGGAACAGAGCAAGTGTCCTAGGTTACCGAAACATTTTTGAAAACAGGACATCAAGGATTACAGTGATCATTGAAAAATGAGATGAGTAGGGGGAAGTTGTGAACACTAGGATACACAAAAGAGACTGCACCACTGAATCTCACAAGTATTCTACCACAGAAGTTCACACAATAATCACAGGGAAACAGAACAGATCAATTTAAGAAACAGAGGCTAACAAGAAGAATCCCACGAACAATGAGAAACCCAATTGAAGGGAAATGAGGAAGCCTTTAGCATTTTATTTTAAAAAATGCTAAACGAAATAGAGGCAACTCAACTATCAGATAGTGAGTTCAAAACAATGATTATCGGGAAGCTCAATGAGCTCACAATGAACTACCAGAAACTACAGGGAAGCTAAAACGATCTCGCTGCAAACTATATCAACATGAAAAAGGAAATAGAAACTCTCAACAAGGGCCAAGAGGAAATGAAGAATACAATTTCTGAACTGAGGAACACAGTAGAAGGAATGAAAAGCAGGATAGATGAAGCAGAAGATCGGATTAGCGAGCTAGAGGACAAAGTAGAAAACAACACCCAGAAAGAGCAAGAAAAGGAAAAGAGGCTGAGAAAGAATGAAGAGGGATTAAGAGAAATGCAAGACAATATGAAACATAATAATATCCCTATAATAGGGATATCAAGAAGGAGAAGAAGAAGAGCAAGGGATAGAAAACCTATTTGAAAAAGTAATGAGGAAAAACTTGCCTCATTTGATGAGAGAAAAAGTCACACAAATCCAGGAAACACAGAGAGTTCCAGTCAAGAGGAACCCAAAGAGGACCACCTCAAGACACATCATAATTAAAATGGCAAAATTCCAAGACAGGAGAGAATATTAAAAGCAGCAAGGGAGAAACAGGAAGTAACATACAAGGAAGCCCCAATAAGGCTAACAGCTGACTTCTCAATGGAAACACTCCAAGCCAGAAGACAATGGCAAGAAGTATTCCAAGTAGTGAGAACCAGAGGTCTACAACCAAGGCTAGTTTACCCAGCAAGGCTCTCAATCAAGAGAGAAGGCCAAATAAGAAGCTTCCCAGACAAAAGAAGTCTAAAAGAATACACCTCCACCAAACCAGCTCTGCAAGAGATTCTAAAGGGACTGCTTTAAGGAAGGGAAGGAAAGAGAGAGAGAGAGAGAGAGAGAGAGAGAGAGAGAGAGAGAAACACACGTACATAAAAGACGATGATTAAGTACCTATCAATAATAACCTTAAATGTAAATGGATTAAATGCTCCAATCAAAAGACATAGAATCACTGAATGGATAACAAAACATGACCCACACATATGCTGCCTACAAGAGACCCACCTGAGGATAAAAGACCTGCACAGGCTGAAAGTAAGGGGCTGGAAACAAATCTTCCAAGCAAACAGACAGGAAAAAAAAGCCGGGGTAGCAACACTCATATCAGACAAAATAGACTTCCAAAAAAGGGCCACAAAGAGAGACCAAGAAGGTCACTTCATATTACTCAAGGAAAGAATCTATCAAGAAGACATAAATATTGTAAATATATATGCACCCAACATAGGAGCACCCAAATACATAAAGAAAATCTTAGAGGACTTCAAGAAAGATATGGACAGCAACACAATTATAGTGGGGGATTTTAACCCCCCACTATCAAAAATGGACAGATCTCCCAAACAATATATCAACAAAGATATTGTGGCATTGAGCAATCCCCTAGATGAAATGAGCTTAACTGATACGTACAGAGCCCTCCATCTCAAAGAAGCTTAAACAGACATTCTCTTCAAATATACACAGAACATTTTCAAAGATAGGCCACATGAAAGGACACAAAACAAGCCTCAAGAATTTCATGAAAATTGAAATCATACCAAGCATTTTCTCGGATCACAAGGAGCTGAAGCTAGAAAACAACCCCAAGGAAAAAAATCCAAAACACTGAAAATCATGGAGATTAAATAGCATGCTATTAAACAATGAATGGGTCACGAATGATATTAGGGAAAAAATCAAAAGGTTCCTGGAAACACATGAAAATGAACTCACAACAACCCAAAACTTTTGGGATACAGCCAAGGCAGTACTGAGAGGGAAGTTCATAGCAATACAGGCCCACCTAAAAAAGTTAGAAACATTAGAAACAAACAACCTAACCCTATGTCTACAAGAACTCAAGGAACAACAACAAAGACAGCCCAGAGCAAGCAGAAGGAAGGAAATAACCAAGATCAGAGCAGAATCAAATGACGTAGAGACTAAAAGTACAATTCTAAGGATCAATGAATGCAAGAGCTGGTTCTTTGAAAAGATAAACAAAGTTGACAAGTTTTTAAGCAGACAACAAAAGAGAGAAGACCCAAATAAACACAATCAGAAATGAAAGAGGAGAGATTACAACACATACCACAGAAATACAAAAGATCATAAGAAATTACTATGAAGAACTGTATGCCAAGAAGTTTGAAAACCTAGGTGAAATGGACACATTTCTAGAAAAACATAATCTTCCAAAACTCAATGATAAATAAGCAGAAAGCCTGAATTCAGACCAATAACAGCAAAAGAAATTGAAGAAGTAATCAAAAAACTCCCAACAAAAAAAAGCCCTGGATCAGATGGGTTCACAGAAGAATTCTACAAAGCATTTAAGGAAGAGCTAACCCAAATCCTTCACAGACTATTCCAAAAAATCTGAAAAGATGGGAGACTCCCAAACTCTTTTTATGAGGCCAACATCATCCTAGTTCCAAAACCAGATAAAGACACAACAAAGAAAGAAAACTTCAGGCCAATATCACTGATGAACATTAACACTAAAATCCTCAACAAAATACTTGCAAACCGCATCCAACAATACATTAAAAAGATCATACACCATGACCAAGTGGGATTCATTCCAGGGATGCAAGGATGGTACAATATTGGCAAATCAGTAAATGTAATACATCACATAAACAAAAAGCAAAGACAAAAACCACATGATCATATCTACAGATGCAGAAAAAGCATTTGATAAGGTACAGCACCCATTTATGATAAAAACACTCAGCAAAGTGGGAATAGAGGGAGCATTCCTCAACATAATAAAGGCCATATATGAGAGACCTACAGTCAACATCATACTCAATGGGCAAAAATTAAAATCTTTCCACTAAGATCAGGGAAAAGTCAAGGCTGTCCACTTTCACCACTTCTATTCAATATAGTACTGGAAGTTTTAGCCACAGTGCTCAGACAAGAAAAAGAAATAAAAGGCATACAAATCAGGAAGGAGGAAACAAAACTGTCATTGTTTGCAGATGACATGATAGTGTACATAGAAAATCCTATAGACTCCACAAAAACACTGCTTGACCTAATAAATGAATGTGGCAAAACAGCAGGATACAAAGTCAATATCCAGAAATCAAAGGCATTTCTGTACACCAACAATGAAACAGCAGATGCAGAAATCAAGGGAAAAAAATCCCATTTGAAATAGCAAAAAAAAAAAAATAAATAAAGTATCTAGGAATAAATCTAACCAAAGAGGTAAAGAGACCTGTATTTCAGAAAACGACATAACACTGAATAAAGAAATCAAGGAAGACACAAACAAATGGAAACATATACCGTGTTCATGGATTGGAAGAATTAATGTTATCAAAATGTCCATACTACCCAAAGCAGTTTACACATTCAATGCAATTCCTATTAAAGTACCAATGGCATATTTCACAGACATAGAACAAACACTTCAAAAATGTATATGGAATCATAAATGACCCTGAATAGCTGCTGCAATTTTGAGAAAGAAGAGTAAAGTAGGAGGGATCACAATAACTGACACTAAACTATACTACAAGGCCACTGTACTCAAAACAGCCTGGTACTGGCATAAAAACAGGCACAGGGACCAATGGAACAGAACAGAGAGCCCAGAAATAAACCCAAGTCTCTATGGTCAATTAATATTTGACAAAGGAGCCAGCAACATAAAATGGAGTAAAAATAGCCTCTTCAACAAATGGTGTTGGGAGAACTGGACAGCCACGTGCAAAAAAATGAAACTCGAGCACCAACTTACACCTTATACAAAAATAAATTCAGGGCGGATAAAAGACTTAAATATAAAACGTGACACCATTAAAGTCCTAGAGGAGAATGTAGGTAGGAAAATCTCAGATATTTCACACAGAAACTTTTTTACTGACATGTCCCCTAGAGCAAGGGACATAAAGCAAAGAATCAACAAGTGGGACCTCATCAAAATTAAAAGCTTCTGCACAGCTAAAGAAAACAGCATCAAAATGAAAAGAGAACCAACTGTATGGGAAAACATATTTGCCAATGATACCTCAGACAAGGGTTGAATCTCCAAAATATATAGAGAACGTACACAACTGCACTCTAAGAAGACAAGGAATCCAATTAGAAAATCGGCAAAGGACTTGAACAGACACTTTTCCGAGGAGGACATACAAAAAATCTACAGACACATGAAATGATGTTCAATATCGCTAGCTATCAGAGAGATGCACATTAAAACCACAATGAGACACCATTTCACACCTGTCAGAATGGCCATCATAAACAAAGCAACAAACAACAAGTGTTGGAGAGGTTCTGGAGAAAAGGGGTCCCTAGTGCACTCTTGGTGGGACTGCAGACTGGTACAACCACTATGGAAAGCAGTATGGAACTTCCTCAGAAATCTAAAAATGGATCTACCTTTTGACCCAGTAATTCCACTGCTGGGACTTTATCTTAAGAACCCTAAAATACCAATCCAAAAGAACCTATGCACCCCAATGTGCATAACAGTGCAATTTACAATAGCTAGGTGCTGGAAGCAACTTAGATGCCCATCAGTAAATGAATGGATCAAAAAACTATGGTACATTTACACACTGGAATTCTATGCAGCAGAAAGAAAGAAGGAGCTCCTACCCTTTGCAACAGCTTAGATGGAGCTGGAAAACATTATGCTATGAGAAATAAGCCAGGCAGTGAAAGACAAATACCATATGATCTCACCTTTAACAGGAACCTAAACAACAAAACAAAGAAACAAGGAAAATATAACCAAAGACACTGAAATAGAGGACAGGCTGACAGGGACCAGAGGGGAGAGAAGAGGGAATTTCAGGGGGCAGTGGGAAGGGTTCACAGGAACAAACTTAAAGGACACATGGACAAAAACTAGGGGGAGGGTGGTAATGGGAGGGAAGAGGGGAGGGTTGGGTGGGTGGGCTGGATTGGAAGTAAAAGGGAGAAAACTGTACTTGAACAATGATTAAAATAAAATAAAAAAAACAAAAAACAAATATGGATTGTAGAGAAAAATAGTATTAATTTCATGGTAACAGAAGAGAGAAAAAAAGAAGGGGAAATATTAAATGCAGACTAAAACACTGAAAAATGTTAAACTATGTAATTACAATAAATGTAAATGGCTTATATACTCCTACTAAAGCAAAATTCCTTTTTTTTGATAGAAATAAACTTATCTAGCAACTGCTTACTTTTAAAAGATACATCACAAGTAATATCATTTCACATTGAAATGTTTCAAATGAAGATATTAGCAAAAGATACATTGAACAAAAACTGTTTAGAAGAATGCTACTAAACCAATGCAGTATTAGGCAGAATTAAAATTAAGAGACAAGTATTAACATTGATAAATAGGCATATGTCATAAAAAATCAAAAGAAAATTTACATCAAAGTTATAAAATTATAAACTTTATGTATATAACCCCATAGATAAGAAATTAGTAAAAATTATAAGCATTGCAATTTCACCAGACAGTGATACATCGAGCAGATAAAGAAATCCTTAAATTCAACATATTTTTATACAAAACTCATTTTAATTTTAAAGAAATGATTACCCACAAAACATATTTCAACCATAAAGCAAATAAATGGAAACCAATACTTTAAATATTGGTTTAAAAAAGAAAATATGATTCCAAAATTTGAAATCTTTGAGGAATAAAGTCATTTTTTTTCAAACTTAACTTGTTTGATTGACTTTAAAAAATCTAAATGCAGTAGTTTATATTAATTGATTTTTTATTTCATCTCATTAAACATTTGGCCCTTTGTTCCAGCCTGACAAGATCATCTTAGACATGAATGCTGTAACCATTGTAATTTTTATTCCTCCATGATTTGTGTGTTTATATTAATAAATACATTTTCCATAGATTCCTTTGAATTATTTATAAAAATGGAAAATCTGTTAACATGAAGGACAGAGTATTAAACTCCTAATGTTCCTAATTAGCAGTGGAATAATGCATTAATTCTTCCAAATTATAGAGAATTTTATTTTAATCATCTTTTTTATTCTCCAGTACTGTATAAAGTAGTAGCGATGCAGTTTTTCCTCTTTTAAGCCTATGCCCAATTATATACTTACACTCTCTTTTACTTATTTATACAAGACTGAGAAAAAATGATACATTTTTAAAAAGAAAAAGACTTTTAAAAGGTTTAATGGAGCAAAGAATAAATAAACAATAATACATGGGTCATCCAGCTTACAGGTATACGTGTTTTGAGGCATACCAAATTTTTCTTTATTGACATTACATATGAGAAAGAAAAAAGAAATTTGCCACATCATCTTTCCAGCCTCTCAGCTCTCTACTCATAGGATAAATATTAACTGTATACTTGACCTATAAGGAATGTTCTCAGGCAGCTAGATCCATTGCTGAAAGCTAAGAAAGAGGACAATTTTACCCCACACACAATTTTGTGGCTGATTTCTCCAATTTTGTACACTGCATCAATATAATTATACCTTAAGAAGCAAAAATTACAATATTCATACAAAAGGAGTTCCACTCCTATAGTCATGGAGGAAATTCTCTCAAAACTATATTGTTCTATTTAGATGTTAAGTGGCTCAGGCACCAGTTCTCACTAGACTCAACACTGGTGTGTGAGTTAGAGCAAGATCTTTCCCTTTCAGGTCTCAGTTTTCTCATCGGCAAAATGATGGCACTGGGCTGATTTAGGTATATGTTTTCTTTATCTAACCTTTTTCTGGGCTATGCTCTCCCCCACCCATTCCACCTGTTCAAAGCTTGGTTCCTTGTAAAAATCAAAGAAATTATTCTTTTCATATATCTCAGCTATCCAGAAAAAATATTTTCCTATTTTTTAAAAATGCCCCTTGGTAGAAATATCTTAGTTGATTTTGGTTAAAGCTATTGCTCTCTTCCTTTAGTTGGCTTAGGTCTCCCTTTTCATGGGTGTCCCATTGTGTATGTATCTGGTCTCTCTACAGCTGTGGTTTAGCCAGCTGGATTTTTATATTTTCTTGATAGAGACTTAATTCCTCTCTAGCCTCTTAGTCTCTGGGAGGCACATCAAGATTTCCTTTTGTTGCCCAAATCTTCATATATAATGTTTTCTTCTGTTTCTCTAAGTCCATTGAAGGTAAGTCTTCAGCCAAATGCAAATATTTCCCAGTGCAATTGGCTACATGTCCTCAATCTTCTTCAATCATATCCTTAGCCTATAATATATCATTGATCCTACAGAGCTGTTTATAATTCATCTCTTAAATATGTATTTCCATTACAAAGTTATTAGTTTTCCACACAAATGGCTGTATCCAAAACTTTTGTCTGTAAACATTAAAGGGCACCACCTATCTGACCTAGGTGATCAGGTCCTTTGTTGCAGTAAGGTGCTCTCCTGGGACAGACCACAGAATTTTACTGTCCCATCATCTCACTTCAATATGCTATGAATTGTGTTAGGAGCCACCCTGCCTGGTTTCAGAAGCTGTAACCCCCTCATGGCTAAGGCCGAGTGATCGACCTTTGGATCATAAGCCACTAAAGAGACAAAGCTTATCTCCCTGGCAGGAGCACCGCTTCTGCTCCTTTTTCCATAACTGGCCCCCAATGCTTGATCAGTTAGCTAATGATGGGTAAGATTCCCCAAGGGGCGGGGAACGATTTAAGATAGGCATGATCAACGGAAGGCCCCAGGGAAGGACTTGGGGGCCTATGAAGAAAGGGGGTGAGGGACCCTCACCCCTCGGCTTTGACAAAATCTGAGTCCTCATTCTGCCTATGAGAAGTCTCCTAATTTCTTGGCTATCTTGCCTCCTCTGCCTGACTTAAGCCTGAAACAATGACAGACAGCGGTGTAGCCCTGTGCTAGAAAGGGCAGATTCCCTGGGTAATCAGGCCTGACAAAGAATACATAAACTCCTATGAAGCCTGCTTTATTAAGAATGCTCTTAATTAAATGATAAAGGTCTGAGCAGGAAATGAGTTTGTTTCCCAAGGTTTTGTAGCCTTTTAGCTAACAGACCCTGACTCAGAATAAGCCCTCATAGTTTTTTTGTATGCTATCTATCATTTGATTCTTACTGCCTGACAATGATTAATAAGCTGTACCTGTATTCCTGTGCAAATTAAACCAAATAAAATCCTGTCTAGGCAAGGGTCAGCACACTCTCCTCTTGAGGGAGTGTCCAGGCCACGCTGAGGCACTTTCCCCTTGAGAGAGTAGCCATGCCATCCCTTTTCCTCCACAAGACTCAGTAGTCCATGTGAATTCATCTCATATCTCTTCCATAACACCCCAGATACTGTGGGCTGGTGCACGCATCAGAATTGTTGGGATATGTAACTAAAATCTAGAGAATCAACTTGTTATTTTTAGTTCTAGTGGATTCTAAATTAATTTGTTAATCATCACCAGCTATTTTCATTTTAATTTTAATTTTTTAATTTTAATTTAAATTTTTTAATTTAAAAATAGTGAAATGCATAACTTGGCTTAGAGGAGTAGTGATAGGGAAACTCAGTTTTTAAGGATAAGTAGTAATTCACACAGGATAGAGAGAAAAGAATGTTAGGACATAATATGGAAGTAAATATGTTGTGCTTGGAATGGAAAAAATTTTCTTATAGGTACTTTTAGAATGTAAAGGATGTATAGAGTAGTATTAAATTATGAGGTTAAAACAACAGGCTGGTAAACATGATCAAAAATACAATCTTAAAGAGTTTTTCTTCATATTACAATGAAAGACAAGTTTTAAAAGGTATGTTTGAGGAGAGTAACAATCAGAGTCCTGTTCCAGCATGATCATGAAAAGGATGAATTGGAGGGAAAGAGACTGGAAGTGAGATGGAGTTAGGAGATGTGAACTGAGACAGTGACAAGGGAGAGGAGAAGCTGACACTTTAGGACTTGCTAACCACTTGACATGGAGATGACAAAGAGATGGCAAGAGGAATAAAGAGGGTTAAGTCATGTCTAATAGTTAAGTAAATGAGCAGATGGTGATGTTATTAGCATAATTAGAAAGTTGAGAAATGATACAAGCTTGGAGAACCAAGGGTAGACATGATTTCAACTTTAGAGGTGTTGAGTTTAAAGCTGTGAATTTAAGCCTTCGGGGAAAGCTGAGATATAGAGGTATGCAGTTTGAAAGGTGGTTGAAAAGTAATGACAGTCCTGGTTAATAACTCTTGTCTATAAAATGAAGGACAGTTTTTATGGGTACAGAGTTTGGATGTTGCTATTATTAGCAAAGTCACCTACATTCATTGCTTAAGAATAAAGACAACTAAATCTGTAAAGGCAATGATTTTATGTTCATTTGACTCCTAGAATGTGACCTTTTGCTTTAAGGTCCACATTATTAAAATGTCCTCAGCATGACGTAATAACACATTTGCACAGTTACTTTTAACCACATGGCTTAAAAATAAATGAGAGACTTTAATAAATATAGTGAATGAGGCCAAATTATATATTAAAACTATCAGACTAATGTATTCTTAGTTGCTTATTATATTTTAACCAAGACATTCTGTCTTTTAAATTTTTGATTAAATTTGACTAAAACTCAAGTGAAAATTATTGTTAAAATGGCAGAGAGTTTCTGTTTCTTCAGGTGCCCTCCCTGCACTCAGTCTGCTCAGTTTCTATGAGTCCTTTGAATCCGTGCCTATTCTACTTTTCCACCTTTCTTTATTAAATCCCATTTTCCTCTTCCACATCTAGTAACACAAGACTTGGACTGAGGTAACTACTGACGTTTTGACAGAACAGAAATGCCATCATGTTGCTACACATATAGCATATCAAAATTACCAATATCATTAATTCACATTCTTAAAAATGTGCAATTCCTTCCCTCAGAAGCTTTACACAACTCATTTCTACATGTATAATCCTGTCCTTTCAGCAAACTGTTGGTTCCTTTTCTGTCATTTCCAGTGTGCTGAAGCACAACCATGATCTCCAAATCACACTCATCATACTTGTTTATTAGCAGGAACACACACACACACACACACACACACACACACACACACAGTTGCTACTTCTTTGAGTCTCATCTCAGTCCTTCAGTACGTACTCAGCCTCAACTTCCCACCACTTAAGCACATTCACATTTGTCCAAAAACAGACAAATTTTCTACCTGAGAAAAATTCTGGGGTGAGTTCTTAAAATAACATTTTCCCTCTGAGTTCTAATAATATAAATTATTCATTAGTCTCATCATATAGCAAATTATAGTGAATAAAAATGCTCTCATCTATGAAATTCCATCAGGTGTTTTTCCTCTTTAAGTGTACTCAAAACTAAAAAATAACACATGGCTCACTGAAATGATAGCTATTTTATTCTGTGGGGATGAGATATATTTGCAAGAACCATTCTCTAATCAATTAATAATGAAAAGACAAAAGTGGTTACTTAGTTTCAAGAACAAATTCTATGTTTCTTAAAATTGTAATGAGAGATAAAATATCTTAGAGTTGTGACAGATATGTTCATTTGGGAACTAACACATAAACAGAAATTATTCCTTAGAAGGCAGTGTCCAGGAATGGAGCATATGTGAAAAATAGTGAAGAACAATGTACTTAAGACCAAACAATCCTTCCTGAAGTTTGTGGTACTACTGCACATTGAAGGTACTGTGGTTTGTACTGTTTCATCCACTTGACATATTTGTGGCAAGAAGGAATCAGTAATATACCCTGGAATGGGAACCTCATACATGAGCTTTCTCAGGGTAAGAAGGTTCTTCACCTTAGAGAATCTTGTCCATCTATCCAAGAAAAGAATAAACAAACAGAAAAACTGAAGAAGACAAAAAGCTCTAGGGATAAATATAATTCCACAAATACACAGTAACAAGTCCTTTAAAAAGAAGAGAGAGCTATTTTCAAAGATAGGATAAGCAGTAAAGAATAACCTTGGAGCTCAAAAGATGAAAACTCAGAAAGCAATGGAAAGTCTGAAAACCATTTTCTCACAGGAAGTTCATGATACTGACCACTCAATGTCAAAACCTCTTAGAGTTAGAGGAGATCTTAAGTTCTCCAGGAAAACTGTCTATAATATTCATTCTGCTTGAACTTGACTAATGCCAAAGCTGTTTAGTTTATTTAAAATTTATTTTAATATCAATAGTATATTAATTTATTAAGTTCCTATTTTGTTCCAAGTACTGATGGCTTACTTTTAATTCTCATGATATTGTGAACTTAATATTATCCATGACTAAATTAAGATTTAGTTCATATAATTGCCAAATATACAAATACTGTGTGCACCAAGACTTAAATTGAGGTCTATATTGACTTAAATCATATAATCTCTCTTACATGGCTAACATGTGCTTAGCCTTGGTAAAATAAAGGGCTGGAATATAAAAGAAAGGAAAAATGTATTAAAACTAGTTATAAATTTTAAGGTTAATTAAAACTTTCTATTATATAATATTTAATATTTTCAATATGTAATGACTGGAAAACTGCTTTACTCCTAAGAGACTGAGACCATGGATTATCAGGGATTCATGCATATGCTTAGGTCACATTGCACTCTTATTTTGTCTGGTATTTAAGTAGATGAGAGAGTCTAGTGAGGAAAGGAGAAAGGGAGGTACTTTGGGGAGTGAGGGGCAAGTTCAAATATATATGAAAATAAAACTCTACACATTTGATGATATCAGCAGTACCAGACATTTCTGGAGGGAAAAACTAATGGTTTGCTGAGTTGTTTATGATATGCTTATTCTCATCTGGGGTTATTTTTTCAAAGATTTTATTTATTTATTTTTAGACAGAGGAGAAGGGTGAGAGAAAGTGTGGGAGAGAAACATCAATGTGTGGTTGCCTCTTGCATGCTCTCTACTGGGAACCTGGCCCACAATCCAGGCATGTGCCCTGACTGGGAATGGAACCAGTGACCCTTTGGTTCGCAGGCAGGCACTTAATCCACTGAGCCATGCCAGCCAGGGCTGGGGACATTTTTAATTGACTTCAACTTTGACCCATACTTCATATTTGCTGTGACTAAAGAGTATGAAAGATTTGTCCAACAACCTTCATATATAATTCCAATAGAAATTTGTGCATTTTCATTATTATAATACTTATCATGATCAAAATCAATACGACCTATAATATTGTTAAATTAAATATCAAATTATTAGCAGCATAGTTTAAGTTTTGAATATTTTATTGAATTAATATTCTCTATGATGCACAAATGGTAAATTCCAAAATGTAATGTAAAGAAAAATAATCTTTTACTCATTAGAAGAATAGAAGAATTTGTTAAGTAATAAACTATATTTTTTTCAGGCTATTGAGAGATATTCAGAGTAATATGTTTTAAAACATATTTTAACTTTATAGTTTACATGCATATGCAAATTACTCCATATCTAACAAAATCTTTAAAATATTGACAAAAATATCTATATTCTTATTTCAACCTTAGATATAGGAAGCATCTTATTACTAGTTTGGAAAAGGATTATTTTAGGGTATAACATGTATTTGTGTGGTTTGAGTACTTGTTGAAAATAATGTACATGTAAAATTCTTAAGATGAGGACAAAACTTTGATCTATATTAGAGGCTTTTATAATAATTTGATGCTGTATTTTACCACCTAGTACTAGGCCAATAATTGCTGTTTATATTTATTTAACATAATGCAGTAATTTTAACTATTTTAGAAAAACAATGATTCCTCTCTCTCATTGCTATGGTAAAATGGGAAAGATATTTTTGATCTAGAAATAAGTACCATTCTTGTTTTCCCCTGAGGCAAATTAATTCAAAATATTATTTTTCTCCTTAAACTTTAATGATATTATAATAAGCAACCAAATGTCCAAAGTGAGACATTAACATTATTATTTGTTTTTATTTATTCACCAAATATAAGCAAGGCAGATAAAGAAATCCAGAATTCTTCACAGGGGTCCTATTGAATCTTTGCCTATCTGTATGTATGAAGAGTAAACACATTATGCTAGTCAGAAGAATAACTCCTGAGAAAAGAACAATCAATAAGGTTGCTATATGCAAACAATTCCCAGAGTAAACATAGAACCAGCAATCATTTATGTTCCTCCCAAGCCAGAGTGGAAAAACCTTGCTGACAATACCAGGAATTAAGTAGAGAGTACAGAAGCCCATATGAAGAAGGACAAATTAGTTCTAAGATGAAGGCTAAATTTGATCTTTGCAAAACAAAGCATTCAACATTTCTGAAATGTAGGTAAAGAAGTGTTTAGAGGGAAATTTATAGCATTTAATAGTTAATTGAAAAATGATATAAAAACCACTGATCTGAACTTCCACATTAAAAATCATAAAGTAAGGTATTTAAAAACAAAAATCAAAAAATAGAAAATATAATTCAATAGGAAGGAAATCAATGACTTTAAAAGTTGGTTCTTGGAAAAGATCAATAAAACTGATAAATCTCTAGAGAAACTAAAAGAAATAAAAAGCCCAAGATTTTTAAAAGTCAGTAATGGAAGGAGATTCCACAGGCATAAAATAATGAATATGGAAAGAAAACTCTAGGGAATAATGCACATGTACTTTTGCTTACTGTATTTCACATGTATATACATGTGTTAAAACTTACGAAATTGTAAACTTTAAATATGTACAGCTTAGTGAATGTCAATTACATCTTTTTTTACACTAATATAATTTATTATGAAGTGTGTGTTATAAATAAGACTTTCATTTTTTAAAATCATTGTTCAAGTACAGTTTTCTCCCTTTTAATCCATTCCAGCCCACCCACCTATCCCTAAAAATGGCAGATCAATTTTTAGTTTTCTGAGGAAGTTCCATACTGCTTTCCATAGTGGTTGTACCAGTCTGCAGTCCCATCAACAGCGCACTAAGGTCCCTTTTTCTCCACAACCTCTCCAACACTTGTTGTTTGTTACTTTGTTTATTATGGCCATTCTGACAGGTGTGAAGTATCTCATTGTGGTTTTAATGTGCATCTCTCTGATAGCTAGCGATACTGAACATCGTTTCATGTGTCTTTGGATTTTCTGTATATCCTCCTTGGAGAATGTCTGTTCAAGTCATTTGCCGATTTTCTAATTGGATTCCTTGTCTTCTTAGAGTACAGTCTTGTAAGTTCTTTATATATTTTGGAGATTCAACCCTTGTCTGAGGTATCATTGGCAAATATGTTTTCCCATACAGTTGGTTCTCTTTTCATTTTGATACTGTTTTCTTTAGCTGTGCAGAAGCTTTTAATTTTGATGAGGTCCCACTTGTTGATTCTTTGCTTTATGTCCCTTGCTCTAGGGGACATGTCAGTAAAAAAGTTTCTGTGTGAAATATCTGAGATTTTCCTACCTACATTCTCCTCTAGGACTTTAATGGTGTCACATTTTATATTTAAGTCTTTTATCTGCCCTGAATTTATTTTTGTATAAGGTGTAAGTTGGTGCTCGAGTTTCATTTTTTTTGCACGTGGCTGTCCAGTTCTCCCAACACCATTTGTTGAAGAGGCTATTTTTACTCCATTTTATGTTGCTGCCTCCTTTGTCAAATATTAATTGACCATAGAGACTTGGGTTTATTTCTGGGCTCTCTGTTCTGTTCCATTGGTCCCTGTGCCTGTTTTTATGCCAGTACCAGGCTGTTTTGAGTACAGTGGCCTTGTAGTATAGTTTAGTGTCAGTTATTGTGATCCCTCCTACTTTACTCTTCTTTCTCAAAATTGCAGCAGCTATTCAGGGTCATTTATGATTCCATATACATTTTTGAAGTGTTTGTTCTATGTCTGTGAAATATGCCATTGGTACTTTAATAGGAATTGCATTGAATGTGTAAACTGCTTTGGGTAGTATGGACATTTTGATAACATTAATTCTTCCAATCCATGAACACGGTATATGTTTCCATTTGTTTGTGTCTTCCTTGATTTCTTTATTCAGTGTTATGTCGTTTTCTGAATACAGGTCTCTTACTTCTTTGGTTAGGTTTATTCCTAGGTATTTTATTTTATTTTTTTTGCTATTTCAAATGGGATTTTTTCCTTGATTTCTGCATCTGCTGTTTCATTGTTGGTGTACAGAAATGCCTTTGATTTCTGGATATTGACTTTGTATCCTGCTGTTTTGCCACATTCATTTATTAGGTCAAGCAGTGTTTTGTGGAGTCTATACGATTTTCTATGTACACTATCATGTCATCTGCAAACAATGACAGTTTTGTTTCCTCCTTCCTGATTTGTATGCCTTTTATTTCTTTTTCTTGTCTGAGCACTGTGGCTAAAACTTCCAGTACTATATTGAATAGAAGTGGTGAAAGTGGACAGCCTTGACTTTTCCCTGATCTTAGTGGAAAGATTTTAATTTTTGCCCATTGAGTATGATGTTGACTGTAGGTCTCTCATATATGGCCTTTATTATGTTGAGGAATGCTCCCTCTATTCCCACTTTGCTGAGTGTTTTTATCATAAATGGGTGCTGTACCTTATCAAATGCTTTTTCTGCATCTGTAGATATGATCATGTGGTTTTTGTCTTTGCTTTTATTTATGTGATGTATTACATTTACTGATTTGCGAATATTGAACCATCCTTGCATCCCTGGAATGAATCCCACTTGGTCATGGTGTATGATCTTTTTAATGTATTGTTGGATGTGGTTTGCAAGTATTTTGCTGAGGATTTTAGCATCAATGTTCATCAGCGATATTGGCCTGAAATTTTCTTTCTTTGTTGTGTCTTTATTTGGTTTTGGAATTAGGATGATGTTGGCCTCATAAAGAGTTTGGGAGTCTCCCATTTTTGGGGGTTTTTTGGAATAGTCTGTGAAGGATAGGGGTTAGCTCTTCCTTAAATGCTTTGTAGAATTCTTCTGTGAAACCATCTGGTCCCGGGCTTTTGTGTGTTGGTAGTTTTTTGACTACTGCTTCAATATATTTTGCTGTTATTGGTGTGTTCAGGCTTTCTGCTTATTTATCATTGAGTTTTGGAAGATTATATTTTTCCCGAAATTTGTCCATTTCACCCAGGTTTTCAAACTTCTTGGCATACAGTTCTTTGTAGTAATTTCTTACAATCCTTTGTATTTCTGTGGTATCAGTTGTAATCTCTCCTCTTCAATTTCTGATTGTGTTTATTTGGGTCTTCTTTTCTTTTTTCTAGATGAGTCTGCTTAAAGGCTTGTTGATTTTGCTTATCTTTTCAAAGAACCAGCTCTTGGATTCATTGATCCTTAGAATTGTGCTTTTAGTCTCTATGTCATTTAATTCTGCTCTGATCTTGGTTGTTTCCTTTCTTCTGCTTGCTCTGGGCTGTCTTTGTTGTTGTTCTTTGAGTTCTTATAAGTGTAGGGTTAGGTTGTTTGTTTGAAATATTTCTCTCTTTTTTAGGTATGCCTGTATCACTATGAACTTTCCTCTCAGGACTTCCTTTGTTGTGTGCCAAGTTTTGGGTTGTTGTGAGTTCATTTTCATGTGTTTCCAGGAACCTTTTGATTTCTTCCCTAATATCATTCTTGACCCATTCGTTGTTTAATAGCATGCTACTTAATCTCCATGATTTTGAGTGTCTTGGATTTTTTCCCTTGGGGTTGGTTTCTAGCTTCAGTCCCTTGTGATCCGAGAAAATGCTTGGTATGATTTCAATTTTCTTGAAATTCTTGAGGCTTGTTTTGTGTCCTTGCATGTGGTCTATCTTTGAAAATGTTCCGTGTACATTTGAAGAGAATGTCTGTTTAAGCTTCTTTGGGATGGATGGCTCTGTATGTATCAGTTAAGCTCAATGCCACAATATCTTTGTTGATATATTGTTTGGGAGATCTGTCCATTTTTGATAGTGGGGGGTTAAAATCCCCCACTATAATTGTGTTGCTGTCCATATCTTTCTTGAAGTCCTCTAAGATTTTCTTTATGTATTTGGGTGCTCCTATGTTGGGTGCATATATATTTACAATATTTATGTCTTCTTGATGGATTCTTTCCTTGAGTAATATGAAGTGACCTTCTTGGTCTCTCTTTGTGGCCCTTTTTTGGAAGTCTATTTTGTCTGATATGAGTGTTGCTACCCCGGCTTTTTTTTTCCTCTCTGTTTGCTTGGAAGATTTGTCTCCAGCCCTTCACTTTCAGCCTGTGCAGGTCTTTTATCCTCTGGTGGGTCTGTTGTAGGCAGCATATGTGTGGGTCATGTTTTCTTATACATTCAGCTATGCTATGTCTTTTGATTGGAGCATTTAATCCATTTACATTTAAGGTTATTATTGATAGGTACTTATTCATTGCCATTTATATACATGTGTTTTTTTCTCTCTCTCTTCCTTCCTATCCTTAAAACAGTCCCTTAAGAATCTTGCAGAGCTGGTTTGGTGGAGGTGTATTCTTTTAGACTTCTTTTGTCTGGGAAGCTTCTTATTTGTCCTTCTCTCTTGATTGAGAGCCTTGCTGGGTAAACTAGCCTGGGTTGTAGGCCTCTGGTTCTCATTACTTGGAATATTTCTTGCCATTCTCTTCTGGCTTGGAGTGTTTCCGTTGAGAAGTCAGCTGTTAGCCTTACTGGGGCTTCCTTGTATGTTACTTCCTGTTTCTCCCTTGCTGCTTTTAATATTCTCTCCTGTCTTGGAATTTTGCCATTTTAATTATGATGTGTCTTGAGGTGGTCCTCTTTGGGTTCCTCTTGACTGGGACTCTCTGTGTTTCCTGGATTTGTGTGACTTTTTCTCTCATCAAATGAGGCAAGTTTTTCCTCATTACTTTTTCAAACAGGTTTTCTATCCCTTGCTCTTCTTCTACTCTTTCCTGTATCCCTATTGTAAGAATATTATTATGTTTCCTATTGTCTTGCATTTCTCTTAATCCCTCTTTATTCTTTCTGAGTCTCTTTTCATTTTCTTGATCTCTGGTTTTTTTTTTTTAACACTTTGTCCTGCAATTTGCTAATCCGATCTGATTCATCGATCCTGCTTTTCATTTCTTCTACTGTGTTCTTCAGTTCAGAAATTGTATTCTTCATTTCCTCTTGGCCCTTGTTGTGAGTTTCTATTTCCTTTTTCATGTTGATGTAGTTTGCAGTGAGATCATTGTTTCTTCCCTGTAGTTTCTAGTAGCTCATTGTGAGTTCATTGGTCTTCCTGATAATCATTGTTTTGAACTCAATATCTGATAGTTGAGTTTCCTCTCTTTCATTTAGCATTCTTCCTGAGGCTTCCTCTTTTCCCTTCATTTGGGGATTGTTTTTTGTCTTCTCATTGTTCGTAGGACTCTTCTTGTTAGCCTCTGTTTCTTAAATTGATCTGTTCTGTTTCTGTGATTTTGGTGTGAACTTCTGTGCTGGAATACCTGTGAGATTCAGTGGTACACTCTCTTTCATGTATCCTGCTGTTCACAGCTTTTTTGGTAATCAGTTGGAGGAGTAAGGCAAAATGGTTTAATACAGCAAGATAGTATTCTATGATATTCACAGTAGCAGCCAGTAGAGAAGAGATGGGAGATCCTTTGGCTATGTATAGTGTTAACTGTGATCTTCTACCCCACTAGCCATGTTTTAGAAAGGATGGAAAGAAGATAAGACTCTTATTGGGGAGGAAAGGATTGTTAGTTGGATCTAGAAAGCCGTGAGGCTATGGGATGTCAGATTCTGAGGTAGAGGTGGGAATAAAGAATAGTAAATAGGAGTAGTGTGTAAAAAGAATAGAGACAGTCCCCACAATAATATAGTTCAGGAAATTGCTAAGTGGGCTGAGATCTGGGAGGGGTGTTGTGTAGTATTTGCAATTGTATGAACTAGGTCTTATTTACAGTAATATTAAAGCAACAATCATGTGGCAGAATCGATGAGATCTAAATAACAAGAATAAGGAGTATAGAACCTTGAGTGGTGTACTAATGGAACACAAATGAAAGTCAGTGAATTATCAACACACTGTGAATGAGATAATAGGGGGAACTATCAAATGACCATATAACCAGCCAAGCAAAGAAGATTACACAGAAAGAAAAAGAATACCAAAGTACTATTAAAATAAAAAAATGTTAGAAAAGTGAGAAACAGACAATGCAAATTTGCAGTAAATTGCAGGCTCAAAAAACAAAAGGGAAAAAAAGCAGAAGATGGAATGCAGGAGAGATAAATTTGGAATGGAAGGAATAACACTAGGATGAAAGGAAGAGAAACATAAGGAATTGAGAGATATAAAAATAATAAGAATTAAAAAATAAAAAGTCACTTAAAAAACAAGATAAAATCAAACAATCAAACAACAACAACGGTTGGAACAGTTTTCACTCTTCCAAGGCAGTACTCAGTCAGTCTCTCATGTACTGTCCCCAGGGCTAGCAATGCGCTCTCCCCAGAGCCGATCTGATGCCTTCCCGCAGGACCCTGGGTATGGATATGGGTGCTCCCAAGCACGCTCTCTGGAGCTCACTGCTGTGGTCTCCTGGGCTCCAGTGCCTCACAGAGCGCCCAAGTCTTTTCTGGATTCACAGTGTAAGCTCTGGGGATTGTGAGGGGTTCCACCCTTCCCCCAATCTCCCTGCTTCGGGCTCCAGAAAAGCACCACATCTTTTCCAGGTTCACAATGTGAGAGTTGGGAATCCCGAAGGTGTGAGGGCTACCCTGAGTTCACCACCACAGGCTCCAGAAACCCATGAACACCCATGCCCTTTCTTTGTTCAGGGCTGTGGGGTCTGGGTCTTCCATAGAACCACACTCTCACCATGTTGGGGGCACTCTTTGTTGCACAGGCTGGGACACTCACTTTTCACAGGGCTATTGCTTGGGTGCTCGCAGCCCCTGTGTGATTGTTTCTCAGTCTCACTCTCCTCTCTGTGCCTTCAAGCAACAAGGCCTCCCCTGGTGCTGCTCAATCCTTGTTGTCTGGGGAGGGAGCAGTAACTCTGCTCTCCCGGGTACCCTGAGGCAGACCCAGGAGCACCAGGCCTGGGGGCTGCAACCTCCCTGGTCCCTGCACTGATCCCTGGGTCCTTATTATCCTGAAGCAGTCTCCTTACTGTCTGGTTTTTCAATGTCCACTATAATTTTTGATGTCCTGTTTTCATAAATGTTGCGATATCCAAGGCCGCTTGCTCTGTTCCTATGCAGATCCTCGAGTTTCTCTCCTCTGCATAGAGGAAGGGGATTATGCTCCCTCCAACAAAGCCGCCATCTTCCTATCCCAATTACATCTTAATAAAGCTGTTAACAATTGTAGTTATATATAAAAAAGTGTCACTGGACATACGTTGTGGTGTGTGTATGTGTATGCACATAGGTATTTGAGTGTTGTATATGTTAATATATATCATAATTTTACTAAGAGTTCCTTGTAGCATTTACTGTTGAATGATCTTTTCCTGACATTAGTAGGAATACATACTTCCTTCTTAATTATCTTTATTTTATATTACAATGTATTGGCATAGCGTGGATTTTTAGTTTTCTGACCTGACAATCACCAACATAGTTAATAGCCTAACATATATATAATTAAAACATTAAATTTTTCTTCACTAAATAAAAATGCTATAACTGTATATAACTATTCCATAAGTTATACTTATTATGCATTTATGTGACACAAACAATATTAATCTATGAAGCATCCTTTAAGGAAGTTATTTTTGTTATTTGGTTTTATAACTCAGTGTAGTGAAACTTAAAGAAAGGAAGTAACTGCATATAAATGTTAAATGCTAGCTTTTTAGTCTGGTTGACTCAAGACCCCCATGTACTGTTGTTGCTGCCATGCCTAGTGGCTATAGCTGGGTATCTTAGCTGGGCTGTAGCAGTGGAAAGAAATCATGGAATATTCATGGAAATTGATCAAATTCAAAGAACATTAAAAGAATGTCTGCTTTATTCCATAAATTTTGCTAGAACTGAGAACCTAGAAATACACCTTTATTTGGTTAAGCACAGAATAAAGGCTAAAGGATCAATACACATATACACAAACTCTGATATTATTTTATTGGTAAATAGAACTAGAAGTCCATGTTTGGACTCAATAACATGAGATAGTTTGATGTAACTTCTTTCCATGGTTGTTTTTTTCTGGTTGCCTGTCTTCACTGCACGTTTTATTTAATTAGTTTGTATAAATATACCTATATCAGAAATTATTTCATTTCTTTTGTTTATTGTTATTTTCAACCCTTGGTAATTATGAATTCCATAGTAGTTATGATTGTCATTTATTCATGAGTGTAGTTTCTACAGTGCCCTCTGATTTCTATTGGTTCTTCTCATTCATACTTAGAGCTCACCAAATTCTGATGCTTGAAGCTTTCTCCAGGATGTGAGTCAAAGGAAGCATATCTCAAAGTCAGTCTCTGCAGGACCTACATAAAAATCTCCTACTGTACACCAAAATACAGATTCCTGGCTAACCTCAAACTGAATGAATCACAATCTGTTTGCAATAATCAAAGAATCTGCATTTTATGAACCCTCTCCGAGGTCACAGTAGAATCAATGAGGTACTAGTTAGAGAAGGAGGCCTCAGGAACCGAAACCTATTGATGTCAAATGCTTAATGAACAGCCTTATTATTTTAGGCATACCTTATTCCTAAAAACTGCCTCTTTGATGGTAGCTTTTTAGATTTTATTTCCAGAAACATCTTCCTGATTTCTCATTTAATATTCATGATATTTATGCCATCTAGATGCAACCACCACTATACAGAATTGCTTAGCCAGTGTTCTGGCTTTTATCACTTCCCAGAAATCAAAAGTATTGCCAGTCAGTTATAGGTTTTTTTAAAAGCCAAGAGAAAACAAACAGGTTAATCTTCTAAAACCGAGCACTTGGATTTCCCTTCAGCACCCTGACCCTCCCCTCTTAAAGGATTTTTCTTTGTGAAATTTCACAAGCATGACAGAGAGCCATGAGATCTCACTTTGCTTTGAACAAAAAACTTTTCCTACAGCTCTAATTAAAAGGAAGTTTCAAACCTACAAATTAACAGTTTTAATATGCTATTCCTGGTGATTAACTGCTTCATTTTACAGGCATTCACTGTTAACACTGCAACTGTTAATTTTAACGGCTTGATTTTTAAATTCCAAGAGGAGCAAAACTGGTTCAATATGATTCCTATAATTTATACTATTGGCCTAACAATCTTTATTTAGAATATCTTCTTTAATAACATTATTCTCCTCTCAAGACTTTTATGTCTATTAAATACAATAGACATTTCAAAGAAAACGCTCTTTTTTTCTTGTTTTGGACTATATCTCAAACTAGCTTTGCATGTGACTATGCCTCTGGAGACTGGGAGAGAAGAAAAGTATGTTAATGGCAATCATTTTAAATCAAGCATTTAAGGATTACTTTTTTTAAATATTGTAGTTTTAGATAAAAATTAAGTTACAATATAACCAATTTATAATATGGGTAATGAGAACATATGATAAATCTCTTGGAAAAGTTAAAAATAAATATGCAAGGCCAGCTTTATGGAAGCTGACTTCCAACTTACGGTTTTGTGTGTTCATTTGTATCTTGAAAGGACACAGAGTCCTGATTATCAAGGATAATATTAAATCCACAGATGATCCAAAAAATTCCTTTTAGCCTCTAGCTTTAAATCTTTCTTTACCTTAACAAATTCCTCTTCTAAGCTGCCAATAAGTAGCCAGAGTGACTTTTAAAATGCATCTCAGGTTATTGTACCTTACATATTTATATTAGATGTTACTTTCATGTATCCAGGCTCTCCCATTTTAATCTCTCTATCATTTTCTGCCTATTTCCACCCACATTCCACAGGAAACTGATCTCATTCATTTTTGGTTTATCCTTTCTGTTTGTTTCTGTTTACCTTTTCTGTTCATTTTCTATTAACACAAGCCAGAAAATATATATGTGCACATTTACATATTTGATACCATATAGTATACATATGTCTATGCTTATATAATTATACATATATTATTTAATACATATATACATTTTCTTATTTTTTCTTACAGAAAATGTAAAGTCTAAGTATTATTTTGTCCTTTACATTGTGTCTTTAAGAATATATATCTTCCTGGCTGGTGTGGCTGAGTGGATTGAGCACAGGCTGCAAACCAAAGTGTCACCAGTTTGATTCCCAGTCAGGGCACCTGCCTGGGTTGGGGGCCAGGACCCCAGTGGGGGCCATGTGAGAGGCAAACACGCATTGATGTTTCTCTCCCTCTCTTTCTCCCTCCCTTCCCCTCTCTCTAAAAATAAATAAATAAAACCTTTAAAAAAGAATATATACCTTGAAAACTACTCAGTATTAATTCACAAATACCTTATACTTTTATACAGCTGCATTGTACTTTATTATGTGTTGAACTCAAGTTAATTCAATTTCTATTCAGTTTCTTTTCAGTTTCTTTTCCACATTTTCTTTTAGTTTCCACAGTTTGTTTTCAGTTTCTTTTCCACATTTGCAATTAGACAATGCTGTAATGAATAACCTTGTGCATCTATATGTTCCTATAATGTTGAAAGTATATCTTTATTATAAATTCAAAAAGTGGAAATGTAGGGTCAAAATAAATGTGTGAGAGTCCCTATCACCCAAAAACTACTGTAACATAAAATTTCTCAATTTTTAGTGATTTAATCAGGAATTTATTGTTATACACTTAAATTTTTGCTAATTAGATCTCCGTTCCAGTTTTGCTGAGCAAATTACTTTTAAGTATCTCAGAATAATAATACTTTTTCCTGCTTGACCTTAGATTGCTCTCAAATGAGCTGGTAACCATAACAATGCATTTAAAGTACTTTCATCTTAAACAGTAAATCCTCAATAGATAAACAGAGGACTACCCTTCCCAAATCACCCTCATCCTTAATTCAAATTTTATATTTTCACATTTGCTGCATTATCAGCCTCAGTTCAGTTATTAAAAAGTTGTTTTATTCACCATGCTGATTGGGTTTTCCATTTGCTATTTCTTTCCATTTTGCTAACCATTTTTGTGAAGTTGGATACACAGATACTTCCTTATTCATGCTCTGTATTCCATGTTGAAAGGGCTTTACCACCCTGCCCTTGACAAGCTGATAGCATGCCCCCTCTTCATTTTGTCGAATTCTGACCTGTTAAAAATAATGGATAAACACATTGAGATTGAATGTGGAAGGTGGGAAGTGGGTAGGGCAGGGAGAGTTATGGGAGGAAATGGGGACAAGTGTAACTGAACAATGAAAAATATTTTTGAAATAAAAATATGTTCATATTTCAAAAAAAAATAATGGATAAACATAAAAGCAATGCTATAGTACTTTGTTTAGATGGGTCTAATTCTAATATTGAGAATGGTGTTGTTTGTAGTCTGTCTACAAACCAAAAGTATCCTGAAATATTTATAAAAGATTCAACATAAAGCAGTTTCATTTTCCTGAAGATCTCAATATTGTCACTGGTTTGAATCTGTAAAGGAGACTTTGCCATCCTGGTTGTGTTCTTTTTCTTCCTACAGAATTAATTTCTATATATTTCAGGATAGTTGCTGTTTTTAATGCTGAAATTTAGTTGACCAATAATTATCAATGATATTTTTGAAAATGAATGCCTTATATATGGTATTGGCACTATTTTCACATAATAATGTTGGCATACATCTGATTAATAAATTAGCATATCTATACAGTAGGCATATTTGTCAATAAAATAAATTCATATGCTAGTGTATGGGCTGATGTAAATTTTTAATAAAAATATCATGCACTATATTTTCATATTCAAAGCATTAACCACAAAATTACTTTTTTTTTCTTATTTTCTTATGGCAACAATCCAGATCTATGCTAGAAATGAATACTCAATGGGAAAGAAATGAAGAGTCAAAGGAAAATGAAGGGAACAGAACTGGAATATCTTTATGATGAGTAAGTTAATCTTATTTTGACTCATTTAGACACACAAAATTATGACTCTACATACCCTATTGAACTTATTAACTTCAAATGATATTTGTTTTCCCTTCCAAGAAGACTGAAAACCATTATTCCAGATTAGCTTCTTCAAAAACAATTTAAATGATTAAACCACCCAAAACAAAGAAAATATTACAGTAACACTATAAAACTTAAAAGCATGATGAACATAATATTACTAAGGATTTACTATTAGATATGGAACACTAAGCATTAGATTAAAGTACATAATTTAGTGTCACCTCATATTTTCTTCCTGAGAAAATAGGTCAATATTTCTATTAGAAAGTAAGTACTCAAGGGTAGTGATTTGGTCTGTTTTGTTCACAATTTATCTCCATTTCCTAGATCATTACTTAGAACATTGTGGTCACTCAATTAATAATTATTGGTTTACTAAATCACTTACTAAATGAATAAAACACTGAGGTGAACAAATTCAGGCAGAAAAAGTTAAGAACCATATGATTTTACTCATAGGTGAGATATAAAACTGAAAGCAACAAATGAACAAACAGGAAAAACAAATAAAGATGTATAGACACAGACAATAATATGGTGGTTACCAGGGTGGAGGAGTGTAGGAGGATAGCTAAGCTGAAAAATGTCAAATATATGGTGACATAAGATGATTTGATTTTGGGGTGTGGTCACACAATGCAATGTACTGATCAGGCATTGTAAAAATGTATACTTGAAACCTAAAAAATATTATTAACCAATGTCATCTCAATACATTTAATTTAAATTGCAATGAAAAATTTAATAGATTATAGGTAAAAACATTGACAATTTTTACCAATTATCTTATAATTTGAAGACACAAGGACTGAATTTCTGACTGAGTTAAGGATTTTTGCATTTTTCTCCCACCCCTTTCCAACTGAGGGTTAATATTACTTGATGACATCTATACCTGAGATAGAAAGGCAAAAATAACTCCATTAAACCCAAAGTCTGGGTTGCAAAGTTTCCTTTTAAATGCAGCCATCCTACTCTGAATGGCCACATCTTAATTTTTTCCCTATGCAGCATAGTCTTCTCTTAATGGAGTAGCCATTCTCCAGTTAAAGAGCTAATCCCATGAGGAAGAATGGCAGTCTCAGATTTGGTGTGGCCCAGCATAAACCCCAGGACACTCTGAAAACTAAATGTGGAATACTGGGCATTGACACAGTGGTTTCAACCAATACAGTTCATCAACTGTATAAAAATGACTTCTCTTCTAGGAGAGCTTATTCTAGCTCCTTGAGGCTCACCCACCCAAGACTAGGGTTCCCAAAGTAATAACATAGAACTATTGACATATATCATATCATTTCATGATTTATGATCTTACTGGCAGATTCTGACAGTTCCGTGAAAGGTAAGAGACCTAGTAAAAACCTACTAAAACTACTTTTGTCAAATATCTTTCTAGAATAGACTTATTTTCAATTAAAGAGAAACAGACAACACTTCTTTGAACTTATTACACAATGTAATTTAAAGGAATATATATAGCCCTTAAGAGATAGAAGAAAGACGTCTACAGTCATACCACCCTGAACATGCCCAATCTCATCTTATCTCAGAAGCTAAGCAGGGTCGGGCCTGGTTAGTACTTGGATGGGAGATAGAAGAAATACTATCACACAAATAATATTGAAACTCACAAGTTAATTTTAATCTTATCAGATTTTCATCACAAGGAAATAGATGGCCACATAGACAATAGACCTGGAAGGTTAGATAATGAGTCAGCATATCCATATGTAAAGGAAGTTATGAGATTTAGACATGTGGATGTATTTTGCTTGCAAGTATGCATGTATGGAGTTATTAGAAATCTTTTTCCTTATTCCCTATTTTGCAAATGCTAGATTAAAAGGTATTCCCCCTGACAAACCTCATTTATTGATAAATTTCTGTAGTAAACATTGTTTTGTCTTGGTTTAAAAAAAAACCTAAAGCCTATACTTGGTGTCTGGAAAGTATCTGAGGGAAAGTAATTTAAAATTAAGTGTATAACAAACCAGTTTGGGGGATTCAATAGAGAGTACTACTAATACATCTGATAAAATATGATGAAACAAATAATTCTCAAACTTAAGGATCACTTTGGGAATGTAATATTTTTTGAGTCAACTTCATAAATAATAAATCATGGATCCATAATTTTAGTTCAGTGCCATTCAAATTAAGAGCTATTTGATTTGTAAGCATTTTAGTGCAAATGGGAATAAATGGCAAAGGTTTTGGGAAGTATAAAGTCTGCTGGAAATACATTTATTTTATATGATACAGGTGAACTGTTTTTAATGTGAAAAATTGTGAATATGAATGTAAAATTATAGGTGCTGTAATATTTACCTATGAGCATCTGTTGCTCTATTTCTGTAACTTTCCAAATATTTTCCACATCATTTTATTTTTATTGTATTTTTTCCACTACCATTATGCCCTTATACCCTTTTCCACCTCCATCCACCATCCTTCCCACCTCCACAACGACCACACTCTTTTTATCCTTTATTATCCAAATTCATCATTCTGACAAGATTTAAATACCCTTATCGATATCCTTTCAAGTTTAAACAATACATGCTTTTGGAAAAATCTAGTCATTGTCAACAAAATATATTTTTCAAAACAGTATTCTTTTATCACATTCTCAATACAAATTTTGTAGCTACTGTGCAGTCACCAAGACTCTTCACTGTAAATACCAAAAAAAATTCCCTTATGAGCAATTTCAATTACATAGATTATTAAAGTAAAGCAGTAGATTTTTATGAGACCTTGATCCAAAATGAAACTAATTTAACTATGTGCATGCATTTGTTTCTATATAGCTATATATGGGGTCTGCCCAAAAAAGCCCAGCCATTGTTAATATAATGAGGATGATTTGCATGACATCGATGTAACCTAGCATCCAAAGGGAGTGGACTGGAATGCACATGCATGAACAATGATGACTTCACTGTACTAGTCAGTGGGGGTGGTAGATGCCATTGAGTGAGCATGTGTACTGTGTGGCTGTCACATTCAAAATGACTCAGTAGAGCAACAAATCTGCATCAAATTTTGCTTTCAGCTGAACATCCCTCCATGGAAACTATATGGATGATTTAGAAGGCTGCAGCTATGGGCAGCTGGTGATTGGTAGCTTCATTATGACAATGTGCCTGCCCACTCATGTATCTCATGTAGTTTTTTGGCAAAACTTTAAATCACCCAGGTGACTCAGCTCCCTTGCAGCCCAGATTTGATGCCCTGTGACTTCTGGCTTTTCCCAAAACTAAAATCACCTTTGAAAGGGATAAGATTTCAGACCATTGGTGAGATTCAGGAAAAGACAATGGGGCAGCTGATGCCATTTGGGAGAATTATGTGAGGTCCCAAACTGCCTACTTTGAAGGGGAGTGAGGAGTCATTGTCCTATGTACAATGATTCTTGTATCTTGTATCTCCTTCAATAAATGTCTCTATTTTTCATTTTACATTGCTGGACAGACTAATGATTATATATATATATATTCTATATATATAAAAATCATTTTATATATATATATAAGATGTTATTATATATATAAATATCAATGCACACACATTCTCTTTAAATAGATAGTCAAAAATGACTAAGACCTGTTTAAACAACTCAATATATACATGACCACTTAGAAAATGATAAAATCATTTGAGTACTAATTCTTTTAGAAGGTTTTGAATTCAGTGATTACTTAGCAGTCTTTCTGAACTGTGAAAGAAATCAATCAGAAAATATGAGTAAAAGGAATTGAAATTGTATGGCCAATAAAATATCAGATGGTTCATTCTATGAAGAAACTATGACTATGTTTTGTTTTGAGAGCTTTCTCTCTGTGACCACTTTTCACACTCTTGTGAAGCAATACATGTACCCTGTATTAAAAGTCAAGAAAGCTATGACTACATAGGCCTGACTCAACATAACAGCTATAATTAATTTTAGAGCCTTGTAAAAATGTTTTCCTAGCAAAAGAGGAGCAAGGTAATTGGGGTTGGTGTAATTCATTTACCAGTTAAATTCTTTTTGTGACAATAAAACCATCCCTTTCTATTTCCATGGTTCTTTTTAAAATATATTTTATTGATTATGCTATTACAGTTTTCTCATATTCCCCCCTTTTAGTTCATGTCCATGAGTCATAAATGTAAGTTCTTTGGCTTCTACATTTTTTACACTATTCTTAACCTCCTCCAGTCTATTTTCTACCTACCATTTATGCTACTTATTCTCTGTACCTTTTCCCCTTCTCTTCCCCCCCACTCCCCTGCTGATAACCCTCCATGTGATCTCCATTTCTGTGGTTCTGTTCCTGTTCTAGTTGTTTGTTTAATTCATTTTCATTTTTGTTGTAAGTTTGGTTGTTAATAAATGTGAGTTTGTTATTTTACTGTTCATATATTTTATCTTCTTTTTCTTAGATAAGTCCCTTTAACGTTTCATAGAATAAGGGCTTGGTGATGATGAACTCCTTGAACTTGACCTTATCTGGGAAGCATTTTACTGGCCCTTCCATTCTAAATGATAGCTTTGCTGGATAGAGTAATCTTGGATGTAGGTCCTTGCCTTTCATGACTTGGAATACTTCTTTCAGACCCTTCTTGCCTGCCAGGTTTCTTGTGAGAAATCACCTGACAGTCTTATGGGTACTCCTTTGTAGGTAACTGTCTCCTTATCTCTTGCAGCTTTTAAGATTCTCTCCTTATTTTTAATCTTGGGCAATGTAATATGGTGTGCCTTGGTGTATGCTCCCATGAGTTCAACTTGTTTGGGACTCTCTGAGCTTCTTGGATTTCCTGGAAGTCTATTTCCTTTGCCAGATTAGGGAAGTTCTCCTTCATTTTTTTGTTCAAATAAGTTGTCAATTTTTGCT
Organism: Phyllostomus hastatus; assembly: GCF_019186645.2. Taxonomy (NCBI): domain Eukaryota; kingdom Metazoa; phylum Chordata; class Mammalia; order Chiroptera; family Phyllostomidae; genus Phyllostomus; species Phyllostomus hastatus. The sequence continues at coordinate 9,037,147 of NW_025333857.1, forward strand.
CTTCCTTTTCTCCTTCTGGCACCCTTATGATGTGAATGTTCGAATGTTTAAAGATGTCCTGGAGGTTCCTGAGCCTCTCCTCATGTTTTTGAATTCTTTTTTTTCTTTTTAAATATATTTTATTGATCATGCTATTACAGTTGTCCCATTTCCCCCCTTCTCTCCCCTCCACCCTGTACCCCCTCTCCCATCCACGTTCCCCCCCTTAGTTCATGTCCATGTGTCATACTTATGAGTTCTTTAGCTTCTACATTTCCCGTACGATTCTTGCCCTCCCCCCTATCTATTTTCAACCTACATTCTATGCTACTTATTCTCTATACCTTTTCCCCCCTCTCCTCCTCCCACCCCACTGCTGCTAGCCCTCCATGTGCCCTCCATTTATGTGGGTTCTGTTCCTGTTCTAGTTGTTTACTTAGTTTCTTTTGGTTTTGCTTTAGGTATGGTTGTTAATAATTGTGAGTTTGCTGTCCTTTTACTATACATGTCTTTTCTTTATCTTCTTTTCTTAGATAAGTCCCTTTGGCATTTCATAAAATAAGGGCTTGGTGATGATGAACTCCTTTAACTTGACCTTATCTGAAAAGCACTTTATCTTCCCTTCCATTCTAAATGAGAGCTTTGCTGGATAGAGCAATCTGGGATGTAGGTCCTTGTCTTTCATGACTTGGAATATTTCTTTCCAGCCCCTTCTTGCCTGTAAGGTCTCTTTGGAGAAATCAGCTGACAGTCTGATGGGAACTCCTTTGTAGGTTACTGTCCCCTTATCTCTTGCTGCTTCTAGGATTCTCTCCTTCGTTTTTACCTTGGCTAATGTAATTATGATGTGCCTTGGTGTGTTTCTTCTTGGGTCCAACTTCTTTGGGGCTCTCTGAGCTTCTTTGATTTCTTGGAAGACTGTTCCCTTTGCCAGATTGGGGAAGTTCTCCTTTATTAGTTGTTCAAATAACTTTTCCACTTGTTGCTCCTCCCCTTCTGGTACCCTTATAATTCGGATGTTGGAACGTTTAAAGGTGTCCTGGATGCTCTTAAGCTTTTCCTTGATTTTTTGAATTCTTATTTCATCATGCTTTCCTGCTTGGTTGATTCTATCTTCCTTCTGGTCCACTGGATTGTTTTGAGACTCAGATTCCTTCCTTTCAATATTGGCTCTCCTCTGCATATCTTCCTGCATCTCTTTTATGGTAACCTGCATCCTTTCACCTAAATTGCGCCCAAAGTCAACCAATTCCATGAGCTTTCTGATCACCAGTGTTTTGAACTGTGTATCTGATAGACTGGCTATTTCTTGGTCGCTCAAAAGGATGAGTCCTGGGGGACTGATCTGTTCTGTTGGAAACATGTCTTATGTCTTTCCCTGTCTCTCCTTTTTTTTTTTTCCAGTCTGGTCACTCTTGTTATGGTGGGGGGCGGAGCCTTAGGTGTTCACCGGGGCTGGGCACCCCAGTCGCTAGATTGTGACATTATGTGTGGGGGCAGGGGCGGGAGCGGGGACAGGAGGGAACAATGGCAGTAGTTCCGTTCTCCTGGGCTCAGACCCTTCTCTGGGATCCTGGGCTGCGACCTCTGCCTTGGTCCACAATCGCTGCCTCACTGGGTCACCCAGCCACAGCTTGTGTACTCAGGGATCACCGCTGCGTTCTTGCGCCCCGGATGGCTGTCGCGCCGATTTCGTGCCAAATTTTCCCCGACCTCTGCGTGCTGCCGACCTGCGCCAGACCCGCGCCCGCCCGGCTCATTGTCTCCTACCAGTTTGGGTGTACGGGTCTACTTCAACTTCTTGGCTGTCCGACTTCCATTCAGATAAATCCTCTATCAGTTGTGAGTGTTATTCTATCTGTAAATTATTGTTGTTCTATTCTTGGTTGTGGGAGGAGATACGGTGAGTCCACCTATTCCTCTATCTTGCTAGAAGTCCTCCATGTTTTTGAATTCTTGTTTCTTTGTTCTGTTCTGGTTGAATGTTTCTTTCTTTCTTCTGGTCCAGGTCATTCATTTGAGTTCGTTTCCTTCCTGGCACTGTTGGTTCCCTGTAAATTTTCCTTTATGTCACCTAGCATAGCCTTCATTTTTTTCCTCTAATTTGTGACCACATTCAACCAATTTTGTGAGTATCCTGATTACCAGTGTTTTGAACAGTGCATCTGAGAGGTTGGCTATCTCTTTGTTGCTTAGTTCTGTTTTTTTCTGGAACTTTGATATGTTCTTTCATTTGGGCCATTTTTTGTTCGTCTTGGCATGGCTGTTACATAGTAAGGGATAGAGCCTTAGGTGTTCACCAGGGCAGGGGGACACACATTGCTATGTTGTGATGGTGTATGTAGGGGAGGGGTCCAAGAGGGAACAATGCTGCCTATTCAGCTCTCTGCTGGTTTTCAGTCACTTCCCCCATTACCCTCAATCAAATTGGGCCCTTCTTGTGCTGATTCATTGGTGGGTGGGTTTGTGTACATTTTAGGACCCTGTAGGTCTCTCCAATGAACTCTCCTGTGAGGTTGGGAGTTTCTCCCACTGCCATCTCAGCCTCCACAGTTGTTTTCAATCAGAGCTTGAGGCTTTATTTCCCCATATTGGAACCCTGGGCTTTGAGATCTGTGTTGCTCCCCAGTTGTTTCTCCCAGTGTATCTGCACATGAATGCGGTACCGCCCAGCCTGCCAGCCACTGCCTCACTGTGTCCACAAGCCACTGCCTTGCTGTAAGTCCTCTCTGCTTGGCTGTGTGTCTCTGCCCCTTCTACCAGTCTGGATGAAAATTTCTTCTCTAACTTCTTGGTTGTCGGACTTCCATACAGTTTGATTTTGTCAGTTCTGGTTGTTTTTTTGTTTTTAAATTTGTAGTCCTTCTTTTGATTGTGTGAGGGGTTACAGTGTGTCTACCTATGCCTCCATCTTGGCCGGAAGTCTTATTTCCATGTTTCTTAAAAATAATAACTACAAATCATTTAAATTCAATAAATATTTATTGAGCATATTACTACTTATCAGGTACTGTTCTTGCCACTGGTAATATAGTAATGAAGCCAACAGATAAAAGATCTTGTGAAAAAGATCATTCACAAGGAATGAAAAGATCTCATTCCTTGTGAAATGTTATATTTTCACAAGAGGAGGCAAACAATTATATACACAGCTGTATATGAGGTCTCAGGATACATTTATATATAGATATAGATACAGATAAACAGATGATTAGTTATAGATGTGAATATAGAGATAGATACATAGCAAGGTAAGTGAGACTGGGAATGTCATCAGTTTCGTAGTGCATTGAATCCATTTTTAAACACAGAGGTACATGTCAACATTTTACCACATTGCTAAATTCACTTATTTGTCCTAGTAGATTTTGGAAAGATTTGTTAGGATTTTGTATACAGACAATGCTATTATATGAGAATAAAGGCAATTTTACTTCTACCTTCTCAATTCTTATACTTTTTATTTAATTTACTTGCTGCTATTACACTGGCTTGAACATCCAATATAATTGCTGATTAGAAATGAGAAATGTGCCCTGGCTGGTGTAGCTCAGTGGATTGAGCACGGGCTGTGAACCAAAGTGTCACAGGTTCAATTCCCAGTCAGGGTACATGCCTGGGTTGCAGGCCATGGCCCCCAGCAACTGCACATTAATGTTTCTCTCTCTCTCTTTCTCCTTCCCTTCCCTCTCTAAAAATAAATAAATAAACAAAAATCTTTAAAATGAAAAAATAAATGAGAAGTGTTAAAAGTAGGTATCCTAGGCTTGCTCATGTAAGAGATAAAAGTTCAATATTTCACCATTAAATAGATGCTGATTCTTCATTTTCTGAAGAGGAAATTCCCTTCTACATGTGAAAACAATCATGCCATTTTCTTAACTTTCTTACATGACTTTTATGAATCTATAATGTTGATTTTTCTATTTTAAACCAACCTTGAATTTCTGGGGTAAATGTACTTGGTCATTATGTCTTGTATTTTTATATGTTTCTAGGTTCCATTTGATAATATATTGTTTATAATTTTTGTATCAATATATAATACATGAGGGATTTTGGTCTCTTAAGTGTTTATTTTGTAATATCTTTGCTAGATTTTGGTGTCTTGCTGCATTGGTTTCATAAAAACAGTTTAAAAAATACTTCCTCCTTTTATATTTCTGTAAGAGCATTTGTGAAATTGGTATTATTTCTTACAAGTATGATAGAATTCACCAGTAGAATCATATGGGCCTTGGAATATTCTTTATTGAAAGCTTTTATATTGAATTCAATGTTTAAAATAGACACAGTAACATATGTGTATTGCTCTTTATTTCTCATTCCCTCTGGGGCTTAGCCTTTAGTTAAGTTTCCAGAATCTGCAACTGGGTTGTCTGAGAGAAAAAATAAGGTAAAAGAAAAAAGAAAGAAAGAAAAATCATGTTAGTTATGGGGTATATTTGTTTTAACCTTGACCTTGAATCTCTACGGCCCTTCATCAACTGACAATGATTTCTTGGAGAACAAGTTCTAAAATCCAAGGATATATGTCTAATTAGTCCAGTATGTCTTTATAAGTTTCATTCTAGGCATTATAAAAATAAGTAATTTTAAGCACTTAAGTATCATAGTAATTTTTGTTATTCAGTACATAAAGAATAGTTTACATATTTGCCCTCTATAAAGAAGCAACTCAAGTGAACTTCCACAGGTAAGACAGGTCCTCATAGATATTTTCATATTTGTCCAAGATTTATCTTAAAAAACGTAGCATATTTTAAAAAATGAACCAAGGAAAATAAGCAACCTAAATGGAGATTTAGGTCACAATAGCTAAGGAACTTCATTGAAAATAATCAAACAAGGCTGATCTACATCATGTGCTCTGTGCCTTGCCTCTTGGGTTTTACTCAAAGCTGGCAGTGCAATTTTTCTCTTCCAAGCTTGACCCACTTGTGCATGGTACTGATAATTATTTCTGTCTAAATTCAGTATTTTGAAAAGTATCCCAACTTTTGCATAGTGCTGCATAAAACAGTCATTAAAAGAGGTAGAAAGTTTAACTATAAACTTCTGGAAAATAAAATAACTCATGAAATATCTGTGCTTAAAGCCTGAACTTAATGTCTGTGGCATCCATCAGTTGGAGCCTATGACCCTTTACTTTTCTAGGATTAGCTACCAAGTCAGGAAAAAGTTATATACTATATTGATTTTTCTTATAAAACTAGAAAATTTTTTCTTATAGTGGGTCATTTATTATAGGGAAGAAGAGTTGATGCAAAAAGCAAAGTTAACTCTGGAAAATTAATAAGTAAAAGACAAAGAATCAAAACTTTCAAAGCACAGGATTTAAACTACAATTGGAAGGTACTAAGTTTTCAAAAGGTCTATATGTTAGTATTTAAAAAGTTACCTACATAGCCCCTATAATCTTTTCAAATAAATATACCTCTTAATTTAATAAAATGATATAAATATTTAATAAGGCTAATTTTAAGCAATGCAAAATTATTTTGTCCATAATGCAATAATTGTAAACATCACATAAGACTATAGAGTTGTAGCAATAAACTCTAGTGAGAAAACACATAATGCCCATTAGTGAGGTACTAGCATGTTAAGATTGATAATTGGTTATTGGCCAAAAATTCAACAATTTAATAATTACTTTTTCTGCTATTAAGAAAAACTATGCTAAATAGTTCAAAATATTCTAGATTAGGACAGGGTCATTAACTCAAAAGTTATCCACATGATTATTGCTAAGAAAAAATTACTTTATGAATATTAAGATAGTTTAAACAAATCACTTAAAATAGAAATGAAGGTTATAAATTATTTAATAGTAGATAGATGAATTAAGATGAATTCAATGAAAGAAAAAATGAAATATGGTTATTAAGTGTTGTGTCCTTGACTGATAGAAAGTGTAAATGCTGAATAGTGTTTTTATCATTCAGAGAACATATTCCCCAACAAGAACCATAAATATATGTGAATGAATATTATATTGTTCATTATTCCATGAGATTATATTTTGGGGAAAATAATTATACATAGATATAGATATACACATATACATATATGCAGGATATATTTTTAAAAATCAAGAATCAAATTTTGAAATGTTAAGATATTCCCCAAACAAATAAACATCTTTATGTAGACTACAAAAGCTATTTGAAATATTTTCTAATATAATTCCTAATAAATTATTATCTAAATAGTAGTTATAAAATTCAACAGTTTAAGCAGTGTCTCTAAAACTGTTAACAAACCTGTAATTTCTATCATATACATATTATTCCCTATCATAATAGATGATCATTTTCTGAAATTAATAAAAGTTGTGAAGTTAGCTCTAGGCAAAATGGTACATTTGTGACATATTGCAAATAAAAAGTTATTCTGATATCTAGGAAACTTCTGGCCAAAATAGAGGTGTAGGTAGATATACTGTACCTCCTTGAACAGCCAAAAGAAGTACAACAACAAATTTAAAAAGAAAAACAACCAGAACTGCCAGAAAATCAAAATGTATGGAAGTCTGACAACAAAGGAGTTAATGAAGAAACATTCACCCAGACTGGTAGGAGGGGCAGAGACAGGCAGCCAGGCAGAGAGGACTTGAAGCAAGGTAGTGGCTGGCGATCCAAGTGGTCCCACATTTGTGTGAGGGTAAACTGGGAGGAACAACTGGGGAGCCAGACAGACTGCAGGACCCAGGGCTCCAACATGGAGCAATAAAGCCTCTAAACCTCTGACTAAAAATATCTGGGGGTTGAGGCAGCAGTGGGAGAAACTCCCAGCCTTAGAGGAGAGTTCATTGGAGAGACCCACTGGGTCCTAGAAAGTGCACAAACCCACATATCTGGGAATCAGCACCAGAAGGACCCAATTTGCTTGTGGGTAGCAGAGGAAGTGACTGAAAGCCAGCTGAGAGCTGAACAAGAAGGATTGTTCCCTTTCCAACCACTCAAGGTAAGGACCTACATCCAAGATTATCCAGCAAAGTTATCATTTAGAATGAAAGGGCAGGTAAAGTGCTTCCTAGATAAGGTAAAGTTAAAAGAGTTCATCATCACCAAGCCCTTATTATATAAAATGTTACAGGAACTTATCTAAGAAAAAGAAGAAGATAAAAAATATGAACAGTGAAATGAAACAAATTCACAACTATCAATGACTAAACCTAAAAAAAAAACAAAAAACAAAAAACAAAAAGAAACTAAACAAACAGCCAGAACAAGAATAGAATCACAGAAATGGAGATCACATGGGTGGTTATCAGCAGGGAGGGAGGGGGAGGAATAGGGGAATAAGTACAGGGAATAAGTGGCATACATGGTAGGTATAAAATAGACAGGGAGAAGGTAAGAATAGTATGGGAAACAGAGAAGCCAAACAACTTATATGTATGACATGACCCCATGGTCATGGACATGAACTAAAGGGTGGGAATGCAGGTGGAAGGGGGGGTTCAGAGTGGAGGGGAATAAAGGGGAGAGCATGGACAACTGTAAGAGCATAATCAATAAAATATATTTTAAAAATCCACAGTGAGATATTATTACACACTCATCAGGATGGCTATAATGTAAAAGAGAAACCATACCAAATCTTGGTCAGAATGTGAACAATTGGAAGTCTCAAGTAATACTGGTGGTTATAACCACTTAGAAAAATGTTTTTTGAATTATCTACTAAAGCTGAATATATACTATCTGATTCAGCAATTCCACTCCTAGATAGATACCTGGCAGACATTCTTATATATGCTTAGCAAAATGTTTACAACAATGTTTGTGGTGGTAGTATTAAAAATAGACCAAAACTAGAAACCCAAATATCCACCAAAGTAAAATGGATATGTAAATTGTGGTATATTGGATACTATACACCTACTGTGAAATTAAAGTTCATTTATATGACATTCAAGAAGTAGTAAGCTCATCTGTGAAGTCAGAAGTTGGCACAGAGATGATCTGAGAGGCAGGGAGGGAGGACAGTAGCTGAAAGGGAGCACAAAGGGGGCTTCTGAAGCTACTGGTAACATTGTGTCTCTTGCTCTGGATGTTGGTTACATGGACATGTCACACTGTTAAGATTCACTAAGTTGTCTAATTTTGGTATACATCTTATACTTCAACAAAACATTTGGAAAAAAATAAAAGCATAAATAACTATTCTGAATTCTAAATTTTATAAACACATTATAATATAAACTACATATAACTAAAATTAGCAATAAATCAAATGATAGTGAACCATGACCAAAGATTTTTTAATTTTTAAAAATATTTGTATTAAGAAAATATAATTTGAGTATCTACCATTCATAAGAGAAATAATGCCAATCTTTATAAAGACTGAACAAATGTCTTGATTTAAATAAAAATAGAAAAACCCTAATGACATAAAATGCATCAAACCAGAAACAGGAACATCTTAAACAATATAAATAATATCCTTAAAAATATCTGATTTAGTATTTGATAATAAATCATTAGAGATCTTCCTTCACACTGAAGCCAGGATCGAGAAAACATTAAACCCATCTCTTGACTACTATGGAAGAAGTAATAAAAACAAGGCTTTTGTATTATAGGAATAAATATAATGTTAACAGTACACATATAATGTAATTGCTTAGAAAACTCACCAGAATCAACTGAAAACAATTTAGAGGTAATGAAAGAAGCAAGATACAAATACAAAGAAGTAACTGTAACAAAAACAGAATTGCTGAAAAAATTATGTATAGGTATTAATTAATTTATGTAACTATAATAATTAAGGAAAAGGTGACTGTTATAAGGATAGGCATATAGATCATTGCAATAGGAAAGCATGTTTGCCCCAAATGCTTGGTATATTACAATATAGTCAGTATTAAAGATAGCATTTCAAATAAGTGAATAATTCTGGACTTTATTTTTAATCAATAGTTGAAAACATAAATTATTACATGAAATAAAGTGATACTCTTATTCACACCACATAATGCATTTTTTTTGGATTTACAAATTATTTTTTAAATGTAGAAGTACAAAAATGTATTCATAAAGTAAGTGGATGAATTATACTTTTTATTCATTTAATGTCAAAGTAGTTAACTTTCAGAAGAAAATATGAAACCATAAATAAAATATTTTATTAGCTCCTGAAGATGGCAGCGAGATAGGAGGGAGTGGAGTACACTTCTCCCTGTGCACGGGTGAAACACCCAGCTGATTTGAGGAACAGAGCAAACAGCCAATGGTGTCCCAGCATATATGAAGATTGGAGACCAAAAACTGTAGAGGATATTGTGAAAAATCAGACGGTAAGGAAGTGCTTCAAGACAATAAGGACCCTGGGACCAGTGTGGGGACCAGGGCAATTACAGCCTCTGACCCAAGGCCCACCAGGTCTGCCACAGGGTTCTTGGGAGAGAGCCAGGTCAACAGCTCCCTTCCCTGCCAAACAAGGTTTGAGCAGCACCAAGAGGGACCTGGATACTTGAAGTCATGGGGGAGGGGGGGAATAAGGATGAAGTGGTAAATATACAGGTGCAGTGTGCACCCACTGAGACTGTGGAAGAGTAGGGAAGTCACTTACCCTGACCTGGTCAGTCCCCAGTCTGGTTGGAGAGTTGGGCTATGTGAGAAGCCAGGCACTTGTTTGAAGTGGCAGGCTTGAATAGGAGGAATTTTTCAAAAAGAAAAAGAGAAAAAAGAGGCATTCAGTGGCTGTTTAGAGAACTCTCCCGCAGCATCCACCCCTGCCTCCTGCGCCCCTACCCCTTCCAGGCTGAGAGCTCACAACCACAGCCCCAGGGACAGCTCATACCTGACCATGCTGCTCTGCTCAGTGGCTGCCTGTCCCACCTCAGCAGTGAGGCCAAGTGCTCAGGCCAGCCTGCAGCCCTGGAATGGAGGATGCCTGACCTCACTGCCTAGAGGCACCTCCCACCCAGCTCCCGCCCCCAGGGCCCTGCAGGACTGACTGGCTCTCTAAGAGGAAGGTGGAGACACCCCCTCAGAGGAGAGCTGCAGGACTCAGGGAGTCAGCAATCTCCAGAAAGATTTAACTCATTGAAAGACTTAACTCAAAGTCTTGAACTACCCTGAAGGGGTGCTGAGAGTCCCTAGCATCCAGAACAGCAAAGAGCAAGAAGGTGGTGTGTGAGTTGCCCCTAATTGGTTCACCTCAAGGTCAGTGCGACTGGTGGATTGAAGGAATAGGCTGGACACAGAAGGGCACTGGGGGATCAGCAGCCAACTGAGGAACTGGGCTGGAGGCTGAGCAAATTCCAAGAGTGCAGCTCAGGAAGGGAGAAAAGCAAAACCAATCCCTCCTCAGCCTGCTGCAGCCAGGAAGATTAGCAGAACTAGCTGGGCCAGTTTAAAGCCAGCAGAAGGAGCACTTTTTAAAAAAAATTTCTTTTTAAATTCCTTCTTTCTTTATTTCCTTCTTTCTTTTTTATTCCTTCTTCCTTCCTTCCTTTAAAAAAAAATTCCCACAAGTGAGACAATAAAACCCAGAGCTGTGAAAAGACCAGAGTTAGACCCAAACATGGGTCATCCCAACAGCTGAGACAGTGAGACAAATTTCATTTTGCTACTCCAGAGAACTTGCAAGTTATTGTATATCTGTGTTATTATTATTTTTTCATTATTCTTAAATCTTTTATTTTATTAGTACTAAACATCTTTCTGTTTAGTCTTCTTCACTTGTTTTGTTAAATTGCATTGTTTGACTGGTTTCTTTGTTCTCTCTTTCATAGTATATTTTTAATTTTCCATCTTTCACTTCAATTGTTTTCCAATAGCATGCTACTCTAGGTCCTGTGCTTCCTATTTTTGTTATTCAGAATTACATAGATTTTGTCATGATTGTTGCTCCATTGCTATTGTAAATAATTGCTATTCCACACAATTGTAAATACTATACAGCACCCCTCCTGGATCTTAGCTCACTTCACTGTTTCCCAAATTTTATTACTATGGTGGTTAACTCTATTCTGTTGCACACTACACCTATTTTCTATCCTTTACTCTCACTTTACCTCATAATCTGACTTCTCACAAGCTCACTGAATTCTAGATCCAACTCAGAACCCTTCCCCAACCCAAACAAGAATCCTATCCTTTGTCCACCCTTTCTAAAAAGTGGCTAGTTGGGTAAAATATCATGATTAACACTATACATATCCAAAGGATATCCTATCTCTCCTCTATGGGTTGGTACTTTAAATACCATAGAATACACTCTCACTTTCTTAAACCATTTTGCCTTTCCCCTCCAAGTGACCACAAAAAAGAGTAGGTGGGAGCAGTGAACACCAGTAAACCTGCTGGAAGAGGAAACCCACCAACAAAGGAACCACCAACAGATAACAACAGAGGAAGGTGAAGGAGGGAGTGGAAGCCACAATAACTCAACCCAGGACCTAACCAGAAATACAACTAAATAGTGGAGAAATTACCCAGAACAAACAACTGAACAAGAGCAAGAGAGAGTCTTAAAAACTTTGTACACATGGAAGAACCAGCTTCAAAATAACATGCCCTCACCAGCATAGCAAAATACAAGAGGTGGTGGACAGAGTGACCCTCATCTAACCAGCTGGTGGGAAGGATCCACAAAAGAAAGACCCAACAACAATCAAAATCCAAAGACAAACACAGAGCCAACTTAAATGACAGCCCAAGACCAATGAGCTCAGGAAATCAAGGAGACTGCACCACTGAATTTCACAGGTACTTTAACACAGAAGTTCACATCATAAACCCAGGGAGCCAGAACAGATGAATTTAAGATGCTAAAGCTAACAAGAAGAGTCTCACAAACAACAAGAAGACAAAGAAACAATCCCCAAATGAAAGGAAAGGAGGAAGCCTCAAAAACAATGCTAAATAGAGGCAACTCAACTATTAGATATTGAGTTCAAAGCAGTGGTTATCAGGAAGCTCAATGAGCTCTCAATAAGCCACCAGAAACTATAGGGAAACTACAATGGACTCACTGAAAATTATATCAACATGAAAAAAGGAAATAGAAACTATCAACAAGGGCCAAGAGGAAATGAAGAATACAATTTTGGAACTGAAGAACACAGTAGAAGGAATGAAAACAGGGATTGATGAAGCAGAAGATAGGATCAGTGAGATGGAGGACAAGGTAGAAAAAAACACCCAAGAAGAGCAAAAAAGGGAAAGGAGGCTAAGAAAGAATGAAGAAGGTTTAAAGGAAATACAGGGCAATATGAAACATAATAATATCTCTATAATAGGGATACCAGAAGGAGAAGAAGAAGAGCAAGGGATAGAAAACCTGTTTGAAAAAGTAATGATGGAAAACTTCTCTAATTTGATGAGAGAAAAAGTCACAAAAATCCAGGAAACACAGAGGATCCCAAAGAGGATCAAGAGGATCCTAAAGAGGCTAACTTCAAGACACATCATAATTAAAATGGCAAAATTCCAAGACAGGGAGAGAATCTGAAAGGCAGCAAGAGAGAAACAGAAAGTAACATGCAAGGGAGCCCAAATAAGGCTAGCAGCTGATTTCTCAATGGAAATGCTCCAAGTCAGAAGAGAATGGCAAGGAATATTCCAAGTAATGAGAACCAGAGGCCTGCAAACAAGGCTACTTTACCCACCAAGGCTCTCAATTAAGATGGGTGGCCCAAATAAGGAACCCAAACAAAGACATCTAAAAGAATACACCTCCACCAAAACAGCTCTGCAAGAGATGCTAAAGGGACTGCTTTAAGAAAAGAAGGGAAAAGAGTGAGAGAGGAACACAGGTATGAAAAATTGTCAATGAATAAGTACTTATCAATAATAGCATTAAACATAAGTGGATTAAATGCACCAATCAAAAGAGATAGAATAGCTGAATGGATAAGAAAACAAGGACCACACATATACTGCCTACAGGGGACCCACCTCAGGACAAAAGACCTACACAGACTGAAAGTGAAGCACTGGAAACAAATTTTCCAAGCAAATGGGCAGGAAAAAAAAAGCCAGAGTAGCAACACTCATATCAGACAAAATAGATGTCAAAAAAAAATGGCCATAAGGAGAGACTCAGATCACTTCATAATACTCAAGGGAAGAATCCACCAAGAAGACATAAACATTGTAAATATATATGCACCCAATATAGGAGCACTCAAATACATAAAGAAAATCTTGGAGGACTTCAAGAAAGATATTGACAGCATCACAATTACAGTAGGAGATATCAACACCCCACTGTGAAAAATAGATAGATCTTCCAAACAAAATATCAACAAAGATAGTGCAGCATTGAACAATGTCCTAGATGAAAGGATCTTAACTGATAAACATAGAGCATTTCATCACAAAGAAGCAAAATACACATTCTTTTCAAATGCACATGGAACATTTTCAAAAATAGACCATATTATAGGACACAAAACAAGCCTCAACAAATTCAAGAAAATTGAAATCATATCAAGCATTTTCTCTGACCACAAGGGACTGAAACTAGAAACCAATCTCAAGGAAAACACTCAAAACACTCAAACTCATGGAGATTGAATAGCATGCTATTAAACAATGAATGGGTCAAGATAGAGATCAAGGAAGAAATCAAAAAGTTTTTGGAAACAAATGAAAATGAATTCACAACAACCCAAAACTTATAGGGCCATGGAGAAGGTAGTCCTGAGAGGGAAGTTCATAGTGATACTGTTACGGAAAAGACAACTCAGATGGCCTCGGAGTTTACAAAGTGGGGTTTATTCACGCATGTGGACCCAGAGTAGATAAAATCCAAATTCTGGGCATTGAGCTTAAGCTGGAGTTTCCTTACATGCTTGTTACACAGGCAGAAGGAGGAGGGGAAGGAGTGCAGCTGCTAAAAGCGGGGATTAGCATATGACCTTGAGATAACTGCTTATCTGGGAAAGGCTGCTTTCTGGGAACAGCTGCTGGTCAGCTCCTACCTAAGAATGGCTACTGCTCAGCTATGTCCTGTCACAATCCCCCCTTTGATGCTATAAGGTGTTTTTATCCCTTTAGCATTGCTATATATCTGGCTATATGGCTGAGGTCCTTGGGAGGGTTGCAACTGCTGATACTGGTGTTGGTACCGCTGGAGAGCTAACACTTTGGTGGCTTCCCTATGAGTCACCGTGGCCTCCAGGTGTTGGACCAAGGTCTGGAGGATGCAGGGTCCCATATGCCTGACACCTCCGGGTCTGGTATCCTATGGTCCTGGATATCACTCCAGCCCAGTATACCTTCCCTCCCCAAGTGCAGAGGGATTGCTGTGGCTGAACGCAACCCAATGGCTTGTCAGTGGAGGAGCTGAAAGCTGACCCTGGGAGATAGTAAGAGACCATTCTACCACTAAGCATAATCCTATGCCTGGGGGTATTACATTTGCAGGCTGGGGCTGAGACAGGGGCCACATTTGTCAAGTGAAGCATACAATAAACCCAAATGCAGAGACCAAAAAGAGATAAACTATTCCTAGGGAATAGTTTATCGCTCCACAGGATTCCATTCCGCAGAAGTCACAGTCACTAGTCCAATTCCCAATACTCCTGCAAAGGTGCCAATTAAAGTCAGGTACCCTGTGGAACAATGGTCCATTCCTTGGTGTCTTCTTTACTGGCTGGCGTCCTCCGGTGCCTCAGCGTGGGTATTCTAGGTGCAGGCCTAGTCCTCTGGTCCTCAGGATCTGCTGCTGTTTTGGCCCGGCTCTAGTGGATCCAAGGGGTGATTCCTGAAACCTAGGCAATGCTAGCAGCAGCAAGTCTGTCCAGGGAAGTCCAGTTTCCTGGTAGAATTTAGCTGAGGTTTCTTTAAGAGTCTGGTTTATCTGTTCTACCTTCCTAGAATTCTGGGGTCAATAGGCAGTGTGTAGTTTCCACTCTATGTTCAGAAGCTTGGCTGTTTCTTGGATGATTTGTGAGACAAAGGCCAGCCCGTTGTCACTTCCAATGGTCAGAGGCAATCCATACTTTGGGATGACCTCTCTCAGGAGGGCTCGGGTGACTTCCCGGCTTTCCTCCGTCTTGGTGGAGAAAGCCTCAACCCATCCAGAGAAGGTACACACGATCACCAGGGGATATTTAAACCCTCAGCTAGGCCTGACTTCAATAAAGTCTATTTGCAGGTCTTCAAAGGGCTGTCTACCTATGTGCTGTATCCTGGCCTCATCTCCGGGTGCCCAGTGGCATTGTTCTGAGCACATGTTAGGCATTGTGCTGAGGTGGAAGCACGAAGTGCTGCCAGGTTGGGGAAATAGAAATATCTCTTCAGCAGATTTTCTAGGGAGGTCTTGCCTATGTGGGTCAGGGCATGGCACTGCCTTCCTAGATTGCTAGCTTGCCCTTGCAGTATATATATTCTCCCATCTGGCAGGCTCCACTATTCTGCAGTCATCCACTACTGCATACCCGGTGACTGTCCTACCCTCAACCATATAGCTGCTCCCAACCATGCAGTAGGTGACATCAGGTTGGGCCAGGGGCTGGTCCTGGAGGTCCGGCTGGCTAGCGTGGACCTCTTTGGTTACTTTGAGACAGTCATGGTCCAGCTCTCCAAGTTCTGCCGGTAAGTAGGTGGCTGGATTGACTCATTTTATGGTCCTAACATGAACCCTCGGGTTTCCTTGGAGGATGCCCTGGTACTGAGTTAGTCTAGGGTTCGACAGCCACTTATGCCCCTGCCTGGCAAGGAAGCTGTTCACTGCGTGTGTTATGTGAAGACTGATTTCTTGGCCTAGAGTTAACTTGTCTGCCTCTTGCAAGAGGGTCACGGCAGCAGCAACTGCCCTCAGACAAGGTGGCCAGCCGGTGGCAACATGGTCCAACTGATTAGACAGGTAAGCTACTGGGTGTTTCCATGGTCTGACAGGCTGGGTCAGGACCCAAGGGCTACCTTGTCTTTCTTGTGTGTATACAGATCAAAAGGTCACCCCGGATCTGGCAGTCCAAGGGCAGGAACATCACTGAGGGGCCCCTTGATATCTTGGAAGGCTTTCTCTTCATTTTCTCCCCATTTTAGGGGCTTAATGCCTGGACCCTTCAAAGCCTGGTAGAGGGGCCAAGTTCCACAGCAGGGTGCAGGCTGGCTTTTTCTCAGGAGAACGAGCATTTTTCTCAGAAATCAGATGAGGTTCTGAAGGGTATTGGCAACTCTGCCATTTTCTGTCCACGCCCCTGATCACACCGTGAGTACTTCCGACAAGCCTGGTTGCTGAGCACTGTGCTGGGCGATGCTGCTGGAACCCTGAGGGAGCTCGCAGGCTCCTGGGGCAGGTGAACCCAACGGAGCACTGTGAAGGGCCATAACAGAGGATTACGAGGACGGCTGTGGGAGCACTTCAGATACACAGCGAGGGCCCTCTGCAACTCTATGTGAAGAGTAGGAGTGTGTTCAGGATGGGCTTCAGGTGTTCTTTCCTTAATTTAGCCAGGTGCTAGAGCAGCGTATGCGTTCCCTCCCAGTACTATTCCTGGGATTCCTGGGGCCGCCAGGAGGAGGTCGTCCATGTACTGAAGAATCGTCAGGTCTGGCCCCCCTTAGCAAGGGGCTTCAGGTCTCCTGCTAGGGCTTCCCCAAATAAGGTTGGGGAGTTCTTAAACCCCTGGGGATGTTTAGTCCAGGTCAACTGAGTCTTGACTGCTGTGTGTGGATCTTCCCATTCGAAGGCAGAATGCAGGAAAAGGCATCCTTCAGATCAAGGCATGTAAACCATGTTGCTGTTGGGGGAAGCTGGCTCAGGAGGGTGTATGGGTTCGGGACGACCAGATGGAGGGTAACGGCTGCTTCGTTGATGGCCTGCAGATCCTGGATGGGCCAGTACTCACTCCCGTCCAGCTGCCATCATGGGTCTGGGCAGGTGTGGCCCCATGTCATAGGGCCAATCTTCTCGGAGCTCACACGCAGGCACTGTAACTTGGGGGACCTGCCTCCCAGTCACATCTTGGGCGGGGGGAATCTTTTTTTATGTCCCTGGCCCAGAGCATGGCCACAGCTATTCAGCATATCTAAGTGACCAGCCGAAGGCTATAGGTATGTCAAATGACTATGCCATGGATTAGCTGTAAAGCTGTTGCTGTACAAAACATCCCAGCATGTTCTTGCTCTGTGTGTCCCTCCCCCAACTCACACCTGTGGGGGAAGGGGTGAAGATATCTTAAAATCTCCTGGATGCCTTGAGTTCTGGACCCCATTTTAAATGCCCATTCGGGGTCCCCTCTCTTTGCTGCACCCTGTAACAATCTCTAATTTCAGATATACACCGACTTTAAATTCTTTTAAAGGACAATGGACAAAGGCCTCATCTTCTTGTAACTACTTCCAGGTGGACATGGATGTTGTCCTACCTATCTGTGGGTCAGGGGTGCCCTGAAAGCGGGGGGCGGAGGGGGGCGGGGGGTGCAGCACGGAGGGAGTCCTTCCTGTAAGGGGAAGGACCTTACAGAACCCTGGTCAGTTGGCTGTTTCCAGGAAGTCTCAGGCTTGGTGTCCAAAAGTTGGCATTACTGGGCCATTGGCATCCTGGTCATATTCTGGAGATGCCAGATTTGGAAAGAGTTGGAAGGCACAATTAAATCATAACCACTAAATCACAAAGGCAGGAACTTAAGTAAAGAATGGCTTATCTGGAAGAAGGTGTACAAGGCATGCTACACCTATCCAAAACTCTTGTGGCCCATTATACTTCACTTGGGCTGAGGAGAATATATTAGGATTTCCCTCCTTTCAGATATCTGAACCCTTCCTGTCCAAGCCATCAAGACAGAAAAGGGAAAATCAATTGTAAAGTGAAGCCCACAGATCGCCTGAACCACTCACCAACCCAACCACTTAGTTCAGCAAAACCATTGAGTTTCAGGGGGCGATGATGAAAAATGGTCTCCTTAAGTGAGGCCTATATTTCAACCAATGACTCAGGTAATGAAGTCATTGGCATACGTCCTATGAAAACAGAAGAGAACACAGGTTAATTCACACCATAGTCCCCAAACCAGTCTCTGTGCCTGTGAGACTGTCTTTTGGGAGGACGTTCAGTTGCAAGGTCCTTCCTGCAATGACATTTAGCAATGGCAAATGTCAAATTTTAGCAAATTTGACAGGTCCTCCATACCTGTAAATTGTACATCTTTGATGATATTACAAAACCAATTTCAACTTTCAAATGAAAAGAAACTTTCAAGACAGTTAGCTGCGTCATTCTGATATCCAATACTGAGCACTGTTGTTGGGAACTGCCCTGACTGGTATCAGAAGCTGAAACCCCTGCCTAGGCTAAAGCTAAGGGAACACCCTTGGAACCGTAAGCCATCAAGGAGACAAAAGCTTATCTCCCTGGCAGGAATGCTGCTTCTGCTGCTTTATTCATAACTGAACCCCAAAAAGCTTGGTCGGTTAGCCAAAGATGGGTAAGATTCCCCAAGGGGGGAACGACCTAAGACAGGCATGATCACTTTGGGAAGCCCCCCCAAAAGAAGGACTTGGGGGCTGCAGCAAAAAGGGGGGTGATGGACCCTCGCTCCTTGGCTTTGACATAGCCTGAGTTCTCATCCTCTGGGAGAAAAATCTCCTTATCTCTTGGTTGCCTTAGTTCCCTTGCTCCACCTAAGCCTGAAACAATGACAGGGTGGTGCAGCTCTGTGCTGAAAAGGGCAGATCCCCTGGGTGATCAGGCCTAAGAAAGAATATGTAAATTACTGTGAAACCTCCTTTGTTTAGAATGCTCTCAGTTGAATGAAAGGGGTCCTAGGAGGAAGTTAGTTTATTCCTCAAAGTCTTACAGCTCTTTGACCCCAACTCAAAATAGACCCTCAGAGTTCTTTGTTTTCTATGGTTCCTTACTTCCCCCTAATGAGTACTGTACTTTACCTGAATTATTATGCAAAATGAGCCCAATAAAAGCAGGTATGGACTGTAAATCGGTGCACTCCCTACTAGGGGGGTGGCCATTTCATCCCTACTTCCCCACAGAAACTAGTCTGTCTCTGTGCATGTGTGTTTTTTCTCGCGTGTTTTCGTCGAGCCATCCACAGCGTTCCGTGGTCACTGCTGGCTGGTGACCCACGCAACACACTGTGACTTTCCTTGAACCATAATTTTTCTCCTTAAGGTCACCCTCACTGTTATTAAAGGGACTACTTTGAGTCTCACTTTTCATTTTGACTGTTCGTTTGCATAAACACACCAAGAGCAGCCTGGATCACTTATGATCTTTAAGTCTGCTTTGCTGGAACTCACATAGGGAACTTTTAGATTGACTTCTCACTCCGCTCCTCAAGGCACAGAAGCAGAGCCACACATCCACCATCTGGCTTTGCCTGTACCAGTTGTTTCACTCAAATCCTTGAGGCTTTCATTGTGCCCACAGGTTCCTTTTTGGTCATCTTTCATGAAAGCAACCTTCGTTCCTTCCCTAGAAAGACTGCCATGAACTGTACAACCAGCCAAACTACCAGGCTTTTTCGTGGGCTTACACTAGCTTCGAAAATCAATCCCAGTTCCTCAGAGCTTTCTGGTGATGACCAGAACCCACACATGCCTCCTTCAGACGTTACATTCCAGTCAAAGTCTTGGTTAACAAAACCACTATTAGCGACTGATCTTACTGGTTTTATGCAAAGAAACCTTATGTCTTCACTCACTCCTTCAGAATGCCAAATTCTGGAGGGATCCGATAGGGTGAAAAATACAAAGTGTGAAGGAAACTCCTTTCCCTTCTGATATCCACCAGGCTTCTCACAACCTTCACTTCCAGACATTCTGCAACACTCACAAACCCTCTATTCTTTCTTTCATGCAGCTTCTGATATCCACCAAGATTGCATCTCCATGCCTTATACCTTCTATTATTAACTAACACCACATAATTACTTCCTAAAACTTTTACTTTTCCATTTATTTTTACACTTTCCCTCAGACCTTCTTCATTTATGTATATTATATTATTTTTTTTTTTACTTTCCTACAGAGTGTGAAGTTTCAACCTTCCCTGGAATCCTCAATTTCCTTTTTAGAGCAGATACAGAGCAAAATCCAAAACACAGAGTTTCAGAACAATACACAGGTAGGGGCATTCTCTTGCATCAATGAGTCCATTGGTGCCTCGCAGAGACATGCTCCTTCAGGCCCAGTCTCTTGGCAGAGACATGCTGCTTTGCCTCTGGCTGAAGCACTCATTAGCCCCAAATGACCCTTCCTGGGTCCCGAGTGGCAAAGGCATTCTCCCCGACCAGTTACAGGTGACCTTTCTTGGGTCTTACAGTGACCTTAAACAGGTCTTCAAGTAAAGAGGGTTTCTGATCAGAAACAACACCAATGTCAGAAATTTGGTCTTTTCCCACAAAACCAGAAAACAAATAGTTGAGGTTTAAACAAATACTCCAGGTTTAAAACTTTTACATTCTTTATACATAATTTTACTCATTCAGATTTAACCATCATTCTCTTTTAATCCTGGTTCCTTTCCCACTCTGGGAAGGACTATACTTAAACTCAGTATGTGGCAGCTAAAAGTTCCTGGCACTGCAGGTACCTTCCACTAAAATTCCCTAGATTTGCAGGGAAATCCTACAACTTTCTGAAGCTCAGACTCTGCAAACACCCTATAGGTCAGATGTTCACCCTCAGACCTCAGTTCATATCCTTCAGAACCAGAGCCATTCTTATCAGAACCAGTTACACAGAGAACCAGACTGATGCGGTGCCCACACAGCAGCAACACACAACCCATAATCTGAAGACAGCCCTTAGCCTGGCACCTTGCCCAGTTCCAGGATGAAGGGGCTCTCACATGACCCATCATCCAAGATGGCAACAACCATGAACGCTCCATCCTCCATGGTGGGGCACTCACATGGCTTGTCCTCCATTTTACCCAAAATGTTGGCATACCCACATGGCTTGCTGTCTGGTCTCCAACATACATGCAATATAGTACTGTGGCAGAACCCCCCTCTCCCCCCGCCCCCCCGCCCCGAGCTACTCCATGATGAATTCTCCTGATCAGCGCTGACAGACAAGGGAAGGGACTCTCATGTCGCCTGCTGGGCCTCTCCCCTCTTGGGGAACTTAGGTCATCTTAGCTAAGGCTTCCCATGTAGAATTTGGGTTAAACTCCCAGACTTTATGCCATATGACAGACCTAGAAAGTGCAGGTTAGGGCTCACTCATGCTCTGTAGGCTTCCACCCATGGAGCAACAAACACAGTCATTCACACAAACACACCGAGTTTATTATGTTCCCAACCACCCGAACTGTGGGAGCCATGCCTGGGCTTTCCAGTCTGAAGGGTGATCAGTCCCTCCTTCCACCACAAGGTTGGGCCTGGTTTTTGGGCTCCTGGTCCCCAGGGCACTTACCAGATTGGCGCCTTCCCAGATTCCACCAGTTCACACCCCACCAGCCCGGGTCAAAGAGTGGTCCAGGGTCCAAGTCTGAGGAGCCCAGGATGCTCAGGACCCGAAATCACCGGGGTGCACATGCCTCCTTATCACCGATGGGCTCCACCAGCCACCCCAAGGCTGCCTTCACCAGAGGCAACAGCCTGCTCTTGTGAGTCATTTCCCGGTCAGGGAACCAAAATGTTATAGAAAAGATGACCCAGACAGCCTCGGAGTTTGCGAACTGGGGTTTATTCATGCATGCGGACCCAGAGGAGTTAAAATCCAAATTCTAGGCATTGAGCTTAAGCTTGAGTTTCCTTACATGCTTGTTACACAGGCAGAAGGAGGAGGGGAAGGAGTGCAGCTGCTAAAAGCGGGGACTAGCATATGACCTTGAGATAACTGCTTATCTGGGAAAGGCTGCTTTCTGGGAACGGCTGCTGGTCAGCTCCTACCTAAGAATGGCTACTGCTCAGCTATGTCTTGTCACAATACAGGTCTACCTGAAAAAAAAAATAGAAACATTTCAAATAAAACAACCTAACCCTACACTTACAGGAACTAAAGGAACAACAACTAAGACAGCCCAGAGCATGTAGAAGGAAGGAAATAACCAAGATCAGAGCAGAATTAAGTGACATAGAGATGAAAAGCACAATTCTAAGGATCAATAAATCCAGGATCTGGTTCTTTGAAAAGATAAACAAAATTGACAAGCCTTTAAGCAGACTCTTCAAGAAAAAAAGAGAGAGGACCTGAATAAACACAATCAAAAATGAAAGAGGAGAGATTACAACTGATACCACAGAAATGAAAAGGATTGTAAAAATTACTGTGGAGAACTATATGCCAAGAAATTTGAAAACCTAGGTGAAATGGACAAATTTCTCGTAAAATATAATCTTCCAAAACTCAATGAAGAAGAAGTAGAAAACCTGAATAAACCAATAACAGATGATGAAATTGAAGCATTAACCAAAAAACCCTGACACACAAAAGCCCTGGAAGGGACAGTTTCACAGGAGAATTTTACAAAGCATTTAAGAAAGGACTAACCCCTATCCTTCACAGACTATTACAAAAAATCCAAAATGATTGAAGACTCACAAACTCTTTTTATGAAGCCAGCAGCATCCTAATTCCAAAACCAGATAAAGACACAACAAAGAAAGAAAACTTCAGGCCAATATCACTGATGAACACTGACGCTAAAATTCTCAACAAAATATTGGCAAACCACATCCAGCAATACATTAAAAAGATCATACACCATGATCAAGTGGGGAATCATCCCAGGGATTCAAGGATGGTACAGTATTTGCAAATCAATAAAAGTAATACATCACATAAACAAAATGAAAGACAAAAATCACATGATCATATCAATACATATAGAAAAGCATTTGATAAGGTACAGCACCTATTTATGATAAAACCACTCAACAGAGTGGGATTAGAAGGAGCATTTGTCAACATAATAAGGCTATATATGAGAGACCTACAGCCAGCATCATACTCAATGGAGAAAAACTTAGAGCTTTCCCACTAAGATCAGGAACAAAACAAAGATGTCTGCTTTCACCACTGCTATTCAACATAGTATTGGAAGTATTAGCCACAGCAGTCAGACAAGAAGAGGAAATAAAAGGCATCCAAATTGGAAAGGAGGAAGCAAAGGTATCATTGTTTGCAGATGACATGATAGTGTACATAGAAAATCCTATAGACTCAGCCAAAAAACTGCTCAACCTAGCAAATGAATTTAGCAAAACAGCAGGACACAAAGTCAATATTTAGAATTCAAAGGTATTTTTGTACACCAACAGTGAAACAACAGAAGCAGAAATCAGGGAAAAAATCCCATTTGATATAGTGACAAGAAAAATAAAATACATGGGAATAAGCCTAAACAAGGAGGTAAAAGACCTATATGCAGAAAACAACACAACACTGAAGAAAGAAATCAAGGAAGACACAAAGAAATGGAAACATACACCATGTTCATGGATTGGAAGAATTAACATCAAAATATCCATACTACCCAAAGCAATTTATAGATTCAATGCAATACCTATTAAAGTACCAATGCCATAATTTACAGACATAGAAAAAACACTTCAAAAATTTATATGGAAGCATAAATGACCCCAAATAGCTGCAGCAATTTTCAGAAAGAAGAGCAAAGTAGGAGGGATCACAATACCTGATATCAAACTGTATTACAAGGCCACTGTACTCAAAACAGCCTGGTACTGGCATAAGAACAGATACATAGACCAATGGGAGAGAACAGAGCACCCAGAAATAAACTTAAGTCTCTATGGTCAATTAATACTTGCGAAAAGGGAAAGAAGCATAAAATGGAGTAAAAATAGCCTCTTCAACAAATGGTGTTGGGAAAGCTGGACAGCTATATGAAAAAATTGGAATTTGGTCACCAACTTACATCATGCACAAAAATAAATTCAAAGTGAATAAAAGATTTAAATATAAGTTGTGACACCAATAAAGTGCTAGAAGAGAATATAGGCAGGAAAATCTCAGACATTCCATGCAGCAATATTTTCAATGATATATCCCCTAGAGCAAGGGATGTAAAGGAAAGAATGTGCAAATGGGACCTCATCAAAATAAAAAGCTTCAGCATGGCTAAAGAAAACAGTATTAAAATAAAAAGTGAACCAACCATATGGAAAAACATATTTGCCAATGATACCTCAGAGAAGGGTTTGATCTCTAAAATGTATAAAGAACTTACACAACTCCACTCTAAGAAGACAAGCAAGCCAATTAAAAAATGGGCAAAGGGCTTGAACAGAAACTTCTCCAAGGAGGACACACAGAGGATGCAGAGACACATAAAAGATGCTCAACATTGCTAGCTATCAGAGAGATGAAAATTAAAACTCCAGTTAGACACCACTTCACACCAGTCAGAATGGCCATTATAAACAAAGCAACAAACAACAGGTGTTGGAGAGGTTGTGGAGAAAAAGGAAACCCTAGTGCACTGTTGGTGGGATTGCAGACTGGTGCAACCACTATGAAAAACAGTATTGAATTTTCTCCGAAAACTGAAAATGGAACTGCCTTTTGACCTAGGAATTCCATTGCTAGGATTATATCCCAAGAATCTTGAAATACCAATCCAAAAGAACCTATGTACCCCAATGTTCATAGCAGCACAATTTACAATAGCCAAGTGCTGGAAGCAGCATAAGTGCCCATCAGTAAATGAATGGATCAAAAAACTGTGGTACATTTGCACAATGGAATTCTATGCAGCACAAAGAAAGAAGGAGCTCCTATCCTTTGCAACAGCATGAATGAAATTGGAGAGCATTATGTTAAGTGAAATAAGGCAGGTGGTGAAAGACAAATACCATATGATTTCACCTTTAACAGAAACCTAATGAACATAATGAACAAGCAAGCAAAACATAACCAAAGACACTGAAATAGAGGACAGGCTGACAGTGACCAGAGGGGAGAGGGGAAGGGATTATAGGAGAAAAGGTTGAAGTGTTTGCAGGAACAATTATAAAGGACACATGGACAATAAAAAGGGGTGGTGGATACAGGGGAGGGAGGTGGGAAAGGCTGGGGGTTGAGGAGTGGTGGTGGGAAAAGGCAGAAAACTGTACTTGAACAACAATGAAAAATGTTTAAAAAGATAAGATAAAATAAAAATAAAAAATAAATAAAATAAAATATTTTATTAAATTTAAATATACAACTTTAAAACTGTGTCCAAAATACTAAAATGAATCAGATGAGACTAAAAAATTAGCATTTTTTCACATGCTATTGAATGTCAAGGCTATATTTTCTAGTTTGCAATATAAATTTAATAAACATTGAAATGTTAGCATCATTTACCTGTAAGTTGAACAAATAAAAATCAAGAAAAAACAATGTTTTAAAGGTGTGTGAAATCAGTATTCTGTTTTATCAGAGACTATATTCATTAATTTATTGTTCTATCAGAGGCTATGTTTTTTAGTTTATGCATTTATCTTATAAACTGCTTTAATAAATTCTACCTCTAAAATAGTAATATCCTCAGTTCAGGAGAAAGGAAACTGTGTTTGGTAGAGTTTAAATGACCTTCATGATGATACAAAAATTTGCTGAACAACAGTAGGGTCCATACCTAACTCCAAAGTCAGTACTTGTTCACATGAAGGGGAACCCTCCCAGAAACCTGGAATTTATTTATAAAAGTTGTGTATTCATTCTTCCATATGTCAATTTGAGTCACCTTCAGGGTACCCTCCATTTGATGCAATACAACTATCAAGATGTTGTTTTCCACTGCTGAAAACAGGTTTTGAACTCATCAAGTTTGATGCTTTTGAATGCTTCTGCCATTTTTTTGTTTCACTTTTTCCACAACAGCAAAACATTTCCCTTCAAGGACTTTTTTCATCCTGAGAAACCAAAAAATGTCACTTGGGGTGAGATCAAATGAATAGGGAGTGGGGGACATGGGGGCCATGCCATTTTTGGTCAAAAACTGCTGAATACTCAGTGTGGTGTGGACAGTTGAGCTGGTAAATGATGCATCATGAAGTAGGCAAACACACACATTGAAAGAGTCTTCTAAAAAAATTCACTGAAGCTGAACATAGCCTCTCACAACAATGCTAGCTGGTACACTGATACAGATGGGTTCCTAGAACACTCAGCTAGCAGAGGAAGCCTCTGCTATAGGGGTCCTGCCCTCCAGAAGATAATTCCATGTTTTGGGGTCTCTCCTCATATGTTTCCCCCATCCCTATATTGGTTCTCCTAGTGAAAGCACAAATAAGAAAATGATAAAGTAGTAGGGATTTCTGATTTAAACTGCTAACTATAAATCCTTCCACTTTTCCTTTATTTTAAAATCCTAAATTATAGCAGTTAAAATAACAAAGTAACAGAGCAAATTCATAATGTGGAAAAGTCATGAAGGATACCAAGAGCTGAGCAGAACTACTTGAGACATTTCTGGAACAAATAATGGTTGATTAGATTTACTCAGAATAATGGACAATCATCCAACATGAAAGAAATAGGAGTGGGAAACAAATAAAATGAGGTAAAATGGTGAGCCTTTTTAGAAGAAAAAAAGGATAGCTTCAGGATAATTGTAGCAGGGAATGGGAGAGTTAACAGGGTTATATAGAGTCATCAGTTCAAGCAATTAAAAGACTATTCATCTAAATTAATTAACTCAGTGTATCTAGTTGTTAAAATATCCATCACAGCTTTTCAAGTGAAAGAGGAAACCCTGACCTGTTCACTTTCTGAGGATGTGTGGAAGCAGAGAAGTTCTAGGTCTAGAATTAAATACAACAGATAGCTATTTTACTACACAAACCAGCTAATCTGACAAAATGAAGACTATCCATTGGTTGCATATTATGTGCCTGTTCTCCAACTTTGCAACTGCAAGAATGGAGACCGGGCTACCTGTAACAGATGTAACTGGAGGGAATTCATGAGTTTGATGAATATGCTCAAACTATAGTATTGATCAATATAGACTTTTGCTTTTGAATATAGCAACACAGCAAAGAATCACCAAGTAGCTGAGGATATCAGATCAAGAAAGGGAGAGAGAACCAAATACTAAATAAATAAACAAATAAATAAATAAATAAATAGAGTGTATATGAAAGAAATAAAAGATAAGTATATGTAAGTCAAATCTATTGAAATTATTGAGACATTGTCATATCCACAAAATAAAAGTTACTGTTATACACAACTAAAAAATAAAAATAAAACTGAAACATTAAGGAACTAAAGAATAAAAATTTAAAAGCAAAAAGATAATAAATCTTGAACAGGTTGACTATTAGGGTAAACATAGTCAAAGGCAATCTTTGATTCATTATGTGGAATTATTAGAGTATCTCATAATATACTGTGAAAAGATATAGAGATGAGAACATTATGATAGTACTAGAAGTTGGACAATATGTCTAACAAGAATTGTAGAAAAAGTTAAGTAAAGGAAATGGAGAAAAGAAATGCAAAATAAATAGTTTTCCTGAGTTGAATAAATCTCAGTCCTGGGTATTGGTGGCATTAATGAAGGAGATCTACAGACTAGTGCAGAATCTAAGAATTAAAAAATTAAAAAGCTTCATAATAGCTTCCTGCAAAAAAAATCAGGCAAACAAACAAAGGTGATTAGAATTAAACTGCCATCAGATTTATATTTCCTAACTCAAGATGTTTGAAAAGATGGAGAAATATTTTTAAGTTCCAGAAGAAAATTGCCAAAACAGAACTATATATACTTCAGGTATATTATTCACTTTTTTCCACTGTTAAGAAATTTTTATTAAGGCAAGAATTTTATAATCCAAATATCATTTCCTTGCTCAGTTATCAATTCTAGTATTTAAAAAAGAAGGGACTTTCTGAACTATTCCACAGTAAAGAATTACAAAATTAAAGGAAGGAATGCTTTAAATTTTTATACTTTGCTGAAATTCTTTTTCCCGGGGTCTATAAAACATTAATTTGTAAAACATATCATTCACACATGAGGAGAAATTAATAACATTTTCCAACTTGCAGGCTGGCCAGAGAGTCTCCCAGAAACAATTAATGATTTTCTCCAACAAAATGAAAAAAAAATGAGGTCAAGAACTATTGAATTCATAAAATATGAAAAACAGGGTTGAACAAAGAAGCCAGCAAAATTTAGACTTGAATATACATAATAACTGAAAGTGTGATGGTAAACCTTAAGACAATTAATAAAATTTATATCTATAAAAGTAGAAACATATTGAAAATATAATATAAGCCAGAAATTAAAATTCCAGAAAATTTCAACAAAATATGGGTTATTGGAACGAAAAGGAGAAAGTGACAGCTTGCAAAATATATTTATATTTGGAAGGAAATATTATAGTTGCTGATTAATTCTTCACATTGATAGAGAAACATGTTTAAATACTAAACAATGTTTAATATAAATGTTACATCAATAATGGTGGAGTTACCATATTAGCACAGGATCACATACTTCAAAACTATCTTTTATATGGAAAAAAAGCTCTGTTTTTTTGAATTACTTATTGCTATATGCAGCAGAACCTAATTCTGACTGATAAGTTTTCTCTTTTGGTGAAAAAAATAAGAAATAAGGTGGTCATTGTTTTTGCCATTTTTATATCATTTAAGCTTTTAGATTCAAATTTCTATTTATTTTTACAACTACCTTTAGATGTAATTACAGGTCATTTTTTCCTTCCTGATTACTTTTTGTATCCCATTTCCAATTAGGTACATTTTTCCACTAAAATGCATCTTTTAGCAATATTTAAATATATGTTTGTCTTTGCAGTTCTAAAAAAGGTCCTTATTTCCTACCTTGCTAAATTAATATTAACAATTGTTTAATTAACATTATATCTGCCAATATGCAAAATTTTATGTTGAATTTATTTTTAGAACAGTATTTTGAAAGTGTTGTCTTCTTACATTCAGTGTAATGAATAGGAAAATTGGGCAATATGATTTCTGTTATTTAAATAGGCTGTTACTTATAATTAAGAAGCTTTTATGATTTTTACTCTTACTGTATGGTTATAAAATTTTTCTTACATATTTCAAATGTTTTTTGTTATTTATTCTTCTTGGGACTTGTTGTACCCTTTCCTTTTAAGGATCATGCCTTTTGAACAATATATTGATATTTTATTAGACATTTTTATAAGAACATTTAAGTTCTATTCTCAGGAAATTTCAATTATATGAATGTGTTATCATTTATAATTGATAATAATAAACAATATAGTCTTTATTTATTTAATGAGATTTGGGGGTGTGGGAATTGATGAGGAATAATCCGTTGGCCAAATCCTTCATCTTGAGCTGGAAGTGGATCATCTAAACATTCCATAAGTGGATAGGTTTGGTGAAGCCTCCACCTGAAAAATGTTTCAGCTTGACCTTTTCCTGAGGTAACTTGAGCAGATATGGCAAAGAGAAACAATTGATACGAATATATAAAATAAAACAATTTTTGAAAAAAATAACTTCCTTAAAGTGAAATTTCAAGTGCTAGAAGAAAGATCAAAATCAAAACCAATCCAAAAAGTAAAAGCTAGCAATGCCAGTGGCCCTTAGATGTTTGGATTTATATGTAGACACTAGGATCTGAGGGCTGAAGTTTCATGCCCTGGATACCTAGAAAACAAGGGGCCTAGAAGGGAGCCCCTACATAAATGAAGCTCCATGGAGTCAAAGGACCGGTGAATGTGGGCTAGAAATCTTTCTTCTGCTTCTTGGGAATGTGGGCTAGAAATCTTTTCTTCTGCTTCTGATGCTTGTGTCTTAGGGCCACAAAAGTCACCTGACAGGAGAACCAGCAACACGAAGAGGCAATTGGAAGGTTATAAAGTAAAATGTAAGTGAATTCAGGGTCATTGACGCCAGAGTCAAGGAGAAGAAAAATAAAGGTGTCCTCACAGTATAATGTTATTGATTACGTGGGACAATCAATTAACAGAAAAAAGTTCAGTGAATACAACAAACAAAAAAAAATACATATCTCAGGAGTGGAGCATCAGAAAGTTCTAAATAAATATCTAAAGACAAAGTGATTACTGGTGGCTAATGATCTAAAGCTAGTAGTGTTATAATATTTGGTATTCAATATTCACAAATAGTCTCCTATGAAGAAATTAAGTTTATTTGTGAATTAGAGAATATTTATTTAATAATTATTATTTTTAGAATGTAAAATAATGTTAAAATTAATGTAAAGATCTGGTTCAAAATTTTGAAATAAAGATCCTTAGGCAAAGTGAAAGAGAAAACTGACTTCTGGCCAAGATGGAGGCATACGTAAATATGTTTTACTTCCTCACACAACCAAAAGAAGGACAACAACAAATTTAAAAACAAAAAAACAACCAAGAATACCAGAAAATTGAACTGTGTGGAAGTCTGACAACCAAGGAGATAAAAAGAAACATTCATCCAGACTGGTGGGAAGGGCAGAGACGAGCAGCCAGGGCAAAGACAACAAGTAGCAAGACAGCAGACTGGGTAGGCAAGATGGCAGCTGGCAGACCTGGTAGTCCCACATTCACATGGAGGTAATTGGGGAAGAGCAACAGGGGAGCAAGACAGACTGTGCAACCCAGGGTTCCAGTGAGGGAAACTAAAGCCTCAAAACCTCTGGCTGTAAAAACCTGTGGGGGTTGTGGCAATGGGAGAAACTCCCAGCCTCACAGGAGACTTTGTCAGAGAGACCCAGGGGGTCCTAGAATGTACACAAACCCACCCACCTGGGAGTAAGCACTGAAGAGTCCAATTTGCTGTGGGTAGCAGGGGAGGTGACTGAAAGTGGGGTGAGAGCCTAGCAAGTGGTATTGTTCCCTCTCTAACCCCTCTTCCACATACAGTGCAACAACGCAGCAACATCCGTTGCCCCAGCCTGTTGAAAACCTAAGGCTCCACCCCTTGTAACAAATGGGAGTATCCAAACAAATATGGTCCTAATGAAAGAACAGGTCAAAACTTCAGAAAAAGAACTAAGCAATGAGGAGATAGCCAAACTATCAGATGCACAGTTCAAAACACTAGTAATCAGGATGCTCACAGAAATTACTGAGTACAGACACAAAATAGAGGAAGAAGTGAAGGCTATACAAAGTGAACTAAAGAAAAATATACAGCGAATCAGTGAAGGAGAATAAATCGGGACTCAAATCAACAATTTGGAACACAAGAAGAAATACACATTTAACCAGAACAGAATGAAGAAACAAGAATTCAAAAAAAATGAGGAGAGGCTTAGGAACCTCCAGGACAACTTTAAACATTCTGACATCTGAATCATAGGGGTGCCAGAAGGAAAAGAGGAAGAGCAAGAAATGGAAAATTTATTTGAAAAAATGATTACGGAAAAATTCCCCAATATGGTGAAGGAAATAGACTTCCAGGAAGTCCAGGAAGCTCAGAGTCCCAAACAAGTTGGACCCAAGGAAACACACACCAAGGTACATCATAATTACATTCCCCAAGATTAGAGATAAGGAGAGAATCTTAAAAGCAGCAAGAGAAAAAGAGACAGTTACCTATAAAGGATTTCCATCAGACTATCAGCTGATTTCTCCAAAGAAACTTTACAGGCAAGAAGGGGCTGAAAGAAGTATTCCAAGTCATGAAAGGCAAGGACCTACATCCAAGATTACTCTATCCAGCAAAGCTTTCATTTAGAATGGAAGGACAGATAAAGTGCTTCTCAGATAAGGTCAAGTTAAAGGAGTTCATCATCACCAAGCCCTTATTCTATGAAACGTTAAAGGGACTTATCTAAGAAAAAGAAGATGATCAAAAATGTTAACAGTAAAATGACAACAAAACTATCAACAATTGAACCTAAAAAACAAACAAACTAAGCAAACAACTATAACAGGGACAGAATCACAGAAATGGAGATCACATGGAGGGTTATCATCAGGGAGAAACAGGGGGAAAAGTACAGGGAATAAGAAGCATAAATGGCAGTTACAAAATATAGACAGGGAGTTTAAGAATAGTATAAGTAATGGAGAAGCCAAAGAATTTATATGTATGACCCATCGACATGAACTAAGTGGGAGGGGATGCTAGTAAGGGGGTGCAAAGCACAGGGAATTAAAGGGGAGAACTATAACTGCATAATCAATAAAATATACTTAAGAAATATGGCCTGCAAACCGAACCATTGCTGGTTTGATACCCAGTGAGGGAACATTCCCAGGGACAGTACCTTCCCTTGAGGGCCAGGTACCCAGAAACAACCTTACATGATGTTTTTCTCCCTCTCTTACTCCCTCCCTTCCCCTTTCTAAAAAAAAATACATACAATCTTTAAAGAAATAAAAAATAAAAATACAAAAAGAAAGCTACACAAAAATTAGTTGCAAAGAGGTCCAAATAATTTTTTTCCTGAAAACCTTCACATAGTATAGCTTTTATTTTTAAGTTATTGGCTGACAATGCCCCTTAAAATTATTTTTATATCTTTGTTTTATTTAGAATTATATAAATCTTTATTTATACAAATATTCTTTTCATCATCAGACTCACCATAAATTTAACTTTTTGGTAAACTTAAGACAATAATGTTTAATTTTCTTGATTATTTTTTGTTCCTTATCACATTGATTTTACCATTGTATTTATTATTGATTCCTTCCTTGTGCCTTTAGATGTATCCAGTTTTTTCCTACTAACTTCTTGATCTGAATTATTTAGATCACTTTCCTAAATGCTTATTTTTTGATAATGACAATGACATCATGCTTAAGTAAATATTTATAGATGCACTACAATATTTTCCATAGTGCTTAATTTTCTTTTTTAAAGTTTTTTTTTATTTTTAATTTTATTTATTTATTTTCAGAGAGAGGGGAAGGGAGGGATAAAAAAGAGGGAAAGAAACATCAAAGTGTGATTGCCTTTCACATGGCCCCCGCTGGGGACCTGTGTCCAGACACGTGTCCTGACTGGGAGTTGAACTATCAGCCCCTTGAGTTGATAACCAGTGCTCAATCCCCAGTGCTCAATCCACTGAGCTACATCAGTTAGGGCCATAGCGCCAAATTTTCATTCAAGGTTATATATTTTGTATTTGCTCTTATGATTTTCTCTGTAAGTTACTTTTCATCTATTAGAATAGTTATTGTTGATTCTAGAACTTAATATCTTTCTAAGCTATGTTTCCATTACTGATTTCTAATTTTATTCTAATAGACTCATAGACCTTAGCCTACATAAAGTTTATGTTTTTCTATTTTTAAATCTTATGTAATAATTAATGTGAAAATTAATTATTACAAACTTACAAAGGTTGATGGTAAACAAATAACCAACAAGCCAAAATGTAAATTAGATTAAATGAGTCGTGTTCATTGCTGCTGTCTAGCTCTGGTATCAGCAAAGACTTTGTTATTGACACTGAACAGACAGGGGAGGGGAAGAGAATAATAATAATAATAATAATATTTATTATTATTAGGAAGACGAGAGGTGGAGTGAGAGGAGGAGGAAGAGGATGAAAAGGACCAAAGTTTTGCCATCCTAAAACTGCCTTTTGGGGTGTTGATTTTAAGTTGGTGATTTGGAAACAAAAGACAGAGCAAGAATCTTTGACCCTTCTCCCTTTCCTGCCTATGAGACTTTGATGGAAACACCTGCTCCAGGAAGAAAATAACATAGTCACCTTAGTGTGGTATATAATAAGACTCCATGCAGGAACCCATTAACTAGATCACCGCCTATGTCCTATTGTTTCTAGATTGCCTAGCAAGAATTGCCTGCCATGTATAATCCATTCTTCCTCAGCTATGTGTAATTGCTATTTCTTTTAAAATCTCAGACTTCTGCTGCTCCTTTCTCCTTTGTCCATATGGCATATAAACCTCAACTGCTCAACGCATTAAGGGTCTCATTTTTATTTGGCACCTCAGGATGTGCATTCACATAATAAATTTTGTACATTTCTTCCCATTAATATGTCTCTGGTAATTTGATTTTTAGCCCAAATAGAAGAACTTAAAAGGTGGGAGGAAAAGTATATTTTTTTAGACTACACAAAAAAGAGGAGGAGGAGGAGAAGAAGAAAAAAAAAACAAATTATTTCTGCCTTATTTAAGCTACTGTACTTTGGAGTTTATTTTAAGGCATTGTTATATGAATGCTAAGCAGCAGCATTATTATTATTGGCAAACTTCCTTGTGTGTTCTCGCCTGATCATTTCAAATGCCTCTCACTTGAGATAACTGTCTTGAAATTTTCATTTATTATTTCCATGCTTTTAAACTGTGAACTGTATTTTTGTTTGGGTGAACACATGATAAATCTATGAAATTGAGTGAAAGAAGAAATGTTAAATTCTTAATTTTAATATATTTAAATGGAAAACTTCATTATCCTTTTGATAAGTACAAAGTGTGGTGTCTAGTTGACTCGTGGTGTCTATCATTACTCTGTGCTAGTGATTTTGGTCAGCCTGCAGTTACTAGCAGAAAGGACTGAAGTATCAGTATGTGAAGTCCAGGAGAGTCAGCTTTAATTATAACATTTGTTAATAAGTAAGGGCTGTATTTATTTCACCATTAGTAAATATATATACTTTTATAAGGAATGTAAAATTATTTTTTTCTTGCTTTAAAAAAAATAGAAAGAAAAGTGGCAGGGGTAGGGGGTCGCTACTTTGGATTTTCTGATCCATCACATGCAATCTCTTACTTATCAATTCAGCAAGGCTCCCATTCTCCACATTACACTGTGGTAATCATAAGACTCAGTCTGTTTCTTTCACTTTTCTTAGGGATCACACTCCTGAATTGTTTAATTGTCAGATTATTGGAATTAGTTTTTGTGTGTATTTTAATTGTTTTATATGTTTTGTTATTTAGGTGCTTCATATTCTAGTTTTTCATATGTTTCTAATTATTTGAGGCCAGAAGGTAAATCTTTCCCTGCCATTCCATCTTGGTGGAAAACAGAATTTAAGAATTTTCATTATATTATATATCTTTTCCTCATTGGTTTATAGAATATCTTTTACATAGTCTGTATAGAAGGACATATATATGTATTAAACATATTTTTTCATCTATGGCTTTCCTTTTCACTTTTTCAATAAATTTAATGGATTTTTTATGTGTCCTGTTTAAGAATCTTTTATTAACCAATGACCATGAAGTCTTTCTCCTATGTTTTCTTTTAGATGCTTCATCACTTTACATTTATAATTTGTATCAATGATACAAATTATAATTTGTATCAATGATTTATTGTGAATAAATTTTTGTGTATTATGTGATTTATTTTTTCCAAATAGATATGCAACTAATCTAACATCATTTATTAAGAAGATCACACCTATCCTCTAAATTGCAGTGGCATCTTTGCCATGTCACGTATGACTGAATAGGTGATACTGAACTCTCTCCCAGAAGGCACACTAACATGCTGAAATATTTAACCTGATAATGTGAGACCTCTGACTTTGTTCTTCTTCTGAAAAATTTTGTTACCTATCTGAAATGTCTTAACTTCCAAATTAATGTTAGAATCAGTTTGTCAATTTATGTTCACATACATGTACATGCACATATATTTGTAATCAATCTATAGGTAAATTTGCAGAGATTGTCATTTTAACAATATTGAGTCCCCCAATACATAAAAGTATTATATTTATCTGCTTATTTCTACTTAAATTTAGATTAGCAGCATTTTTTTAATTACTTGGCCCACCCCTTGCATTTCTACAAACTAGTAGTTTTATCTAAAAGCTTGATTATATTCAAATTAAATTTTACTGCCTTAATTTTAAGGACAACCATTATATTATAAAAATTACAGAAATAATGTACACTTGCTGTGATCCATTAAACATGGGGAAACAAAAGGTTTTGCAGGAATACTCACCATTGTTGCAGAAAACAATTTATTGTAATATGCAAATCTCAGATGTTCTTTCTCATACCAATTTATTTTCATTTGGTCATCTACATTGTCCTTTTATTTTTTTTACAAAATAACATCAAGTTAATCACATCACTATTGAATTTGCTTTTGTTGCTGAAAATAAATCAAGTATTTCTGCAAGTCAAGAGATTGGAGCTAAGGCATCTTTGCTTGTATATCTGCAAAATTCTATTTGTAAGAGAGTTGGATAATATAATCAAACATTTTCTTACCGATAAACATTATTCTTATATCCAGTAAAACTGAGGATCTTATGACTTTTATCACATTTATTTTCAAATCCTAGCTCTAGAAATAAATCATTTCTCTCTCTCTCTCTAATGAGAGGGGACTAAACCCCCAAAAATTTATTTATAAAAAATTGAGTATTTATTCTTACATGTTGAAATTTCAGTCAGCATTTAATGCAATACACCTATAGGGATACTTTTCCCACTGCTCGAAACAGTTTTTGAACTCATTGATTTTGATGCTTTTTGATGCTTCTGCCATTTTTTTGTTTGTTTCATGTCTTCCACATCCACAAAATATTTCCCATTGAGGACTTTTCTGACCCAGGGAAACAAACAAACAAACAAAAGTTCATTAGGGTGAGATCAGCTACATAATCTGGGGCATGGGTCAAAAATTGGTCTAAAAATGCTGAACACTCAGCAAAGTGTGGGCAGATGTGCTCCTGAATTGCCCAATATGAAATGGACAAACATTGAAAGAGTCATGAAAAAAACTGAGCTCAGCCTTTCACAACATCACAACAATGCCAGTTGGTACAACTGGTATACACAGATGAGTTCTTAGAACACTAACATATCTAGTTGGGGAAGTCTGTCTTACAAGTGCCAGCTCTCCAGAAGATAATTTGGGGTTTGGTTTGTTTTTTACTGGTTACCCACTTGCATTACCCACTTTGACAGCACCGATCTTTATTCTTGTCTGTGAGGCTCTTTATTTTTCCTTCAGTTTCAAATGATAGCCTTCCTGGGCAGCGTTGATTGTAGGTTCTTGCTTTTCAATGCATTGAATGTTTCTTGCCATTCATCTCTGATCTGAAATATTTCCGTTTAGAACTCAGCTGAAATCAGTTCCAGTCTTGTGGAAGCTCCCTTGTATGTAACAAACTGTCTTTTCCTTGCTTCTTTTAAGATTTTCTCTGTTTTTAATCTTTGCCATTTTAATTATGACGTGCCTTGAGTTTTTGAGTGCATCTTATTTGGGATTCTGTGCTTCCTGGATTTGTATGTCTATTTTCTTTGCCAGTTACGGAAGTGCTCAGTGATTATTTCTTCAAATAGATCTTCAATCCCTTGCTCTCTCACTTCTCCTTCTGGTACTCCCATGATGCAGATGTTGTTACACTTCTGTTGTCACCGAAGTCCCTCAGGTTCTCTACATTTAAAAAAAAAACTTTTTATTTCTTTTTTGTACTTTGGGGATTTTCAGCTACCTTGTCTTCCAAAGTACTGATTAAATCTTATGCTTCATTTAGTCTGTGGCAGATTCCTTCTAGTGTATTCTTCATTTCAGATATTGCATTGTTAATTTCTGACTGTTTCTTTTTTATGGTTCCTATGTCTTTTTTTATGTTTATGCTCTCTTTGTTTATGTTCTCACTGAATTCATCTATTCTTCCCCTAAATTTCCTGATCATTGCTTTGACTTCTGCATCTAGTAACTTGCTTGCCTCCATTTCATTCAGTACTTTTTTCTGGGAATATCTCATGTTCTTTCATTTAGGGCACGTTCCTTTGTCTCTGTCTCACCATTTTTTTTGTCTGTATTTGTTTCTGTGTATTAGATGGATCTTCTATGTCTTTCATTCTTGCTATAATGGCCTTATGTAGTAGGTGTCATGTAGGGCTCAGTGCTAGGTGCTCTAGGAATGTCCCTTCTATGGGTTATGTGAGCTGTTATGTTGTAGTTGAGTCTTGATTGCTGGCTCATCCATGGGTGGAATTAACCCTCAAGCTGGCTGAGTATGAGGGCTGACCCTTACCACAGAGTATGAGCTGTTATGCTGGGGCTGACCTTACAAAGCTGAATGTGGTTCAGCAGGGTCTGGTGCCTGCCAAGTTGTGCCTATTGGATGCGCCTATTTTTCTCCACCATAGCCAAGGATAAGTGCCTACAAAAAATGTTATGTGCTGACCCTTTAAGAGGGTACCAGAGTTTCCAGCAGACCCCCATTCCCACCCCCTCCTCCACCCTCTCTCTACCTAGCAGACAGAATCCCCAATGATTTCCATAGCCAGACGTTAGGTGAGCACTTCATACTGACTCTGGTGCTCCAGATTAAGGAGTTTACCATGGGCCTGAGACCCCTTCATCCTCTGTGGGGACCTTTGCAGCTGAGAGACCCCTGTGGATTCTCTATGGCAGAATGGGGTTTTAGGCCAGTCCTTTTTGCATCTCCTCCTTCCTATTAGTCTGAATATGACTTCATATGTAATCCTTGCTCACATAAGAGTTCTGTTCAGCTAATCATCAGTTGATGATGCAGGGTGATTTGTCTATAATTTAGTTGCAATGCTGGTTTAATCCTGGGAGGAGCTGAGAGTAACTTTTATCAACTTTACCACCATCTTGGATCCCCCACCATCTGTGTGTCCTCTGTTGTGAGATGTCTGTCCAGAGCTAATGCCCATTTTTCAACTGGGTTGCATGTTTTCTTATTCTTGAGGATTAAGAGTTTTTATTATATATTTGGATACCAGTTCTTTATCAGTTACCTGTTTTTAAAACACTTTCTCTGAATCTGTGGCTTATCTTTAAATTAGTTAGAAGACTTACATCCATGAAAATGCCCTGTTGCCCCTCTCTCCTGCGTCCTCTACCATCAGGGGCTTCATTATCTTCCTCCAGGGAAAGCCTGGTGAGTCCCCACCTAAAGGACCTATGTTCTCTGTTCAGGGAGCCCATCGTGGACAATAGCCACTTTGCTGACTGTGGCCTTACCTGGCAGCATATGAACAAGTGAATTCCACCTGACCTAACTTTGAATGAGATGAGTGCTCTATCTCTTGTCCCCACTGAGTTGAACCCCACTCACAGAAGCTGAATGTGCTGGATATGTGGGCTTGGGCCAGAATAGGCCAGGACAGAGGTCACTACTGGAGGATTTATGGTATGGTTAGGGTTCTGTGGCTTGCCACAAAACCCCAAGTGTGATGTTCTAATCTTCTGACACCCTCTGTGAGGCTGCTTGTAAGGTCCCTTCTGTCACACAAGCTCAGGTGGGTCCTGTTGTTGCAACTGGAAACTGCACCTGATGGAGCACATTCACCACTGTGGTCCCTGTGAATGGCTGAGTCTCCCCAGACCTACTTTCCTGAGTGAGAAGAAAGGTCTCCATTATTGGCAGGAAGAGGGGAAGGCCAGAATGTCCAGACCCACACCTTCCTATGTCCTGGATAGCAGGACCAGGCTGCTCAGCTCAGAAGAGTTATAGAGCAGGGCAGGGATGGTGTGGTTTAAGGCAAAGGAGTGAGGGCATGGACATGAGGCAAAGCAGAGGCAGAACACATGCGACCTTCCAGCTGGGCATGTTACTCCCTGGTATTTTCATCTTTGTCACTCTCAGTGCCTCTTCCCCCCACCCCTCCCTGAAACCCCAGCCCCAGATCTCAGCATCTCTGTTTCCCCAAACAAGGCTCAGATGAACAAGGTAACCTCAGAGCCAGGGAACTACATGCAAAACCTTAAAGCCCTGTTTATGTTGAACTACGAATCTCTATTTAGAGACCTCATTTAAAGACCCGTCTTAAGCAAATAAAGATTTATGGATGCAGATGTTCCCTTTAGCACACAATGAGAGTGAAAAATCGGAAATGGACCATGTTTCACAGCATGGGCTCTGGAAATTCTGATGTAGGGACACAGAAAATGCCAAGGAAAACAGGCCTGACTGGCCATGTCCATCCCTAGGGAATGAGGTTTTGGAAAAACACATGCCCAGGAATGCTCCCTGACCAACACCAACAAGTGCACACACACACATGAACACACACAGGCACCCACACAGGCACATGGGTGTCAGGATGCATGTACACACATGCATACATGAGGACACTACATGCACACACACGGAAAGGATTGAGTGGCAAGCCTCCCCTGTCAGAACTCTCCTCCCTGGACAGACTTTTTTCATGATTCTGAATTCCTTTAAATCCACTTTTGTGCTATACTACAGCCTTATTTTCTTGTCATAAATACTTTCGGTAAAAAATGCACTTTACTGCATACATGATGAATGACACATGGGTAACATTGAACATATGACTTTAATATTTTTGGAACTATCAAAGTCATGTAATGCATGTATTATAAAAGTTTAGACAGCCCCTCAAGGAGAAGGTAAGAGATTGTCAAGTCCCACTCCAGAGGTGACCATCATGAGTGGTTTGATGGGTCTCTCAGTCTCCACCTCTCTCACTCTGTTTCCTCTGTCTCTGTCACACACAAAACAATTTTCACACGTGTGTGCCTGCCTGTTGAAATCACATGTATGTAGTCTAACAAGTGGTTTCCTGGATGCAGATGGTTGGTCCACGTGTCTCACCTGAGAAGACACCCAAGGTCTTTATCTGTCAACACAGAGAGACCCCTGAATCCGCATTAGCAGCTGCTCAGCTTCCCTTGTCCATCTGGACCAGAATTGTTGGATCCCATCCCCCAATCTATGGACATTAGTGTATTTCCCAATTCCTGGCTATTTCATCAGTGCTCTGATGGGTAATATCTAAAATACATCTTTGGAAATTTGTGCAAGAATTTCTGTGGGGTAACCTCCTAGCATGAGCACTGTCTACTGAAGGTGTGTACCTGTGAAACTTTTACAACTCCTGCACACTATTCTCTCAGAGGAGAGGTCTTTCCCTCTTCTCTTTAGGGGATCTGCTGGAGCCTCTGCTTCCTCACTTTGTGTCCAGAGTTGGTCACCACCAGACCAGCAGTTTGATGGTGACAGGCTCTGTCTCCAGTGTTTACAGTATGTGTGTCCCCACTGGGGATGTCAGGCATCTTGGACATGCATTGGTGCTTGCCCTTGTTTCCTTTAGAAAACACTAACTCTTGATAGTTTTTTGTACCACAGGGATGTTACACCTGTATTAATCCTTGGATTGTGAGGGATGCTGTCCAGCTTGTGACTTGTTCTTCCAGCTTCCTGCATTGCTTTTTGGTTTGGACACAGGAAGAGCAAGCCATTGTCCTCACTGGTTTATGGTCCTGGGGGCTCATTTAGCACAGTGGTCTCTGCCCTAAGACTCCCAGATTACCAACACACTTACTAAAAGGGCTTTTTTTGTGTGTATGAT
The DNA here is from genome assembly GCF_019186645.2 of Phyllostomus hastatus. Taxonomy (NCBI): domain Eukaryota; kingdom Metazoa; phylum Chordata; class Mammalia; order Chiroptera; family Phyllostomidae; genus Phyllostomus; species Phyllostomus hastatus. The sequence goes on from NW_025333857.1 coordinate 9,078,320, forward strand.
CTCTAATTCATCTGGAATTTCCCTTTGAAATAATCAAAATTCTATTTCAAATAATAACAAAAAATATTTGAATGGACATTCAAAGGTACCTATTGTAACATTCCATTTATAGGAAACTTCCAGAATAGCTAAAGGAACAGAGACAGAAAGCAGATCAAGAGTTGCCAGGGACAGGAGAAAGGGGGAGAGAGAGTACTTCTGTTTCAGAGTTTATATTTTAGGGTGAGGGAACACCCTGCAACTATCTAGAGAGTGGTGGTGATGCCTGCACAACATCATGAATGTACCTCATGCTCAGGAATGGCACAATTTATAGTATAAACAATAAATTTTATTTTTACCAAAAATGAATTGTGCCATGGAAAAATGAAGGATAGAAATAGAAAATAAAAAAGAATACAAGAAAAAAAACCCAAACCCCAACAAATAAAAATAAAAATAAAGTAAACACTGAATCATAACATGGAGGAAAGAAAAACATAACAATGGAAGAAAATAGAAGAAAAAGGTTAAAGAGTAAGGGCAAAACAAATTCTACTGCTGGGAAAGAAAGGGGAGTTTCAACAAGTGGCCCTAGAACTGGCCCTGGTGCATTTTCCTGAGGCATCTGCTTCTTTGTGGCAGCAACCAGGGCAGGTTGGAGGGAGGGTTCCTCAGGCAGGGGTGGTGGGGTCTCAGCCAGGTCAGGAGGTGCTGCACAGGCCAGCCCAGGCTCCACAGTTTCAGCTGGGATGACTGCTGGGGGTGCCACAACCACTGGAGGTGGACAACCCTCCACATCTGGAATGGCCTCCTGGTATGCCCCTACATCGGTCTCCTTGGTCTCCAGGTGTTAAAGCAGAAGTCGGCTTTACCTTCTAGGCTGATGCTGGAGTTGCAAAAGGAGAAAAGATCACCTACATACCTGCATTTCCATGTGCCCACCAAAGAAAGAATACAACCAGAGTCCAGGACCCACCCCAGGACATCCTTCCAGAAGACAAACCAGCACACGGGTGGTCTGAGGCCGGTCTTTTCTTTTGGCCAGCCTCTGTAGATACTCCCTGTGTGCCTGGCACTGACCCCTCTTCATAAGCTCACATACACCTCCACCCCAGTCTCAAACTCACCTGCTCCATCTTCTTACCCTTGGGCTCTGTTCCCTTGTGCTCTAGGTTCTGTGTGTTTAATGTGGGCACCATGTCTCAGGTTTGAGTCAGGTGTTATGTGCACCTCTGGAGTCTGGGGGTCTTCAAGGTGGTGTCCTTCTCTAGCCATCTACAGATCCTGGCTCCCCAGACTCCCAGGGGGCCACTCTCACTTTGGGACTGCTCTGGCTGTTGGTGATATGATATTCCTTTCCTTTGCTGGTAGAGCCAGGGTGAGGGTTTTCACTGATCAACTGCTGCTCCTCTATGACCTGCAATGACCTTTGCAATGACGGTGACCAGCAGCTTTCCCAGAAGCCTCAAGACCTGCCTTCTCTAGTTGCTGCTGCTTTCTGCCCCCTAGACTTTCTGTCCCCTAGACCTTCTGCTCCCTAGACCTTCTGCTTCTAGATCAGGCCCAGGCCAGAGTCTGTACAGACCTCCACCTATAGGTGGCATGAAGTTCACCTCCAAGACTCAGGATAAACTTTGGGCAGAGGGTGCTGCCCACACTCCACATATGCCCAGCCCACGTGGACTTGTGGTGTGAACATGACCAGCCCACCAGTCTCCTGATTTCCCCTCACCTGTTCCTGCTTGGGCAGGACCTTCCCATGTGAACTCCCTTATGCACATGCACACGGAGGGGACATAGGGCTGCTACAGTGGGATAAGAGTGGTGGCCTGGCTGGAACAAAACCACCCTGGACCTCCCTGTGTTACTGCTGAGTCTCACCAGGAAAAGGGCCACAGTCATCTGGCATGAGTGGGGACCCAGCAGTGGCTGTGGGTGAACATATTATCACTGCTGTCTGTTTTGAGGCGATGGCCTCAGAACAGGGGCAGACAATAGGAAAACATCTTGTGGGGTACAAAAGACTCTGGCCAAACAAGCCAGCTAGGTAGGGGCAATCTTAGAATGTGGCTGCCTGGTTACCAGGGTTCCAAGTCCTGTTGGGCTCTGTTGTCAGGAAGTGAGGTCACTACTCCATGAAGTACGGTCACTGCTCTTGTTTGATGGGACACTTAAAGTAGGGGACCAGGCAGTGACCTCATTACACTGAGAGTGACCTCATTTCCTGATGACAGATCCCTGGGTCTGTCCTCACCCTAGATGCCTGTGGCCTTTTCCATAGGACTCTCATCCTACTGCAGAGGCCCTATGTCCCCTCCACATGTGTGTATGTGCATGTGTGTAGAGGCAGGGGCACCACACTACTGAGGGCCAGAGCAGGCTAGAAGTCACTGTGGCCACTTACAGGTCTGGGGAACTAGGGCCCATGGATGGCTGGAGAAAGGCTCCTCCCTCAAAGCCACCTGGACTCCCCAGGCACCCCAGGATTTCTGACTCCAGCTAAGATCATGGTTCCCATGTTAAACTGACTGGGCTGGATGACTTGAAGCTCAAGGAGGCAGAGTCCAAAGGTGAAAAGGTGGGGGAAGTGGTGTTGAAAGTGGGGTGGAGGTACACATGAGCTTACAGGGAGTGGTTGGTGCCAGACACAAAGGGAGCATCCACAGAGGCCAGCCAGTAACATAGACAGACCTCAGAACACCCATGTGCTGGACTGTGCATGGGGAGGACATCTTGGGGTGGGTCCTGCTCTGTGGCTTTTCTGGGAGGATCTGGTTGTCTTCTGTCTTTGGCAGACACGTAGAAATGCAGGCACGTGGGTGATCTCTCCTTTCTCAACTTAAACGCCAGTGAAGGAGGCAGAGTCAGCTCTTGCTTCAACACCTGGAGTACATCCTGAGAAGCCTGATGGATGGGTGCACCAGGAGGCCACTCCATGGACAGTTGTTCACCTCCAGTACTTGTGCCACCTCCAACAGCCACTCTGGCTAAAGCTCTGGAGCCTGGGCCAGCCTGTTCAGCATATCCTGACCTGACTGAAGCTCTACCACCCTGCCTGAGGAACCTTCTCTCCAATGTGCCCTGGTTCCTGCCACAGAGGAGGCGCTGCCTCAGGAAAATGCACCAGGGCCAGCTCTAGAGCCTCTTGTTGAAACTCCCCTTTCTTTCCCAGCAGAAGAATTTGTTTTACCCTTACTCTTTAACCTTTTTCTTCTATTTTTTATTGTTATGAATGAATAATTGTTTTTTGCTCCATGGCATGATTCAGTTATTTTTTAAAAATTTTTATTAGTTGGGGATTTGGGGTATTTTTCTTGTATTCTTTATTTTTTTCAATTTTATCCTTCATTTTTCCATAACATGATTCATTTTAATTAATAAGTAAAAGTTATTGTTTACATTGTAAATTGAACCATGTTTCAGCATAAATAACAGTCATAATGCTGTGCCAGCATCACCACTATCTAGATGCAGAATGATTCATCACCACATAAGGACACTCTGAACCGGAAGTACTCACTCCCCTCTCCTGGAAACCCCTGACATACTTTCTGTCTCTGCCTCTTTGCCTATTCTAGACATTTCCTACAAATAGAACCTTACAATAGGTGCATTCTGTATGCTCACATATTTTTGTTTGCATTTATCTGAAATACATTTTTGCTATTTGAAAGGAAATCCCAGATCAATTAGAGATCAGATGATTTTTTCCTAAAATTCTCTTTTGTTAGTGTGTGCATTATCTTGGGGTAGAGACCACTGTACTAAGTGTGACCCCAGGGCCAAAAGCCAATCAGGCAATGGTTGGCTTTTCCTGCCCAAAACAAAAATAAGAACGATGCAGAAATTGGAAAGACAAACCACAAGGTGGAAAGCATTCTTCACAATCCAAGACCAGAAGAAGGTTTAACATCCCTGTGGTGCAGAAAACTCTCCAAAAACAGTGTTTTCTAAAGGGACAGAGGGCAAATACATGCATATGATATGTGCACTGCCTCTGCATATCACAGATGCTTGACCTCCCCTATGTGGACACACACACTGTCCACACTGGTAACAGAGCACTGTCACATCATACTGGCAGGCTTCTGGTCTGGAGTCAAATAGCCCTGAGGATAAAGTGAGGGAGCAGAGGCCCCAGTGGATCACCTGGAGAGAAGGGCAAGAGGCCCCTTCTTTGGGAGAACAGTCTGCGGGACCTGTCAAAGTTCCACAGGTACACACCTTCACCTGGCAGTGCTCATCGTAAGAAGTTGTACCACAGAAATTCTTGCACAATTGTTCAAAGATATGTTTTTGAGACTGCCCATCAGAGAACTGATGAATAGTCAGGAATTTGAAAAAACACTAATGTCTGTGGAGAGGGAATGGGATCCACCAGTCGTAGTCCACATGGATGAGGGAAGCTGAGCAGCAGCTAAAGGGACTGCAGGGGTCTCTACATGCCAACAGATAAAGACCTCTATGGTTCTCTTATATGAGACATGTTGCCCAACCATCTGTATCCAGGATCCTGCCTGTTAAAATACATATATGTGAATTCAACAGGCAATCATGCCTATGTGAAAATAACATGAAACTGTGTATATAGAACTCTAAAGATTCCACCTTTAAAAAAACTACTAGAACTAATAACTGAATACAGTAATATAGCAGGATACAAAATAAATTAGTCGCATTCTTATATGCCAATAATGAACTATCAGAAGGGAAACTAAGAAAACAATCCAGTTTACAACCATAGTAAAAAAAATACCTAGGAATAAATTTAACCAAGGATGTAAAAGGTCTGTACTTGGAAAATTATAAGAAACTGAAAAAAGAAATTGAAGAAGTTATAAATAAGTGGAAACATATAGCGTGTTCATGGATAGGAAGAGTTAACATCATTAAAATGTCCATACTACTCAAAGAAATCTATAGATTCAAGTAATTCCTATCAAGATACCAGTGCAGTATTTCACAGAACTGGAACAAATATTTCAAAACTTTATATGAAACCACAAAAGACCCCACAGAGTGATAGTAATCTTGAGAAAAAAGAACAAAGTTGAAGGAATCACATTGTCTGATATCAGACTATACTACAAGGACATAGTAAGCAAAACAGTGTGATATTGAAATAAAAACAGATATATAAACCAATGGAACAAAATAGAGAACCTGAAAATAAACCCACACCTATATTGGCAATTACTATTTGGCAATAGAGGCAAGAACATATAATGGGGTAAAGACATTCAATAAATGCTGTTGGGAAAACTGGACAGATACATGAAAAAAATAAATTATACCACAAAACTTACATGAAGATTTGAAACCATAAAAATCCAAGAAGAAAACATAGGCAATAAAATCTCAGTCATTTCTTGATACAGCTCCTCGGGCAAGAGAAATAAGAGAAAAAGTAAGCAAGTGAGACTACATGAAATTTAAATGTTTTTGCACAGCAAAGGAAATTATCAAGAAAATGAAAGACAACTCACTGAATGGAAGAATACATTTGCCAATGATACATGTGATAGAGGTTAATATCCAAAATTTATAAATAGCACACAATTCAAACACACACACACACACACACACACACACACACACACACAAATATAAACAAACAAACAAAATTTAATTTAAAAAAATGGGCAAATGACCTGATTAGACACTTCTCCTAACAGGACATACAGATGGCCAAAAGACATATGAAAATATGATCAATGTTACTAATCATCAGGGAAATGCAAATTAAAAACAAATTGAGATATCATCTCACACCTGTCAGAATGGCTATCATCAATAAATCAACAACAAGTTCTGGTGAGGATGTGGAGAAAGGGGAACCCTTTTGCTCTATTGGTGGGAATGCAGATTGGTACTGCCACTGCAGATAGCAGGATGGAGTTTTCTTGAAAAAGTAAAAATGAAACTGCCTTTTGACTCAGCAATTCCACTTCTGGGCTATATTTGAAGAAAACCAAAATACTAGTTCAAAAGAATATATGCAACCCTGTGTTCATTGCAGCACTATTTACAATAGCCAAGATTTGGAAGAAGAATCAATAGAACAGGTAAAAAAGCTGTGGTATAGACTCAATAGAACACTATTCAGCCATTAAAAATGATGGAAATGTTACCTTTTGTGACAGCACCTGGAGAGTGCTATGCTAAGTAAAATAAGCCAGTCATAGAAAGACAAATACCATATGATTTCACTTATATGTGGAGTCTAATGAACAAAGTAAACAAAGAAATAAGAAAAACAGACTCACAGATACAGAAAATAGACTGATAGCTGTCAAAGGGGAGAACAGTTGAGGGGTTGGATGAAAAAGGTGAAGTATTAAGCACAAAAAAAAATGTCTTAGACACAGACAACAGTGTGGGGATTACCAGAGGGAAAGGGGGATGGAGGAAAGTATAAGAGGGTAAAGGGGAAATAAATAATGATGGAAGGAGATTTTCCTTTGGGTAGTAAACACACAACGTAATATACAGATGATGTATTATAGAATTGTGCACTTGAAACCCTTAAAATTTTATTAACCAATGTCACCCCAATATATTCAATACAAAAAGGCATATTGGATACAAATAGACAGCAATTCTATGCTTCCAAACAATTTAAGAAGACTTTAAATGAGTTTGTAAGAAGAATTGAAATCCACAGTCAAGCACTGGTCTGCTTTGGTTTGATGCTGTTGGCTAATAAAACAAGTCAGTTACCAGGACAAAAACTCCAACCCCTCCATCCCAACCCCTGAAAAAGCTCCAAGTGCAAAAGACCTGTATTAGGTAATATCAAGACTCTCCAGGTTATAAGTACCCCCCATTTTTATCACCTATCCCACCACATTTGTTTTTGCTCATGTTCATAGAGAGAGTAGAAGAGGGAAGAGGCAGCTAATTTTCAAGTTCTTTTAAGGCACAATAATGCATCTAATTCTATTGTAAGCATGATCTTTAACTATATCTATAAAATACTACTTTTAACAGAAAGTAAACCCATGGTTGGGACTTCCCTACCTCTCCTTTTGGTGTACTTGGCCATGCAAACTTTTAAAGTTGGAAACTGTTGTCAAAATTTAATTCCTAGTGAAGGTAAATGTCAGTTGTGCTAAGATAGTACTGAAAAGTCTCAATGTACATTCATACTAAATTCCTACCTATAATTCCAAATGAAAATTCAGAATTCCAAGTTTGATAAGAATATTTTGATTTGTAAAGAGACTTAAAAGGTTTTTAAATAATATCATATTTAGTTACTTATTTAATGGACTGACCCTCCACTCCCCCCCAAAAAAAACTACATGAAATTGTTATTGAACCATCCTAGAAAATACATAACAATCTAAATATGGTAACTGAGGAAACTATTCTTCTCATGTAGCTTCAGATAGCAGTTACTCTGCAAATACACTGCCACACTCAGTTTGGACAAGATTCTAAGTCCTTTTGATGTCTCAAAATCACCATTAGGTTGAGCAACTCTAGAGAAGATGAAAAGAAAGTCATAACTGTGTGAATCCAACTGGCAATCTCTGACCTCAAGTAGGTTTAGTTGAGGTATAGGACATTAGTTGGAGAACAATGACAAAACAATATAGATTCTATTTTGTCAGGACTGAGATTTCTAGATCCCTGTATTCTCAATTTATAAAATATTCTCAGGCACATAGAAAGTACTCAATACAATAATTGCCAAAAGAATAAATAAATGAATGACTACATATTAATTATTCCTGACAATGAAAACTAAAATACTTTTATTTCAAGTACTATAATGCTTATTTTGCCCCAGTGTTCTGGGCTCACAGGGGTAGAATCTAAGTATTCTCATCCAAAGTGTAGAGAGGAGTCAGAGAAGGAACAAAGATTCCATATGAAAGAGCCAGTAATCACATAGGAGAAACCAAGGCAAACTGGAGACCTCACAGAAGACAGTTAGAGGTTGGAGATCTTCCTAACCCAGTGATGTTAAACTAGGGCCTAAGATAGAAACATAGTGGTATTACATGGGGTCCTGCACAGAAAGCACAACAGAACATATACCCTAAGCCTGCTGAGTCCATGACTTACTTGAAGACCCAACCATAATTTTACTACATATCATTTAGTATATACCCAGCCTTCTTTCATTAGAGAGGTCAAAGACTGATGGTAAGGAAAGGGGCACAAAGGTCATCTTAAAACTCAAATTGTGTTTTACATCTTTTCTAATTTTTTAAAAAAGGAGAGAAATAGAAAGCATGCAGAAAAAATTTCCAATTTTTGAGTTTTTAGATATTATGCCTACAATTCATATGGCCCATTCATGTTAGTTTGTATCTTTTAACACACATCATCTGTCTAGAGTATAATTAATGGCATCCTGGGTGAGTGGATGAAAAGATGAAGCCGGCAGAAATTTTGAAATCTATTAATGTTTACCAAAGACAACAAGGTAGAGACAGACAGACAAATACTGACAGGGCTTCATTGGGTGCTGGGGCCATGAGACCCACCATCACAGTGCCTGTGCATCCTTCCATAGGCCATGGACAGAGCACTTCAGTGGGAATATCTCTCTTAAGGGGAGGGGAAAATCATAGACTTTGCTTCAGCTTGTTCAGAGGATTCTGCAGGAGCGGACTTCATACTGAGCCAGGCCCACTCAACTACTGAGCCTTTAGCCAATTAGGAGCCAGAGCTAATGGTGATGTGGAAGAACTTAAAAGATGATGTGTTTTGGATTAACTCTCAACTGATAAGAGGAAAGGTCCTAAAGTCCCTGAGCCAGAAGACCCCAGCACAAGAAACAAAGAATAAAAAAACCTGACAGCACATAGATGTGGACTTCAAATGAAAATACAATCTATAGTTTTCAAAAATTTTGAAATATTTACAATTTTGAGTTTTCACATTTAAAAAGTAATTTAGTTGTATTGTCCCATTGTCTGACTTTTATAGGCCTGCTAAAGTTTTAAGTAACATGCCTGTTATCAGTATAAATAAATAGAATTTCAGTAAGTCACTCCACAGAACAAACATTATTCATTGGCAGACAAATGGATCTTAAATTCCCAGAGAGCAGGAACCTGAGTGCTTTTGCACACAGCTGGTAATGCAAAAGTGACTATGGGAGTAAATTAAGGTGGGAAGAATTACAATGTCCCAACATCAATTTGTTTATTGTAATGGTATTAATATGTAAAATTCTCCCTAAAACATTGTTGTCCTGACCCAGTTTTTCATAAATACTAGTCCATAGTGTAAACATCTAATATCATGTTAGTACATTACAACCCTCTCTTAAAATTCTGCATTTCCGAGATGAGGGGAAACATCATCACCAGAATGTACAGGCATGTACCCACCAGTAGCATATTCCATAAATTCAATAGGAAGGCACAACATATTTGTCACTCCAAAACTGATCCCACCTTTATTCAGCCCCTTACCTGCCCCTGAGTTCTCTACCTCAAAATTTAGAGAGCTCTACAATTCATGCTTTTGGAGCCATGCAGAATCAGGTCTGTCCACACTTGCAGTTCCTACTTCAATGAGCCAATCTGTGCTGACTGAGAGCGGGTGAAATAAAGGGCAGCTTTCACATCAGGAAAGTAGTTGAACAGAATGGGGCCACATGGGACCAGGATCTGGACATCACACAACTCCATGGGTATCATCTGCACTAAGTGTTTACATAGATGGCAGCATGAATGGTGCTTCCTGTAGTTATATCACAAAACTCCATATGGGAAAATAATCTGAGACCAGATACCTGGGACTGGTGCTAGAAGATTCCAGAATAAAAATGTCTAAGGCTTCTGACCCCCACTTAGTACATCGAGTTATAATTTTTTAAGTTAAAAAGAAAGTGGTCTTCAGTCCTATGAAGCAACTAAACTGAGAAAACCCTCATTCTTCATTACCGTAGAGATTAGGGATACATAAGAATAGATTATAGTCTTAGGAATCTAACCAATTCAATTGGATATTTTTTTAAACCCAGGTTGTAATATGTTTTTTTCTGCAGACAAAAAAATGTGAAATGAAAAAAATATCTGTTTTCATTACTTTCTAGTTGTGTGACCTACTCAACCTCTGTTTTCTCATCTGAAAAAAATGGAAATAAAAATAATAAAGACAGCGTAAACATGATTTATACTTTGTCATAGGGATTCCCCAGGTGTTTTTCCCCTTTGACTCTTGTTAGTAGTAATTTACTATTAGAATGCTCCTCATTCTCCCTAAACAGGGTTGCTTTTCCTTCAAGGGAAACAAAACCTCTTCACTTTACTTTTATTCATACTCTCTTGGCCACTACTTTCATTCCTCCTTGCCTGGCCCCCATTTTATGTATACCTATACCCCAGCTCTAGTTCTGACCTTCTAGGCCTCACAAAAAATTATATTTTATCACATATTCCTAGAAAGTCTACAAGTTATTGAGTGTTAAATCCATGGATGCATAAGTAGCTTTTGATAGTTAGACAAAAACAAGTCAAGAAGTAAGACTTAACCATCAAAGACCATGCAAAGAACATGTTGATCCTATTTGCTTTATCTCACAATTGATGCCCAATGAAATATATTTAAAATTTCTAAGAGCACAAATAATAAATAATCAGTAGCCAAATATTCAGAGATGTCTCATATAGTTCAGGATTTTCTCTTTTCATATAAACAGGGTCCCTTATTTTTATGAAACTTTCCTCCAGCTAATGAGATAGGTTTTAAAGTGTGCTAATTGACCCATGAATCAGAGGGAGATGGATCCATTACAAAGGCTCTCCTAGAGAATGCATTTAATTGCAGAGAAGCCTATCAGGGTTTTGCTTTCAGCAGCTTGGTTGTTGCGTGTTTCTTACCAAATGTCTGATAACTAGGAGACCAGGAGAAACACAAAGAAGGAAGTAACTTAGTCTGTTAAAAACCCACAAATCACTAAACTCTGTTTCTATAGGATTTCTAGATCAAGTCACCACAAATGTCACTGCTGAAGCTGAGAGAGCTAGGTCCAAAACCAGGGACTGGTGCTACCCATTATGCACGCCAATCATCAAGGAATGAGAACTACATCTCAGGATCTCTAGTTGTACAACATATTTGATCATATGCATTAATATGGAGACCAATCAGTGCTCTGGTGGCAAACATTGGCATCCTATCCAGGAGACGGATGATTATCAACACCAGAATCCAAAAAAGGGAGAGGGACTGAATATTGTTAATAAAGCTGGTTCAGAAAAGCCACCAAAAGAGCAAAGTCAAGAAAGTAAATATTTGTTTAGTAGCATGTGGTTTCATGCTTATGAATTATGCCACACACTTAAACTTTACTTAGGAGCAATAAGCGTTATCTACTAAAACAAAAATCCAAATGCAAGATATATTATCCTCAGAACTAATGCTTTCATAAGATACCAATTATGTAGAGGGAAGTGTAGGTAGACACACTTTTCCTCCTGGCACAATAAAAAGAAGGACAATGACAAATTTAAAAATAAAAAATAATGAAAACTTCCAGAAAATCAAACTGTAAGGCAGTCCAACAACCAAGGAGTTAAAGAAGAAGCATTCACTCAGACTGGTAGAAGGGGTGGAGACAGGCAGCCTGGGCAGAGAGAAAGCACTGCAGGGTGGAGGCTGGTGGACATGGCAGTCCCACATTTGCATATGGATAAACCAGGGTTCCAGCACAGGGAAATAAAAACTCAAAACCTCTGACTATAAAAATCTGTGGGGGTTGTAGTGGCAATGGGAGAAACTCCCAGTCTCTCAGGATAGTTCATTGGAGAGATACACAGGGTCCTAGAAAGTACACAAGCCCACACACCCAGAATCAGTACAGGAAGGGCTCAGTTTGCTTGTGGCTAGAGGGGGAAGTGACTGAAAGCCACATAGAGCTGAGCAAGCATCATTGTTCCCACTCTGACCCCTCCTCCAAATATAGTACCACAAAGTAGCAACCTGGGTTGCCTGCCCCTGGCCAATAGCTAAGTCTCTGCCCCTTACTACATAAAAGGTACACTGAGACAAAAAAATATGGCCCAAATGAAAAAAAAAAACAGATCAAATCTCCAGAAAAAAATAGAACTAAGCAATGAAGAGATAGTCAACTTACCAGATCCAGAGTTCAAAACACTAGTAATCAGAATGCTCACAGAATTGGTTGAGTATGGCTGCAAAATAGAGGAAAAGGTGAAGGCTGTGCTAAGTGAAATAAAATAAAATGTATAGGGAGCCACCAGTGACAGGAAGGAAATTGGGACTCAAATCAATGATTTAGAACATATAAAGAAATAAATATGCAACCAGAACAGAATGAAGAAATAAGAATTAAAAAAAATGAGGAGAGGCTTAGGAACCTCCAGGATAACTTTAAATATCTGAATCATAGGGGTACCAGAAGGAAAAGAGGAAGAGCAAGAAATGGAAAACTTATCTGAAAAAATAATGGAGGAGAATTTCCCTAATCTGGCAAAGGAAATAGACTTCCAAGAAGCCCAGGAAGCTCAGAGAGTCCCAAAGAAGTTGGGCCCAAGGAAACCACACCAAGGCATATCATAATTACATTCCCCAAGATTAAAGATAAGCAGAGAACCTTAAAAGCAGCAAGAGAAAAGGAGGCAGTTACCTACAAAGGAGTTCTTATAAGACTGTCAGCTGATTTCTCAAAAGAAATCTTACAGGCAAGAAGGGCCTGGAAAGAAATATTTCAAGTCATGAAAAGCAAGGACTTACATCCAAGATTTCTCTATCCAGCAAAGCTGTCATTTAGAATGGAAGGGCAGATAAAGTACTTCCCATAGAAGGCAAAGTTAAAGTTCATCATCACCAAGTCTTTATTATATGAAATGTTAAAGGGGCTTATCTAAGAACCAGAAGATCAAAAATATGAACAATAAAATGACAACAAACTCACAACTATCAACTACCAAACCTAAAAAAAAAAAACAAATAAACTAAGCAAACAACTGTAACAGGAGCAGAATCACAGAAATGAAGATTGCATGGAGGCTATCAGTGGGAAGTGCGAGGGTGTTAATGGGAGATAAATAGCATAACTGGCAAGTACAAAATAGACAGTGGGAGGTTAAAAATAGTATAAGAAATGTAGAAGCCAAAGAACTTATATGTACAACCCATGGACATGAAATAAGTGGGGGGGATTGTGGGTGGGAGGGGTGTGCTGGGTAAGAGGAATAAGGGGGGGGATGAAACAACTGTAATAGCATAATCAATAAAATATATTTAAAAAATAAATTATATCTTAACCTCCAAGTTCCATAATAATGCCATTCACATAGCACATGCTCCATGACTATTTTTGATTGAATAAACAAATAATTATAAATTAAGATTAAAGACTACATATTAGAATGTGGCTCAACAATGCTTACAATGAATAAGGCTCAAGAGGCATTTTGTTATGAGCAGCTACAAAGCATAATTAAGCAAGAACAGAAATGGAGCTATTAATGGGTGATCACTCACCAGCTGTAGTGACTTTGGGGAAATGATTTAACCTCACTAAGCCTTGCTTAAGGTTTTCTTTTTTTCTGTACAGAATTGTGGTAAGGGTTATAAGAAAACACCTTGACTAGATTTTGATACATAATAAATGTTCAGTAAATGCTAGCTGCTGCTGTTTTTATTCATGACTTACTTGCTATGTCCTCTCTGTTCAAGCCAGTTCCAAACTTGTCAACACCTACATAAGTTTGATGTAGAACTGGCTGGCCTCAGCCTTTCAGAGTGAGAAGATTACTCCCTAGAAGTCAGCCAGGAATAGAGACCTGGGCCAAACTTGTGTGTTCAACTTGAACTTGACCAATCCCAGAATAAAGTAAGTTGCTCCATTTGCTAACTCGTTAACTTATGCCATCGCATAATGTAGAAAGACAATAATTTAGTGTAGCCCACTAAATATTTTATAATATGTAATGATAGTTCATCATCATGCATCATCCAAATATTTAGTACATATTGTTCATTAATGATATTGCTCTCCGCCTGCCATAAAATGGACTGTGAGGTCTTTCTTATATCCCTTTGTAGTTTTGAAATTTTTCCATGAAAAATATTTTTAGTTGCTTAGTTTCCTATTGGTTTTAGGTGTCAACCCTTTCTTAGTCATTGAAAAGTGAACAGTCTCCCTTGTAGATTGTCTAGTACAGCAGTTTTTCACACTTTTTTTCTATTTGTAAAGGGAATCTTGATGCATAAAATAGACAGAAATGCAGGGATGCTCTTGGGGAAGCTATAGAGGGTGGTAGGGAGGGAGTGGAAACAGGCCCAGGGGAGGGATCCTTCTTTCCCCAGGCTATCTAGAAACCTCTTAAGGGTCTCCAGGTATCCTCCAAGGACTCACATCAAACACCATTCACTCATATCACATCTAACAACACTGATGCACATCAAACAACACTAGAGCTGCTACAGAGCAGAAAAAATGAAATCCTTCCTCTCCCTTTTACAAGAAAGCCAAAGTGAGAGACTGCTCAAAGAATCACAGTGGAAATAGGGCAAGAGGAGACAAGAATACACACCTCTGGAGGTCAGATCATTGTGCTTTTCACCATTTCAAGCTGCCACCCAATGAAAATAAAATCATCCTAGAAGAGGACTGTATTGGAAACACCTTATACTGCAAATCATATATACTCTAAGCTTTGGTATCATGAGAACACCTGGCTCTATACCAAAGGAGATATATGCACTTAGTTCTCAGAGTGTCTGAGATTAAGTCTGAATCATTATGTCTGCCTTTCACATCTAATATTCTTCTGTCTCTCCTGAAGACTATTTTGTAATATCCACTGTATAGCAAGAAGGAAACAAGAGCAAGAGGCAGGCATAAGTGGGCAGGGGAAATACATGGGGTCTCCTTGTCAACCTCTTGGATGTCTCCATGTCACCAGTTTACTAGAGGCACATTGTCCTTTTGGATATAAGTAAAGTTGACTTCAACCCTCATTTCCTAGGATGCAGTAGTGTAGGAAGGGGCAGCCAGAGAGTCCCCCAGGATTTGTAATGGAGTCCAGAACTCACTGTGTCCAGGAAATATTAAAAATATGGGATGTCCTCACCCCCATAGGTCTGAACTAGGGGATTGGATACATGGAGCAGAGCCATTGAGAGTTGTTTGCATAGCAACAGTTTTGCAAATAACCTCAGGCATGGTCATTTAACATATCCATAAGTTTAAACTGGTTTCATGGATATGTTAAATAGCTGTGGCCATGCTTTGAGCCAGGGTGATGGGAGTGACTTCCAACCAGGATGTAACTGGGAGGCAACTTCCCCTGGCTACAGCACCTGCATGAGAGCTTGGAGATGATTGGCTCCACACCATGGGGCCACACCTGCCTGGACGTACTATGGCAGCCCAGAAAGGCTGGAAAAATATAGGAATGATGGCATGTGTAACTGATTGTGGGAGGAGTTGGAAATGGGGTTGCAGTGGAAGATTGGTGCTAGGATTTAAACCCAGGCATGGCAGCCACACTGGGTAGTTGGGACCATGCAGCTTTGGGGTGCTCCCTTTTGCCACATGGCTTAGGAAGCAGGAGACACCTTGCTGGGAAGGGAAGGAGTGAAAGGACTCTTGCTGGTGGGCCATGAGAAGATACCACATGGTTTTGGATTAACAGGAGATCCTGATGGCGACACAGCTGATGGTGCTGGGATCAGAGGGGCTACCTGAGCCACAGACTTTTACTTCTTTTCCTGAAATACGGTACCCCAGACTGGGCAGAAGGAGAAGGAAGGACCGTGTGCATTTGTGGGTATTCTGAAGAACTTTAGTATTTTAATGAAGTATTTCATTAGTATTTCTTTAGTATTTTAGTAATGACATTAAGTCATTACTCTGAGTCTGTGTACTTTTTAAAATAAATAATTCCTTTCCTTTTCACCAATCTCTGGCATTGAGAGACATCTTTCCCTGGCAGTGGGCAAGGCAAACCTAGTATGGTGGGGGGACCTCCAGAGCAAAAGGGGGGGTCCACTCTGTAATAATATATAATTCCCCACCAGGTCTGTTCTGTAACTATAGGGAAGCCAGCATTCCCCCCCAATAACTCCAGTCACCTAGACTCCCAGTTTCTGCTTCTGCTCAATTCTTTCATTCTGTTTTGAGTTTTGCTGGATACCTCCCCAGTTTCTTTACACTCCACTTCTCCACTGGATCTAAGCTATATACTTATTAGAGTCTACTGATGATTTCTAGCAAAGCAGAGAGGGTAGAGGTAAAGATATGGTACAGTGCAGAACTGCACAGAAAACAACTTAAACATAAGAAATAGACATTCTTCTTATTAAAAGTCCCTCACCATTTTTTCATCCTGAGAAATTCATATTTTTTCCACTCAGGGTTCATTCACTTGCGATGCTGTTAAAACCCACTTGTTATTTATTTATTTATTTACTTACTTACTTACTGATTGTATGTTTGCCATTACCATTTAGCCTCCTTATACTCCCCCATAATCACCACACTGTTGTCCATGTCCATGAGTCCTTTTTCCTTTTTGTACAATACCTCCAACCCAACTCCTCCCAACCCAGAGCTGTCAGCCTGCTCTCCATCTATGACTCTATCTCTATTTTGCTTGTTCTTATTTTTTAAAAAACATTTTGTAATTTTTATCTTTTATTTTTTGTTGTTGTTCTTTTACAGTTGTCCCAATTTTCCCCTATTGTTTCCCCTGTCCCCCCCTTAACACCCCCCACCTACAGTGAATCTCT
Organism: Phyllostomus hastatus; assembly: GCF_019186645.2. Classification (NCBI taxonomy): domain Eukaryota; kingdom Metazoa; phylum Chordata; class Mammalia; order Chiroptera; family Phyllostomidae; genus Phyllostomus; species Phyllostomus hastatus. The sequence goes on from NW_025333857.1 coordinate 9,095,033, forward strand.
ACTTAGTTGTCCATTTCCATGGGTCATTCATGCACGTTCTGTGAGTAGACCTTTTTCCTTCTTTCCTCCCTTATTCCCTTCCCCCCTCCCTTCTGGTCCCTGTCAGTTTGCTCCTTGATTCCATTCATTTGTTTGTTTTATTCACTAGGTTTCTATTATAGGTGAGAACATACAATATTTGTCTTTCACAGCCTGGCTTATTTCACTTAGTATAGGAGTTCCTTCTTTCTTTCTACTTGTTCTTCTTTTTCACTTCCTCCTTTGTTGCTTGACCCCCACAAATACTCCCAAACCCCTCTTCATTCCTTATGCAGGGTAAGTTAGATATTTTTTAATCTTAATGCTTTCCCAGTCTATCTGTATCCTAATGTAATAGTTTTCAAACTTTTTGATTAAAATCAATACTAAAACATATATTTTATTTGAACACACACATACACATGCACACACATATGAAACATAAGCATATATACACATAGAAATTATGTGTGTATGTGTATGAATATGTATATACATATATATACAAAAACAAAAGTTTCATGAAACAATAGTTACCCTTGCTACTATGTATTCTGATACCTTCTAGTCTCCTCTATTTTTTAAATAATACTGACAATCCATTAATAATGATTAAAATCCATGAATTTATAACATATTAATTGGTTACAACCCACTGTTGTAGTCAACCCACTGCCATAACAAAACACCATAGACTGGAAACTTAAACACCAGGAGTTTATTTCTCACAGTGCTAGAAGCTGGGGAGCCCAACATTAAAGTGCCTGCTGGTTCCATTCCCCTGTGGGGCTTTCTTCCTGGCTTGCCTGGCTTCCTGACTACCTTCTTGCTATGTTTTCATATAGCACAGAGGGAGAGATATCTGGTCTCTCTTCCTCTTTTTATAAGGACACTTATCCCATCCTGGGAGCCCTGGTCTCATGACATCATCTAAATCTTATTATCTTCCAAAGACCACACCTGACCTCACACTGCAGTTAGGGCTTTAACATATGAATTGGGGGTGGGAGATACAGACATTCAGTTGATAACCACTGCAGTTTGAAACACATGGCCTTAGGGCCTATCCTTCCAGGGTCCAAATGGTCCATCAAAGGGTTTTGCTGAAAAGTGTACCTCTAGTCTCATAACAACATGAAAATTACATCAGAAAAACTTGATGTATCATTGCAAAGTAAGCAATAGAGTGTAATAATAAAAATGGATGGGCACTGGAATGAAAATGGCTAAATTTAGATCCTGGCTTCAACTCAGTTCTTAACTTCTGTAAGCTTCAGTTTTCTTATCTTTCAAGTATACTGGTACCATGATAGCTAATTCACAAGAATATTGTGAGTCTCAAATTAAATAAAAGTTGTTACATAAAATACATAAAACATAATTTCATGCAAAGGGCTTATCAAATGTCAATCATTATTATTCACAAATGCAAACTATATTTGCTTATTGAACTTATCTGTGTCATTGGCTGCTTTTATTAGCCTGTGCAATTGAAATTTTCCTTCTGTTTGTGGTCTGCACTTCTCTGTCAAGACAATTCCATAGTATATGTTATAAAGGAGAACAGAGTAGTTAAGTGTGAGAAGGGGCACACCAGTTTTTATATTTATTTCCAAAACTATCCCAACATTTCATTGCTTAGTCAGAACCAGAATTTAGTAGACAAGCAAATTTGGAACTGAAAGTGCAACATGTTGGAAAGTAAGGAGAAAACATTTTAAGTAACCTATATCACCTTATACTTGCTTTCTATGCTCCCCATCACCTCCCAAAATATTTCACCCTTTGGAAAGACACTAAAAACTGGGATGAAAGCCAGTTTCATGACTGCATCACTGAGTACACATGGCTTGCAGAGGCCTTGCATCAGCTATTCTGAAACCAAGAGCCCAAGGGCTTATAAGCAGAGTCTGAATCTCCTACACTGGTGTGATAAAGGGCAGGGAAGGTTAGCCTGAGAAGACCCCCAATATCTAATACACCATTCTCGTCATCCAAGTCTACAATTTTCTCATTCTTTAATGGGTGACTCAGTGGTGGCAAACAATTGAAAAGCTTGGAGGAGAACCAGTCCTAATGGTGACATTCAATGTCATCGCCCTCCTCAGCAGCACACTTGAGGACTCACCTGTCAAATCTTTGTGACTTATTCACTTCTATCACCTCTTTTGGGTCACTTGATAGGAACCTCACACACTGCCACATGCCCACATCAGAAAAAAAGTAATTTGTTTGTTTTGCTATAATCTAACAGCCCAGTAAAAAGGAATGTCAATGAAATGCTTTTTAAAATTTTATTTGTCTTGATTATAAAGCTCTTGGACATGCCCAGGTCATCACCCCTCTCCTCACAGAGAAGTGATAACTTCTCAGTAGATAAACTATCCATCTGAGACTACTTAAAGCTGGATTTTCCAGGTTAACCCAACTGGAATAGAAACTCAACCCAGCACAACAGTAAGATGGCTCATTGGGGATATTGACTTCCACAAACTGTCACTTACCCATGCATCCCTGTCCCACTGGAATCTGTAATCACTAATCTAAATACTAATTCAGAATACTAACTGAATCTGGAAGTCCATGCTCAGGTGTCAGCCTGGAATTTCAACTTTCTCACACTGTCCCATGTGCCAGGGACAATTCTCCCAGACTTATATCTTTTGACTTTGTAGCTCCCACACCTATCACAGTGGCTGACACATCACACATTGTCAATGAATGTTGGTTGGACTGAATTGACTTGAATTAAGGAAGCTAAAATAATGCCAACAGAGCAAGTGGAAGCATTTCAATTCAGTGCCTTAACTTTCCATACTGATTTCTTCATTAAATTTTTAAATAAAAAACAAGAGTATACATCACCCTAAATTATCTGATAGCACTGCATTCTCCAAACCACCTAGCTCTCTTTGACTTTTATGAGCGTAATTCAGAATCTATGGTACTTTATTGGGGTTCTTTAAGGGTCTAATCTTGTCTCAGTACCATATTGAATCTGCATTTATTAAAACTATGTCACTACAGGCCATTCTGGCCTCAGTCTGGCCTATAGCAGGATGTAAGAATGAGCTTTTTTGTTAAAACCCTTTTGGAAAACATGAACAAATAATAACCAGTTTTGATACTTTTCCACATTTTTATCATACTTCAAAATACGTATTCGGATATCCAAAAATGATCTCACAATTTGATTTATTCACGAGTCCCCTGAAGTGCTTAATAACTACAATATTGTACAAAGAAAATCATGCTTATTACTGCTACAGGGTTGGTAATTCTCCAAGATGAAATCATACTTCCCAGGTTATAAATATACATTTTATTGTTGATTTTATGCTGTAGTTTGAAATACTGCTTCTCTCCTTTCATATTTTCAGTGCCTTACAAAGGCATGATAAATCAGCCCCAACCTGGAGGAATGCTAATTGTTATCGGGTAATTTCAAATTAGGCTGGGTTAAACTTACTGTATGTTTCATGAACTCCAGGTCTTGTGAAACACTTTTAAAACCAGACATGCAAGAAATTCATCTTCCAAGATTTAATGTATAAGCACATTAGATATTTTAAATATCTAAAAGGGAGTTTAAAGAAGGTATATGTGCAACTCAGCTCCAATGCCAAACTATAGAAGAACATACCTAATGCACTGTTATAGGACCCAATGCTTTCTTACTAAAAAGAGAAAGCTCTGTAACCCATAACTTGATCTGAACTACTTTTCTAACCCTTCTTATGCCCTTTTCCTTGTTCTTCTGATCTTATAATCTATGCTACAGCTATGTTACACTAAAGTTCAGGTATAGATGAACAGATGTTACTGGGAACACAAGGTTACCATTTTCAAAGCTTTTTGGAGCAAAAATCAGATTCTTTGTGGTCTATGAACCAGAATAAATATTGGCATATCAATTTATGATCCCCATCAGATAAGCTATTCAAGAGAGAAAAATTAAATTTGAGTAGTTGTATATCAATCTCTCTAAAAAATACTATAGTAGCATTTTCCAAAATATGTTATTGCATGCAAGAACACAAAAAAATGTTATAGCTGGAGATATGGTATGTTGATGTGTGTGTGTATCAAGTCTATATGTTCATGAATATTACTTCTGAGGAAGAGTATAACTTTAACATGACTGAAGTAAAAAATAGGGAGCAAATTATTGTGTAGTCTAGATGTTGCATAGACAAAGGTAAGAATATGGGCCAAGGTGAGCTAAAAAAAAATAGTTTATTTTGAGACACATGCATTAGAACATACTTGAGAAAAATCTTAGATTCGAATCATCTAGTACTAGAACCCAAGATCTAAGAGATCAATTATGTCTAACTCTGTAATGCTAAAATGTGGGAACTGAAAGCTCAAAAATTACAATATTAGCTGAGTTACAAGCTGGTTACAAGCAAAGCAGTCCTGGGCTAGTTCTTCATTTGTATGATGACAGTAAGGACAATGAATGGACCTTCTGGAGGGTAGTAATGAGGCCAAGAACTGACCCAGGAAACTGTTTCCTACCTTGGCCAGCTCATAGGTCACTTGGGACACTCCTCACTCTCACTAACAGAAGTTCTGCTGAAGGAAGACAGTGGTGTTTGTACTCTTTTTAGATCTTTTACAAATGACAAAAAGAAATTAATATCCTAAAAAGAGATTATACCCCATGGGTTGTAAAAACATTTCTTGATGACTTCTCTTTGATGACTTCCTTGTAGATTTACTATGATACTATCAGAGCATCATCATACAACAGATACAAGAAACTCACCTTCCTTCTGACTCTTCTCTCTCCTTCTGTCTCTGATGGTATTATACAAGAACAAGTAAGAATAGAAAGGTACATGTAATGCCTGAGTTCAATTTCATAAGACACTGAGTTCAAACTATGTGTGTGTGTGCATCTCTGCTTTTGCACATTACTGGGTGCTCCCTGATACGGGTGTTCCCAGTGTGTGTGATGTGCAGTAGCTGATGTCTCCAACACACTCTCTTTTTAGGCATATGTTCTTTGATCACCAAGAGAGTAGGACAGAAGTCCAGTTCTGCCTAGTAAAAGCTACAACAGTCTGACCTCCAACAAAATAAGGAAGACTAAATTCCCATATTTGCAGTCCCTCTGGGGAGAAAGAAGTTAACTTTCAATAGCATGAGGACAGGGCAAGGAAAGCAAATAATTAAGTACTCACTGTGAACCAGGATTTGAGATATGTCTCATTAATACTCACCTTGACCTGAGAGGGAAAGGACAAGATCCCTATGTTATAAATTAAAGAGATGAGGATCTAAGAAGCTATAGAACTTTCCCAAAGTCACCCAGGCCCCTCTGATGACAAAACCAATCCATTTAGTCCAATTTAATCATATAGTTAAGAAAATCAAGGTCCAAAGGATGAGGGACTGTCTAGGTTCACAGGCCAAACAGTGGAAGAGATAAGAACAGAATCATTGACTCTGGTCCAGTGGTTTTTCTACAACTTTTAAAAAATTTTATAACTTTCAAATTCAGAATTAATAAGAAAACAAAACACTAGTAAAGGACTGTTAGAAATGCCAAAGCAGCAGAATAAAACAAGCCATACACCCATACCAGCATGTGAAGCATCTTAGCATAAGGGAGTATATGAGTATGTTGATATAATTGCATGTATCAATTTATTATGTGTCTATGTCAGCTATATATGTGATAAGGAAAAAATGTGAATAATGAATTGCACTTCTCTTTACATTTCTATTACACAAAACTAATTATTTGGCAGAGAAAATATTTTTTCCTTAAGAAAATTTCTTCCTGTACTACTTGAGTAAAAGGGTACACTCTCACTGGCATTTTGGAATGAACTTATTTACAACTTATGAAATGTAAACATTTTATGTAAAGCAAACAATTTCTGTAATCAAAAAATAAATCACCAAATAACTATATGCCATTCCTGAGGATTAAACATCTAGGTATATTGCTGGATATTTCATTTTTAAACAAAAAAGAATTTAGTGTCAAATTTATGTTCACTTTATTCTAACCTCATTACTCTATCTCACAGATTTATTAGTTTTATATTAAAATATGCCACCCTCTCTGCCACACACTAAATAAAAAGGCAAAAACTCAAGAAAAGAATCAATCCAAAACATTAATTTGAAACGATATATGCATCCCTATATTCATTGTAGCACAAATTAAATTAGCTGAGATATGGAAGCAACCTAAATAGGTGACTTGGTTTAGAAGATGTGGTACATATATACAATGGAGTATTACATGGCTATAAAAAAGAATCAAGTCTTACCATTTGCAATAACATGAGTGGACCTATAGGGTACTATGCTAAATGAAATAAGTCAGACAGGTAAAAATTCCATATGATTGCCCCCGCTGGCACAGCTCAGTGGATTGAGCGTGGGCTGTGAACCAAAGCATTGCAGGTTTGATTCCCAGTCAAGGCATATGCCTGGGTTGCAGGCCAGGTCCACAGTGGGGGCCACATGAGGGGCAACCACACATTGATGTTTCTCTCTCTCCCTCCCTTACCGTCTCTAAAAATAAATAAAAATATTTATTAAAAAAAGTTTTAGCCCTGGCTGGTGTAGCTCAGTGGATTGAGTGCGGGCTGGGAACCAAAGTGTCCCAGGTTCGATTCCCAGCCAGGGTACATGCCTGGGTTGAAGGCCATAACCCCCAGCAACCGCACATTGATGTTTCTCTCTCTCTATCTCCCTCCCTTCCCTCTCTAAAAATAAATAAATAAAATCTTAAAAAAAATGTTTTAAAAAACTCCATATGATTTTCCTTATATATGGAATCTAAACAAATTTAAAAAAACAAAATGACTCATAGATACAGAGAACAAACTGATAGTTACAAGGTGAGGGGAGGTTGAAGGATGGGTAAAAAAGGTGAAGGGGTTAACAAGGCAAATTGGCAGTTACAAAATAGTCATGGAGATGTATAAGAAACATAGTCAGTAATATATTAACAATATATATATACAGAGTCAGGTGGATACTAACTAGACTTATCAGGGGGACCACTTCATAAATTATATAAATGTCTAATCACTATGCTGTACACCTGAAACAAATATAATACTGAATGTTAACTGTTACTGAATGACCCATGGACATGGACAACGGGTGGGGGGGGGATTGATTGTGAGAGCAGGGGGTGGATGGAGTAGGGGAGAGCAACAGGGGAAAATTGGAACAACTATAATAGAACAATTTAAATTTTTTTGCAAAAAATATATATTCTTAATATACTAGCAAGGGTAAAACTAACAACCATAGCAATTAACATTAAAAACCCAGTGATAATTATCACATATCATACATGTCATAATCTAATGGAAGTCTCTGAGACAAAGGGTATGTCTCTGTTCCATAGGGTCATTCAGCAACCTAGAATTATTTTACCCCATGGTTTACCCAGCCTCCAGGTATTTGGGATCTTATACTGGATCCTTTGGGTCAAGGTGGTAAACACAGGAAGAGTGACAGAGTATGGAGATCATCGCAAAGTTTTCGGGTGCCAAGGATAGAAGTGTGTCTGGGTACCATTGACCACAACCTGGTTCTAATGACACACCTGCTTGGGAAATGTAGCTTTTCTGTGTGCTGAGAAATAAAAATATGTGGGGTTTGGTGCACACATAACAGTCTTAAATAATTAAGTCTGGATTATAGAAAAATTATATATAAAAAGTAAGTAATAGTCTATAGAAGGCAGATAAGAAAGCAGAATGAAATAGCTTAACTAACTCTGAATTTAAATTTAATTTTTTTCTGTAGGTTGTGTCACATGAAGTGCAAGTGTGAGCATGCACACATAAAAAAGATATAAAACATGTCAGACAAAATCTAAACCTACATCTCCATGGCTACCATACTTACTCCTACAACACCTAATCTCTTCCATCTCCCATTTTTCTTTTTCTCCAGATCACATTTTTTCCTTTGGTATGATTCCTCCTATCCCAAGCACATTCCTCCTATACCTACTTTTCTAAAGATGGTATTGACCTATCCCCGCTATACTTTTTTACCAGAGAAGTTCCCACACCAAAAAATACTCCTATGAACCAAGATAGTGCTCCCTATACCAGTTATATTTGAACTGACAAAAGATGGATGGATGACTGACCCCTAATGGGTCAAGCAGAGTCATTGGTCTGGGAATTTATAGTTGAGACTAAAGTCTGTAAGGAATGCACAGGGATGGACATGAATGGTCCAGTTGCCTGTCTGCAGAAATACCACAATTAATTCAAGTACAATTCAAAGGTATGGCAGAGGATTCACCAAGAGTCTTGCAAAGAAAAGTGCTGTGAACATAGCAGACATGCAAAAAGAGAAAATGTGAGAATAGCACTGCACAAAAAAAAAACAAAACAAAAACAAAAACAAAAAAAACAGGGGTTTCCTGAGACAATGAAACTCAGTTGCACCTTCTGCCATTGGGATCCATGAGTATTCCCTGCCAGGGTCCCTAACCTTAGCATCTCCTCAGACAAGAGCATTGAGTTCACTTCCAGACAAGATCCATGACTTTGCCACTTTAAGTGGTAACCTCACTTTCTGATGATAGAGACCAAGAGAACTTGGAACCCAGGGAACCAGGCAACCACATTTGAAAACCGTCTCTACCTAGATGGCTCATTTGGCCATAGACACCTACACCCAACAGGATGTTTTCCTGTTTTCTGCCCATGTCCTGAGGCTATGACTTCAAAAGAGGCAGCAGTTATAATATGTTCTGCGGTGGCCACCACTGGGTTCACACTCATCCCAGATATCTGTGGCCTTTTTCGCATTGGGACCCAGAGGTAACTAACACAGGGAAGCCCAGGGCAGTTTTGTTGAGGCCAGACCACCACTCTTATCACACCTGAGCAAGCCCTAGGTCACCTCCCCATGTGTGTGTGTGTGTGTGTATGTGTACATACATGTGTGTGTTTGTAAGGAGGTGCATGAGAGGACGTCCTGCCCAAGCAAAAACAGGTGAGAAAGGATCAGAAGCCTGGTGGGCTGGTCATGTTCACACCCCATGTCAAGGTTGCCTGGGTGGACATGGAGTGTGGGAGGTATTCTTTGCCCAAGGTTTATTCCAAGCCCTGGAGGTGAATCTCATTTTCCCAGGGTGGAGCTCTGTGCAGATTCTGGGCTGGGCCTGACCTGGGAGCAGAATGTCCAGTGAGCAGAAGCAGCAGTGAATAGGGTTCAGCAGGGCCTGAGGCCTCTGGACCATCTGCAGGTCACTGTCATTATGGAGTGCAACCAAGGTCATGGAGGAACAGCTGCTGATCAACGAAAAGCCCCGCTCCAGCTCCACCAGGTGTGCCACATCATTTAGGGCCAGAGCAGGCACAAAGTAACCACAGCCATCTAGGGGTCTGGGAAACCAGGGCCTATGGATAGCCGGAGAAGGACACTATCCCCAAAGCTGCTCAGGCTACATAGGCAGCTCATGATTCCTAACTTCAACCTAGAGCATGGTGCCCAAGTTAAATGCACATGGGCAGATGGCCTGGAGCCCAAGGGAGCAGAGCCCAAGGGTGAGAAGGTAGGGGAGGGGGATGTGATAGGGGTGAAGATGCAGGTGAGCTTATGGGGAGGGTTCAGTGCCAGACACACAGGATGCACTTACAAAGGCTGACCAAAAGCAAAGACCAGCCTCAGACTACCTTTGTGCTGGACTGTCAGCTGGGAGGATGTCCTGGTGTGTGTCCTGGGCTCTGGCTATGTTCTGTCTTTGGTGGATACATGCTAATGCAGGCATGTAGGTGCAGCACCAGCCTAGGAGGCAGAGCAAGCTCAGGCTTCAACACTTGTCTTACTCTGGAGGAGATTGATGCAGGGGTACACCAGGAGGCCACTACAGACCTGGAGGGTTGTCCTCCTCCAGCAGTTGCTCTGGTTGCAGCTCTGGAACCTGGACGAGCCTGTTCAGCACCTCCTGACCTGCCCATAACCCCTGCCCAGGGAGCTCTACCTCCAACCTTCCCAGAGGAGCTGCCCCTGGAAAATGCACCAGGGCCAGCTCTAGGGCTGCTTATTGAAACTCCTCTTTCTCTTACATCAGAAGAATTTGTTTTAACCTCACTTTTACCCCCTTTTTCCTGCTATTTTCTTTCATTGTAATGTTTTTCTTTTTTTCATGATGTTATTCAGGTTTTTTTAATTTTTATTATCTGAGGTCCTTTTGTTTTTTTCTTGTATTCTTTTTTCCTTTCTTATCCTTCATTTTAATTAATAATAAAAGTTATTGTTAATATTATAAATTGTGCCATTCCTGAGCATGACGTACATTCACAATGCTGTGAAAGCAACACCACTGTCTGGTTGCAGAATGTTCCCTCACCCAAAAAGGACACCCTGCACTAGTACTCAGTCTGCACTCCTCCGGCCCCCAGCAACCCTTGCTTTTCTTTCTGTCTCTGTTTCTTTAGCTATTCTGGAAGTTTCTTATAAATGGAATCTCACAGTAGGTATTTTTTGTGTCTATTCTAAAATTTTTGTTTGTTTTTATCTGAAAGAGCCTTTTGATACTTCAAAGAGAAATTCCAGATGAATTAGAGATCATATGGAAAAAATAAGAAGCCCTTTTAGTAAGTGTATGGATAATCTTGGGGTAGAGACCACTGTGTTAAGTGTGACCCCAGGCCAGAGCCAGTCAGGACAATTGCTTGCTCTTCCTGTGCACAAAACAAAAATTGGGAACATTGCAAAAAGCTGGAATGACAAACCACAAGCTGGACAGCATCACTCACAATCCAAGGATTAATACAGGTGTAACATCCCTGCAGTACAGAAAACTCTCAAGAACTGGTGTTTTCTAAGGGGAACAAGGGGAAACACAACACACGTAATTCCAATGGGAGGCAGTGCACACACCAGTGCATGTCTGAGATGCCTGACATCCCCAGTGGGGACACACATACTGTAAACACTGGAGACAGAGCCTGTCACCATCAAACTGCTGGTCTGGTGGTGACCAACTCTGGACACAAAGTGAGGAAGCAGAGGCTCCAGCAGATCCCCTAAAGAGAAGAGGGAAAGACCTCTCCTCTGAGAGAATAGTGTGCAGGAGTTGTAAAAGTTTCACAGGTATACACCTTCAGTAGACAGTGCTCATGCTAGGAGGTTACCCCACAGAAATTCTTGCACAAATTTCCAAAGATGTGTTTTAGATATTACCCCTCAGAGCACGGATGAAAGAGCCAGGAATTGGGAAATACACTAATGTCCATAGATTGGGGGATGGGATCCAACAATTCTGGTCCAGATGGACAAGGGAAGCTGAGCAGCTGCTAATGCGGATTCAGGGGTCTCTCTGTGTTGACAGATAAAGACCTTGGGTGTCTTCTCAGGTGAGACACGTGGACCAACCATCTGCATCCAGGAAACCACTTGTTAGACTACATACATGTGATTTCAACAGGCAGGCACACACGTGTGAAAATTGTTTTGTGTGTGACAGAGACAGAGGAAACAGAGTGAGAGAGGTGGAGACTGAGAGACCCATCAAACCACTCATGATGGTCACCTCTGGAGTGGGACTTGACAATCTCTTACCTTCTCCTTGAGGGGGCTGTCTAAACTTTTATAATACATGCATTACATGACTTTGATAGTTCCAAAAATATTAAAGTCATATGTTCAATGTTACCCATGTGTCATTCATCATGTATGCAGTAAAGTGCATTTTTTACCGAAAGTATTTATGACAAGAAAATAAGGCTGTAGTATAGCACAAAAGTGGATTTAAAGGAATTCAGAATCATGAAAAAAAGTCTGTCCAGGGAGGAGAGTTCTGACAGGGGGAGGCTTGCCACTCAATCCTTTCCGTGTGTGTGCATGTAGTGTCCTCATGTATGCATGTGTGTACATGCATCCTGACACCCATGTGCCTGTGTGGGTGCCTGTGTGTGCTCATGTGTGTGTATGCACTTGTTGGTGTTGGTCAGGGAGCATTCCTGGGCATGTGTTTTTCCAAAACCTCATTCCCTAGGGATGGACATGGCCAGTCAGGCCTGTTTTCCTTGGCATTTTCTGTGTCCCTACATCAGAATTTCCAGAGCCCATGCTGTGGAACATGGTCCATTTCCGATTTTTCACTCTCATTGTGTGCTAAAGGGAACATCTGCATCCATAAATCTTTATTTACTTAAGACGGGTCTTTAAATGAGGTCTCTAAATAGAGATTCGTAGTTCAACATAAACAGGGCTTTAAGGTTTTGCATGTAGTTCCCTGGCTCTGAGGTTACCTTGTTCATCTGAGCCTTGTTTGGGGAAACAGAGATGCTGAGATCTGGGGCTGGGGTTTCAGGGAGGGGTGGGGGAAGAGGCACTGAGAGTGACAAAGATGAAAATACCAGGGAGTAACATGCCCAGCTGGAAGGTCGCATGTGTTCTGCCTCTGCTTTGCCTCATGTCCATGCCCTCACTCCTTTGCCTTAAACCACACCATCCCTGCCCTGCTCTATAACTCTTCTGAGCTGAGCAGCCTGGTCCTGCTATCCAGGACACAGGAAGGTGTGGGTCTGGACATTCTGGCCTTCCCCTCTTCCTGCCAATAATGGAGACCTTTCTTCTCACTCAGGAAAGTAGGTCTGGGGAGACTCAGCCATTCACAGGGACCACAGTGGTGAATGTGCTCCATCAGGTGCAGTTTCCAGTTGCAACAACAGGACCCACCTGAGCTTGTGTGACAGAAGGGACCTTACAAGCAGCCTCACAGAGGGTGTCAGAAGATTAGAACATCACGCTTGGGGTTTTGTGGCAAGCCACAGAACCCTAACCATACCATAAATCCTCCAGTAGTGACCTCTGTCCTGGCCTATTCTGGCCCAAGCCCACATATCCAGCACATTCAGCTTCTGTGAGTGGGGTTCAACTCAGTGGGGACAAGAGATAGAGCACTCATCTCATTAAAAGTTAGGTCAACTGGAGTCCACTTGATCTGAGGCTGCTGGGTGAAGCCGTGATCAGTAACATGTCTCTTATCTTCCCAGAAATGGGCCTACTAAGTAGAGAACATAGGTCCTTGAGGTGTAGACTCACCAGGCTCTCCACAGAGGAAGAGAGAGAAGCCCCTGATAGTAGGGGGTGGGATAGAAGAGATGGGAGAAAAAGACATTTTTGTGGATGTCAGCCTTCTAACCAGCTTTAATATGAGCACAGACTCAGAGAAGGTATTTTCAAAATGCATATCTGATACAGAATTGGTATTCAAATATATAATAAAACTCTTAATCCTCAACAGAAAGGAAGCAAACAAACCAATTAAAAAATGTGCATAAGATCTGGACATATACCTCACCACAGAGGACACACTAACGGCAGGGGATCTAAGATGATGGTGGAGTTGATACAAGTCACACTTTTACCTACTTACCTGAGTCATGCACTACCCTCAAAATGGCTTATCCTGGAGGAATGCAAATGTCCCACCATCCCAAGTCCCTTTGGCCCTGTACTACCAAGCTCATGCCCTAGGAAGGAATCTTCATTCTGGCTACCATTAGGAAACAAAGACTCTCTCTCTCATACCCATGGAGAAGAGTCCCCCAAGAAAGTGCAGACTTTCTTGAAGTTCTCTTGAGGCAGTCTAGGCAGTCTCAGTGGTGTGAGAGATGCACAAGCAGAAAATGAGTTGTGTGGCCCTAGGGTGAGGGCCAATTTTCCCTCACACTCCTGATAGGTACCACCATTCCTATTCAGAGCCTTTCTGCCACATGGCCAAATCTTAATTTGTTTTAAACTGATGAACTCCACTCTCCTTACACTCACAACTCTCTGAGACCCCACCCTACCATCCACTACAAAGGTTTGCAGGCCTGAGGTGGGTGGTGGCTGGCCTTGGCCTTCCGTGAGACTTTTATTGAGTGGCCACATGTTCAGCACTTGCACCAAGTTTGAATCTGTGAACAACCCTCACTGTTACCTGGTGACTTACTAAGAACCTACTCATACAACTTGCATACTGTCAGAAGTTCTTTCAGTGACTGGGCATAAAAGACAACTGGCAAGCAGCAGTGGATGTTGAGGTGTCTTGAGTTATTGATAACTTTTCCCAGGCTTGGTACTGGTAGAAGCTGGCCTTTGTATGCAACTTGGACATCCCACACACTTGCAGGCTTAGCAGAGGCAGCCACAAACTGTGGATTCCTTGATAGGTCCAAACAGGTAGCCTAGAAATGGTCACAGGCAGCATCTGACATTGACTTGTACCAGGGTCCCTCTCCAGGGGCCTTAAAACCAACATACCTGGTGGCAGGCTTCACAGTACATCAGAACCTGACCTAATTAGCTCCATATGTGGCATACCTAAAGGGACATCTTGGCAGGCATGAGACTGCTGGGCCAAATTTAGCTGTGTAAGTAAGGCCAGCCCCAACACAGCAGCTCATACTCTGTGGTCAGGTTCAATCCTCATAGTCAGCCAGCTGGAGGGAAAATCCCTCCTGTGAATGAGCCAACAGCAATTAATACTCAGTAACAACCAGAAGGCTGACATAACCCACACAGGTGACCTAGAATACCTAGCTCTGAACTCCACAAAACACCTACTACATAAGGCCATCATAGCAAGACTGGAAAACATAGCAGATCTACCCAATACATAGAAACAAATATAGACATGTAACCAAAATGGGAAGACAGAGACAAAGAAATATGCCCCAAATGAAAGAACATGAGAAATTCCCAGAAAAAGTACTAAATGAAATGGAGACAAGCAAGCTACTCGATACAGAAGTAAAAACAACAGTTATAAGGGTGATCAAGAAAATTAGGGGAAGAATAGATGAATTCAGTGCGAACACAAACAAAGAGAGTGTAAGCATAAAAAAGACATAGGAACCATCAAAAAAGAAATAGAAATGTACAATACAATATCTGAAATAAAAAATACACTAGAAACAATCTGCCACATATTAAATGAAGCAGAAGCTTTAATAAGCACTGTGGAAGACAAGGTAGGTGAAAATTCCCAAAGCACAAAAATGTAAAGAATTTAAACAAAGATAGTTTGAGAGGCCTCTGGGACAATATCAAATATGACAACACCCACATTATAGGGGTACCAGATAGAGAAGTGAGAGAGCAAGGGATTGAAGACCTGTATGAAGCAATAACCATTGAACAAGTCTGTACCTGGCAAATAAAGAAAACATACAAATCCAGAAAGCACAGAGAGTCCCAAGAAAGATGGACCCAAAAAGACCTACAGCAAGGCACATTATAATTAATATGACAAAGATTAAAAACAGAGGGATAATTTTAAAAGAAGTGAGAAGATAGTGTGTTACATAAAAAGGAGCTTCCATACTATTGTCAGCTGATTTCTAAATAGAAACATTTCAGGTCAATATGGATTATCACAAAGTATTCAAAGTGATGAAAAGCAAGGACCTACACCAAGACTACTTTATGCTGCAAGGCTATTTAAAATGGAAGCAGAAGTGTATACAGAGCTCCCATGCAAAAAAGAAAGTTAAAGGAGTTCATTACCACTAAAGCATTATTACAAGAAATGTTAAAGAAACTTTTGTAAGATGAAAAATAATAGGAGAAACATAATTTTAAAGAATAAAATGGCAGCCATGGCCATTTTCATGGCGTGACTAAGTGGGTTGAGCACTGGCCTATGAACCAAAAGGTCACCAGTTTGATTCCCATCCAGGGCAAATGCCTGGGTTGTTGGCCAGGTCTTCATTTGTGGGTGTGAGAGAGGCAACCAATCAATGTTTCTCTCACAGGTTCATGTCTCTCTTCCACTCTCCCTCTCTACCCTATCTCTAAAATAAAATAAAATATAATCTTTAAAAAGATTTTAAAAAGAATAACATGGCAACAAATATGTAATTAATCAGTAATTAATTTAAGTGTAAATGGACTAAATGCTCCAATCAAAGAAGCTAAATGGACAAGAAAACAAGGCTCATATGCATCTGTCTACAAGAACCCCACATCACTATGAATGTTACACAGACTAAAAGAATGGAAAATGATATTTCATACAAATAGAAACAAACACACAAAAAAGTTGGGGTAGCAATATTACATCAAATATTTTAAAACAAAGATTATAGTAAAAGACAAAGGACTTTATGTAATGAGAGAGAGATCCATCCAACAATAGTATATAACCTTTGTAAATGTTTATGTACTCAACACATGAGTACCTAAAAATATACAGCAGATCTTGCTGGACATAAAGTAGAGGTTGACGGTAATACAGTCATAGCAGAGGATTTTAACACCTCATTGATCTCAAGGGATGGATCTCCAAAACAGATAGTCAACAAGGAAACAATGGCCTTAAATGACACACTTGACTAGGTGGATTGAACTAATATTTTCAGAGCACTTTACCCCAAAGTAGCAGAATGTACATTCCTTTCAAGTACATATAGAACATTTTCTAGGATTGACCACTTGTTGGGAATTAAAACAAACCTCAAAAATTGAAGAAGATTAAATTCATATCAAGCATCTCTAAACCCAATGGTATGAAACTAGAAATCAATTACAAGATAAAAACTGGAAAACCCACAAACACATGGAGGCTAATTAACATAGTACTAAACAATAAATGGGAAAACAATGAGATCAAGAGAGAAATGAAAAGATACCTTGGAACAAATGAAAATGAGGACACATAACCCAGAATATATGGGACACCATGAAATCAGTCCTAAGAGGGAAATTCATGGCCTTACAAACCCACCTCAAAAAAAACAATGAAAACCCAAATAATCAATGTAATTTTAAATTTAATGGTATTAGAAAAAGAATACCAGACAAAGCCTAAACTGAGTAGAAGGGCAACAATAAAGATAAAAGCAGAAATAAATGAAATAGAGCTTAAAAAAAACCTCAGTACTTAATATCATTGAAACCAAGAACTTGTTCTTTTTTTTTTAGAACTTGTTCTTTGAAAAGATAAACAAAATAGATAATCTTTTAACCATAATGATTAGGATTAAATGATAGATAACCTAAACAAAGTCAGTAATGAAAGAGGAAAAGTAACAACTGACACCATAGAAATACAAAGGATTGTAAGAAAATATTATGAACTACTATATGCCAACAAATTGAACAATCCAGAGAACTGGATAAATTCCTAGAATTACAATATTTTAAAAGTGAATCAGGAAAAATCTTAATATTTGAATAGACTCATTACAACTAATGAAATTGAAGCAGTAATCAAAAAGCTCTCAACAAACAAAAGTATTGGACCAGATGGCTTCACCGGTAAATTTTACCAACCATTCAAAGAAGAACTAACACCTATCTTTCTCAAATTATTTCAAAAAATTCAAGAGGAGGGAAGACTTCCAAGCTCATTTTACAAGGCTCATGTTATGCTAATTGCAAAACCAGATAAAGATGCTACAGAGAAAGAAAATTATCAGCCAATATCTCTAGTGAACATAGATGTTCAAATACTCAGCAAAATATTAGCAAACAAGATCTAGTAATACATTAAAAACATCATAAACCATGATCAAGTAGGATTTATTCCAGGGATACAAGGTTGGTACTATATTTGCAAATTAATACATGTGATACCCGACATACACAAAATGAAGGATAAAAATTGTGTAATGATATTAATAAATGCAGAAAAAGCACTTGGTAAAATCCAGCACCCATTCATGATAAAATTTCTAAGCAAAATGGGAATAGAAGGAACATGCTTCAACATAACAAAGGTCATATATGACAAACCCACAGCCAAAATCAAAATGCAGAAAAACTAAAAACATTTTCCTTAAGACTGAGAACAAAACAGGGATGTCCACTTTCACGACTTTTATTCAACAACAGTAATGGAATTTATAGCCACAGAAATCAGATAGTAAAAAGAAATAAAAGTCATCCAAATTGGAAAGAAAAAAGTAAAACTGTTATTATCTGCAGATAATATAAAACTATATAGAGAACTATAAATAACTACTAGGACTGATAAATGAATTCAGAAAAGTAGCATAATACAAAATAAATATCCAGATATCAGTTGCATTTTTATATACCAATAAAGAAATAACAGGAAGGGGAAACCAAGAAAACAATCCTATTTACAATTTCATCAGAAAAAAAATACATAAGAATAATGTGACCAAGGAGGTAACAGACCTCTACTTGGAAGTTTTTAAGACCCTGAAGAAAGAAATGAAAGAAGATACAAATAAGTGGAAGTATATACTGTGTTCATGGATAGGAAGAATTAACATCATTAAAATGGCCATACTGTTTTAGTTCTTATTTCATTTGACTTGTTTTCTCTTTGTCACTATTTTATCCTTTCTATTGGTAGAAATTTGAGTTTTATCAGGACTACCCTTAGAAATTACTACGTCAGCACTGACTGGTGTAGCTCAGTGGGTTGGGTGTTTTTCCTGCAAACCAAAGGGTTGCTGGTTCAGTTCCCTGTCAGGGCACATGCCTGGGTTGTGGGCCAGGTCCCTGATTTGTGGCATGCAAGGGGCCACCAGTTGCTCTTTCTCTTGCACAATTATGTTTCTCTCCCTCGGTGTCTTCCGCCCTTCCCCTTTCTCTAAAAAATAAATAAATAAAATCTTTAAAGAAGAAATTAGTATGCCCAGTTGTATATATTTTTTGTAATAAAAAACAAAATTGGTTTGATATGAAAACATTTCAAAATTCATTTTATTTTATACATGGTGTAAAAAAGATGTTTAAAACATTATATTTCCCCAAACTGCTAAATGCTATAGTATTTAAATATACTATATAATTACAATTTAATATATATAATATTTAACATTAAAAAATCTTAACTTATGGTAAATGTTTATATTTTTAAGTGGAGAAGATTCAAGTTCTGTGAATTTTTTGTAATATTTTTACATAATTGTTTAATGCCTTTTGCAGTGTTATTATTTATTTACAGAAACCTTACTTAGTCCCTTTACTATGGAATAATTTATGCATAAACTTTCTTGATATAATTTTAACATTTATATATCAATTTAGTTAATTTTTTCTGTAAATATGAGTTTTCTAGATGTGGAGTCATAAAATAAGCATTCTTTTTTTATTGGGCTTCTTTCACTTAGCATAAGCATTTATGGTTTATCCATGTTGTGCTATGATTTAATATTTCATTTATTTTTGAGTATACTGCATAACTTTGGATTTTATCATAGATATGATTACATCCTATAAGATTTTCAATTATGTTATATCCATCCAAAAAATTAATGTTCTTATTTCAGTCGGTAATTGGTTGGACTCACAATGCAAACTGTCGAATCTGATGGTCAGAGGCTCAGATCTCAGTTCAGTTCTTTAAGACTCTGTTGCCAGTTGCTTTCAACTTGTCTTCTACATGTGTATCGAGTAGGTAAGAGGTCAGGAGCGACTCTCACTCAAAAAGAGGGAGGGGATTACCTGTGCCTTAGTTGTCTATCTCCTAATCTAACTGCAACTGGGGTTGTTATCAGACAGAGCTGGGACAGGAGCCACTTACTCTGTGCTTACTGCTGGTTCCAATATGGTTCCCTTGCAAAATCTGCTCACTTGTTGTCAGTAGAGCCCTAAGTAGTTTATGTTTCTTCTGATTATTAATTATTGTTTTATATAGAATTCACAGTTATTATTTTTCAGGAGATCAGTTGGTAAGGAACTCACTTCTCCCTATCAGGAGCAGAAAGAGGGAAAAGTTTTTAAACATAACACGGATGGATCCTAAGAATATCATGCTCAGCAAAAAAAAAAAATCAGAAAAAGTCAAAAACCATATAATTTCATTCATTCATATGTAAGATATAGAGCTAAAAGCAACAAATGAACAAACAAAACAAGCACTATGATGGTATCAGAGGGATGGGAGCAGGGGTAGTAAAGGGTAAAGGGGGTCAAGTATATGGTGACGGAAGATGTGACTTTGGGAGGTAAACATGCAATGCAATATACAGGTGATACATCATAGAACTGTACCTTTAAAACCAATATAACTTTATTAGCCACTGTCACCCCAATAAATTTAATTAAATTTTTCTTAAAATATAAAAATTTAAAAAATCATAGGCAATATTTTTAAGTTTTGATGAGAGTTATTATTATTGTGAAAAATAAAGCAGAAAAGAAACAAGCAAAAAGAGACAAAAACAAAATGTAAATTAAGCTCTTTAATTTTTTTTATGGAGACAATGTTGGTCAAAAATTATTTTAAATGTCTGGAATTGAGCATATCTTTATGTGTGATTACAATGACACTGAATAGTTTTCATAATCTGCTGGCTTTCCTACCTGCTCCTGGTAAGTAGGAACTTTTTTTAGTCATGCTCATTTGAGGCTCACAGCAAGTTTGCTTGAAGAACAAGCAGGTAGTCCTACTTTACCAAAAAATACATGGTTTGTTTTTTTATGAAATATTTTGCTAATAATATTTTTTGGTAAGTGAGTACATAGCCTGAGGGAAAAGCAGGATTGTTGAAGATAATACACTGATATTTTGAGGTGAGGTAAGAGGAGTAAAGAATGAGAGGGATTCTAGTAAGAGGCAAGATAGAGACTATCAAAGAAACACATGATAGTCTATGCGTGAAATTAAAACTTTGTGAAATTAAAGCTTTGTGTTTTTAAAAAGATTTACACCAGAAGTAAATTGTCTGAGTGTTTTTTTTTTCTAATTTAATGAAGGAACTGGGGGAGAGGAGCTATTTGCCACCCATGGAAATCTATTCTTCATAATGTAAGCCTTTTTTCTTATATATATAACTTTTTATGGCTGTTAGAAGGGACTGACATGCAGAGAGGTCAGTCCACTTCTTCACACTTTATCATTTTTATGTTACCATTGATTTATTTTCCTGTCCCTGGATCCCAATTTCTTTAATTCAAGGGAACGGAAGCTCATATTTTGAGTAACATCTTTTGTTTCTGGCTGGAATGAATTCTAAGTCCTGAGGGTTAAGATATAGTGAGTTTCTAAGATAAACATGATAGTAGTGATTAGAATTAAATATTTCAGGGATATCTGATCAAACTAATAGTAATTTTAGAAGATATTGGACTACTAACAGGGCAAGAAGAAAACAGCACAAATTTAACTACATTAATAATTACTAAAACTTATAATTTATATAATTTATTCTGCACAATAACAATTATACATGCAACTAAATGTGTCAGGTAAACTTTGCATTTAAAATTTATATTAGTAAATTCTATAACTTTATGGTCAATTTTTAGATTCTTAGTAGTAGTGGTGGTGGTAGTATTGTTATCATTATCATCTACTATTATCAACTCATCTCCACTCTTAGCTCTGGCTTTGTCACTGTATATTCTTTAAAAACTTTCATCTAAATATTAGAATAGAATTACTCTTGGACTACTTATCATGCACTTTCTTAGTGCTAGTATCTTACATTCTTTCTCTTACTTTTTTTCAGCATCTACTGGTGGTAAATTCTTGACCATGTGACCAGACTTTGTCCCTGTCACTTTTTTATGCAGTATATGCATCCTTTGGTTCTTAGTTGTCTAACATACTTTTTGATCTTGGTTTTTGATCTTGGCTTGAACTTAGTTTTATTTTTGATATATTTCTTGATTCTAGCTTCCTTGCTTACTTCTGATTCACAGGTTTTTTTTTTCTTTTCAGATATTAAATCTTTCCTCATTCTTCAAGGATTTTATAGTCCTTCATTTCCTGGAAGAATACTCTGCATTTACTGCTGATAAAATGACTGCATTGATTAAGTGCCTACTATGTGCTCAGTAGTGAGATAAATGATATATGCATAAAAATTACAAGTATACAGTATTCTGCTGCCACCTTCAGCATGGCAGACTTCCTTATTCTAATGAGTTTTGTGTTTGGTAACAGATTTCATCATTTCACCAGTTTCCAAGTGTCTTATGATTTTACCTACCAACAAACCAATTTTTCTTTACTATATGCTAGCAATAGTTGTCTTCAGTGTCAATCATTCTATCCTGAATTGCTAAAACATGGTATTGTTGTTACTCTAATTATTGCTATTATTGCTATTGTATGTCATTTCTGAATGCAGAGGGGGATTCTGAAGAAGGAATATTTTGAGAAGGATGATACTGACACATTGATTTACTAAAAGGAAATGAATTATACTAAATGTGAGTCAGAAATTTTGAATTAAAAAGGGAACAAATTGTGTGTGCAGGGTTAGATTTTTTTATTGTAAGTAATTACAGTATTATTCCTGTCCCTAGCTACCTGAGAATCAACAAGATGAACCTATTTAAACCTCTTGAACATACAGTCCTTTACCTGTTGCTTGCCAGGTAAATTGAAGAGATCAGGGTAGAAAACAGGCATTCATGCACAAATCAGACCCTAGACTCTTAAATTTCCCAAGTTAATTCAGAGCTAAAATACCTGGAAAGAACTCATCTGAGGTTGTAATATTTTGTCATTTGATAAGATACACACTCACTAGGAACACGATCTTCAATTAAGAAAGTCATACTTAATGCTATAACATGAAGATGAGGGTAAGAGTGAGAGAGCAAAGAGGGAGAGAGAGAAACCATATTTTCTAGGTGTTTTTAGGAACATTCATGGCTTACCCGGTGCTAATTATAATATGATTTCAATGTGTTAAGTTAACATTTCATGAAGTACTTTTCATATGCCAGCCTTAGCAGGTCTTATTTTTGCTTCCTGCATATTTTCAGGCACTGATATAAGTAGTTCATATTGCTTCTTTTCCTTTTATAACTTTTTAAATATGTGTGCATTTAAACATTATGTCTCAACTGGAACTGTATCATTCCCTTTCACTCTTTAAGCTCAGATATTTTAATTGTACCATTTACAATATATTCAAAATACAAATAGCATATGAAATGTGTCAGTCTTCACATTGAATTTATAAATAAGTCTGGTCACACTCAAATAATTTCACACTTTGCCCAGCATAAACATCAATTTAAAATATGAAGTTCATAAATAAAATGAAAACTGTTACCCAGCAGATCTAAAAACAGTTATGTCAGAGTTAATCCTTGTACCTGCTTGTGGTCTTCCTACAGGGGACCTGAATATGAACCCCTAAATGCCCAGGGTCCTACATAATAAATATTACTATGCTAACCAATTTGCAAATTTAAATTGGGAAAACATCATCATATACATGAATGGAATTTAACCTTGTGGAAAAATAAAATAATTGTGCATTTGAAAAGGATGTCAAAATAACATGAAATGATGCATTTTCATTGGAAAATAATCAGGGTTGTTATGAAGACTTCCAGAGTGCTCAACAGATATCGTGGGAGCATAACCATAACATCCTGACTCCTTTTGCAGAATAACCACTACCTAGTAACTCTTAAAGGATAGTGAAGAAGTTCTTGCAGGTCCCAGACTTTGAATCAAACATTGACATCAGACCATTTACTGCACAAAGTATACAAAACATGTGTAGAAAACAGAACTAAACCAATGGATGGTTTATTTTTTCATTTATGTTTATTTTTTTCCTTTTTCTATTGTTGTTCAAGTACAGTTGTCTCTGTTTTCCCACCACCGCTTCCCCCACCCCACCCACTCCCACCTCCCACACTCAGTTCTTCCCCCATTTGGCTTTGTCCATGGGTCCCTTATACATGTTCCTTGATGATCCTTCCCTTTCTTTCCCCTGTTATCTCCCTTACCCCTCCCCTCTGGTAACTGTCAATGTGTTCTTTATTTCAATGTCTCTGGTTATATGGATGGTTTATAAAATGATCTGCAGGGCAATTACATATTTCCAAGAAAAAGTACTATTCTGTGTTCTCTCAGGAAAACAGAAAGAAATATGTTTCATGGCCACCATGGAGTTTGTAGTACCTATTCAAGAACAAATGGAAGTAAAAGAAGTATACAATAAATATTTATATTCCCACTACTTAAGTTCTACAATTAATTTTTACCCTCATTTTATGATATAGATTTCCATTTATTCACCTCTCATATAGACCTCTGTCAATCTGTATTGTAGTTTTGATGAATATATCAAAGTAATATCTAATACACAGTCATCAATACGCTCATGATGTTCATGATATACTACTCCAAAATATGACACCTTAGCATATTGAATATCCTAAGCTAAAGAAGTTCAAGAAAACAGCAGAAACAGAAAGGTCGTCCTACATTCCTGAAATTCTTGGGTTGGCAAAGAAAATTCATAGAAAGCAAGAGATAAATCTCCTATTTTAGGCAGTACCTTCCCTGTACCTAAAGGAGGAAAGACATCCTTATCACAAGGGAAGGATGTGGAGAACTTGGGCCAAGAAGGTGTATAAATAAACCTTGTTACTTCTCCACCATTTACTACTCATGGCCCAAATCACTTATTCTGGTCAGTTCTTCACATATTTATGATTTCTTTGTCTAAAAGATATTAAAGTTTGCTGCTTTGGTCACTTTTTGGTGTCTTCATTCTCTTGTGAAGGGCCTTATGCAAATTTAATAAAGTTTATATGATTTTCTCCTGTTAATCTGTCTTATGTCAATTTAATTCATAGGTTCAGTCAGAGACTTAAAAAGGTAGAGGAGAATTTTCCTCCCTTACAACACTAGCCTTAAACAATTCAACACACATGTCATTAACTAGGTTTCAATAGTCATTTACCATTTTATTCTTTTGAGGTGGGTGTATATACACAAATTGATGACATATATTTTAGCTGGAATTTAAGTTATTTTATTTCAGAGAAAGTCCTGTTTATATCTTTACTAAAACTGCAGTGATTAGAGATGAAGAATTTTTCATCCTTGGCTAGGGAGTGAGTCAAGTGTCTTGGATTCTAGGTTCTGTTAATCACTAACTTTCAGATAGTGAGAATTCAGCTTGAATTTCAGAATCTAATCTGTCAAAGAATGGCAAGTTTGGATTATCAGATCCCTAAATTTCTTTCTTGATTAAACACTCTGTTTATTTGCTCCAATAAAACCATTACATTAATTCATTAAATATTTATTGAACATCCACTATATACCAAGAACTCTTCTATGGTCTAGGGATGCAACAGTGAATAAAAGAAATATTTGTGTTCTAGTGGAGAATAAATTGTAGTTGAAAAGGTCATCCTATATGCTTTTTAAAGTAGTAATTACATGCATTTAAAAATACATTAAGTTCCACATGTGCAAAACAAGATTATTTTCCATTTTTATTTGCTAAGCATTTTTATTTTTATCATCATAGTTTCCATGGTGACTACTAATAAATTTTTGAGACATACAGCAATATGTCTCAAAACTTCAATGTAGTCTGTATCTTCTCCTCTTCTATGCCCTACATATCAATTTGATACTTGCTTCTCAGTTATGTTGTCCTAACACCACAGTGTTTCTTCATCCGAAGCAGTTAGTTATCACTTCAATCATGTGCCAATCACTGTTTATGGGTTCAATTTTTCTTTTCCATTCTCACTGTTTCTGACCTCTACTAATTTAATAACATTGCAGCTGGTCCCCTTGGTAGTCCATCCTACACACTACAACTTGAAGAACATTCTTAATGCTTAACCCTAATTATGCTTTTCTCTAACCTAGAAATCATTAAAGTTTCTTAATTTTATTTAAGATCTAGTTTAAAATTATTAGGCGATGAAGAAAATTTACTCTACCTGTAAGTTAGTAGCTATCAGCATTATCACATTATCTCTGTTGGTTGTATGAATAAAAGAAAAAAAATACCATTTTACTTGCTGAACCATGGGTAGGAACTAGTGTAGAACAGCACTTTGTCTGGTGAATGTGCTAGGGACGTGGTTCCAAACATTTTGTTGTCAGAATCCCTTTAGAAACTTCAAAACTTTAGAGATCTTTATATTTATTTTATCTACCAATATTTAAAGTATTCAGAATTAAAATCTCTATATATTTAAAATATTTTGTTATTCAAAGAAGATTTTACTATGGATGATGGGCACAAAATGAAATATACAAATGATATATCATAGAATTGTACCCTTGAAACCTATATATTCTTATTAACTAATGTCACCTCAATAAATTTAAAAATAAAATAAAATATTTATTAATTCATTTAATAACAATGATAAATTCATTACATACTAATATAAATAACATTTTAAATAAAATTTAACTACATTTTCCAAAACAAGTGAAAATGTAAAAAAGAGAGTTATGTTTTTTTCAGGCCTCTAAATGTAAAACTTCATAGACTACAGGTAAATTTTTATGTCTGTTTCTCTACACAGTCTGTTGTGATATGTTGTTTTGGTTGAAGTACATTAAGAAAACCTGGCTTCACACAGTTATATAGTAGAAAAAGAGAGGAGTATTCTAATAGCCTTCTAAGATAATTGGAATATTCCTCTTTATTTTTGCTTTAAAACTTGATTGTTAGTAGTTACTTAAAGGTTAGTGGTAATATAGAATCTGCAACCACATCAATAAAACTTTTGCATGAAAATAAGGATCTAACAAACAAAGAATGCCAATATTATTATCAAAATCATTTTAATTGATGAACTGTGCGAAACAGACTTGAAAACCACACTAGAGAACTGATGTATCCATCAGAGTGATTAAGACCATAGATTTCAATTTCAGAAATATTTCTACTTCCTCCACTTATATGCTACGTGACCAAGAGTGGCTTATGCAGCTTCTGTAGGCAAGACTTCCTCACTCTAAAATAGTGAAGATAACAATACTATTTTGAAAAGTTTTTATAATATTTAAATGATGTTATAATAAATATACAATTCTTGGCATAGTGTTTGGTCCTTTGCAAATTCTCAGTAAATGCTGTCTATTATTACTATTAATGAATTATTTATATGTATTAGGAGTCAAAAATATGAAGGGGGACCACAAAAAACAAAATGTATTTATAAAAATTGTGTATTTATTCTTACATGTTTAAACTCCTGTCACCTTCAAAGTACTCTCCATTTGATGCACTACACCTATCAAAATGTTTTTTCCACCTCTCAAAACAGTTTTTGAACTCATTAATTTTGATGCCTTTTAGTGCTCCTGCTGTTTTTTGGTTTTTACCTCTTCACATAAGCAAAAAAATTTCCCTTTGAGGACTTTTCCCATGCAGGGGAAACAGAACAAAACAAAAAGCCTCTTGGGGTGAGGTCTGGTGAATAGGGAGGATGTGGCATGGAGGTCATGCCATTTTTGGTCAAAAACTGCTGAACACTCAGTGTGGTGTGGTCAGGTGTGAATGTATATCACACACCATGAACTGGGCAACAAACCCATTGAAAGAGTCTTCAAAAAATTCTCTAAAGCTGAACACAGCCTCTTACAAAAACACTAGCTGGCACACTGATACAGATTGGTTCCTAGAACACTCACCTAGTGGGGGAAGTCCATACAAGGGGCCTGCTGTCCAGAAGATAATTCCCTTTTGGAGAGTACATCTTGTAAATAAATGATTAAAATTTAATAAGAATATATGTTAAACAACCCCATGTATATGATCCATATTTTGGGAAAAGGTTTCCATGCTTTTGGCTAAGAACTCTGTGTTCCAACTCTCTGGGAGTAATAAAGCTTCCAGAGCATCCATATGGCCCAGAGTGAGACTAAATTATCGCAATAAAAAAAGAGGGTTCAGTGAAATGAAAATCTTAGGATGCCTGCAAAGAAGATTTTGCCTCAAATAGAAACAAAACAAAGCAAAATATGCTTATGCAATCATAAGAGGAACAAAACCAAGAGAATAAAAAAATCCTTAACTGAAATGATTGAAATGGACAATGAGTTGGACAGTGTTTGCCTTGTTTGAGAAAAACATTTCTCTATCCTTTCACTGCTGCATGCAGTGAATAGTCCCATGTGATTAACAAAATCATCTTGAAACACTGGCATGCACGGGCCACAGATGAAAAATTAAATAGCATCTTTAAATTCCCGCCCCTGGTCTCATTTAAAAGAAAATGTTCTGCACTTGGATTCCAGTCTGTCTAATCAGGCAGCACATTTCCTATCACGTCTAACACCTGGCTGACGCCTGAGTGCCAACTGTGCCCAGTGCAACGATCTGCCTGGAAGTAATTATTTCAATCACCCACAGAAGGGCAGGGGGGATGAGACTCATCACATTCTTACCTTTTAAACAGACTTTATTTTTCATTTTAAATGCCTTTGTGAGTTGGCCTATGAAGATTCACCTAAGTCCCTAAAAGTGAAATTTTGCAACTGTGATGAAAAGTGTCAGATAAGGAAAGTACCTTCGCCAGCTACTCCATCTTTTCCACGGAGCATATGTACACATAAAACTTTGATACTGACATTTTTTTCTAAGTGGAAGAAGATCAAGGACAGTTGTATTCATGATGTGATGGTTTGTTATATTTCTGTTTTGAAATGACATTTTTCTCAAGATAAAATGTTTTGTGAAAAAGAAGCTCCCATGACACGGTCCTATGCTTATGAGATTTGATTAAATTTTGGTGTATGTGGGAATTTTGTTTCTCTTTCTATCTCACAAATATACCATAGAAAGATAAATAGATGTATTGACATAAATATAATATTTTGGAATCAAAATAATTGTACAAACTTAAATACTCCACAATTGCTTTATAATATCAAATATTTTTCAGTTGCTAAATCTCTGTGTTACAGATATTGATTAAATCATCTCCTGTTTCAAGATCCTCAGGTATTTAAATTATGGTATCTTTGGAGTCTTGTTCTGGCATTCAGTCAATGCATGCAAGAGAATATGTGGTATCATATTTAGCAGACTAAGCTCTCTGAGGAAAGAATTAGTGAATAGTTACTGAGTATATTTTAAAAGCAGATTTTCTCTGTGATATCTATGTCTATCCTTGGAACATATAACTGGATATATTCAAAAAGCAGAAATTTCCTAAATAAAGTACACATCTGATGTGTGTATTTCGAAAGATCTAATTCTTCCTTGCTTTTAATTGGAGCTTTGTATAATTTAAAAATGGAACAGATAATCAATACAAAGATCAATTCAGCACCAAATCTATGCATGAGATCACTCAGATTTATTTTTTTTTTTGCAAAATGCTGCATAAAATTAGTTTAGTGTCTCCAATTAAGGTAATCTATTAAGTATTTTTAATAATACATAAAGAAGTGTGAATATGTAAATTAAGGAAAATCAGAGGAGGAATTATATAATCTTATGTGAAATCAAAAAGTGATAATTTTACGTGGTAATATTAAATTATATGTACATTAATAAAATGGAAATCCAGTACAGAAAAAAGGAGTGCATTACAGCCTCCCAGCATTACCCATTTCTAACTTGGTGTTCTCTGAATCCTTCAGCTACAGAATTACTCATCCAAAACCACTCTCACCTTGATTCATTTATAAAGAGTGAAAGTGGCCTTCTGTTTAAGGCAAACATATAATAGGGGCATTCTTCTGTTAACCACATAAGGAGAGGCCATTTTGATGTTAACTAGTATCTTCTCTGACCATTAGAATTCTATATTCATTGACAGGAGAAGGAATTCTGTGACAACAAATGATATAAGCTGAGTATCTCAGATATGAGTAGTGAGATTGCATTCCAGTTTGAAGTAAATGATTTCTTTTCAGATCTATATAAGAAATATATAATGAAATACAAGGAAATTTTATTTTGTTGTTTATAAAACACAGTAGGGAAGGAACATTTGCTTACCAATATTCTAATATTGTTGGACTTGCATACAAAATACAAATTCAATGCATCAAAATAGTGCAGTAGCTCTAGTAATGGAAACTAGTAGTTTACAGGGGTTAAAATGGAATATGGTGGAGGAAAATGGATGTGGTTATTATAAGACAATAAGAGGAATTCTTGTGTTGGAAATACTGTTTTTTACCTTGACTAGACTGGTAGCTACACAAACCTACACTTGCAATAAAATTGCATAGAGCTAAACATACACACACAAATACAAATTGGTACAAGTAAAACTGAGGAAATCTAAATAAGAGCAGTAGCTCATATCAATGTCAGTATCCTGATAGTGAATTTATACTGTAGATTTGCAAGATGTTATTATTGAAGGAAACAGGGGAAAAGTATACAGGATATCTCTGCATTATTTATTACAATTGCATATGAAACTATAATATCTAAAAATAAAAACTTTTCAAATAGTATAGAAGTGTGCTAGTCTCTGGTATGGTATGTAAGGAGCTTGGAATGTCTCACTTACATCTTCACAAAAGGAAAAAACCTGCACTAAAATCCAATAACTCCTCTTAGATCATTTAGAGAAAAGAGATAACATGGCAAACTGCTTGCCTCAACCTACACTGGAGAAACAGATAAACCCAAACATAGACTCACAGCTTACCAGAGGTTACCAGAGTAGAAACCATTGCAAGTGCTAGTACAAGGTTAAGAAGATGCAATCTGCAATTGGTG
Source organism: Phyllostomus hastatus (assembly GCF_019186645.2). Lineage (NCBI taxonomy): Eukaryota > Metazoa > Chordata > Mammalia > Chiroptera > Phyllostomidae > Phyllostomus > Phyllostomus hastatus. Next base: position 9,125,458 of record NW_025333857.1, read on the forward strand.
ATTTGTTAGAGGCTCAGTGTGCACAAGATTAAAAATTAAAATTCCATAAGGGGACTTGTAACAGGGAGCCCCAACATTTTCTGAAATTTACTTTAAGGAGTTCCACCAGTTTTTTACAGTGAAAATCAATGAAAAATACCCTTATACTTCCAGGAGGTGGAAGACAAAATTAGCTATTTTTAAATATGCCCAACACATTATATCTTCTCAACAAGCCCTGCCCAATAGGAAAACTATTATTTCAAAACTTAACAGACTGGGGTCTTATAAGAGCCTAACTATCTGTGTGAAGTTAAAATACACAATTCTAGCACCTTCAGGTTTTTTGTGGGGCAAGGAAATACCCAACTCCAGCTGCCTCTTTGGGCCTCTTGTCTCATCAAAGGGGTAAAATAAAATAATACAAATTGGAGAAGCACTTCTGAAGGTCACAGACCATGGACACAGAATCACTAAAAAAATGAGATCTAATTACACAACTGTAGAACATTTATCTCCCTCTACCACACCTTGTCATCACCTGTATGTAGGTGATGTGTAATAAGAGTGAATATAACTGAAAAAACTGAACATCTCAGACAACATTTAAGAAATCTCTATGGAAATTCAAAGGCAAAGGGAATATAAAACAAGGACAGCACAGGAAATGTTAGCTTCTGATACCACAGCTGTAGCAAACACTGAACACAGCCTAACTCTGTGCCAGATAGACACAAAACCTCACACTGAAGGCCTATATATCACTGTTCCTTTTAACTGACACATCATGTCTGGATTTCCATAAAAAATATTATGACATAGAAAAAGACTAAAAATTCAGTGTGGAGAAAAAAATTAATCATCAAAACAAGATTTGGGTATGATGGAGGCTTTGTAATGATCAATTTCACTGCTGGGATTATACCCTAAGAATGCTGAAACACCAATTCAAAAGAATCTGTGAACCCTACTGTTCATAGCAGCACAATTTACAATAGCCAAGTGCTTGAAGCAACCTAGGTGCCCATTAGTAAATAAGTGGATTAAAAAACTGTGGTACATTTATACAATGGAATACTATGCAGCAGAAAGAAAGAAGGAACTCCTACCTTTCACAGTAACATGAATGGATTTGGAGAGCATTATGCTAAATGAAATGAGCCAGGTTTTGAAAGACAAATACCACATGATCTCACCTATAAGTGTAACCTAATCAACAAAACAAACAAGAAAGCAAAGTAGAACCCAAGATAGAAAAATAAAGAATAGACTGACGGTGACCAGAGGGAAGGGAGGACAGGAAAGAAGGGGAAGGATCAAATCAAGGAATATGTATATAAAGGATACATGGACAAAGACAATGGGGAGGAGGATTAAATGTGGAAGGGGGAAGGTGAATAGGGCATGGGAGAGTAATGGGGGCAAAATAGAGACAACTGTAATTGAACGACACTAACAAATTTAAAAATGGAAGATTAAAACAACTACAATTAATATACAAAAAGGTCAAAAAGAAAAAGTAGACAACAAAAAAGAACATATGGGTAAGCTGAGAGATGGAAACTAGGAAAGAATCTAAAGGAAATGATAGAAATCATAAACACTGTAATGAAAATTTGATGTGCTCAATAAACTGGATAAGACCAAGAAAAGAATCAGTAAGCTTGAAGAAATGTTCATATAAATTGTTATTACTGAAATGCAAAGAGAAAAAAAAAGATAGAACAAAATATCCAAGAACTATGGGACAGCAGCAAAAGATGCAACATATGTTAATCTGAATTCCAGAAGTAGAATAAAGAGAGAATAGAACAAGGTTATGATGGCAAAATATTTTCCAAAATTAATGACAGACACCAAAGGAAAGATCCAGGAGGCTCAGTAAATGCCAAGTAGGATAAAAACCACCCCCTCAAATCTATAATTAGGCATATCATATTAAAATTGCAGAATATCAAAGATTAAGAAAATTTAGAAAGAAGCATGGGGAAGAAAACATGTATATAGAGGAACAAGGATAAAAAGACTTTTTTTAAACTCATTTTTTAAAGATTTTATTTATTTACTTTTAGAGAGAGAAGGGAGGGGGAGAGAGAGAGAGAGAGAAACATCAATGTGCAGTTGCTGGGGGTCATGGCCTGCAACCTAGGCATGTACCTGACTGGGAATCAAACCTGTGACACTTTGGTTCGCAGCCCGCGCTCAATCCACTGAGCTGCACCAGCCAGGGCTAAGACTTTTCTTTAATGCAAAGAAGAGAGTGGGGTAAAATGCTTAAGGTGTTACAAGGAAAAAAACCTACCTGCCTAGAATTCTGTATCCAGTGAAATTATCCTCCAAAAGTAAAAGAAAAATAAAGACTTTCTCAGACAAACAGAAATTGGGGAAACTTATTGTTTGTAAACCTACCTCGCAAGAAGTGTTAAAGAAGTTCTTCAGAGAGAAGGAAAATAATATAGGTCAGAAACTCTAAGCTGCATAAACAGGAACAATACTAGAAAAGGAACACATGAAGGTATACTTATATTTGAATTGAAGAAATGCTTATATTCTTCTTCATAATTTATCTTGCAAATAACAGTTTACAATAAATAGTAATAATAACAATATAACCAATGAATATAGCTCATGAGTAAGTAAAATGAATGATAGTAATGCTATAAAAAAGGTGTAAAGTAGAAATACTCTGTTATATGGCACTTGCACTACAATGAAGTTGCTATAATGCTATTTAAAAGTGGATTTGGACTAGTTGTTAATACATGTTACAAAATCTATCTAAAAACATTAAAAAAAACTTAAAAATGCAATAGATATGCTAAAAGAGGAGAAAAATAGATTTATACTAAATCCATAATTATAGCCCTGATCATCATATATGCAAAAATTCTCAACAAAACATTGCAACTGAATTCAACACATTAAAAGAATCATATGACATGATTAAGTGGGATTAATTCTAGGCATGAAAGTATGGTTAAACACCCACAAGTCATTCCAAGTGATATACCATATTAACAAAGCTTTAAAAATGCACAATATTAAAAAGGAAGCAGTAAAGACCAGAAAACACATACACACAATAAGAAACTAAAACAAGGACAATGAATAAAAAATAGTAGCAAGTAGCCCTGGCTGGCGTAGCTCAGTGGATTGAGCGCAGGCTGCGAACCAAAGTGTCACAGGTTCGATTCCCAGTCAGGGTACATGCCTGGGTTGCAGGCCATGACCCCCAGCAACCGCACATTGATGTTTCCCTCTCTCTCTCTTTCTCCCTCCCTTTCCTCTCTAAAAATAAATAAATAAAATCTTAAAAAAAAGACTTTTAAAAAATAGTAGCAATTAAGGAACACATTATTTCTACTGTACCAATAATTACTTTAAATGTCAATGACCTAAATATACCAATTAAAAGGCAGAGAGACAATTCTAAGTGAGTAAAAAAAAAACAAGAACTAACTATATGTTGTCTATAAGAAACCCACTTTAAAAATAAAGACAGAGAAAAGATGGTGGCTTTACTCTAGTCAGCGTGTTTCTCAGCTTCTGTGAAGAGGAGGGAAACTTGTGGATCGGTGGAGAAACAGAGCAAGTGGCCTAGGTTACCGAATCATTTTTGAAAGCAAGACATTAAAAATTATTGCGATCATTGAAAACCCAGACGGTAAGGAGACTGCTTCAGGACAAAGGGGACCCAGGGATCAGCACGGGGACCAGGGGTTTGCAGTCCCCAGGCCCGGTGCTCCCCGGTCTGCCTCAGGGCTTCCAGGAGAGGGGAGTCACTGCTCCCTCCCCCGAATATGGGGTTGAGCAACTCCAGGGGAGAACTTGTTGCTTGAAGGCACAGAGAGGCCAGTTGGACTGGGAAAAAATCACCCAGGGACTGTGAACACCCACCCAGAGCCATGGGAGAAGCGAGGGCATCCAGCCGGCACAACAGGGGCAGCCTGGAAGAGTGCCCGCACCCCTAGCCCAGTGGGAGTGTGGATGGGAGTGTGGATCGGTGGAAAACCCAGACAACGCAGCCCTGATCCAGGACAGGGTGCGGGCCTTCTCAGGAACCTTCACCACAGCCTGCGGTGGTGAACTGTGGAAGCACTTGCCCCATTGGAAATCCTGACTCTCGTGCGGTGAACTCATAAGGGACTAGGTGCTTAGGGCATTCCTAGAGCCCGAAACTCAAAAATTTGGTGGATGGGCACACCCTTTTACAATGCCCAGAGAGGGCACAGTGAATCCCAAAACGTTGCAGGTGCCTCCAGAGATCATAGAGCTGGGACCCTGCAGGGCCCCAGAGTACAGAAGAAGGCAGCAGTGAGCCCTGGAGAGTGAGTGTGCTCAGGAGTGAGTGTGCGCTGGAGCACCCAGGGTACGACGAGACTTGTTGAGATTTGGCTGGGAAGAGTGATAAGCATTTCAAAGGTCCCTCAGCATGCTGAAGCCAGCAAGATCAGAAACACTGGTCTGGACAGTTAGAAGCCAATAAGAGGTTTTTTTTTTTGTTTGGTTTGGTTTGGTTTGGTTTTGTGATTGTGGCTGTTGTTGATTGATTGGTTTTATCTTGTGTTTTAAGTGACATTTTATTTTTCAATTATTATTTTTATATCTCTCAATCCCTTATGTTTCTCTTCCATTCATCCTAGTATTATTCTTTCCACTTCAAATTTATCTCTCCTGCACTTCATCTTCTGCTTTTTTTCCTTCTTTTTTTTTTGATTTGCAAGTTACTGTAAATTTGTATTATCTTTGTCTCACTTTTCTGAAATTTTTATTTTAATAGTATTTTGGTATTCTTTTTCTTTCTGTATAATCTTCTTTGCTTGGCTGGTTATACTGTCATTTGATAGGTTCCCCCTGGTATCTCAGTCACAGTGTGTTGATAATTTACTATCCTTCATCTATTCCATTAATACACCTCTCAAGGTTCTATACTCTTTATTCTTGTTATCTAGAGCTCATCAATCCTGCCACAAGACTGTCACTTTACTATTACTGTTAATAAGACCTAGTTCATACAATTGTAAATACTACTGAACACCCCTACCTGATCTCAGCCAACTTTGCAATTTCCTGAACTATACTATTGTGGGGGTTGTCTCTATTCTTTTATACACTACTCCTATTTACTAAACTTTATTCCAACCCTACCTTAGAATCTGACCTCCCACAGCCTCACAGCTTTCTAGATCCAACTAACAATGCTCTCGTCCACAATAAGAGTCTTATATTCTTTCTATCTTTTCTAAAACATGCATAGTGGGGTGGAGGATCACGGTTAACACTATAAGGAGTTAAAAGATAACCCATCTCTTCTCTACTGGCTGCTAATGTAAATATCATAGTATACTGTCTTGCTGTCTTAAACCATTTTGCCTTACCCCTCCAACTGATTAAAAAAAACAGTAGGGGGAAGTTGTGAACACCAAGATACATGAAGGAGACTGCACCAATGAATCTCACAAGTATTCCAGCACAGAAGTTCACACCATAATTATAAGGAACCAGAACAGATCAATTTAAGAAACAGAAGATAACAAGAAGAAACCCACAAACAATGAGAAAACAAAGAAACAATCCCCAATTGAAGGGAAACGAGAAAGCCTCAGGAAAAATGCTAAATGAAATAAAGGTAACTGAACTATCAGATAGTGAGTTCAAAACAATGATTATCGGGAAGCTCAATGAGCTCACAATGAGCTATCAGAAACTAGAGGGAAACTACAACAATCTCACTGCAAACTATATCAACATGAAAAAGGAAATAGAAACTCTCAACAGGGGCCAACAGGAAATGAAGAATACAATTTCTGAACTGAAGAACACACTAGAAGGAATGAAAACCAGGATTGATGAAGCAGATTGGATTAGTGAGCTAGAGGACAAAGTAGAAAACAACACCCAGAAAGAGCAAGAAAAGAAAATGAGGCTCAGAAAGAATGAAGAGGGACTAAGAGAAATGCAAGACAATATGAAACATAATAATATCTGTACAATAGGGATACCAGAAGGGGAAGAAGAAGAGCAAGGGATAGAAAACCTAGTTGAAAAAGTAATGAAGGAAAACTTCCCTAATTTGATGACAGAAAAAGTCACACAAATCCAGGAAACACAGAGAGTCCCAATTAAGAGGAACCCAAAGAGGCCCAGCTCAAGACACATCATAATTAAAATGGTAATATTTCATGACAAAGAGAGAATCTTAAAGACAGCAAGGGAGAAACAGGAAGTAACATACAAGGGAGCCCCAATAAGGCTAACAGCTGACTTCTCAATGGAAACACGTCAAGCCAGAAGAGAATGGCAAGAAATACTCTAAGTAATGAGAACCAGAGGTCTGCAATCAAGGCTACTTTTTCCAGCAAGGCTCTCATTCAAGATATAAAACCAAATAAGGAGCTTCTCAGACAAAAGAAGTCTAAAAGAATACACCTCAATCAAACCAGCTCTGCAAGAGATTCTAAAGGGACTGCTTTAAGGAAGGGAAGGAAACAAGAGAGAGAGAGAGAGGAACACATATACATAAAAGACAATGAATAAGTTCCCATCAATAAAAACCTTAAACGTAAATGGATTAAATGCTCCAATCAAAAGACATAGAATAGCTGAATGGATAAGAAAAAATGACCCACATATATGCTGCCTACAAGAGACCCACCTCAGGATAAAAGACCTGCACAGGCTGAAAGTGAAGGGCTGGTAAGAAATCTTCCAAGCAAATGGACAGGAAAGAAAAGCCGGGGTAGCGATACTCATATCAGACAAAATAGACTTCCAAAAAAGGTCCATAAAGAGAGTCCCAGAAGGTCACTTCATAATACTCAAGGGAAGAATCCACCAAGAAGATATAAATATTGTAAATATATATGCACCCAACATAGGAGCACCCAAATGCATAAAGAAAATCTTAGAGGACTTCAAGAAAGATATGGACAGCAACACAATTATGGTGGGGGGATTTTAACACCCCACTATCAAAAATGGACAGATCTTCCAAACAAAGTATCAACAAAGATATTGTGGCATTGAACAATACCCTTAATGAAATGGTCTTTACTGATATATACAGTAAAGTCCATCCCAAAGAAGATAGATATACATTCTTTTCAAATGTACATGGAATATTTTCAAAGATTGACCACATGATAGGACACAAAACAAGCCTCAAGAATTTCAAGAAAATTGAAATCATACCAAGCATTTTCTCAGACCACAAGGGGCTGAAGCTAGAAACCAACCCCAAGGAAAAAAAAACAAAAACACTCAAAATCATGGAGATTAAATAACATGCTATTAAACACTGAATGGGTCAAGAATGATATTAGGGAAGAAATCAAAAGGTTTCTGGAAACAAATGAAAATGAATTCACAGCAACCCAGAACTTATGGGACACAGCCAAGGCAGTCCTGAGAGGGAAGTTCATAGCAATACAGGCCCACCTAAAAAAGTTAGAAACATTCCAAGCAAACAACCTAACCCTATGTCTACAAGAACTCGAGGAACAACAACAAAGACAGCCCAGAGAAAGCAGAAGGAAGGAAATAACCAAGATCAGAGCAGAATTAAATGACATAGAGACTAAAAGCACAATTCTAAGGATCAATGAATCAAAGAATTGGTTCTTTGAAAAGATAAACAAAATAGACAAGCCTTTAAGCAGACTCATCAAGAAAAAAGAGAGAAGACCCAAATAAACACAATCAGAAATGAAAGAGGAAAGATTACACAGAAATACAAAGGATCGTAAGAAATTACTATGAAGAACTGTATGCCAAGAATTTTGAAAACCTAGGTGAAATGGACCTATTTCTAGAAATATATAATCTTCCAAAACTCAATGGAAAAGAAGCAGAAAGCCTGAACAGACCAATAACAACAAAAGAAATTGAAGGAGTAATAAAAAAACTCCCAACACACAAAAGCCCTGGGCCAGATGGTTTCACAGGAGAATTCTACAAAGCATTTAAGGAAGAGCTAACCCATATCCTTCACAGACTATTCCAAAAAATCCAAAAAGATGGGAGTCTCCCAAACTCTTTTTATGAGGCCAAAATCATCCTAATTCCAAAAACCAGATAAAGACACAACAAATAAAGAAAACTTCAGGCCAATATCACTGATGAACATTGACGCTAAAATCCTCAACAAAATACTGGCAAACTGCATCCAACAATACATTAAAAAGATCATACACCATGACCAAGTGGGATTCATTCCAAGGATGCAAGGATGGTACAATATTGGCAAATCAGTAAATGTAATACATCACATAAACAAAAGCAAAGACAAAAACCACATGATCATATCTATACATGCAGAAAAAGCATTTGATAAGGTACAGCACCCATTTATGATAAAAACATTCAGCAAAGTGGGAATAGAGGGGGCATTCTTCTACATAATAAAGGCCATATATGAGAGACCTACAGTCAACATCATACTCAATGGGCAAAAATTAAAATATTTTCCACTAAGATCAGGAACAAGACAAGGCTGTCCACTTTCACCACTTCTATTCAATATAGTACTGGAAGTTTTAGCCACAGCAATCAGACAAGAAAAAGAAATAAAAGGCATCCAAATCGGAAAGGAGAAAACAAAACTGTCACTGTTTGCAGATGACATGATAGTGTTCATAGAAAATCCTATAGACTCCACCAAAAAACTGCTTGACCTAATAAATGAATTTGGCAAAACAGCGGGATACAATGTCAATATCCAGAAATCAAAGGCATTTCTGTACACCAACAATGAAACAGCAGAAGGCAAGATCAAGGAAAAAAATCCCATTTGAAATAGCAAAAAGAAAAATAAAAGACGTAAGAATAAACCTAGCCAAAGAGGTAAGAGACCTGTATTCAGAAAACTACATAACACTGAGGAAAGAAATCAAGGAAGATATAAACAAATGGAAACATATACCGTGTTCATGGATTGGAAGAATTAATATCCTCAAAATGTCCATACTACCCAAAGCAATTTACACATACAATGCAATTCCTATTAAAGTACCAATGGCATATTTCACAGACATAGAACAAACACTTCAAAAATGTATATTGAATCATAAATGACCCCAAATAGCTGCTGCAATTTTGAGAAAGAAGAGTAAAGTAGGAGGGATCACAATACCTGACACTAAACTATACTACAAGGCCACTGTACTCAAAACAGCCTGGTACTGGCATAAAAACAGGCACGGGGACCAATGGAACAGAACAGAGAGCCCAGAAATAAACCCAGGTCTCTATGGTCAATTAATACTTGACAAAGGAGGTAGCAACATAAAATGGAGTAAAAATAGCCTCTTCAACAAATGGTGTTGGGAGAACTGAACAGCCACGTGCAAAAAAAATGAAACTTGAGTACCAACTTACACCATATACAAAAATAAATTCAAGGTGGATAAAAGACTTAAATATAAAACGTGACACCATTAAAGTCCTAGAGGAGAATGTAGGTAGGAAAATCTCAGATATTTCACGCAGAAACTTTTTACTGACCTGTCCCCCAGAGCAAGGGACATAAAGGAAAGAATCAACAAATGGGACCTCATCAAAATGAAAAGCTTCTGCACAGCTAAAGAAAACAGTATCAAAATGAAAAGAGAACCAACTGTATGGGAAAACATATTTGCCAATGATACCTCAGACAAGGGTTTAATCTCCAAAATGTATAAAGAACTTACACAGCTCCACTCTAAGAAGAGAAGGAATCCAATTAAAATATGGGCAAAGGACTTGAACAGACACTTCTCCAAGGAGGACATACAGAAGATCCAAAGACACATGAAATGATGTTCAATATCGCTAGCTATCAGAGAGATGCACATTAAAACCACAATGAGATACCACTTCACACCAGACAGAATGGCCATCATAAACAAAGTAACAAACAAGTGTTGGAGAGGTTGTGGAGAAAAGGGGTCCCTAGTGCACTGCTGGTGTGACTGCAGACTGGTACAACCACTATGGAAAGCAGTATGGAACTTCCTCAGAAATCTAAAAATGGATCTGCCTTTTGACCCTGCAATTCCACTGCTGGGACTCTATCCTAAGAATACTAAAACACCAATCCAAAAGAACCTATGTATCCCAATGTTCACAGCAGCACAATTTACAATAGCTAGATGCTGGAAGCAACCAAGATGCCCCTCAGTAAATGAATGGATCAAAAAGCTATGGTACATTTACACAATGGAATCCTGTGCAGCAGAAAGAAAGAAGGAGCTCCTACCCTTTGCAACACCTTGGATGGAGCTGGAAAACATTATGCTATGAGAAACAAGCCAGGCAGTGAAAGACAAATACCATATGATCTCACCTTTAACAGGAACCTAAACAACGAAACAAAGAAACAAGCAAAATATAACCAAAGATTCTGAAATAGAGGCCAGGCTGACAGTGACCACAGGGGAGAGAAGAGGGAATTTCAGGGGACATTGGGAAGGGTACACGGGAACAAACTTAAAGGACCCATGGATAAAAACTAGGGGGAAGGTGGTAATGGGAGGGAAGTGGGGAGGGTTGGTAGAGGGGGCTGGATTGGAAGTAAAAGGGAGAAAACTGTATTTGAACAATCATAATATAAAATTTAAAAAATAAAGCAAAAAAATGATATTCACAATATCAAGGAACTTGATAAGTAGAAAAAAATCAACTACTCTCTTGTAGTATTATGAAGCCTATAACATGGAAAGGATACTTATTGTTGATACATTTATTAACCAACTCAAAAAATCTTTACTGAAATTTTTTACTTGCTCAGCACTGCATTAGATGCCAGGAATACAAAGGGGGATCCACACCCTGCTCTCAAAGAGTTTACCAACCAGAAAAGAAAACACAGAACAGGAATAATCAGGGTTAATTACATCTGCACTCTGGGAAAAAACTTTCAAGTACTGCTCATCTAAGTGGCTGTTATTTTACCACAAGAAAAAGGGATATGTTGCTGAAAAAATGTACAACTATCTCAGAAAGAAGTAAAACATGGTGGAGGTTAGAAAAATATTACTTTTGAATTGCAAGCAAATGGCATAATACAAAAGAGCTAATAAAGGAAGAGCTTCCATAAGCATTGTAAAGATCAGCCCAATAGAAAAACCGCAACAAAAACAGCTAAAATCCTAGAGGCATATTTACTGTAAACTCTGTACATCCTGTGCAAACTGCTAAATTAGACAGAAAGTGAGAAGTCACAAAAATAAGTACAAATGCTGTGATACCAAGAGCTGGTTTTTCTAGAACAGGTTAGGTCATGTTGTGGCTGAGGTGGGCTGTAGAAAGGGAACATGCCCAGAAGATCTCAGTGGGTTCAGAGTGGAATTTTCTTTTGTTTAGACATCAAGAATGTATTCATTCAGAAATATGGGAAGATTCTTTTACATAAAATTTCTTAGCTCATACATAATGTTTACACAAATTTGTATTGAGAGTTCAGGTATAATTACTGAAGCAATTTTGTTAGCATTATGATGTCCTTAGACAAGAAAAATCAGTGCAGGTAGCAGGGGAGAGCTCACACTGCCTCAGTAATCACCCTTTCCACTATGCAACTTCCATAACCAGGTCTCATTGGACATTACATGTTCATACAAAGATCTGTTTCCTTTTTCATGGAATATTACATACAAAAAACAGTGGGGAATAAAAAATGTGAGAAGATGCATTGTTGATATGATGGGTCCAACTGAAATAAATGATAAGTTTCTGGTTCACAATTTAGGCAGAATAAAGGAAAAGATTCTTTTACATAATGATTTTCCAGTGGTTTTATTTTATTTTTTTTTAATTTATGTGTGAAGTATACTACAATGCACATACTATCTTTGGATAAACTTTAGTGTTAAATAGCTATTTGTATGTTTTACTTTTTAAAATATTTTTTTATTCTTTATGCTGTTACAATTATCCCAATTTTTCCACCCAGCTTATCCCCTCTTCCATAGTCAGTCCCCATGTCCATGGGTCTTTCATATATGTTGTTTAACTAATTATTTCCCCTTCTTTCTTTTTTCTTAAAGATTTTATTTATTTTTAGAGAGGGAAGGGAAGGAGATAGAGAGAGAGAGAAAGATTGAGAGAGAGAGAGAGAGAGAGAGAGAGAGAGAGAGAGAGAGAGAAACATCATTGTGCAGTTGCTGGGGGCTGTGGCCTGTAACCCAGGCATGTACCCTGACTGGAATCAAACCTGTGACACTTTGGTTCACAGCCCGCGCTCAATCCACTGAGCTATGCCAGCCAGGGTTTTATTTCCTCTTCTTTCAATCATTCCCTTCCTCCTCCTTCAAATTTTATAGCTGTCAGTCTGTTCCACAGTTCTCTGTCTCTGGTTCTATTTTGCTTATTAATTTATTTTGTTCATTAGATTTCTCTTATGTGAGATCATATGGTATTTGTCTTTCACTGACTGGTTTATTTCATTTAGCACAATAGTCTCCAGTTCCATCCATGCTGTTGCAAAAGGTATGAATTTCTGCTTTCTTTCTATTGTGTAGTATTCCACTGTGTAGATGTAACACATTTTTTTCCTACCCATCTACTGATGGGCACTTAGGCTCTTTCCAAATCTTGGCTATTGTAAATAGCACTGCTATGAACATGGCAGTGTATACATTATTTCGAATGGGTGTTTTGTGATTCTTTGGGTATCTTCCCAGCAGTGGAATCACTGGATCAAAAGGTAGTTCCATTTTTAGATTTTTTAGGAAATTCCACACTGTTTTTACAGAGACTATAACAGTCTGCATTCCCACAAATAGTGCAGTAGGGTTCCCTTTTCTTGGTATCCTTTGCCAGTACTTTTTGTTTGTTGATTTATTAATGACCATTTTCGAAGGTGTGAGTGGATAACTGATTATGGTTTAATTTTCATCTCTCTGATAACTAGTGATGTTGAGCATTTTTTCATAAGCTTATAGGCCATCTGTATGTCCTCCTTGGGGAAGTGTCTATTCAGGTCTTTTTCCCATTTTTTAATTGGATTGTTTGTCTTTCTGGTGTTGAGTCATATAAGCTCTTTATGTATTTTGGAGATTAAACCCTTGTCTGATGCCATTCTTATCAACATACCAATGGTATATTTCACAGAACTAGAACAAGTATTCCAAAACTTTATATAGAACCAAAAAAAAAAGCCCCTCCACAAACAGCCTCAGCAATCTTGAGAAAGAAGAACAAAGTTGGAGGGATCACAATACCTGATATCAAACTATACTACAAGGCCAGTGTAATCAAAATAGTCGGGTACTGGCATAATAACAGACACATTGATCAATGGAACATAATAGAGTCCCATATCCTTATGGTCAATTAATCTTTGACTAAGGAGATAAGAACATACAATGGAGTGAAGACAGTCTCTTCAATAAATGGTGATGGGAGAACTGGACTGGTAGATGCAAAATGAAACTAGACCATCACCTTACACCATGTATCAGAATAAACTCAAAATGGTTAAAAGACAAATATGTCATAATACCATAAAAATTCTAGTGGAAACAGGCAGTAAAATTTCAGATATTTCATGTAATAATATTTTTGCCAATATTGCAAAATATTGCAAAATATTTCCCTAGGTGAAGGGAAATAAAGGAAAAAACAAACAAATGGGACTACATCAAAATGAGAAAACTTCTGCACAACTAAAGAAATCATCCTCCAAATGAAAAGGGTACTGACTGTATGGGAGAATACATTTGCCAATGATACCTCAGACAAGGGTTTAAATAGCTGGTTTTAAAAGCCAAGTGCGCTCTGCCCAGAACATAAGATGGCAGGACATGAAATGATATGCAGAGCTCAAAAAGGAAAGAACTCTTTAAAGAATTACTTCAAAAGTAGGCTGCAAAATAGGAGATGACTTGAATTAATTTCCCTGGTTGAGCAGATCTAGTGACCAGGAGGTTGTCAAGGCTTTCCTTTTTCCGAAGAGTGTTCTACTTTATAGCAACTATGTAAGGAAAACTGATAGATGAGTACAATGACTGGAGATTTTTACAAAGTTCAGGGCATATCTGGATACTTTAAGTGATACGATTTTTATTTATTTATTTTTATTTATTTATTCATTTTTAGAGAGTGGGGAAGAGAAGGAGAATGAGAGGGACAGAATTATCAATGTGTGGTTGCCTCTCGTGTGACCCATACTAGGGACCTGGCCCACAACCCAGGGTTGTGCTCTGAGTGGGCATCAAATTGGTGACCCTTTGGTTCACAGCCCACACTCAATCCTCTGAGCTATACCAGCCAGGGAAAATGATACGATTTTGAAAGATATGTTTTATTGAAAAGCTCTAAAGTGAAAACAGAAATGAATGAATTCTCTGATAGATAATACATAGTAATGACTAAGGTACCAAATCATACCAAAATATACAGCTTGGTTTAACTCTGCATTAAGTCATAAAAGGAATATTTTATGCTTTACCTAATTCTTTCAATATGGATAAGTGGATAATACATCTCTTTTCTTTTTACCCTATTGACCATGCCTAGTCAATTTTTCTTTTTTTCCTGATCTACTATTTCTTCATTATTGTTGTAATATCCATAATTCTAAATCAACTCAGTACTATTTTATGGTTTAAATAAAATATCTCTCTACTGTCAGTCTCCATGTATTCTAAATAAATTCTGTACATTCTTTAGGATAATATTATCAAATTCAGTTTTATATGTATCACTGTCCTGCTCCATTTTTAATGGTTTTGTCATATTTTACAATGTGACAATAACATTAAAAATGATGCAACCAACCTTTCTGACTTCATTATTTAATGATTACCTACATGCTCACTCCACTCCTAAATATTCTACTTGCTATCCCCCAAACATTCCCTTTCTTTTCCATGCCCATGCATCTATATTTTTTATTTTTTTTAAGATTTTATTTATTTATATTCAGAGAGAGGAGAAGGGAGGGAGAAAGAGTGGGAGAGAAACATTGATGTGGGAGAGGAATATCAATCAGTTGGTTGCCTCTCATACATCCCAAACTGGGAACCTGGCCATCTAGGTGTGTGTCCTGACAGGGAACCAAAGTGGTAACCTTTTGGTTCAGAGGCCCACATTCAATCCACTGAGCCACACCAGCCAGGGATATATGTCTATGTTCTCACTTGCCTTTTAGACACAACCTATATTTGCAATAAATATTAACAACTCAGTTTAAATCTTCCCATTTATTATTCTCTTACTTAAATTATTCAAGTAGTTTGCAAGATTGGTTACATAAATATGATTTACTGGAATATTAATTTCTTGACATTTTCTTAATAGCACACAATCCAAAAATGTAAGAATTTTTCCAGTGTTTTGTTTTTTCATTCTATGGCTCTTCATCTTGGGAAAAAAAGGAAACAATGATTTTTAACTGAACCTAGTCCTTATAATTTGAGACCTGGATTCTAATCAGATCAGTATTTGCTCTATTGCATTGGAAAAGAGACAGTATCTTAGTGTGATATTTAAAAACTAGAATAATTATTGTTTGTTTATTCATTCAAAATAAATATGTTGATATTTATTCTGTACTCAGTTGGTAGTCAAGAGCAGTGAGACCATGAACATAATTCACTGTATCTACAAAGTTTCCATAGGGTAGGAGGAAGATGGCATGTCAACAGATGAATAAAGGATAGTGGATGTGTAGTATTACAGACATATGACTAGAATACTGTGAACACAAAGAACAAGATAAATAACAGTGCCTGGTGGAGAGTAGAGTGCCTTTGTTTATATTTTAAATAGTAATAAAGATGAGCCTTCTTTGGTGAATTTAAAATTCTGGTTGAAGCACTCAAGAGTGACCCATTATATTTCCACCTAAAACTCTTCTCTATATAATATTTCACCATCTAATATCATACTATGCATACAATGCCATTAATCTCATAGTGAAGACTTAATAAAAGTTAATTACAATAATAAATGTATAAACAAGTATATACTTTTAAATGCCTTAACATATTTTTCTATGAAATTTGGATCCTTGCATTGATGTGCTATTAAGTTCAGGGAATGACAAATTTTATGATTTGCCATTTTAGCATGTGGAAAACTAAGAAACAAAGAAATGAAATAACTTGCTCAAGATTACAGATATTGGACATATAGCATAAATTACTTTAACATGTTTTCCAAGTTAGAAGCCCTTGAAACACAGGTCCAGATATCTCATATTCTAACTTAACACAAGATACATATAGCTAAACCATATCCTGAAAAACAAAACATTGTTTTCCTGTCTCTATTCACAAAATTATCTTTTTATACTCTTAACATTGGTTGATTTTTAAAATATTAAGCTAACCTAGCATTTGTGGAGAAAACTATTTTAATCATGATATATATATATTTAAAATATCATTAGTTTCAATTAGCTAACATGTATTTGGTGTTTTTTGTATGAGAAAATTTTCACTATATTCATGAGAATTATTCACCTGTAATTTTTCTATATGGTAATTCTCTAGTCAGATTTTCTGTCAAGACTATGCATTGGATTCTACATATGAGTGAAGTCATATGTTTCTTCTCCTTTTCCATCTGACTCACTTCACTTAGCATGGCACTCTCAAGATCCATCCATATTGTGGGATGTAAAACAGAAAGCAGCAAACCAAACCAACCAATCAACCAAACTCATGGACACAACAACAGGATGTTGGTTGTTTGAGAGGAAGGTAGATGAAAAGATGAAGAGAGTAAAAGGTGTTAAATACATGCTAATGGAGGGAGAGTGAACTTTTGATGTATGTGATATACAACTGATATATTATAGAATTGTATAACTGAAACTTATGTAATGTTATTTATCTTTGTTATCCCATTAGAAAATGTTACACATTGGAATGGTATTATTTTTGTATCTTCTGAATACAAAACTTATAACTTAAAAATACATAAAATTTATCAGTGAATCTATACAGACCTACAGCTTCCTTTGGGAAAAGGTTTTTATTTATGTATTCAATCACTTTAAAAGATAGAGGATTTTACAGATTATTTATTTGTTCCTGTGTTAATTTGAATACACTTATTTTTCTAGGAAATAATCCATTTCATCTAAATTGACAAATTTGCTGTCACAAAATTTCTCATATAATTGCATTATCTTTTTAATGCCTATAAATTCATATAAATACCCTCTTTTCACATTCATGACACTGGTATTTATATTTCCTTCTTTTTTTCATCCATCCTTTCAGTCATGCATCAGTTTTATTCATCTTCTCATAGAGCAACCATTTTTTTCTATAACATATTGTCTTAGTTGTGGATTACCCAGACTTTGATACAAGGTTTCAAGTGTTAGTAGTTTATTTAGATGATGAACTAACTACCAGCACAGGAGCAGAAAAGTGAAAGGAAGATAGTCCAACAATTATCTGTTTATTTACCTGTGTGTGAGACAGATTAATACCACTGGAAACACTTTGGGAACTAGTGTAAAACATGTTCCTTATATTTGTTCCTGTCACTTTACCAAGAAGTGAGAGAACTGTAAAATATATACATAAATTTCCATCATTTCATTGGTTTTTGGTTGAGAGCTTGTGAAAAATTGTTTAATAATTTCTTCATATGTATGTTACCATTCAAAAACTTTTTCAAATGTTAATAGTAGTTATTTTTCCATAGTGGATATAAGAGCTTATTATTTTCTAATTTTTATATAAAACCAAAATTTTCTGTTATACAATTTTAGCAAAGATTATTAACTGAATAACATGTATCTCTGACACTCATTGACATGAGAAATGTAGGTTAGTTGCATTTGTGTTCATTCGTATATGTCAATCCATACAGAAGCAAATCTAATACACATTCCAGCTTGTGTTTATCCATGTGGATTTAGGCATCCTTTGGGGACTTCTGGTTCTTTTCTTGTGTCAAGAAACATAAACTTCCTGAACTGAAATGTATAGATAAATAATAAAGTAGAGGGCACTATCATCTTCTGAGTTTCCCAACATGCTGTCAAAGTAACCCAAAGAAATATTAGTGTCTCATAACTACACAGCAGTGGAAAATGACATGCCAAATCCCAAATCAACTAAGCGAGCTATCTAATAACTATTAATGTCTAGGCTATTTATTTTATTTTTTTCCAATTGTCAGAATTCTATATGAATTATTTGTTTTCTTGAATTCCCATTTATTTCAATGCACAGTGGGCTAGAATTTTCCCCAAGTTCCTTTGTTTGAATTTTTTCTGTATTTACCTTGCTGTCCTCCTCTCTTCATCGAGGTCATTATTGAAATATACATTGTTTTAAGTCCAGGTAGGAATATTTTTCTCAGTGGATTAAAATTAAGTCTGTAGATGAAAGCAGTAAGTTTAGTATGAAATCATTGTCTCTCTGTAATTTAATTACCTGATATATTTTAGATCTATTTTACCTGCTTTGTAGTAGTTTTAAATAATATTATTCAACTTGAGTATCTAACACAAAAGCACCTTTTTGATCAGATAATTATTATTTTTTTGAGAATAGAAATTCTTGCAAAATATTAAGTTGCTAGTATTATATTCCCAATATTTTGACCTAACAGGAAGAATTGGATTATAAATTGAGGTAAAAGAGAGCAATTTTAAATTCAGATAACATTTTTGCCAGAAAATTTGATTCATAAATACCACTTTTGATGTCTATGACCATCTTCAATGAAAAGTCAATTCCACTCATTATAGATAAATATAAAAAATCCAAATTTCCTAAATTACAAGAGTCATATAATAAAATTTTTATGCTCTTTTTGCCAATGGACAACAATAGTTTTAAGCATGCTTTCACTTTATTTGTTAGAAAACAGTGTAGATATAGTTTTCCCAGATGCCCTTTTATACTCCCTCTGAAAGGACATTTACTTTTGCCTTCCATTCAAGGAATATTCCTTGATACCTAATCACAAGCTCTGGTTACCTTAATATATTTTTTACTTAGTTTTTGTAGAAGCTGCACTACTACAATTCAAATGAAGTTTACTTTACACTTATATTATCTTAGGGTATGTGAACAAAACCCAAGAAACTATTAGTCAGTATTTATTGGCTCCTCCTGTCTTTCTGCACTCCATGAAAAGTCTGTTACAAATATAAGGAAGAGGTAATATAGGCTACACTAGATTTAGAGAGGTGATACATAATTTAAATAAAGAAAGCTGTATTTTGTGGATTTATTCATAAATATTTGCACTTATCATCATGTTCAGCAACAATCTCAAGAGAGGTAAACCCATAGCAAAGCACTTACCTTCTGGTCCCTGATTATTTAGAAACAGATTTCAGCCATTAGCACCAAGCTAGTATAAATAAATTTGCCAAAATCACATTAGTGTAATTATTACAAAAGCAATTTTTACTTTTTTCATACAGTTGAGATTCTTTGAAGGAGTTAATAAAATGCATAGGGTGTTTGGAATTAAGACAAAGGCTGTAATTAACTTAGATTTTGAGTGGCATTTGTTGAGTCTCTCTCAACAGGCTACCAAAGAAACCTGATAACTCTGGAGTAAAATTTCCTAATAAATTATAAAAGTAATTAAGGAATGTGAGGAATATACATAAATGACCAAATCTGGGCAGCTTGGAAAGCTAATACCAAGTCTCATAAAGTATCACATGTACCAGGATTAGACTTATCAAATTTATTTATTAAGATTGAGCAGAGAGAAGTGTGCATAAGAAAATGGCAACCATGGTAAATATATTGTACATATTTTAGAAAATAGGAGAAAATTGGAATTCTTCATAAAATATTTATTGAGTGATGATCATGTTTCAGGCACAAAAGAAGATAATGATACAAAGACTAAAGACAAATGGGTTTTGACATCAAAGAATTCAGAGTTTATATGGGTAAATTTTAATAATAAGTATTATAATAAAAGGGTGCACAGACAGCTGTTGAATCTCAGAACAACAGAATTTGATTTTGCCTGAAGGGAGGTTACGTGAAAGTGCTTCCTGAACACATGAATTTACTCTTAACATGTGAGTAGAAGGCAGTCAAATGAAGAAGTAGAAGAGAAGGAGGGATTATTTCAAGCAGAGTTTTTAGGGTGAGCACAGACAGAGAGAAGTGAAATTAAGCCTTTAGATGAAGGCCATAAGGTTGGTGTACAATCACTGTCTCCCTGTAATTTAATTACCTAATACCTTTTTAGCTCTGTTTAACCAGCATTGCAGTAATTTTACATTATTTATTTTTAATTATATTTTATTGTTTATGTTATTACAGTTGTTCCACATTTCTCCCCTTTCCTCTCTCCAACTGGCCCCTCCTTCTCTCAGGCAATACTCACACCATTGTCCATGTTTATGGGTCATGTACATATTTTCTTTAGCTACTATATTCTCCATGCTGTATTTTACATCCCCATCACTATTCTGTAACTACCAATTTGCACTCCTTAATCTCTTTACCTTTCTCTTATCCCCTTGATCCCCCTACCATCTGGCAATAGTCAAAACATTCTCTACATCTATGATTCTGTCTTTTTCTGCTTGTTTATTTTGTTTTTAAGATCAATTATTGATACATATGTATTTATTGCCATTCATATTTTTTATCTTCTTATTCTTCTTAAAGAAGTCCCCTTTAATATTTCAAATAATACTGGTTTAGTAGTGATGAACTCCTGCAGCTTTTTCTTGTCTGGGAATCTCTTTATCTGTCCTTTGATTCTAAATGATAGCTTTGCTGGGTAGAATAATCTTGGTTATAAATCCTTGCTTTTCCTCACTTTGACTATTTCTTGACAATCTCTTGTAGCCTACAAAGTATCTCTTGAGAAATCATCTGACCATCTAATGGGAACTTCTTCGTAGCTATATAACTGTTTTTCTCTTGCTACTTTTAAGATTCTCTCTTTGTCTTTAATCTTTTGCACTTTAACTATGATGTATCTTTGTGTAGGTCTTTTTGGGTTCATCTTATTTGGGACCCTCTGCATTTCCTGGACTTTCATGTCTATTTACTTCACCAAGTTAAGGAAGTTTTCTGTCATTATTTTTTCAAATAAGTTTTCAATTTCTTGCTCTCTGTCTTTTCCTTCTGGCTCCCCATGCAAATGTTGGTATGTTTGAAGTTGTCCCATAGTTTCCTTACACTATCCTAATTGTTTTCAGATGTTTTTTTCTTCTTGCTGTTTTGATTGGGTGTGTTTTTGCTTCCTTATATTCCAAATCACTGATTTGATTCTCAGCTTCATCCACTCCAGTATTGATTCCCTGTAAATTGTTCTTTATCTCAATTAGTGTTTCATTTCAGACTGGTCCACTTTCAATGCTGTTGAGGCCCTCACTAAGTTCATTGAGTATCCTTATAACCAGTGCTTTGAACTCTGCATCTGGTAGATTGCTTGTTGCCATTGTGTTTGGTTCTTTATCTGGACTTTTATTCTGTTCTTTCATTTGGTCCAGGTTTCTTTTTTCTTTTTTTAAGATTTTATTTATTTATTTTTTAGAGAGGGAAGGGAGGGAGAAAGAGAGAGAGAGAGAAATATCAATGTGCAGTTGCTGTGAGTCATGGCCTGCAACCCAGGCATGTACCCTGACTGGGAATCAAACCTGTGACTGGTCCAGGTTTCTTTATCTCCTCATTTTAGCAGCCTCCCTGTCTTTGTTTCTATATATTAGGTAGAGCTGCTATGTCTCCAGGCTTGGTAGAGTGGCCTAATGTAGTAAGTGTCCTGTAGGGTCCAGTGGCACAGTGTCCCCTATTACCCAAGCCAGGTACTTGAAGGGTGCCCACTGTGTGGGCTGTGTACACCCTCCTCTTGTAGTTGGGTCATGATTGCTAACAGCACGTCCAAGGTCAGTCACCACCTGTGTGATGTCTGGGGCTACCTGGCTTGAGCAATCTGCAGACATCTTTTGCTTGTTCTGGGCTTGGAGGTGTCCAGAAAAAGTCAAACTGTGAACAAAGGCTGGCTGCTGCTAGTACTGAGCTTGGGGCCACTTAGCTAGAGGTATGGGGCTTGGGGGCTTGCTGAGGCCAGCTGTTGTATGTTTGAGATAATTTAGGAAAATCTGAAGCATGAGCCAAACGAGGCTTCGATATGGATAAGCCACTGTAAATAGCTGGGATGGGCCTGAATGTTGGGTGGGTCAAATTCTCAGGGAATCACTGGAGTTGGGCAAACAGTGTGAGCCAGGTAGATAGAATTCCAGATATCACACCTGCCTACTGGCTCTGTAGTTCTGTTGCGGGAGGGCTCAGAAAAGAAACAGTGGCTTCTGTCAACACTTCTATCTGGGAGAAAATTACCCCCAGCTCTGCCTGTGATGCCAGACAATTCAGTTCCTCTCTGTGTGTCTCTGGTGCCTTTCAATCTGCTGTTCCTAATTGGAGCTCAGAGGGAGTCACTCCAAGTAAGTCCATATATTGGCCTTTTAAAAGAAACTGCCTGGGATTCCAGAACCTTCTGTCTTCTACAGACTCAGCGCCCACTGGTTTTTACAGACAGAAGTTAGGGGGACTTTTCCTGGCACTGGAACCCTGGGCTGGGATATCTGGTATTGGCTGAATGCTCTTGCTCCTAAGATATCCTTTCCAATTTTTATCTGCTGCATGTTGGTTTGGGACCAGCCCTTTTTTGTCTCCACCCCTCCTACCAGTCTTGATGTGGTTTCTTCCTTAACTCCATAGTTGTAGGACTTCCATTCAGCTAAATTTCTGGTAGTTCTGAAAGATGGTTGTTCTTTAGCCTAGTTGTAATTTTGGTGTGATTATGTGAGATGAGCTCTGTTTACCTATGCTGCCATTTTGACCTGAAGTCTACAGTAATTTTAAATAATATTATTCAACTTGAGTATCTAACAAAGAAGTACTCTCTTCTTTGATTAGATTATCTTTTTTGAGAACAGTGATACTTGAAAATGCTAAGTTGCTAATATATGCAATTTTTCAGTGTTGCAACTAAAGTATTTATGAATAAAGGCCAAACTTGTGGGCAAGGGTCAGTTTATGGAAAATGTTTTGTTCTAAACAAAGGACCTGTATTTTACCTTATAGAAAATAAGGCTCAACTGAACATTTTAACAAATGATCAGAGTTTCCTACTGGAATGATCAATTTGCCCATAGAGCAGGACAAGAGGAGGGCAAATCAGTTTAGGAGGCTATTACAATGGTTTGGGTATAAATAAAGGCTTATAGAGAGAACTGAGATGTAAGACTTATGGGTTTAAGAATTATTAAGAAATTAGCATCATCAGATATTGATTTGGGTATGGGAATTGAGAGAGTAAATACAAGAAGTCCATGATATTTTTCAGGAGGAGAAATGTGTGTTCAAAGGTAAGAGAGAGTTCTATCACTGGACCTGCTAGCCTTTGAGAAGGGTTAGTGATCAAGGTTTGGTAAGCTACCTTGGAGAGTCTAGCCCTATTCCTGCTCTTGAGAAGTACAGAAAGAAATAATGATGCCTTTGAGGACTATACTTTGAGGACTGTATTATTGAAACAAGGTTTATTTTTGGTTCTAAGATGTATTGTGCCTAGTAAAATAATTTCTCACATTGAAAATAAGTAATTGATTCTCAAAGTCAACAGTCTATCTTACTTTTGACACTCAGGTATAGTTCAAGACAAGATAAACTTCTTGTGCAGATGAATATTGACTGGTTTTGAAAAATAATGCAAAATTGTAGGACATTTTGTCTAATTTTATGAACTCTTCTTTTGCCCTATCAATCATGATCCACAGTGGTATGTAAAGTCATTCATATATAATGTATCTATGAGGAGACAAATTATAATAGGCTTCTAAAATCTGAGGTCTCTGAGGGAATGATGTATATCTTATGCATCCTTTATACAGAGTACCTCATATAGAGTTTAGTATATAGTAGGAACACAAATTTTGGAAGTTAGATTTAATTGAATGACATTAAAATAAAGGTATTTTACTAATTATGTTCACAGATGAAATGAAAAATGTGTTAAAAAGCATTTTAGTACAATATCTTGATGCTTAAAATTATTACTTAAATTGGTCATAAAGCAATTACTGGGTTAAAGCAAGAAATATTTTTTGAACAGTACTATAGAATAAGGATAAGAGGATTAGTTCATAAAAAAACACTTTTTATGTACCAGCCTAGAAGGACCATAGGTCCTAATTATCAAGGAGACAACTGTTGTATTCATATCTCTCTCACAATTATTCTGAGACTTAAAGTTGATAAATTCTATTCTGCTTGGCCACAATTGGCTTTACCCTCATTGGCTCCTTTTCCTCTTGTGGAATTTATATGTTCCTGCCCATCATGTTGGATCTTGTTCTACCCCCATTTTTTCTTAAAGCTCTGCAGAATGCACACATATCTCAAATATATTTTCTACAGGAAAGAAAACTAACATTTATTGTGCACCCAATGTGTAGCAAAAAATATGTCAGATATTTTACATAAATTTCTTTAGTATTCAAAATGTTCTATAGGGTAACTGGTGTTATTGTTATTCTTTCTATACAGGTGAAAATCAATGCTTGAAGAAGTTAAATAACTTCCACAGATTTCATGAATATAGCAGATCAACCTGGGTCTCCAGGCATCAAAAGCAATGGGCTTTCCACTGAATCACCTTTTCTTGATTTTTTAAATTCTATTTTTATATTTTATTTATGTATTTATTTAATTGTTGAAACTATCACTATTACGATGTACTCCATTTTCCCCCTCCTTTGCCCCCTTCCACCCAGCCCCCTTCCCATATACCCTGGCCATCGCCATATTGTTGTCTGTGCCCATGGGCTTTGCATATAGGCATATATGCTTTTTGGCTAATTTCTTCCAGTCCCTCCAACAGCCCTCTCCCTTCTGTGACCAAGTCTGTTCCATGTATCTATGCCTCTGGTTTTATTTTGTTTGTCAGTTTATTTGGTTCATTAGACTCAACATATGAGTAATGTTACATGGTATTTGTTTTCTCTAACTCGTTTATTCTGGTTAGCATAGTAATCTCCAGGTTCATCTATGCTGTCACAAAGGGTAAGAGTTCCTTCTTTTTTATAGCTATGAGTATTCCATTGTGTAAATGTACCACAGAATTTTTATCCTCTCCTGTAAGAATCAGCACTTGGGCTATTTCCAAATCTTGGTTATTGTAAATAATGCTGCTGTGAACATAGGGGTGCATATATTCTTTCTGATTGCTGTTTCGGGATTCTTAGGGTATACTCCCAGAAGTGGGATCACTGGGTCAAATCAAAGTTCTGTTTTTAGTTTTTGAGGAAACTCCATGGTGTTTTTGCACAGTAGCAGGCCCAGTTTGCATTCTCACCAGCAGTACACTAGGGTTTCCTTTTCTCCACATCCTCACCAGCACTGTTTGGTGATTTGTTGATGGTAGTTACTCTGGTGGGTGTTAGATGATACTTCATTCTCCAAAGAGGACGTACAAATGGCCAATAGACATATGAACAAATGTTCAACATCACTAATCATCAGAGAGATTCAAATTAATATCTACAGAATCTTATTGTCTAACAAATCTATATTTGAGGAACTTTCGCATCCACCATGTGTTAGACTCTAAAT
The DNA here is from genome assembly GCF_019186645.2 of Phyllostomus hastatus. Taxonomy (NCBI): domain Eukaryota; kingdom Metazoa; phylum Chordata; class Mammalia; order Chiroptera; family Phyllostomidae; genus Phyllostomus; species Phyllostomus hastatus. Next base: position 9,150,987 of record NW_025333857.1, read on the forward strand.
AAATGGGTCACTCTGATGCAATCACCATGTTTTTAGATTTAAATGCCAGACTACCTATTCAATACCTCACTTGTTTCCATTTCTCTTATCCCTGAATCTGTGTTATTATTATATTCTTTGATCATCACTTCAACTGTTCATCTTCAAGTCTCTCCTGGTTTGCGTGTCTGCTATCTTCCTAGCTGCAGTTTCTTCTAGTCTGCTGAACTCTTTAACCAACTTCATGGTTTTTGAGTCCTTCTTTTCTATTTGCTGCCCTTACTGGTAGTCACTTCCCACACTCAGTCAGCCAGCCTAAACTAAATAATATAATAAGATCATTCTCTCTCATCGTTAGCCTTACTTTTCTACTGGGCCACCTCTGCCTCCAGACTACACACCAGACACTCTAAAGTACATGAAGTTCCACAAAAATAACACATTATTTCATCCCGCTGTGCTTTTATTCATGCTACTGTCTTTACTTGGGATCTTCCCATCCTACCCTATGGAGAACACCTGTCCATCATTCAACATTCATCTCAGATGAAAAGTCCTTTAAAACATAAAACACTTCTAGAGGATAAAATATTATATTCAAGCCACTGATTATAGGGCATATAAATTCTTAGTTAAATGTATGACCTGTCTTAGTCAAAGCTTGAAACCAGAGATATAATAAGAAGATACAGAAAGGGCATCTAATTTTTCAAAACAATGGCTCTGCTTTCAACTGACTACAGCCTCCACATCACTGCCAATTAGGTGAAGGAGCTCTGTGGTGGTTTGTACTTTCTCTGTCCCATCAGATGATTTGATAGCTAGGGTTTATTCTCTCAGTACTACCTCTGCTGACCCAATTTCTAGTAAATTAGGGAAGAATAATTTTAGGATCTTTTGTCCTCTTGTATGTCCCAGTACTCATCTCTCTCTGTTTGCTTTGATTTTAATGAAAGTATCATCATGCAACAAAAAATATGTAACAATAAGCCTAATTTCTTCTTTTTAAAGAAAAATAAAATGAAAATACTGAAAATGCCCTGGGTATCCATGAAACTGTACATTGGAAGGCTCAAGATGCTGTGCTAGCAGTGACAAGTGCAATTTATCCAGGGCTACAGCTTCTTTTGAAAAGCAAGCACCCAGCTGACACACTTGGTATCATTTTAGATGTGACTGGGGTTCCTCTCCAGTTTTAAATTCTTTTAAAAATCCTAGCCAAGGGTGATAAACTGATTCTAATTTAGCTTCTTCTTTAAACAGAATCTAAGCTCAGAAATGAAGCCAGCCACGCCTTTGAAGTGTTGTTGAACATGGCAACTAAGTGGGGGGTTGGAAGAAGCAGAGAAAGAGAGCTGAATTTTAAAAGAACCACAGGATTTGGGTTGCATTTGCTCAGCCTCTGGGTTGTTCAGCGAAGGAAAAAGTATCATTAAAAATAGTGGGGGACACACACACTTTAAACAACATGTGTCCTGGGATTTTTCATAGCCAGGCTAAGCACTTTAGATTTAGTCCAGGTTCTACATTGAAAATAGATAGGTCCAGAAATGATCAGTTCTTATGACTCATATAAGGCATTGATTTTTTTAAAGGGTGTTATTACCACATACTCAAGTTACTTATGGTTTATCTTTTAGAGTAACTTCCTAGAAACTAGATCTATCTAAACTTCTAAGTGATTTTACGGTGTTGTCCAAAGGCTTCTATCTAATACATTCCCCAGAAACATCTTCTGACAATGTAGAAAGCCTAACACTGAAAATTATTTCAGGAAGTTGAGACTTGGCATATTCAGGATTGCTTTTAAAATGAATATATCTCTGGGAGAAATAATAGTAAACCTTTAACACATTATAATGACCTTGTTAGAGATTAGAAAGCAATGACTTGACAAAAGGTTCAGAAGGACTAGGAGAGAGGGCAGGTAAATTTTGATTTGTGAGATGAGGGAAAGAAGATTGATGAGCTAAAGGATGATATAGTACCACAGGAGTTTCATAGATGGAGCAGGAGATATCAGGATACCACAGAGGAGTCTGCAATGTGAGAATTCTTGTGAATATTTGTGTGGTCATAAATACCAGAAAAAGATAGACTGGAAAAATGAAACATCAGCTGAAACAAGTTAGTTGTGACTCAGTATGCAAAAATTCCTTGTTATGGGTCTGGGGACACAGGCTTTGTTATATAACCCATTAGGCTCTCAGTTTTCCCACTCTATAGAACCAGAGCATTAGACAGTTGTATTAGATGATGTTTAAAGTACTTTTTGCATGTTGCCCTCTTAGCACAGTAGACAGTGTGTCAGTCTCATAAAGTACCTTTTTGGTTAAAAACATAGTTGTGTAATAATAATAATATATTTTTATGATAATTTATTTTTGTCTTGTTTTTTTTGTGTTTTTATTTTTCTCTCTTTTTTATTGTTATTTAAGTACAGTTGTCTCCATTTCTTCACCAACCACTCCCTCCCACTCCAGCCATCCCTACTTCTCACCCTTGATCCTTGCCCCCTTTGGCTTTGTTTATGTGTCCTATAATTATATATGTTCCTTGACAACACTTCCCCCCTTCCCCCCCATTTCCCCTCCCCGCTCCCCTCTAGTTACTATCAGTTTGTTCTTAACTTCAATGTCTCTGATTATATTTGCTTGCTTGTTTGTTTTGTTGATTAGGTTCCACTTATAGGTGAGATCATATGGTATTTGTCCTTCACTGCCTGGCTTATGTAGATTAATATCTAACTAAATAAATATATAATATGCATTTAATTTAAAAGGTGCTTTAATCATGATCTAGTCCAAAGTATATCTAATATATGTGTGTATATGCATATATGTGTGTGTATATATAGTGTGTGTATACATATGTGTATGTATGTATATACATAAGTGTATGTGTTATATATCTCAGTTTACAGTTTTATGTCTCTTCAAAAAGCTTCAGACAAAAGCTCATTAAATGAATATTGAATTGAGAATAAGGAATAGCTCATTCCACTCCCAGATCTAATGGTACCTTGCTAGTAAAGTCGTTTACCAGTTCTTGCCCTTAGTGCTCTCCTCAAAAAAAGACAGAATTAGATTCAAGGACTCTTAAACTCCCTTTCATTTGTAATCAATCATGGAGAGATGTATTATCTCACAGTGTCTGTAGATAAGAGTTCTAGGTGCAGCTTAGCTTGGTTCCCTGATTCAGGGTCTTGCCAGGCTGCAAACTAGAAATCTTTCAGAGGCTCATCTGGGGAAATGTACACTTCCAACCTCTCTTAAATAATTGTCACTGTCAGGATTCATTTCCTTGTGGTTGTAGAACTAATGGTCATGGTCCTCTATTTTTTTGTTAGATTTTAATTTTTTTTCTTTTTTTTTCTTTTTTTTTGTTGAATTTATGGGGGTGACATTGGTTAATGAAATTACATAGATTTAGAGTAAAATTCTATAACATACCATCTGTATATTGTATCACATGTTCATTACCCCAAGTCCAGCCTCCTTCCATCACCATTTATCCCCCCATACCTTCTTCTATCTCCTCCTGACCCCTATTCCCACTGGTAAACACCATATTGTTGTCTATACCTATGAAGTTTTTTTTTTTTTTCCTGGCTGTTGACTGGACTGATCTCTTGCTCTCTTATCCTAGAAGCTACCCACAGTTCCTTGTCTCATGACTCTCTCTGAGACTCCCTCTGATAACATGGTGGCTTACCTTCTCAAGCCCAGCAACATAGTCTTCTCCGACTTCAGGAAGCTTCCAGTCCCATTTTTGAGAGCTTTCAACTGATTAAGTCATGCCTACCTAAGATCATCTCCCTTTTGATTAATTCCAAATCAACTGATTTAGGACCTAAAGACGTCTGCAAAATTCCTTCACCTTTGCCATGACCTCTTGGCTAGGAGCAAGCCAAAGTTCCTGTCTATACTCAACAGGAGAGAAGTAGACATAGGTGCACACACAAGGAGCTGGGAAATTGGGCCTTGTCTAGTCATCTGAGGGTTGACCTGCCATAAGAAGTATTTATTTTTCATTTGATTGTCAGTTGAGCATTTGTTATTCATATTTTAGCAAGCAGTTCTGTTGCCTTTTAGGGGAAAATAACCATAATTTTCTTATCCCATATAGCATTAAATGTTACATTTGAGCCTTAGTAGAGAAATGACAGGTGATCTTTGCTTTCTCCTCCAGTTCATAAGGTTTTAGAAGTAACTGAAGTATACAACAGAAAAAACTGTATCCTTTAAATATTATACTTTTTCCATCCTTATTATAAATGTTTCATTTTGTATAAAGTGTTTATCTTTCAAAGTGTCTTTCATAAGTATATTCACATGATTACCATCAATAGTTTTTCTATATGTTAAGTATAAAAGGAACAATAATATTTCATCCTGATTTAAATATATATATATATTTATGTGTGTGTATATATATATATATACATATATATAAATTGGTGTATATTTTAGTGTAAGTGTCTGTGTGTATGATTAGGTAGCTTCCTGTGTTCCAAGCATAGTGTTAAATGCTTAGTGTACTAGGACATCAAATGCACACAATAAGCATTTCAGCTAAGCAATGCTATAACAAATTTTAAAGACAAGGAAACTCATGCTTATATGGCTTAAGTAACTTGTCCAGGGTTATACTGGGTCAAGATATGGATATACTCTGGATTCAAGTTCAGGACTATATGATTATAGGTAGCACCTGCATTCTTTTTATTATACTATAGTAAGTTGTAAGGCATATATTATTTTCTTCATTTTATGAAGAAGAAAATTGAGCTATTTGTCCAAGATTAAAATGTCCTTTTCACTTGCTTGTGGGCTACTTCAAGACAGGAATTCTGTCTTGGTGACTTTTGCATCCTCATCTTAGCACATAATGGTCAACATAAGCAGAATGACAAGTTGATCAAGGTCAAGACTTTAAATCCATCTCTGCTACTTTTGAGATATTTGAATTTTCCTCTTCCAATCAGCTTCTTCCCAGACCTAGACCTTAATGTAATAAATGGTTACCTTGAACAATCTGTAATTTATCCTGTGAATCAGAATTCAAATCTTTTTAATATACTTGCTTTGCAATGTTGTGAAAGAAATTAATAAGTTTTGGAAAGGGGATTTTCTGGGGAAATAAATTATTTTGTGAGCACTTTTGTAAGCACATTAACTCCTTGAGCCTGCATGAATAGTGCTTCAACCAAGCCAATGGTGGCCTACTGCCCTTTATTTTAATGAATTTCCCAAAGATGCTTTACTTACCTCATCTGGCAAGATTATTTGGTGAAATGATTTGATACACTCAGAGGAAGAATTGATAAAAATGCAAAGCAATTAAAATGTAAGAAAACATTGTGGACTAAAGGAAGTGACCTTTCATGAAGTTCAAGTTCTTCTCTGAGATAATTCCACTATTAATCTAAGATTGTTCCACACATGACTAAGAGCAAAACACTGACCTATTGCTGAAGGCATGCAATGTTATTACCTTGAATATAAGATTAAAAAATGGTCATTTTATTAAGTTTTTTATTTTTAAGTATCTGTTATAGCTGAGGTAGCTATTCATTCTCAAGTGGGAATTAAGGGATTCAATGTACTAGCAGTTAAAAGCAACATCCTAATGTCAAATTTACAATGAGAGAATTTTTTATTAGCTTTCACATTCCAGTAGTCAGAACTAACTAGTAAGATGCTTTTGCTAAACTTTCAGCAAACCAAAAGCTTTCTCTTTCTTTTCAAGATCCTAAGCACTATGTATTTGTCTTATTAGAATTATAGCACACATCCCAGCTGCTGCTCATACCTCCTGGCCCAGACCTAATGCTGGTCCTCTCCCCATTACAGTAATGTTAAAACTATGTCATAATACTTTCTGCATCTTCAATGCAAATCACTTTTATTGTGAAATCTTATCAAAATTAGCCAATATCTTTGGTCTTAGGACATACATGAAGCCCTTCAGCATACAAGTTTCCTACACATTATTATTTAGCAACAAATATGTCCACTTTTACCTGCTCTCACCCTTTTTAATAGATACTGAAATGGAAGAATATATCATCAGTGCTAGGGAATAAACACTCAATGAGAAGGAGGTCAGTCAGTATAATCATGTGCTACTTTATAGATGAGAAAGCCAAGGTAAAGAGAAACAGTGACTTTCCCAATGTCAAACACATCAGCAAAAGGACAACTTGAAATTCCAAGTCCAAGAATGCCATCAAATTGTTTAATGTGCTGAGCCAAACTGCTTCTCTTTAATTTCTAAAATGAGTTATTTGCATACATCTGTAAATACAACAGTAGTTGAGTTAGAACCTGCTGAGTTTTAATGGGGCAGATTTTTAACATGATTGTGATGCTAGATATATTGGTCCATCCTCATTAGAAGAAACACTTCATATTAACTATCAAAACTTGCATTCTAATGAAGTGTTCTAACTCTTAGAATCCACACATTTCCAAGAATATATACCAGAGACCACCAAATGGTGAGAAGAGAGGAATAAAAGAGGAGATGAGTAAAATGAATAAAAGATCACGTTTTCCTTTTTCTTCCCATTTTTTTGAGTTTATTGGAATGATGCTGGTTAACAAAATTATGCAATTTTCAGGTGCACACTTCACAGAGCATCATCTGTACACTGTATTTTGTGTTCATCACCCTAAATCAAGTCTCTTTGCATCACCATTTATCCTCCCATATCCTCTTCCAACTCCCCTGACACTCCTTCCCCAAACTCCTCACCCTTGGAAATCCCCACACTGTTGTCCATGTCTATAAGTTTTCTATCTCTTTTTTCTTTTTTTCTCAAACACATCTTCTTATACCCTGTCAATGAGAGAAACTTTTAAAGCTTTAAAGAATTTCCCATCATATTTCCTGTGATGAAAATCTCCTATGCTAAAAAAATTTGAACACTACATATGCATATTGATGTACACTATCTTTTACATTTTATGCAGACATCTTAACACTTGAATATCATTTACATGAATCTAGAGACCATAGGAATCAAAGGAGAATTTAGTCTGTTGGTTATAATGAAAATGGAAGATGTAAGGGAGGGTTTCTTCTGAAAATATATAACCCTCATTTTAAATCTGCACTAAGAGATGTATAGATAGCCCACACAAATTTTAAATTTGAGCAGCCAATGGAAAATAACCTGCAAAAGCCCTCTGTGTGTTAGAATCCAACTGCCTGTGGTTAGGGAAATCAAATATTATTAAAAGGAAACAGCACTTATAACCATAAATTAATAATGTCATGCTGAAATATAAGCCTCAGAGAGAGAAGACTGTAGTCATTCATTCAATCAGTTCATCAATACCTAAAGGAATATTTATTGAGTCTTATGCAGGAACAAGTTGCTATTCTATGCTCTACAGATAGAGAATCAGTAAATATGCAACTCCTGAGTTTACGTTGTGAAGGAAAAGACTACAGAACATTAGAAAGTGAGGAAGACAGACATTAAATAGATAATCCTTATAATAACTAGATATATCATCAGTATAGTTTCATAATCAAGGAACGTATATCAAGCAGCCTTCAAGGACCTCATAACATGACACAAGTCTTATAAACATGTGCACTAATGCAACAAAGACCAGCACCTCAGAGACAAAGTTGATGTGCTCTGTAGCCCCACAATTACCTCTTTATCTACTATAACACCCCCTTCACTTGCAATTTCATTCCCTATTTCCCCCCCTGCCTAAGCCATTAGTTAAATTCCTTCCACCCAATATATGGTCAATAAATTTTTGTTAAGTACATGAATAAATTAGTTATTATGAGAAACACTTCAAAGTGTGTGCCCGGTCTCTCCTGTTAAACTAGTACTATGCAAGTGGTTAATAATTAGAATAATGTGTTGCCTTTTTCAAACAAGCTATCAGGAAGCTTGCACTGGCATTTGGGTACAACTGCTGCATTTTGCCCGATAAGATTTTCTTCCAAGTTTTTATTTTCCTCACCCCTTTTATTTATTGTTTTTTTCCCTGTTGTCCTCTATCGTACGATTTTGGCCTTTATCTTCCTGCATTTTTTTAAAGCAAGCTAAATTAATTTTCAAAAGTAGGCAAGTTCTAATCAATAATGTTATTTAGGAAATTCAGAGCAGAAAATAAAATCATCGAATTAGTACATAATGTTTAATCCCTAAGCATATTTTCTTTTTCTCTGTCAGGAAATAATTTATAAATTTCAGTTTGTCATTAAGAAAGAAGAAAAAAAGATACAAGTAATTTACTTATACATAAGCTTTCTTTTCCTAATTATAAAAAAGTTATTACTGTGGAAAACATAATTAAAAGAGAAAGAAAATTAATGCAGTTTCAAATATTTTGGGTGCAGTTCCATCTGGTTATGGAGAGAAAGAGAGATGCATATTTTAAATTTATATTGTTTAACAGTTTTAATCCAGATTACTTTGTACTAAAATATATCACAAGCTTTCTCAAAAATCTGTAAAACTTTTTTAGACATACTTTTAGCCAATGCATCTGATCATATTATTGAACACTCTCCTACCATAGTCCACTTTATTTTTTTTAATTGGCTATAGGATGAAAAGTTACGTACAATGTTCTACCTGAATTTTGTCTGAATCTTATATTTCCTTTGGATTTTTCCTGTGATTGTATAACCAATATATAAGGTTTTTTATTCTAGTATTGCAGATGAAAAATGTTTTTACATATCTCTCCTTGTTCTATTGCTCCTCTACCCTGGAAACTGATTCCTATTTGTCTAAGCCTAAAGCACACTGACCTTAGATATGATCAAACTCATGAAAAGAAATATAGTGCTACCATTATCTTTTCTTTTGGAATTTTATGGCATGCTGATAAATCATATTTAGCATAAGGATAACATCTCCCAGAACATACATTGGTTTTTATCCTTTGTGTTCACTGTGTGAACTTCATTTATTGTTTTTTTGTTGTTGTTTAGAGAACTGAAGGATTTGAGACTTTTTAAATGTTCATTTTTGTATTGTTGATTCACACCCTTATTCAAGAATGTTCCAGAGTATGTTACCAACTCATCATACATTTACTTATTCAATTTTTTCATCACTTAATGAATATTTATTTACCTACTATCTTGTGCTAGGAACTTTCCTGTGCTGGGGATATTGCTGTGAAAGAAAGTAGTAAATTATATTAAAGTGTTTGGGGGCTTTGAATAAAAAATGTTCAAACAAGCAATTTTAAATCTTAATTATAGTACATAACAAATAATAAACCTTTGGATGACAAGAAAAAATAATAGACTAGAATAATGGAATAATAGATACAATGATAAAATTGCTGATAAAATAGTATGACTCTTCGTTACTAACAAAGCCAGAAATGGTTCTATTTTGAGACAACCGTGATTGTCTAGGATCCATCAGGTACCATGAGCAACAACATAGTTAGTGATACAATAACAATATATTCACAGATGCCTCCCTCACAGTGTTGGTAAATAGATAATATGATGTTGAAAAGACCTGTAATTAGAGTAAGGAAACATAATGTGAAACCTTTTCCACAGTGCTTACAGAATATAATTGCCTCTCTAATTTTCATTGTAGAGAAACTGTTTTGAACACCTCACTTCACTATACAATTTTATTTTTTCATAATTTAATTATTTTTTTAATTTATATCAGGAGGTATTATGATGAGTATCTATGGTAAATACAAGTGTGGGCCACCCAGATTTCAATTTTAAAGAGAACTTGCAGAAGATGAGGACAGCAGTCAGGGGATAGTGTTCAGCTTTTCACTCCTTCTGGGTCTTCCTCAGCTGCAAAGACCATTTTGCTTCAGATTGCCTGAAGGGATTGAGTGGAATGAGGGTGTTTCAGCCATGCAGGAGGTACTCTCCAGACCTCCCTGCAGGGTTGACCCAGGCTTTCCTTTTTTTCCCCTTTTTAAAAAATCTTTGGATGTCATACTTTTTTAAAAATATATTTTATTGATTATGCTATTACAGTTGTCCAATTTTCCCGCTTCACTCCCCTCCACCCTGTACACCCTCTCCCACCAACATTCCACCCCTTTAATTCATGTCCATGTGTCATACTTATAAGTTCTTTAACTTCTACATTTTCCATACTATTCTTACCCTCCCCCTGTCTATTTTCTACTTACCATCTATGCTACTTATTCTCCATACCTTTTTCCCCTCTCTCCTCCTCCCACTCCCCTGTTGCTAACCCTCCATGTGATCTCTACTTCTGTGGTTCTGTTCCTGTTCTAGTTGTTTCCTTAGTTTGTTTTTGTTTTAGGTGTGGTTGTTACTAATTGTGAGTTTGTTGTCATTTTACTATACATGTTTTTTATCTTCTTTTTCTTAGATAAGTCCCTTTAACATTTCATATAATAAGGGCTTGATGATCTTTATCTGCCCTTCCATTCTAAATTAAAGCTTTGCTGGATACAGCAATCTTGGGTGTTGGTTCTTGCCTTTCATAAGTTGGAATACTTCTTTCCAGCCCCTTCTTGCCTATAAAGTCTCTTTTGAGAAATCAGCTGACAGTCTGATGGGAACTCCTTTGTAGGTAACTGTCTCCTTATTTCTTGCTGCTTCTAGGATTCTCTCCTTCATTTTTACCTTGGCTAATGTAATTATGATGTGCCTTGGTGTGTTCCTCCTTGGGTCCAACTTCTTTGGGACTGTCTGAGCTTCCTGGACTTCTTCTTGGAAGTCTATTTCCTTTGCCAGATTAGGGGAGTTCTCCTTTATTATTTTTTCAAATAACTTTTCCACTTGTTGCTCTTCCTCTTTCTTTTCTGCCCCCCCTATAATTTAGATGTTGGAACATTTAAAGATATCCTGGATGTTCCCAAGCCTCTCCTCATGTTTTTGAAATCTTGTTTCTTCATTCATTTCTGTTTGGTTGTTTCTTTCTTCCTTCTGGTCCACTCCATTGATTTGAGTCCCAGTTTCCTTCCCATCACTATCGGTTCCCTGTACATTTTCCTTTATTTCACTTAGCATAGCCTTCATTTTTTCATCTAATTTGTGACCAAATTCAACCCATTCTGTGAGCATTCTGATCACCAGTGCTTTGAACTGTGCATTTGATAGGTTGGCTATCTCTTCATCACTTATTTGTATTATTTCTGGAGTTTTGATCTGTTCTTTCATTTGGGCCATTTTTTTTTGGTCTTGATGCACCTGTTAAATAATGAGGGGTGGAGCCTTAGGTATTCACTCAGAAGGGGCCACCCATGGCTGTCTTGTGATGCTGTATGTGGGGGTGGTGTCTGAGAGGGAACAATGCTACTTGCTCCACTCTCTGCTGGATTTCAGTTCCTTTTGCCACTCCCCACAAGCAAGGTGGACCCTTCTGGTGCTGATTCCTGTGTGAGTGGGCTTGTGTACATTCTAAGATCTTGTGGGTCTCTCCAACTAACTCTCCTGTGAGGCTGGGAGTCTCTCCCAGCACCTCAACCCCCACAGGTGTTTCCAATCTGTGTTTTGAGGCTTCATTTCCCCACGCTGGAGCCCTGGGCTGTGCAAGCTGTCTTGCTCCCCAGGTTCACCTGGTTTATCTGCACATGAATGTGGGACCATGTGGTCTGCTGGCTGCCTGGCATGCTGCACCCCTCCATGATCTGCCATCTAGCTGGGTCCACCTGCTGCCACCCCACACCCAGGGTCTGCCAGCCACCGCCTGCACTCTCAGGATTCACCAGCCACCACTTTTTTTTGCTGTGACCCCTCTCCGTGACCCAGGCTTTCTTAATCCTGTGGTACAGTCTTACTTTTCCTCCCACCAGTCCTGCTTCTGAAGGGACTCCAAGGACTAGAATTGTATTGTTAAGAAAATACCCATTGCAGAGGCATAAAAGAGAACATTACCAGAAACCAAATAGGGCTTTCTGAATTTTACAAAAGCTTACAGAGTGAGATGAAGTGATTCATATCTAATTCCATAATATAGCACATGTCAGGCACTTATCTGGGTCCTGAACTTGGGAAGGTTATTTCAATCACCCAGTAATAGTTTCTAGGTTATAGGCCCTGCATGAAGAAAGTACTGAAAATGTAAGGGTTAATTCCAGGCCCAGCAAGGAAGAACTACATAGACAGTGAAAAGACTAAAGTTCTTGCATGTGCCCTGTACATGTTAGATAAAAAACAGAACAAAATTAAATAAAAACAAAAATAGCTGAATAGCAAAGAATTGTGAAGAAGAATTTCATGTCCCTTAAGATTTCAAGTTTCTGTGCTCAATGATATATCTGGAGAGCCCTACCCAGAAGAAATCAAAAAGCATAATAAGCACAATACATGGAGCCATCTCTGCAGATTACGAAGAACAGACTTCACAGTTTCTTCAGTTTGCACACTTCTTTTTCCCATGAAACTTTTTCTCCTTAAATGGAAGCACATTACAAACTGGTCATTTAAATAAGTCATTCTGGAGTCTTGCTGACACAGGAGAGGATTTGTGTACATTTTCAAACTGTTATTTTTTTTTTATTTCTGATAGGGACAAGGTAATGGGCCTGCACTGTGGCAAAGAAGCTTGAAGCCATTCACAAGCATGAAAAATGTGAGTGCCAGATCCAGATGAGACATGAGAGGATTTGAGGGAATCTGTAGATGGACATAGATTTAGACTGTACAACCCACTATCCAGGATCAGCAACATAAGTTGTGGGGAAAATTTTAATTCTTTTTTTCAAATATTATTAGGTTTTCAAACAGAAACAAAAGAACCTTAAACTAAGTGTGGGGTCCTTATGAACATGGTCCCTGGGCAAGCATGTAGGTCACAAGCCTGTGAAGTTGGCATTGCCACTCTCCTTCTCATTTAACAGTGGAGAGACCAACTGTGTTTTGTCTACATGCTGGGACCGACACAAAATAAGCACTCAACAATATTTTCTAAATGAATAAATAAGTATGCTACAATTCATATTTTACCTGCCACACTTGACCTGGTAGAGAAAGTGGGTCTAGTTCACTGGTATCATCAGTCTAATGAGGCCTGAGTTATCCATGATGCTTTACACAATGCTGGCAGCCTTCCAGTTTCCCTAATGCCAGTCTATTTTGGTTTTGTTTTTTTCTCCTTTCATATATTCAGAAAAAAAACTACAGATAGATAGATAGACCCAAATTATTTTGGCCAGCTTAAAAAATACAATACATACAATAAAATAGAAACATTATCAACTTTAGAATTGATAATATAAATGGAAATGTAAGACAAAACCAGAAAAAAGGGTGATATGTAGGTACACATTCCATAAGAGCCTGTATACTAAATAAATATACATAACTGGCTCATAAATTCCTGAAAACAAATCAAAGTATGATTAGCTAAAATTTTCTTATTGCTTATAGGAACAAAGTTGTTATAAACACATTGAATAAGCAAGACTTGTCAGTTCACTTCTAAACTACAACCTGTAAGGAACATGTTTTGTACCATACTTTTATTTGTATTGTACTCATTGAATTGTCCCCAAAAGCCTTCTGAATCATCTGAATAGTTTCCACAGAGGAATGTTCAAGCTTAATGCAAAATTTAATGCAGATTCCTTGCTCTACTTGCTCAGTCATTTTGAATGTGTCAGCCACACACAGAGTAAACATGCTCACTCAATGGCATCTACCTACCCCACTGACTAGTACAGTGAAGTCATCATTGTTCACGTATGCGCATTTCAGTCCATTCTCCTTGGCTGCCAAGTCACAACAATGTCATGCAAACATTTCTCATTATATTAACAATGGCTGGACTTGGTTTACAGACAGACCTTGTAGTTTAAAAAGCATTAAAAATTGGTGAAATCCTAAACTTTTTCATTTTAAAATGTCTACTTAAAGTCATACAATGTAAAGTAAGATATATCATTGTAAGTAGGATATATTTATAATGTAAATTTCTAGCTTAACAATACAAATCTTTGAATTTTGTGCATTCATCACATCATACGTATTTCAATATTTCTGGAATGTTTATATACTTTTAAAAAGTTCTTTTAATGCATTCAGATATTCACTCCCATGAAGACATCTGATGGTTTTCCTATTAACAGTTGTCAATGTTTCTACTTAGAGATAATAATAGGTATAGTACAATTAACCTGACTATATTTAGTGTCTAAAATAATGTGATTAGACTAATATTGGAAACTCTTCCTCCCTTGATTTCACTAAGCTTTTCATTCATCCCTTGTACCTTATGTCAAATTACAGTCTTCTTCTTATAATAATGTTGATTCTACTAATCATTGGAAGCCTATTCATGATCTGCAAAGTGTGCAAAACTCCCCTTGAAATAGCTGCTTCATAATTTTTCTCCATAATGCCACAGACACCTATGTGATATTTTCAAATTAACTACAAATAAAAATGTGATTCATACAGACATACAATCAACACATATATGGAAGCAGGATGTTTGCTTTTTTGTTTCATAACATTGGAAAATATACTTAGAATGGGTGGTTGGAGGAATTGTGTAAATTCTCTTGAAGTGAGCAATTCAATTGTCATCATAAATAAAAGACTAGCCAGGTGAAAATATATCTTGATAAAAGTAAAATTCCAGCAGTTCATTAGATGGGCATTAAGTGCATATGAATGTGTCCTGATGATACTGCCGTACTACCAGCATTTGTTGATCATCCATAGTTAGCCATGTTCATCCCCTGAGGACTGATTTTGTCCAGTTGTGGGAGAAGAATAAATCACATGGTCTACAATGTTATTCTTTCCTCTAATTCTTATAAATTTATTCAATTGGACAGCTGCAGAGATACATACAGCCATCTCTGGGCTGTTTACTTTCCCAGTGGAACTGGTTGGCTTCACACAGAGAGCAGGTTGTTGGAGCACTAACTTTTCCAAATGATAACACTGAAACCCTAGAATTGGGTGGACTCAACTAAGTAATCATGGTTCTCGCTAAATATTTCATGCCTGATGTGCTGTAGCCTATTCCATGGAAAAAGGAAAAAAAACTTTATTTCTACGTCAAGCTTCTCTTATTTCTCTTGGGAAAGCATTTCAGGTACTTGCTCCTCAGCTTGCTATGTTTGAAATATGAATTTTGAGTTCATGGCTTATCAATAAAAACACATTGACTTTCACAGAGGTTGTCTGGTGAATTCTAGTACAGGAGTAGAAACATTTACTTCCATTGTGCTCACAGCCGATAAACTGCAGTTGCTAACAGTTTGTTAATTAAATCTTAGTTAAGCTTTGTCCTTCCTGCTTAGAAATGGGAACTCTTAACCTTAGAGGCTGCAATTTGCATGCATCAGTCAACACAAATGCTGAACAAAAGTACTTGTTTAGGTAATAAGATAAGGAGGTGCCCTCTCCACATTTCTGCTCTAACTGCCTCACAGGCAACATTTCCCAAGATTCCCAGCTGCTGCTTGTTCAGGCAGCTCTGTGGTTTGCGCTGCATATTAATTTCTGTTCGACACGGGAATTCAATTTGTACTGTACATTTCATTTCTTCACAGATTTAGATTTATTTCATGTTCTCTGCTTTTAATTAACTCTCTGGCACAGCTGCTGGACAGGATAGAAAAACTCATTGCTCTCCCTGTGTTATGAGTACACCACCAATCATTTGCCACTTAGATGGTGGTGCAGGAGCTATCAGTTTCTATGGCAACCAGAGCTGTGGTGATTGATTCCTTGCCAGTATGGCATCACCACAGGGAGTGCAGCCTGTGATTTTTCTATACTCACAACATCCATCTAATTAAAACAGGATTATGGAATCATCCCAGTGTATGTTCGACAACTACACCGCAATCCATTTATATAAATGTCAACACTATTAAATACAGCGGTCACAGTGTTTATGAAGAAATGGTTATTTTACTCTTTGGTTTGTGCATTGGAAATCAAGTGCCCAACCACCTGGTTTTGCCTATTATGGTCTTTAAAATGGTAGCCTTCAATATGGCACAGTCATTTTGTATTTGAAAATCATGTGAAACAAAGCCACATGCTTACGTTTCAATGGATGCAGTGCTGGCTAACTCTAGAATGCTACAGTGAGTCTAATTGGAAAATTGGTTAATTACTTCAGTATATATGAATTATTTATTTATCAAAAGCTCTTAATTCATGTGATTTTTTCTTTTAGTGGCCTCCCTTGAGAGCAGAATATCCTTCTGCAGAGCAGGATATCCTTCTGCTCTCATCATTTCCTTCTCACAAAGCGTTCCTCAAGTCCTCTAACAGTTACCTGGGATTTGGGGGAAGCCTTAACTACGAGGTGAGATGAAAGATGCAGTATTCAGCTGTGCATGGGAGCTCTGAATGAAAAATGCAGCTCAGGGATTGTATAAAGGGCTAAATGGGAGGGCAGGCACTTTAGAGAATTGTAAGATGTGTATGCAAAATAAAAAGGAAGGACAGAAGGGTTGTTTTATGTATCAGAGTTTTTGCTGGATAAGGCTAAAAAATACTCTGTTAACATGAAAAATGGCAAGTCTACACTACCTAATAGCTTCATATCCTTATGTGTTTCATTTTCTGATGTTTTTGTGTGTTATAGACCCTACCACTATGACATAAATAAGTATACGCTATATAGTATGTGTATTTGCTGTCAAAACTATTCATTTTACAGATTTTCCCCCTTGCCTTCACATATGTTATATGAAGAAATTGCACGTCCAGATGACACTGGTAGAGGCACTTCTGGATAAATTTTAATTATCAGTGTTATACTTTACAAAAGTTTTGTGACATTTCAAAGTTCTCATGAATTGACAGCAAAATTACTCCTGGAATAGGAAATTCATAAAATGACAAAAATATGTAAAACATTTTGACTAGAAAACTAAAATGGATTCTAATATCAGTACAGCCATCCACAGACTGTGATGATTGGTTGAGATAAAATTGATGGAAGTAGGAGTGTTTCACTGAAGGTAACTTTAAAAATATGTATTTTATCTGGTTGTCATACTGCCAAGATTATGCAACTATATAGTGGATCTGTGTTGCAGTGTTTTCTTTGTCTTGGGCACACAGTTTGCATGGCATGTATTTATCTAGAGTAGATAATAGTATGTTCATTCCTATTTACAATCCATGCTATTCATTGTTAATTCATTAGTATGAAGCTGATGGACATCTATTTTAAGTATAATAGTAGCAGCAGTACTCACCCTATTATAATGTTGATTGTACTTTCAGGTGTTTATGCTACTACCAATGTTTCCTTTTAGCCAAAAGAAAAAAAGTATTAACATATAAATCAAAAATATATTTCTGAGGGTTTCTTTTTGAAGGGAAAATTAAATGCAAAATGTTTTAGAATACTTATAAGCTTTTTTTTAAGTAACATGATCAACAAGTTAACCTCATTTTTAGCTATTTAATTGCTTTCTCTTATTTAACCCCAAATAACATAAAACTATGCTTTCCTTCAATTGTCATCTGCTAAAATTATGTAATATGCTTTGTCTTCCAAGAGTATTATCAGAAGTTTGTATGGTTTAATTTGTGTGTAAATACTGAATATCCTCACTGAATAGTTGACTAAAAAAGTATCACTACACATTCTAGAGCTAGTAAAATTTTAGGCATATTATTTGTCTATCTCTGTAAGTACCCTGTCCTCAAAAACCATATATTACAGTTTTAAAATAATCAATATTTCCACTGTTCATAAGTAGAAACTGACTTTTTTTGAGTAGTCACAAAGTTTATAAAAGTACAGTTGGACATGTTTCATAAATTTAAGAGAAACTGTGCAGAGATAATGAAAACATATTTCAGAGCCCAGAACACCCTTAAAATAGAATATGTGTGCCCTTTCTGCAAAATATCACAAGTATTCTTTAGATTCCTTTTATTTTATACATTTTTATGGAACATGTCACCTTCGATTGCATTCTATAATCTCCAAAAATGAAATTATGTACTATAATGCTTTAGAGGAAAGTCTGTTTTGAGAGTTTATTTTTTAAGACCCTTACAGCAAAAATTGAAGTAAGTGAAATACTGAGTCATGGACTTGGTTATGCTGCATTCTGGATGGTTAGAGACACTTTGACAGGGCAGATACCATGTTAATCTCTCAACATTTTTTTCAGTGTGTTTTAGGTTGGTGGAACTCAAGTAGTCATTGCCCAATCATCCACATGCAGGGAACGGGTGGCCAATCCAAGATCAATACCTATGAGTGCATAGACATGATTCAAGCTTTAATGGTCTGGAAAAAATAAGAGATACATTCTTTCCCCCTTTCTTTTAAGTGCAACAATTGAACAAAGAGGAACAAAACATTCTTTACTATTGAAATGAATGTTCTCAATGTAAACTTCACTCCAAATAACAGTTCAGTTGAACTGGACCAGAGGAAATGTTCCAAAACTAAACTATTTTCTTTGTTCTCTTGTCTCCTTTCTTTATTTCTACAATGTTGGCATTAAGGTGATGGACACAGAAATATTAGCCTGAGAACAGCCAGTGTTATCTCTTAGGAATCTGGAAAGGGTAGAAGAGACACATACAGATTTAAACTTGAGTTAATGAGTTAACTAAGTAAACCTTATATATGTGGATGGACAAACAATATAACATTAAAAATAGAGACAGTGATGAAGATGAGGAAGAGGAGACAGACAGAGAAAGAAACACAGAGGGAGAGATGGGCATAGGTGCATGATGTAAAATGCACTATGTACATTTGGACCTAACTTCATTGTTTTTAACATCATGTTAATACTAATATTACTCCATTCACTACTATAACATTTCATTGTAGAAATGAATATATCACAAATTATTTGTCCATTTTTAATAGTTGACATTAAGTTTTCCCAAGGTTTTTCTTAATATACAAGGCTCCTATTAATATTCTTGGACACATATCATAATTATTCATGTGAAAATATATTTTTAAGGTATATGCCTAAGTAAAGAATTGCTGAGCTGTATGGTATGTATTTAGAATAATTTAAATTATCGAGATAATAAATTATTTTCTAATGTGGTTGAACCATAACGAACATAAAAATTTAATGTTAATGTAGTTGTATGTATTCTTTAGTGGTTAGTACATTTATTTTAAGTTAAGGACTCATTTTCTGGCTGTGGCATATTGCATTTTCCCAAGATGAGCACAAGGAGAAGTCCCTTCTCACATACTCTTCTGTAATGTAATCTCAACCTACTCCTATCTTAAGGTGGAATATAATTCTCTTGCCCTTTAATCTAGGTTGATCTTGGTGACATTCTGAGCAGAAGTGACATTCTGGGACTGCTGTAGGTAGGACACAGAATGCATCTCTTGCAATGTGTTCCTCTTAGGATACTAACTCTCAGATCCCAGCCATCAAGTTCTGAAAAGCTCAACCCACAATGAGAGGCCACCCATAGATGCCCTGAAAGATAGCTTCTACTGACTTGCTACTAAAGTCAGAACTGCCTGCTGTTCAGGTCAGCAAGCCAACTTGAATGTCCAGCCATTCCAAGCCTTCAGAGCCCTTAGAAATTCCTAAGCCATCCCATATGTTCCCATTCACCCTAACCACATAAGACAGTTCAAATGAGAACTATCCAGCTGTGAAAGATAATAAATTGCTATTTTAAATCACTAAGGTTTGGAGTAGTTTCTTATCTATCAATAGATAACTGGACTATTATCCTGAGTACAATATATAATTTGCTTTATATTTCTCTGTTGACTTTTCAAAAATATTAATATCCAAATCCTTAATCCATTTGAAGTTAATTTTGTGTATAGTGAAGTTAAAGACCTGATTTTATACCCTTCACAAGATTATAAAACTTATTATTTTTATTTTTAAATAGTGCTTGTTTCTCAAATCTTTTAATTTGATTAGGGTTCATCGATTCTTTGACTTATAGGTTTTTTTAAAAAAATAACCCATGGCCAATTCCCAAAATGTAATTTGTTATACATAATGCATCTAAGATGACTCATTATGAGTTAAATTAATAAGTTACTAAAGTGGCTTAGAATAATGGTTAAATACAACCTCTTAAGGTCAAATAAATTAAATTCAAATCTCATGCTCACAAATTGACTGAACTTTTTCATGTCCTTAAAGGAAACAACTAAACTCATATTTCAGCATTTTTGTGGTAATTAAATCAAATAAAGATATTAAATTACTTAACATTAGAGCCTGGCATAAATTAAATTCTCAGTGAATGGCATCTTTCTTAGTCCACAAAAGATAGAAAAGAAAAAAAGTGATTTGTGAGAAAATGTCTTGAATTGGATTTTCTACCTTTTTACCTGATGCTTTTTATAAATACAACTTCTCATTTTCAGGAAAGATTTAGGGGTAAAAATATCTATCTTACTATATAAGACTAACTGTGTTTCTAAACTCTTTTCTAGACATTATATGTGATGTTTGTAATTGCATTTCCATTTTTAAATTATGAAACTAAACATGTTCTTCTGAGAAAATACTTTTTCATAAAGAATAATAATAATTAAAAAATAGTATGTGTATTTTGAAAAACTTCCCTTTTCTTTTATATCCACAATAGTAACTATAAAGCCTTTGCTTTTTCTGGCAGTGGTTTGATTTACAGTTATGCTTAATCTGCTTATATATGTGAAGATATTACATGAAAAATAATATTTTCTTCAGGATCTCATATTCTGTTATAAAGAACTCTGTTATGTATAATCAAGTATTTTCTGGGGTATAATTCTTTATTTGTTCATTAATGTAAAATTTAAGCTACTACACTTTTTATTTCTTTAGAACTGTTTGAGGTTTATAGGAAAATTGATCATAAAGTACAGAGAATTCTCAGTTAGCCCTCACCACCCTACCCCCATACACATAGTTTCCCTTATTTTTAATATCTGGACTTAATGTGGTACATTTGTTACAGTTGATGAGGCAATAGTGATTGATACATTATTATTAACTGAAGTCCATAGTTTATATTTAGACTCATTTTCTATGGTAAATTCTGTGGGTTTTGACAAATATTTAATGACATGTATGCACCATTACAGTATCATACTGATTAGATTCACTGCCCTAAAAATCCCATGTGATTCACCTACCCATCCCTCCTTCCACCCAAAACACAATCAACCATTGATCTTTTTACTCTCTATGGTCGTACCTTTTCCAGAATGTCATATGGTTGGAATCATATACTTTACAACGATTTAAGCAAGACTTCTTTCAATTAGCAATATGAGTTTTAGGTTCCTGTATATTTTCTATAGCCTGATAGTACTGTTTTTGTGTTTTTTTTTTGTTTTTATTTGTTTTTCTTTTATCACTGATTAGTAATCCATTGTATGGATATACCATAGATTGTCTCTCCAGGCACCTGTTGAAGAATATCTTAGTTGTTTCCAAATTTTGGCAGTTCCATTTTTTCCTTTTAAGATGTTATTTATTTATTTTTAGAGAGAGGGGAAGGGAGGAAGAAAGAGAGGAAGAGAAATATTAATGTAAGGGCAAAACAGAGCAGTTGCCTTTCCACCGGGGACAAACCTACAACCCAGACATTTGCACTGACCAGGAAACTAACTGGGGCCTTTAGTTCTGAGGCATGATACCCAACCAACTGAGTCACATCAGGTAGGGCCAAACTTTGGCAGTTCTGATGCAGACGAATGCAGTCACTGAGGAAAACAGTTTAGAGTTTTCTCAGAACAATAAAAATGCAACTGCCTTTTGACCCAGCAATTCCAATGCTGGGATTATACCCTAAGAATCCTGAAATACCAATCCAAAAGAACCTGTGCACCCCACTGTTCATACAACACAATTTACAATAGCCAAGTGCTTGAAGCAACCTAGGTGCCCATCAGTAAATAAATGGATCAAAAAACTGTAGTACATTTACACAATGGAATATTATGCAGGAGAAAGAAAGAAGGAGCTCCTACCCTTTGCAATAGCATGGATGGATCTGGAGGGAATTATGCTAAGTGAAATAAGCCAGGTTTTGAAAGACAAATAACGTATGATCTCATCTATAAGTTGAACTTGATCAACAAAACAAACAAGCAAGAAAAATATACCAAGAGATACTGAAATAAAGAACAAACTGACAGTAACCAGAGGGGATGGGGGAGAGGGATAATGGGGGAAAATAAGGGAAAGTCCATCAAGGAACATGTATAAAGGACACATGGACAAAGCCAAAGGGGATAGGATTGAGGGTGGAAAGCCGGGATGGTTGGGGCAGGGGGAGTGGTGGGGAGAAAATGGAGACAACTGTATTTGAACAACAATAAAAAAATTTCTTTTTGAGTACTGTTTTTTTTTTTGCATTCCATAAATTTTGATAAGTTGTGTTTTCATTTATATAAAAAATTTTAAAATATCTTTTGAGGCTTCTTCTTTATCTTTTGTGTTATTTAAAAGTGTTGTTTAATGCCCAGTTATTTTGTTGTTTTTATCAGTCATTGTGGCATTGATTTCTAGTTAAATTCATTGTGTTCTGAAGCATACTTTGTATGATTTCTAGTCTATTAAATGTGATGAATTATATTTTATTGCTTAGAATGTAGTTTATCTCAGTAAATGCTACATGCAAGCGTGAGAAAAATATGTAATTTGCTGATTTTAGATAAAGTATTATACAAATTTCATAGATTCAGTAGATTAGTTGTGCTATTCAGTTCACCTATGTTCTCAGTGATTTTCTGCCTAGTAAAGAGGGGATGAAGTCTTCAACCATATGAGTGAATTTGTTAATTTCTCCTTGTCATTTTATCAGTTTTTGCATCACATATTGGGACACTGTTGTTTGGTATATACTCATTTAAATTATGTCTTTTTGAAAAATTAACCCATTTATTATTTTCTAATGATCATCCTCTTTGTCTCTGATTATTTTCCTTCCTCTGGGTTCTGCTTTTCCTGGTATTAATATAGCTAATCTCAATTTTTTTCTTTTAATGTTAGCATGTTCTATCGTTCCCCATTCCTCCACTATCTGTGTCTTTATTTTTTTATCATTGCTTTATATAATTTCTTTTTTTATTTTATTTAAATCATTGTTCAAATACAGTTTTCTCCCTTTTACTTCCAATCCAGCCCCCTCTCCCAACCCTCCCCACTTCCCTCCCATAACCACCCTCCCCCTAGTTTTTATCCATGGGTCCTTTAAGTTTGTTCCAATGAACTCTTCCCAATGTCCCCTGAAATTCCCTCTTCTCTCCCCTCTGGTCACTGTCAGCCTGTTCTCTACTTCAGTGTCTTTGGTTATATTTTGTTTGCTTGTTTGTTTTGTTTCTTAGGCTCCTGTAAAAGGTGAGATCGTATGGTATTTGTTTTTCACTGCCTGGCTTGTTTCACTTAGCATAATGTTTTCCAGCTCCATCCACGCTGTTGCAAAGGGTAGGAGCTCCTTCTTTCTTTCTGCTGCACAGGATTCCATTGTGTAAATGTACCATAGTTTCTTGATCCATTCATTTACTGAGGGGCATCTTGGTTGCTTCCAGCATCTAGCTATTGTAAATTGTGCTGCTATGAACATTGGGATACATAGGTTCTTTTGGATTGGTGTTTTAGTATTCTCAGGATAGAGTCCCAGCAGTGGAATCACAGGGTCAAAAGGCAGATCCATTTTTAGATTTCTGAGGAAGTTCCATACTGCTTTCCATAGTGGTTATACCAGTCTGCAGTCCCACCAGCAGTGCACTAGGGACCCCTTTTCTCCACAACCTCTCCAACACTTGTTGTTTGTTACTTTGTTTATGATGGCCATTCTGACTGGTGTGAAGTGGTATCTCATTGTGGTTTTAATTTGCATCTCTCTGATAGCTAGCAATATTGATCATCGTTTCATGTGTCTTTGGATCTTCTGTATGTCCTCCTTGGAGAAGTGTCTGTTCAAGTCCTTTGCCGATTTTGTAATTAAATTCCTTGTCTTCTTAGAGTGCAGTCATGTAAGTTCTTTATATATTTTGGAGATTAAACCCTTGTCTGAGGTATAATTGGCAAATATGTTTTCCCATACAGTTGGTTCTCTTTTCATTTTGATACTGTTTGCTTTAGCTGTGCAGAAGCTTTTAATTTTGATGAGGTCCCATTTGTTGATTCTTTCCTTTATGTCCCTTGCTCTAGGGAACAAGTCAGTAAAAAGTTTCTGTGTGAAATATCTGAGATTTTCCTACCTACGTTCTCCTCTAGGACTTTAATGGTGTCACATTTTATATTTAAGTCTTTTATCCACCCTGAATTTATTTTTGTATAAGGTATAAGTTGGTGCTCTAGTTTC
Organism: Phyllostomus hastatus; assembly: GCF_019186645.2. Taxonomy (NCBI): domain Eukaryota; kingdom Metazoa; phylum Chordata; class Mammalia; order Chiroptera; family Phyllostomidae; genus Phyllostomus; species Phyllostomus hastatus. The sequence continues at coordinate 9,175,221 of NW_025333857.1, forward strand.
ATCTTTTTGCACGTGGCTGTCCAGTTCTCCCAACACCATTTGTTGAAGAGGCTATTTTTACTCCATTTTATGTTGCTGCCTCTTTTGTCAAATATTAATTAACCATAGTGACTTGGGCTTATTTCTGGGCTCTCTGTTCTGTCCCAATGGTCCCCGTGCCTGTTTTCATGACAGTACCAGGCTGTTTTGAGTACAGTGGCCTTGTAGTATAGTTTAGTGTCAGGTATTGTGATCCCTCCTACTTTACTCTTCTTTCTCAAAATTGCAGCAGCTATTTGGGGTCATTTATGATTCCATATACATTTTTGAAGTGTTTGTTCTATGTCTGTGAAATATGCCATTGGTACTTTAATAGGAATTGCATTGAATGTGTAAATTGCTTTGGGTAGTATGGACATTTTGATGATATTAATTCTTCCAATCGATGAACATGGTATATGTTTCCATTTGTTTGTGTCTTCCTTGATTTCTTTCCTCAGTGTTATGCAGTTTTCTGAATACAAGTCTTGTACCTCTTTCATTAGGTTTATTCTTAGGTCTTTTATTTTTGTTTTTGCTTTTCAAATGGGATTTTTTCCTCGATTTCTGCTTCTGCTGTTTCATTGTTGGTGTACAGAAATGCCTTTGATTTCTGGATATTGACTTTGTATCCCACTGTTTTGCCAAATTCATTTATTAGGTCAAGCAGTTTTTTGGTGGAGTCTATAGGATTTTCTATGAACACTATCATGTCATCTGCAAACAGTGACAGTTTTGTTTTCTCCTTTCCGATTTGGATGCCTTTTATTTCTTTTTTCTTGTCTGATTGCTGTGGCTAAAACTTCCAGTACTATATTGAATAGAAGTGGTGAAAGTGGACAGCCTTGTCTTGTTCCTGATCTTAATGGAAAAGATTTTAATTTTTGCCCATTGAGTATGATGTTGACTGTATGTCTCTCATATATGGCCTTTATTATGTAGAAGAATGCCCCCTCTATTCCCACTTTGCTGAATGTTTTTATCATAAATGGGTGCTGTACCTTATCAAATGCTTTTTCTGCATCTGTAGATATGATCATGTGGTTTTTGTCTTTGCTTTTGTTTATGTGATGTATTACATTTACTGATTTGCCAATATTGTACCATCCTTGCATCCCTGGAATGAATCCCACTTGGTCATGGTGTATGATCTTTATAATGTATTGTTGGATGAGGTTTGCCAGTATTTTGTTGAGGATTTTAGCGTCAATGTTCATCAGCAATATTGGCCTGAAGTTTCCTTTCTTTGTTGTGTCTTTACCTGGTTTTGGAATTAGGATGATGTTGGCCTCATAAAAAGAGTTTGGGAGACTCCCATCTTTTTGGATATTTTGGAATAGTCTGTGAAGGATATGGGTTAGCTCTTCCTTAAATGCTTTGTAGAATTCTCCTGTGAAACCATCTGGTCCAGGGCTTTTGTGTGTTGGGGGTTTTTTTATTACTCCTTCAATTTCTTTTGTTGTTATTGGTCTGTTCAGCCTTCCTGCTTCTTCATTGAGTTTTGGAAGATTATATTTTTCTAGAAATATGTCCATTTCACCTAGGTTTTCAAATTTCTTGGCATACAGTTCTTCGTAGTAATTTCTTACGATCCTTTGTTTTTCTGTGGCATCTGTTGTAATCTCTCCTCTTTCATTTCTGATTGTGTTTATTTGGGTCTTCTCTCTTTTTTCCTTGATGAGTCTGCTTAAAGGCTTGTCTATTTTGTTTACCTTTTCAAAGAACCAGTTCTTTGATTCGTTGTTCCTTAGAATTGTGCTTTTAGTCTCTATGTCATTTGATTCTGCTCTGATCTTGGTTATTTCCTTCTTTCTGCTTGCTCTGGGCTGTCTTTGTTGTTGTTCCTTGAGTTCTTGTAGACATAGGGTTAGGTTGTTTGCTTGGAATGTTTCTAACTTTTTTAGGTGGGCCTGTATTGCTATGAACTTCCCTCTCAGGACTGCCTTGGCTGTGTCCCATAAGTTTTGGGTTGCTGTGAATTCATTTTCATTTGTTTCCAGAAACCTTTTGATTTCTTCCCTAATATCATTCTTGACCCATTCAGTGTTTAATAGCATGTTATTTAATCTCCATGATTTTGAGTGTTTTTGGTTTTTTTCCTTGGGGTTGGTTTCTAGCTTCAGTCCCTTGTGTTCCGAGAAAATGCTTGATATGATTTCAATTTTCTTGAAATTCTTGAGGCTTGTTTTGTGTCCTATCATGTGGTCAATCTTTGAAAACATTCCATGTGCATTTGAAAAGAATGTATATCTAGCTTCTTTGGGATGGACTTTACTGTATATATCAGTAAAGACCATTTCATTAAGGGTATTGTTCAATGCCACAATATCTTTGTTGATACTTTGTTTGGAAGATCTGTCCATTTTTGATAGTGGGGTGTTAAAATCCCCCACCATAATTGTGTTGCTGTCCATATCTTTCTTGAAGTCCTCTAAGATTTTCTTTATGCATTTGGGTGCTCCTATGTTGGGTGCATATATATTTACAATATTTATGCCTTCTTGGTGGATTCTTCCCTTGAGTATTATGAAGTGACCTTCTGGGTCTCTCTTTATGGACCTTTTTTGGAATTCTATTTTGTCTGATATGAGTATTGCTACCCCGGCTTTTTTTTCCTGTCCATTTGCTTGGAAGATTTCTTTCCAGCCCTTCACTTTCAGCCTGTGCAGGTCTTTTATCCTGAGGTGGGTCTCTTGTAGGCAGCATAAACTTTTTTTTTATCCATTCAGCTATTCTGTGTCTTTTGATTGGAGCATTTAATCCATTTACATTTAAGGTTATTATTGATAGGCACTTATTCATTGTCCTTTATGTACATGTGCTCCTCTCTCTCTCTCTTTTTTCCTTCCCTTCCTTAAAGCAGTCCCTTTAGAATCTCTTGCAGAGCTGGTTTGGTGGAGATGTATTCTTTTAAACTTCTTTTGTCTGAGAAGCTTCTGATTTGGCCTTCTATGTTGATTGAGAGCCTTACTGGATAAAGTAGACTTAATTGCAGACCTCTGGTTCTCATTACTTAGAGTATTTCTTGCCATTCTCTTCTGGCTTGACGTGTTTCCATTGAGAAGTCAGCTGTTAGCCTTATTGGGGCTCCCTTGTATGTTACTTCCTGTTTCTCCCTTGCTGCCTTTAAGATTCTCTCTTTGTCTTGAAATTTTACCATTTTAATTATGATGTGTCTTGAGCAGGGCCTCTTTGGATTCCTCTTGTTTGGGACTCCTTTTTTTTCCTGGATTTGTGTGACTTTTTCTGTCATCAAATTAGGGAAGTTTTCCTTCATTACTTTTTCAACTAGGTTTTCTATCCCTTGCTCTTCTTCTTCCCCTTCTGGTATCCCTATTGTACAGATATTATTATGTTTCATATTGTCTTGCATTTCTCTTAATCCCTCTTCATTCTTTCTGAGCCTCTTTTCCTTTTCTTGCTCTTTCTGGGTGTTGTTTTCTACTTTGTCCTCTACCTTGCTAATCTGATCTGCTTCATCAATCCTGGTTTTCATTCCTTCTAGTGTGTTCTTCAGTTCAGAAATTGTATTTCTTCATTTCCTCTTGGCCCTTGTTGAGAGTTTCTATTTCCTTTTTCATGTTGATATAGTTTGCAGTGAGATTGTTGTAGTTTACCTTTAGTTTCTGATAGCTCATGATGAGTTCATTGAACTTCCTGATAATGATTGTTTTGAACTATCTGATAGTTGAGTTACCTCTATTTCATTTAGCATTTTTCCTGAGGCTTTCTCATGTCCATTCAATTGGGGATTGTTTCTTTGTTTTCTCATTGTTTATGGGTTTCTTCTTGTTATCCTCTGTTTCTTAAATTGATCTGTTCTGGTTCCTTGTAATTATGGTGTGAACTTCTGTGCTGGAATACCTGTGAGATTCATTGGTGCAGTCTCCTTCATGTATCCTGGTGTTCACAACTTCCCCCTACTGTTTTTTTTAATCAGTTGGAGGAGTAAGGCAAAATGGTTTAAGACAGCAAGACAGTATACTATGATATTTACATTAGCAGCCAGTAGAGAAGAGATGGGTTATCCTTTGTCTCCTTATAGTGTTAACCATGATCCTCCACCCCACTATCCATGTTTTAGAAAGGATGGAAAGAAGGTAAGACTCTTATTGCGGATGAGAGGATTGTTAGTTGGATCTAGAAAGCTGTGAGGCTGTGGGAGGTCAGATTCTAAGGTAGGGTTGGAATAAAGATTATTAAGTAGGAGTAATGTGTAAAAGAATGGAGACAAACCCCACAATAGTATAGTTCAGGAAATTGCAAAGTGGGCTGTGATCGGGTAGGGGTATTGAGTAGTATTTACAATTGTATGAACTAGGTCTTATTAACACTGATAGTAAAGTGACAGTCTTGTGGCAGAATTGATGAGCTCTAGATAACAAGAATAAAGAGTATAGAACCTTGAGAGGTGTATTAATGGAACAGATGAAGGATAGTAAATTATCAACACACTGTGACTGAGACACCAGGGGGAACCTATCAAATGACAGTATAACCAGACAAGCAAAGAAGATTGTACAGAAAGAAAAAGAATACCAAAATACTATTAAAATAAAAAATGTCAGAAAAGTGAGACAAAGATAATACAAATTTACAGTAACTTGTAAGATCAAAAAAAAGAAGAAGAAAAAAAAGCAGAAGATGGAGTGCAGGAGCGATAAATTTGGAGTTGAAAGAATAATACTAGGATGAATGGAAGAGAAACATAAGGGATTGAGAAATATAAAAATAATAAGTTTTGAAAAATAAAATGTCACTTAAAACACAAGATAAAACCAATCAATCAACAACAGCCACAATCACCAAACCAAACCAAACCAAACCAAACCAAACAAAAAATACTTTTTGTTGGCTTCTAACTGGTCAGACCAGTTTTTCTGATCTTGCTGGCTTCACCTGTCTAAGGGACCTTTGAAACGCTTATCACTCTTCCCAGCCAAATCTCAACAAGTTTCTCAGGTACCCTGGACGCTCCAGAGCAGGCTAGCTCTCCGGAGCTCACTGCTGCCTTCTTCCATACTCCGGGGCCCTGCAAGGTTCCAGCTCTCTGATCTCAGGAGGCACCCAGGATGTTTTGGGATTCACTGTGCCCTCTCTGGGAATCGTAAAAGGGTGCGCCCATCCACCAAATTTTTGAGTTTCAGGCTCTAGGAATGCCCTAAGCACCATGTCCCTTCTGGGTTCACTGCATGAGAGTAAGGATTCCCGATGGGGCAAGCGCTTCCACAGTTCAGCACCGCAGGCTCCAGAAACCTGAGAACGCCTGCGCTCTTTCCTGGATCGGGGCTGCAATGTCTGGGTTTTCCACCGATCCACACTCCCACTGGGCTAAGGGTGCGGGCACTCTTCCAAGCCACCCCTGTCATGCTGGCTGGACGCCCTCGCTTCTCCCATGGCTCTGGGTGGGTGTTCACAGTCCCTGGGTGATTTTTTCCCAGTCCAACTGGCCTCTCTGTGCCTTCAAGCAACAAGTTCTCCCCTGGAGTTGCTCAACCCCATATTCGGGGGAGGGAGCAGTGACTCCCCTCTCCTGGAAGCCCTGAGGCAGACCCAGGAGCACCGGGCCTGGGGACTGCAAACCCCTGGTCCCCGTGCTGATCCCTGGGTCCCTTTTGTCCTGAAGCAGTCTCCTTACCGTCTGGGTTTTCAATGATCCCAATAATTTTTGATGTCCTGCTTTCAAAAATGATTCAGTAACCTAGGCCACTTGCTCTGTTTCTCTACCGATACGCGAGTTTCCCTCCTCTTCACAGAAGCCGAGAAACACGCTGTCTAGAGTAAAGCCACCATGTCTCTCCCCACGATATTGTGAATATCTTAATCACATATATGTGTGTGTGTGTGTGTGTGTGTGTGTGTGCTGTTCAATTTAATGCAAGGTCATTATATACTGATTCAAAAGGTTCTATCTTTCTGAGTCATAAAATTGGTATTTTCTCTTCAAAATGAACTTTTTGGTAGCTATACACAGTTTTGAATATGGAAAATCCTATCATAAGAGATTTTTTTCAAAAGCCGTAATCCTACTAATATTCACAAAAACATAAATACATTAAATTTATGGCTAGAGTATGATGTTTTTAATGTGAATGAACTCTGAAATAGCCACAGGTGACCATTTTAGTATTTACAGTCTGTGGCATTTCCAGAGAGGAAAGTCTTTGTTTACTGACTGTCTGAGAGTTTGCCTTCTTCAGGCCAGGTAAACATCTTCTGTGCTTTGACAGGAAGTACCCATCATCCACAGTGCTTGGGCGCCTGCTTTTAGATGATCATTGATTATAGTTTTAGCATTTTCAAGGTCAAGGAAAAGTCTGGCTAGAATTATATAGCAGGTAGCAAACTACATCCTTAGTAGAGAGGTCTCTGAAAGTGTTCTCTGGCTCTGGCAGTGATATGTTATGTGGCAGGCTTACCATGTTTCTTTAGCAGGTCATCTATTTTCTTTCATGCGCTGCTGAATAGAGCTAAGATCAGTTTGTAAATCACATTGCCATATTATCCATCTCCATAACACAACACTAGGTTGATAATTGTTTGCTATTTTTGAAAAAGCCTTTCAGTTATACAACTGGGGAGAGAAGAAAAAGTAGGATGTATTTATTTCCTTTGAAATGTTGGATTATAAATTAGAATTAAATCAAATCCTATATGTAAAAATCCTCACTCCAGAGGAAAAGATCTATTTTATATTTGAAGTATTGTGCAAAAAATAGAATAACAATTAGGATTTCATAGTGAAAAATTAACTCCTGAAGAGCAATCAGTTTTTCTCTTTTAATCTAAATGATATGATGGTACAAACTATTTGGGACACAGATGAAATGAGGAAAGAAAATATAAAAAGAACAGCTTTTGGTATTGTTGTTACTACAGGTATACCTTGTTTTATTGTCCTTAGCTGTATTGTGCTTCACAGATATTGCAATTTTTACAAATTGAAGGTTTGTGGAAATCTGGTGTTGAGCCATTTTTTTCAACAGCATTTGCTCACTTCATGCCTCTGTGGTACATTTTGTTCCTTCTAGCAATATTTCAAAAAATTTCCTTATTATTGTATTTGTTATGGTGCTATGAGATCAATGATCTTTTGTGTCATCAGTGTAATTGTTTGGGGTACCACAAACCATTCCCATGTAAAATGTCAAACTTAATTAATAAATGTTGTATGTGTTCTGGCTGTTGCACCGAACAACCATTCCTCCATCTTTCTCCATCTCTTCCAGCCTCCCTATTTCCTGAGACACAGCAATTTAAAACTAGGCTAATTAATAACCCTACAATGAATTCTGAGTGTTCAAGTGAAAGGAAGAGTCACATTTCTCTCACTTTAAATCAAAAGCTGCAAATGATTAAGTTCAGAGAGGAAGACATGTTGAAAGCATAGGCCTCTTGTGCCAGTTAGCCAACCTGTAAATTCAAAGACAAAATTTTGGACAAAATTAAAAGTGTTATTCCAATAAACAAATGAAAGATAAGAAAGTGAAACAGGTTTAATGCTGATACAAAGTTATAGTGGTCTGAATATAAGATCATGCTGGCCACATTCCCTTAAACCCAAACTTAATCCAAAGCAAGGCTCTAATTTCTCTTCAGTGCTGTGAAGGATGTGAGAGGTGAAGAAGCTGCAGAAGGAAAATTTGAAGCTAGCAGACATTAGTTCATGAACTTTAGGGAAAGAAGTTGCCTCTATAACATAAAAGTGCAAGATGAAGCAGCAGCTGCTGATATAGAAGCTGTAGCAAGTTATCCAGAAGATGTAGCTAAGATAATAAATTAACATGGCTATAGATTTTCAATGTAGTTGAAACAGCATTATATTGAAAGAATATGTCAGGTAGGACTTTCACAGCTAACAAAGAGAAGTTAATGACTAGTTTAAAAGCTTCAAGAACAAGCTGATTTCCTTTTAGGGGTTAATGCAGCTGGTGACTTCAAACTGAAGCCCCTGCTCACTTACCATAACAAAAATCATAGAGCCCTTCAGCCTATGGTACTCTAAATCTACTTGGATTGTGATCTGTAGATGGAACAATACAATCTGTATGAAAGAACATCTGTTTGCAACATGGTTTACTGAATATTTTTAAATTAAATTTATCAGGGTGATATTGGTTAATAAGATCATAGAGGTTTTCAAGTGTACAATTCATATGATATATCATCTGTATATTACATTATGTGCCCACCACCCAAAGTCATATCTCCTTCCATCACCAAACACTGGACCCTGTTTACCCTTTACAACCCCACCCCACTGCCCTCTGGGAACCACCATGCTGCTGTCTTTGTGTCTACGAGTTTCTTTCTGTTAATTTTTTCTTATGTGTTTATTGGTTGCCTTCAGTTTTATATTTCACATATGCGTGAAATCATATGAATTATTTTTTGAAGATGGTTCCAACGCATTTGCCCATTTCATGATGAGTGATTTATGTGCATACTTGCCCACACTGAGCTGAGTGTTCAGTAGTTTTTGAACAAAAACAGCATGACCCCCCTGTCCCACCCTTTCTATTCACTTAGTCTCACCCTAAGTGACTTTTTTCTTGTTTCTTCAGGCGAAAAAATTCCTCAAATGGAAATGTTTTGCTAATGTGGAAGATGTGAAACAAATAACAAAAGCACTCAAAAGCATCAAAACTGACAAAAGTTCAAAAACTATCTTGAGCAGTGGAAAAAAATGTCTTGATAGGTGTATTGCATCATGTGGAGAGTACTTTGAAGGTGACTGAAGTTTAACATGTAAAAACAATTACACAAATTTTTTTATAAATAAACTCTGGGTTCTTTTGGATCCCCTCATATGGGCCACAACTTCTTTATCTAAATGTCTACTGAAGGACACTTCAGTTGTTTGCATGACTTGGCCACTGTGATTAATGCTACAATGAACATAGAAGTGCATATACCTTTGCAATAAATGTTTTCAAATTTTTCAGGTAGATACCCAGAGGAAGGGTTGCTGGGTCAGTGTTCACTGTCACCACTCTTATCCAATATAGTTCTAAAATTCCTAGCCAGAGCAATAGGCAAGAGAAAGAAACAATAGGCATCCAAATTGGGAATGAAGAATTAAAATTTTCACTTTTTTTGAAGATGACATCATTCTTTATATAGAAATTCCTAATGACTCCACAAAAATAAAACTATTAGAAACAATAAACACATACAGTTTCAGGATACAAAATCAATGTAAAAATCCCACTGATTTCCTATACATTAACAATAAAATTTCAGAAAAAAATGGAAAAATGTTTCTTTTACAATTGCAACAAAAAGAATAAAATATCTAGCAATAAACTTAACAAAGGGTGTGAAGGAATTATATACTGAAAACTACTAAGCAGTAATGAAAGAGATTTTAAAAGACACAAAATAAAAAAATCTCCCATGTTCATGCATTGAAAGAATTAGCATAAAGTGGCCATATTTCCCAAACCAATATACAGGTTCAATGCATCAAGGTGCTCAATGATGTCATTGAGATCCCCATGACATTTAAAAAAAAATAGAACAAAATAATTATCAGATTTGTATGGAACCACAAAAGACCCCAAATAGCAAAAGCAATCCTGAGAAAAAAAGAATGAAGCTGCAGGTATCACATTCCCAGACTTCAGATTATACTATAAAGTGATAATAATCAAAACAGCATGGTATTGGCAGAAAAGCAAATGGAACAGAATTGAGAGTCCAGAAATAAACCCACAAGTATATGGGCAAATAAGTTTTGATAAAGGACCCTAAACTTTACAATGGAGAAAAGGTAGCTTCTTCAATAAATGGTGCTGGGAAAATTGGAAAGCCACATGTAGAAGAATTAATCTAGACTACTGATTCTCTCCATGTAGAAAAGCTAACTCTAATTAAATCAAAGAACTGAATATAAGACCTGAAACCATAAATTACATAGGAGAAAACATAGGTACTAACATTATAGACTGTGGTCTCAGAAATTTTATGGGTTTACTAAGTATTTTAAGCCCCCTGTTGAGACCTATAGCTATAAAAATGATTCCTTTCAAAATACTGCTGCTCATTGACAAGACACCTGGTTACCCAACATCCAGGGTAGAGATGGAGACATACAATGAAATTTATATTGTTTCTATCCCTATTAACACAACATCTATGCTGCAGCCCATGTTTCAAGGAGTAATTTCAAGCCTTATTATTTAATAAATACATTCCATAAGGCTATAGTTGCTTCCTCTGATGAATCTAGGCAAAATAGGTTGAAAACTTTATGAAAAGGATTTATAATTCTAGATTCCATTAAGAACATTTGTGATTTCTTGAAAAAGGTCAAAATATTAAATTCAACAGGAGTTTGGAAGAAGTTTATTCCAATTTTCATGAGTGACTTTGAGGGATTCAAGACTCCAGTGGAGGAAGTAACTGTGGGTGTGGTGGAAATAAGAAGAGAGGTTGAATTAGAAGTGGAGCCTGAAGAGGTGACTGAATTGCTGCAGTCTCATGTAAAACCTTTACAATGAGGAGTTAATTCTTATGGATGAACAAAAAAAAATGGTTTCTTGAGATGAAATCTGCTCCTGGTGAAGATACTGTGAAGGTTGTTGAAATGACAACAAAAAATTTAAAATATCACATAAACTTATTTGATAAAACAATATAAGACTTTGACAAAATTGACTTCAATTTTGAAAGAAAGTCCTGCTGTGAGCAAAATGCTATCAAGTAGCGTGCATTGCTACAGAAATGTTATCTGTAAAGGGAAAAGTCAGTTGATGCTGTAAACTTCATTGATGCCTTATTTAAAGAAATTTTCACAGCTACTCCAGACTTCAGTAACCACCACCCTGATAAATCAGCAACCATCAACATTGAGGCAAGACCTCTGTAACCAAACAGGCTGAGCAGCTTGCCACAGTAAAATCCCAACTTGTGTGACAAGTTTTTTTAGGAAAGGAAAGGGCTTGTTTCAGATTCCAGCAATCTGAAAAGATGGATATTCTTGTCCTAAAGCCCATGTAACATCTCAGTGCAGACAGAGGTTTTTATAAGGAGGAGAAGGGAAAGCAGAGCAAAGAGATGAGGGAGGGGATTGAAAAATTCTCTACGTGAAGAACAGCATAGTCCATTCCAATAAGGACCTTGAAACTGGTCAAGTGATGACCTGGTGTGATTCAACTTGGCTTTATTTCATCCTGGTTTTACAGTTGAAGGTCAGTAAATCTCCCACAACTGGGATGACTGAAGGTCAGAGTCTGTATCTTTTGAAGTTAGTTCCCAGGACTCTTATACAAACAAGCTGTTTACCTACAAGCTACATTATTAGTCCAAGTCAGCACTTACAGAAACAGTGTTAAACAAATGATGGGGTGGGTTACAATTTGCCACTGTTACACCTCCATCAGTAAAAGGAATGCAACTTGTTGAAGGCTCAGATGATAGCATTTTTCAGCAAAAAAGTATTTTTAATTAAGGTATATACTTTGGTTTGTTTAGACATAATGCTATTGCTCAGTTAGTAGACTAAAGTTTAATATAAACATAACATATGCGTTAGGGAATGTACCTCACTTTATTATGATATTCAATTTATTGTAGTGTTCTGGAACCAAACTTGTAATATCTCTGAAGTATGCCTGTGTTATTGCTATTATTATTAAATTTCCTAATTTAAATACTGGCATGCATCAATTAACAACAGGGCTACATTGTTAGAAATATGTTGCTAGGTGATTTCATTGTGTGAACATCATAGTATACACTAACAAATCTGCATAGTATAGCCTACTATATGTCTAGTCTATATGATACAACCTATTGTTCCTAGATCACAGATCTATACAGCATTTTACTATAGTGAATACTGTAGGTAGCTGTTACATATTGTAAATACTTGTGTATCTAAATATATCTAAATATAAAAAGTACAGTAAAGATACATAAACTAGTAACAGTCTTTTATTACCATTATCAAATATTATGCACTGTACATAACTGTGTGTGCTGTGCTTCTACACAGCTCACAGCCTAGCAGGTTTGTTTACAACAGCATCAGAACATTACTGACAGCAATGATGTCACCAGGTGATAGAAGTCTTTTAGTTCCTTCAAAATCTTATGGACCCACTGTGATACATGTGATCTATCATTGACCAAAATGTCATTAATGCAGCAAAGGACAATAATATATTTTTGTATAAACTGTAACCTATAAACAGAATGAAAGATACCATTTACACAACTTTCAGTGAACCTATAATTTTTCAGAATAAACATTTTAAAAAAGTCACATTTGTGGATATCAAAAGTCAAAATATAACACCAATTATGTCATGGATGCTGTTCATTAAAGTTCCAAGAAATTTCTTAGTTTATACTTTTTATGTAGAGTAATACTAAACTTTTGGAATTGATTGAACAACCAGCATATATCTGACATAAATTGATAATGCTGGTGATTAAACAATAATGTGTTATTAACAACAATTAAACTCCTTTTAATTGTTAATTAAACCTTTATTAGTAGTAGTCTGCATTGAATAAAATTGTGAAAGAGAGTAAATGCTTTTCACCTTTCCTAAAAAATTTTTTAAATCACATGTTGCGCGTGGGTCACCGGCTAGCAGTGACCACGGCACACTGTGGATGGCTCGACAATACGCGAGAAATAACAACACATGCACAGAGACAAACCAGTTTCTGTGGGGAAGTAGGGACAGAATGGCCACCCCCCCTAGTGGGGAGCGCGCCGATCCACCGTCCATACCTGCTTTTATTAGGCTCATTTTGCATAATAACTCAGGTAACGTACAATACTCATTAGGGGAAGTAAGGAACATATAAAACAAAGAACTCTGCCGGTCTATTGAGTTGGGGGGTCAAAGAGCTGTAAGGCTGAGGAACAAACTAGCTTCCTCCTAAGACCCTCCTCATTCAACTGAGAGCATTCTTGAACAAAGAAGGTTTCACAGTAATTTACATGTTCTTTCTTAGGCCTGATCACCCCGGGAAATCCGCACTTCCCAGTACCGAACTGTACTTCCCGTCATTGTTTCAGGCTTAGGTGTTAAATCACATATAAATTGAAATATATGAATATCAGAAGGCATTACTGGGGAGTTCTTTAGAAAGCCAGAACCTAGGTAGAACAGTGTATTCACTGAACATAGGAGCCCGGATTTTCCTGATAGTTGGGACTCAGAAGAGCATGTTCAGGGGAACTACTCTTTCTGAATCTTCAAGTTTATTTCATAGTCCTAATGTTTTAATTATAAAACAAAAATAATTACTATTACATTCCAAGAGGTAGACAAAATATGACAATGTGAAACTAAGGAAAACAAAAAAATGAATTATTTAAGAGAAGAAAATGAAATTCACAGATTTGAATATGTTACAATTAAAACAAATTATCTGTTTTTAAAGTAAGCATATAGTTAAGTGGCTAACCCACTAAAAATATCAACCATTTTAAAACTAGGCATGGTGATTTTAAAGCTCATTTAAGAAAACAATATATAAAACAGGTAGACTGTACTTGAAAAACAATTTTAAAAAATTCAAAAAAAGAAAGGAGTTGAATGAAGTCTCCCCCAAAATAAGAATAATGACAGTTGACCAGGTCAGTCACATATTAACAAATAATAAAACATTGCAGTAGCACAAAAACTTGGTCTTACTACATTAATAGACTTTTAATTAAACTGAATATAGAATCCAGTGACAATTTCTAAAAGGAATTTAACATATTATAAAGTTGACTTTTCAATTAGTGTCAAAAATGGTTTCACTAATAGGGAAAAATACATATTTAAGTGTATACATATGTACATATTCTTGGGATAACTGGTTAATCATTTGAGAAAACATAAATGTATCTTTATTTCACTCTGTATGCCAAAACATATCCCAGGTGTTGTAGAAATTTAAATATGAAATAGCCATGAAAATAGTAAAAGGAAAAGGAAAAAATATTTAATATTCTTGGAATAAAATCTTGGAAGCCATAAACAAGCAATAAAATGATATGACTGACTAGGTAAAAGCTGAATACTTCTGTACAGCAAAATTGTCCACAAACAAAGTCAAAGGCAAGAAAAAAAACTGGAAAAATGATTTGCAATGCATTTTATAAACAAAAGGTTTGTATTTTAGAAACAAATATCTTTCATTATCTGATCCCTGGTTTCCTTGACAACACCAATTTCTAACACATTTGCCTTTGCTTGCTCCTTTCCAGTTTCACTACTCCATGTTTTTTGTAAACATTCCCAACACCCTCCAATCTCAAGGTATTTGAATTACTGCTGCCTCTAACTAGAATGTGCATCTTTCAGATGCCCCCATAGAATGTACCCTTTGCCTTTCAGTTTCTGTTCATAAGTCCCCTCTGATGTTTTTCTGATTATTACAGACACATCAACATCATGGTCACTCGTTATTTCTTCCTGGGGTTTTTTCCCCCACAGCATTCTTACTGTTTGACTTTATTTATTTATTTATTTACCTACTTATCTACTATTGTCAGTCTTCCTAAGTATTCTCAAAGTTCTTGTGAGTTTGTATTGTACATACTGAAAAAAAATTAAAATTTTGAAGACACATGGTTCTAGAAGTTATTGGGAAGCCTACAGAGTATTTGCAGGGATGTCAAGTACAGCATAGGGATATAGGCAATACTATTTTAATAACTGTGTATGGTGTCAGATGGGTACTAGACTTCTCAGGGTAGTCACTTCATAGCTTATATAAATGTCCACTCATAGGGTTGTTCACCTGAAACTAGTATAATATTGTATGTCAGGGCCAGTAAAAAGATACAGGGATTTTCCTGTTTGGGGGTTCAGCTTGAAAAAGGACTTCTCAGAACAAACCATGTCACCAATATATAAGTGATATGCATTGAAAATATGTTGGTCATGGGCATATGCAGAATTTCCCATGTATTTTTCAACACAAATAAAACTATCATTTAGAAAAAATACTGTATATCAACTATAATTTTATATAAAAAGATATGGGAAAACAAAATTTCTCAGAAAATGATATAGAATATTCTATCCACATGCATTTTTTAACCTTTCTGTGAGAACTTACAGATATATGAATTTATTTCAAAACTGATTTTGTTTCTGACCATCAGCTAAAATTTCTGAATTTTCCATTGTAGCTCTCCTCTAACATACTGGAATTATGCCATTATGTATTGAAAGTTCCCTTTCTCCTTACCATCAGTTAGAACAATTTGTATGGATTACTATTCCGAGTGCATTCCCTCCATCCTTCCACTTTGACTCCTAGCAAAGTGACTATTTCTGAGGAGGAGGAGGAATAACATATCTGACATTCTGGTCTGAATTGCTCACACCTGCTTCCAGTTCAGTTCCTACAGCTTGTGACCTAATTCCAATGGCACTATCTAGTTCCAAGCCTTGGATATCACAAATTGGGAATGTTTTTCTCTAATGATCTGTATGTAGGGTGATCCCACTATTTTATAATATAGGGTGGGGCAAGTGTAAATTTATAGTTGCTCATATAGAAAGTAATACAATAATTAATAAATAATTACAGAAGAATAAACTATGTTTCCCATACTCATGAGAGCAAACCTACTTTTGGCCCTTCCTGTATAATGTTAAAGTTTTCAGTGACAAGGATTTGAGACTTTATCATTTGAACTGTAGGGTTCATTTAAAATGCTTTTGCACAGAAATGAAATAGAGCTTTAGCTGTCTCAGATGAGTTAAATGAACTAGAAGCAAGACTACCCACCAGAAAGCTGTTTTAGTAATCTAAGTGTAACCTTAGGAGGGTGACAAATAGAATTGGAAGGAATACGAACATCAAAGGAATTTCAAAATATCTTTGATAGAGTAATAATTTTGGAAAAAATGTGTGGAAAAAATTATGGATTGCATAATAAAATGTAGTAATAGAATGAAATTATCTCAAGAAACAGAAAGCTAGCAGTTTTCTCATCTGATACTTTCTTAACTTTAATAAGGAAAACAAAGTTTCCCATAGCAAAATATTAGAACCCACCCTTCCTTCTTTCCTTCCTTCCCTCCTTTAATCCTTCCTTTCTTTATTGAGGTTTAAAACTCTACTGATTACCTACATTTTTTTCATTTAAATTTATAATACTTTTAGAGCATAAGGAAAAATGGAAGCCTAAATGTTAGTATTAGTAGTCTTCATTACTCATTCTAGACAAATGTCCTAATATTCTGAGCTAAACACAAAAATGAAATATTGTATGAATGAAAAAAGAAACCACATACTAAACCTGACAAGCTCAGGTGAGGCCTCCAATGGCAGGCTGAACAAACTCAAAGACCTAAAGCAGTGGCGTCAAACTCATTTTCACCAGGGGCCACATCAGCCTTGTGGTTGCCTTCAGAGGGCTGAATGTAATTTTAGGACTGTATAACTGTAACTACTCTTTAACAGTTAAGCAAGAGCTTGGCATGGCTGCCAGGTAGAAACAAGGTGCCAGCCCAGATAAAGCAAGGTGGAGGGCCAGATTCAGGCCCTAGGCCTTGTGTTTGCCACCTGTGACCTAAAGTAACCACATAGTCATAAGCCATTACACTTTTTATTTTTTGAGGTATCTCCATACTGCTTTCTATAGTGGCTCATCAGTCTGCATTCCCCACCAAGTTTACAAGGGTTCCCCTTTTATTCACATCCTCACCAGCACTTGTTTGTTGATTTATTGATGATAGCCCTTCTGACAGATGTGAGATGACATCTCATTGTGGTTTTAATCTTTATTACTTGTATTTTTTTATGGATAGTGACGTTGAGCATCTTTTCATATGTTTATTGGCCATCTGTACATCCTCTTTGGAGAAGATTCTTCTCAGATTTTTTGCCCATTTTTTAAACTGGATTATTTTTGTCTTTTTTATGTTGAGTTGTATAAGTCCTTTATAAATTTTTTACATTACCCCCTTATCTGGTGTAACATTGGCAAATATGTTTTCCCATTCAGTGCGCTGTCTTTTCATTTTATTGATAGTCTCCTTCATTGTGAAAAAACTTTTTAGCTTGATGTAGTCCCACTTGTTTATATTTTTGTTTGTTTCCCTTTACAGAGGAAATATGTCAGAAAAATATTATTACTAGAAATGTCTGAGATTTTATTGCCTATCTTTTCTTCTATGATTTTTATAGTTTCAAGTATAACATTTAAGTCTTTAATCCATTTTGAGTTTTTTTTTGTGTGTGGTAAAAGAATGTGGTCTAGTCTCATTGTTTTGCACATATCTGTCTAATTTTCCCAGTGCCATTTATTGAATAAACTCTCCTTCCCCCACTGTATGTGCTTGACTCCATTATCAAATGTTAACTGATCATAAAGGCATGAGTTTATTTCTGGGCTCTCTGTTCTGTTCCATTGATGTACATATCTACTTTTTATGCCAGTACCATGTTGTTTTGATTCTGGGAATATATCCAAAGAAACCCAAAACACTAATTTGAAAGAATATATACACCCCCATGTTTATTGCAGTATCATTTACAGTAGCCAAGATTTGGAAGCACCCCAAGTCCCACAGCCCAAGGTGAGTCGATAAAAAAGTGGAGGTACATTTACATAATAGAATACTACTTGGCCATAAAAAATGAAGAAAATCATGCCCTTTGGGACAGATAGCATGATGGACCTGAAGAACATTATGCTAAGTGAAGAAAGCCAGTGAGAGAAAGACAGTCACCATATGTGTCCACACATATGTGGAATCTAATGAACAAAGTGAACTAACAAATAAAATAAAAACAGATTCATAGAGGCACAGAAGAGACTGACAGCTGTCAGAGGGAAAGGGGTTTGGGGGACTGGGTATAGAAGGTGAAGGGATGAAGCAAAAACAAAAAAAGCAAAAAAATAAAACCCCACAACTCATAGACATAAATAATAGTATGGTGATAACCAGAGGGGAAGGTGGGTGGAGGGGATAGAAGAGGGTAAATGGGAAATAATTGCTGAAGGAAGGAGACTTGACATGAGATAGTGAACACACAATACAATATGCAGATAAGGTGTTATAGAATTATGCACCTGAAACCTACATAATTTTATTAACCAATAATTCCTCAATAAATTCACTAAAGAATGAAAATGTTGCAAACAAAAATAAAAATGAAAGTAACCACATAGGATGATCTGATATTAAAAGAAAGCTAAAAGTAGCCCTGACTGGCGTAGCTCAGTGGACTGAGCGTGGGCTGTGAACCAAAGTGTCGCAGGTTCGATTCCCAGTCAGGGTACATGCCTGAGTTGCAGGCCATGACCCCCAGCAACCGCACATTGATGTTTCTCTCTCTCTCTCTATCTCCCTCCCTTCCCTTTCTAAAAATAAATAAATAAAATCTTAAAAAAAAACTAAGCTAAAAGTGAATCATAGTGGGTAAGCCTTGTCCTCAGCTGGTACCTTCCTTGACAATGATCAATCTTTACCTTAACTGAGTTTATCTATTGTTTTTTTGCATCTGTGATAACATACCCTTTGAAATGTCAGAGTAATCCCCTTTTTTCCCAGACTCCTCAGGACATAACCTCCCACCAGACCAGGAGATCATGAAACCCCTCATTGTTATCCTGTTGCCCAAATATCATGTCTTTATGCTCTAACAATGTAATCCAGTCTCAGAGGTTTCCCTGCTCTGTTTTCTCCAACCTCCCAACTCTACCACCAATTAATTTCAAGTAACACTTCTAACTCCTCCTCTTTAATTGTAATGTATAAAATAAACTGTGAACTGACATTCTTTGGAGTATTTTCTCAATCTGTTGAGATTTTTGCTTCCTAGTAATTATCATCAGTTCATCTCAAATAAAGTCATAAAAATTCTCTACAGGTTTGGGCATTTCTTAAGCTGACCATTATATAAATACCTCCTAGATGAAGAACAATTACAGAAATGTACTTAGCCTCAAATAATATATGTAATTTAAGATATAATCCATTTTATACATTTAAATTTAAAGGGTCTGTTTTACTTCTCAGAAAATATACCCTCCAATGTAGATAGGATACCATGAGATAAACAATAAATATAACATGCCTATCTATATAAAGTTAGATAAGTTAATTCATTTGGAAAGTTTTCAAATTATATTAGTTCAACTTCTTTAAACAATCTTACTTGATATGTAGAGAAGAATTAATCAATTGATTCCCAAACCTGGCTCTGCCAAAATTGGCTTGGAGGTTTGTATTGAATTCAATCCTTTCACTGGTTCTCCATTTCTCTACATAAAAGAGGTTTCAGCATGACCTCTCAGGTTCTCTATAGTCAAACCTGGGCCCCTTCACCGGCCTGATCATGCTCAGGCTTAGCTTCCACCCTGCCCCTCTTTCTGTCTCTCTTTCATTGTGGCTGTTGATATGGTTTTGATGACACATGAAATAATAAATGAATAGTGAAAAGAGCTCAGTAGACTAAAGCCAAATAATCCAGTATCATGAAATGATTAATCTGCAGTCTTATTAGATTGTAATAGTTAAGAATGTTGAGTACTGCTCCAATATTAGTAATTTATTTGCCCTGTGTATGTATGTAATAAAGTAACAGTTAATATTTATACATAATTTCATTTTTAATCCCCAGAGTAATCCTATCAGTTAAGAACTATTATTATAACCCAATTGTGATTTACAGAACAGAACAAGTAAATGACATGCCCAGGATGACAGTTAGTAAGTGACATTGTTGAGACTTGAAGCCAAATTTTGCTGACACCCGGGTCTAAGCCCTAGGTTCTTAAGCTACTTTTGCCAGCAACTTTTGCATATTCCAAATGCTATACAACTACAAACATAATGACAGAGAAAGGAAAACCAGAAGGCCAATACTTATGTATTAAGCTGCAGTTGCTTTTTTGAATAGAAATATTTTTCAGAAAATGACCAGCTCTCCTTGAAAAACAGTTGTTTGTTTTGGAACTCCTCTTTGCCCCAGGCCAGTTCATGCCCTGGGCCAGACTGTTGCCTCCAGTGTGTGCCAGTTTGTGCTGTTCGGCTGGTTCACTTAGCTTCCACTGACATTTTTTTTTATTGGTCTACTTAACACTTGCTAATGTTCTAACAAATAATTTATTTAAATTACTTGAAATATTTTAGCTATCACATAGAACAAATACATTTTAGGTAATGAGCAATAAATATGTTTACAAAGTAACTTTCTAGCTGTCTCATCAAAGAAATCATCTGAAACGATTTTTCTTTGAGCTTGTGATGACTAAAATTTTAAAATAGAAAAAAACTAGTTTAGTAATATCCACTTCATTTCCTTTTATTTAATACTCTACTAAGAAAGAAAATATTAATCTACCTTTAGTGTTTAGGTATCTGTATTTCAAAACAATTTTCAACAGTTACCTTATAGATGGGAAAATATTTTACCTATAATTTATACTCCTAACAATTAGAATCTATTAAGACTCCAACCTAATCATTTCATTATACTGGATTATTTGGCTTTAGTCTGCTGAGCATTAGAACAGCTTTTAATATCATTTGTTTTCATATTTTTATATCCTTATAATAAGCTCCTTTGTTTTATTATACAAAATTTTCTTATTGATGTGTTTAGGTAGATACCTACAATGGAATATCATCAAAATAAAATGAGATTTTGATTTGATTTCTTCAGTACATTTGCTATCTCACTTTCTGGCTGCAGGCGTTTTTGTAGATGAATAACTGGACTGATTTAGAAGCCTTAGAGCTCCTCACCCACTACACATTCACAAGCAATAGTATCAACAAGGTACTTTGTAAGGACTCAATCTCACAGAGAGATAAGTCTAAAGTCAAAATAAACCCAAAAAATTATGTTTTGCAGAATCAAAAAAGCAAATGAGAAAAATATATGTGATTGAGAAAATATATTAGGGACAAAAAGCTATATAAAATTAAACCCCCTACAGAAAAGTCTGAAATTAGTCTAGTGGGCACTGAGAGTCATTAGAAGGTTTTGGAAAAAAAGAAAAAAGGAAATTTTCGAGAGAGGATGAAGGAGATGACTTGAGTGAGAGCACACCATTTATTCTACATGTTACCTAACACTTCCCAGAAGACAACAAAAATGGGTTGTTCACGTAATTGCTAATGAGTTCCCTCTACTACAGCATCATATTCAGCCAAACATATGCAGATGTGGAGACCAGCCAGAATTATTCTTCTACCCATTCTCCCAAACAAAAGTACCTGTTCCTAATCAGTTTATCACACCCATTTTTTGTGTCCTTATCCTATCTACACTTTCACAGAAGACTGAGTTTTAAAATTCACAAAGAGTTAGTTTTGTATTGGTAAAGGGATAAGTTACAATATGTGTATATAAAGAAGCAATATGGGGTATGTGTCAGAAAAGAGAAGTAGCTTGCCTGAAGGGTAATAAACTATAGGAATTTTATAAAAGTTCCCATAAGGTGCTTTTTATTTTCTCTGATAAAAAATGTTCAACTGTGAAGGAGAGTGACAGCAAAGATTTAGAAGAGTAGCACAAATTTGGCAAAACATTCACTCAAGGTGATTAGAGGAGGATGCACTCAAAGAAAGGTAAGCAGATTTTCTGGCTGCACTGAGGGCCCATTTAAATTGCAGTTATATCCATGTGGTGACACTAAAATGCAAGAAATCTAAGTTTTAATGGTTTTTCATAGCCATTCTCTGGAATGGAGAGGCAAAAAAGGCAGATAAACAAAGAAATGTAAGAATCAATATAACCTGGTTGAAATGATGGAACATAAGTTTAGGAGGGAAAGGAGATACTGAGGGAGTGCAATGGGAATGAGGTGAGGAGGAGAAGAAAGGCAATGAAGTAATCGGGAGAAAAGATGGGGTCTAAAGAAGACCTCTGAAAATACTGTACTCCATAAAAGCAATGAGAAAAGCGGCGAATAACAAAAAGTACTAAAATAAACTATTTCAAAGATCTAGAAATTAACCAAAAGCTTGTAGTGACCTGAGAAGCATTTATTCAGGAAAAATAGCTGTATCTTGAGCTTTCTCTATTCCCACCTGCTTTCCCAATATTTGCAAGTGAAAACCAACAGGGCAGCCAGAGGAGGAGCTGAAGAGGGCTGGATCTCTTTCACAGAATCACTCTCAAAGAATGCCATTATTTTGGTTGTCTAGTGGTTGCCTGGAAGACCCCACTTGTATTGCAAAGCTATACTGACATAATTTGGAGCTAGTCCAGGATGAACAACCACTTCCCTGAAGGATTTGTAGGGGAGGACATTTTGTCATTAAAGGCAATTGCTTAACTTCATGGTTCCTTGAGGTAGTAGAAGATAAGAGTTGGGGCAAACAATAGTATAAACAAGGCTTAAAAGGAAAAGCTGGAAATAGATGTGCATAAGGCTTGGGAAGCTCTGCAATATTACTTGAAAACTGGAAGGGCACATGTGTAGAACACATGCCCCAGGCAGTGTTCTTTCTTTCTCAGGAAGTCATAGGAAGACTCCCAGCTCTCATCTCTGGCTGAGCTTGGGGCTCTGGGGAGCAGAAGGTAAAGGTAGACACAGAGGTAATAAACACTAGGGGATTGTGGAGATATGCCCCTCAGCACACACTGACTTCATTTTTGCCAAAGTTAGGTTGTCCTTATGCAGTGGGCCCTCTTCTGGACCCTCTGTCTTGTTCCATTGATCAATGACACCACACTCTTCTGTGTGCTGTATATTTATAATCTTTTCTTCTTTTTCAAGAGTTCTTTTGGTAGTGTTGTTGTTATTGGCTACTTTTCATTTCTGTATGAATTTAGTTATTGGATTTATTGTATAAAATAACTTTGTCAAAAAGATTGCATTGAAAATATAGTTCAGCCCTGGCTGGCGTCGCTCAGTGGACTGAGCACGGGCTGTGAACCAAAGTGTCACAGGTTCGATTCCCAGTCAGGGTACATGCCTGGGTTACAGGCCATGACCCCCAGCAACCGCACATTGATGTTTCTCTCTCTCTCTTTCTCCCTCCCTTCCCTCTTTAAAAATAAATAAATAGAATCTTAAAAAAAGAAAATATAGTTCAAACTGTGGAAAACTGATAAAAATGTTGAACTTTTTGACCAATGAACATGAAATATATCTCCATTTATTCAAGTATTAAAATTTTTCTAAGTTTGACATTTTTCAGTGTCTAAATCATTCAAATGTTTGGTCAGATTCATCCTAAAGCATTTCAAACTTTATGTTAATTTAAAATATATATATTTTTTAATTTCAATCTCATATTGCGCCTAAACATATTTGGGATGTGCATAGTGACCTTGCACTTGCAAATCTTGCTAAATTCATATATTAGTTCTAGTGGATATTTTGTACATCACATCTTGCATTTTCCACCTAGATGATCATGCCATCACTGAATCAAGCAGTCATAGTTCTTCCTTTCCAGACTGGATGTATTTTATTTCTTTATTTTCTTCCCTTTTGCACTGTTGAGCACATTTACTATGATGTCTAATAGCAGTGGTAAGGCTGGATTTCCTTGGCTTCTACTGTCTTAGGGGGGAAGTTTTAATCTTCTGCCAATAAGTGTGATATCTTTTTCAAAGATTTTCTTTTTCAAGTTGAAAAAGTATTCTTTTGTCTTAGTTAGCTGAAGATCTGGTTTGTTTTATTTGTTTTAATCAGAATTTATTATTTAATTTTTTAAAGATTTTTACTTATTTATATTTAGAGAAAGGGGAAGGGAGGGAAGAAGAGAGGGAGTAAAACATCAGTGTGTGGTTGCTTCTCATTCACCCCCACCTGGGAACCTGGCCAATAACCTAGGCACATGCCCTGACTGGGAATACAATCCTGCAATCCTTTGGTTTGCAGGCCAGTGCTCAATCCATTGAGCTATACCAGCCAGGGAGGGCAGGAATCAGTATTTAATTTTTTTAAATGTTTCTTTCTCTCTCCCAACCTCTCTCTCTCCATATACATATATACATGGTAAGTATGTGTGTATGTGTGTGTGTGTATATATATACAGGGTCTGGCAGAAGTAACACCTGCTTGAGTGTGGTTGGTAGGGTGGGTGTAATTTATAGTTTTAATTTGAACATTTAACCTAAAAAATCATATGGTGTGCTTGAGTGTAATATTGTTATGTTACAGAATTTCATGCTTATGATTTTCTAATCAAAGATTTTGTAATAAAAAGGGGGCATTAAAGTGAATTATATCAATTGATTTTTGAATGTTGAGCCAGGCTTGTATTCTTGGGATAAACTTCACTGTGTCATGAGGTATAACCTTTTAATATGTATATATCTGGATTTGATTTGCTAATATTTGGTGAGAATTTTGTTATTTATGTTCATGAGGGATAATTTCTATAGTCTTTGTGTTTTGCTGTTTTGGTAATGTATAATGCTGGCCTAAAGGATAAGTTAGGAAGTAGTTCCATATCTTCAATTTTCTGGAAATGTTTTATAGAATTGGCATACTTTCTTCTCTGAATATTTGGTAAAATTTACTAGTAAAGTAATCTGGGCCTTGAAGAAGGTATATACTTATAAATATAATATACTTAATAGACATAAGGCTATTCTTGTTCATGCTTTTTAAATGAATTTTGGTATTAATAATTTGGATCTTTTAACAAATGTGTGTATTTCAGCTAGGTTATTATTCATTAAAAAGAAAGAAATTGTGTTTTGAGGATATAGTTTTGGTAGGAAAGGGACAGTGAATAGTACAAAAAGAAAATTTTGCTGGTTGGAAAACTTGGTCAAATTACATGACCTCTGTACCAAAATTTTCCCATTCATGAAATATAAGGATTAATGGAGTTCATACTAATACTTTGATAAGAATAGTGTCTGGAACATAGTGAATGTTTTGTAAATCAATAATTAAATATTATGTCCTAAAGCTTAGCATTTTCACAATTTGTGCATATCCTAGAAAACAAGGGTTAATTATTTGTCCTAAACTACTTAGAAGATCATAGGTTAATGGGCGGATAATGTTTATATTCCCCTCTCTGGGAGATTGTTTGATGAAGATCTTTCTAAATGTTTGAAAGGTACTGTAAAAGACTAGCATGGGCCAGTTGCATTGGTCAGAATAGGTTATATATGCTGTGAGATCAAAACCCCTCAAATCTTGGTGCTGAAAACCACAATGGCTAACTTCTGAATTACATTTCTTCTATAGCATAGGTTATCAACTCACAGCAACCACTCAGGGACTAGGTCTAATGAAGCAGCCATTTTTAAAAATATTTTTGGTTGCTGTGCTAGAGGTAAAGAAAGCTCTGGAAGCTTTTAACCTGTCACATCATCGTTCCACTCAACTCATTGGCTGAAAATGAGGAGATCTGGGAGGTCCATTATCCATGTTTGTCAAGTGAATTAGAATCAAATGTCTGTGAACAGCTGTAATAAACATCATGCTGAAAAATGCGCAGAGTGTGGGGTCTGGATGGGAACAAGGGAAGGAAAAGCCAATGTGATTAAATGGAAGGGTGGCTTTAATTCTGGATTTGTACAGCATTTCCTTTCACTGCAAATACTAACACACTTTCATACTCTAACATGAAAGGCAAGCACTCTCGCTCAGTTATCTCTTTTTTAGAGAGACAGAAACAAAACCACTAGCTTTAATCTGGCATTTATTTGTGTCTCTAGATCAGCTAAGGTTTGTAGCTCTGTGGACTAGAATTATTGTCACAGTAGTTTACACTATGGCATCGTCAGATACTCCTTGATTATCTTATAAGTAAAATCTATAGGAACTTTCTTTGTCTAATGGGCCATGGTATGAACTGCAATGTCACACTGCCTTTGCAGAAAAAAATCTAATATAGAGGGGGACAGTGAGTAGTTTCATTAAACTAAGATTTTAAAAAAGCCCTATGTCTGTACCAGCCTTCATCTCCCATTACCTGGGCTAGTATAGAGACTTCATACCTTCTCAAACCACTGAGCACTCTGGTCAGGTGCATATGGCCCTCTGCTGAAGTTGTACCTGTTTCAGACAAGTCTTACCATTTTACTTTATTTCAATCTGGAAAATATTTAAGGAAGAGAGAAGGAATGTCTTGACTGTTTAAGATCCTGAATCCACCTAGGGCCAGGAGCCAATTGCTAACACATTTTGGCAACTTATAACAATGTCACTATCACAGAGGCACAGATGTGTTCCTTTGTCTTAAATGTTGCCCTTAGTAACAAAGAATTTTTTCCCAAGCATCTTTCATGAAAACAGCAGAATTGAAGATGGAATTGGTCCTTTTTAATTAACTTTTTACTTTCAACCCTCAGGCACAGAAGAAAATAATGAAAAATCACCATGAAAGAGTTGGTGACTACCTACTGATTTTTTTTTCAATATTTCTAAATGTTTTGTTTCTGTGTACTAAAACTTTCCCCCTTAGCATTTTGGTTTTAAGAGAAATTCAATTTTATTAAAATAAAGGAAAATGGTAGAAAAGTATTATAATTATTTCCTTTTCATTGAATTGTCTATTTATATTTAATTTTATGCTTTCCATTCACTATAATTGTATTTCATCCTGCTGCATGTGTTTCCTATTTTTTATAACACCCTGAATTCCACTCCACACAAATCAATTTTCAAGCATTTATCTTTCCTCTCCAAACAGCCTTATTGTCTCATTAACATAAGGCAGCACAGTAAAGAAACTTGATGTTTTTTAACTCTCCTCCTAACATCAGAATGTAATTTGCATTCAGTTTATTTATATTTGCATGTTTTTCAAATGTATCCAATGGAATTGAAGCAGAACACTGATATTTAATGAGCTGATAAATAATTTTTGAAAATGCTCACATTGGAAAAATACCTAGTGCTTAGGTTGCATGGCAATATCAGTAGGTCCAGATATACCATTACTACCATTTTATTTGTTTGTTAATTACACTGATACTTTGATAAATTACAGAATGATCTTAACAAAATTCCCCTTTTCTTTGCCTTTTCTCTCTTTGCTGAAGAAATTGTGATAAATAAAAAGAAGTATAGATTAACAATTTAAAGAAATGAAAGCAGTTAACAGTCTGTTGGTGCTATTATTTTGAATTCTTAAATTTTATAAAATAGAAACATTTCATAATAAGAATTTCACATAAATCTCAAATACTTGATAATATTTTTTCTCTACAAAACCTTCTATCTCATGATTCTTCAAGTCAGTAAAGACAAAAAATAAACTATACCTCCACTTGTTATATTACAGTCTTTTGATAAGAGTTATATCAAAATAAGCCAATTTTTGAAAGTAAGAAGATTGCATGGATGTCCTGTACATGGGGACAAACTTCCACAATTTTCCATAGATGGGAGGTAAGTAACAATTTTCTTGTGTCTGCAAAATTTGGAGCAAGAAACAGGTCATTTAAGATATAAGGGTACATAAAGTTCCCAATGATGGCAGTATAACATGAGGGAAGGAAAACAGGAATAAAATTAAGGTGACCACATCAAAAAACTCAGTTAAGCCTAAGGTGGGTATTTTCAGAATGTGACTATGACTCTGAGAATTGAGATGCCAAGAGGCAGTGTCAATAGTTTGGAAAAAATTTGCATATGAAGATACTACTATAGATACAGAATACAGTTGTAGTCATGATATTAAAGAGAAAATGTTTATATCACTTCAACTGAAACTGATCATTCTGTTTCATTTATCCATGGCTTTTTATATGTTACCCCTTTGTCCAGATTCTCTTTTCTGGTTTGTCCATATTGGAAACTTTTATTCAACCTCCAAAATGAGTTCAAATATTAACCCTTCTTTGGGTCTTTCCTGAGCCCAGGTTAGAATAGATTTCTTCCTACATTATGCTATCACTGAAGTACACTTACTCATTTACATTTCTTGCTTGCAAACAGCAAACTACTTGAGAGTATTTTCTCCTTTTTTGTATATACTACTGGCCTTGGCAGATATTAGGGTCGATGTAAATGTGTGCTAAGTGAATGATTCACAAAATTTTAGGTCATTTTATTACATCACTTTCTGGTAGAAAATAGTTATTAGGACCCATTATTTTCTTTCACTGTTTCTCAGTTTAAGATGCTGAAAGCAATGTTTTGAATCTATAGATTGCTTTGGTTAGTATGGACATTTTAATAATGTTTCTTCCTATTCATGAGCACAGTATATGCTTCTATTTATTTGTATTTTCAGTTTCTTTCTTCAGTGTCATAATTTTCTGAGTGCAGGTGTTTGACCTCCTTGGTTAATTTTTAGAATTTCTATAAACATTTATTTGAGCCAGAGATACACCTTGGAGCAAGATCTCAACAGACTGAGAAAAAAAAATGAGCCCTAGGTTGGTTTTTTTTTTTTTTTTGATGCAGTTGTAAATGGGACTGTTTTCTTGGTTTCCCTTTCTGAAGGAAAGTTCATTGGTGTATAAAATGCATTTGATTTCTCGATATTTATTTTGTCTCCTCCTACTTCACTGAATCCGTGTACCAGTTCTCGTAGTTTCTAGGTGGAATCTTTAGGGTTCTTTATATACAGTATCATGTAATGTGCAAATAATGACAGTTTTACTTCTTCCATTGCAATGTGGATGCCTTTCATTTCTTCTTGTCTGGTTGCTGTGGCTAGGACTTCCAGTACTATGCTGAGTAAGAGCAGTGAAAGCAGATACCCTTGACTTGTTCCTAATCTTAAGGGAAACACTTTTAGTTTTTGCCCACTGAGTATGATGTTTGCTATGGATCTGTCATATATGACCTTTATTATGTTGAAGTATGTTCCTTCTATTCTCACTTTGCTGAGAGTTTTTAATCATAAATGTGTGCTGGATTTTGTCAAATACTTTTCCTGCATTTATTAAAATAATCATTTGACTTTTATGTTTCATTTTGTTTATGTGGTATATCATATTTATCAATTTGTGGATATTGTACAACCTTGCCTTTCCAAAATAAATCCCACTTTGTTCAGTGTGTATAATTTTTTAATGTATTACTGGAACAGTTTGTTAATATTTTGGTTAGAATTTTAGCATCTATATCCATCAGAAATATTGGCCTTTAATTTTTCTTTGTTGTGTCTTTATCTGGTGTTAGAATAGTGCTGGGCTTATAAAGTGCACTTGGGAGCTGTTCATCCTCTTGAATTTTTTAGAATCATCTTGGCTCACTTCTGGCCCTAGGGTCACACTTAGCACAGTGGTCTCTACCCCAAGATGATGTACACACTTACAAAAAGAGCTTCTTTAAAAAAAATCTGCTTGCTAATCTACTTGGGAATTCCCTTTAAAATAACAAAAGTGCTATTTCAGATAAAAACAAATATATGTGGTCAGACACACAAAAAAGCAGTTGCTGTAAGATTCCGTTCATTGAAAATATCTGGAGTAAGTAAAGGAGCAGAGACAGGAAGCACATGAGGGGTTGCCAGGGTCAGGAGGACTGAGTACTTCTGGTGCAGGATGTCCTTTTTGGGAGATGGAACATCCTGCAAATAGACAGTGGTGATGCTTGCATGGCATCATGAATGTATATCATGCTCAGGAATAGCACAGTTTACAATATAAACAATAACTTCTATTTATAACTTACAATAAATCACACAATAAAAATAAAAGGAAACAAAAATTTTTTAAAAATCATAGAGGTAGAAAAAAATTCTGGTAGGTAAGGGAGTACAGGTTTGATAAGCGGCTCTAGAGATGGCCCTGTGACAAGTTCCAGAGGCAGCTCCTCATTGTGTCAGGGACCAGGGTGTCTTTGGGGGAGGGTTCTTAGGGCAGGGTCACTGCTCGTGTCAGGAAGTAAAGTCACTGCTCTTGTGTGAGGAGACGCTCAGGGTAGGGGACATAGGCATTGACCTCAGTATCTGATGATAGAGCCCAACAGAATTTGGAACCCTGGTAACCAGGCTGCCACATTCTGAAAGTCCCTTCCCTGCTCACTTGGCTAGAGGCATTCTCAGGGGCAGAAAGATTTCTTGTTGTCTGCCCACATACTGAGGCCATGGACTCAAAAGAAGAAACAATGATAGTGGGTTCCACCACTGGGTTGGACTCAGCCCAGATGCCTATGGCCCTTTTCATGACAGAACCCAGAGGTAACACAGAGGGAGGTTCAGGGCAGTTTTGTTCAGGCCAGGACACCACTCTAATCCTACCTGAGCAACCATATGTCACCTACCTGTATGAGTGTGTGTGTGTGTGTGTGTGTGTGTGTGTGTGTGTATAAGGAGAGTCATTGAAGAGGGCCTTCCCTGAGCAGGAACAGGCCAAGGAGGGTGAGAAGCCTGGTGGTCTTATTATGTTAACACTGCAGGTCAAGGCTGGCTGAGTGGACATGGAGTATGAATGGCATCCTTTGCCCAAGGTTTATCCCCAGCCTTGGAGGTGAATCTCATTCCCCCTGGGTATAGACACAGGGACGGGCCTGATCAGAGAGCAGAAGGTGCAAGGGGCAGAAGAAGCAGCAACTAGAGCCAGGCAGGGCTTCAGGCCTCAAGACCAGATGCCAGTCACTGTCATTGCAGAGCTCAATTCAAGTCATAGAGGAGCAACAGGTGACTTAAAGAAGACATTGGTCCCATCTCCATCAGTGAGTGGAAGATGTGCCACGTCACTGAGGACCAGACTAGGCCAAAAGTGACAGTGGCTACTCAGAATTCTGGAAAACTCCAAGATGGTTGGAGAAAACACCTCCCCTGAAGCTGCTCAGGCTCTACTGGAAGCTCAGGAATTGACTTCAACATGGAGCAATATGCCCATGTAAAACACTCCAGGCCAGATGACCTGGAACCCAAGGACACATAGCCCAAGAGTGAGAGGGTGAGGAAGGAGGGGATGGAGGTGCATGTAAGGTTGTGGGGATTGGTGCAGGGAGCACATCCAGGCTGCCCTGGAGGAAATACCTGCCTCAGACCATCCATCTGCTGCAGTGCCTGCAGGGAGGATGTCTTAGGGTGGGTCCTGGGCTGCAGCTTCTCTGGAAGGCTCTGGCTGTGTTCTGTCTGTGGGAGGCACAGGGAAGTACAGGCATGTGGGAGATCTTTTCTCCCATTAAAACTCCAATATGAGCCCAGGAGGCAAATCTGGCTCCTGATTCAAAACCTGTCACATATCTGGAGGAGCTCCATGCAGGGTCAGACCACGACTAGGATGCCGCTCCAGACTAGGAGGGCTGTCCATCTCTGGAAGTCATGCTACCTCCAGCAGTAGCTCCAGTTGCAGCTCTAGAGATTGGACTGGCCTGAGCAGCACCTTCTTCTGACCTGACTGTGTCCCCAACACACCTGCCTGAAGAATCTTCCCTTGAACCTGACCTCGTTCTTGCTACAGAGAAGCTGCCTCTAGAAAATGCACCAGGGCCAGTTCCTGAGCTGATTATTATTCAACTGGCTCTCCTATTCCCAACAGATGTTGTTTTACCCTTCACCCTTGTTTGACTTTCTCCTTTTATTTTCTTTAATTGTTAGGTTTTCCTTTTTTCAGGGTGTGAATAAGTGTAGGTATTAAATAAAAATTATTGCTTGTATTTTAAATTGTGTCACTCCTGAGCATGACGTACACTCATGAGGCTGTGCAAGCATCCCCACTGCCTAGTTCCATCTCGCCAAAAGGACACCCTGCACCAAAAGTACTCAATCTGTATTCCTTCTGACCTTGGCAACCCATGATGTGTGCTGGCGCTCGCTCTCTCTCTCTCTCTCTCGATATTTCCTATGAATGGATTCTTACCATTGGTGCCTTTTTGTGTTTCCTCATATGTTTTTGTTATTTGAAAGAAAAATTCTAGATGCAATAGAGATCGTGTATAAAAAACAAAAAGAAGCCCTTTGGCTAATTGTGTGAATATCTTGATTGAAGTAGAGACCACTGTGCTAAGTGTGACCCCAGGGCCAGAAGCCAGTCAGGCAAAAATTGTCTCTGCCTGTGACCAAAATAAAAACAAGAAAAATGAGTGATCTACTTTATCAATTGTTTTTTTTTTTGCATCTATTGATATGATCATGTGATTTTTGCCTTTCCCTTTTTTATTTGATGCATTACATTTATTGATTTGCAAATATTGTACCACCCTTGCATCCCTGGGATGAATCCTACTTAGTCATGGTATATGATCTTTTTAATGTAACCCTAGTACATGGTTGGCAGAATGCATACTGGTGCAGCCACTGTGGAAATCAGTATGGAATTTCCTTGGAACTAAAAATGGAACTGCCTTATGACCTGGCAATTCTACTACTGGAATTACGAATTCTGAAACACCAATTCCAAAGAACCTATGCACCGCAGTGATCATTGCAGCACAATTTAAAATAGCCAAGTGTTAGAAGCAACCTACATGCTCATCAGTAAATGAGTGCATCAAAAAACTATGGTACATTTACACAATGGCATACTATGTAGCAAAAAGAAAGAAGGAACTCTTACTGTTTGTGATAGCATGGATAGATCTAGAGAGTATTATGCTAAGTGAAATAAGCCAGTCTGTGAAAGACAAATACAAGATGATCTCACTGAGAAGTGTAACCTATTCAATAAAACAAACAAGCAAACAAAATATAATAACCAGAGACATTGAAATAAAGAAAAAAACTGACAATAACCAGAGGGGAGAGGGTGGGAATAATGAGAAGGGAGAGGAAGGGTCATCAAGGAACATGTATAAAGGACACATGGACAAGCCAAGGTGGTATAGGATTGCGGATGGGGTAGGGGGAGTGGTGGAGGGAAAATAGAGACAACTGTACTTGAACAACAATTTAAAAAAGAGGAATAAAAAGAATAAAAAGAGAAAGGTGGAGCCTGAGAGACACTCACCAAGCCACTCCTGATGGTCACCTCTGGGGTGGAACTTGCAAATATCTTCATCTTGAGGTGATGTCTAAGCTTTTATAATGCATGTATGACTTTGATAGTTCCAAAAATATTAGTCATATGTTCAATATTATCCATTTATCACTTATCTATGGAATAAAGTACATTATTTAGCTTTTAAAGGATTTGTGACCAAAAAAGAAATGTTTCATACAGTAGAGTAATTAATTCTAAAGCAATTCAACATCAAGAAAAGAAAAAGGCATATTTGCAAAGGAGAGCCCTGAGTGGGGTGCTCCCCATTCCAATCCTTCCCCTATGTGTGCATGCTGTGTGGGCATGTGCACATGTATGTGTGCCTGTGTTCTCATGTTCATGCACATATGTGTGATACTTATGTTTGTTCATGTGTGTGCTCATTTGGAATGTTGGGCAAGGGGTCTTCCGAGGTGTGAGACTGACTAGTGGAAACTCATCTTCCCAGAGGTGGACACTGCTAGTCAGTCCTCTTCCTCCTTGGCATTTTCTTGGCATTATCAGAACTTCTGAAGCCCCTGCTGTGGAACATGAGTCATTTCCAATTTCTCACCCCCATGATTGTGCTGAAAGGAACAACTGTGTCCATAAATCTTTATTTTGAATAGGTGTCTAGAAGCAGAGATTCT
Source organism: Phyllostomus hastatus (assembly GCF_019186645.2). Lineage (NCBI taxonomy): Eukaryota > Metazoa > Chordata > Mammalia > Chiroptera > Phyllostomidae > Phyllostomus > Phyllostomus hastatus. The sequence continues at coordinate 9,208,664 of NW_025333857.1, forward strand.
CCATCTAATGTAAACACAGTGTTAAGGTGTTGGGGGCAGTTCTCTACATCTCAGTTCACCTTGCCCGCTTTGAACTTTGTTTGGGAAAACAGGGGTGCAGTGTGCCGAGACCTGGGGCTGAGGCTTCAGGGAGGGAGGGAGGAGAATGGTTTGAGACTGGAGGAGAGCAAGTACCAGGGAGTGACACCACACCCAGCTGGAAGGTCCAACCCACCCTGCCTCTGCCTTTTCCCATGTAACACCTCCCACACTCATACCCCAATCCAACACCAGCCTCACCCTGCTCCATGACTCAGCTGAGCTGAATGCCTGGTCCTGCCATCCAGGACACAGGTAGACAGGTCTGCACATTCTGCCTTGCTCCCCCTCCTCAAAGCACAGAGCCCATTTCCATGTCAGGAAAGGTCTATGGCAGGTCTAGGGAGGCTCAGCCCATCACAGGGACCACCGTGGTGAACATGCTGTATCCAGGTAAAGTTCTCAGCTGCATTTGAGCTTGTGTGAGCAGAAGGGACCTTACAAGGGGCCTCACAGAATGTGCCAGAAGGTCATAGCATCACACTTAGTACTTTGGGGCAGGACACAGAGCCCAAAACACACCTCAGGATTCTCTAAAAGTGACCCTTGTCCTGGCCCTGTGCCAGCACTCAATCCACATACTCAGCACACTCAGCTTTTTGAGGGTTCTCTTCTCAGTGGGGACAAGGGTAGAGCCCTCATCTCCTTCAAAATCAGGTCAGGGGAGTCCACGTGGCCTGAGGCTGCCAGGTGAGGCCATGATCAGCAAAATGTCTCCTGTCTGCTCTGAAATAGGCCCCCAGAGCAGAGAACATAGGTCCTTCAGGTGGTGACTCACCAGGGTCTCCCTGGAGGAAGATAGAAAAGTCCCAGATGATATATAGGAACAGCAGGAGAGAGGGTAAAGGAGGACATTTTTGTGGATGTCAGTCTTCTAACCAATTTTAACACAAGCCACAGACTCAGAGAAAGTGTTTTTAAGACACAGATCTGAGATATTTTTTTTATCATGAATTGGTGGTGGATTGTGTCAAATTCTTTTTATGCATTTGTTAATATGATAATATGATTTGTATCCTTCATTTTGTTTATGTGGTATATCATGTTCATTGATACAGAAATACTGTACAAACCTTGCATCCCAGGATGCAATTCCTATCAAAACACCAATGGCATATTTCACAGAACTAGAACAAATAATCCAAAAATTTATATGGAAACCCAAAAAACCCCAAATAGCCACAGCCACCTTGAGAAAAGAGAACAAAGATGGAGGAATTTTGCTATCTGATAACAAATTATACTACAAGGCCACAGTAATCAAAAGAGCCTGGTACTGGCATAAAAACAGACATATAAATCAATGGAACAGAATAGAAAGCCCAAAAGTAAATCCATGCCTATACAATCAATAAATATTTGACAAAGTAGGCAAGAATATATAATGGGGCAAAGACAGTCTATTCAATAAATGGTGTTGGGAAAACTCAACAGATATGTGCAAAAAAGTGAAATGACCACATTCTTATAGCATACACAAGAATAAAGTAAAAATGGATTAAAGACTTACATGTATGACTCAGTACCATAAAAATCTAGAAAAAAAACATAGGCAGTTAAATCTCAGACATTTCTTGTAACAATATCCTTTCTGATATATATTCTTTTGCAAGGGAAACAAAAAAAAAATAAATGAGAGCATATCAAACTAAAAGGTATTTGCACAGCAAAGGAAAACATCCATGAAATGGAAAGACAACACATTGCATGAAAGAACATATTCACCAATGATATATCTGCTAAGGGGTTACTATCCAAAATTTATAAAGAACTTACACAACTCGACATCAAACAAAACCCACACCCATTACAAACACCACACACCAAATCAAAACCCATTGATTATTGATATAATAGTCAATTAAAAAATGAGCAAAGGGGTCTGAATACGCACTTCTCCAAAGAGGACACATGGAAGCCCAATAGATATATGAAAAGATGTTCAATGTCACTAATCATCAGTGAAATACAAATTAAAACCATAATGAGATATCACCTCACACCTGTCAAAATGGTTATCATCAATAAATCAAGAAATAACAAATACTGGCAAGGATTTAAAGAAAAGGAAATGCTCATACACTATTGGTAGAAATGAAGATTGGTGTAGCCTCTGTGGAAAACACTGTGGAATTTTCTCAAAAAATTAAAAATGTAACTGTCTTATGACCTCATGGTTTCACTTCTGGGAATTTATCCAAAGGAAACTGAAACACAGATTCAAAAGAATATACGCACCTCTAGGTTCAGTGCAGCATTATTTACAACAGCCAAGATTTTGAAACAGTCCAAGTGCCCATCACTAGATGAGTGGATAAAAAAGCTGTGGTACATTTACACAAGAGAATACTACTCAGTCATTAAAAAAAGAAAGAAAGAAAGAAAGAGAAAAAGAAAACATACCTTCTGTAACCAGATGGGTTCATCTGGAGAGTATTATATAAATGAAATAAGCCGGTCAAAGAAAGGCAAATATAGTATGATTTCATTTATATGCAGAGCCTATTGAACGAAATAAACCAATAAAGAAAAGAGAAACAGACTCACAGATACAGAGAGCAGACTGGCAGATATCAGAGGGAAGGGTACTTGGGTGGTGGGTAAAATAGGTGAAAGGATTAAGTGAAAACAAAACAAAAACTCATAGATACATAACAATATGGTGATTATCAGAGGGAAAAGGGGGCAAGGGTGGTAGATGAAGGTAAAATGGGGATATATGGTTATAGAAAGAGACGACTTAGGGTGATAAACACACAATACATTATGTAGGTGATGTGTTGTAGGTACACACATCTGAAAGCTATATAATGTTATTAACCAGTGTCACCCCAATAAATTCAATAACAAATAAATAAATAATAAAATGAAAGCTGTGGTTTGCATATTGTATTTGCACTAGGACACATATCTAGGTCACCTAAGACACTTAAAAGGACAATGGGCCCTGACTGGTGTGGTTCAGTGGATTGAGTGCTGACCTGTGAACCAAAGGGCCACAGGTTCTACTTCTAGTGTAGGGCACATGCCTAGGTTGTGGACCAAGTCCCTGGTAGGGGACATGTGAGATGTTATCATGCATTGATGTTTCTCTCCCTCCTCTTCTCTAAAAATAAATAAGTAATTAAAATCTTAAAAAAAGGACAATGGAATAAGAAGATCAATTGTGGAGAAGAGATTACATGAATTTAATAACAGAAGATGATAAGAAGAAAAAATGAAGCACAAACTTTCAATTACACATGTTTAGTTCTACATGGTATACGAGAGTCAGGAGAAGAAATTAAGGAAAGAGCAGGATTAGTAAGTTTTGCATGTGAAGGAGGAAGCTTATTATTTTTGAAAGATGAAAGATAAATATTATTTATCTGTTTCCTACATTAACTCTGCAATAGCTGAAATAAATGGAAACTTTCTCTGAGACATTTTCTCAGTAAGCATTCTAGAAACTGCTTTCTACTGACCGACTCGCCTGCTATCACCACTGCTCTGTAATCATCTCTCCCAATAGGCCATAAGTTGCTTGGAGCCAGTCCCCTGGCTTTATTTATCTTTCTTTTTTCTTGCTGGAGAATCATAATTTATTTGAGTAAATATGCAGAATTTTGATCATTTTTAGATAAATATTCTTTTTCGTATTAGCTCAAATGCAGTCTGACCCAATTTATATACAAATCTATGTAGAGCATTATTGTGCTAACAAATTCTATTGGCTTCATGTTAATAGTAACCAGTGATAATGCAATGATTTGGGAAAACCAGAAGACCTACTCACTAATTATAACTGGGAAAGATCTAGAAATATTCATAAAACTTAATTTTGTAATCTCTTAAGAACTCATGTTTGGAAAATAAGTCAAAATAAGAAATAAGGAAAAAAGCTCTTTTCTTAGACATTCATTAAAATTATCTTCAATATGACTGTTATAAATAAACTAAATTTCAACAAAAGGATAAATTGAAATTGATCAATTATTCCATATTAATTCAATGTGCTGTTTATACAATCATTAAAGTGATACTTAAAAAGGTTTTACAGACACATAGTAAAAAGTTATTATAAAATTTAAAAGGAAAAAGGTAAACAAATAATTGCAAATGCTATATAATTACAATTATGTTAAATCTATGTGCACTAAGTGGAGAAATGTATGAAATAAAATATTATGGTAATGCTTTTAGGTGGTAAGTTTTTATTTATAATTTTTAAAAATTATATTATTTAAAATAAAAACAAAAAATTGAGAGTTTTCTTTATTTTATCTTGTAAACTTAACTATGGTGACTTTACAGGATAAAAAGCAGTTCTCTATATGGAAAAGGTCACTATATGGTTCACGTATTCAAAATTTGTTAAATATTTACTAGCACCTACTGTGTCCCTTGAACATTTCTGTTTGCTTCTGTTTTGCTTTTCAAAAACAACACAAATATTATAGTTATGTAGGTTTAGAAATCTAATATGAATATGTATATATTGATGATACATAAATGATATATGAATATCAGTGATATATGTGTATTGTCAATGTCCAGTTGAAATACGCTGTGGTGGCAGTGACCACAACAAGCAGATGCTGTCATCACTGCTGACATTTTTAGCAGAGGTGAAAAACATTGAAACAGCTTGAAAGATTTAAGTGTGCTGGTGTCTGAGAAGAGAGCTGCTTAATGATGGCTTATGGCACTGTCAGGGATAAGCAGCAAGTGCCTGGTAATTATAAATAGTGAGCACGGATGCAAGACTTAATGGACTGAATGGTAACATTAAAAAGCCAATGACAACAGCAAACGGGAATTTGGTGGAGCAGAGACTCTGGCAAATGTGGGTAAAGGGCATGCACTGCTCTGAAAGCAGCCCTCTGGCACCAGAGACATACCTCATCTTCAAAGCCCTTCCAACGCTAGCATTTGTCCTGAAAAATGCCTTTTAGAATTGAGGAATTTGCCAATATTGTAAGTTGTAAAACTTCAAGTAGGCCCTGGCCAGGTAGCTCGGTTGGTTAGAAGGTTGTCCCAATACACTAAGGCTGCAGGTCCCATTTCCCGTGGAGCGCACACAAGAATAGCTAATAAGTGAATACATAAGTGGATAAACAAATCAGTGTTTCTCTCTCTGCCTTCCTCTCAGTCTGAAGTCAACTTTAAAAACTTTAAGTAAAACCCAAAGTGCTTTTTATATTTAAATGATCTCATAATCATACAAAATAAATGTTTGGAAAATTCTTCTGCAAGGCAAGGTGAAAAAATAATTAAGTATGAAAGATTAGTTTACAATATTCAAACTTTACTTCTAAATTGGACTCAGGTATTGGGAACAAATAATTTACTGGTGACTATTTTATAACCCTCCTTTCATTATAGTGAAAGAAGCCACATGGGTTTTTGGTGGTGCTGGTGGCGGTAGTGACCTGTGTGTTTATGCATGTGTTGGTGAATTCCCCTATATGACTGTATCTGCAGGCCTCTGCATTAACAGGCAGAAGAACCTAGACCTCTCTTAACCAGAAGGGGGCCAGCACTGTTATTCTTGCTTTTAAAAACTCCAGATGCAATTTGTGAGCTGCCAGAGTCACATTTCTTTACATTTACAACAGAGGGTCCACAATTCAGTCCCTTATTAAACCAACCCCTCCCTTTGCTTTTCCTGTCACCTGTGACAGTAACTGATAGTACCGCCCTGCCTTTCTTTATTTGGAGGAAAGCTGGGGTTGTGCCCATGGAGAGGAAATGAGGATGGGAAAAGGTGAGAATCCTCCAAGCATCCTGGAAAGTAAGTCATTTGGAGAAACAACAACCCTAAATCACCATGGATATCACCCTAATTACTAAGATACTGAGGACCTAGGGCAGGGGTGGTCCATCTTCTCAAGAGCAGCAGGAGCCATGGGCTGCAACCAACCCTGTGTGGTCTTTGGTTCAAAAAAGAAGAAAAAACAGGTGTGGGAATCTGTGGAGAGAGTGTGGGTCAGTACTTTGTCTTTCAGCACTTAGAGTAAGGATGAGGGCTCACACAGCAGCCTAGTGTACTTTCCCTGCCTAATGATTTCTCTTTGGCCTGATGGGCACCTACTGTCTTCGTTAGGCTCCTTGCCTCACACAGAAAAGATGGCATAGCAGGGCCCTTTCATGTTTGTATATACTGCTCAGTCCCTTTTGTGCAATAAGAGCTGTTTTTGATACTAAAACTGATTTGTATCTCCTTTTTTAACCTTGGCTCTACAGTTGACTAGATGCCTGCAGTGGTATTCACCTCACCAGAGTGGCCATACCCCACTAGCCAGACCACTCTACATTTACCATACCAGATAAAACAAACTGGGACTCAGCCCTCTCCTTGTAACCTTGTAAAACATGACAGCCAGATGGTGAAGCACATCCACCTGACTGCAGCTAAAAAAAAGGGGAAAATGTGTGTATGTGTGTCTAATCCATAAAAGTACCAGGAGACTTCCATTCGAGTTGAAAAATGAAGCTGGCAAACCCCTCAAACCTGTGAAAACACTGCATGGCAAAATCTCCTCTGCTTTGCAATGAAGACAGTCCTTGTGTAAGAAAAGGGAGGAAATGAACTTGGTTTTTGATGCATCCTTGTCCTGATCTGAAATATCTTGATATATACTTGACAGCTCTGTCTATCTTTGGCTTCTGGGTCATGCGCTTATCTTAATCCCTTATACCATTCAGTATTTTGCAAGGAAAAACTTTCATAACTAGATATTGCACTAGAGAATGTCAGGACTCTAGTGTGTATAAATGTAACATTTCACCCTTTTAATTTTGCAGATTGCATTACATTTTACAGTGGATAGTAATTTGCAGGAATCAGCAAAAAGATTGGGTTTAATGCTCATAAGAAATGAATTGTGCCAGTTTAAAGTTATCCAAATACTTTGCATGTGAGCCACTTTCCTTCCTGACAGGTGTTAGACATGTTACAAGAGAAATCTGGGAGGGTTGTAAACAACATGTTAAACTTCAATCATTTCTTCAAGAGCTAAATTATAATGACAGAAAACAAGAGTGCTAAATATAGTGGCAGACAATGTTACATTGTATCTCTGTGTGTTTCAAAACTTTATTCATCCAAAGTAATTTAGAGGGTTTACAAGCTTTTAGAGGTATCATAGTACAACCCACTTTAGGCTTTGGTAGAGAATAAAGCCATCTTTCACAAAAAATTTCATAGATATTTTAAATGAATGCCCTAAAAAATGACTTGAATGTTTTAAAGTACTACATCGTAATTAGGGGTTGTGATTATGTGTTTTTGAGGACTATATACATTTATATCTGGCATGATGAGCTAGGAGCAAAAACAAATCAGCTCAGGTAGGAGAAGAGTATTGAGATGAAATAAACAGTTATAGTACAAGATAGGAAATGGAACAGTAAACTGGTCCAATGGAAGCTTCAATGAATGACTCGATAGCAGAACCACTGATCATCCTTGGCAAGGACTATCTCAGATTCCCTGTTTCTCTGAACCAACTTGAGGAAAACTTTCTTTTTACGTGTGTACTTATTACACATGCACTCAAACAAGTCTCTAAGAAACCAGGGCAAGGGAAGCGCTTCTCTGGTTCTGATGATGGTGACTCACTTACTGACCGATAAGCCATCCTGTGGCTGCTTGAATCTGCCATGCACTCATGGTATCTCACATGCTCACTATACTCTTGTCCCCAATTTGATTTATGTCAGTTGACATCATAAATGCTGGCTGTAAAGGGCAATAGAGTGTAGAGATTAATGGGAAGGGTTCACGGGAACAAATTTAAAGGACACATGGACAAAAACTAGGGGGAGGGTGGTAATGGGAGGGAAGCAGGGAGGGTTGGGAGGGGGGGCTGGATTGGGAGTAAAAGGGAGAAAACTGTACTTGAACAATGATTAAAATAAAATTTAAAAAAAGGAGTGCAAATTTGGAGCCAGACTTCTTTGGTTCCAATTTTAACTCTACTAATTACTAGCTGTGTGACCTTGGGACAATTATTTAAACTCCATTTGTTGCAGGTTTCTTGTTTTAAAAAGATTATAATAATTGTACCTACTTTGGGATTGTTGAAAGGATTAAGTGGTAATTTATAAATTTAGCATATAGTAATAATTATATATTTGTTAGTTTTTATTTTTCTTTAAACGACCTGGTAGACTGTAGTTCCAAACTGATGTTGGGATGTTGGTAATTATGAAGGAAGCAAGATTTTCAGAGAGTGTAAAAGGAAAGAAGAAAAAGTCTGGGGTGGAGCCATGATGTCCTAAGCCAAAGAGATGATTCCATTTAACTTTGTACCATGACTTCATCTGCAGTATTGTTTACTTCTCCAAGTCATGATAAATATTAATTATTATTTCTAAATGGAATTAGAGCCTTTAGAGTTAGTGTTTATTTTACTTTTAGAAAGGGAAGGATAAGAGAAAATTTAGTATGCCTACCTAAAATGTATACTTTAATTGTAAATAAGGTATTAGTAGGTACTTACGTATATCAAAACTGGAACTTGACATTGTTAATCTGTGTCCAAAAACATTCTGGGAAGCTAGCTAGGTATAGGTAAGGAGCAAGGATAGTGAGTAATATTAACAACAGGAATATAAATTTTTGTATAATATATTTCAGAGTTTTGAAAATATCTCAAGGTATACTTATTGCAGGATTTTTTAAGTTCAATGCTAGAAATAAATGACCTAGAACCATAACCAAATTACTTTTCCAAGTAAAGGAGCATGGATAGATATGTGGGAGGTTTAGTGTCTCATGAAGGAAAGAAGTTGAAATAATTTTAAGTAATAGGTTAATCATTTAAAGCAAGTGACAATTTGTTGTCATATCTGCTGATGCCTGTGGTAAAAATTGACTTTAAAATTCCAAAAATAAAAGTATAAGAAAATAAAAAGTGGTAATCTTAGACTTGGTAAAGAAAACAGGAGGAAACAAAATAAAAATTAATAACTAAAATGCCCATGATAATCTGCAATCACACTTTGAGGTATTTTAGTCCACAGGTAAGTGCTGACTTTTGCTCATGTACAGGAATGCAGCCTTCACAATGTACAATGTATAGTCTAAAATTACACAGACTGCCAATTCAAAAAATATTTTTCAATATATTTTCAATAGATTCAATATATTTTTCAAAATATTTTTGACATTGCATTATGGAGACAATGTATATGAGTACCAGTTGGGTCTTGACCATTTTTTTCAAAACACAAAATACAAAGGTAAAGCATAGGCTACCCATTTACAGAGTGTACCCATCATTTGTGTATTTGCTCTCAGATCCACTCTTCACCTCTTCAGTGCTCTGCTTTATAAAGCAGGGGCTGACATTTCTCCTGCACCTTCCCATGTTCTCTGGTTTCTTGATACATTTGGCCAATAAGAGACACTGGGAGAAGGTCAGAAGACCAAGGTTCCTCCCATTTTCCCTCTCTGTAGGAGCAGGAGCAGAAACAGTTATCTTCCTTTCTTTCTCCCACTCCCTTTTTATAAATCAGTAGCATCTCTACTTCTTCAGTTTCAGTAGGTGTATCATAAACATTTGAGAAAGAAAAAAGAAAAATAATATTCAATATGAATGTTCTAGAAGGAGAAAGATCAAATTCTGAGTTGGGAGATGATAATCTTTCTAAACAGGGCAATTAACAGACAAAAGATAGTTAATTATCTATTAATTTAATAGTAATTCAAACTAATTACAGATTCCTATTAAAAGACAAAATTTATATCATTTTCCAGTCAAGCATGTGGAAAGGGGAGATACTGAGCAATTTAAATAAAATCTTGCATAATCCTTAGGAATCATTAAATAACATTTTCTTCCTTTCTTTCTTCCTACTCTCTCTTCCTTCCTTCCTTTCTTCCTTTTCTTTTCTTTATGTAAACAATGGAAGAAAATATTCTGGGAAAAACAATATTATTAGATAGACTATGGATTTCCAGATCTGCAACAACTGGAAGTTTCACAAAAGCAAATGCTAAGTTTGTTTTGGCACTTTTTTTTTCAGGAGCAAGTCCTTAGGACTCTGATGAGATAATAGGTGTTCTAGTGCATTACACAATAGGAAATAAACTTTTTAACCACTAAAAAATAAATATGAAAAGTAGTAGGAAATACTGAGCTGGTTTCCTGGTTCAATGATATTGAGTGTCAAGTGTTCAAAATAATACCTAATTTGGCCAATTGTCTTCCATGTCACTTGAAAAATTCAGAATATGTATTGCAAACTTGTGCTTATTTTAGATCCTTCACACTGCAGTTCTCTCAGTTTAGAATACTCTTCACCTTAGGCTTTCCTAAGGTTGCTTATTCATTTCATTCAGGTTTCAATGCAATACCATCTCCTCCCACAATCCTTTCTGACCTGACAACCTAAGGGTGTATACCCAATCCATTCCAGGCTCAAACATAGAGAAATGCTGATATTCCCTGGATTTTTCTTATTATTATTGTCTCTTAAATATGAACTAGTAAAAATAAAAACAGAAATAAATAACCTTAAAAAAAAAGAACTAGGAAAAATGAAATTGGAAAAAGTCACCTAATTTTCAGTTATTTCACCATAGGCTTGTTAAGTGGGCCTGTTTCACTTTTTAATTGGTCTAAGTATTTCAGAAAGGAAAAGATAAAAGAAAATTAAAGATCAATATTAATTTCATATCATTCCTAAGTTAAAAAGTGAGAAATATTTAACAAAGTATAATGCCATCATATCTTGAAAAGTTGCCCCTCCCTAATGTCACATCAAATAAGTGTACAAACTGAAAACAAAAATGGGAATCAGTTAACTTCATTTGGGGTGGAGAGCTGAAACTTACTGTTTTTCATTGTAGAGTAACATATGAGAAAAAATTACTATAGTCACTCTACATATGTATGTATTTATTTTACATATTTATTCTGGTGAAGAAACCCTGCTTTAATTGTAAATGGCCTGATATATGATTTGAAGATATCAGAGATAATGATTCCCATTGGAAAGTAAATTTTTGTATGTTTTTATGTCAATAGAAAAGAAATGAAGGTTTTAGTTGAGCTTAGAGTATCTTGGGTTCTTTTTTTATTTAAGTGTCAGGAAGCAGAGAACTTTCAATCTAATACAATGAAAGTTGTTTTTTTTTTTTTAACACACTGTCCATAATTTAAATCCTGGATTTGAGGGAATACAATGTTAAGTGTCTGAAATATGTTCAATGATGGAATGAGTTTCCTGTGCGGAATAAATAATGTTTGATTAAATCCATTTCTGCTTACAAGATAAAATATTGTATCTGACAAAATTTAATTACCTCCACTGCCCACACTTTAGAAAAATGTGGATTTTCCAAGCTGCCTTTATACATGAAATAATATAAGCAGTAAAGAATAAAAGTAAGTACAGACTATTTTAGTAGCAATTTTCAAGTGCTTTCCAGAAGTTGTGATGGCAGATCAGTTCTTTGTGCCTGAAAAAAATTGATGATAACTCACTGGGCCATTAGGGCATATTCTCTCTGATGACAGTGTGACTACAGAAAACTGAAATATGTCCAGAAGAACTTTACTTTACCTTTATTGTAGTTTATCATATTTATAACAACACCAAGAAATTAAGTTAGACTATTTCTTCTAAGAAAATAATATTAATGCAAGTCAATCTGAGTGTAAATGCAGAGAGAATAAAAGGAGAGGTGGTATGAACAGGTCTCTAAGAAATGTGGGGGGAAAAATTCTAGGACAAAGCCACAAAAACAAAGCCAAATATGTATTTTTTCCATACTAAATTACTGTCAGTGATATATCTACTTCCTAAGAGTCTGTATTTTGCAAATAGGTTTATTGAAGTATAATACATATGAAGTAAAATTCAATCTTTTTGCATGTTCATTTTGATTAATTTTGACAAAATATTGCAGTTGCATTGCCACCACTAAAACCAAGATAGAAGACATTCTCATCATGTCAAAAAGACTGCTTTGAAGTCATTCCCTTCCAGAATGTTACATAAACACTATTATACAATATGTGTGTCCCAGTTGCTCCACACTCTCATCATCATTTGATCTTTTCAGATTTTTTATTATTGTTATTTTAGTCATTCAATACATGTGTCTTGGTATCTCATTGTGATTTTAGTTTTCACTTCCTTAATATTCAGATGATACACATCATTTTATATACTTATTTATTTTTGTATGTTTATTTGAAGCATCTGCTCAAAAAATTTTACATTTTTATTTTGTAGTATGTGTCTTATTACTTATACATAATAATTCTTTATGTATGCTGGATTCCAATCTTGTATGTGTTTTGCAATCATTTCTTCCAGTCTGTAACTTGTCTCTTTATTTTTTTAATAACATGTCTTTCAAAGATCAGAAATTTTATTTCATGGAGTCCAGTTTTTCATTCTTTCCTTTTATGTTTCTTGCTTCTTGTGTTATATCTAAGAAATTTTTGTCTAATTTAATGTAAAGACTTTCTATGTTTTACTCCAGACATTTTAATTTTTAAATTTTTAAATCATTTTTTATTTTTAATTACAGTTGACATACATTATTACATTAGTTTCAGGTGTATACCCCAGTGATTAGTGATCATCCCAATATATCTTGCACATATCTTACACCATAATAGCTATTAGAATATTATTGACTGCATTCCCTATGCTGTACTTTACACACTCATAACTCCTGAAACAACAAATTTGTACTTCTTAATGCCTTCACTTTTTCACCTGTCCCCTCAAACCCCTCCCATCTATCAACCATGAAAATGTTCTTTGTATCTTTGAGTCTGTTCTGTTCTGCTTGATCATTTTTTTAGATTCTCTTGCTGATAGACATGTATTCATTGCCATTTTATTGTTCATTTTTTGAAATTTTTTTTCTTCTTCTTAAAGACCCTTTAATTTCTTATATAATTCTGGTTTGGTGCTGATGAACTCTTTTACTTTTTATTTACCTGAGAAGCTCTTTGCCTTCCCTTCAATTCTACATGATAGTTATATTGGGTAGAGTAATCTTTATTGTAGGTCCTTGCTTTTCATCATTTTGAATATTCCTTGCCAGTCCTTTCTGGCATACAATGTTTCTATTGAAAAATCTGCCATCAGTCTTATGGGAGCTCCCTTAGAGGTAACTAACTGCATTTTCTTTTTTGATTTTGAGATTCTCTCTGTCACCCTGGCCAGGTAGCTCAGTTGGTAACAGCACCATCCTAATACAGCAAGGTTGTGGGTTCAATCATTGCTCAGGGCACATACAAGAAAGCAACCAATACATGCATAAATAAGTAGAACAACAAATCAATGTCTCTGTCACTCCCCCGCCCCTTCTTCCCCTTTCTCTCTAAAATCAATAAATAAAATAGTTTTTAAAAATGATTCTCCCCCTGGTTCAGTTGCTCAGTTGGTTGGAGTGTCATCCCATCATACACTAAAATGGTTGTAGATTTAACCACAGTTGAGGCACATGCAGAAGGCAAATGATTGATTCTTTCTCTCATCAATGTGTCTCTCTCTCCCCCCTAACCCCCTTCCTTTCTCTCTAAAATGAATAAAAAATATATCCTTGGATGAGAATTAAAAAATAAGATTCTCTTTTTGTCTTTAAACTTTTGCATTTTAATTATGATGTGCCATGTCATGGGCCTCTGTGGGTTCATATTGTTTGAGAAACTCTGCAGATTCTGGACTTGTATGTCTATTTCTTTCACCAGGTTAGGAAAAGTTTCTGCTATTTTTCAAATAGGTTTTCCATTTCTTTCTCTGTCTTTTTCTGGCACCCCCATGATGGGATTGTTAGTACATTTGAAGTTGTCCCAGAGGCTTCTTACACTTATTCATTATTTTGGATTATTTTTCTTTTTGCAGTTCTGATTCAGTGTTTTTGTTTGTTTGTTTCCTTACATAACAATTTGCTGGTTTGATTCTTGTCTTCATCTACTCTACTGTTGATACCCTGTAAATTATTTTTTATATCAGATGTTGTATCCTTTATTTCTAACTAGTCCTTTTTTTATATTGTTGAACTTCTCACTAAGTTCATTGACCATCCTTATACCCAGTGTTTTGAATTTCACATCTAGAAGATTGCTTGTCTTCCTTTTATTTAATTGTTTTCCTAGAGTCCTATTTTGTTTTTTATTTGGGACATGTTTCTTTGCCTCCTCATTTTGGCAGCCTCATTTTATTTGTTTCTATGTATTAAGTGGAGTTACTATGTCTCCAAGGCTTGGAAGAATGGCCTAATATAGTAAGTGTCCTGTAGGGTCCAATGACACAGCCACCCCTATTACCAAAGCTGGTTAATTGAGGTGACCTTTAGTGTGGGCTGCACATTCCTCTTGTGGTTGAGGTTTAATTGATGTTGGCATGTACATAGGAGGGACTTATCCTCAGGCTGATCAGCTGCAAACAATGGCTGCAACCAGTGACCACTGATCTCTCACCACTATGAAGGATCAGCTACACAGGGGCCTAACCCACGAAGCAGGATTCCATTCTGTGGGATTCTGGGGCCTACTAAGTTCGCCCCTGAGTGTGTCACATGTGAAGGTCATTGTTGGTTATGCTTTGACTTGGTATAAAGCTGTCCATTGGGTATGTTGTCTCTAGGGCCTCCTGGGCGGTGCAGACCAAAGTCCACCATTGTCTGTGTTCTCTCCAGGCCAGCCAGCGTGAGCTTCAAAGCAATCTGCAGATGGCTGCTACTTGTGCTGGGTTTGGGGGTACCCAGACAAGGTCATGCTTCGTGCAAACCAAGGCCAGTTGCTGCTAGTGCCAGGAATGGGCCCCCACAGAGAGAGGTATGGGGCTCATTGAGGCCAGATTGTTTTTTTGAAAGATCTTTAATAAAATATGAAGCATAAACATATGAAATATAACTAGAAGTTATGGGAATTCTCTTCCTGGCCCTGGAAAGTTGGGCTGGGGGTTCTGATGTGAGGCTGGGATTCCTTCCTTCTCAGGAGGAGATCTCTGCAGCTGAGATATTCTTCCCGATTTTTATCTTCCACATGTGGGTGTGTGATCATCCCCTTCTACCAGTCTCATGATAGCTTTTTCTTGGGAATTAATATTACTGAGATACTATTCAGCCATATTTCAGGTGGCTCTGAATGATGGTTTTTCTGTAGGTTAGTTGTAATTTTGATGTGGTTGTGAAAGGACACAAGTACCATGTCTACCTAAGCTGCTATCTTGATCAGAAGTCTTCTTCTAGAGGTTCATAATCTTAGGTTTTACATTTAGATCTATAATGCATTTGAATTAATTTTTTTTATATGCTGCAAGGCATGGATATAGCCACAGTTCATGTGGCCACAAGGTCCTAAGGTCCTCCCCAGAGGTTGTCTGGGCCTTAACAAAGGCATGCTCTGCCAAGAAAAATTATTTTTAAAAAATATTTAAAAAGCTCCATGATATATAAAATTCTCACCAAGTGGCTACAAATTGCAAATTCAGATAGCTATAAATTGATGAGTAATGGATTAGACATATTTTGTTAACATAATTTCTATTTTTCTGAATTTTATTTTGATTTTCATGTAGTCTCTTGGCAGAAATATTTCAGCTCAAATTCAGAACTGTAGGTCAGTGAATTGAATTCACAGTGTGCATTGTTTTTGATAAAATATGGTACAGCTGTTAAAGGATCTTCAATCACTGTTCTTCCTATTAAATTTTCAGTTAAGACACCTCTCAAACACAAAGTGGGTCTAGTATAAAATTTATTTCACCTGGTTGTCTGACTGCTTCAATAAGACCATATAAATTATAAAGCTTTCAAACTCTTTTAAGGACAACATACATTATTTATTTTTATAGAATTTTTTATGTTTTATTGAATAATTTCAAAAGTAATTCATATTAATTTTAGAATTTTTAAAAAATGAAGTATCTAAATTTCTATTATCTAGAGGTAATTCATGTTAACTTTTGTGTATATTCTTCCAGTATTCTCTTAACTATATACATGAATAATGCATATTTCTCATAGGAGAATATGAATCCACTTGTTTGTTTAATAAAAGCAAGCATATCTATGTGTGTGCATATGTATAAACTTATAGTTGATATTAATGCATTATATTGTTTTTATAACTTTTAACCTTTAGATAGTAATACTTGACATATGGAAAATTCATGTAACATAAATTCACAAAGAACCAAATGTCATGAAGCTCTTTAGTCCTGCATAAGTCAGTATGTGTTTTTTTTCTTCTTATAAAAATTGATTTAGGGAATATTTCAATTACTCTTCTAACAGTTTTTAAACTTCAATGTAGTTACAATTTCTAACTAAATCAAAAGCTAACATCATTTCAATAAAAATATTCTGTTTTAAGATGATGTTTATTCTTTGCTTTAGAAATAACTGGTGTCCTATGTATGGCTTCATAATAGAATGCCTAACCTATAGTCTGTATGGAAAAGAGATAGGAAATCCCATGGTTACCTGTAATCTACAATATATTCATATGTAAGTTTTCATTTTATTTTGCCTGTATAAGGAGACTGATGTTTGATCTAGGGTGTCCAACCCATGGCCTGGGGGCCACATGTGGCCCAGGATGGCTATGCATGCAGCCCAACACAAAAATGATAAATTTAATTAAAACATTATGAGATTTTTTTATGATTATGCATCACAATGTATTTAATGTGTGGCCCAATACAACTCTTCTTCTTCCAGTGTGGCCCAGAGGTGTCAAAAGGTTGGACACCCCTGGTAGGAAAATTTTGGGGTTTTTTGTTAATTATTTAGTCACATAGATATTTGTAAGTCACACTCATATAAACTCAAGGAATTTTCAGTGTTTTACATTGAGATGACAATGTTAAACAAGACCAAATAATACTTTAATTCACTATCATAAATCTTATAAAACATCTTAATTGTGTTTTCATTTAAAAATCTAATTAAAATAAAAATTTCTCATAGAATATAATGTTATTTATCTGTTTAATAAAAGCAAAAGTATGTATGTATTTATATAGATATAAAAATATATGTAACATAAAATCATTGTAAAATTGCAGTATAGGTTATAAAATTACAGTATGGATAAATTGTGGATTATAGTGAATTGAGGATTTTATGGAACAGTTTTGGAATTGATAAGGGAAAAATTCTGAGATGTCCTACATTAAATTACGGCAGGAGGGAGACTGGAAAAGAGAGAGGGAGGTTAATGAGTTATTAAATCCATGGGCCCAATCCTGTGGGAGGCCGCTTCGTGTGGTGTGGGCCCAGCTTCCACTGGGAGATGCAAAGGACCCATGCCCACAGATAGGTTTTCCCATGGGAAATCAGGCCTGCAATGTACCTAGGCCACCATGAGTCTTGCTTTTTGCTAAAACTCCCTCACCCTGAATTGAGGACATTTACTGCAAAGCAACTTCCTAAAAATAATGCTAAACCTTCCAAGGCTGAGTGTAACAGGCCCAACTACTTTTGCCTTTTCATTTGCAAATATCCCTCTTCTGTGATGTGATTAGCAGCATTGGCTCCTTTGTTTTCTGTAAAGGGTAACCACCTAAAGCGAGCCTGTGCATAGTTAATGAGGACCTTCTTGTAATGTGCCCAATAAGACAATAAAAGCTCATTGGAGCAAGGGCTGAGGCTTTTGCTCCCCTTGAGAGAAAGCCATGCTGTCCCTTTCCCTCCACTGGATTCAGTAATCCTTGTGAATGCCTCATTTTCACCCATAATGATGTGGACCCCATGAGCCGGAGTCCGCATCACAGTCCAACAAAGGACTATCCACATTTCTGAATGTATGTTGAAACTGGATCAACTTCCAGGTGACTATTTCTGTTCTTATCCTGAATCACATAGCCAACCACCAGACACAACTGCATCTTGCTTATGCATGAATTGTTTGGCTTATTGCCCACAACAAATTCAAAAAAAGTAAGTACATTTACAATACAGACTATGCACCCATCCAGAACTTCTGCTTTTGATTTCTCTTACCCTCTTTATATAGAGTCAATGTGAATTATTTCAAAACAATTACACCTTTCTCCTCCAAAATCATTGTTGCCCCCAGAATGGCAGACACATTTGTCTTTCTCTGCTGCCGGGTTTTAGATGCATGTCCCAGGAACAGGCTCTTATTCTGGCTAGCATAGAGCTCAATGAATTCTTTCTTTAAGGAGAATCTTTTGGACTTGAAGGTTTTTGTGAAACAGAACCAACAACTTTTAAAATCATTTAAAATGCCTTTTTCTCAGTTATGGACCTAATAAAAATTTTTAAAAGGAATATTTTTTGTCTTCTGACTCATTCACTATAATACAATATTCTTTTGTGACTCCTGAACTTGGATTTGCTAAGCTTCCCAAAAACTGGTATTAACATTACATTTGTCAGAAAAAATACAATAGACTTGTTACAGAACACACAACAAAGGGGGGCCTGGGACGATATACTATTATTGAAAGAAGGCCCCGGGTCTGTTATGTCCGCCGCCCTAGGAAAGACGTCTCTCAATGCCAGAGATTCGTGAAAAAGAAAGGAAATGTTTATTTAATGCTATACAAACTTCAAGTAGTGACCTAATGTCTTTATCAAAAATCCTAAAGTCCCTAAAAACACCCACAAACACACAGTCCTTCCTTTCTTCCCCCTTTGCCTAGTCCAGAGTACCGTATCTCAGGAAAGGAAATAGAAGCCCATGGCTCAGACAGTCCTCTGGTTCTTCCCAGTTAGTCCTCCATCTCGACTGGGAGACCTCCCTGGGTTCCCAGCACCCTCAGCTGAGTCGCCGGGATCTCTGCTAAAACCAGGTGGTGGTTCCCCCTTCTAAAGCTGTGGGGGTCCGCACTCTGTCCAGGCCACGTGGCTCTCCCTCTCAGGGCTGCGGGAGTCTCCACTCTGTCAGGGCCGCGTGGTACTCTCTCTCTTAGGGCTGTGGGAAGGGAGAGTCCCCACTCTGTCCAGGCCGCGTGGTTCTCTCCCAATGGCTGCCGTGTCTGGGTTTAAATCCCCCGTGCCAATCTTCTTCTGCAGCCCCATTTCCGACTCCTCCTACACTTGGGCACACTTGCCCTCAATCTGCTGTCTTCTCCAGCTTTTCTGGTCTCCGTCGTGGGTCTGGGCAGGTGTCACCCCATGTCATGGAGCCAGTCTTCTCCCAGCTCCCACACAGGTGCTGTAACTCAGGGGACCTGCCTCCCAGGTCCCATCTTGGGGGGGAGGTCCCTTTCCATCCCCCTGGCCTTGAGCATGGCCTTAGCTATTTAGCATATCTAAGTGACCAGCCAAAGGCTATAGGTATGCTAAATGACCATGCCATGGATTAGCTGCAAAGCTGCCCTGCATGTTCTTGCTCTATGTGCCCCTTCTCCCAACTCACACCTGTGGGGGAAGGGGTGAAGACATTTTAAAATCTCCTGGACACCTTGAATTCTGGACCCCATTTCAAATGCCTATCTGGGGTCCCCCCTCTTGGCTGCACCCTGTAACAGACTTATGAGATGAGAAAAAGTATCCAATTCTGTCTTTACTTTTATTTAAGTCTACTAATAGGACTTTTTTTATAAGTTGTTTGAACAGTTGGTGACAGAACTCTGTAAAAGAGTTGGAAATGGGCACTCTACTCAGAAACCCATGAAAGTTATTAAAATCAGAGCCTTCCAATAAATCTCTTTAGTGAGACAATTATATTTTATAACATATAAATATTAATTTTTACCCAAAGTTGCTTTTGTCAAAAGGTAATAGTTTTACCATCACTGTCTGGAAACCATCCTTTTTTATAAAAGCAAGCAGTAACATGGGCTGTGGTTACCTGTGGTTAGTTTATAAGGAGTCCTGAATTGAGGCTAAAAATAAAAAGGTCCTTTACTTCATCAAAGTTCTGATGAAGGAAAACACCAAAACAGATGATAGGGCTGCAGCTAGTGGTCCGCTGACTGGATGAGGAAGGGGACTAGATATCAGACAGACTTTGTGGACTGGGATCTGTGGGTGCATTCATTCATTTATTCATTAATTTGTGTAAGTTCTATAAACATGTACCAATATATACATATATTTTATATATATAAGATTATGCTTGATGCTAGAAATTCAGAAATAAAGGAAACACAGCCAAGCCTTCAAAAGTCTCACAGTATGGTTTGGAATACAGCAAGTACAGTGATGAAAATGAAACAGCTGTTACGGAAGCACGGGGAATATGAATCTCCATTCGTGTCATGTATATCAGACCTTAAGAATGGCCCTAGTTTTCTAGAAAATCAAAAACATATATTATATCTATACCTGCATATATGCATTTCTCATTATTACTTACAAAGGAGTACCTATTGCCTTTACTTATCATACTTTTTTGAGTCTAGTTTTCCAGCCACTAGTATTCCATGTGCCTACACTCGAGGATAAAGGGACTGTTAGTGAAAAGAAGTAAACAAGATTAAGAATGATTAGAATCAAATAAATGGTAAGGGACTCTGATAATTAAGACCTAATAATTTAGGCAGAGTACTAGGTAACTTTACAAAAAAAATGTGTATATCAAGAATAATAAATACAGTTTATTTTCTAAAAAGATACATCTTAACTATAAAAGTTTTAAGCAGTGCTAAAATAAATTTCCCAAATATCATAAGCCATAATATGTAATATTTTATTATCTTCCCACATAATTGTAGTGTTTATGTCTCTGCGTGTGTTTAGAGTGAGTGAATAATAGTGATAGAAATGGTTTTAGAGAGTAAAATTATACTATAATTGACACTTTTCAAGTAAAATATAATTTAATGCATTTTAAAAGTATTTTGACAAGGAAAAAAACCAAAGTCTACCTGGAAAATTGCTGTACATTGAACTAACTTTTATGAATGGGAATATTAAATACTGCAAAATTGGAGAAATTATAATTAGAAAATATTTCTTGTTTAAAATAAAAACTATTATTTTGAAAAGTAAGAATTTTCATCAAAATTTTAACTACATCTTTCCGTACTGACAGTTTCTATTTTCTATTCTAAATGATGGTATTAGAACAGTTACCTATTTTCTAAATTTCACTGTCACAAGAATTCCAACTGATTCAATCAATTACTGATTTTTACAATGTCAGACATTACCATATTTACATTGTTTTTAATTATAAGGCTGATTATTCAAGATAGGTTCATTGGTAATTTATATACAGAATTAGTAGATATTTAAGGATATATCCTCTACCATCTGGAAAAACATCTTGGCTAGGTATAAAATCACAGTATCATTGTCTACATCAGAAAATTACATATTATTTTTCACTAATTTTTGATATTGAATGATACTGTGAACAAATTATGAGTTTTCTTTCTTTTTTTAAAAGTGATTTGGAGCTTATTTTAAAAAGATTTTATTTATTTTTAGGGGAAAAGGAAGGGAAAGAGAAAGAGAGGGTGAGAAACATCAATGTGTGGTTGACTCTCACATGGCCCCCACTGGGGACCTGGCTGGCAACCCAGGCATGTGCCCTGACTGGGAATCGAACCAGTGACCCTTTGGTTAGCAGCCTCAATCCACTGATTGTAGCTACACCAGCCAAGTTGAGTTTTCTTCTTTTTTATAACTGAATTTTAAAAATGTTTTTCTTATTAATGAAGTTTATTCATTATATTAAGATAAGCTTTATTGTAAGGTTTAGTTTGTATTTATTTACTTTATTTATTTATTTATTTATTTATCTTTACATCAGAAAGCTTTCTTCCATGAATATTTTAGCATTTTTTCCATTTCATATTTTTTATTCAGGTACAATTCTATAAATGTTGTCTCTCTTCTTTATTTTTTAGCTTCCATATTTATCATATTCTCTATAATAAATTAGCTATATTTACTTTCCTACTTGTTTTGTGTAATTTTATAAGAACATTCATCTTTCTCTTGGGGGGGCGGTGTGTGTTATTTGGGAGAAAAAGTATGGGATATTTGGAAAAGATATTTTGTAATCTAATGACATCTCTCCTCAGATGGGATTTATCACTAAAAAATTGACAAATAATCTGTATTATTATCTTGCCAATGCTTTATCTTCTGTGTCCTCTACCCTGCTTTACCTCTATCCTGGCCACAGGCTGAAAGACCAGGTCAGAAACAATAAAAATTACTTTATAGGCATGGTATTTCCTTAACTTGCCCCTTTGCTGTTCCACTGTTAACCTCTGTCTCTCCAAGGTCAATCTTTACCCCTCTCAAGGTAGCACTTATCACTTCAATTCACCTCCTTTATTTCTCAGTTCAGTGCAATCTAACTTTTCTTTCCCTTCCACTGAAGTGTTTCCATCAATTATAATTCTTGATTTAAAGTCTAGTGGGCAATCTTTAATCTGACCCTCATTTGGCCTGGTGTACCTCTAGATAGGAAAATAAAACAAAAGAAAACAAAACATCTCTATCCTATATTTCTGCCAATAGGCTGACTATTTTTGAAGTATTGGCTGAAAGCAAATATGCTTGTATGGCCCTGTGTACACACACACACACACACACACACACGCACACACACACACACACAGCAAAGTTTAGGGTTAATCAATATGCCCAGAATTTTGCAGTCACAAAACCTAGAAAGAAGGTAAAATTTAGCACAAAGGTAGGTACTTAGCAGTTGAAAAAAAGTTGTTTTGTTTCTTATGTGTAGGAAGAGTATGGTTCATCGTGGTCTTTTCAGTTCTTAGAGTTTCTGACAGTGTAAATTTAACATGCATCTCCTATTCCTAATGAAAGATGTCTTAGTTCTGGTGCATTTTCCACCTGGAAAGCTCCAGCAGAATTTAATCTACTTCAGTTATTGTCCAGATTACTTCCAGAGTCCATAATTATCACACAACTATGGTCTTGTTTTGTTGATGTTTAAAACAAAATCTTTTAATCTTATATAATTCTATATAAATTAAAAACAATATATATAACACATTATTCATATCTTTCTTAATTTAACCTGTGTCTACTTGTCCTGCCTTATTAGCATGGTTAATATGCCCATGCTAATCAAACTATTTACAGTTCTACCAAAGTGTGCTGCTTGTTTTTTCCGTCAATGTTTGTAAAATTGTCTCTATTTCAAAAGTGTTTGCACTGTTTCTAGCTATTTTCTGGAAAAATTTAACTCTCCCAAGAGTTAATGTTGTCCTTTTTGATTTTGAAATTCCTTAATTTAATTTACCCACATTTGCAAAATATAAGCTTTTCAAGGCTTTTGAAGTCAGAGTTCAGTATTCTGTTCTCCATGGCTTCATTCTGCTTTATATATTTCTGTTATATTATATACTGATTTCCTATTGCTACTGAAACAAATTACCACAAAATCAGTGGATTAAAACAACACAAGTTTATTGCATTAATTTATGCAAGTCAGATCTCTGAATGGGCTTCACTGTGTCAAAATCAAAATGCTGGCAAGATTATAAACCCTCTGGAGGCTCTAGGGGTTATCTGTTTCCTTATCTTTTCCAGCTATTAGAGGCCACCTGCATTATTGGCTCCTGGCTTCCTCCTCTGCCTTCAAAATTAGCAGTGTATCACCCTGACTGGCTAGTTCAGTTGGTGCAGTGTCATCCCACAACAGGAAGGGTTAGCAGTTTGATCCCCGGTCACCTCACAAGCCTAGGTTAGGGGCCTTGTCCGAACTTGGGGCACATGTGAAAGACAACAGATTAATGTTTCTCTCACACATGGATGTTTGTCTCCCTCTTTCCCCCACTCTCTAAAAATAAATAAATAAAATCTTTTTTAAAAAATCAGCAGAATATCATCTCCAAATTGTCCTCTGACTCTGACCCTCAGTGATCACATCCTTCTTCTGATTCTGACACTACACTATCCACTTATAACGGACCCTTGTGATTGCACTGGGCCCACCTGGATAATCCCAAATAATCTTTTAATCTCAGGATCCTTAACTTCATCACACTTACAAAGCCCCCTTTTTCATGTAAAATGACATACACACAGATTCCAGGTATTAAGATATGAATATCTTTGGGGCCCATTATCTACCCTACCACACATAGTATTAACTGAATTACTTTTAAAAGTCTTTCTCCTTCCAGGAAATAGTAGGGTCTTCAAAATATTTTTTGTTAAATTTATTAAACAAGGAGGTCATTAGACTGATGTAGCTGTAATGTTCTGAGGCCCTGTGTAAGCAAACCAACATCTAAACCTATAAATATCACAAGGTTACAAAATCAGAGAACTAAGGACAACTAATCACAAATACCAACTAGGCTTTAAGCTATAGCCAATCACTTTCTCTAGCTCCTGTCAGCAGGACACTTTGAACCACTTCCGGTTTGTCATTGCCTGATTTTAGTTCAAATGAAGTCTTTAAAAATGTAAATATGGCCTAGTTTATCTTTTAGTATCTCTGAGGGCTACATTCATCAAAATTTCTTCAGGTGTTTCAAAAATTACAAATTCAGACCTGGCTGGTGTAGCTCAGTGGATTGAGCGCGGGCTGTGAACCAAAGTGTCGCAGATTCAATTCCCAGCCAGGGTACATGCCTGGGTTGCAGGCCATGGTCCCCAGCAACCACACATTGATGTTTCTCTCTCTCTCTCTCTCTCTCTCTCTCTCTCTCTCTCTCTCTCTCTCCCCTTCCTTCCCTCTCTAAAAATAAATCAATAAAATCTTTTTAAAAAATTACAAATTCATCAGTCAAAGTGTACCCAGGATAATCAGTGTTTGTGCTGCCTGTCACTACCAGAACCAATAAGTAGGGACAAGGATTGAATCTTTATGGGTGTTTTATTCAGATACCACATTCTGAGAAGACTGAGTTATCTGTCCTTCAAAAACCGTATTGACATCTCATCTCAAGCAAATCTTTTTATAAGGAGAAGAAAGGGTAGGTAAGAGGTTTTGAAAAAAAAAGTTAATGGGATAAGAGTGATAGTCCAGAGGCGATTTTCCTACTACATCTTTATCTGTTAATCAACAATTCTTTATCTCTAACTTGGACATTCCCTTCCCGGGACACAATGGTTCAGATGCCATCTCCTCACTTGTAGACCCTTGGGACAGAAAGATGGAATTTATTGTTGACCTCCTGGAGTCACATAGGTCATGCATCCCACTTCCTGGAGTAACAGATTTCCACATGCATTAATCACTTGAGCCGGTCAGCTATGACTGAAGCTAAAATTGTTAACTCTTCAGTTCCCCTATCAAAATATCCTATATACTACAAAAAAATTCTCAGAATGTGAGGCTAAAGAATCCCCATTTCAACAAATTATTCAATACTTACTACCCAAAGGAAAATGTAAAGATCACTAGTAGAAATCAGTCTGGGTACTTTTTTTCTTATTTTATCTCAAGTTTCTAGCACAGTATACTAAACTCCAATAAATGTATGATTAAATGATTAAATGAATGAACATGTTAGGTAATCTTTAGAATTATTGTCATCTACAAGATTCTTTAATTTTAAGGTGGAAGAGTAACATTTTTTAAAAGAATATACATAGACTGAACAATTTCTAAATTATCTTGCAACTGAAATTTGCATATACATATCTATCTAGACATATATATATAAAATTCATGTAAAAAATCTTCAGGATAGTCCAATTTGATGAGAGAGATGGCAAAGCAATACTCTGAATAAGATCATCATTTCCCAGCATGTTTTCCACACTGCTGGGAAATTTAGGATGCAGTTATAGAGTAACCTCAGACTGATGCATTTATTAGCACTTTGGCCAAAAATAATTTTATGATGAAGCTAGAGATAGGAATAAACAAGGGGGTTTCATTAGAGTTGAAAGAAGCTTTTAAGCTTGAGTCCCTTTTTTAATTCCCCCCATTCAGAAAAGTACTGATGCTGCTCAGATCCCCTTTCAAGATAGAACTTGCTATTTAATTGCAAGGAAAGCAATTGCAAGTTAGTTAACAGCTTCCAACTACAGCACATTCAGTATCCACCACAACATTGAAGAATCAATGCCATACACTTCCTAGGAAGCTCCCAGTCAATGACTAAGCATGGCAGAGCTACTAAAAGCAGCTTGAGTATTTGCAAGCAACTTGTGACCTCTCTAATGGGCAACATGATTTGGAATACTCTATTGGTTTGGCTGAGACTTTGTCAAATCTGAAATGCAGTCTGAGACTCTTCCTGTGCAATTTTCCTCTCTGCCCTCTTTCCTTAAACAGGTGTTAGATTTTCTTCACAGTCTGAAAGTTTTCCCTGCTCAATCCTACTTCTTTTTACTTTATCCTTCACACTCTCCTCCTTCCCTAAAACAAACAAAAACACCTCTTCTACACTTAACTTGTTCTCAGTGTCTGCTTCCTGAAGCACCCAAACTGACACTCCCCTACCTGAAATATCTCATTTAATCTCCCACTCTAGTTTATCAAGCCTTACAGTAGTTTTTGAATTCTGGTCAATGCTGAGCCTCCTTAATGCCTGTGAGGCATGTGCAATTCATATGACCTTTTGCTCAGGAGGGTCCATACTTGGTTTAATGTTCTTCTGTTGCCATCTTAAAACTCTTAACAATTTTTATACAGGGAACTCCACATTTTTGTTTTGTACTAGGCCCCCAAACTATGTAGCCAGTTCTTTCCAATTTAAAATGTTTCTATAACATTAAAAATTGTGTTTACTACTTTTTCATAAATGTCTTAGTTCTTCAAAACATTTGTTTTCTGTTGGTTGTTGATATTGGCACTTACTCTGTATTAAAGTTATGTCCTTCTTTCCATTTTGTACCTTAATTGGGTGGGGGAGTGTGTGCATATCTTCTTCCCTAATCAGAATGTGTTCTCTGAGGTCACATTTGAGCCTCCTTATTATTGCATGTAAAACTGTCAAGTAAACATTTAGAAATATCTGGAAATATTTTCTGAATAATTGACACAAAATCCCATTAACATGAAAGGAGAGGGCACAGATTTAAGAGGTGCAAGCTTACATGTGTGGACAAAGTAAAGCCTAATGTTTTAGACTCTTCCATTCTTTCTCTCTACCTCATGAGTATTGGGGAAAACCTGTTTTCCAACTAAAACTCAGTTTCTTCTAATTTAAACACTCTCCGTTTGGTTTAAAACAACTCATTTAACATAAATTCTCAATCATTGAAAGTTCTTTGTCTCCCTCTCTGAGAGAGTTTACTTTGATCTTATGAAGGTAAGAGAACTGCCCTAATAAACCTGAATAGCAACAACTACAAAGATTATTATGAGCCAGGTATTATACTAATCATTTCATATTTAAAATCTCATTTGTTCTTCATAAAAATTCTGTGAAAGTGGTACTAGTGCTAATAACTTGGTTTACAAAAGTCAAACAATTAGCAAACAGAGTTGCAGTGCTGCAACCTGAGTCTAATTGCCACAAGACACAGGCACTTAATGAGTTTACTTTCATCTCAGACATGAATGTTTACCTGATATTTCTTTAGCAAAACATCCAGCTTTCTCCACAGATACGTTTCCTTCTAAACACAACTGGGGAAAAAACATCTTGAAGCTGCCCATTGGAGTACACATGGGTGAGAACATAAGACAAATTTCCATCAGGAAATTCTTTTAAAAGACATCAATTAATTGGGCATTAATTAATTTCCTACTTTCAGACCATCAGAAACATGACATTTTCCATTGTGCTTCAAATTACCTGAGAAACTTTCTGTGAAGGCAGACCTAACCTACACAAATGACCACCATCCTGAGGGCTTCCAAAGCTGAAAGGCAAAGATGGCTGAAATTCAAAGTAGACAATAAAGAATGTGCTGCAGGAAGCTTTCAAAGTACAAATTAACTCATTTATTATGTCTGTGATAATCAAAGTAGCATGTTTAGCCTTGTATAACATTTCTCATGTTTTCTATAAACCACAGTTCAGCATCTTTTTGGGGGAATTTTAAAAAGTCATTTTTAATACTGAAACACATTTTGGTTGAGGGCTATAACTGTTTTATTGGGCCATGCAACTTGGCAGCTAGTCGCTTCAATTATGCTTTTTAAGTAGTACAAGACTAGAAAAAAGCCCTTCATGCAAACCCTTCATGCTGAGGCCTTCAATGGGATTGGATATGCTGTGGTATCTCACCAAGGCACATTTCCTTAAGCAAAAGTGTGTTTTTGCAGATGGTTACTTTTGGTCACTTAGTGCTACCAACAAACAATTACATTCTCTTTTCTGGTTCTTATAGGCCAGCTATCCAAAATTAAGTTAGAATATGCACAGTTTTGTAAGGAGAATGGACGATTTAAACAGACCATGGTAACTAATCATTAGTTACCATGCTTCTTAAAAACATGCTGTGGTCAACATAGACTAAGTGACACCTCAGCAAAGGTGTTTCAAGTGTAATATTTTTTTGTTTCATTGTTATATAAAGAATCCCCAAATTGAATTGTTTCTTTTTTATATAATAGGGGAAAATAGTGGCTCTCCTTTTCTTAGATTACAAAACATCTTCCAATACACTAAAGCAACACTTTTACAGTTTGAGTAGGTATAGGTTCTTTTTGCCTCTGTCTTCCCATTTCCTCCAAGGTACAATCAAAGATACTTTCTATACACAGACTTAATCTTATCCAGTGTGTGGAGTATGTAATTGACTATGTTGCAGGTTAAAATTTGTGAAATATCAGCAATGTCACATGGTTCAACCTACAAGTACTCAAGTTCCTCTTGAACAACCCAGTCCATCGTGTTCCTGGGATGAGCTCTGTGCAGACGCGTGCCCAACAAGCCAGGCTTTACTCACCTGGGCATCACGTTTTCCAGTGATTTAGACTTTCAATTTTCTCAAATTCTTCACTTATGCCTTTTAGTTCCTTCTTTGATTGTATTTCTTATGTTTTAAATTATACTTAATAGCAGATCTAACACATTTGCTAGGGATCCACAGGTGCTCCAGAACATTTTTGCCAAAAGCAAGATATAAAGAGAATTTTTTATAAGGTGAGTGGCCATTTTTTATGACAGCCTCTTGAACTACAATTGGATCCAAAATTTAGCTTGACATTTTTTACTAATTTGTAAAGTTCTATTAAAAATCAAATATGAAGCAACAATCAGGTTGAATCAATTGATTCTGATTTTTTATAACATTGCATTATCCTAAAATATTATTTGAATTATATGTCCCTAAGCAAGAAATCCATTGGTTAATTGAGATAACTCTCATAAAGTTATCAAAATTTCTTAACAATGAAGGAGAATGGGTAAGTGAGTCTACTTACAACTGTCCTAACAACTTCCATGGTAACACAATTTTAGAATCTAACAGCATTTAAGTTTTTGAAAAACAAATCTAAAGAAACATGACTTTTTGCCCCAACTTCCATTGTTTTGATCACTTACACAGTCTCTCTCTTTTATTCTTTTCTTCATCTAATGTTTTTTTTTCTCATTCTTTCACCACGCTCTCCACCTCTTCTTGCTGAATGTGCTCCCTATGTCTTCTTCCCTTTAATTTCAATTGTCAGCATTCAACAAATGGAATAAATGTTGAGGGGCACTGAGAAACCAATTCCATAGCATTTATGAGTTAGAAGAAATACTGACAATTTATAGAATATTTTTGTTTTGTTTTATTACTAGTCATAATGTAAAATGAGAAACAGCCAACTTCTCTAAAAAGCACTTTAAGAAAAAATAACCCAAATTTAGTGGGCAAAATTTTATCCCTTGTTTACTCTTGAAATTTTTCCTCAAAGTTAAGTTTAATACCACAGTCTTCTTTTGATTCTTCCCCAGAGTGATGGAAGGTAGTTTGTGTAAAGAGTATAGATCTGAGTGTAAGTCTTGAGTTTTTCTCTTCCTAGTTGATTAACTTTGACATGTGATCTTCTCTGGATGGACAGTACAAGCCTAGGAACATTTTTATGAGTATTAAGTGAGAGATAATAGAGAAATGGTTCCCCAAAATCTAGATGCTGAATACATGCTCACTTTCCTCACCCCTAGGTAATCAACTTGTTTGAATTAGTGTCACTGATAGGTTTATAACAATTAAGGAGGAAATAAGAGCTACTGATTTATTTACTTACTTTTTGTATGTTATATAACTTTGACTTTATGATTGCAGATATAAATTCGATTACTTTGATATTGCTTTAGAACCCGCCATCATTTTACACATCATATCTCTCATTTTACGTAAACTGAATTGTAATGTTGAGAAGGTAAATGTCATCATGATTTATTAGTGTAGAGAGTAGGTCAAACTGTTTATACATTACAGCTAGCGATTGACAAGCTGAATCCAAAAGCCAGGTCTTTTAACTTTTATTTAAATCTTGTTTCTAATGTATAACACGTAACTAAAAATTGGAAATGATGTCTATCATAATATATGGTGGATGGCATTGCTTCATGGTTGTCAACATGTCATAATAACTTTGCGCATGAACTCTAGATCCAGAGTGTGCAAGTCCCAGCTTAGCCATTTACCAACTGAGTAAACTTGGATAATTAACTTCTGTCTTTGTTAGAAAGAATTATAAGAACAAATCTAATGGTGAACAATGAAAATCCATTACATATGAGTTATAATCAGATATTTTATTTTTAATTACTTCTCTCAATGATAGATGTATATTAGCCACATTTCACAGATGAGGAAATTTATGCTCAGATAGTAAAAAAAATCTATTTAAGTTACTGCAACTAATACATATTATAAAAAGTGTAAACGTAAGTCTGTCTTCAAAGCCTATGTGCTTTCATCACAGGATGTCACTTAGAGTTAATCTAGTATTTTACTTTTCACACAAGCAAACTAGCTCCAAGGGAGAAAACCCATGAGTCTTAGAAATTATGTCTAATTAGTTATAGACATAAACTAGGGTCCAGGATTCCTAAATCAGAGTTCAGTGCTTACATGAAACCAAACTGTGGCCTAAAAAAGTGGGATTTTTTTGTTCTAGTTGTTCCTGATCTTATGTTATTGTCACTGTTTTATTTATTCAAAACTTATTGAAGAAAATAAGGAGAAAGAAACCTTTTTTAAAATTAATGAGGCATTTGTTCTCTATATCTACAAATCCTACTAAAATGTCAGGCAGACTGATACGTAATTCCTAAAAGCCAACTAATTACAGTGCATTTGCAAAAATGACCTGTTCTTTCCTGCTTATTTTCTGTGTGGTACATTAATGTCCAAAATAATATAATAGTAAATATAGATAGCACAGCACAACAATATTGGCGTAATGTATTGAATAACCCATGCCAGAGGTGCTAGGAGAGCAATTAGAGGGCTCACATAGTTTTAAAATGATATGAAAAGGTCAACCAAGCTTTTATTTCAGTGAATATCATTTTATGGTTTAAATTCTTTTTAGAGCAAGTATCCAAAACTTAAATACTAGAAAGTTCAGTCCAAATTCAATATTTAAATTTTAGTAAACATACAATATGCACACACATCAATAAGCTACACATAAGTAAGAACTGTAAATTACTGTAATGCTGAGTGTAACTTTCAAAATGGCAGATTTTCTGATGTCCTCCTTGAAGAGATAACATTAGCTATGAGACAAAAGACTGTAGATAAGAAGAAAAGTCTTTTTCTCTCAAGATTAAGAGATACAGTGTGACTTGTATCATTGCTTTCCCATCCTGGGATGAGAACCCAGTGATTACCTGGCTCAAAAGATAAATTATGGATAACTCTGACAAAATTATGGGCACTTAGCCATTGAAGAAATACCCAAAAATAAACACAAATTTAAAAATCAAATAATAAAGAAAAATGTTTTAAATATTAATATATTTGGGAGTCCATAGAAGCATGATTTCAATATTTTTATTGATTATGCTATTACAGTTTTCCCAAGTTTCCTCCCTTTATCAGCTCTCTGTCCTGACCCCCAACACTCCAGCATCCCCCCTCCTTAGTTCATGTCCATGGGTTGTACATATAAGTTCTTGAGTCCTCTGTTTCCCATACCATTTTTTATCTCTCCCTGTCTACCTTATGCCTACTAATCATGCTTCTTCTTCCCTGTACCCTTTCCCCCCAGTCCTCCCTGCCTCCTCCTCACTGAGATCCCTCCATGTGATGTCCATTTCTCTGATTCTGTTCCTGTTCTGGTTGTTTGCTTAGTTTTTGTTTTCATTGTTTTTCTTTTCTTTTAGGTTCATTTGTTGATAGTTGTGAGTTTTGTTGTCATTTTACTGTTCATAGTTTTTGATCTTTTATTTCTTTTTTTAAGATTTTATTTATTTATTTTTAGAGAGGGAAGGGAGGGAGGGAGAGAGAGAGAAACATCAATGTGTGGTTGCTGGGGGTCATGGCCTGCAACCCAGGCATGTACCCTCACTGGGAGTCGAACCTGCAACACTTTGGTTCGTAGGCCGCACTCAGTCCACTGAGCTACGCCAGCCAGGGCTGATCTTCTATTTCTTAGATAAGTCCCTTTAACATTTTATATAAGGGCTTTGTGATGATGAACTCCTTTAACTTGACCTTATCTGGGAAGCACTTTATCTGCCCCTCCATTATAAATGAAAGCTTCACTGGATAGAGTAATCTTGGATGTAGGTCCTTGCTTTTCATGATTTCAAATACTTCTTCCCATCCTCTTCTTGCCTGCAAGATTTCTTTTGAAAAATCAGTTGATATTCTAATGGGAACTCCTTTGTAGATAATTCTCTCCTTTCCTCTTGCTTCTTTTAGGATTCTCTTTTTATCTTTAATCTTGGGTAACTTAATGATGATGTGCCTTGGTGTATTCCACTTTGGTCCAACTTCTTTGAGACTCTCTGGGCTTCTGGGACTTCCTGGATGTCTATTTCCTTTGCCAGATTGGGGAAGTTTTCCTTCATTATTTGTTCAAATAAATTTTCAATTTCTTGCTGTTGTTCTTCTCCTTCTGGCACCCCTATAATTTGTATATTGGAATGTTTCAGGTTGTCCCAGAGGTTTGTAAGTTTCTCTCACTTTTTTTGAATTCTTGTTTCTTCATTTTTATGGATATTTATTTTTTCTTTTGTTCCAAATCATTGCTTTGAATCCTGGTTTCGTTCCTGTCACTGTTGGTTCCCTGAATATTTTGCTCTATTTCATTTTGGGTATCTTTCATTTATTTTTGTTTTTTATTTTTAGACCAAGCATAATCAGATCTGTGAGCATTTTGGTTACCAGGGCCTTAAATTCTCTATCAGATAGGTTTGTTATCTCCTCATCACTTAGTTTTCTTTCTGAAGTTTTGCTCTATTCTTTCATTTGGGTCATATTTCTTTGTCTTGGCATAGCTGATAGGTTGCAAGGGGGTGTAGCCTTACATATTCACCTGAGCAGGGCAACTGTTCTTGCTGTGCTTCGAGCCTGCCTGTGGGAGAGGGACCAGAGAGGGAACAATGCAGCTCACCTGCTGTTCTCTAACACACTTTTCAGCAAACTCTAGTGTGAGACTTGGAGTTTCTCCCACTGCAGCAACTGCCATAGTCCACAGCCACCTCTGAGTCTCAGTTTCCCCTTAAGTAAACCCCTTAACTCATGCACAATGGTATAAAATCTAAGTGCCCAAGTCCTGTCCTACATCACTACTCAGAGACTCCAGAGGTCATGCTTTATGAGGGACAGTTATTTTAATAATATTTTTCAACAACTAATGTTGATCTAATAAAGTGCTCCTATGCTGGAGACAAAAGGTTATAAAAATCCAGATCCTGGTTTTAAAGAAATCTCAGTCTAGTATGCGTGTGTTTAAAATTTTTTGACCATGATATGAAGAACACTTTATAATTCAGATCACAAACCCATCCTGTATATTTGTCTGAAATAAAATTTCATATAACAATTCTCAGCCTAGTAAGAATGTAGTATTTTTTATCCTAACCTCTTTATTTCAAAGAAAATGTGTTTATCACCACCCACTAATATGCTTTTATTGATTAAACAGACAGGTGAGTAAATGTGTAAAATGTCTACTGATTTTATAGGTAAAAAAGACAGATACATGTAAATTAGTATAATAAAGTATTCAGACATGTTATTTAAGGTGAACCTTACAGATGAATTAACATTTGCAGTCACAGCCAATGGGTAGACTAGTCTAAGTAAAAGAGACAAAACTTAGAAGTGATAGGGGAACTAAATAGTTCAAAATTTTAGCTTCAGTTATAGTTGATAGGCTTAAGTGATTAATGTGTGTGGAAAGCTCTCATTCCAAGAACCAGAATCCATGACCTACTGACTCCAGAAGGTCAATGAGCAACTCAACCGTTGTGGCCCAGGGTGTCTACAAGCAATCAGGATGGTATCTGAGCTGATGTGTTCCAGGTGTGATGCAGATAAACAAATCCCAGAAAAATCACTATCAGACTAAAATTCTTATCTGCTTAAGCTATTTCCAAAACCCTTTACATACCCTTTTCTTCTCCCTATAAAAAGGCTGACTTTTGATAAGTCAGAGGTAAGGCAGTTTTTTAGGATACATAACCCACCCTCTTCTCAAATCACTGGCATCTGAATAAAGTACCCATAAAGATTCAATCCTTATCTCTACTTATTGGTTCTTGTAGTGACAGGCAGCATGAATGCCTACTTTTCTTGTTTCAAAAGTATTACCCCAAGTGGCTTATTTAGAAAACTTCAAACCTAACAGTTCAAAATGACCATAAAATTGGGTATACTTTGAAGCTTGTCAGGAGATGAGACAGATAAGTAAGCTAGACAGATGAAATAATCACGGGTCTGTTTGAAGGCCTTCCATTTATTCAGGCTCTACTTGCTATGGGGTATAGTTAGATCCAGACCAGGAATAAAGTAATGAATAAAATTTTCTCTCAAGGAACTTATATTCTGTCATTTAACTTATCCTTTAAACAATGAGAAGAAATTCAAACTCTATCATATGGGCAAAGATTAAGTCACTGAAAAAATCTTAAACAGAAGAAAAACATGATGGCATTTATATTTAACAAGATAACTATATTGGAGAATGGATTTAGTTTGTATGTGTAAAGTCTTCATGCCTAGTGAGAAATAGAACTAGGCTTTATCAGTGGCATGACATCTTAAAGTAGATAGATTTTTGAGATGTTAATGAGACAGAATTTGTAGGATGTAAAGATTGATTATTAGAGTTGTGGAAAAGGAAAAATGGAAAATAATTTTTGAATTTTTAATTTTAGTGACTGGGAGGAAGTGTGCCCACCATTCAGTGAGGAAGGGCATGCACATTAAAAGCAATTCTAGGATAATGGATACTAAGTTGATAAAAAATCAAGTGCATATACACATGAAATGGAAGAATATAAGGTTTGGGTCACAGGAAAGCAGTTGAGGCTCATTGTGTGTTGTTAGATAATAGGAGGCATTTCAGCTCATGAAGTTAGTATAAATCACCCGGAGAAAGCATACTGAGAAAGGATAGAAGACAGGGTAGAGTCCTATAATTAGGGTTATTTAAAGGAAAATCAGAATAGGATTAACCAGAGATTTTGTAACAGGAGTGTCATTCCCATTGTATTATACATAATATATAATATAGGTGGGTGATTAAAAAAGTTTTGAGATAATATAAAGTGGTTGAAAGAGAATCTAAGAGGTCATATAAGGTAAGAAGTGAACACTCACAAACCAATTTGGTTATCAGCATATCTAGTCGAAGTGATGTTTTAGAATGGTGAGGGTGGTGGACAATTTCCATGGACGATTAAAGGAAGAAAGAGTAAAGTGTGTTAAGACGGAAATTGTAGCCCATAGTTTTCATAACCTTGTTTTTGAAGGAGATAAAAAGGAATTGCTACAAAGGGAGCATGGTAGAGAAGGTTTTCATTTTTAAGAGAGGAACAACTTACAAGCATTTTTGGTTTGGGCAAGAAAAATGTGGGAGTCCTCTTAGAGATTCTCAATGAAGTGGATAAATAAGTGTCTTGGGAGCAAGGACAAAAGGTGTTCCTAAAAGGCCCCTTGCTTTCAGATTATAGCGTATGCTGCTTGTATGTGGAAAACAAAACATCTTAAATGACTCTTAATATTTTAAGACATGTTCATAGCAGAACTTCAAAGCTTTCTGCATTAATTTTTGGTTCTCTTCTCCCTCTCAGTGTAAAACCACCAAGGACAATTAACATAAGCAGACCAGTGATACTCCTGACTTTGCAAGGTAATTAACACAGCAGGAAGTTCATTCTGGGGCAGGCAGTTCCTAGAAGAGTGGGTGGAATCTTAATGGGAAACAGGGGAAGAGTAAGCAAGTTAATAATTCCAGACTGTGTACAGCTCACATGATTAAAGTCTCAAAGCTATTTTTAAAAGGCCAACAACCTGAAGAGAAATTTTTACCTGCTCTTCAGTTTCAACAGTGGACTGGCTTTCATTATTTTTGTTGTTTTGTCTCGTTGTGGTGTTTATACAGACTTTCTAAGACAGTTTAAAAGCAAGCCTAATTGCTAGCCTTGCAAGCAATAATGACCTTCAGACTGGATATTTTCTTGGCATTAATGACCAATGGAAATATCTCAGGTGAAGCTAGAGGCCTTTAATCAAACCTATCATCATTAATGGCTAGAAAATGCCTAACTGGGAGGTCATTAGTGTGATTATAAATCATAACAATGTAAAGAAAAAGGCAAAGTGTTCACGACTGAACATCAAGTTGCCATGGATACTGTATTTTCCTAGATACTACAACCCAGACTAGTAACCAAAGCAAGACAATTCTCAATTCTTATTATTCCTTTTAGAGTTTTAATTGTTGTTTGGACTCAAAAACTGGTCCATAGAATGTGAAACAACTAACATTCCTAATGTATAAAGGTAACAAAAAATCTTTGGGCTGTAAGGGGCTTAGGAGGTTATTTCATTCCAATTACCACGAGTACAATTATGACAAGCTGAACTACTCTATCTTTTTATATCTATACATATCCAAAGAAGGAATGTAAGGCATCTTAAGTAGGAGCAGATGCAGCTTTTGTGGAACCTGAGACTCACAGAACTTTGTGATTCTCTTAAAAGAAAAGAAATCCAAATTATTAGTATGAAATATCAGTTTCATCAGTGCTTCTGACCCAAGGGAAAATATGACAAAGGGACAAGTATTTTACAATTGTAATTAAAGTGTCTTACCCTTGCAAATTTTACGAAATCATATTAGTATATAACACAGGGTTATATAGGGTCCTCCCTTCCCCCATTGTGTAAAATGAAGGGCCTTTTCAGTCTAAGGCTTAATTTGCTTCTTAGTAAATTCTTCCCTAATTTCCTTCTGTCAAGAATCCTAGAAGTTTAGAGGAAAAAAAAAAGCCACTCATCCAGTGTAACACTCACTGTAGGTGAGGAAACTCAAAATGTTCAAGTCAGGAGTTTAAGCTAAGTCCTCTAATTCACATTTTCCTGCACCTGAGTCCTTTAAGTCTTACTGACCTTTACATGAGGGAGGCTGGCTAGAAACTAAGTGACATTCTTTGGTAATTTTTGTATGGACTTTATTATTTTTTTAGACTTTATTTATCTATTTTTAGAGAAAGGGAAAGGGAGAGGAGAAAGAGAGGGAAATATCAATGTGTGGTTGCCTCTCACACGCCCCCTACTGGGGCCCTGGCCTGCAACCTAGGCATGTGCCTTGACTAGAAATCCAACCCATGACTCTTTGGTTCCCAGACCCATGCTCCATCAACTGAGCCACACCAGTCAGGGCTCTCTGGTAATTTTTGATGGAACACTGAGGCAGGTCCAAAGGGAGTACTTGTATATTGCATGAAGCTTCTTGAGAAGATAAATTATTCTAGAGAAAAGAAATCAGCTAATTGTTTCTTTTAAAAAAATTGTGTGGTGGAAACCACCAGCTAATAAACTAAATTCCTTCTCCCCTTCTGAATGGGTGGGGTTTACAGGGACAAATTTAAAGGACACATAGACAAAAACTAGGGGGAGGGTGGTAATGGGAGGGAAGTGGAGAGGGTTGGGTGGGTGAGCTGGAATGGGAGTAAAAGGGAGAAAACTGTACTTGAACAATGATTAAAATAAAAAAAAATAGAAAAAAAATTCCTTCTCTCCTTCTTTCATAGTAAATGAACTATGGCCAGAACATCTCCACCTGAGTGAGCTGTGTGTCTCAGCCCCCTCTTGCAGCTATGTATTATTTTTATTGCTGAGGTCAACGGCAAAGAAGAAATATAGAATTTCTTTTATTTGTTTTTAATTTTTTCTTAGTTAGAATGATTCTTTTTTAATTACTTTTATTGTTTATGCTGTTACAGTTGTTCCCACTTTTTCTGCCTTTCCCCACCTCCACCCAGCCCCACTCTCTTCCCACCCCAAGCCAGTTTCTATTGCTGTTGTTGGTGTCTGTGTGTTGTACACATGTGTTCCTTACAATTTCTCTTACTTTCAGTGCATTGTGACAAGCCAGGGTAAGCTCTTGATTTGAAAGAGGAGAGTTTGGGCACTTTTCATAGTAAATATTTAAAGACTATTTCTTGTTTAAAACTGCTAGTCAATAGATGTTTTCCTTGGTCATTTCAAAACATATTAGTAAATGACTGAAATCATAGAGTATGTGAATAATATTTCAGAGAAGATCAATTATAAAGGCATGAGTATCTAATAGAACCAACTTTTTATCCAATAAAGCTATCACAAATAGCTTATTAAATCTTTCTTAATAACTTTTTGAAAATTTTGGTTTTAATTTTTAGATTAACACAATTGCCCTACTATAATTTTTTAATAAAAGATATAATCTGGAAATATTTCCAAATAACATTATAAATCATCTCCTTTTCTTTGTTAAGTATAAAAGATAAATCATATTTAGGTATATACTGGCATAAATTTACATTATAAAATAAAATGATTCTGATGATAATAGTAAAATTATCATATAATTGCACTTATCTTTTATATCTGATATAGACACACAACACACATATATACCGGTATGATGTATTGATTTTCACTTCTTGATCAAAATTGAATTTGTTTGAACACCATTTCTTGTTTAATGAATAAATTTTGAAATTGACCTCAAGAGAGCAAAGTCAATAACTGCATAATATGCCTCCAACTGAAACTGGAAAAGTTGGTGCTCCTGCTGCCTGTCCCTACCAAACCAATAGAAAGAGACAGGGATTGAATCTTTGTGGGCATTTTATTATTCAGATGGCCTGAGATCTGAGAAGACAGTAGATTATATACCCTAACAGAATGTCTACTTTTGCTTTCAATCCAGCCTTTTTTGTAAGGAGAAAAAAGTGTGCGTAATGGATTTGGAATTGAAGGAAAAAAAAGTGTAGGTAAGGGATTTTGAATTTAAGAAACAGGTTAGTCAGATAAAAGATGCAGTCTAGCAATTTCACTGACATCCTTTCATCTATTCACTGGTGACTTTTTATCTGTGTCCTGTGTCCTGTGTCCTGGGTGGTGGGATGTCTCTCCCTGGAACACAATGGCACAGATACCATCTTGCTTGCTATGGTCTCCTCTGGAGCACAAAGTTTGGCTTGCTTGTGGTCTCCTGGAGTCAGGGTGGGGCATGCCTTCAGTTCCTGAAAGGATAGCTTTTTACATGCATTAACTACTAATCTTATTAACTATTACCTAAAACTAAAATTTTCCAACTCTTGAGTTCCCCAATCACAACCACAGAATCCAAGTATTCAGACTTCTACCTATCAGCTGCACGTCAGTAGACTAGCATGGATGCCCATGAGATGGCAGCTCTACAGTGCTTGTCAAAAAGGAAGTGGGTTATATAAACTTATGAAAAGTCTCATGAGAAAGAAAATGAGAATTAAAGGGTCAAAGCTGACTCTCAGATGCCTGAGTACCTCTCCTAACAACTACAGAAACCAAATTGCAATATCCAAAGGAAGAATTTCACAAATTTTTCTACTCTCTTCTCTTCTATAGCCTAGTTCCTATGATTTTGAAACTGGACCATTTCTGAAAGTGACTTTTTCTGAAACCAGATTTTTAGAGAAATTATTACCTTGTACCTTCTCAGTTTTACATCCCAAACTAATTTATTATCTATTTTGCTAACTCTTTTCAGATAGGAGGTAACAACCACTGAACTTGGATCAAAAAGAATATTTTTCATCCACAAATTCATCAGACTTAAAAGTCAAGCCTTGTACAAAATAATTCCTTTGAACATGATGTTCTTTACTTATTTTGGATTAGTGTAAAAACTAGAACTGGCTCCTGGTGATATGAAATAGTTACTTTTGATCACTGTTGCTGAAATTGCAATGACATTTTTAAAAATTCCAGCTCCAAGGACACCAACCTGTGACTGCTATGTTCTGTCTGAGAAAGCACAATGTAGAACATGGATGGATGTAAACACATAAGGGCTAGTTATGCAGAGAGTAATACAGCTGCCTTGATACCCTAAGGATTTGGGTTTAGAACCAGCTGAGCTCATTCCTTCTAGGAGTCTTAGGTCAGTTTCTTTCTGTTTTCTACACATTGAAAATCATGTCACTATTTAGCACAATTGACAAGTTACTTCTCCAAGGGATTGTGCACTAAAACAGAGTTTTCTCTTCATGTTTAAAAACAGTTATCTAAACACCCACACAATTATAACAGTTTTGAGTGCTGACCATATAATAAAGTCTCTGACTTTTATTTCAACCTTGACTTGGTTTCTTAAACTCTTCCACAGCACTAGAAACAATTAAAAATATGCAGAATGTTTCTGGTGTTGCATTCGATAGTTTGTGAACACTCTCAGACACTTGAACACTTTGTCTTTTGGTCTCTTAAAATGTGATAATGATATCAAGTCACGAAATGATCTTTTGTTTTGTGGAGACATTTATCAACATTTGGCAAAGAAAAATATGTGTATAATATTTGTATGATGCCAAAAGGAAACTGAAGTCCTAAAAATCATAATATTATATCTTCAAAACAGCATATACATATTTCAGCTGTAATATGTTTAATCTTCATTAAAAGTCTACATGCTTAATTTTGGAATATATTTTTCTAAATATAATTTCTGTATCAGACTTCTGGAGGAAGGTGCCCTATAACTGTATGCTGTATATTAGATTCTATGTTTAAATAGTTTGCTTTGGAGGATTTCTTTAATGACAATATTTATTGGTAATATTTCATCATTGCCTCATACCCTTAGGAAAGTTTTAATCATTATTTTTACTAATCCTTTCTTTAAAGCCTTCCCTTACTACTCACCATTTATTTCTTCATCATCATATCAACTTGTCCTTATGCTAAACATTAAATTACATAGTATGGTTTTAATTAATAACAGCCATAAGCAGAGCTTGTTATGGTTTCAGAACATGACATGCTACCTCACTCCTGCATAGCCTCGGACAGGGTTTCTCAAATTTGGGATGCATTGACATCCTAAGCTGACTAATTCTTTGCTATACGTGACTGTTCTGTGCATTGCAGCAAACTTCTTGGTGTTACTGTCCTCAAACCCTAGAAGCCAGTAGCATTTCTTACTCCACTCCATTGTGACAGC
Organism: Phyllostomus hastatus; assembly: GCF_019186645.2. NCBI lineage: Eukaryota > Metazoa > Chordata > Mammalia > Chiroptera > Phyllostomidae > Phyllostomus > Phyllostomus hastatus. The sequence goes on from NW_025333857.1 coordinate 9,250,171, forward strand.
CATAAATGTGTCCTGATCTTAGTAAATGTTCCCTGGGGAGAAAATTGCTACCATCTGAGAACCACCAGCATTGTATATATATTGTCCTTGGGTTGGGAATAACTCTTCTACCTGTTAATGTTCACTCATTGTGGGATCACCTTGAAGTATCACCTCCCTTGAGACCTTAGTTGTATCACCTAGAAGGAGGTAAGGGTTTTTGTTTTTAATTCTCTTTGCATTAGAATGACTTCATATCTCAAAATTCCCAGTACAGCACATTTGACGTTCTCTGCTTGTAACAGGGTCTTTCTCCATTATTTCTTTGCTACTTGAATGAAAAAGTAAGAACATGTATGTTGCCTTTTGTATGATACACTCCCACATTCTATAAAAATCCCTGGTATATAATAGACATTTAGCAAATGCTTATAGAAAAATGAGGAAATATGCAACTAAATGAATAAGTGGATATGGAAAGTTTATAACAAGACAACTCATAAATACACTTTGACTTTTGTATATAACAGTTGGTTGGGAAGATACACATCTCAAAATCAGTTTTCCCAAATTATACACTAAGGGGATTTTGAGATTGTGTAGGAAATTTACTGGGCAGAGTTGAGAGTAGAGGAATAAAAGTCTTTTTTTTTTGTAAATGGAAAAGGGATCCTATTCATCTCATTTTTAAAGGTATTAATTGATGAGATTACCACTTACACAAAAGATGCTGGTAGTTGATGTGAGCCCATAGTTCCTTTAGGTTCTGCAAAGCTGAAGTGCTTATTAATTAATATTTGTTAGTGACAATGAAAAACAAATTTGTGGACAGAAATATTTTTTTTGCTTTTTTCACATATACTTTGATTAGCTATTTTAGAAAATTTATTTTTCCCTCAATTTGAAAATTTCAGTGCTTTTTATGGCCAATGTCATCTTATTACCAAATGTCAACTGTGGTCCTGCTGCCTGCTGCTGCCCTCTAGGCAACAATTCCAGAGGCAAAGGTTGGTGATAAAGGAAAGGAGTCTTGGCTCAAAAGCTACAGTTTCTGGAGTAACAACTTTCACATGCATTAGTTACTTAGGCTCATCAATTAAGGCAAAAATCTTTAATTCTTAGTTACAGAATAAATCACTTATCCTATCAATTAAGGCTAAACTCTTTAAACCTGAGTTCCCCTATTATTCCCCTGTTAGTTTTTAATTATCTTACTTCTATAAGATTACTTTACAAACTAAAACAACATAAGGTACAAAAATGACACAATTTAGAAGAACGGCAGGCTTCTGCCTCAGAGCTCATGCCCTCCAGAACACCCAGAGAAGAATAACTGTGTTACCCTCTGCCAGGCCAGCCTGATCCTAAGGCACACTCGGAGCTTCTTCTCCCATCCAAAATCCATCCAAATTACTGGCCTTTGGGAAACACAGGCAGCTGCAGCAAGATCATCCAAGGATCCTCCAAGAGAGAGCCTGTTCTGCTCTTTTTAAAATTTTAATCTTCTGGCCCATAATTCCATGTGCTCCAGAGGCATTCAGCTTCTTGGCCAGTCCTGTCCTAGACTGTTTACTATTGCCTTCAGCAACCTCCTCCTACAGCCCCTTCCTACTCCTCCCCAGTGATCTGATCAATCTCTCCTTGATCAATTTGGTATAGTGTCTATAGGAACTAATACAATAATCTTGAGAATTTTTAACACACATGTGCTCTCTTTCTATGAATTTTGTATTGAATGTGTTACTGTTATTGGTGATGATACAGAGATATGATCAGATCACTGGGGAGAAGTAAGGAGGAGCCATAGGAGGATGTTGCTGGAAGCAATAGTAAACAGCCTAGGATGGCACTGCCTGAGAAGGTGAATGCCTCTGCTGGCCAGAAGATTTAAAATAAAAGGAGGGCAGACACTGACTCTCTAGCTCTCTTCCTTGAGGATGCCTGGATGATTGTGCTACAGTTGTCTGTGGACGGTATTGGGATGGGAGAAAGAACTCCAGGTGCAGCCTAGGATTAGGCTGGCCTGGCAGAGAGTGGCAGGGTTATTCTTTCTTTGAGTGTTCTAGAAGGGATGGGCTATGACACAGAAGCTTGCCATTCTTCTAAAAGTGTGTAGCTTTTGTATCTTATGTTGTCTTAGTTTGTAAACTAATCCTATAGAAATAAGATAATTAAAAACTATAAGAGTAATGATAGGGAAACTCAGGAGTTAAAAGATTTTAGCCTTAATTGATGGGCTTAAAGGACTAATGCTCATGGAAAGTTGCTATTCCAAAATTGTGTAGCTTTTGAATAAAGACTCCTTTCCTTTATCACCAAATCTTTGCCTCTAGAAATTTGCCTAGAGGGTGGCAATGGGCAGCAGGACCCAGTTTACTGTTCAGTAACAATGTTGGCGATGAAATGGCACCAGTTTTTACCCACCAACTTGAACCTCAGTTCTTGTTTGGAAAGAAAGAATTCAGAGCCAGGAACTCAACATAAGATTGTTTATTTAGAAAGTTACAGAGGTACGTGGAAGTGTGCCAGCTGGGTTGTGTAGGCTTAGGAAACAAGTTACATCAGCAGAAGAAGGGCTTTTGGAGCTTAGGAGAGAGAACAGCAAAGGTTAATGCCCCAGGAGGAAGAAGAGGGAAAGAGAATGGCACTGGCATGCTCCAAAGAGGGAAAACACACTGGGTCCTTCTTCCTGAGGATTTTAAAGGTTGGGGGTTTAGGGAAGTTCTTATAGAAGGATCTCCATGGAATAGTCATTTGTTTTATGCCGATGTGCCAAAATGAAATTTATCCCCTTACCTTCACCCATCCTTGGGTGTGGTTGGCACAAATGACACTAATTGGGGTTTTGTTATCTGTCTCCCTGTTTAGGGTGATTTAAGCTATTTACCATTTACTCTTCAGTGCCCATCGTTAGAGAAGGTAGAATTTTGTGATTTGCTAGATGGCTGTAAACTGCTTGTCCATTTAACTGTCTGTCTCAGTTTTCCTATTCCACTTGTCCTGGCTTACTAGCCTGTCTCATTACTACTGTAAAAAAATATATATGAATGGAGTCACTTTAAAATGGAGTGGAAGCTGCCATCCCAGAGAAGTGGCTTTGCACATTTAATGCCTCACCTCTTTGGAATGTTAAAACAGGACAAAGTAACTATTGGACTGGGCCTAAAACAACATTGTGTCCCAATAAACTATTTGAAAAAATAACAAGAAAGCAGTAAGTATAAGTGCTGGATTAAGAACTACTGGATTAAAATTAAAACTATTGCTTAGAATTAACATGGCTGTATTAATTTATCTGAACCAATAGAAACACCTCCCTTCTGTTGATGTAATTGTTCCCCTTCCTTTTCTCATAAATACCCCCTGCCTTTGTCTTTTAATGGGAACACTATTTGGCTTTCTCCTGGAATCAGTGCTTCCCAAATAGCTATTCTATTTTTATGTCAAGTAAATGCTTTTTGATCCTCACTTTGGCATTTATTTTGAGGTCAATATGAGGTCAACAACTCGATACATTTGTGTATCACTTTTCCATTTTCCAGCAGTAAATTTTGTTCAGTGTTATATACAATTTTATAAATATACCAAAAGTATTCATTCATCTATGCTATAGATGCAGTACACTTGGGTCATTTTCAGGGATCAGTTATTTCACAGATAATTGATAAGTGTGTCCATCTGTGTGGAACAATGTTCTCATAATTGGCCTGAAGTCTAAAAGTTTATATATACACACATATATACATGCATATACCTATATACACATAAATGTGTATACATACACATATATACGTAAACATGTATACATATACATATATTTATACATATATACATGTACATATTTATTAAGAGGAATTGGTCACAAGATTATGGAAGATAAGAAATCCGACAATCTCAGGTTCGATTCCCAGTCAGGGTACATGCCTGGGTTGCAGGCCATGACCCCCAGCAGGCGCACATTGATGTTTCCCTCTCTCTCTCTCTCTCTCTCTCCCTCCCTCCCCTCTCTAAAAATAAATAAATAAAATCTTAAAAAAAGGGACATGGTAAAAATATTCAAAACATATTAAGGAGCATATAATGAAAAGAAAGTCACCTTTTAAAAAAATCTGACAATCTGCCATTTGCAAATGGGAGAATTCAGGAAAGCCAGTGGTGTAAATTAGCCTAAGTCCAAAAAATCTGTGAACAGGGGAGCCAATATTTGCATAAGTATTGAATATAAATTCCAGTCCACAGGCAGGAGAGATGTCTCAGCTCAAGCAGTAAAACAAGAATAGAGGAGCACATTTTTCAACCTTTTGCACTATTCAGGTACGAAATTAGTTGGATGATGCCCACCCATATTGGGAAGGGCAATCTATTTTGCTGAGTCTACTTACTGAAATGCTAGTATAGCCTGGAAACACCCAGAAATAGTGTTTATCCTGGGCACCCATGGCCAGTCAAACTCACACATAATAGTAACCATCACCTAGCATTTCAATTCATTTATATATCAAAATGGGGAAGAAATGACATCTTTATAACATTGAATATTTGGATCTTCTTTACAGTATCTAATAAGCTTATATTATTACATACACATCTTTTGTTAGATTTATTCTTAGGTACTTTTTGATATAAATAGTATATTTTTTCTAAGTTTGTTTCATATAGATGTGTGTATATATACATATATATACACATACATATATGAGCTTGTAACCAGCAACATAAACTTTCTTATAAATTTTAATAATTTATTACCAGTGAATAAACTGGTAATAAATATGATATGAATATATATGAATATAAAACTGGAGGAATATATATATATGGATATATATGAATATATATGCATATAATGTATAATCTTGTTTTCTCTTATTTCTTATTCTTGCTTTAATGAGGTGGCTAAGAATGGAAGTGGTGTTAACTGGAAACATCTTATTTGTGATCTCAAAGGGAATTCTTGGTGCAATTTTATTTATATATGACGGAGCTACAGTGGCTTTTTTTATTATTGTGGAATAACTTGAACAGAAGACAGACAGGGTTTTCTCACATATTTTATGTCATAGGGGTGAAATAAAAATAAAATATTACTTTAGTTTAGTGGAATGCGTTTACCAGGCTAGAGAGATTGGAGGAAAGTATGAAATCAACAGTTCAGTTTGAACCTGTTAAATTTAAGATGTATATTAGGCAAATGGATATTTAGAGTAATCTGTTAAATACAGGGCCTAGCACAAATAATGACTCCTTTTTATTATAAAATCATAGGCATGTAATTCTGTAACATAACAATATCACACTCAAGCATATCATATGACATCTTAGGTGAAATGTTCAAATTAAAACTATAAACTATCACACTCATATTATTTCCTAGCTAACCACATTCAAGCAGGTGTTATTTCCACCAGATCCTGTATATACAAGCCTTGATTTTAGAAGAAAGGAACAAGGAAAAGAGAGAAAGAAGTGAATCATTAATGTGTAAAACCTATTTCAAGTCATAAGACTGATAGAAATACCAAGGCAGAAATAGATTTAAAAAAAAAAGGAGAGAAGTCTGCCTTGAGGCACTCTACCATTAAGAATTTGAGGTGATGAAGAGAAGCAGTAAAGTCTAGAAGGATCAGCTAGAGAGGCAGTGGGAAAACCAGAAAAATGAAGGAAGTATTGAAACTAAGAGTAAAAAATATCTCAAGAAGAAAATTTGCTTAATCACCAATTATTACTATACAAATAATACTGAATTAAAATATTTACATCTGTATCATAGCTTACCCATAATAGATTTTGTTCCATAGACTAAAATTGTAGAATTTTTTAATTTTTTGTTTTTTATGTTTTATTTATTTTCATTTTTTATTGTTGTTCAAGTACAGTTATCTTCTTTTTCCTGCCACCACTTTCCCCCATCCCACCCACTCCCCACCTACTACCCTCAATCCTTCTCCCATTTCAGTTGTCCATGGGTTCTTTACACATATTCCTTAGTGACCCTTCCCCTTCTTTCTGCTGTTACCCTCCTTCCCTCTCCCCTCTGCTTACTGTCAGTTTGTTCTTTATTTCAGTGTCTCTGGTTATATTTTGCTTGCTTGTTTGTTTTGTTGATTAGGTTCCATTTATAGGTGAGATCACATGGTATTTGTCTTTTACAGCCTGACTTATTTCAGCCTGAAATAAGTCAGGCTGTAAAAGACAATAGCATAATGCTTAGCATAATGCCCTCCAGTTTCATCTCTGCTGTCACAAAGAGTAGGAGCTCCTTCTCTGTTTCTGCTGTGTAGTATTTCATTGTGTAAATGTACCTCAGTTTTTTGATCCACTCATTTAGTGATGGGCACTTAGGTTGCTTCCAGCACTTGGTTAAAGTAAATTGTGCTGCTATGGACACTGGTGTGCATAGGTTTTTTGGAATTGGTGTTTTAGGATTCTTAGGGTATAATCCCAGCAATGGAATTGCTGGGTCAAAAACCCGTCCCATTTTTAGTTTTTTGAGGAAATGCCATACTGTTTTCCATAGTGGCTATACCAGTCTGCATTCCTACCAACAATGTAATAGGGTTCCATTTTCTCCACAACCTCACCAGCACTTATTGTTTGTTGATTTGGTTATGAGGGCCATTCTGACCAGTATGAAGTGGTGTCTCATTGTGCTTTTAATTTGCATTTCTCTAATGGCTGGTGATGCTGAGCATCCTTTCATATGTCTCTGGGCCCTCTGTATGTTCTCCTTGAAGAAGTGTCTGTTCAATTCCTTTGCCCATTTTTTAATTGGATTGTTTGTTTTCCTGGAGTTTGAAGAATAAGCTGTATTTGTTTAAAATGTTGATAGATATTATACATTAGCTACCAAAAGTATTCATACAACTTTACACTTCCTGGTAGAATGGAATAGACACAGGGAAACACAAACATTGCCTCAGATGCCTTTCAATAAAAGAGAAGATTTGGGTGGTTACTAAGGACAGAATCTGAAGTGTTTTGCCCATTTACAAACCCTGGTTGTATCAGACATCTTTGCTTTTTACATGAGCCATCCACCAAAATACCATTAAATAGTTCCCAAATCCAACATATAAGAAGACACAGAGTTGGCTCTCAGTGATAGAGACTCTTCCTACAGTAAGAGAAAGAATAGTCTTGGAAGCCAAGTGAGAGACTATTATCATGATTATCTGAGAGATCTGACATGGTTACAAGAGTACAGATAAATCACATCCACTTTCAAAGCTCTTCTTTTCTAGTCTTAAGACATCTAATTATAAGTTTCACTATTTTTATTTTATTTAATATATAGCCAGTATTTATAGCAATTAAATATATTTAAAATCAATTCACTTTCTCTTTTGCTCAAATCTGCATTAGAAGAAAAGATATATCACTATTGCCAATGAAAAGAAAGTGTCACTTTCCATTAAAGATAAGTGCAGTAAATACAATCAATACAAGCAATGTTATTAAGTTTAAGGTTGATGTTATTGCTTGCCAAAGGCTTTGAATCTATGGCTAATAAAGGAGAAATTAACAAGGTAGGGAAGAGTTAAAGGTATAGGTCTTTCTATGTGGTGTGCTTGTAGAATTGTAAAGACATGAATTAAACATTTCAAGTCTGAATTATAGCTTGTCATAGATTGCCCATTTTGTTCAGAGCAGTATCCCTGTTCATTAGCAAAAAAAATTATTTGCTCTTATTTTTCTGTTAGAACTGTAATTGCTGTTGGGTGTGAATGTTAGGCCCTTGAATTTGAAGCAAATGTAAGTGTCTACCTCAGGAAACTACTAATAACAAGAATTTTGGTGTAAAAAGAGCCCTGGGAGTCAGATATTTTTAACTGTCCTCTTCTTTTCTCTAGAAGAATTATACATATACCATGTTATTGTCAAAGGCTTCTAGAGAACAGCTTTTAAAAATTCATGTTTATATTAATAATCTCAACATACCTTTTATAGCTGAGAAGGCAGTGCAGAAATCAGTCAGCAAAATACCTTCACTTTTCGGAAGAGGAAAATTCTGTGGCCATGCTGGAGGATGTCTAAGAGGGGAAGAGCCGTGCATACTGTGGTCAGGCTGCAAGTCTGTTCAGATTTAACATTTCCTGGACATAGAACTAACTCTACCTCGTTACATCTTTTTTCGTCTCCTTTTTTTTCATTTATCCCAAGATCTTAGAAAAATCCCTTTAAAATGAAATAAACAGATGATTATATATTTGCATTAATTACACAGATCTTTGTCCTAGTCAGGAAGTTTATAAGATAGTGACTCTTGCCATATCAGAACGCAGAGAATGCATGGAATGACATGTAAAGGAAAGAGCCTGGGAAGAACTTCCTGAAGACACAAATGCTTTCCATTATGATTTTACACAGTGACACATCCTCTGTCATATCTGATACACTGGCTTATTGCTTCACAGGCAGATTGGGTGTATATGTGAGTGCATTTGTAGGTGTTTACTGCATAGACTAGCTAAAAAAAGAGGGCTATTTTTAATAAAAATTATTCATTCTTTTATATAATAAGTATATATGGAGCACTTATGTTCTAAGCACTCTTTTAGGTGGTGGGTAAAGTACATTTCATTAATCAAACCAGAAAGGTCAATACTATGTCAAGATTGTCTGTGAATTTCACCTTCTGGTGAGTCAAGAGAGAATTTTCTTAACTACCATAATCATTTATCAAGTTAATAGACAAATTGGTGCAGTCTCCATTTGCCAATGATGTTTAAAGACAAGAAACCAAAATGGCACAGTAGAGTAAAAGAACTTTGGTGTAAGTCCTGTAACACTCACATTTTATATACCACATTTTTTGTTTGTTTGTTTTTACCTTAACTTCATACCATTTGAGAAACAGCATTTGCTAGGATGGAGTTACATTAGCCATTATGACTTTTGCCTCCAGCTAGTTCCATAAATCTTTCATATTTCATGCGTAGTAAATGCAGCTAAAACTAAGTAAACCAAAAAAATGCTCATGAGAATTGTTTGTTTTGTAACTTTAAGCATGAAAATGTTTCTTTTGAAATCTGACCTATTTTTACAAGGGTGAGGATGTATAGACTTCACATTTAATGTGGCAAACAAATCTCCACAGTCCCCTACTGGAGAGGAGTAGCATTTTAATACTGATGAAGCTTTGTGCTCAGATGCAATCTCCATCTGTAGCTGTTCTGTCTGGATACTATTTGTGTTTTCTTTACAGTTGTACAATTTACTCAAGGTAAATTGTTTTGCTCAAGAATACAAATATAGTAAAAATATAAGTATCCAGGTTTTTTCTTTCATCTGTCTACACTCTGTATTGCCCTTCAGTTTTCGATTAAAACATTTTTTCTTGTAGATAATGTTAGAAGTTTCTAGTAAATTCATTCTTGAGGAAAACAGCCCAGAGCCTCCCAATTGAAGTTATAAGAAATGTAAAAACCAGACATGATACAAAATAAAAATCAACTTATTATAAACATTAAGAATTGACTACAGATAAATCAACCTCTATGTAGAATCAGAGTTAGATATGAACACCCAGTTATTATGTGTGTGTGTTTTCATTGCAAAATGCTCAATATTGGAAACCAAAAGAAAGCAGAAACACTATCCCCAGTTCCTGTTGAGTTTATTCTACCAGTTAAATATAAACTGTTGATATTCTTCTTTATCGTACTTGTTTCGGTGGCATTCAACCAGTTAGTAAGATTTATTGAGAATGTATTATTCACTATAATGGTTGATTCAGAGAAGATATCATGAGTCCTATCTTCATCTTATGAATGTTAAAAATTTACTTTTATTACATATTAATAAAGCCTATAGATATTCAGACATCCCTAAATACAGGTTATAAACTATATTCCACTTATGATATTAACTACATTCATGTCTATATATATTTTCTTAATATATCAATTACATGAGTGTAATGAATATATAAATTATAAAAACATTAATAATGGTTTTCATTAGGTGCTATATCATGAGTGATTTTTTCTTCTTTACATTTTTTATTTGCCAACTTTAAGCAATGAAAATGTTCAACTCATATCATATTAAAGTATAATTTATATTTTTATTGTATTTTATGAAGTTTAACTCATAAAAGTGACTAATTTGTTTCAAAAAAGCAAGATTAAAGATCCAGTTTAACCATATATTTATAGATTGCCTCAATACAGTTCATATATGAGGAATTATGTAAAGTGGGAGAATCATAATCCCAGCTGGTGTTTCTTTTTTATAAAGTTCAAGCTTAACAAATTTAACATTTTTATTGTACAAGACATTGTGTGAGTCTTAGGTTTCTTCTAGAGGATTACCATAAGCCCCTTGCTTTGCTTTATACACTTATACATCCAGTCCGCCGATAGAAATCTACCTAGAGTGAGGTTTAGCACTTTTTAACTCAAAGAACTTTGATCACTTTCTTCTTCTAGAAACATTTTATTCTTCTGACATGTCTGACACCCTAAGTCTTGCTTTATTCCCAATTGTGCTTCTAAGGCTATGTTCATTAGATAGGGAAGCTTTCTGGGGCTGCGTTCACAGTCTTTTTCTTCTATACTTTTATCTCCCTTCCTAAAACAACTCATCTATTTCCATTGTTTGGATCATTATGGAATTACCTAATCTTTTTCTGTGGTTGAGACCATCTTTGGTGTATTGATATTCAACTGTTTATTGAAACAGTCTACCTGGAAATTTCATGGGAATCTGGAAAGGATATATTCAAAATCTGTATCTTCTTCTGCAAATCTCCATTTACCTAATTCCTTAATATATAATCCCATTGGTTATCCTCAGCTCCTTGCAAATTTTACTCAACTCAGCAATACTCATTTCCTGTGATCCTACCTCCTAAATGACTTTTATTCCATGCATTGTTTTCCATCCTCATTGCCACACCTAAGTCCCAACTTCAATAATGTATTTTGTAGTCTGCACAAATAAACTCTATCTGATATCTTCACACCTACTCATCATTTGTGGCTACTTCTCAATTTCACATATGGAGTCTCTACAGTAATACTAAAACCATGTTTTAAAATTGCAAAATATCCCTGGTCAGGTAGCTCAGTAGCATCATTCCAATATGCCAATGTTGTAGGTTTGATCCCTGTTCAGGGCACATATAATAATCAACCAATGAACACATAAGTAAGTGAAACAACAACAAAGAGATATCTCTCTCTCTCAAATCGATAAATAAAAATGAAAAATAAATTATTTTGTAATTCTCCTGATACAAACTAACCATTGAATTCCCATTGCCTTGGAGTAAATTCCAGGATCTTTAACATGAATTATATACTGTATGGTACAGGTTCTACCTCCCTCTCCAGCTTCATTTCTTAATATTCTATATACTGTTTTCTTCATAACAGCTTTATTGGGTTTTTCTCAGGTACTTGAACATACCGGGCTCTCTCTCAATGTCATCCTGGTTAAATTAAACTCTATCTATTTAAGTAACTTATACTTGTGTGATAGTTTTCAATTCAAGTATTCAATTGTTTATTAACACAAAAATATTTGAGCATTTTTATATATCAGGCACACTTATAGATGTTGGAAAAACAGTGCTGCGCAAAAGAAACAACATATCTTTTCATGACACACAGGCCTAGGTTATAACAAGCATGTTCATGAAATATTATGAATATTTTTCCACAGCAATTGTATGCTTAAAATAATTTTTAATTATACTTTTATTATTTATGTAGTATTTGTCCTTTCCACAAAATGGTGAATTTCATGGAAATAGCAATCAACTGTTTAGCATATAGTCAATGAATATTCTTATTATTTTTTATCCTCGTTGGATGTGGCAGATACCGGCCAGCAGTATCCATCGCTGCTGCAGATGCTCATTGAAACACGGGAAAAACATACACACAGACCATTGAGTCCTGTGGAGAAATAGGAACGGCATGCCCACTCTCTCTAGTGGAGAGCACCCCATTTTCCCTCCTGAGCAGGCTTTTATTAAGAATACAGATACAGTTTGTGGATTGCAGTCTGGCAGAGAAGATAAAACAAGTAGGTAGTAGGTTTTAAAGGGGCTGGCAGATCTCCCACTGGGATTCTGGGCTGAGATTTTGGGGTTTCATCACTTAGAAAGACTACAGGATCTAAAAGGCTAGTTTCATTTCTTGCCCATGCCGTTATATTCTAATTCAAAAGCATCCTCCAGCAAGCAGATCTCACAGGATTTTACATATTCTATGTCCCAGGCCTGATTACCCCGGGGGTCCGCCAACTCAGGTCTGGACTGCACCATCCCTGTTATTGCTGCAGGCCTGAGTCAGGCAGAGGAGACAAAGGCAGCCTGGAGTCTTGGATTTCTCACAACTAAGAACAAGAACTCAGGCTTTGACAAAGCCGAGGGGACAGGGCTCGATGTTGATCACCCCTTCATTTTCACAGTCCCCCAAGTCCTTCCTTGAGGCCTCCACATGATCATGCCTGTCTTAGGCAATTCCCCCCTTGGGAAATCTTACCCATCATTGGCTAACTGATCAAGTATTGGGGGCCAGGAAAGGAGCAGAAGCAGCACTCCTGCCAGGGAAATACGTTTTGTTTCCTTGGTGTCTCCTGGTTTTGTTTCCTTGGTGTCTCCTGTCTTCAGAGGTCTCTTACTCAGCCTTAGCCACAGGGGTTTACAGCTTCCTGGACCAGTCAGGGCGGACCCCAATGATTGGAGGGCAATTTTTCATTGCCTTTAGAGAGAGAGGAAGAGAGAAAGAAAGGGAGAGAAAAACATCAATGTGAGGAGAAGCATTGACTGGTGGCCTCCCATAGGTGCTGGACTGGGGATCAAACCCACACCCAGGCATGTGCCCTAACTGAGAATGGAACCCACAACCATTCAGTTATGAGATGATGCTCCAACCAACTGAACCACACTGGCCAGGGCTCAATGAATATTTTTTAACTGACTGTTTCTAATATACTAAATGAAAACCTTCAGGATGACCACTTGTCCTTGTGTATTAAGCCACTAAAGTCATAACCGTAATTATTCACCATTCTGCTGAAACTCCCTGCATTTTAACCACAAATTACATCTAGTTTCTTAAAACTGCTTTGTGGTTCTTATTTCCAGCCTTTATACAAACCATTTCCTCTTCCCAACTTATTTGTTTGAATTTATACTTTCTTTCAGTGTTTAATTAGTGAGTACATTCATAAAGAGATCCATAAATTGTGAATTTTAATTGTTTGGAAGTCAGGAATATAGGTGATCACTCTGAACATTTCAATTCCAGAAAAGGAAACACGATGAAAGCAATGATCTCTTGATATTTGCATTATATCCTAGTGCATGGTAGACAACTCAGTGAAGAATGAGAGAACATGCTTTGAGTAGATGAAGTGGATGACAAAGGTGGTAGATAATGCCAGAAGAAAATGAAGAGGTTCCTGTTTTTGAAGAATCCACAGGATAGTGGAAGAAATAAACTGGCTAATATGTATATTATGACCATTTAAAAATTATATATGTTAAAGAAAACATAAGAAAAATAGACAGAAATGTAGATTTTTTCTGGGTTATTAAAGAAAGTATTATAGTGGTGGTGGTGGTGGGAATGGAGACAACTGTATTTGAACAACAATTTAAAAAAAAGATCCACACTCCTAACAACAAAAGAAAGAAATTATAAAAGTGATTCCATTAGATGAGTAAGATGTGAGAGTGGTAGAATTTGAGGAATAGAGAGAGGTGAAGCCAAAAAAAAATCCCCAATAGTGATTTTGAGTTGAGTGAAGGAGGAAAGAAAGTCTGAAAGAAGTAAATTTATGGAAAAAATTTGCATTCACTCTAGGTTCAGTTTTCTAAGACCTGAAGGTTATATAACTATGGAGACTATCTTTCAGAGAGAGAATGTAGAATTGCAAATAAAAAAATAGACATAAATCAAATCTTCATTAATGAGAAAAGAAACTGTGTAATTTACAAAAATACCACAAATATAAAATTTTAGGAAATAATAGTATTTGCAATAATTATTTTTATTCATAAGACATTAACTAAAATATACAAATTTTAGTATAGAATATGGTGAGTTTTGCTTAAGTAATCATCAATCCAGTCAAGATATAGAACAATTCTATTAGCACTCAGTTTCTTTATGCCCCTTTTCAGTCAAATTCCAACCCAATCACTCTTCCAGTTTCTGTGATCATAGATTACTTTTGTCTGATCTTAAAATTCACATAAGAAATAATTCAGTGTAAATTTATATGTACATGAAAGATCTCTTTTGCTCAAGATAATAATTTGGGGATTCATCCATGTTGTATAATGTTTTGAATATCAGTTTATTTTTTAAAATCTCTGTTATATTTTATTGTAACAATATACAACAGATTTCTTATCTATTATCCCATTAAATAATATTTGAATTGTTTGTAGGTTAGGATATTATGAGTTAAGATGCTATGAACATTTACACACTGATCTACAAGTCATAGAGTAGACACAAATTTTTATTTAACCTGAGTAAAAAACTATGAGATAAACTAATGGGTCATAAAGTGAATTTATGCTTAATTGTATAAAATCATATATTGTATAAAATTGTATAAAATTTATTGTATAAAATCCAATTGTATAAAAATTTTGTTAAACTGGTTTTCAAAATAGTCATGTTATTTTACATTTAAAAAAAGATCTACACTCTTAACAACAACAAAAATAAATTATAATAGAAGTGACTCCATTAGATGAGTAAAATGTGAGAGTTTCCTTAGAAACTTGGAAATTCCAGTTTTCTAAATCTTTACTCTTCTTTTAAATGATAATTAGTACTTAATTTTGTTTCTAATATACATTTCCATGATACCTATTGATACAGCTCATTTTTGCATAAAAAGATGACATATATATATATATATATATATATATATATATATATATATAGGGAAATGCACAACTTCAATTTTGGTAAAAGTCAATTGATAATTTTTCTTTCATGTTAGAGCTTCTTGACATGAATGAAAAGAAATTTCTTTTCTGTTAAAAGAAATTTCTTTTCTGTTAAAAGAAATTTTAACAGAAAATTTCTTTTTTCTTAAGAAATTAGAAAAAAGAAATTTCTTTTCTAATTTCTTAAGAAAAAGCACTGTTAAAGAAATTTTTCCCTACACTGAGATTGTTTCTATAGTAGGGATATTATGAGTAGAATTGCTATGAATATTAGTAATGGTTGTAAAGAATTTTATATAAGTCTTTGATAAGACATAAGTATTTGTTTACCATGTGTAAATTACTAAGAAGGAAACTACAGTTTACCAACTACTTTTTTTACTCATGAAGTATCTGTTCATGTCTGCTTCAAACATTTTTTTCTATTGATTTTTATATATTCTTTATGTATGCTGGATTCAAGTCATTTCTGAGATAAATATATTGAGAACATGTTCCCTAAGTGTGCAGCTTGCTTTTTCATTTTCTTGTCAGTGTTTCTGATGAACAAAACATTTAATTTTCATAAAGATAAATATAACTTTTCTTATATATAGTGACATTTTGTCATATAAAGGAAATTTCCCTACAACAAATTTAAGAAAATATTTGTCTATGTTTTCTAAAAGGCATACACATTCAATCTTATGTTTATATCTGTGATTTATCTCACATATGTACATGTTGTAAGGTAAGTTTTAAAGTGAATCTTTTTCCCATATGGGTGTACAGTGGTTCATGTAGAATTTTTTGAAAATTTTTCCATTTCCCTTGGGATATCTTGGAGCATTAACAAAAGACAGTTTTCCATATATGTGAGAGGTCATTTCTGAACTTATCTTACTGATCTATTTATTAGCCAAACAATATCCACCTAGCTACAATAGGCAGTAATTTTTTTGCTTTATTTTTTAGTAAACAACTTTACTGTTATTAAACTAAATATGCAATCTTAATAAAGATTTTTAGGCAACTCTAGGAAAATTTCTGTATTGAAAAAATTACTTCATTAGAAAAATTATGCTAAGAAGCTGATTGAAATATGAGTATATATGTTCTGAGGTATTTTAATGCTCAGAGAATTAATATAAAATTTTTGATTACTTGCTTTAATTTATACAGCTATTATATTAAAAATGACTTTATTATATATTTTTTATTTTCTTATTGAACCATTTTATATAGAGAAATTGCCAAAATGTTATTCAGAGTGTCTATACCATTTTTATTCCCACCAACAGTGTATAAGTAGTCAATTTTTCAACATCCTAACCAGCTTTTGCTATTTTCACTATTTTGTAGTCTTTATAAGTGTGCAATAATATCTCATTGTAGTTTTAATTTGCATTTTCCTAATGGCTAATGATATGAAATATCTTTTTAAGTGTCTATTTGTATGTATATATTCTTTTCAAAAAGTGTTATTCATATTTTTTGCTCATTCTCTAATTGGTTTGTTTGGTTTTCTTAAATTGTTTTGATATTTCTTTCTATTCTAATACTAGTGCTTCATTGGATATGTCCTTTGCAAATATTTTTTCCTCAATTGGTAGCTTGTATTTTCATTTCTTTTATAGCAACTTTTTCAGAGAAAAATTTTTGTTTTAACGAGGACAAATTAATCATTCATTTTATGAATATTGCTTTTGATATCCAATTTAAGAAATGTCTAGTCCTAGATTCTTAATACTTTTCTTAATTTTTTCTAAAAGACTTATAGTTTAACATTTTGCAGTTAAATTAATGATCAATTTTGAGTTAAGGTCTGAGGTTTATATTGAAATTCATTAAAAATTGTCTATGAATTTTCAATTATTCCATTTTTTAAAATGGCTATTCTTGTTCTGTTGTCACAATCTCTAAGGAATATCTGAGTGGGTTCTCTGCAGCGTCACACTAACACCTGTGGGGAAGGGGAAATGAAGGATTTTAGTGATTAGCTACATCATCTCACATTGGGCCCTCCTGACATAATACCCTGTTGGAGGAATCAGAATAATATTTGCTTCTGCTACACAGGATACAGAAGATCAACTCCATGCATGCTTTGTCAACACTACCCAGCTGGGGAAACCAGAGTGACACTTCTTACTTCCAGGGAGGGAAGCTATATAGCTGGGGTAGAATACCTGCTTCCCATTCCTCTCCTCTGAAGTCCTGAGTTGGACAATGTTTCCATTTGTGTTTAGGAAGAATAGAGTATTGGTCAAGTGTTTTCTGTTCTGTTAGACTACCCTTTTCCTGATCTATGGATTAGGAGGAACAGGCTTTTCTTAAAGATTTTTTTTTTCTATCTCTGCCTGTCAGTGGTTATCTTGGAGTTCTCTGGGATATGTGGAAGGCAATAAGGAAATCCAGAGAACTCGCTGGCATGCCATTGGGCAAGTCCTGATATCCCTAGGCAGTTCACCTTCGTTTTTATACCTTTAGGAGTCTAACTTTGCTTGTTTATGCTGTTATGTCCAGGATTTTTTACTTGTTTAGAGGAAGAACCTGGAAAATAAAGGCTCTACTTCAACTTGGTCCAAACTAAAGTTCTCCAAATATTTTATTAAATATTGGAAAATATTTTATATTGTTGATATAGAGTATGTAATATATATTCAATATTTGCCAATTTTTAAAAATGAAATTAAATGCTTAGCATATGATTCTATTTCTCTTTATGGAAAAACAGACATTTAAAGGAAAGTCTTTGGCTTGGTTTTTTAAACTATTATTTTATGTTCAGAAATTACTAACTAAAACTTTGTAATTTTATCATAATCATGATCTTAAATATATCTGACATGTTATTTTTTATTATAAGACTCCAAGTACTATGAGGACATTAATTGCACATGTAATACTTCCATTACAAATATATGATTATCCTGATACACACAAATATCTCTATCAAAGTTAAATTTACATTACCTAAATGTTTCACAATCTGTGATAAAATAACATCACTAAAAGTCATAGATTTTTATCCAAACATATTTTAAATTATCCTCTATTTTTTTTTTTGGTGAATTCCTTTTGGAAGCAATCTTATGCATACAAATGGAAGGATTGGGTCCAATTTTTCCATGTTAATATTTAAATATGTAGATTCATTTACTCATTTAAAGCTTTACATGGATACCAAATTAATGTTTTGAAATTTTTCTGATCCTTTTAATGAACTTTTACTGTGATATTTTTTCTTCCTGTTGGATTGAAGATATAGACATCTGTTATATAATTGTTTTTATACTAGCTGTTATTCTATTTATAGTATGTTGCAACAGAAATCAGTAATTCTTAAAATAATCTTTAACATTTGCAATCTCAATGCTACATTTTCAATGATGCTATTATATAAGATAATAAAAACATCTATATTAGTAGGTTATAAATGTTTAGAAACCCTCTACGGACCTCTTAAAATTTAAGTAATCTCCTGAGTGGCATTCTGGATTCCAGACTGGCTTCTCTTTCATCCCTTATTTCTAATTGCAGATTACAGATTCTTAAATGTATTTCTCTAGTCTATATAACTAGGATTTTTCTTGAGGCTATTGAAAAGAAACTTTTCAGTATAAGGGTTTTATTACTAATTACTGATAAAAAAATAAGGAATAACAAAAAGCAGTGAACATGGGACAAGTTTCCAGAATTTTAAATAGCCATGGTCCCTTTTTGCTCTTGTTTTGTTCTTATTTTCCTCCTTGAGAATGTATGAGATTCATTTGGTTTTTGTTTCTTCCATTTACCACGATGGAAAAAAAAATGAACTTTTCTTCTCCTGAGTCTCTCACAGCTTCAATTTGCCTTTCCCACTAACACAACCAAAAGTTACTGCAAAATCTCTCATTGAGGTCCTTTGCTTAGACCCTACTAGAATTACAGAAGTGTTTTAATTAATCTCAACATACTCTTTACATATTAAGAAAAAACTCAACTTAGATTATGTGTTTTTTACAACCCTATTAACATGCGTAATACTTGGAAAACAAAAGGGTTGGCACTGATATTGGAAGAGTTATTGTAATGCATTACCCACTGTCCCTCATGATAGTAATCTTCCAAAGATTTACAGATGAAACACCACATAAGGAATCTTAACTAACAGAGTCTCATTTACCATGAAGTTAAATATGTTTTCAAATACTGTATGTACTAACTTACATAGGTTCTTTCAAGATTGAAGATGGACCAAACAATGCGCTCACATTGTTGATTACTTATTAATTTATAAAAGTAAAACATTTTAATGATGTTTGTTGAGATTGCTCTTTCTGAAAACATTGTAGAGAATCAATATAATCCACCACATTAACATAAAAATTATTTAGTGCAGAAAAACATTTGATGAAATCTAGCATCTATCCAGAATAAAAAAAAAAAACCTTTTAGCAACCTAAGAATAGAGAAATTATCTAAACTTTTTAAAGGCATGTATAAAAATATTAGCCTACAGCTAACACCATATTTAATGATCAAAAACTAAATGCTGTTCTGCAAGGACTGAGAGAAAGGCAATAATGTCTGCTCTAGCCACTCTTATTCAACATATCGCTAGAACTTTAGTCACAGAAATAAAGTAAGATTAAGAAATAAAAGGCACAAAGATTGGAGAGCTGAGAATAAATCTGTATTTGCATACAACATGTTTCTATATGTAGAAAAACTAAAGGGATATTAAAAATATTCTTAGAACTAGTAAGTCAGTTCATCATGATTGCAGGCAACAAAAATAGTCATGTAAAATAATGCATTTCTATATATTAGCAACTGACATGTAGAGACAATTATAAAAACATTAAAATTACTATAAAATGATATACATAGATTAACAGATTATATATAAAATATATACCCTTAATAAAATATGTATAGAATTTGTCTTGTGAAAATTATAAATTCTGATGAAAGAAATCAAAGAATATCTAAATAAAAAGGTCAAATGCATCCATCAATGGGAAATGACAAAGTAAAGATGTCAATCTGCTTAAAATGAATCAATAAATTTAATGTAATTCCTATATTTACCTGATCAATGTTTTATATAGATATATAAAAAGTGATTATGAAATTTATAAGGAATACATACATAGGCCAGGGAAACCAAATATAGAACACAGAAGAGACCTACTCAACATTTCTAACATATTTTTGGCAACTGAGCAAAAGCAATTTAATGGAGAAAGAATAGACATTTTAACAAATGAAGCAATTAGAAATCCACAGCCCCCTCTCAAAATTGAACCTTAATCTAAACCTCAGACCCTCACTCAAAATTGATCATAGACTTAAGTGTAAAACTATAAAACTTTTAGAAAAATCTTTTATAAAATGTTTAGGAACAACTAGGTAAATAGTCCCTAAACTTGATACCAAAAGCAAGATCCATAAAAGGAAAATCAGTGATGCTCTGGCCAGTGTGGGAGAGCTAGTTTAGCATCTCCCATAAACTGAAAAGTCACCAGTTCAATTCCCAGTCAGGGCATATACTGGGTTGCAGGTTTCATCCCAGTCTGGGTGTCTGCTAGAGGCAACTGATCAATGTTTCTCCCCATCCCCTTCCCCTCTCTTTCAAATCAATAAATAAATGTTTTTTTTTAAGGAAAAACAATATTTAGCCTCATCAAAATGTTTTTAAAAGTATTTTCATAAAAGAACTTGGAAGAGAATGAAACAACAAGCTACAGAATGGGAGGGTATATTTGTGAACTCTATATATAACAGAGAACTAACATTTACAAAATATAAAGGATTCTCAAAACTCAATAGTAAAAACAAACAATCCTGTTAGAACACAGGTAAAGACATGTCATACATTGCTGGTGGGACTGTAAAATGGTACCACTGCTGTGATAAAGAGGATGCTAGTTGATTACATACTTGGCTATTTATCCCAAAGAAATAAAAAATTATATTTATACAAATACCTGTACACAAATATTTATATAAGCTTTTTATGTAATAGCTAAATGCTGGAGACAGCTCAGATGTTCTTCAATGGTGATGGTTAAACAAATTGTGGAACATCCACACCAGGGACTAATACTAAGCAATAAAAGAATTGTTGACACACAACAGTTTGGCTGAGTCTCAGGGAAATATGCTGAGTGACAAAAATGCAGTCTCAATCACATACACTGTATGATTTCATTTATATAATATTCTTGAAATGACAAAGTTATTTAAATTGTGAACAGATTAATTGTTGTCAGGGAAAATGGGGGTGACTGTGCCTACAAAAGTATGGGAGGTAGTGTCCATGTGGTCGAGCTGTTCTCTACCTTGAATGTGGTGGATATACAAACTTGTACAGGTGATAAAATTGTACAGAGCTAAAGACACACGTATGCACAAATGAACACACAAAGTGCATATAAAACATGTGAAATCTGAATAATATTGGTAGATTGTATAAATGTCAATTTCTTGGGTGTGATATTGCACTCTAGTTATGCAACATGTTACTTTTGAGGGAAACTAAGTAAAGGACTACAGAAATCTCTCTGTATCATTACTTGTAACTGCATGTAAATCTACATTACGAAGAAATTTTTTAAAAGTTTTAAAGTAAGTCATTAAACAATATGTGCAAATTGGGTAATGAGAAAAATAGGAAGTAAATTTAATAAAAATCAATAGTTATCTTTGTGAAAAAATTATTTGTACCTTTTAATTTTTCCCCACTCATCTTTCCTTATGCCTTATCTGGATTATATACAACACTTCATAATCAATATTTCCTTGCTTATATTTTTATAAGCACTTTCCTTGCACTTTCTCCCTTTACTGCCTTCACCTGGCAAAAACAACAGTCCAGTTCTTCAAACACTCTAATATACTTCACTCCTACACCTGAGAAGATGACTGTGACAGGATATAAACACACAAACTTAATGATTGGATTCACTTTATATTTATGACCAAAACTCAAATAGGCCTTTGGTGCTGCCTCTACATCCTTTATTTCCATACTTTATTCACTGTTTCAGTCTCCTGGTTATAAATTTCATCTTTCCTTTTTGCCTCAAAAGTTAAGAGCCCCTTCTCTATGCCTTATCTAATTCAGGGATCTTTTTTCTTTTTTTCTTTCAGAAAATAAAAGCAATAAAGAGAAAAGTTCTAAATGCTGCCAAAACTGCTGACATGCCTTCATGTGTTTCTTTTTTTGTATTTTAATTTAATTTATTACTTAATTTTTAAAACTTTTATTGTTATTCTATTACCATTGCCCCAATTTTTCTTCTTTGCCCTGCTCCACCCACAGTCAGTCTCCAAACCTTTGTCCATGTCCATGGGTCCTTTGTACATATTCTTTGCCTTGTCCCTTTCCCTTCTTCCCACCATTAGCCCCTCCATCCTCCCCTCTGGTTGCTGTCAAACTGTTCCATGTTTCCATGCCTCTGGTTCATTTTGCTCATCAGTTTATTTTTTTTCATAGGTTCTTCTTATAGGTGAGATCATATGGCATTTATCTTTCACTGCCTCACTATTTCACTTAGCATAATGCTTTCCAGTTCCATCCATGCTATCACAGAGGGTAGGAGCTCCTTCTTTCTTTCTGCTGCATAGAATTCCATTGTGTAAATGTCCCATAGTTTTTTGATCCATTCATTTACTGATGGACACCTAGGTTGCTTCCAACACTTGGCTATTGTTATTCTTTTCTTTGCTACTACAGACTATTCTCTGCAACACAACTACAATGATTCTTTTAAAATGTACCAAATTATCTTTATTCTCAGTGTAATAGTGGATGAAAATTCATGCAGATATTTAGCTTTGCTTCACATTATATCTCTGCAATTTCAGATTATTTAATCCAACCTGGACCAGCGTGGCTCTATTGGTTGGGTGTTGTGCTGCAAAGCAAAAAGTTGCTGGTTGGATTCCCAGAAAGGGCACATGCCTGGGCTGTGGTTCTGTCCCCAGTTGTGGCATGTGTGATAAGCAATTGATTAATGTTTCTCTCTCTCATTGAAGATTCTCTGCCTCTTTTTCTCCCTCTCTCTAAAAATAATTAAATAAAATATTTATAAAAAGATTATATCATCCAGCAGCATCACAGTCAACTAGAATAAATAGCTACTTTCTCTATAGCTAATCAGAAAAGATACACAAATTTAGTAGGACTATAGGTGTAAATAACAAAATAGTTAACTAGAAGCTTTATAAACCAAAGTATCCATGAACTAAAAAAATGCACTTGTTATTTCAATCACATATGAAACACTTATAAAATTTTATCATAGTAGAAATCATAAAGCAAATCACAAAAAGTCATAAACTTTATTTCATACATTCATTTATCTGGAAATTTTAAAAAAAATTAAAAGATGATGAGAAGATGCCCAAATGTTTGAAAATTAGGAAATATATTTCTAGTGCCCCCTTAGTCACATAAGAAATAATAATAATTAGAAAATATTTTCAGTTGAACAGTAATGAAAATATGTGTAAAAACTGGTAATGAATAACATCACTGAAAACAGAGAAGAGGGAACCGTAGGGCTCTGCACCTTCACAGAGAAAACTTACAAGCTGAAAAAAAATATATCAGGATCACCCTTTTCAGAATTATGGAAGTTACTTAAAAACTTACAATATTCAGGGAAAATGTTAAGGAAGAAAGAAGCTGGTGCATTGTGGTAAAAGAGCACAATGGCATTTTAAATCACCCACCTATCCTTCCCCACTGACCAGATTGCTGGCAACCATAAGATGGTTACCCACACACATGGTGCAGGTTGCTTGTGCCAGAGAGAGAGCAACAATGCCCTGTTCTCAAAAAAAAAATTTGGTGTGTGTTTTGAGCTGTCTGATGGACTGACATATAAAGGTTTGCCTTTATTTTAAGTCTTGAAGTCTTTTTAGGGTTGAAGTGGCTTCCTTGGTGGTTTTTTGTTAGAAACATATAAAGGCAAGAGTAGCTGGTGGCAATACCCTGAGCAAAGAAATAGACTCCCAGGTAAAAGCTTGGAAAGGAAGAGTTTGGGAAAAAGAGATCTGTAAAGGAATAAGGAATTTTGAAAGCTCATCATATACTAAGAGATGGAAAGTTCATGCACATAAAGAGGAATGAATGCATGTTCAAAAGAGATTTGAGAACACCCTAAGCTTTTACCTCTGGCTGTCCCTCAGGTTCCATGCAAACAGGAAGTGAAGGCTAAAGCAGAGTTCTAAAAGGCCTAGGTAAGTGTGGTAGGAGTGAACCAACATAGAGCCAATCTATAAACACTGGGAGTTTTACAGTGGAGGAGTTTTTCTTTTTCTGCCTTTTATTTTTTTCTCTCTTTTTTTGCTCCAGGCATTTAAGGAAATTATTGAACACTAGATGACCACTAACCTAACAAAACACAGACTTCAGTGGGCATGTATGACAAAGAATGCAAGCTTTACATGAAACAACTTACAAAAGTCACTAAACAAACAAGACCAACATCCACCCACATATCATGGACCAAAATCATTACCATTTGTATTATAAATCTAAATGTGAAAGACAAACTTAAAAAGAAAATTGAAGTGATGCAGAAAACATCTTCATTGCTTTGTTGTATTAAAAGACTTTCATTAGATAATATACAAATACTAACATAAGGAAAAATGTAAAATAGACACCTATAATTAAGAACTCCTGTCCATCAAAACACAATAGCAAAAAATGAAAATGAAAGCCACAAAATGAGAGAAGAGATTTACAACACATCTAACTGAAACATATTTATATCCAGACAAAAAATTAAAAATTAAAAACAAACTTCTGTAAAAACCCAAAACCAATGGAAAAAATGGGCAATGATTTGACTTAGCATTTAACAAAAGAGAAATCTAAATAAACAATACATATAAGGGAAGGTATTCAACAATAGTAATAATAGAAGAAATTATAATAACTACAATAAGGTTTCCTACACACCCACGAGTGTAGCGTACTTTACCAACTGATGAAAATATGTAGATCATTGTAACGGTGTGATGTTAAACAGGTATAAATTTTAAAACAGTTTGCCACTATGAAATTAAGTTAATTATGAGTATCTGAGATGACCCAGCATTTAGAGCATCAGGTGTTAGCATGTAGACTGAGATCCTTACACACAATTTGCATAGCAGCACTGACAGTGATAATTTAGTGCTGGAATCAATCCACATGTTCATCAATAGTATAAGAGATAAAGAAACAACTATATTTTGACATGGAATTACTTTTCAACAATGAAAATGAGCTACAACAATAACTGGGTGGATTTTACCAAGATATAGTTGAATGATAGAACCGGCACATAAAATGAGTGCCAATGATTTTATTTTTTAAAGATTAAAAAGGCAAATCTACATTAAATTATATAGGGGTGAATACAAATGTTAAAACTGTACAGAAAACAAAGAAATGAGTACTAACAATGACAGACTAGTGTGTGGTAGTTATTTGGATATTCACTATTATTATACTGTTAGTTTAAATGTAGGTATTAAGTCCTATATTTTTTTCTGGCCAAGGTGGAGGAGTAGGAAGACACACTGTGCCTCCTCCCACAATGAAAAGGTCAACAACAAATTTAAAAACAAAAAACAACCACAACTGCCAGGAAATCAAACTGCATGGAAGTCCAACAAATGAGGAATTAAAGAAGAAACACTCACCCAGATGAGTAGGAGGGACAGAGATGGGCAGCTGGAGGGAGAGGACTTGTGGCAAGGCAGTGGCTGGCATTTGTGTACAGATAAACTGGGAGGAATAACTGGGGAGCATGATAGACCCACAACCCAGGGCTCCAGTGGGGAAATAAAGCCTCAAACCTCTCAGTGAAAACACCTGTGGGGGTTGAGGCAGTAGCGGGAGAAACTCCCAGCCTCTCAGGAGAGACTGTTAGGGAGACCCTCAGGGTCCTAAAATGTACACAAACCCACCCACCAAGGAATCAGCACCAGAAAGGCCTACTTTGCTTGTGGGTAGTGGTGGGAGTGACTGAACCATCAGAGAGCGGAGCAAGTGGTGCTGTTCCCTCTCAGACCCCTTCCCCACAAACAGCTCCACAACACAGTGACATGCGTTGCTCTTCCCTGGTGAATACCTAAGGCTCCACCCCTTACTGTATAACAGGTGTGCCAAAACAAAAATGCAAAAAAATGGCCCAAATGAAAGATCAGATCAAAACTCCGGACAAAATACAACTAAGACACGAAGAGATAGCCAACCTCTCAGATGCACAGTTCAAGACACGAGTAATCAGGAAGCTCCAGGAGCTCTCTGGGTACTTCAACACCATAAAAAAAGACCCAGGCAGCAACGAAGGTTGCATTATGTGAAATACAGAAAAATCTACAGGGAACCAACAGTGATGGGAAGGAAACCAGGACTCAAATCAAGGGTTTGGATAAGAAGGAAGAAAGAAACATTCATCCAGAACAGAATGAAGAAACAAGAACTCAAAAAAAATGAGGAGAGGCTTAGGAACCTCCAGAATATCTTTAAATGTTCTAACATCTGAATCATAGGGGTGCCAGAAAGAGAAGAGGAAGAGCAAGGAATGAAAAACTTATTTGAAGAAAATAATAAAGGAAAACTTCCCCAATCTGGCAAAGGAAATAGACTTCCAGGAAGTCCAGGAAGCTCAGAGAGTCCCAAATAAGTTGAACTCAAGGGAGCATACACCAAGGCACACCATATTACATTGCCCAAGATTAAAAATAAGGAGAGAATCTTAAAAGCTGCAGGAGAACGGGAGACAAGTTTCCTACCAAGGAGTTCCCATAAGACTGTCAGCTGATTTCTCAAAAGAAGGCTTGCAGGCAAGAAGGGGCTGGAAAAATGTATTTGAAGTCATGAAAGGCAAGGACTTACTTCCAAGATTACTCTATCCAGCAAAGCTATCATTTAAATGGAAAGGCAGATAAAGTGCTTCTCAGATAAGGCTAACTTAAAGGAGTTCATCATCACCAAGCCCTTATTCTATGAAATGTTAAAGGTTCTTATCTAAGAAAAAGAAGGTCAAAGACATGAACATAAAATGACAACAAAAACTCACAGCTATTAACAAATGAACCTAAAACAAAAACAAACTAAGTAAACAACTAGAACAGGAACAGAATGACAGATATGGAGATCACATGGAGAATTAACATTGAGGGAATGGGAGGAGGAGAGAGGGTAAAATGTTATAGAGAATAAGTAGCATAAATGGTAGGTAGAAAATAGACAGGGGGAAGTTTAGAATAGTATAGGAAATGTAGAAGCCAAAGAACTTATATGTATGACCCATGGACACGAACTAAAGGGGCGGAATGAGGGTAGGAGGGGGTGTGCATGGTGGAGGGGAATAAAGGGGGAAAATGGAATGACTGTAATAGCATAATCAATAAAATATATTTTTAAAAGTTCTATATTTTTAGTTATACAACTTTTATTTAATTTATTGGTGTACAGTTTAGGTATCATAAGGCAAAGAATATATATAAAATATATTTAGAGTCAACAAAATGCAAAATATAGCCATAGTGTTAACAATGGAACATTCTACTCATGCAGACATACTGTCCAGACAGGCATGTAACATGGAAGTGAATAGGGCATTACGTGGCATATGTATCTTTATCAACTGCTTTGGCACTGCTCAAATATATATTGTGTGTGAATTTAGAACACCTGGAAACTAAGAACACAAACCTTTACAAAAGTTGTGCTTCCTGAGCACTCCCAAGTGTTAGGGTTTATTATTATCTCGTAGCTAAACCCTACCCCAGGCTGTTGTGGCCTGGGGATATATTTAACATAGTAACATTAGGAAAATAAATGCAAGCCTTGCTCTTTCGTATTCAGTATTTATCCAATCCATCTCTCTGTCTACTATTGATGAAAAAATTATTTTGGAAACCACCTAAGATATTATTCTTTTTAATTTTTTATTTTTTTATTTTAATTTTTGTTCAAGTACAATTTTCTCCCTTTTACTCCCAATTCAGCCCACCCACCCAACCCTCCCCACTTCCCTCCCATTACCACCCTCCCCCTAGTTTTTGTCCATATGTCCTTTAAATTTGTTCCTGTAAACCCTACCCATTCTCCCCTGAAATTCCCTCTTCTCTCCCCTCTGGTCACTATCAGCCTGTCCTCTATTTCAGTGACTTTGGTTATATTTTGCTTGTTTCTTTGTTTTGTTGTTCAGGTTCCTGTTAAAGGTGAAATTATATGGTATTTGTCTATTACTGCCTGGCTTATTTTGCTTAGCATAATGCCTTCCAGCTCCAACCAAGCTGTTGCAAAGGGCAGGAGCCCCTTCTTTCTTTCTGCTGCATATAATTCCATTGTGTAAATATACCATAGTTTTTTGATCCGTTCATTTACTGATGGTCACCTAGGTTGCTTCCAGCACCTAGTTATTGTAAATTGTACTGCTATGAACATCGGGGTGCAAAGGTTCTTTTGTATTGGTGTTTTAGTGTTTTTAGGAGTTACAAGATGGCGTCAAAGTAGGAAGGAGCAGATATTATTTTTAACTTTAATACCATTTATTGTATTATGTATAGGAAGTAACACGCTCAGTAAAGAAAGTGTAGAAAATAGAGAAAAGTACATAAAAGCTTAAATGACAAGGTTGTCTCAACATACAAATTATTAGTCAAGTAGTAAGCAATGCATATGACATCATGGCCATATGTATGTATGTGTGATGATTATGTAAAAAAGTATCTGTAAATAAAAGCTCAAATCCTTGACATTGATATTGCAAAGAAAAAAATCCTGGTTCCTAATTTGCCTTCAACTCAAACAGTGTGTTTCAATAAAGTTTTTAAATTTACATTTCCATGTAACCTTTGTCAACATTTTAAAATTATAGCCTTTATCTTTGGTGTCATGTTTTTTTTCTTATTCTTTGTAAGTTTATTCTTGAAAAGAATCTCTTTTTTTTTATTGTTGTTCAAGCACAGTTGTCTCCATTCCCCCTGGCTGGTGTCATGTTTTAAGAGCCCTTATTACCTCTAGTTTACAAAACTCCCTGTAGCTTTTTCTGGAATGCTTATGAGTTACATTTTTAATGTTTATATCTAAAAACCTGAAATTTACATTTATTTATTTTTTTAAGGAAAGGGTATAATTTATGTTTAACTAAAAATGATGACCAATTATCCTAATACCAATATTTAAGTAATCTATTCATTAACTACTATCAAATCTATCTTTATTGCAATATAAATACCAACCTTTGCCTTTGTTTTGGCCTTACACATATTCCCATTAATAAAGCTCTGTTGTTGCTTGAGTACAATAAAGTTTTTAATTGTCAAAGGCTATAATACATTTAAAATTGTGACATATATTTTTATTACATTTTTAAATTCTTTCTTGACTATTCTCATGCAGTTTCTTCATTATATGTACTTTACAATCATATTATCATGTTCCAAAAAGTCCCTTTGTGATTCTATTTGTAATTATATTTACATTTATGATTGTATCTGAAAAGGATAATATTTTTTATTTTTATGTTTTTTAAATATATTTATTGATTATGCTATTACAGTTGTCCCATTTTTTCTCCCCTTTATTCCCCTCTGCTCAGCACCGCCCCCTTTAGTTGATGTCTATGGGTCATACATATAAGGTCTTTGGCTTCTCCATTTCCTCTACTATTCTTAACCTCTTCCTGTATATTTTGTACCTATCAGTTATACTTCTTGTTCCCTGTACCTTTTCCCAAATTCTCCCCTCTCCCCCTCTCTACTGATAACCCTCCATATGATCCCCATTTCTGTGATTCTGTTTCTGTTCTAGTTGTTTGCTTAGTTTGTTTTTGTTTTTGTTTTAGGTTTGGTTGTTAATAACTGTGAGTTTGTTGTCATTTTACTGTTCATAGTTTTGATCAACTTCTTTTTCTTAGATAAATCCCTTTAACATTTCATAGAATGAGGTTTTGGTGATGATGAACTCTAACTTGGCCTTATCTGAGAAGCACTTTATCTGCCTTCCCATTTAAATGATAGCTTTGCTGGATAGAGTAATCTTGGATGCAGGTCCTTGCCTTTCATGACTTGGAATACTTCTTTCCAGGCCCTTTTTGCCTCCAAGGTTTCTTTTCAGAAATCAGGTCATAGTCTTACGGAAGCTCCTTGGTAGATAACTGTCTCTTTTTCTCTTGCTGCCTTTAAGATTCTCTCCTTATCTTTAATCTTGGGTAATGTAATATGATGTGCCTTGGTGTATGCTTCCTTGAGTTCAACTTATTTGGGACTCTCTGAGCTTCCTGGACTTCCTGGAAGTCTATTTCCTTTGCCAGATTGGGGAAGTTTTCCTTTATTATTTTCTTCAAATAAGTTTTCCATTCCTTGCTCTTCCTTTTCTCCTTCTGGCACCCCTATGATTCAGATGTTGAAATGTTTAAAGGTGTCTCCGAGGTTCCTAAGCCTCTCCTCATTTTTTTGAATTCTTGTTTCTTCATTCTGTTCTGGTTGAATGTTTCTTTCTTCCTTCTCATCCAAATCATTGATTTGAGTCACAATTTCATTCCCTTCACGGTTGGTTCCCTGTACATTTTCCTTTATTTCACTTTGCATAGCCTTCACTTTTTCCTCTATTTTGTGACCATACTCAAGCAATTCTGCGAGCCTCCTGATTACCAGTGTTTTAAACTCTACATCTGATAGAGTGGCTATCTCTTCATTGCTTAGTTCTATTTTTGGAGTTTGATTTGTGTTTTCGTTTAGGCCATATTGTTTTGTGTCATCACAGTTATGTTATAAGGGGAAGAGCCTTATGTATTCACCAGGGAAAAGAAACCCAGGTTACTGTATAAGGGGGAGGAGTCAGAGAGGGAACAATGCCCCTTGTTCAACTCTCACCCCCCTTCCAATTACTTCCTCCACTACCCACACGCAAATTGGACCCTTCTGGTGCTGATTCCCAGGTGAGTGGACTTATGTATATTCTAGGACCCAGTAGTCTCTCCAATTAACTCTGCTATGAGGCTGAGAGTTTCTCTCACCACCACAATTCTCGTAGGTTTTTAAAATGAGAAGTTTTGAGGCTTTATTTCCCTGTGCTGGATCCTGGGTATCATGGTCTGTCTTGATCCCCAGTTGTTACTCCTGGTTTATCCACAGACAAATGTGGGACCACCCAGTTTGCCAGCTGCTGCCTTGCTGAGAGTCCTCTCCACCCTGGCTGCCTATCTCAGCCCCTTCCCCTTCTACCAGCCTGGATGAATATTTCTCCTTTAATTGCTTGGTTATCAGACTTCCATACAGTTCGACTTTCTGGCAGTTCTGGTTGTTTTTTGTTTTTAAATTTGCTGTTATACTTTTGCTTGTACAAAGAGGAAAGTGTATTTACCTATGCCTCTATCTTGGCCAGAAGTTTTATCTTTAACTATCTTTTTTGATTATAGTGTGTCTACATTTTTTTCAAATAATTTATTAAATGCCTTATGCTTTTTTAATATTAGCATTAAACATTGCTTGATGAGTTTATTGATGTTATTTTATACTTTTGCTTATTTTTAGATATTGGTTCTCTTATCCTTTTAATTTTTCCATTTACTTTTCTAACAAATTATTGTTCTGAAATTACTTCTTATGAACACTATTTTTGAATGTTTATCTTTATAACACTCAAATTACTCAATGTTTTATTTAGTCATCACCAGCTTCTAGGTCCAAAGCCTGAAGAAAAAAATCAGCTCTTTTCTCAATTTAAACTCTTTTCTATTATCTATATATCACTGAAATCTCTATCTTGGCCTTTATTGCTAGCCTTCTTCTTGGTCAAGAACTGCCACATTGGATGTAACTCAGTTGAGCTTTCAATCTTGTACCTCTGTGTAAGTGCTGAACATTCCCACAGGCAGTCTACTTTCTTAGGTCAGAAAAGTGCCAAAGCAGAAAGAAACAAGAAGTGTAGTTCAGCTGAGGATCTGTCAGATCATACCTCCAGGAGTTAGTTGTAGCAAGAGCTACAATATCAATAGGAAAGGTAGACTGAATACATGTGAAATCAGAACAAAGAAGTGCATGATAAAGTATTCTAGGGCCTTTTCTATTCTTGTTCCACACACTCTATTTGAACGCTCACTGTTGGCCCCTTACTATCAGTTAATACTTTTATTTCTACCCCTTTATAAGTTCCATAACTATATATGCCATTTATTATCATACATCTGTTCATGGATATTCTGTAGGAACATAAAATTAAGATTAAAAAATGAACCTATAATCAATTAGTTGAATACTAAGTGCCAGGCTTTCATAAAGAAGACATGAATCAAATAGACATAATCTCTGTTTACAAAAATTTACATCTTAGATGGAAAGAGATACAGTAGCTAAAGTATGGGGATACAAACTATTAGGCAGAATAACTAAAAGAAAGAGTGAGGCAAGATAGACTAAGATATTTTATACCAGAAGAACAGAGTGTATGAAGGGAAAATATCTGCAACAGAACTATTATAATGTCCAGCAGGTGAATAGCAATGTGGGCAGTGGATGTGGGTAACAGTAGGTGCATCATGTAGTTATTAGAGGGCTACTTAGTGAGATGGTAAAAACTCGAAAAAAAAATCCTTCTAAATGCACTCAACATAGCATCTAAGGTTATTTTCATATGATAATCAGATGATACATGTCACAAACTTGCCCTTCTTCCCCACTGTCCTCAGAATAAAGCATAGACAGCTTATAAGACCAGTAAAGTCTATCCATGAACTGGGCATTGCTTACTCCTTTTTATTCTAATGTTTACCTCTCTTGTTACAGTCTATATATCCATTCATGTTGAATTATTTTCATATTCATAAATGTAAAATATTTAGTCTTCAGAGGTTTTTGTGCTTTTGTTCCTTCTATCTATATGATAGTATTATTATTCCATCACTCTGCCTTGGACACTTCACCTGATCCCTCATATTCATCAATTAGATCCTAGAAAAGATATTTTATCATAACATTCCAAGTTGGGGTTAGATACCTGTTCTCTTTTTCCTCACAGTACCTGGTATTTTTTTCTCATCTAAATACTCATGAAATTCCATCATCTGTTATCTGGCTATTCTCCATTATGTACATGTGCTCTGTGGTCATAGGTCATAATCTTTTAATTTTTGGCAAAATCTAGACAGAGCATTATAGCATGTTTTAAATAGTTGTTAAGGGACAAACCTTGAATGATGTCCCTGGCCAGATAGTTCAATTGGTTAGAGCACTGTTCCAATACACTGAAGTTGTGGGTTTGATCCCCAGTCAGTGTGCATACAAAGATCAACCAATAAATACATGAATGGGTGGAAAAACAAATCTCCCAAATCAATAAATTTTAAAAAATTCTTAAATGAATTATCTTTTTAGCTTTGTTATTTATACCACTCATTAATTTTCTGTATTATTGATTTAGCAAGTTAGGCTTTAGAATGCATATGGAAATTGTTAGGGCATGTTTATTTTATTTTATTATGTTCTTCCTAATATGCATTCATACCCATTAGGATATTGTTGATTTCTCAGCAAAACTCTCTTCCTAGTCCAAATGTTCTGTTTGTATTATCTTCTCTTATTTCCAAAAGCTAATATATTCTTGAATATTTTGGGGAGACCAAAACAAGAGTTTTCTGAAATTAATTTCTAAATATAGTAATTTTTATTCTATATAAACATAAAATTATTTTTACATTCTTACCACTTTTTTTAATGTTTTACCAAAAGACCTAGCCAGACAAATCAGTGAAGGGAAAGGAAGTATATCCAAATCAAAAAATAGAAAGAAAACTGTCTTTGTTTGCAGATGATATTATCTTAAAGATCTATTAACTGTTAAAACTAGTGAACACATTCAATAAAGCTACAGGACACACTAAACAGAAAAATCAATTACATACTTATATAATATCAAATAACTTCCTGTAAAAGAAATTTTAAAATCTCATTTATAAGAGCATCAGAAACAATAAAATACTTAGGAAATCCAATCAAGCAGTCAAAATATCTATATAAATGGAAAAGTATAAAACACTGATGGAAGAAACAAAAAAAGACACAATCAAATGGAAAGACATACTGCATCCATGAAATGGTAGAATAAATACTATTATAATGCCCATAGTACCCAAAACCATGTATAGTTCAATGTAATCCCTATAAAAATTCCAGTGGTATTTTTTACATAAACAGAAGACAATTTGGAGTCCTATATGGTACACAAAAATTCTAAAATTATTTACATAATGTATTATAGAGATAATATAAAATTGTATATTTTATTTGCCATAATATTTTATTTTTGGTATTCAATATAGAAGATTTTACATTTTTTACTATATAAAAACTATAACTAATACCAAACAAATAAATGATGAACTCAGAAAGCATATTTAAAATTTAATTGTTTTCTGCAAATCAATAACCAAACTAAAAATAGGCAGAGGATATGAAGTTTTAATTCAGAGAAAAGTAAACATAACATATGAGAAATATATGAGAAGATACTTCCAAATATATGAGAAGATACCTTATAAGATTCATGATGATAAATGCAAATTAAGATTATATTTAAATAATAATGTATTTTCACCTATCAATTTATCAAAAAATTTATTTGTTGAAAAGCACAAGTTTATTGATTGAGGTCAATTTGGTTATAAACACCATAAAATATTAATACAATGTTCTTTAAACTATAATTCTACCAGAAGTTTACATATGTAGCCTGAAACTACTCCTTCAATATATACCAGAGAAAGCTATCTATTATTTCACATTTTTAAAATAAAATGATAGTTCAGTAACACTCTATATGAAATAGTGTTTGAGACCTTTAAAATATATCTGTTCATTAAATCATTTGACCACCAGAGAACTTGTCATTTTTGTCTCCATGTTTGATATGATTCTTTTCCTTGCCATTGCTTCAGTTCAAAGCTTCATCATCTCTGTTGAAAAAAAGTGTAATAGCCTCATCTCTCATCTCCCTTAGTTATCTTTCTAAAATCTTGTTATAATCCTGCTTTATTCAAGTTTTAATCCTGCTTAATCCTGAACATATTATTCACCATTGTATAATACAGTCAAAATTTCTTTGCCTAGCATTCAAGGTTCTGCAGCTTGAATCTTATTCCCTGCCATCAAGTTTATTCTTGAATTCTACTGCCATTTAAAAGAATGGCATCTTTGTTTACTGCCTCGGTGACTTTGCATATTTTTCCGTAGCTTATAGTTCCTTTATATCTTCTGTAAACTGCATGGTTCTACTCATCTGTATTACTGAAAAAAATAATCACTCTCTTCTATCTCTTTGTACAATCTTTCATACATTGGTGCCATAACATTATATCATAATTGTGTTTTTTTCTTGACTACTCATCCTGCTCCAATTTCCTTGATAGAAGGGATGTATTTTACTTATGTCTCCTTCATTGATACTGATCAAATTATTGTTGAATGAATAATTTGAAATAAAACAACTATTATAGTAATTTTGTTATTTTGTCATTTTATAGCTTTATTAATATATAATTGAAGTATATTAAACTGAATATATTTATAGTATGTATTTGATGAGTTTTGACATTTGTATAAACTATTGAAACTCTTTTTACAATCAAGATAATGACCATTTTCACCCCCCAAATTTCCTCATGTCTCTTTCTAATTATTCACCGTGTGAATAATTCTCTCAGTACCACTAGGGAATTACTGGTATGTTTTCTGTTTCTAGATTAGTTTAAATTTTCTAGAAATTTATTTAAATGGAATCATATAATATGGTTGTCTAACAGCTAGACTATATACTGGAAACCAATACAAAATAATATTGAAAGTATTAAATAAACAAATTATGCTACAAAAATAAATAAATAGAAACATATACATGTACTCTTTTTTTTCTGTCTTCTCCTATATATTTTTAAAGATACTCCATGATGCTACATGTATCAATCACTAATTCCTTTTTACTGCTAGGTGAAATTTTACTGTACTAATACACTAAAAATTCATTTATCCATTCATGAATAGAAGACATTTGTGTTGTTTCAAGTTTTTATATAGCCATTTCACAACTTAATAAATGTATGTGAAATATAGTAGGTAATTTGCAGGAAGTCAAAGAGTTAGATTGGATAAGAACTCAAACCCCAGTCTTCTAAATTTAGACATTCTGGATATCCATTAAACAGAATTATCACAGGGAAAGTTCATGAGTAGTTCATATGTTATTTTACTTTTTGACATCATTAATCATATTGCCTCTTAAAAAATTATTATATAAAGCATTTATTTTGTTGTTAAAAACAATAGCATGTCAATTTTAAACAGCATGTAAATTCATTATATGCCATAGGAAACATAAATATTAAACATAGTCATTAATTTTATCTTTAGAATGTAGAATCTTTTAAGGGAACCAAGTTACCTTTTATGTAACAAACGATCCCAAGTATTAACATGTCTCACATAATACATATTGATTATCTAAAACAACATTCACTTTATTTATTCATAAGTGATTGGCTACCCAGGGCTCAGCTGGGACTTTTCCATGTTGTGTCAGCTGAGCTTACTCATATGGCCACAATTCGGGCTGCAGATTTCAAATGGCTTCATGCCTGTGGCTGGCCTTTTATTTGGGCTAGCTCAAATGTGAGAACTTTTTCCTTATGTCCTCCTGTCACTTGCTAGGGCCTTTCTTTAGGGCAGAGGTGTCAAACTCATTTTCACTGTGGGCCACATCAGCCTCGTGGTTGCCTTCAAAGGGACAAAATAATTTCAATGTCATTTCAATGCCTTAACAGTTAAGAAGTAATTACATTTATATAATCCTAAAATTATTTAGGTTCTTTAATTTCCAGGCCTCTGTTTCTACATGGATTCTCCAGCAGTCTCCAGTGGTATGAAAACTGAGGTTTCCATGAGTTTTAAGGTCTGAACCCACAACTAGCATAGCCACAGTTCAACTACATGGATTGTTAAAAGTAAGTCATATGTTCAGCACAGGTTCAAACAAAGAGAGGATAATTTCAGCCTCTTGATGGAAGGAATGTCAGGTGCCACTTTTATGGTCATCTTGACACCCAACCTATCATAAGTGATGGAGCTCTTCCAACAGGG
Organism: Phyllostomus hastatus; assembly: GCF_019186645.2. Lineage (NCBI taxonomy): Eukaryota > Metazoa > Chordata > Mammalia > Chiroptera > Phyllostomidae > Phyllostomus > Phyllostomus hastatus. Next base: position 9,287,189 of record NW_025333857.1, read on the forward strand.
AAACAAATGCGTGAATTGCATTATATCAACAAACACAGATGAATAAATACATCTAAATGAGCACTGTTCCTTTTAAGGTAGTCAATTTTGCTGTAACACTTTAAATTTTAATATTAAATCAATTTCTCAAAATACTGAGAATTACAAGGCTGTGAATAAAGAGTTATTCCCTTATTATGACCTTCTATTGTCTAATTAACACACAGCAAGGAATTAAATCATAAGGCCCTCCAAAATCATCACTCTGAAGAAAAATGTTTATGAAGAAAAGACTCAGGTTAAATGTGATAGGATTTATTCCTTTTCTCCTTTTTTTTTTTTTGGCTAACAGGAATAAAAGTCACATTTAGAGATTTTTGTTATCGAAAGCCTCCAGCAACAGGTATAGTCTTTGACTTAATCTTGTCCAATGAGGAGTAAAGCAATATGGGACAGAGAAAAAATCACCATCCATTTCTCCTTCACATTCTTGCTCATCCTAAAGTATGTAATTTCTGCACTCAAATGAAGACAACCAGAGAATAGAGCAAAAAGAGCTGTGAATAAAGCACATAACCAGACAAAGCCAGAAATTTTAGGGAAACTGGAGTGTGGTGTCAGCACATGGAACAGAGAGATAAGTTGGGAAGCCATAACAGAAAGAATACATGTTATTTTGCCACTTTTTCTTAAGGTGAAGGAGGATCGTTCATATATTTGAAACCTACAGCATGAATATTTTCAGATTCTATGTTTTATTGACTGAACTAGCACTTGCTACTTATTATTATTATTATTATTATTATTATTATTATTATTTTGGAATTAAAAGTCTTTCTGAACACCTGTGTTAAAGGTGCTAGCAAGAGGTTAGTGCAAACACCTGCTCACCCCTTATGGCAATCAGTTTCTGCAGTACTATGTAACAGGAATATGCCAGCAAAGGCAAGTTCTGAAGAACAGCTAGGATCCATGAAACTGAGAAAATTTGTTGAAAATAAATACCTAAAATGTGGACCTCAGGAAATATGTTTTAAACTAAATTTAATTAAATGCATTACGATTTTTGAACTGTTTGGGTAAAACTTTTCTTATTTAGAATGTATTTTCTTTTGTTTGCTCATTTTTAAAAATTATCAGGCAGGATTCTATAATGCTAAAAAATGCCTCTCAAGCTAAGGATGATATTCTTAAATATCCTCCTGAAAAATCAGGGAGGGACCTGAACTGACACCCCTACTTGCTAAGGTCAAAATGTTGCATACAAAGGGGATTCATATACTTCATTTATTCTTATAGTGAGCATTTGAACCAAAATCAAATTTAAAAGCTTTGGAGAAATGCCCATCCATACAAAAGGCAGAAATATTGGCATATAGAAGATAAAAATTTGCAAGATGGCAAAATGCCTAGTGAAAAACATTAGAAAATCTGGGCTCATTCCCAACTCCATTGCTGACTTTCTGCATAACCTTGAAGCTTATCATTTAACTCTTTAAAAACCTTGTTTTGTCCAACTCTATAAGGTGATACTTAATAAACTAATTTATTTTATTCACATATAGTTTAATATACATAGGTATTTTATAAAGATGCTTAAGAACCTGACAATATTGGGTGCTTCTGTGGGGGTTCACTGGTTGCTGAGTAACAGGAATGTAAAGTAGACATATTTATCACTGTATATTCTTTTATTCCTTTTGCATTTTGTACCATGTGCAGCATGAATTTTTGACAGAGAGATGAGATGGGAGGGGAGAGGAGGAAGGAGGAAGGAATGAAGAAAAAAACTGACCCATTTACATTTATAGATAATCCAAAGGCTATCTGATAACTGATATATATTTTATTTATAAAATATTCCTCTTATTTAAAAAATATGATGCTTATAACATGCCTTAATTAATATTATTTGGAAAGACTTTTTCATTTTACATTTTAAATAGTCTCTTGCTCATTTTATCAGTGTATACATATTTTCTGATTCTTATCCCTTCTTAACTCAAGAAAATGAGTAAATGGGTACACAGTAGTCCATGAAGTGATCACCATGAAATGATTAGAAGTGCTATCAGATTGCCTATTCTCTATTTATATAGAAGCATCTGTTATGTGTTAATACAATGTACAGGGATTGCTTGGAATCCTACATATACTTGAGTGGGAATTAGACACACACCACTTCTTAACTCATGACTTCTTGATCATGTCATTTTACTTTTGAATACAAGCTGACTCAGGTCAACTCATCTAAGGGCAGAAATAGGGGAGCGATGGGCACAAGACATATTTAAAAAGAGAACTTTCCTGAATACAGAAAATGGAAAGAGAGATGAATCAGCATAGGCTGCATGTGTTTAATGTTTGGATGCCTAGGAAAAAAATAGGGGTGACTTTAACAGTGAGGAAAAGTAGGAAAGATTTTATTAAAGTTATAGACTCAGCCAGTGGTCTTTAAATTCACCTGGGCATGGGAGATGTATGGTTACCTGGAAAGAAAGATTGCAAGAAAAGAAGCCTATTAGGGGCAAGAATTTTAATGTGTACAGGTCCCTGCACTTCAAAGACAAGCACCAAACTTGAAAATGTTGCAACATGAAGTTCACATGTTTCTGTGAGATATAAACTCAGTCATCCTTCAGCTTTTGAAAATCAAGAGATACACCAAAGTGCCTGGCCTGGACTGCTGGAGAAAGGTGAACTTGCAAGTGGCTCTCCTAATAGTGCTCTGCAAGCTGAGGCCACAGCCAGGGGATTGCTTGGAACACAAAGGGCTCTGCTCATTAACTCTCTGCTCCTTCTTTTGAAACCTCCCAGTGTGCAGCAGACTTCTACCAATGAACTTGCACCCTTATTCCTTGACCGAGAATCACTGGCTTTGCAGTGTCTGTGTAGAGGCATTACTTAGGAGAAAACATACTGTTGGTATTCACTCATGAACTTAAGCAATTTTCAAAAATGCTTTAGAAAAATTCCAAAACTATTGTATGTGGTTGTTCAAATGGTTCATGAAATATCACTATTTCCAATCTCCTAGTCTGTGCAGTTCATATTTAAAAGTGCATTTAAATCTCATATCCAACAATGAGACCATTTTAGAAAACTTGGAATATTTTTCTCAATGAAGCTTTATATGGGACAGCCAGTAGTCCGTAAGGACCATAATCAACATGGTGTTTTTGATTTGTAACTTATTCAGTTATTATTATTGTGTTCATCATTCATTTCCTAAAAACCTACTATGTGCCTCATACTGTCTTAATCTTTATTAGCACAGAAGTGAATAAATACAAATCTAGTTTCTGACTTCAAAAAACTTAGAGAAGCTCTGTCTGATAAGGTAGTGATTGCATTCCAGTGATTCCATACTGACAGAGATTGCATGTTTTCCAAATATTCCAAAGCCTCCAGTATTTCCTCCCTGATTTCTCTATCTCTAATTTATCCCTCTCTCAATTTATCTAGCTCACCACCTTCCTCACATCAGATTTCTTAAATATTTGTGATTATGCTACTCTCCTAGCTGCAAAGAAAATGTCAGTAAATTCCCATTGGCTATAAGAAAAAATGCAAATTTTTAGCTTTGTTTACAAACTAATAGGATCATGGCTTTTCTCTCCAGGCTTTCTCTCTATGTGCTCTGGAGCAATGGGATATTTTGTTTCCTTCACTATCCTTCCTTCATCTTCTTTATTAGTTTTGCATCTTCTGGAATGTCCTTGCTTATGTGTTCTTACATGTCCATGTGATAAAATCCTTAGTCATCTGCTCAGGCCAAATTTAATTATCCTCTTCTTTTTACAGCTTTCCAAATATTTTCCCAGTTCCCACCTGAGAGTATTTACTCCTGCACTTGTATTCCTATTTCACTTTAGAAGATAAAGAGTGATAGGCCCTGGCTGGGTGGCTAAGTTGGTTAGAGTGTCATTTTGATATGCCAAGATCGTGATTTGCATTCCAGATCAGTGTACACACAAGAATCAACCAACAAATGCATACATAAGAGGAACAATAAATTGATGTCTCCCTCTTTTTTTCTCTTTCTCTTACCCTAAAGAATCATTAAAATATTAAAAGACAAAGGGTAATATAGTCTATAATATTGTGATAAGTTTACATGATGACAGATAATCACTAGAATTAGTGGGTGATCACATTGTAAGTCATGAAAATGTTCAATCATTATATTGTACAACTGAAACTAATGTAACCATCATAAGATCCTACACCAACTACACTTAAATAAAAAGTTAAATTAAAAAATATATAGCCCCATGGATGTTCTGTATTTTCCTGCCAGTTTTCACCATTGCATCTTATAGACACTGTTACATGTCGTACTCCTGTTTGTAAAATTAATATATATTAGATTAAGTAAATATATTTGTGTTTTATTGACTATAACTATTTTTAAAATTTAATCTAGATCATTATCAATTATCACCCAAACCTATAATATTACTTGTATTGGCAAAGGCTATATATAGCGAAATAGAATAAAGCAATATATTTAAGAAGCTAGTGTACAAAACGTGAGCACTGTTAGCTTCTGAAAGATAGACAATTTCTGAAATGTTTCAACAACTCATTTTCAATTTTGGAAAAGAAAAAAACATAGGTCAAAGTGTCAATAAAACAACGCCTAAGTGAAAGGGCAAAGCAGGCTAGCTGGAAGGAGTGGGCATCACAGGATTTCTGTAATCACTGCTCAGGGCCACTGACAGTGTAGATTTATCTGTGTATTTTGTTTTATTCTGTATTCTGCCTTGACATAGAAATCTTTTGTTGCTCTCTAAATATCATGTCTTTTAGAAATAAACAAAATAGTCTTTTGTACTCAAACTCATTGGTTAAAAGTCAACATAAAATTGATTCTATTGCTTCTGTGATTTTGATCAAGAATGTATGTTCACTACTTTCCAGGTCACTTTATCTTTGTTCTTCTGACTTTTCAAATTTCCCCCAGTGGTTTACTACATTCTACTTTAATTGAAGGCTAATCCTGCAGACCATACTGCAGTTTCACTTGACCATTCATTGATAGCAACAAGGAAGTTCCAATATTCTTAGGCATGAAATGTCTCTTATTTGAACCCTTCTCCCCAGTTCTAGACCTGTATAATATGTACATGGTTCCTTTAAATAAAAGAATCTGATTAAAATTTGATAATCTATATTTACTCAAATGGTAGTTACCTATAATGACAGAGATGGGTCAGTAATTTTAAAATAAAATTGGGTTTTTCACTCAACTTATAAATCATGTAATATTTTAGTTCTGCATAAAACATAGTATACACTTGAATAAGATGGTTTACTTTCCCTGGTAGTTTATAAATATTTGTTAAAATGATACAAAATGCATATTATTTAAATTTAAAAAGATTGTTTTCTTTGATGTTACATTAAATTTAGTAATATTATTTTATCTGCAGTTGAATATGCAACAGTCAATAAATTCTGTTACTGATTATTTAAATTTAATATTTAGTGATTTAAAAAAATTTAGTAAGAAAAAGGTAACTTCTCTAGAATTTTTCATTTAGATTTTATTTATTTATTTTTAGAGAGAGGGGGAGGGAGGGAGAAAGAGAGGGAGACAAACATCAATATGTGGTTGCCTCTTGGCATGCCCCCTACAGGGGACCTGGTCCACACTCTAGGCATGTGCCCTGCCTCGGAATCAAACCAGTGACCCTTTGGTTTGCAGGCCGGCACTCAATCCACTGAGCCACACTAGCCACGGCAAAAATTTTAAATCATACTTTGAAACAGGAAGAATGGAATGTTTAGAAAATCTATATATAACATAAAGCTTGTCATACAGTGAAATGACTAAAAATACTAGGAGGTCTTTGAGTACATGTCTGTGAGAGAAAGAAATAGCATCTGTAGCTGTTCTCAGCACTTCCTTTTTATGTCTTCCTATTAGATTTTGTGATTTTTATTCCCATCCATGTCATATCAATCTTCATGAATGTCAATAAAATGATAAGATGTTTACCAGTCAATCCTGTGAATTTTTAAGGGAAGTGTTAACAAAAATGCCAACCCACACTTTTAATATATATATTCTTTATAGATTGAGTCACTCATTTGCCATGTAGTATTTTGATGGTAACCATGACTACACTGTGTGATTCTGATTGTCCAGTATCTACTCATCTCATCTCATTCTCTTCCTATTTACTTCAAAGGGATGCAAAAATCCATTTTGACATAACAATAAAAATAACAAAATATTGTAGTCAGAAGGATATAGGAATAAAAGGCTCTTTTTCATATCTCTGTATTCCAGGGATTACTTGAAGAATAAAAAAAACTGATGGCTTTCAAAAATGATATAAAATATTACCATAAGAATAAAAAGCAATAAGGCCATACCTAAATAATGTGATAAACAAATTGACACATTCCTAGTACACACCAAGTATAAAAGCACCCAGTCAGAAGACAAAGCAAAACAAAACCAATATTATTTTCAGTAGATAGAGCTCTTTTGGAGCCTATTAACATATAGCAAAAATATTAACTAAATATTTTTAAAGAGCAAAAAATAACAAAAAGCAAATTTCAAATAAACTGATATACAATAGACTCTATTTCACAGAAATAGTTCTTTAAGGAATGATAAAATTTTAGAACAGATTTCCTTATACAACTCATACTTCAATTTAAACACTGAAAATAAAGACAAAGTAGCATCTGGCTCACTAACCATTTATGTAACATGTAGAAACATGGAGCAGCTCACACCTGCTTTTATAGCCCTGTAATATCAAAACCACCAAATAATTCTTGAAAATATTATTCACTAGTCCAATTACCTGAAATTCTGTATCTTTTATTGGTTCTGTGACTGTGGACACATGATTTTAGCTATTTTGCCTCAGTTTCTAGGCAGACTATAAACATTTTTTCTTGTTCGGTTACAGTTGTCCCACCTATTTCCCTGCCCCCACTCCCATAGTCAATTCCCTGCATTGCTCGGACCCATGAGTCCTCTGTTCATGTTCCTTGACTTGCCTCTTCCCCTTCTTTCCCCTGTTACCCCCATTCTGCCCCTTCTGGTCACTGTCAATTTGTTCTTCATTTCCATGTCTTTGGTTTTATTTTGCTGATTTGTTTGTTTTGTTGATTAGGTTACACTTATAGGTGAGATCATATGACATTTGTCTTTCACTGTCTGGCTTATTTCACCTAGCATAATATTCTCCCGTTCCATCCATGCTGTTGTAAAGGGTAGGAGTTCCTTCTTTCTGCTGCACAGTATTCCATTGTATAAATGAATCATAGTTTTTTGATTCATTCATTAACTGATGGGTACTTAGGCTGTTTTCAGCACTTGGCTATTGTAAACAATGCTGCTATGAACATTCAGTGCATAGGTTCTTTTGAATTGGTGATTCAGGATTCTTAGGGTATATTCTCAGCAGTGGAATCACTAGATCAAAAGGCAGTTCCCTTGTAAGTTTTTTATATGTTCTACATATATTTGATTATAAAAATAAAGTACAAATCTTGTCAGAATGCCACAATTATCTTACATGTGGCTCACATTACCTTCTTAAAACATTTAGAAAATATGAACTTTGTTTAAAAAATAGGAAGGAAGGAAGGAAGGAAGAAAAAAGACTTAGATCTATGATTGTGTGATTTAGCAAGTAAAATTATAGGATGCTCACTTACCTTTGAAAGGTTCCTTTAGTTATAAGTATGTCCCAAGCATCACATGGAACAATCCTACCTAGTAACCCTACTTAAAACAAAAATAGTGCAAGAATGAGAAGCAGTTAAATGGGCTGAAACTATAGGTTTGCTGGCCGCTGGAGGTAAGTGGTATGAAAAATTTCAGTGCCCATGGGGTAAAGGTGAATAAAAGTTTCAGGTGAAAGCAAGGTCAAATTCATTCGGCATGAAAAGGGAAACAGAAATAAAAAATAATAATCCAGAAAGACCCTATTAAAATTAGCCTCCATGGAACCTAATGAACAAAACAAACAAGCAAGCAAAATATAACCAGAGATATTGAAATAAAGAACAAACTACAGTAACCAGAGGGGAGAGGGGAGGGAGATAACAGGAGAGAGAAGGGGAAGGGTCAGCAAGGAACATATATAAAGGATACATGGACAAAGCCAAAGGGGGATAGTGTTGAGGGTGGGAGGTGAGGGTGGGTGGGGTGGGGTGGAGTGGTGAGGGAAAAATGGAGACAACTGTACTTGAACAACAATAAAAAATAAATTAAGAAAGGGTCAAATAACCAGATATAAACAGAGATAAAAATTAGCTTCCAATTATCAATAACTGAGGAAATATAATGTTGCATGCAATAAAAAGAACACAGTATAAACAGTTGGTATACAAATTCTATCTGAATAAAACTAATTCAGTTTAACAAGTCAGAAATTTCTAAACTATTCTGTAATAATGTGTTTCTTAAAGGAAGAGTAGGAAAGTATTTAAAACAAAAAGAAATATAACAAAAATAGATGTTAAAAACTCATTGTGGATATACTAAAAACATTTGAATTGTATATTTTAAATGAATAACTTCTATTATATATAAATTAATATTTCAATACAGATGTTATTAAAAAGAAGCGATGAAGAATCTTTCTGCCCTGGCTGGCATGGCTCAGTGGATTGAGCGCGGGCTGCGAACCAAAGCATTGCAGGTTTGATTCCCAGTCAGGGCACATGCCTGGGTTGCGGGCCATGGCCCCCAGCAACCGTACATTGATGTTTCTTTCTCTCTCTCTCTCTCTCTCTCTCTCCCTCCCTTCCCTATCTAAAAAATAAATAAATAAAATCTTTAAAAAAGGAATCTTTCTAAATACCTAGAATATTATATGCACATACACCAGTGAGTAGAATGTATATATATATGTACACTTGCACATATATATGAAAATATATTTATATGTACATACAATAGGTACATTTATATGTATGTGTTTATATGGACACATCAAAGCAAGGGGAGAGAGAGAGAAGGATATATCAGTGAACTCAAAAAATTATCACCATATGAATGACAGATAAAGAGATTAAAAATATCAAAGATCACTTACAAGCTACTTAGAAGGGCACTTATGTTGTCAGCTGATATCTCAAAACCAATAATGGGAAAGGAAGGCAATGAAGTAGTATCTTCAACATCTGAGGTAAATCACTGTTAACCTTGGATTATATACATGTACCATACTGTCTAAAGAATGATGTGGCAGAGAATTCTCAGAATTACCAAAACCTCATTCCTTCTCCTGAGCACATAGACTATTTTCCCCTCACTTGATTGAAATTAGGTGGAAGCATGTGTCTGGGTTCTGGTCAATAAAATGTAAACAGGACTTATGTATACCACTCTTTGGAATAACATGTGGCTGAATAATCTTGCATTTTTCTTTTTACTCATATGCTTTTATAAGGTAAGAAACTTAGAAATCTTAGTGGATATTAGAAACACAAAATAAAAAGGAATATCCAAATCACTAAATAAAAGACTGCCTGCTGAATACTAAATTCTGCCTACTATGAATGAGAAACAAACTTCTGTGGTAGTAACCCATTGAAATTTGGTCAGATAAGCCCCCAGAAATGGAACAATTCAAAAAGCTATATGCACCTATCTGTTTACTGCAGCATCATTTACAATAGCCAAGTTATTGAAGCAACCCAGGTATTCATCACTAGATAAATGGATAAAGATCATGCACACAACATACTGAAATATTACCCACCCATGAAAAAGAAATGGATCTTGCCATTTGCAACAACATGGATGGATCTAGAGATTATTATGCTAAGTGAAAGTAAGTCAGAGAAAGACAGTCTGTATCATTTCACTTAGGGGTGGAATCTAAAAAACTAAAATGAACAAACAAAACAAACTGACCCATAGATAGAGAAAAACTGAAATTGCCACAGGGCTGGGCAGTGGGTGTATGGGCATAAAGGTTAAGGGGATTGGGAGGTACAAATTTATAAGTAAGTCATGGGTATGTAAAGTACAACATAGAGAATATTAATAATATCAATATCATAATAATTTCATATGGTGACAGATGAATAGTGCACTTTTTGTGGTGATCACTTTGTAAGGCAGGTAAATGTGAAATCTCACTATGTTCTACACCTGACACTAATACAATATTGTATGTCAACTTTAATTCAGAAGAGCTTTATATTTCAGTATAAAGATCAGACATGAAACCAACAAAAAAAGAAGAAAGAAATTTGGTGTTTTGTTGTTATAGCAGCAGACATAATGAATATATTTTAGGACAAACAAAAACTGCATTTAAATTTGAAAAGTTTCTTAGAGATAATATGTTTTATATGTAACAATTTGATAAGCATTATAGTAAGGTTTAGAATCTTTTTAAAGGTTTATTTTATTCTCATTTGAGAGAAAGGGGAAAGGAGAGAGAGAGAAACAACCATGCTAGAAGCACCGACAACGTGGTGACTGCTGGGGAGTGGGGATTGTAAGGGGACTAAATGGTAATGGAAAGAAATGCAATAAAGATTAAATTAGAAATAGAGAGAAACACTGATGCCTCCTGCGTGCATCCCAGCTGAGGATCAAGCCTGCGACCCAGGCATGTGCCCTGACCAGGATGGAACCTAGGACATTTCTGTTCCAAGATGACACTTCAACCAAATGAGATGCTCCAGCCAGGGCTCAGAAAATTTAACAAGTTTTCTGGATATAAAATAAATATAGAAGTTTTATTGCTATTGTATTACAAAACAAAATTAGTTAGAAAATCTGTTTAAATAATAGAAAGTCTTATATTTATTCAGTAGCATCCCAAAGTATAAGTTATAAGGAAGTATTTTAACAAAAAATGTTCAAGCTCTTTATAAAAATTACTATGAAGAAAAGTATCAGGGGGAACCTAAATTAATAAATGAAAAAACATGTTAGACAGCAAGTCTCAATATTGTAAAACTGTCATTTCTTCCCAAATTATTCAATTATTCAGTATATTCAGATAAAAATTTGAACATTTCTTATGGCACTTAATAAATTGATTCTGAAATTTTTATGAAAAAAGAATAGACTAAATAAAAACATTCTGAAGGACAGATCCTACTGAAATTTACAGTAAATAACTTAGTTTATTGCTAGTGCAGAATCCAAAGAATTGATATGTGCAATAGAATAGAGAACCTCTAGTCAAAACCATTAATTTATGAAAAATTTGATTTTAACAGAGCAGTTTTGCAGAACAGTGGGGAAAATAATGTATCATTCGTTAAATGGCAGTGGAAAATTGTGTATATATGTATAAATATAAATATATATATTCTTATCTAACAACATAGACAAAGACAAAAGTATACCAATTTCAAAGATGTATGTATATACTTATACACATATATTGATAACTTCAGGATGCCATGATAAGGAAAAATTTCTTAAACAAAAAAAAAAACAAAAGAAAAGGTGAAGTAAATAGTTGACACCTGAATGAACACTGATTTGTGTTCTTGAATGCCTTTGAATTATTATTTTCTTGACAAAAAACTTGAACAACTTTTATAGGGTTATTTATTGCTATTAGATTGTATTTTCTTTTGTATAAGTACATAATCTATTATTTTTGTTCTAGTGGAAGCTAGAAAAGAGAGCACATTAAATAATACAAAATAATCAAAAGAAATAAAATATAAAAACAATGTGGAAATTAAAAAGCAGAAAAAGAGCATAGCAATAGCAATAATAAAAAAAATTCTGAAGCTATTTCTCTGAGATAAACAATCAAATTGATAGACCCCTAGCCAGACTGATCAGGATAAAAGAAAGAAAAAAATTACCAACATCAGGAATACTACAACGCTCAATATTAAGACAACTGTTCTTCTCAATTGACACATACCTTCAACCTTTTCCAAATCAAACCTAGCAGATTTATAAGACTCTTCCAGTAGTATGTAAGCAATAAAATACTTTTAAAATATATAAGCCAAAAATCAACAGACCTAAAGAACAAGAAGGGAAATTTACAATTGAAGTGTGAATCTTCAAGATACGTTCCTGGATAAGTGATACAACAAACAGAAATACTTAAACAAAAATAAATTTGGGTGGCTAAGAGGGTAGAATGACATTGTCTGACAGTTCATGTATTTCCCCAGACTTTAAGTAACAAAATATTGGCAAATAGAATTATTCACATATTTTCTCTTGATGTTTCCATAACAATGTCAAAATTATTCTGAGAAATTTTGGAGTGGGACAAGGATTTTGAGGTAAATCTCTAAAAACTGCTGCCACATTGGTAAGTTAGTAGAATTTGGTTGTAAATCCAATTCATATTTATGACAGATTTTCCTTTATAAAACATACTATCAATCTAAGTTCATTACTCCATTCACTTTACCAACATCTCAGTTAAGGGATCAGATGCTTCATTAGCACTTTTCTAACAAATACACACAATCTAGTTGTATTTAGGACTTTGGGATTTTCTAGAATTATTACATTTGTGGACAGGTAAGACAAGAAATTTTAAAGAGTTAAGAAAAAGATAGTTGATAGAATTCAAATAACACTGGCCCTATCTCCAAGTTATGCTAGAACACTGAGGAAGCTGTTAAAAATTGGAGCTAGGCTCATATTTTTGGAATCTCTTTATGTATATATGATCTTCAACTAGCACTGCTGTTTTCTGACCTGCAGGTAGCAAGGGTGCAAGGATGCCTGAGGAGCTGTGGCTTTATTTTCACAAATCTTTTCCATCTATCATGCATGGTTTTGTGTGTGCGTGCTAAAAATTTATATATGTTTATTTACTAACGTCTCAGTAAATATATATACTATGGTTTCTTAGTTTCTTTTGTTTAAAAGACTACTCACAAAATATTATATACATCAATATACATCAGTTTACTCTGTCACTTAGTTGAATGTATTTTATTTGGAATTCCATTCTTACATTTAAAAGTCAACTGAATTGCCCAGAAGTTTAGATAAATTTTGTTTGTTTTTTCTTTTTTTTCACATTGAAGATGTAAATAGGTCATCTGAAAGTATCAGGTTAGATTACAACTACTTAATGCATGACTTTTGAAACTGTTGGTATTATATTACACAGATGGTTCTTATTTCAGAAGCAGAGAAGATGAAAGGTGGAAAGAAGGAAAGGAGGATAATTTGTAAATTGCTGAGACCTTGCAACAAAGACAAAATAAGAGAAGTCAAAGATGTCAGTTAATGATAAACCAAAGTCACACTGAACTCCATAGGCCAGGCTACCCCTCATCTTCCAGGTGAGTCCCTTTTCTCTACTGTTCTAGCCCCTGGCTGACTTGCATTGCTCATAATGGGACAGACTGGAATTCAGGCACTAAAAAATTTTAAATTTTTTCACAATAGAGGCTCAGTCTCAAATATATATTTTATATATAGTGTTTTACTTTTTATCCAATATATATGCATGCTACTTTGATTACAATGCTTTGTAAATTGAATATTACTAAATTCATGGTACTTTCTGTTATTGTGTTTATTCTCTATCATTGATAAAAACAAGGGTTAATCCATGATAGTTTTTGATATAATTATTATAGACTTTTCATGATTGAAAGTGCTTGGACCTATAATTTAGAATATGATAATAATTGATCATATTAATGATAAATTGTTTTAAAATGGATAATTATAAATTTTATATTAATATGTAATCCCTTAATAATTAATATACAATCTCTTAGGTTTTATAGTATACAAAATGCTTTCTCATGTGCTCTGTCATGGATTCCTAGCTAATATAATTAATTTTATTATAATTTTATAAATTTTATTATGTACAGTTGCAAGAATAAGGACACAAGGACAAAAACTAGGGGGGTAAAAATGGGAGGGAGGTGGGGAGGGCTGGGGGGTGGGCTGGGATGGGAGTAAAAGACAGAAAACTGTACTTGAACAACAATTAAAATAAAATATTAAAAAATTTAAAATTAAAAAAAAGAAAGGAGTAAATGGCTTCTAAAACGTCACATAGCTTCTAAATCTCTGATTTAAAGCTAGGTTTCAAAACTAGGTATTTACCTTAGAAGGACTTTGCTTTTTTAATACTGTGTTTTTATGACATAATGAAGATATCAAACAGCTCTTTAAATTTTATCTTTTGGAAGATTAACACTCTGTCATGTCAAAATATGCAGACACTTTAAATTCTATTTTAACCCAAAATGGGGTAATAGAGGGTAGATAAGATTGGTTAGTTATAATGATATATTCTGATCATTTTGTAATTTTAACAATCACAGCTAGCTCTGGGTCTCTCTTGGTCTTTTTTCCACATTATCTGAGTCTCTTGAGATGTAGTAAAATTTGAATGTAGGGAGAAAATGGATTTGTGTGTGTGTGTGTGTGTGTGTTATTCATAATGCTCTGCACAAAAATATCCTTAATGAAAGAGGATCAGAATTTTTCACATTAATACAACAAAACAGCATTTATGCAAATATCTCTATTGAGTGTTTCTATTATCAGACTATTCTTCATTGATTCATACAATGATATCAACTTGATACGATAATGACTCAAAAAGTACAGCTTTAAAGTACCCTTTCTTGAGCAAATTGAACTCAGGGACTTGCTTTTTATTAAAACAGGATACTCCTAGACCTTCTGAATATTCTACAGCTGCTTTCATTGATGAAAATAAAGGCAAACTAGACCAAAGATCAGTAAGATACAGAGCATATCCTCTTGCCTTATTTATTGAGTATGATATGTCAGCAGAATGAGGATACAATATCTATGCTACAGTTGGCATAAACATCAGATCAGTTATTTCATGATGGGATTTTTCTGTAACACATAGATTCATTGTAAACCATTTACTCAGGTTCAAGACAATGTGAGCTCTAAAGACTTCATAAGATCTAGAAGACAGTAAGCAAATGCCTGGATTATGATATAGAAACTTATACTAGAAAATGCTTCAGAACACAAATAGAATGAGCAAAGGTGGAGATAAGTGTTTATCAAAGGTGAATGAACAAGGTCTGTCCAGAAGATATCCAGCCATGTAATATGAAAAATAGAGACATTTATTAAAGAAGATACAAGATACAAGAAACATTGTACATAGGACAATAATGACTGAGTTCCCTTCAATGTAGGGACCTTGGGATCTCACACAATTCACTCAGTCACCATCAGCTGCCATGTTATATTTTCCTGAATCTCATCGACAATCTGAAATTGCTTCCCTTTCAAAGGTGATTCGAGTTTTGAGGAAAGCTGGAAGTCACAGGGTGTCAAATCTGGGTTGGAGTGGGGCTGAGTCACCTGGGAGATTTGATGGTTTGCCAAAAAACTCTGCATAAGACATGATGCATGAGTAGATGCATTGTTGTGATGAAACTGCCAATCAGTAGTTACCCATAACTGCAGCCTCCTGAGTCATCCAAATAGTTTCTGCAGAGGAATGTTCAAGCTTGAGGCAAAATTTCATGCTGATTTGTTTGTCTATTCACTCAGTCATTTTAAATGTGATAGCCACACAGTACACACACTAACTCAACAGCATGTACTGCCCCCATTGACTGGTGCAGTAAAGTCATCATTGTTCACATATGTGCATTCTAGTCCACTCCTTGGCTGCCAGGTTGTGTGATATCACACAAACCATTCTCATTATATTAACAATGGCTGGACTTTTTCCAGATAGATCTCATATATAGCGCGTGTCATGAAAGGCCAGAAAGAATAAGTAGCATGAGCTTGGAGACATTGAAGGTTAGAAATATAAATTGGCTGAGGCAAAGTCAACAGAGGTTGGATCATGGAGTTGTATGGGCTCAGTAATTTAGGGGACAGAGCAGATGAAGGAGAATAATCATTGTGGATTCAATGTGAATAGAATGCAGATAAGGAGAGAATAGAAGCAGTGAGAATCAATTTGAGTATTTCAACAGCACAGGTAAAACATGTTGGAGGTCTTAACTAAGGTAGTAGCCATGGGTGTAAGAAGAGAGAAAGAAGATAAAAATGCCTGGACCTAGAATCATGAAACCATTCAAGTGGTCATGTAAGTTACATTTTTAGATTTCAGTTTAAATAAATCTTGAGTTTTCATTGTTCTTGTTATTTGCTTGTTTGTTTTACAGTGAATTGTGGACAAAATTCTAAAAAGGTAAAGTTTGACTTCATATTTCCTCCCATTTTCAAATTATCTAATTTTCATTAGATTTTTGACTTGCTGCCTACTCAGTTTCCCTTGGGTTATATCTACATACTTAAGACTACCCCTGAGGACCTGAACAGTAACCTAAGCTCATGACCTTCTCCCTCCTCCCAATCAATTTAATTATTTTTCCCATTGGCCCTTCCATGATGAATGGGAATAATTAGCAAGCTAAATCTGAGATTTCCAAGATTAACTTTTTATTAAAATCACCTGGGTTATTACTAACAAAGAATCCAACTCAGGGCTATAGAAATGGAACATTTACCAGAAGTGAGGTTTCCCTTTTAAAATTTCAAAATATTAACTCCCCAGAAGGTTCTATGTTTTTAATTTAGTTATCATCACAAACATAAATGTAGACTTACAAGTAAATTTAATACCTTGGTTGCACTATATTCCCCCTTAAAACAGTCAATTTCATTTTTAATCCATTGTTATTTATTAAGGAATACAAAAGTTATTATAAATATTTTGTAAGCTGAGGAAAAGCATGTTATTAACTTGAAAATTCCAGACATAGAAGCACTTTCTTATTAGGCATTTTCACTGTGGAAGTGGAAAGGGTGTATTGGATTCTGCTGCTTCACTCTGTCCTTCCTTATTTTTTCCATTTGTTTTTAATGTTAAGCTCAGCTGCTCTGTCTATTGCTAAGGCTTCTTTCCTACAGATTTTTTTAAGTGCCCTCCACTCTTAACCTCAATTGGCTCCCATCTAGATCCCTTTGTGTAAGAAAGTGGATTATCATCAATTATAATATGGAATATAAAATCACAGTTTCTTTTATTTTCAGAACATTTAATGTATGTATTGAGGATAATGCCTCATCAAAAAGCCTAATCTGTTGCTATATTCAGTTGAGGTGATATAGCAATAAAACTGGTACTTTGTAACAGTATAAATATATTTTGAAGGAAATATATGCATATGTTATGCTTATTAGCATTTGTATGGTCCCCCACCAAACTGCCAAAGGATCCACTTAATGGTCAATTGTCCATTAAGTTTGTTTTCTCAGTTCAAGTCAGTCACTGGTAATTATGGAAAACTTAATTTAGTCTGTACATTCAACTCAGTTTTTTGGAGTAAATACTAACAAACTTAAAGCCGTTGCTTTCACTTTACATGGGAAACAAAGGACACAATATTTAGCAAGGGTCAACCATGTTCCAACTACATTAATAAAACAGCAGGTTAATGCAATTGCCCTCAGTTTACCACAGAGGAGATCGGAATAAATACTTTTTTCTTAAATTGCTCAAATAACAAAGCAATGAGATTAGAAGTTTCTCCAGTTGCCAGTCCATGTCCTTTTCATCAAACACCTGTGTGAGAGCACATAGCATACACTAGCACAAAGGTAGTGCCCTCTCACTTGCTCTTTTCCAGTGTTCTCCTCCAGGCTATTCTTGGGATCATCTGGCTCATGGTATCTCCATTCTGATCTTCATAAGCTGTTATTTCTATCTCCTCCCACCCCAGAGATGCCCTTCAATCTAGGACCTGCAGTGTTTGTTTCTTAAAGTTCTGGGGACAGGGGGATTATTGAAAAATCCCTCTAACTCCCCATCCTCTGACTCAGTACCTTTTCTGTTGATATGCTGATAAAGCAGTGTGACAATACAATGTGTACACCAGCCACTCATTTCAGCTATCCATGACAGATGACTAAGATAAAATAAGTATGAAACCTTGAACAAAAAGCATTCATATATAGTCATTAAAATAAATGGTGTGACATTTATCAATTAGCTAACCATGTCTTTGAGAAAACAAATTGCTTAAGTAAACTATATTATTAATTTTTCCTGTTCTAGAAATATACTAATTCTGCTTGTCCATATGAACTTGGTGCTATAAATACATGCATAAATTTGTTGTCAACTTATTTCTTTTCATGTATAAGTAATATTTTGTTGAAAGCAATGAACTGAATTTCAGAAATGATAAGATCAGGCCCACTCAAAACTAATTAAACAACTGTTGCTCATTTGTACTCCAATGAAAACATGCATGATCTTCATGAATTTGTATATTCTCTAGGGACTCAGAAAATTGATAATCAATGTATTTAATAAAGAGTAGTTAATGTGTAAGAGGCAGAAAAGAATGACCTAACTGATTCTGAAACAAAACATATCAATTACTCCATTACTTGAAGTGGTTTATAATTATTGTATTGAATTATCAGATGCTCATCTAGTCAACTTTATCTTTTATATTGTCTCTTCATTCCTTAAATTATTCACTCATTTAATTAATTAACACATATAAATGCCCAACATATAGCAAACACATTTTCTATGTGTCAGGAATTGTGATAGGGATTGGTAATAGAGTGATGACTAAAACGGGCATGGTCTCCACCCTCACAAAGGCTAGAGTCTGGCTGAAGAGAGACACTGAAGAAATGATGATGTGAAAACAAATCATTATAATTGTTAGATGTGTCATGATAAAATCAATGGATACCATAACAGGAAAACCAAATCTGCATCATGGCTGTCAAGCTGGTGTTTTATGTGTTAAGACTATGATATACATTAACAGGCAGACACTCATAATAGGACTACCTAATGGAGAGTGAGAGGAATAGGATTCCTCAGGGGCACCCTGAATGAAGAGTAGTATTTAGTAATATAGAGAAAACTTAGCAAGCAGCACAATAGTAAGGTAGAGCAAAACTCAGTAAATAGTGAACTACAGCACAGTGCTATTTGTCAAATTGGTGAGTGGCATGACTACAGAAGTAGGAAGAGCCAAAAAGAGGAAGAGTCTTGATGACTTTCCAGATTGTGGATGCCAGGTGTTATGGTCTTGCCATATAATCAGAATTTTACTGGGCACGTTCCTATGCCTGTGTCCCTATGGGCAGTTTAAAGATGGGCTTTCCACAATAAGTCTGAATCTTCTAGCATATTTCATCTTATCAGACACTCATCTTGGTAGAGCAGAGATTTCAGAGCAGGGAGATACAAAGCATTTGCCAGTTCTTTCCCTTGAATGTAACAGCTACTTACTGCCACCATGTGGAGGTCCTTAAGTTTATTTAACATGAATATCTAACATGTTCTACATGTAGGTTCTTTTAGACCTACATTTGGAATGCTAATTTCTAAAGAGATAAGGGCAAATCCAGTGGGATTTTCAATGAGAATCATCTGGGTCCTCTGTGAGCCTTTGAGTTAAATCTATGGTATTAGATCATATATTAGGTTGCTGCTAATTCTGCATTATAGTATGCTGTAAATGCATTTGTGCATAAGGTTAAATTTGTTAGGCTATCATTGTCTTGTTTTCTTGTTTTATATTACTTAGTCACTTTTATAAACGCTAGCATTGCAGGCTTAGGAACTCTACATTCTAATATTCTGCCTCTTGTTTTTCATGTAAGAAATTATTTCTTGAAATCTTTATTTCCATCTCCTATAGAATAATTTTAACTCTGTTTTCTTTCCTATAAATACTAAACTGTGGAATCACAAATCCCTGTTGTGGGAGAAAGACAGCTGGTTGAACCTGAGGTGCTCTATAGCCATGGGTTTGAAGGCCTAAAGTTTACTAGCCCTCACTATAACTTTAAAAGCACATAGAGTTAAAGAAAAATAAGACAATTTAAGGTCTAATAGTGCAACTTTGTGCAATCTGTTTTTTTCTAGGACCTGAATTTTATAACTACAATTAAGTCTATCTTGTCTGGGACTCCCTCTGTTTTAGACAGCCATGGCTGCACATTAGAGTTCTTAGGAACATTCTGGTGCTGGTGTTGGTCAGTTCTAAATTTACCTCAGGTGATGCTAATATACAGGTAGTGTTGAGAACCATTGTTCTATATCAAAAAGTGTCTTTAATTTAGTACATTATAAACATAGCAAAATATTTGATTGAAAATAATTGGCCTGGAAATATTGAATGATACTTCATAAAGCTCAATATTTAGTTAATAAAAAATCTATAAATATAATGAAATAAGTTATAAATTTTCTACTTTTCCTTCCAAGAAATTGGCAAAAGCTCTTAGGTAGATGTAGCTATGAGAATTGATTCATCTTCAATGGGTTTCCTTATCATCTTATGATTATATTATTCAGATTCTGAAATATTTTTTATTGACTTTTGGTATATTTCAGTATCACAACAATTTATAGTTGGAGAATTAGTTCAGTATATCAAGGCCCTCATTTCTACTTATAATTTTATATTCTGAAACAATTCCAAGTTTTTATTTTAAGAAAGAGAGGTTCATCTTCTTCTTTCATGCAACTGAGGCATCTTTGAGCATACTCTGGGCTTACACTTCACATTCATGCCCTCTGCCATACATAAGATGAGGGTGGTCTTATAATTCTCCCCTTTGAAAAAAATCATAAGTTATAAATTTTACATCAAAAATGAATTTACTAAAAACCTAAATGTAAGCCAGGACACCATAAAACTCCTAAAAGAAAACATAGGTAGGAAAACTTCAGATATCACATGCAGTAATATTTTCACTGATATACCTCCTAGGGCAAGGGAAATAAAGAATAAACAAATGGGATCTCATAAATTACAAAGCTTCTGCTTAGCTAAAGAAACCATGATCAAAATGAAAAGGGAACCAACAGTATGGGAAAACATATTTGCCAATGATACCTCGGACAAGGGTTTAATCTCCAAAATATACAAAGAACTCACATGATTCCACAGCAGGAAGACAAACAATCCAATTAAAAAATGGGCAGAGGCTCTGAATAGACACTTTTCTGAGGAAAACATACAGAGGGCCCATAGATATATGAGAAGATGCTCAACATCACTAGCCATCCGAGAGATGCAAATTAAAACCATAATGAGATACCACCTCACGCAGGTCAGAATAGCCATCACTAAGAAATCACAAACAAGTGCTGGCAAGGATGTGTAGAAAAGGGAACCCTAGTGTACTGTTGGTGGGAATGCAGACTGCTGCAGGCACTGTAGAAAACAGTATGGAATTTCCTCAAAAAACTAAAAATGGAACTGCCTTTTGACCCAGAGATTCCACTGCTGTGATTATAACCAAAGAATCCTGAGTCACCAATTCCAAAGAACCTATGCACCCCAATGTTCATAGCAGCATTATTTACAATAGTCAAGTGCTAGAAACAGCCTAAATGCCCATCAGGATCAAAAAGCTGTGGTACAGCCCAGGCTGGTGTGACTCACTGGATTAAGCATCAGCCTGCAAACCCAAAGGTTGCCAGTTTGATTCCCAATAAGAGCACACACCTGGGTTGCAGGCCAAGTCCCTGGTTGAGGGGGTGTGAGAGGCAACTGATCAATATATCTCTCACACATTGCTGTTTCTCTCCTTCTCTTCCTCCCTCTCTTCCCTTCTCTCTAAAAGTAAATAAAATCTTTAAAAACTATTGTACATTTACACAATGGAATACTATGCAGCAGAATGAAAGGAGCTCCTACCCTTCACAACAGCATGTATGGAACTGGAGAGCGTTATGCCAAGTGAAATGATCCAGGCAGCGAAGACAAATACCATATGATCTCACCTCTTGATATTTTCAGTAAGTTCTGATAAGTTAATTTATATAAAATATTAGAAGGTAATTAAAGAATTTCTCCTTCTAGTGTCATAATGGACTTTTATAGACTAATGAAACTTTGTCAAAAGAATTCATTTCTGGGAGTAGAATGTACTTTTACAACCCATTTTTTATTTTTAATTATTCAATTACATTATTATATTAGTTTCAGGTTTATACCTCAGTAATTACATATTGCATAATGAAATAAGTGATCATCCCAATAAATCTTGCATCTAATTGATACCATATCTAGTTATTAATCATTTTGAAAAAGTTTTAACATTTTTACTTATTTAATTTCATTTTTTATTTTTACTTTTTTATTTTTTATTGTTGTTCTATTATAGTTGTCCCAGTTTTCCCCCATTGTTCTCCTTGCTCCCCCCCACCATATTCCCTATGCTGTACTTTACATCCCTATGGCTATTCTGTAACAACCAATTTGTATTTCTTAATCTCTTCACCCTTTTTTGCCCATCCACTAATGCCCCCTGCCTCCCATCTGGCAACCATCAAAATGTTCTCTGTATCTGTGATTCTGTTTCTGTTCTGCTTGTTTGTTTTGTTGTTTAGATTCAATTGTTGATAAATGTGTATTTATTGCCAGTTTGTTGTTCTTTTCTTTAGGCCATATTTCTTTGTCTCCTCATTTTGGCAGCCTCACTGTGTTTGTTCCTCTGTATTAAGTAGAGCCACTATGTCTCTCAGGCTTAGTAGAGTGGCCTAATGTAGTAGGTGTCCTATATGGTCTAGTGGAACAGCAATCCCTGTCACCCAAAGTGGGTAATTGAGGTGTGCCTACTGTGTGGGCTGTATATACCCTCCTATTGTAGTTGAGTCTTGATTGTTGTTGGCATGTCAATGAGAGGAATTTACCTAAGCCAACCAGCTGCAAGGACTGGCTGGACATCTGACCACCAGTCTACTACCACCATGGAGAATCAGCTATGCAGGGACCCACTCTTCAGAGGATTTACTTCAGTAGGGCTCTGGTGCCCACTGAGTCAGCCCCTTGAGTGTTTCATTTGTGAAGGTGGTTGGGTAGTGGTGCTGTCTAGTACGTGTGCTGGCAATGGAACTGCCGGGAGATGCAGGCCATGGTCAGACACTGTGTTGTTCCCAGGCCCATGGGCATATCTGTAGATGACTGCTACTTATGCTGTGCTAGGAGCTGCCCAAGCAAAACCAAGCTGTGAAAAAATATTGCCGCTAGGGCTAGGTCTATGGCCTCTTAGCCAGATGTATGGGGATTGCTAAGGCCAGATGATGCTTGTTTGAGAGAATTTAGGAAAATCTTAAGCATGAGCCAAGACAGGTCATTTGTATTAACAATCCCCTGGAGACAGCTTGGGTGGGCCTGAAAGTTGAGGGAATTACCAAGGTGGGGCATACATTATGAGCCAGGTTGATGGATCTTCAGATACGGCACTCACCTGCTGGCTCTATGAGGTGAGAGCTCAGCAAAGAAACAATGGCCTCTGCTAGGAGTTCTGTCTGGGAGAAAACTGCCCTCCTCAGCTCTCACTCCGATGTCAGACAATTTAGTTCCTCCCTGTATGTTTCTTGTGGTGTTCAAGTTGCTGCCCCAAAGCTGAATCTCAAGGGACTGCATCTGAGTATGTACATGTGCAGGCCCTTTAGGAGGAAATACCTGGGACTTAGTTTCCATGTTCCTCAGCCTCAATCACTGTTGGATTTTGTAGACAGAAGTTACGGGAACTTCTCTTCCTAACACAGGGACCCTTGCCTGGGGGGCTTGGTGTGAGTGTTTTGTAGTTTAGTTGTAATTTTGATGTGGTTGTGTGAGAAGGCAAGTACCATATGGACACATGCCACCATCTTCTAGAATGTACTTTAGAATGACTGGCTAGTTGGAGCAGGGAGAGCAAAAAGTTTTATGATGAGATTTCAGTCCTCAAACTTCTTAGATCACTTTACTTGTAAGGCTTGCCTTTCACTAATTCAAAGTTGGATTGTCAAACACTTGTAGATCATCTAAAATATGACATGTACCTGTAGCATACAGCCATACCCTTATGTACATACATGAAAAAAAGTAACTCAGAAACAGTGTGACAGAGATGTGCCTCAGGTTTAGAGGGTATAAAACACATAGTTATGCCATCTAGAGTTAGGAAAAAATTTTTAAGAGACTACACCAAAAGTTGATTTAAAAAGGCAAACAGAAACTACTGCAAAGAGCAGAAAGATTAACCAAGGGGTGAGTCAATACAGTGAAAGCAGAGATATGAAAGTCTGAAAGACATGCTACCTTTCAGGAGCTACAAGTAGTTTGGTATTACTGAAATATAAAATGCAATACAGAGAGTTGCTAGAGATGATACTACTTAGTAGCTTTAAAAAGTCATTAACTATATTAAAAATCTTAAAATATAGTATTTGCCTATTTTCCAGTTGTGCCTCATGGTGACCTTTTCATCAACAGAATAGTGATTTTATTCTTTCTGCACCTCTTCTTTAAATAGAGCTGCTAAATTTCTCTTTATTGATAATTATTTACATTGAAACTTAATATTTTACTTTATCAAAGCTTTTAACGCTAAAACCAAAAATCCAAACTTATTTTATACACAATAAGGAACGAGTATTTTTTTTTCTATACCAGAGGATTATCACAATTAGATTTAGGTTTTAAATGGATGTCTCTGGTAGTCCTTGTGGATTATGAATTCAAGGCCAAGACTAATGGTCAGGAAATCAATCAGCAGGATGGGCCTGAAGTATTAAATGACTCCCTGAGTGGCAAAAATTACAGCAAAAAAGTTTAGGTTAATTTGCTGATTAGTTATTTGATTGTAACCCTACAATATCTCCTTTCCCTTCATTTAATAAAAGATATGCTCCCAGTGAAGTCATAATTGAATATAATTAATATACATATTAATACAATATGTTTCTATTTTTATAGTTCTCAAATGAATAAATTCCTCTAGTCAGTGACCATACTATGTGCTTGTTTTTTAATTCCTATATTTTCTTTTACAGAGTTGTCTAAGTACTATGTGGTCCTGTTTTGAAGGGCTTGATTTGTGATTTCCTGGGACAATGGCAGAAACTGGAACATGTCTCCAATACTTACCAGGCCAGCCCTGGAAAGTTCTTGCCAGCCCTGGCAGGTTCTTTGTCTAGTTCAGGGGTTCAAAACAGGAACTGAGAATAAGCCCCTAATCACAGCTTCCTTTTGTGTCAGGTTTGTTAGTGTCTCATTGAACAAAGTTAAGTTAAATAATCAAGTCCAGTCCTGGCTGGTGTAGCTCAATGGACTGAGCACAAGCCTACAATCCAAAGGGTCACTTGGTTTGATTCCCAGTCAGGGCACATGCCTGGGTTTCAGGCCAGGTCCCCACTAGGGGGCCTCCGAGAGGCAACCATACATTGATGTTTCTCTCCCTCTCTTTCTCTTTCCCTTCTCCTCTCTCTAAAAGTAAATAAATAAAATATTTTTTTAAATAAAAAAATAATCAAGTCCAGATTCAAAGTAGAGGAAAAGATGCCAAGCTTTATAGGAAGAACAACAAAGTCATATTGCAGAGGGAATGTATTCAGAAATAAGAGGAATTTGTGAACAATTGTTTTTGCATTCTGCCACAGAGTGTTTTGCCCAAATATTTCATTTGTAATTACTTCTTTTCATACTCAGGTAATTTTTCTCTGTGTTTCTTGAAGGTACCTTAATAACCCTTGATATGCAGGCAGTAATATTTAGTATGGAGTCATAGATACTTACAGACTTTTGTTCTGACTTTAAATGGCTTGCCTTGATTTCTTCACATTTTTTTTCAGTCTCTGGTATGGCTTGACAGTGGCTACTCTTAAGTTAAGGACCATCAATAGGCAGGGAGGAAAACTTATTCTTTTTGAAAATGACTACAGGTTTAGATCAAATCTATAGCATTGACTTCATAAGACACTATGATCAAAGTAACTGAAAAAGCTGTCTGAAACTATCAATTATAATTATCATATTTGATTATTATTTTGATTTCTGTACTCACAATTGCAAGATGGCATTCATACAATCTCTTCCCCCTGCCCCAAAACCTCAAACTGGATTCTTTACTAGGATCTTTGGGATCTTTGTGAACCACTCTGCTTTCAAATTATATTATCTTCTAAAAAATCATCATCTAATTTTCTCCTTTTGCACTTAGCTTAATTTATGAATTGATACATACATCTGTTAAGTGTTCATGGAATTAGTAACTCCATGAACCTACAAAAAATATTGGGTGTAACATAATCCAAAGTCTTAATTTTTTAATAAAGAAACTAAGGTTTCAGTAATTGACTTATTCAAAGCCACAGAGATCCTTATGTAAGATGCACAACTCTAATTTGGTTTTATTGTTTCCTTCTCCAGTGATTTCCACCCCCACCAAAAAATAGGCATCCTCTTTTGTTCTCAGTGGTATGTCTAGGAGTAATTTATGCTTCAAGAATGGTTTGTTGGTAGCATAGCTCACATACTAAATTAGTCTCCCATTAACAAACTGTATTTTATATACTCTTGTTTTTCAATAGAAGATATTTCCCAGGCATTTGGTGCTTATTTTGTTGGTATCTTATAAAATCAGTCCTTGCTTTTAACTCACTTACTTTAAGGCAAGTATTTAGTCAGATAAGAAGTCTTGTAGGATTTTCTAAACTCCTATGTATTCTTGCATCTTTTAAGTATCTGAGTTTTGCTAAATAACAACAAATGTGACTTTCTGTACCCTATAGATATTAATTCCCATATCAGGTAACAAAACCTCAAAGTGTCTGGTCTAATTCTTACAAATTGGAAAAGTTATAATTGTTGGGAATTATTTTAAGAATATGTAGGTCACCTATCTTTCTATATAGTCTATGACTCACTTTTGAATCAAGCTCTACTAAACTAAAAGCTCTATCAAACTAAAATTTTGGACCAGCTAGTCTTAGAGACCTCAGAACTTCTGTCTATAATTTGCATTTTAGTGAGATGTTAGATTTCTTGGACCATTACCATAAGATGCCTTCTTGTTGTACACTGTCAGGTGCTGTTCATTATCATCTATGTGGCATATAGCTCTTTTTGATGGGCTCTGTAAAGAAAAATTATTTTAGAGCTAACTGCAGGAAAAATGATATAGTTTCTTTGAATGACTAATCAGGAACATGTAGCTAAATATGCTTCCTTTTTCCATTCCAACTTTCAGAAAAAAATTAGAGCAAAATATATGACTCAACTATATGATTTAAATAAGTTCTTAAGACCTGTTCAACTCTGTATTGTTCATCTCTTCCCAGCTCGTCCTACATTTCCTGATTTACATTTTTCTTTCCCCAAATTCGATATTCTACTTTTAGTTTTAATTCCTATAGGCTGTTCAAGTTCACTATATAATAGGGCAAAACTTAAAGTATAGTTTAAATAAATAAATGAACACATATATACATAAATGGATTTGTTTTGAGTAATTATTCTAGCCAAAGTATTACCTTATGTCATTGTGCTATTTCTCCTTGAGTCTTGTAAAATAGGTGATTTGATCGCGCCAGTTTTTGCCACTTATCATCTCAATTGGGCAGACATAGGAGCCTTATTGAGTTCTTTGCTTCAGTAAGGGGGGATGAGCAGAGGCTCGTGTTGGATAAGGCAAATGAAGAGGCTTGGAGGTTAAGCCAAGAAAATCCAGACCCTTCTACTTGTTGAGGAACTGAAAAATTTGCCTCTAGATTCTGGAAATGTTAACAGGTGACAGCTGAATCTCACTACTCCTGTTCCACACACTATACACACACACATCATCATCTAGAGTTTGTTGGTTGAAAAAAGCCACCTCCACAAAGCGTTCTGCTCTCCCCCAGAAGTATACTGTGTACCATGACTAGTTAATGTGGAACAGAAATGTGTGGCTTGTCATCCCACATTAGGCCAATCCAGTAGGGCCATTCCACTTCCAAAGCTCCTAAGGTACTAGTTAAAAATCGCAAATGCCAGACTTAATGTTTCTTGTACTAGTAGTTGAGACAAAGAAACTGCATTTAAAAGAGTTTAATGGCTGCTCCAGGTCAAATCAGTTTTTCAAAAAATCAACACTAAAATTCAGGGCTACTAATTACAATACAATTCTTTTTGTTTTCTTTCATAGTGTTAATAAAATTTGAATTAGACATAAAATCAGTTCCTGAGATTGTATGCTTTCACTAACATAATCCTCTGCACACCACTTTGAATAGAAGGTCTTGTCCATGGATTTCTGCTTTCTCTAAATGGAATTAGATAGGTTTAAAATTTGTTTTTAGATTTTAATTTATTTTTGAAGAGAAGGCAAGGGAAGGAGAAAGAAAGGGAGAAAAACCTCAATGTGTGGTTGCCTCTCATGTGGCCCCCACTAGGAACCTGGCCTGCAACCCAGGCATGTGCCCTGACTGGGAATTCAGCCAGCAACCCTTTGGTTCACAGCCCATGCTCAATCCACTGAGCTACACCAGCCAGGGCAGGTTTTAAAAATTTATATGGCAATATGTCATAGAATGTAAATGTTATTCTGTAAGTTCTATGGCCAAAGATGGTTTATGGTTTATGTTTCTCAATCTTCCAGTAGGAAATATGCTATAAAAAGTTTCTATTCTGAAAAGAAAACACATTATTTTGTGATTTTGTGCAACTTACTGATTTATTATTTAGTCTCTAATCTTTTATAAGAAAATTATATTTGTCTTAATTTAGTAATCTAGTTCTTGCTGATTAGTAATGATGATGATGATGATAGTAGTTACAGTTTTCTATGTGTCAAGAATTTATTATATATTGCCTTTTTTAATAATTCTGAATTATCAATAGGTATGATGGTTATCGAATATTCTGAGAAACTCACAAAAGAACAAGGATTTGCATTTGCATGTGACTGACTCTAAGATCCATATTCAATATACGACAACTACTGCTACCACTATTACCACCACCACCAAACATTACTTCATGCTTACCCTAGTTAGATACTGTCTTAAAAGATTTACATGCATTATGTATATTAACTTATTTAATTCTGAACACAATCTGCATTGTATCCCCACTTTACAGAAAATAAAGTCTTATAATTTAATTAACTTGTGCATTATTACAACTATTTAATCACACAACCCATATTCTATATCAATATCAATCTAATATCAGATTACATCAATCTAATTCAGAAGATAAACACTTATCTACCATGTTAAATTCTCTCTTTATTGCCATTATTGCTTCTATAGTTTAACAATTGGTTATGTTATGATTGATTTCCAGAAATTTGCATATTCCTATTTCATGATATGGAACCCATTTAAATTTCATCTGATATATTTATCTCCAAATACTTTATTTTTTGTTGTCTAGTGGTCATGACAACTTTATTTGTAAATATTGTAAAAATCTAATGGTATAGAGGCCTGGAGGAAAGAACTTGAAGAAGCTGTACAGCTTCTTGTATACTTTGTTAATAGAAAAGCACTCTCTGTGTGATTTATTTTGTTGCATTTTAAAGGTCACACTTCATGTTTGGCAAAAGGTAGGTTTCCAGTGAATATTCAAGCTTCACATTTAAAGAAGTGTTTCCCAGGCAGCAAATACATGAAACACTGTGGGAAGTTGACTGGCTGTCATTTAAATACCCCAAACTTTTATGTAAAAAAAAAAAATAGGTTAATTTGATAACCAAGAGCAAAGTATATCAAACATGGCCTATGTAAAATTTCAAATGATTCATACGTTACTAAAGATTTTGCAGCTTTTAAGTGACTTTTCTTTATATACATTATAATTTAAGAAATTAAAATTTGTTACCTAAAATCAAATTATAATTCCTATTTTTTGTAACACCTGATCTTCTTTTATCCTAATTACAAAGAATTTAAATATGTAGAAAAGTGTGACAATAGACTTAAAAGTTGAGCTGAAACCCAAAATACAAAAATAATTATTAGAATGATATCAATTATATAAACAAATATTGAAAAAGTACTTGGAAGGAAATTAGCTAAAATGTAAGTGGATTTTTTCTAGATTGTAAGAATAAAGTTGATAGTTATTTGTTTTCTTTTTTTATACTTTTCTGGTTTATTCACTCTTTCTGCAATAGGTATGTATTGTATTTATTGTCAAAAAGAGTCAATGTTTATTATTTTAGAAGAAATATGCATTTCATAAACTAAATTTTACAATTACAAGCTAAGAGTCTGCATGGCATATCTAGAATCAGATCCTTTAATTTTTTTTAAAGATTTTATTTATTTATTTTTAGAGAGGGAAGGGAGGGAGATAGAGAGAGAGAGAGAGAGGAACATCAATACGCGGTTGCTGGGGGTTATGGCCTGCAACCCAGGCATGTACCCTGGCTGGGAATCGAACCTGGGACACTTTGTTTCCCAGCCCGCACTCAATCCACTGAGCTACGCCAGCCAGGGCCAGATCCTTTAATATTTTAAATGAAGTGAAAATTGTATCTTGATCTCACACAGGATCATAATCATATAACTCTCTTCTGTATTTATTTTTAAATTAATATGTATTGGAAGATATTTTAAGCATAAAAGTACAGGGGACAATGCACACCATATGCCACTTCCAAGCTGTAATATATTTTAATATTTTGATACATTTATTATGATACATTATAGGTAGAAATGATGACCCTTATTTCCTATCCCCCATCTACTTACTTCCTTATTTATTGTTTTTACTAGGGAATGCAAAAGGCCTACTTAACTTTTACAGTATATTTAGGATAAAATTGTACCACTTCAATTGGTATGTGGTACTTAGCACCAAATCAATTTCCTTAATCTCTTTATATAATACTGTAATTATTTTATATGTTACTTCTACACATGTGGAAAACCCTATTAGATAAATCTACATATTTTATTTTCAACTGCCAAAAGTATTTTAAAGAACTGAAAATGGAAGCTGTTTATTAAAATTATATAGTTTTTTTGTTTTGTTTTTGTTTTTTTAATTATTGTTCAAGTATAGTTTTCTGTTTTTTACTTATATAGTTTTCTATTTTTATTCCATTGCTCTTCATTCCTCATTTTCCCAGTATCCTGGAATCAGTTCCCCACCATCTAAAGATTTTCCTTGGTAATGGGTTTTGAATAGGTGCATTAGCTATGTGTTATCTTAGTTGTCCTTCACCAGAGAAAGTTATTTCACTTCAATTCCTGAGGGGTTTTCCACTGAATTGTTGCTCGTGGGTCACCGGTGACCACGGAACACTGTGGATGGCTCGACGATAAACACACGAGAAAAAACACATGCACAGAGACAGACTAGTTTCTGTGGGGAAGTAGGGACGAAATGGCCATCCCCCCTGGTGGGGAGCGCACTGATTTACCGTCCATACCTGCTTTTATTGGGCTCATTTTGCATAATAATTCAGGTAAAGTACAGTACTCATTAGGGGAAGTAAGGAACCATAGAAAACAAAGAACTCTGCTGGTCTATTGAGTTGGGGGTCAAAGAGCTGTAAGACTGAGGAACAAACTAACTTCCTCCTAAGACCCTTCTCATTCAACTGAGAGCATTCTAAACAAAGAAGGTTTCACAGTAATTTACACTTTCTTTCTTAGGCCTGATCACCCCGGGGAATCCGCACTTCTCAGTACAGAGCTGCACCACCCTGTCATTGTTTCAGGCTTAGGTGGAGCAAGGGAACTAAGGCAACTGGGAGACAAGGAGGTTTTTTTCCCAGATGCTGAGAACTCAGGCTATGTCAAAGCCGAGGAGCGAGGGTCCATCACCCCTTTTGATGCAGCCCCCCAAGTCCTTCTTTTGGGGGGCCTCCCAAAGTGATCGTGCCTGTCTTAGGTTGTTCCCCCCGTGGGGAATCTTACCCGTCTTTGGCTAACCGACCAAGCTTTTTGGGGTTCAGTCATGAATAAAGCAGCAGAAGCAGCATTCCTGCCAGGAAGATAAGCTTTTGTCTCCTTGCTGGCTTACAGCTCCAAGGGCGTTCCCTTAGCCTTAGCCTAGGCGGGGGTTTCAGCTTCTGATACCAGTCAGGGCGGTTCCCAACACTGAATAAAGAGGGATGGTATGACAGTCCTTTTCTTTCAATACTTTAAAAATATTGTACCACTTTCTTTTAGTCTCCATGAGAAACCTGCTGTTATTTGATTCATAGTTCCCCTGTTGGCATTATGCCATTTTTCTGGATGCTTTGAAATTTATTTTTCTTTCAGTGTTTTAATAATGATGTGTGTAGACATGAATTTCTTTGTGGTTATCCTGTTCAGAGTTCTCTCAGCCTCCTGAATGTATAGGTTTTTCCATACCTGGGAAGTTCTCAGCTATTATTTCTTCAAAAACTTTTTAGCAACATACTCTTTTTTCTTTCCTTTTAAGGACACTGCTGACACAAATTTTATTATTGTTCTACAGTTCCCTTAGATTCTGTTCCATTCTCAAATATCATTATTTTTCTTTATTGTTCAGATTACTTTTATTGATCTATCTTCAAATTCATAGACTATCATCTTTATTTTGCTACTGAGTCTCCCCTGTAAGTTTTTAAAATTTTAGTTATTGTATTTTCTGTTGTTGGTAACGTTTCATTTGGTTCTTCTTTATATCTTCCATATTATTTCTAGTTACATTTTATTTTGATTTTGTTTTGACAGTTTTCATGGTTGACCACTTAGCATTTTAAAAATACCTGCTTTAATGTCGTTGTTAGGTCATTCCAACATATGCATCAACTTGTAATTGGCACCTGTTGATTATCTTGCTATACAAGTTGAACTTTTTATGATTCTTTGTCTGCTGAGGGATTCTGAATTGTGTCCTAAACATTCTGAATAATACATTATAAGACTTTGCATTCTGTTTAAATCTAATGGAAAATGTTGATTTTTTTCAGGTACTTGACATGATTATGTTCAGGCCATAATGTCCAACTGAACTCTGTGAGTTACATTTTAAATGTAACTTTGGTTTTCACAAAATTTGTCCTGCTATGCAGATCAGTCCCCTTAGTTTGACACCCAGAGTTCAACCTGGGGACTGTGTGGAGACATATATATTAGCTCAGTTGTCCTATTTATATGCCAGTTAGGATCAAATCCATGCATTTGCAGGTCAGGGATACTTGGAGTTTTCTGGCTTTGGGTCACTGGGTGCATTTTATGTTACTATGAGAGGGGAAATATGAATGAAAGATAATGTACTTGGTTTTGTGTAACAAGAAATCTAAAAAGGTAAATTCAGGTCATGAAAGCATGAGAACATGAGCATGATACCAAAGTGGAAATACCCATTAAGCATTTTGAGTTTAAAATTTGTTTCTCAGGAAAAATCAAATGTTACTCCTAACCTCAAGAAAGCTAGATTTCTAGAAGTATAAAGAAGAGTCTTTTATACCCAATCTTCCATGTTAAAACTTGCGATTTGCAACAAATATTTCCATGTATATTTCAAGTGACCGATTTATAAATTGCAGCAGTAATGTATTTCCACAGTCTCTTTTAAGTCTTAGTAAGAGGCCTTATATGCTTGCCAATAATAATTAATACATGTTCCTTTGATTTACCACCTTTTGGAGAAAGGAAATATCCTGTACTGTTACAGCTATGTTACTGCTATGCTTTTGAACCAAATGGTGCATATCTTTGTAAAGGCTAGAAGAGTTACTGATTATGACTCTCAAGGGCCCTTGTTCAAATTCAGCTTCTTTGAAGTGTGGGACATACACACACATGGTAGGCACAGTGATTGAATGGAGACCCTGCTGAGTGATTAAGTCTCTGCTTGATGTGTCTCAACCATTTGGCAGAAACTATTCTTCTTTTCCTTTATAAGCTTAAATTTGTCCCATTTGGAAAACAAATGGTAGACCTCTATCAACACAGAAAATCATCCAATCACGCTTATTGGCAACTTAAAAATCATAAAAGGATGTGAATCAATTTAGTATATGAAATTTCAGTTAGAATCATTGATATTCACACTTACCTCATATTTTAAAGAATATTAGATGGATAAATATTTAAAATAATTTTTAAAAATATTTAAAAAATTGAATATCAAGAAATAATGAGTAGGCTAGATAATAATGCCTAATAATTTTTAATAATGAAAACTTTCAAAGCCTAATATATCTTATTTGGTCTTACACATTTCTGTATGGAAGTTAGGAAAGCCATCCTTCACAGTGATACAAAAATTATTTTTTGAAATACAAATCTAATTATATTTATCCTTTGCCCATATGAATTTAATAGTGTCTCTAGAAAATGTGCTGAATAAAACCTATGTTATTTTGTATGTTATATAATATTTCTAGTCAAAGAACATCACCACCTGTAGGTTTATTAGAAATGTAGAATATCAGGCTCTTCCTGCAAATAATCTAATCATCGTCATGAAACTTTGGGTAACACATACACATTAAATTTTTGTTTTATTTTTTTTAAAACTTATTGTCACTCAGTTGTTCCACATTTTCCCCCATTGCTCACCCCATCCCATCACTCCCTCTCTCCCACAGTCAATGCCTCCCATTGCCCATGCCCATGAGTCCTCTATTTGTGTTCCTTTGCTGGCCCTTTTCCCTTCTTTCCCCCATGATTTCTTTCCCCCCTCCCCTCTGGTCACTGTCAGTTTGTTCTTTAGTTCCAAGTCTATGATTCTATTTTGCTCATTTGTTTGTTTTGTTGATTAGATTTGAGAAACGCTGTAATTTAGGATTCCTCATAACCTTTACCCAATCTGACATTTCTTGCCTGATATCTAACTTGCTTTCTTTATATTTCTTAGCCAAAACTGAGTGTTCTAAAGTGCATCCTCAATAATCCCATCTTCCTCTGAACTCTCCTTTTTCTATGCCTATGTCTTATTATTTGATCCTTTATCATTTGACAATCTCCTACACCTAATGCCAAGCTCAAATATCCCCTCACCTTCTCCTGAAAGAACTATTTTCTTCAGTGTGTGTATTGCCCTAGCACTCCTTCTTTACCCCTACTGCATAGTATTGTACTTACACACAAAGGAGGCAGTGCAGTGTGGTGTTTAAGAGTGGAACTTTGATTAGTTCTTTCACTTTTTTCATGTGACCCCACAACTCTGCAACCCATCCTTTCCTCTGACAGCTGTCAGTCTGTTCTCTGCCTCCATGAGTCTGCTTCTATTTTGTTTTTCAGTTTGTTCATTAGATTCCACACATGAGTGAAATCATAGGATACTTGTCTTTCTCTGGCTGGCTTATTT
The DNA here is from genome assembly GCF_019186645.2 of Phyllostomus hastatus. Lineage (NCBI taxonomy): Eukaryota > Metazoa > Chordata > Mammalia > Chiroptera > Phyllostomidae > Phyllostomus > Phyllostomus hastatus. The sequence goes on from NW_025333857.1 coordinate 9,322,181, forward strand.
CACTTAGCATAATGCTCTCCAGATCCATCCATGTTGTTGCAAAGAATACAATTTCCTTTTTAATGTCTGATTAATATTCCATTGTGTAAATGTACCACGGTTTTTTTTATCAACTCATCTGCTGATGCATGCTTAACCTGCTTCCACAGCTTTGCTATTGTAAATAATGCTGCAATGAACATATATAAGCAATGAACAATGCTTATATATGCCAGAAACTTTAAAAATAGGCTTATTTATTTCATTATGTTTTCATTTCATGGAATTCTTTTGTACGTTTAATTTTGTTGTAAAATTACTCAAAATATGTATATGGTTCCAGAGTCAAATTTACAAGTCAATTAAACTCAGAGAAATTGAACTTCAAGCCCAAGTATGCTTTTCCCCTTGACATGTAATTGTTTTCTCCCCAACAGATCATTTTTGTTTTGTTTTGTTTTTCATTCTACAAAAAAATTGGATTTTTCACTTTTTTAGATAAATAATAGTTTATTATATACATTGCACATCTTGTTTTGTGCACTGGGCAGGGATTTAACTGATATGGGATTGGCTGATATGGGAATTATATGAAATAGTGTACAGATAATGTCCAACCTAATTAGCATACAACAGCCATTCAGTGACTATCAGTAAAACTTGAATATGGAGGGAGACTTTATGTCTATTTTTTGATGTGATAAACTGGAATAGATAAGTAGTAACTTTGTCCTCATATCTGGCATGTAGTCTTGGCAAGCCTGACAAGGGCTACAAGGTATAGCCTCACCTGATAAAGTAAAAATTCTCAGGGAACCAATCAGTCCAAGTGTAGATTTTACCAATTGTACAGAAGTAGATCAAAAGGATAAAAAACCATCTTAGAAATCTGGTTTCTATAGTACTTCCTCTGGCCAAATCATAACCTTTAATCTGGCAAGCTATACTTATGAAAAATCATAAGATGGGAGCTGATTTCTTGGCAATATGATGAATTTCTTTCTTATGTTCAGGTAGGTATGCTTCTATCCCACAGATATCACTGGCATTCCCTACTTCCCTGGGCAGCTGATTTTATGTTCATAACATCTATATTTCTAATAGAGTGAAAGGAAGAAAAGAAGGCTATAAGGAAGAAAGAAAAGGGAGTGGGGAAGGAAGTGGGAGGATACGATTGCAGGAAGATAGGTGGAAAGGAGACAAGGAAAAATTTATTTATTGCTTGAATGAGCAATACATCTCATTCATTTATAAATTGGCCCAATAATGTCAATTTATAAATGAATCATGTGGGCTTATTCTGAGTCAGGAACTAAATCAAATATTAGAGATACAAAAGGGCATGAGACAGATAGTCCCCACTCTTAAATTGTTCATATTCTAGTAGTGACCACACACATTAAACAGAATGAACAGATTATGTCACCATCCTTTCCAAAATACTCTTGGGACTTGTTATAATAATCAAAATACAATGCATTATTACAATGGCTTAAGACTCTACTTTATTTGATCTTTGCATAAATCACTGACATCATCACTGAATATTCTCTTATTCCCTTCACTCTAAACATACTGATCTTGCAGACTCAAACACATCAATCTCTCATTTCCACTTCAGGGCCTTTGCACTTGCCCAATTCCTCTTCCTTGCATGCTCTTTCCCTAGATCTCTACATGTAACACTCCTGGATTTCTGAGCTGAGAAAAATGATGCACCCCACCCCAACATGTGTCCACATCCTAATCCTTGGATCCTGTGAATATGTTACCACACATGGAAAAAATGGGCTTTGAAGATGTTATTAAGATTAAGGACTGAGATAGAGAGTTTATCAGAGAAATATATGATAGAAGAAGATCAGAGAGATGTGATATTATAAGACATGATCTCTTGGTTTTGAATATGGAAGGTGACCATGTGTCAAAAAATGTGGTCATCCTCTAATATCAAGAAAATACAAGGAAACTAACCCCACTCTAGGGCCTTCAAAGTAATGAAGCTATGATAACACCTGATTTTAGCCTAATGAGACCCATGTCAGACTTTTGACCTATAGAACTATAAGAATAATTCCACATTGTTTTAAGTCACTAAACTTTTGGTAATGTGTTATAACAGCAATCAAAAACTAACACAACTTTATTTAGGTTTCTAAATAGCATTACCTCTTTCAGTAGTCCTTTCATAATATATCTGCCTATAACAATTCCTGTCCATTACTCTCTATCAACTTGCCCTGTTCGTTTTTCTTAACAATTAGCACTACCTGAGATTTATATTGTCTGCTTATTGTTTTCCTCTCTCCAACAATGGAAAATAAATTCCATAGAGGCACTGGCTTTGTTTAGTATTCTAGATGTCACCAACTACCTGATGTCTGGCACATGCTAAGTGGCACTCAAAAATCATTTACTGATGAATGAATAAATTGCAGTTCTCTAAGATGAATATAAGGTGCTCTAAAGGCATATAACAAGAGGAACCACCTAATCTGAGAGTTCCTGAAGAGTGTTTTGGAGTCAGTAAATTTTAAACTGCATTTTAAACTGCATTAGGTATTTATATATATATATAATATATATATTATATATATATATAAAATCAGTGTCAGTGTTAAATAAAAAAGAAAAAAGTACTCTTCATTTAGACAAGCACTGATATTTACTTAGGTTTTCTTGAAAATAGCACCAAAGGTGTGTGTTTGGAAAGTTTTTTAAGGAAAAATTGTAGGTGTTCATAGGATAAAAATAAGTAAAACTAGGGCTGCTAAAGCAAGACTGAAAATATAAAGTGGCTCTAGGAGCTACCTGTTTAACAGTTTTCTGGACCAGTTTTCAATAAGTTGAATGTTTTCCCCAGAAATGTGTTTGGGATTGCTGTGACCTGATTTTGGATCCTGCTGGGACATGTGTTGACTTGTTATTTTTGCAGTGTTTTGTTATTGTTGTTGTTATTGTTGTTGTTGAAGTACAGCCATCTCCATCCCCCCCCCACTTTCCCCTGCCCCCCACCCCCCTCCCACCCTCAATGTTTTCTTCCATCACAATGCCCATCACCATGTCACTGATGGGCTAAATGCTGGGCTCTGCATATGAGTAACCATTAAGTCTTTCCTCCTCCACCTCCTCATTGCTGCTACCGATGCTCTTTTCCCATTTTCTATTTACTATAATTTCTATGCTCCATATTAGGTTGTTGCTAGTTAATTCTGCCAGAAGGGAGCTTGCTGTCTATTTTTACCATGCATGACAGTCATTAGCAAGATTAACTGCTTTGTATTGGCTTGATACTGTTTTGTTTATCATGCACTTTGTGACTTATGTCTTTGATGGCACCATGTGGCTGTTCTTGGGTCTGTGCTATTTTTATTCACATACAAAACAAAAAGTCATTTTAAAAATACCAACAAAATTCTCTCAAGTGAGTATCACATGCAACCATTTCAAAGCCATTTGAGGTGTTGCAAGGTTTTATAATCATGATACACTTACTTGGCTGTTTTTATAGCAAGTTTTTAGTAATTATTTATTTTACTACTTTTGGAATATCTAGAAAAAAGTTTTTATCTTTAAACCATCAGGTAATAAAAACATTAACATAGTCTATTGTAGTTTAGTAGATTGATAGACTCTGAAATATCCTCACAGAAGAACATCTGAGTGTCCCCCTAATTCTTGGGACTTGAGCAAATACGTATATGAAAATAAAATCTAAATTTAAAGATCTTATAAAAGGAAAATATAATTTTCTATATGATATGACCTGATACTATTCTTCACACAATATAGGTAAAGCAATTCCATTAAAACTAGGTGATGTAATACTTCTGCCCTCCAATGACTGACCATCTTGCTCAGAGTAACAGCCTGCACGATTGTGAATGGCATGTGCCCCAACAACATATTTATCTTGCCCTTACATATATATCCTTGTTTCTTACCATTCATTGAGGCCCTTACCCCAACGCCACTGGATTCATGTATTTGAGCACACTAAGCTAGATCTCATGTTAGGGTATATAGATTTTCTGTTCTTGCTATGTAGAACATTTTTACATAGATATTTCCCCAACTCTCATGTATTCCATGTCTCTAATCTATGTTGCCTTATCTGAAAGATGTTGTCTATCAATTTTACATGAAATAAGTACATCACCTCATAATGTTTATGTCATACTGATGCAAGTTTTCTTTTAAATCATTTGAGGTATCATTCACATAAAATAAAATACATAACTTTAATTGTATAGTTTTATAAATTTTTATTAATGCAAAGAATCATTTAAATATCAGTATAATCAAAATATCAAACATTTCATCACTTCTTAGAAAGTTTCTGTCTGACACAAGGCATTCAAAATCCCACCTTAATACCAGGCCTACTGACCTACTTGTTGCCAGTATAAATACTTTTTTCCTGTTCTAGAAATACATATTAATGGACTTATACAGTCCATTAATGGACTCATAATGGACTCACAAATGCATATTAATTGCTCTTTTGCATCTGGCTTCTATCACTCAACATGTTTTTGAAATTCATCTATGTTTTTCTCTATACCAGTAGTTTGTTCTTCTCACTGCCAAATAAATTAAATTGTATGGATAAACCACAATTTGTTTATTCGCTTACCTATTGAAGGGCATTAGGATTATTTTGATATTTTCACTATTATAAATAATACTACTATTAACATTTGTGTACAGACCTTTCTATGGACATATATTATTTTTTCTAATGGGTTAGTATGTAAAAGTTGAATTGATCAGTCCTATAACGATGATACATTTCACTATTATTTAATTATTTATGTTGAGGTAATTGTAGATTCAAATCTAAGTGTAATAAATAACACAGAGATATTCCATGTATACTTTAGTCAGCTTCTCCCAATAGTAACTACAGTACAATACTGTACAGTACAGTACAACCAGGAAATTGAAATGAATATAACCCATCAATTTTATTCAGATTTTGCCATCTTTATATGTAGGCATGGGTGTGTGCCTGTGTGTAGTTTTGTGTAATGTTACCACACACTTAGGTTTATGTTTCTTCCTCTGTCTTCAAAACAAAACAATTTCATCATTACAAGAATTCCTTCTGCTACCCTTGTATAGCCACAACTACCTCCCTACCCTAATTTCAACCCCTATTTGACCCCTGGAAATCACTAATCTGTTCTCTGTCTGAATAATTTTGTCATTCAAGAATGTTATATGTATATAAAATCTTACAGATGTAACCTATTGTTATCTTTTACTCTTTGTATATATAATTATTTTAAGATTCATCTAAGTTGTTCCTTATGGCACTAGTTTGTTCTGTTTATTGCTATTCTGTATTCCATATGGATATACCACTGTTGTTTCCAGTTTGTTTCTATTATGAATATAACTGTTATGAATGTTTTTGTGTGAATATAGTTTTCTTTTCTGTGGGATCAATGCCCAAGAGAGCAATTGCTGTGTTGTATGGTAATTGAGTGATCAGTTTTATAAAAAATGCCTATTTGTTTTCCAGAGTGGTCTTACCATTTTTCACTCCCACAAGAAGTATATAAGTAATCCAATTTCTTCATGTCCTCTCCAGCACTTCAAAAAAATTTAGCCATTTGGATAGGTATGAAGAAGTATTCTGTTGTGGTTTTATTTTGTACTGGGCTAATGGTAATATTGAACATCTCTTTATGTGTTTATTTGTCATCTGCACACCCTCTTCAATGAAATGTCTGAGTATAACATTTTTCTGTTTTCCATTTGAAGTGTTATTTTACTGTTGCATTTTCAGAGTTCTTTATGTATTCTAGGCACCATTCCTGCTTTGAACATTTTTGCAAATGTTTTCTTCAGTCTATAGCTTATTCTTTTAATCTTCTTAAAAGGGTTTTTGGTAGAGCAAATATTTTAAATTTTAATGATATCGACTTTATCATTTTTTCCATTTATGGGTATGCTTTTGGTAACAAGTTTCAAGAGCTCTTTTCCCATTTCTAGAACCTGAAGATTTTTTTAAAAGTTTTATAATTTATGGGACTATATATATATATGTGTGTGTGTGTGTGTGTGTGTGTATATATATACATATATTCCCATAAAATCATATATGTATGAATATATATATATTTATATAATTCTGAGCTGACTTTTAATAAGTTGTGATAATTAGGTCAAAGATTTCTTTTCTTTTCTCTTCTTTCTTTCCTTTTCTTTCAACTTTGTTCTCCTTGTTGTGTTGGTATTCCAGGTCTTTCAGCTCTCCACATAAACTAGAATCAGTTTACTGATATCCATAAAATAAGTTATTGGGATTGCATTGAATCTATAGATGAATTTGAGAAGAACTGGCATCTTAACAATATTGAGTCTTCCTAATCAGGAACATGGAATATCTCTCTCTCTATTTAGTTCTTTGATTTCATTCATCAGAGTTTAGAGCTCATTTAGAGCTTATGCATATTCTGTTAGATTAATACTCAAGCATTTCATTTTTTGGATGCTAATATAAATTGTATTGTATTTTTAATTTCAAATTCTACATTTTTATTGTTAGTACATAGGAAAGCAATTAACCTTTTTGTATATTGTGATCTTATTATTCCAGCAAAGGTTTTTTGGGGGGATCAAATTTTTGGATTTTCTACATAGGTAATTATACCATCTGTGAACAAAGTCAGTTTTATTTCTTTGTTCTCAATTTGTATACATTTTATTTCCTCTATTGCCTTACTGATTTAATGAGTGATTTCAGTATGATGTTGAAAAATAATTATGAGCAGGGACATTCTTGCCCTGTATTTGATTAGTAAGAAACTTTGTTTCTCAGTATTATAAGGTTGACTACAGGGTTTTTTGTAGATAATCATCACCACATTAAGAAAATTTCTCTCAGTTACTAGTTTACTGAGAGTTTTTATCATGAATGGATGTTAGCACTATTATCTTTGTAGATTATTGTTTTGTCTCCTAAGTGGTGTTTCTACCTCACTGGAACCTTTGTAACCTATTTTGAAAATTTTATTTTCAATTACAGTTGACAGCCAATATTATTTTATATTAGTTTTAAGTGTACAGCATAGTGATTAGACAATTATTTAATTTACAGAGTGATCCCTACCCACCAATAATTCAGTGTGTATTTGGTACCCTACATAATTATTACAATGCATAACCTATTTTTAAAACAAGTGCAGAGTGGTACTGGTAAAACACTTACCTCAAAACCTATCATTCAATACCCGAAATAAGTTGCCATCTCTCTCAGATTAAAACCCAGAGAATTTATAATGACCTTTCCTGTTAAAATTTAATTTCATCTCTTTTTACTCTCTTTTTAGTACATTCTAATCTAGCATCACTGATATGCTACCTGTCCTTCAAACATCCCATCCATTCTATTTATTCCAGTACTTTGTTCTCAGTGTTCCCTATGCCTGAAATGGCTTTCAGGAAATATCCATTTAGCTTACTCCCCCATTTACTTAAGATTTTTTGACATTTAACAAGTATTTATTTTAAATACAAATATTCATGGTAAAATTTGAAGATCTGCCATAATTTATTATGTGGCTTCAGATTTTTATTCAGAAGTCAACTTCTCATGAAGCATATCTGGCCACCCTCTTTAAATATTCCAGTCCCATTCTTGATCTTTGCATACCTTGTCTCATATTTATTTTTTCTCCTTAGCAATTTTCATTATCTTATGCATGTGTCAGTTATGTACTCCCACAATCGTGCCACATAAAAAATAATTACAAAGCCTCAGTGGCATATATAATAATGAATATTCATTTTTACTCAGAAGTCTCTGGGTAGCCTGGATGGTTCTGCTGATTAGTACTGAGCTCAGCTATCTTGCCTAGGCACACTTATTATCTGGGGTCTACTGTTGGCTTGGATAGAAACATCTTGGTCAGAATGGCCTCTTGATTTGTTCTCATGGCAAAAGTAGCATTCAGAAAGTATAGAAATATGGGAAAAAAAATAAGCCTAGGTTTGAGACACACACTTTCACTTCTATCATATTCTATTTTTAAAAACAAGTTTCAAAGGTATCCCAGATTCAAGGTTTGTACAAAACCACACTGCAAAAGGGCTTGAATATAGTGAGATAATTAATTAAGGACAAAAGTCTCATCAATCCACCACACTACATGGTTACTCATATACTTTACTTACCACCAGTCACTTTTATCAGAATATAAGCTCTAAATGGGTGAGAATTTTGTCTGTTTTATTAAATGATTTACCCAAAATGCCTGTCATTTTCCTGGTATACAATAGGAACTCAATAATTTCTTATTGAAATGGGTAAATGGAGACCCCGTGATCAACTCCCCTGTATAATATCTTCACAGAGACTGTAACTTGTATGTTAAGTACTCTATTATTATTTTTTAAGAATTCCAGCCCTGGCTGGCGTAGCTCAGTGGATTGAGCACGGGCTGCAAACCAAAGTGTCGCAGGTTCGATTCCCAGTCAGGGCACATGCCTGGGTTGCAGGCCATGGCGCCCAGCAACCACACATTGATGTTTCTCTCTCTCTCTTTCTCCCTCCCTTCTCTCTCTAAAAATAAATAAAAATAAAATCTTTAAAAAAAATTAAAAAAAGAATTCCTAGCACCCAAAACAAAGACAAACATGTAAAGGGAATATGGTAAATGTGTTTAGGATTAATGAATGAATAATAAATGACATAGATCGGAAATGAAAATAAAGGAAAATCTCCTTCTAATGGTATTAGCTTGTGCTTTTAGATACAATTTTGTGTTTCCCTCTGATTCAAATAACTTTTTGGAAATAGTGTTTCCCATACAGAATGGAGTTCATGAAATCTAAAATAATTATGGCAGCCTTCAGGTACACGTGGCATATAAAGATAAGAATGCAGCATCTCTGCATGAAACTATGAAGCTATGAAGCAAATCTGTGAACATTAAGATGTGCTATGTATACCTAGTTAGGGAGATAAATTGTAATTGTAGAAATTAAACTATAATTTGGGTTTCAGGATTATCCCTTGAGTTTCACTGTGATTAACATAACTCACCCATAATTGTTTCTGGCGTTGCCAAACTGCCAGAAACAATAGTCTATAGGCTAGGTTTAAAACTAGGTCTCATAGACAAATGAGCTAGAGAAGTAAAAATCTCCTAGAGAGGTGAAAAATCCAGGAAATCTCCTTGATTTTCATGTTAAGGAAAGTAGTTTAGGAAAAGAAGCATAGTTTATACATAATTTATTTAATCAATATTTCTACACTTTTATATATACATAATTACATATGTACATATACCATACTTTAATAAAATATTTATTTTAAAATCTAAACTATTATTTAAGTGTATTATCTCAATGAATTAAAACTTTGAGAAATATATCAAAATTTGAAACTAATAGAAGTATGCAACTATGCTAATTTTCATGTCATTTAAAATGTGTTTATCAATCTAGATTTTCTTGTATTACATGAAAGGCATTTGAATATGCCTTACAGTATTTAAAGGAATTTAATTCTCCTTTACTCTGAATGTTTTCTTGACTTTCTACACCTCTTTTTAGTCTCTATGTCAGCACAGTGAAAAGGTCTGTGGTACAATTTATTGATCTCTTCATAAATCCAGTCAGTTTTTCCTATCATAATGAAGATAATAAATTAAATTAAGTGTTCAGTATTGGAGTACATTGTATTTCATTCTTTATACTATTTGCATTAATTCCCATGTAAACGCTGATATATTTAAGTTTTGTAAATCAACATTCTACATTATATGAAGATAATTTATAGATTTTCTCAATACATTACAAAGTCAGTTTGTCAGAATGGGGGAAAATACCACAAGATTGAAAACACTATGGATGACTCCACTGGGGAATAATATTTAGAATAATTTTTATCCACTACCATATAACTATCTCAGGGAGAGACTAAACAATTGGACATGTAAAGAGAACCACAGCATTTAAAAGATTCTAAATAATTTTAGGTAGTTTTAACTGGCTGCCAATGTTTACTTTAAAGATGTAAGAAGAGCATAAGGACTGAATATAAAAAGGGGTGAATTCATCAACTTCTCTGTGACAATGGCATAAACATGCAACCTGTTACTCAGACCAATAGCTAAGTTCCCGTTTCATGAGTTAGACATTTCAAGACAAAGCAGAAAGAGATGTGTTAAAGATTAGACTTGCAAATTTCAGAATACATAGTGTCAGTCTTGTGATGTTAAAAGATCCACTTAGAATAACTAACAGACAAACTGTAGCGTATTACACAGTAGAATCATGAATATGCAATCAGCAAATGGTTCTGAAGCCTGATCACCGTCTCTGTCAATTACAGCAGTCACTTTCTGTGATGGCACTGTGGCACTTTGACAGTGATTATACCTTTACTTGAATGTATTGCAGATATTATGCTTCAGTTGTTTACAAATAGAACCATATCTTACTCTGTCACTGTAAGAATAGAGTGTTTTAAGTAAGGAAAATATTCCTCATTATGTCTCCCATTTGAGTCACCCGTGCATGTCAGACTGGAATATCATGATGCCACTACTATATGACAGAAATGACCCTCTAAATCCCCTTTTATTATGCCTAAAAGTGAAGTTATGGGAGCTTGGTCAAAAAACTGCATAAAGGATTAACTTTCAACATAGTGCCCATTACTCTAAAGGAACAGGAGGGTCAAAAGAGAAAATAATATTCACACATGAAGCAAAATTGTAACACAGAGGTATTACTGTCAATCATGACAAAATTATCCAGATGGCATATAGCTTCACTTGGTCTTTTGTCCTGCCAAAAATTGGTTATTTATTTTGTTTATAGGTATCAACTTTGTCTAAAAATTTCACTTCAAGCAGTTTGTTTTAGATAGTAATTTTCTTCAATGTTTAGTTGTCAAAATTTCAGGTAAAAGTATCAGGGAAAATAATGATCAGGGATCATATAATTTTTCAGTTTGCTTCTTAATTTTATCTATGTGTTTATATAAGTCAAAGCTCAATATTTAAGGTGGCTACAGGGTGTGCAAACCGTTTAGATAACTCTGAGTATCTGGGTATTTTGCTATACACATAGATAATATATACAGTTGAATGTTAAGACTTAATTATTTATAATTTTTCTACTTACATAAAGTTTTATAGATTCAATACTTTGTTTTTCTCTAGATTCAGAAAATTTAGAAATTCATAGCTATAAGATACTTTAACTAAAATAAACTATAAAAATCATATTTCAAATTATTTTATTCTCACCACATTCCTGTACAAACATTTTCAGAAAAGAATGGAGTGTGCTACAGGTCACATAACTAGGGAAAAAAACAGACATTCAGATCAAAACTCTGGTTTCACAATCAAGTGTCAGTTTTAGCCAACCAGTCCTTTTTATATGTTTAATGTAATGTTATAAAGGAATGGTTGCTAAGGGGGAGGGAGAAAAATGGGGAAAGTAAGCTATAGGACTGTGTCTTGATGGTAAAACTAAAGCCATAGATCTTAACAAACAATTGTGGAATGATTTGTATCATGAAATTTTCCCTCACAATAATGGAATATTTCTTCCAGACAAAATGAACTAAAACCTGCAACAGGACATTAAACAAAAAAAATCAGAAAAAAAACCAGTATATAGAATTTCTAAAATAAGTACTAGCATTTCAGCTCATCTTTTTATATAAAATAATCTCCTCTAGACTATAGAAAAGTTATATCACACAAAATAACAATTCAAAATAGTGCTCATTTGGAGATATGGTTTCATGTCCAATGAGGAGAGAAGAAAAATTACCAAGACTGCTTCAGATAAAAGACGATGTCAAAGTTGCGGCTCAAACATGAATGATATAAAGAAAGAATTCTGCTTTATAGGTATAAAATAGGAAAAATAGAAAACAAACAATATGCAAAAGGTAGACAACATGTTTACCTCCTAAAATATTTATGAATTAACAGTTCCTCCTAATCACTTCAAAATATAGAATAATTTAGTAAGAATATTTAGTAATATTTTATCAAATGTGATATGAAAAGTATATTTATTGTCAGTTTCCTTTGCTGAACAGAAGCATTCAGTAAGACATAGACCCATTCACTTATTTTTGCCTTTATTTCTCTTGCCTTTGGGGTCAAGCTCATAAAATCTCAAAGACCAATGTCCATGAATTTAGTACCTATATTCTCTTCTATGTAATTTATATTTCACATCTTATAGTTAGATATTTGATCAATTTTGAATTAATTTTTGTACTTGGGGACAAATTTGCAAACATCAGCTTTGACAAAGCTATAATATCTAAAATATATAAAGAACTCATAAAAGTCAACAACAAATAAACAAAAAATCCAATTAAAAATGGGGAGAGGACCTGAACAGACACTTCTCCCAAGAAGACATAAAAATGGCCAACAGATATATGAAAATATGCTCAACTTCACTAGCTATTAAGGAAATGCAAATGAAAACCAGAATGAGGTACCACCTCACACATTTTAGAATACTATTATCAAGAAGACAAGTAATAACAAGTGTTGGAGTGGTTGTGGAGAAAAATGAATGTTTGCATGCAGCTGGTGGGAATGTAAACTAGTATGGTCATTATGGAAAACTATATGGATCTTGCCCAAAGAATTTAAAATAGAGTTACCATATGACCCAGCAATCCGTCTCCTGGGTGTCTACATGAAAAACTAGAAAATATTTATTTGCAAAAATATATGTACTGCTATGTTCATTGTAGCATTATTCACAATGGCCAAGACATGGAGACAATCAAAGTGTCCTTCAGTAGAGGATTGGATAAAGAAGATGTGGTACATATATATTATGGAATACTACCCTGCTTTAACAAAAGATGAAATACTGTTATTTGTGACAACAGGAGGACCTTGAGAATATTTTGCCAAGTGAAATAAGTCAGACAGAAAAAGCTAAGAGCCATATGATTTCACTCATATGTGGGATTTAAAACTGAAACTCATAGACACATTCAACAGTATGGTAGTTACCAGAGGGGAGGGATTAGGGGGTAGTAAAGGATAAAGGGGATTAAATATATGGTGATGGAAGGAGAGTTGACTTTGGGTGGTAGACATACAATGCAATACAGAGATGATGTATCAGAGATTTGTGTGCTTGAATCCTATATAATCTTATTAACAATGCCACCCCAATAAACTTAATTAAAATATATTTAATTGAGATTGAAAACTTGCAAAATCTTTGTGTCACCAAAGAACAGTAATTCCAAATTGACAAATAGATTAGAAACAAAAATGTGTAGTAGAGTCACTATTAAAACAAATCTTTTCAAAGAGGAAAAGATTGGGATAACTCTATCCAAAGTAGGCAAAAAGATTAAGTGATTTAAAAAGCATCTGATAATAAAGAACATAGGTTTAACAATGGACATGGTAGGTTCTATTGAGCATGTATACTGTGTACATGTTGTATTCAAATTGACTGAATGAGCAGAGCAACAAATCTGCATCAAATTTTTCATTAAGCTTGAACACTCATCCATGGAAACTATTTGTATGATTCAGAAAGCCTCAGCTATGGGCAACTGGTGATTAGTAGCTTCATCAAGGCAATGCACCCGCTCATGCATCATGTCTCATGCAATTTTTTGGTGAATCGCCAAATCACCCAGGTACCTCAGCCACCCTTACAGCCCAGCTTTGGTGCCCTGTGACTTCTAACTTTTCCCCAAACTAAAATCCCCATTGAGAGGGAAGACATTTCAGACCATCAGTGAGATTCAGGAAAATATGATGGACCAGCTGACAGCAATTGAGAGAACTGTGTGATGTCTCAAAGTGCCTGTATTAAAGAGAACTGAGGAGTTATTGTGCTATGTACAATGTTTCTTGTGCCTTTATCTTATTCAATAAATGTCTCTATTTTTCATATTTCATGGCTGGATACCTTTTGGACAGACCTCATATGTATATATGACTATATGTAAAAGAAATTCCATTTCCACTTCTTGTATAGAATTCCTTTTTGCAATTATAAGAAAATGTGACTGTATATTTTTTCTACCGTTCTTTCTTTCTCAACACAAAAAAACATACTAAACATTGTTCTATACCTTATTCCTTTGTAAAAATCAAAACATGTCTTTAAGCTCTTTTACATGAGTACATAAATCTTCCTCATTCTTTTGGTTTGGTTGTACCAAAATTTATTTACCCAGTTTCTTGTTAACAAACACTACAGTAATTCCTATAGTGCCATTACAAATGACGTCAAGTATAACTGCATACATACATCAAGTTCATTTCTGAATGTGCCTTAAAAACAAGAACATAGATGGGCTTAAGAAAAATAATTGTGCCTGAAGTAGAAAATTCATCAAGTGAAATGGAAGATACATTCAAATATTTACAAAAGTTTACCTAAATCTATAAAGAGATTACAGTACATGTGAGAAAATGAGAAATGAGATGCACAACATCAAGATGTTATATTTAAGCTACTGTTCAAAAAAAAGCAGTCAACAAAAAGAATAAGATGGACTAGCATTAAAGTTACTGTAGAAATTATCAATGCCAGATGACAAAGAAAGAAATATTTACCAGTGCTGCTTACAACATTATATTTGAACTCCTGGCTAGTACAATAATCCCCCATCACCAAAAAAGTAAATAAATATTACTGATTGAGAAAGAAGAAATAAATCGTCCCTTGCAGATTGCATGTTTGTCTATGCAGTTAATAAATAAATTAATTAACCCCAAAGTGCTAGAACTTATAAATGAGTACAATAAATTTACAGGACACAAGGTCACTATTTAATAAAAAAAATCTGCTTTCCTATATACTAGCAATGAACAATTGGAATATCAAATATAAAAAAATTATAATAGCAGAAAAAATATTTAGTTATAAATTTAACAAAATATGTATAGTATCATCCTGTAAAAAACTACAAAACACCGATGAAAGAAATTTAAAAAGGTCTATATAAATAGAGACAATATCCATGTTCATGATTGAAAAACTCAGCAGTGTTATTAGTTATTCCCAACTTGATCTATAGATTCAATGCAATCTATTTTTTTAAAAGCAAGCTATTTCATACATATTAACAAACCAGTTCTAAAGTTTATATGAAAAAGTACCAGATTTCAAGATTCTAAAGCTACAGTAATCAAGACAATGTGGTATTGTTAAAGAATAGATACTAGATCAATGAAACAGAATAGAGATACCAGAAATAGACTCACACAACTAAATTTAACTGATTTTTAATAAAAGAGCAAAGAAAATTCAATGAAGAGAGAATAGTTATTCAAAAGATGATGCTAGAACAATTGTAAGCTCATATGTGTGGTGGGGAGAGGGAGGAATGAACATTACAGACCTGACAACATTTCAAAAATTTACCTCAAAATGAATCATAAATTTAAATGTAAAGCTTAAAAAAACTATAAACTTGTAGAAGAACACATGTAAAAGAATCTAGGTGACCTTTTATTTGTTAATATTTTAAAATACAACATAACAAATGTAACATATGAAAATCATTTATGTCAGACTTTATTAAAATTAAAACTTCTACTCTTCGAGATACTGTTAAGACAATGAAAAGAAAAGCTACAGCCTTGGACAAATATTTGGTAAACACAAATCTAATAAAGCATTTTTATACAAAGTGTGTAAAGAACATATAACTAAAGAATAAAACATCCAACTCAATTAAAAAATAGACAGAAGATCTAAACTGATACCTCACCAAGAAAGATATAAAGTTGACAAATAAGCATATGAGAAGATGCTCAACATTATTTTTTTTAGGAAATTGCAAATTAAAACAACAATGAGATAGCACTACACACCTATTAAAAAGACTAAAACTCAAAAAGCTGACATTTCCATTTCCTGGCAAGGATGCAGAGCAACGGGAACTCTTAATCATTATTGGTGGGTATGCCAAATAGTACAGCCATTTTGGGAGTTTATCAATTTCTTACAAAATTGAGCATAGTTTCAACTATATGATCCAGCAATGATGCTCATAGGTGTTTACACAACTGATGTAAAACTTACATCCCTACAAAAATCCAAATGTAAGAGTTTATAGCAGCTTTATTCATAATCACACAAATAATGAAGCAATCAAGATATTCAACAGTGCTTGCTTCCACAGCACATATACTAAAATTGGAATGATACAGAGAAGATTAGAATGGCCCCTGCACAAGGATGACGCTCAAATTCGTCAAGTGTTACATATTTTTTAAAAGGAGGAAGGTTTACAGGAAGAAGTATAAAGGACACATGGATAAAAACTAGGGGTGAGTGGAAATAGGAGGGAGGAGGGGAGGGCTGGTTGGGTGGGTTGGGATTGCAGTAAAAGATAGAAAATTGTACTGCAACAATAATTAAAATAAAAACAAAGATACCATTCAACAAGTGAGAGGTAAACATACTCTGCTATATGCATACAATGTACTATCATTCAGGAGTTTATAAAATGAGCTATCAAACAGGAAAAGGTGTGAATGAATTTTAGTGGACTGTGCTAAGTAAAAGAAGTCAGTAAACAGAAGCTGCATAAGGGATGATTACAATGATGACATTCAGGAGATGGCAGAACTATATAGAAGCAAAGGATCTGAGAATATCAGGAGTTAGATGGTGGGGAGATGGTTGCATAGGTGAATCACAGGGGAATTTAGGGTTGTGAAATTATTCTGCATGATGCTATATATCTGTATAATATTTGCAATGCCTGTAATGACACTATGCATTTGTATAAACTCCATAGAAATTTATATCACAAAAAGTAAAATTTAACGTATGAAAACTAAACGAAAATCATTTAAAAGATTAGGCTCTTCCAAGAGGAAATGAACAATGTACAGAACAATCTAGTTGCATTACAAATATATAAAACAAACTCACCTAACAGAGTGGGGGAAATCAGATATTTACTGTAAATAACTTTGGAAATTACTATAATTTATATTTTAAGAAAAGATGAGACCATATATGAGTTCTGTGCTTTTGTTTATAGATTGTTTCCTGGAGAGTATACTTTAATGATTCTGATAACTGTACATAAATACATTATACTGAAATTGAACAATTAATGAAATGGATGGTGAAGGAAGAATGCTAAGTTTCTCATTATTGTAATGGGAGTTTTTACAAATAAACAAGGAGATTAGGCTTAAGTAATCCATGTGGTAAGGGATTACCATTGAAGATATCAAAAAGAACTCATGTTTAGGTTATTTAAATAAAGATGTGTAAATATAAAAGATATTTACATATCTACATATGTACATATTTACACACACACAGATATATATGCTTTTTAGCAGAGAGGTCCCAAAAGGAATGCTTCCCCAATAGCAATGAGCACAACTAGTATTCAGAACTTGGTTTCTAATACTGCTCAACAGAAAGCATGGGGATAAAAAAAGGCAAGTATTATATTCTAAGGCCCTTAATTATATGCGAGGAATTATATATGATTTCACATGAAAACTTGCCCAAGTTATTCTGCTGGATGGGTATGAGAAACATGCAGCTAGCTGAAACACAGCAGCTGACAGCCAACCCACCTCAACAAATAGCCAGGCAACTCCAGATGAGTGAGCTGATTCAGCAAAGACAAAAAAAAAAAAAAGCTGAATCTCTGACTTTAAAATTCACAGTCTAAATAATTATTGGGTCAGTAAGTTTTACAGCTTTCTGTATAGCATTATTTAGATTAATGCATAACTCATACAGAAAAAGAAAATACAACTCTCTTTATTCCAAGATGACATATTTCTGTATATAGAAAATCCAAAGGAACCTACAAACTATTGTAACCCACAAATAGATTAAGAAAGTTGGCTGAATCCAAAGTAAAGGTATAAAATTTAATTGTGTTTGTAGATACCAGCAACAAACATTTGTAAATAAATTTTTTCAATATTATTTATAATACTATAATAATGCACATACTTATGAATGATTCTAATAAAAGATGTGTAAGGCTTCTATATGAAAAATTATAAAATATTGTTTAGTGAAATTAAAGAATACTTAAATTATTGGAGAACTCAAGGAAGACTCATTGTTATTAATTTGTCATATAAGCTAAAGTTGATGTATCAATTCCACACAGTTGCAATCAACAAGTTTTTGGCGTAGTTTGATGAAGTGGTCATGCAACTTAAATGGAAATGTATAGATCCTAGGAAAGTTAAGTCAATATTAAAAAAATGAGACATTAAAGTTTTTACACTCTCAACTTCAAGACTTTATAAGATTACATTAATTAAGGAATTAGTTCCTAATGTTAGACAAATAGATCAATAGAAGAGAAAAGAACACAGAAATAGAGACTTCTGGACAAGATGGAGATGTAAGTAGATATGCTTTGCTTTTTCACAAAAGAATGACAACAAATTTAAAAACAAAAAACAACCAGAACTGCCAGAAAATTGAACTGTATGGAAGTCTAACAACCAGAGAATTAAAGAAGAAATATTTATCCAGACCGGTAAAAGGGGCAAAGACAGGCAGCTGGGGAGGAGAGGACATGTGGCAAAGTGACAGACTGGGTTGGGGAGGCAGTGACTAGCAGACCAGGTAGTCCCACATTTGCTTGTGGATAACCCAGGAGGAACAACTAGGGGGCAAGACAGACTGTGCCACCCAGGGTTTCAGTGTGGGCAACTAAAGCCTCAAAATCTGTGGCTGTAAAAACCTGTAGGGGTTGTGGTGGTAAGAGAAACTCCCAGACTCACAGGAGAGTTCATTGGAGAGACCCATGGATTCCTAGAATGTATACAAACGCACACAGAAGGGCCCAATTTGCTTATGATGGTGGTGGAGGTGAATAAAAGTGGGGCAAGAACCAAGCTAGTGGTATTGTTCCCTCTCTGATCCCTCCCCAACAGACAGCACCACAACACAGCAACATCCATTGCCTCACCCTGGTGAATACCTAAGGCTTTGCCCAATATAATGTAATAGGCATGCCCAGACAAAGAAATATGGCCCAAATGATAGAACAGATCAAAACCAGAAAAAGAACTAAGCAATAAGGAGATAGCCAACCTATCAGATGCGGAGTTGGAAACACTGGTAATCAGGATGCTCACAGAAATGATTGAGTGTGGTCGCAAAATAGAGGAAGAAGTGAAGGCTATGCAAAGTGAAATAAAGAAAAATATACAGAAAACCAACAGTGAGGGGAAGGGAACTGGGACTCAAATCAATAATTTGGAACAGAGGGAATAAATAAACATTCAACAGGAATTGAATGAAGAAATAAGAATTCAGAAAAAAAATGAGGAGAGGTTTGGGACAACTTCAAACATTCCAACATCCAAATCATAAGGGTACCAGGAGAAGAGGATGAGCAAGAAATTGAAAATTTATTTGAAAAAATAATGAAGGAAAACTTTCCCAATCTGGCAGAGGAAATAGACTTCCAGTAGTTCAGCAAGCTCAGGAAGTCCCAACGAAATTAGACCCAAGGAGGAACACACCAAGGCACATCACAATTAAATTACTCAAGATTAAAGATAAGGAGAGAATCTTAAAAGCAACAAGAGAAAAGGAAACAGTTACTTACAAAAGAGTTCCCATGAGACTATGAGCTAACTTCTCAAAAGAAATATTGCATGCAAGAGGGGGCTGGAAAGAAGTATTTCAAAGTGATGAAAAGCACAGACCTACATCCAAGATTACCCTATCCAGCAAGCTATCAATTAGAATGGAAAGGCAGATGAAGTACTTCCCAGATTAGGTCAAGTTAAAGGAGTTCATCATCACCAAGCCCTTATTATATGAAATGTTAAAGGAACTTATCTAAGAAAAAGAAGAAAATCAAAACTATGAACAATAAAATGGCAAGAAACTCACAACTATCAACAACTGAACCTAAAAAACAAAATGAACTAAGCAAACAACTACAACAGGAGCTGAATCACAGAAATGGAGATCACATGGAGGGTTATCAATGGGGAAGGGTGGGGAAGAATAAGGGAAAAGGTACAGAGAATAATAAACATGATTGGTAGGTACAAAATAGTAAAGGGGAGTTTAAGAATAGTATAGGAAATGGAGAAGCCAAAGAACTTACATATACAACCCATGGACATGATCTAAGAGGGGGGATGCTGGTGGGAGCCAGGGGCGCAGACCAGAGGGAAGTAAAAGGGAGAGAAAATGGGATAATTGTAATAGTATAATGAATAAAATATACTTAAAAATAAAGAACACAGAAATATATCCACACACATACAGTCAGCATATTTAGTTACCAGATTAATAAAGAGGAGAATGACCTTTTCTATAAGTAATGTTGGAATGACTGGTAAACCATATTGAAAAATTATGAACCTTGAGACTTATTTAATAATGTACTAAGAATTAATTTGAGTTTGATCTTAGAATAATTGGTTAAGCATATAAAAAATCATTAACCTTAAAATTTATATCATATTCAAAAATTAATTTGAGATTTATCTTAGATCTATACCTAAAACTGAAACCATCAAACTTCAGGAAGCAAACAAATCTTCATCATCTAGATGTAGGCAAAGATTTCTTAAATAGAACAGAATAACAATAGGAAATATAAAAATGATAAACTGAATTTTATTAAAATTAAGAACTACTGTTACTTAAAATCATGATTAAAAAGTAAACAGATAAGCCACAGACTGGGAAAGAACTTCACAGGTATCTATAAAAGGGTTTGCATAAAGAGTGCAATAGTATATTTCTACAAATCAATAAGGAAAAGACAAAGAACCCAATCTTAAAAACAATAGGCACTTCATAAAATAGGATATTCAAATGACCAATGGGAATATGAAAAGGAATTCAATATCATTACTATCATTACTCATCAAATAAATGCAAATTAAAACCAAACTGAGATTATAATTATACACCCACCAGAATGTTTAAATTAAAAATGATGTGAATATTTAATGTCAGTGAAGATGTGGGCAAAAATCAATCTTCATATATTGCTGGTTGGAATGAACATTTTTACAACAATTTTTGAAGACATTTTGACTTATCTACTGAGATAAAACTTGGCTTACAGTGTGATATAGCAATTCCTCTCTGCTTGGTACATACTCAGATAAATCTGTCCATATGTCCACAAAAGTACATGTACACTAGTGCTAACAGCAGTTTTATTCACAGTAGCCAATATTTAGAAACAATTGGACATCCAACAAACAGGAGAATAGATAAAGAAATCGTGGCATTTTTATACTAAGTGATACTGCACAGTATTAAAAGGAAGATGCTGTTATAAGCAATAACATAACTGAATCACTAAAATACTAGGTATGCAAAAGAAGCCAGACACAAAAGAGTATATACTTTATTATTCCATTTATATGCATTTAAAAGAAAGGGGAAAAATAACCAAGTCTTATTTTATCATCTTGTCCCATTAGTAGCCCTCTAGAAGGCCCTGACCCTGGGTTCTCAGCCGCTATTAGTATCCAGATTAACAACTATCTTCACAAAAAAAATGGGAAGCAATTTTCAGCCAATTCATCACTGACAGGAGAACTTACACCTCTCCCCTACTCTTCCTACAGAGCCTTCCTTAAGTGGGTCTATTGTTCCTAAATCCCATGAAGATGTGAAGCATACAATTGTACTTTTTGAGTTTAGTTAATTGTTTACCCTCTCGCCTATCCCATCTTTAGAATTAAACAAAATATCTTGAAAGGGAAATTATCTCTGTTTGATTCCTGTAGTCAGCTGTCCAATTTGGTTACTCTTTGTGGGGTCATCTAAAGCTCCCTCTAGTTTTTCTGTTTTAAAGTAAGGATCTTCTGATGGCCTAGTCTGGCTTCAACACCCACATCAGGTATTAGAATGACCTCAAGGAGATGTCAATCCTTAATTTGCACCTTAAAATTCCTTCCTTCTCAGGAATTTTTACTCCTCCTCTAGTACTCATTGCTTCCACAGCTCAGTGCTGCTTTTAAGTATTTTTGTATATATTGTAATTTATCAGACTTTTCAAGTTCTTTTCTTTTTTTTTTTGATCCTCACCTGAGGATACGTTTATTGATTTTAGAGAGAGAGGGAGTGAGATAGAAACATCAATATGAGAGAGAAACCTGTATTGGTTGCCTCTCTTGTACACACCCAGACTGGGGATAAAACCGACAACCTAGGTATGCACCCTGAATGGGAATTGAACCTGAAACATTTTTGGTGTATGGGGTGACACTCCTACCAACCAAGCTACCTGACCAGGGCTCTAGTTATTTTCACTGGGAACACTGTTCTATTTTTCCTCCCATTAAGCCATTCCCATAGTTAACAATACAAAAACTTTGAAAGCATTTTTTTTAAGTCCCAAATCAGAACTATGCTTCCTAAGGACACCTAAGCCTCCATAAAGAAAGAGATACCTCTCTAGAGAGCTGTGGAGGAGCTAGACCATACAGGAATGGCTAGGATTCAGAGAGAATACCTTATTCCAGAAACAATTTGTTGAATTCATTTTGGTGAACTGAGTTTAAGAAACTGTTATAACAGTTTCCTGTAGCTAAAGATAGAAGAAAGATTATAAAGACTGATATTAAATAATCCAAGTGACATCTTGTAGCTTTATTACAAATAGCACCTGATTGGATCATTTTCAGGGCTGTCTGTCTTCAATACTCATGTATGCTGTATCTTAGACTGAAGTGGGAAAAAATTAGGGAACTTTCAAAATGAAAACTAATTTCATATATTACAGCAAAAAAAAAGAGCTGTTCATGCCCCTTAGCAGCTTTTCTTTTAATTTCTGCAGACTCCTTTGTCTTAAACCTCTAAGCCTTTTGTTGTCTCAGTTGTACTCAAACCAGAGCATTTTTCTTCAGTGCAAGTACAGAAAAAGATACCTGATGATATTGTGCTGATTAGAGAAGAATGTGCATGTACAGACAGCTCTTGCAAGATCAGAAATTGTGGAAACAGAATACATGAAAGCCCAAGAAACACAGAAACTAGAAATAAGTATTAACAAAAATTTATATCATTGCTGTATAATAAGCATATGAAAGAAATGCCTGATCCATTAACCTGATATCAGAAGTCCAGGTATGTAAAACTGTGGCCAAATGCCAAGTTTTAGATGGGTAGACATTATTGAGTCTCAACATCCATATTTGGTAGTATATCTAATAACTAACAATTTCTTAAGGACTTGTGTTATAAATTTTTTTTATTCAGGCGTATCATTATTGTTTTATTTTAAAACATATCTTTTGTTCAATCCTATAAAACAGAACAAAGAGAAAATAATACATAAACATATATAGTTGCTTAAAATTTGAGTTATTTGATTCATTCATTCATTTATTGATTTATTAACTCAAAATCATATATCACATATACATATGCACCTGGCATGGCAAGAAACACTAAGAAGAAAAATAAAGGCCATCTAACTAGAAGGAATTTATGTCATATGTTACACTCACTGAAATGGATTTATTTTGTTAATGAAATGAGCTATAAGAGAGTCTAGGATGCAAAAGTATAGTGAATTGTTTACCATCAAATATAAAAGTTTTTTAAGAGAATAAAATTGACCTCATTTGTTTGTCTGAATGGCTCATAATTATTGAGGTAGACTACTAATGAATTTAAATGAGATAGACATGTACCAAGAAGAAACTAAATGAAAACGTTGCCTCAAAACACACACTCAGGAAACTGGAAAATATATTATTGGTATTAAGTGACTATATTTCTAGGACTTTTTTGTGTTTGTAAGGATAAATAAATAGAGAGATGTATATGTAGATGATATCTTCACTGGCTATAAAAAATTGGGTTATACTTGTTTTCCTTTAAGAGTCTGTATGTTAACCCATTATCTGAAATATGTCTGTGGAGAAGTAGAAGGTAAAAGACTAGACTTCTAATGACCCCACCCCATGCCAATTTGTTTTTCTTTCTGTATACCTGAAGAGTTAATTTTTTAAAAATTTCTTAAATGCTCAATAATATAAAGAGGAAAAATTTTGGTTTGCAATACTCGGGGTCAACATTTTCTGGATTTTTTAAATCTAAAAATCCAGTATTTTACCATTTCTGGAAATATTTATTATTTTTAACTTTTCAAACCATAATTTTTCTTCCATTTGTTTAATTCTCTAATCCCAGGATACACTTACATAATATTATAATATATCTTTTTATTAATTTGCCTGTAATTAGTTGTGTTTTTAAATCTTTACTTGGTAAGGTTTATTTAAAAAAACTTCCTATAATAATAATTTAACTTTTAGATCCTTGATGTTGCTAATTAATTTTTAAGTTCTTTAATGATAATTTTTCCTTAAATTTGTTTGTTGAAGGAATCAATACTTTATAATCTAATTATATATTTGTATTAACTCACTTCTTCAGAAATAAGTTTTCTTAAATTATACTAATTCAAAGCACATGGTGTATTTTTTCTATTATGTCTCTGAAGTTTTGGGATATTTCTGAAAAGTTTCAAGATTTTTCACTCATTATTTCAACCAAAACAAAAGAGTGAGACCTGTAAGCCAAGACTATTGTATCCTTTAATTCTGCCCCCAAACCTAGGTCCTGTTCCTTATTCAATTCTTTTTTAACTTAATTTAAAAATTTTTAAACATAGCTGGCATCATATTAGTTTTAGGTGTACCACCCTGTGATTAGACATTTATATAGCTTACAAGGTGATCACCCCAATAAATCTAACATCTATCTGACACCATATGTGGTTTTTACAATATTATTGATTATGTTCCCTATACTATCAAAGTTTTGAGGACTTCTCTTCCTAGGACCAGTACCCTGGGCTGGGGGCTCTGGTGTGAGGATGGGACCCCTGCTTCCTCACTGGGGCTCTCTGAATAGGAGACATCATTCCAGATTTTTAGCTGTCACACTTTGGTGAGGGATGAGACTGTTCCCATGTGTCTGCCCCTCCTACCAGGCTTGACGTGGCTTTTTCTTTATATTCTTGCTTGTAAAACTTCTGTCCAGCTAAACTTCCGGTGGCTCTGGATGATGGTTGTTCTGTAGTTTAGTTGTAACATTGATGTGATTGTGAGAGATTCAAAGTACCACATTTACCTATGCTGCCATCTTGACCAGAAATCCCCTTGCCCAATTCTTAATTGCTGTTGCTAGAGAATGTTATTCTTTTCTTCTTACTTTGGTGAATTTATTTTCCTGACATTTTGGGAAGGGGGCCATTCTTGAAATCCTTCTGTGAATTCTTTTATTGAGTATGATATGAGCAAAATAAATATTTTTAGAAAAAGATTAATGATATGCTATGGAAGTAAAAGGATGTGTACATTATTAAATATTTGTATTAAGAACAATTAAGCAAAAGTAAAAGGCTATAGGATGGCATTCTCATATTAAGAAACCACAGAAGACTTTCAATTGAATTAGTCAGAGAAATTAGTCTCCGTGGTAGGATGATTTAGTCATCTTTCCATAGTAATTTCAATCTCATTTTCTTTTGGAGAACAAGCTACAAGCAATGATATATAGAATGAATGAAAAAAAAATAAAGTTATATAACAAAATGCCTGAACAAAGGCAGAATATGTTCATTTAATTTCCAAGCTATTAAAACACTGTGTGTATGTGGGGTACTGAACTAGCAACCAATATGTAAGAAATACTATGTTTGTGAGTTAGATCTGTATAAGGGCTACACAGAATAACTTTAAGAACAAAGAGCTATTATAAGGTTAATACATTTTCCATCTCTAATGTATTCTATGTCATCAAATGACATTAGGAAGGGAAAAATCTTTTTTATTTTATTTTTTTATTGTTGTTCAAGTACAGTTGTCTCCATTTCTCACCCTACCATGTCCCCCGACCCCACGCATCCCCGCCTCCCACCCTTGAATGTTCCCCCTTTGGCTTTGTCCACGTGTTCTTTATATGTTCTTTGATAGAACTTCCTCTATATTCTCCTATTATCTCTTTCCTTCCACCCCTCTAGTTACTTTCAGTTTGTTCTTTATTTGAATGTCTCTGGTTATATTTTGCTTTCATGTTTGTGTTTTTGATGAGGTTACACTTATAGGTGAGATCATATGGTATTTGTCTTTCACCGCTGGCTTCACTTAGCATAATGCTCTCCAGGTCCACCCATGCTGTCATGTACCTTCTTTTCTTTATGCATAGTATTCCATTGGGTAAATGTACCATAGTTTTTTATCTACTCATTTATTAATGGGCACTTAGGCTGTTTCAACACCTGGTTATTGTAAATAACGCTGCTATGGACATTGAGGTGCATGGGTTCTTTTGAATTGGTGTTTCAGGATTCTTAGAGTATAGTCCCAGAAGTGGATCTTCTATTACACTATGGTAATAAGTTTAATGTGTTCAACCAAAGAACTTTGAGCCACAAGGCAGATAATTCAGATGCTATTAATAGTTGTTTTCATTTTGCAGATGGCCAATGACTTTTCATCAACAGTTTAGCCAACATACATTCAGATTATATATATATACAGAGAGAGGTAGACATAGATGATATAAATATAGATACAGATATAGATATACACTAAATTATTTATATGTTAATCAGAAGTTCCTAGTGCCCTTTTTGGTTTTGTTTTTGATTTTGGTTAGTTCATACCATTTCATTTCATTTCCCCAAATAACATGTATTTTCTACTAACATGTTCTTATGTGGGTAGAAATATTTTATGTTCACTCATTAAAATATTATTATATTAGAAATACTGGCACTCCATTTTTTTCTTTTTTATTAAATTTATTGCAGTGACAGTGGTTAATGAAATCATACAGGTTTCAAGTGTACAATTCTGCACACTGCATTGTGTACTCACCACCCAAAGTCAAGTCTCTTTCTGCCATGATGTATCTCCTCTTTGCCCTCTTCCACCTCCTCCATCCCCTTTTCCCTCTGGCAATTGCCATATTGTTGTACATATGTGTCTTTTTTTTTTTGCTTAATCCCTTCACCTTTTTCACTTTGCTCCCCCTCATCCTCTCTTCCATCTGATAGCTGTCAGTCTGTTTTATGTATCTGTGAGTCTGTTTCCATTTCATTTGTTAGTGTATTTTATTCATTAGGTTCCCTATATATAAGTGAGACCATATGGTATTTGTCTTTCTCTGATTGGCTTATTCCACTTAGCATAATATTCTCCAAGTCCATCCATGCTGTTGCAAAAGGTAAGTTTTCTTCCTTTCTTATGGCTGAGCAGTATTCCATTGTGTAATTGTACCACAGCTTTAAAAAAATATTTATTGATTTTATTTATTTATTTTAGAGAGAAGGTAAAGGAGAGAGAAACATTGACTCATTGTTCCAATTATTTACATATTCATTGGTTCACTCTTGTATGTGTCTTGACCAAGGAATTAATGCACAACCTTGATATATCAGGATGACACTCTAACAAACCCAGCTACTTGGCCAGGTCACACAGCTTTTTTACCCTTACTCATCTACTGACAGGCACTCTGGCTGCTTTCAAATCCTGACTATTGTAAATAATGCTACAATGAACATAGGGGTACATATATTCTTTCAAATTAGTGTTTTGGGTTGCTTCAGATATATTCCCAGAAATGGAATTTCTGGGTCCAAATCTTTTTAAACTAGAAAAATTGAGTGTGATGTGAAATAACATTTAAAATTTCAAAATGTTTTGCATCTTGATTAATACATGCCAGAAAAACATAATTGTTTTGGCTGCAAAAGTAAAATCATAGATATTTTGGACATTTCCCAAAATAAATGTCTTACTGCCTTTATCATGGGCAGAATAAAATATGATCACATTTGTTTTGGAAAGGAAAATCTTCTCACTTGAGGAATTGTAATTTTTTTAAACCATAGCAGTTTTTTTCATCACTTCTAAAATCTTAATCATTACATCTTTCACCAACTGTTTCTGAAACTGTACCCAAAGGATTCTATAAATGGTTTCCATTTTCACAGTGGCACCAGTTGATTATAATGTAATGTTACTTCTTTTTCTTAGTGTTATGCTTTTGTTATGGTCATTTTAATAGTAATTGGTCCTTGGCATTAATTTTGCAAAATACTCAGTGTCAGTGTAGTTTTAATGATTTTGTTGGATTGATTCGGTTCAGAGTTTCTCTTTTTTTTTTTGTCAGCAAGCCATTCACTCTATTATACTTTTTTAAAAAGGAAAATAAAAATAAACAAAAACAATATTTAATATATAAACATTTCCTGTATTAGTCTTTCCATGTAGGTTAAATTTATATATAGTAAAATGTGTTGACTTTAAGTGTTCTATCTGTTTCAATGAAGATTTTCATTCATATAACTAACTCTCAATCAAAACACATGACCAATGAAAGTTGTCTCATACTATCTTCCAGTTGATACATCCCATGCACATGCAGCCACTGTTCTGATTTTAATCTCTAAATTAGCCTTATTTATTTTTAAATTTCATATAAATGGAATCACAGAGAATGTATTCTATTCAAACCAGCTCTTTTATTCAACATAATACTCACCCTTGTTGTTGTGTATATTAGCAATTTGTTCTTTATTTGCTGCTAAGTATTTTCTTATTTATGAACATTTGATTTTTTCCAATTTTAGTTTGTAGGAAATTAGAATCCACCACCCCAAAATATACCATTTTGGCATTTGCATTCTTTTTGAGCTGGAAGCAAATCAGAATCAATAACTATATAATAAAGCCTTTCCAAACTTCCCTTATTTCACCAAAAGCAGAAAACTTCTGAGAAATAAAGGCTGTTATAAATACCCTTTCCTAAGTAAGTTTTATGGCCATAAAGACAGAAAATTAGTTTCCTCTAATATGGACTTGCACCAGCAAAACTTACTCTAGTAGTTCACTTCATAATCTAAAGTCCTTTGAAGTCTAAAATCCTTCCATTGTCTTGTCACTTCTCTGCTCCTTTTATTAAGGTGGTATGTAAGTTCCAAGTTCTAACCTCCCCTTTGAGTTACTCATCACTGAGATTTCTCTCATGTGATGTGTGCTACCTGTTAAAAAAACTGTTTGCTCTTATTAACCTGTCTCTGGTCAGTCTAATTTCCAGGGCCTCAGCCAGTGACCCTAAGAGGAAAAGGAAAAATGCAAAGTTTTCCCTCCTCTACAGCCTATTTGGTTCAAAATTGCTATAACATTTTTCAACAAGCCCTTTAGGCACATATGTATTCCTTTCTCCTAGGTAAGTGCAAAAATATGACTCACACTCCAGGTGTACTGAGAAACTTTCAACAAGTTGTCCAGAGTCATTCGTCTATTTTATGCTCCTACCAGTAGTACAGAAGAGTCCCAATTGTTCATCAGGAAGATTTAGTCATCAGCCTTTTGAATTTGGGCCATTCTAATTGGTATGAGGAGATATCTCATGGTGGGGACTAAATTGCAATTCCTCAATAACTATTATATTGAAGATATTTTTCATGAACTTATTATAATTGGTATACTTTTTTGTGTAAATTTTCTTATGCATATTATTTGGTTTTTTATTTATCATTAAATAGACAAATTATTTTTATATTCTGGTTACAAATCCTTAAAATATACATATAGTCCTGGCAGTGGGGCTCACTTGGTTGGAGAACGTCCCTGTTTACGGGACGTAAACAGAAAAGTCACAGCTTCGATACCCAGTAGGGACAAATACATAGATTGCAGGTTCAGTCCTAGTTGGGGTGTGTACAAGAGGCAACTGATTGATGTTTTTCTCTCATATCAATGTTTCTATCCCTTGCTCTCTCCCTCTTTTCCCTTCTCTCTAGAAATCAATATGCATGCCCTCTGGTGAGGGTAAAAACATATACATATATATTTAAACAATGTTTCTCCAAGTCTGTGTCTTGCCTTTTCAATGTTTTAACAGTGTTTAAGGTTATGTTTCCTTTAGAAATGTTATAGTTTTAGCCTTTACATTTAGATAACAAGTTGTTCCATACTAGTTAAAACTTTTCCTTTAACAGTTGAATTACATTGGTCTCATGCCTATGCATAAAATCTTTGTTCTGTTCCATTAATCATTTTGTCTATTCATAAGTCTATACTATACTGGCTTGCTTATTGTTACTTTATACTTACATTTAAAATTTAGGTAGTTAATATATTTTAACTTTTAAAAAAATTATGTTGGTTATTCAAGATTCTTTGCATTTTATATACATTTTAGAAACAACTTCCATAATCATGTTAAGTTTTTGACTCAAATTCATTTGAGCCTACAGATCAATTTTGCGATAAACAGATCTTCACAAAATTGCCTTCAATTCATAATGTATATTTATCTGTTTGTTAGATCTTTAATTTTATTCAGTATTCTTTTGTAGATTTATTGTATAGCTTTTGTAGATTTCATAATAATTTCATCTCAAGTATGCTATGTTTATGATGGTACGTTCTTCTATTTCATGTTCTAATTATTATTTTTTAAATATCTTTTAAAATTATTTATTTTTAGAGAGATGGGAAGAGAGGAATAAAAAGAAGGAAAGAAATACTGATGTGAGAGAGAAATATCTATTGTTTGCCTCTCCTACATGACCCGACTGGGAATGGAACTTGCAGCCCAGGTGTGTCTCCTGACCAAGAATCAAACCTTTTGCTTTGTGGGACAATGCCCAGCCTACTGAACCACACTGGCCAGGCCTCATTTTCTAATAATTTGATGTCAGAATACAGAAATACAAATGACTTTGATATTTTGACTCTGTATATTATGATGTTAATAAATATCAATTTTAGTATTATTTTTAGGATATTATACTTGGGATACTTCACATAAGCAATCATATCTGTGAGTAAAATTTATTTTATGTCTCCCTTTCTTTTCTTTTTACTTATTTTTATTGTTCAAGTACAGTCATCTCCATTTTCCCCTTTCCAATATGCATTTCTTTTGTAAATTTTTATTATTTTCATCTGTTGCTTGTGACCTCTACTAGAATGATAACTGTGTATAGTGAAAGAGGACACATTTATCTTTTTTCCAATCTTGGGAAAAAGCACTCAATAATTCATTATTGTATGACATCAGCTGTGTATTTTTGTATGTGCCATATCAGGTTGAAGAAGTAGTCTTCTAAGTCTTGTTTGATGAGAGTGTATATCATGAAAATGTAAAATTTTATCAAAGATTTATATATTTTGTTATGTTGATATGATTGTTCTCTGTAATTCTAATCATTGGTGGATAATATTGATCCATTTCAAGTGTTAAACCAATCTTGCTTCTTCTGATAAATTCTACTTTATGATAATGTTTTTTTGTAAGATCTTTTGAAGCGTGTTAAGTTTTCTTAGAATGCAAATTCCTGGTCTCAGACTTCTAAATAAAAAAAAAATTAACTGTTTTTCCAGTCTGGTTCTAGAGAACAAATAACTTTGCTTAGTACATCAGAGAGAGTGCTGCTCACTCCATCCCATATGCTCCCCCTGTTACTGGATAGAAACTGGATGGACCAGTCCTGCCTCTGGCCATCTTGTAGTGTGTGGGTTCTTGACTTTGTGTAGGAGAGATTTCACAACATGAATCCAGGTGATTTTGAAAGTACATTTAGTAAGGCTGGAGACAGTGAGACAAAGGAAGAAATTAGGGTAGAAAAAGTAATAGGAGAGAGCCTACCAGGGGCATCTAAACTTTTGGCATCTCTGGGCCACACTGGAAGAAGAATTGTCTTGGACCACGCATTAAATATACAAACACTAATGAAAACAAAAATGTCTCATAATGTTTTAAGTAAATTTACGATTTTGTATTGGGCCACATTCATAGCCATCCTGGGCCACTTACAGCCTGCATGAGTTCATTTAATATCATATGAGTCAGAGATGCATACTGAATAAATATCAACAGCAACAATGTATGAGATCAACAGTATAACAATGCAAATGAAAGGGCCATCCCTCAGCAGCCCCGGGGATTGGTTCTAGGACATGCCCCCAGAAAACAAATCTGTGGATGCTCAAGTTCTTTATATAAAATGACATGCATAGTATTTACAAATAACCTATGCACATCCCCTCTGACCCAAATGCACATCTCCTCTGCTCCAAATACTTTAAATCATCTCTAGCCTACTTACAATACCTAATGCAATGTAAATGCTGGGCAAGTAGTTGTTATATCGTATTATTAGGGAATAATGACAAGAAAAAAGACTGCATATTCAGTGCAATTACAGTCATCATAGATGTAATAATGTAGTACACATCAGCAATGATGTAACATTTTTTCCCTGCAGTGTGTTAACTCCACAGGGTAGAACCTACAGATATGAAGAGAAATTATTAAGGAAAAGAAGCAGTCAAAAAATTGTCTCTATAAAGCCACTGAAAAAATTATTTTTTATTCAACATATATTTATTGACTATTAACTATATTCTAGACTGTTCTATAAACAAAATAGTTAAGTCCCTGTTCTCACTTATGAAATATTTAGTGATGTAAATATGAATACATCTGCATTTAAATGAAGCTCAGTAATCATGTGTAGGAATTATATAAATACAAAAATTCACTCACTTTGGCTTCACTGTTTTCTCCTCATCATATTTTGAAACCTTTAACCATTTTATTCCTCTTCCATAAGAAAGACCCCATGAACTTGCCAGAAGACAAAGAGCCAACAATGGTTAGCACTGCTCCACTGTGTAATCAGTTCTTTGAAAATACAAAATTGATTGTAAATTGAAAATCTGAATTAAAATGACTTTCTAGAAACAATCTCTCAAGCCATTTGCCGAACAGTTCAAAATTCAAGTGTAAACTTTCACAAACTTTTTTTTTCTGTAGTGACCTTTACGTGAATTAAAATACCTCACCTGACATCTGGGCAGAAGATAAATACTTCTGGTTAATAACTAACTTGGCTTCACTCAGGTTTCCGTTCTAGTGCTAATCTATTCATAGAGAAAGATAGGCAACAATTCCAGAAAAGAAAATGCAAAATGTAAGGATGACAGGGGTTTTTTTACTTATTTTTATTAATGCATTTTATCATTAATATAATTTAAAGGTAAAGAAGGTCACCTGGACGTGCCAAAATACTATAAAAAGGAAAAGGCTCAAAATGTGGCAAAGATTGCTAATGCTATGCACTCTTCCCTTTGTTTTTCAAGTTATAGACATTGCTTCCTCTTTTGTTAATTGACTTAGTGAAAACACTTTGTATACGTAGGGAATCCGTACTTTGCCTATTTGTGAGCTTTCACACTTGCTAATTCATGAACTATTTGTCTTGGTTTTATACTCCAACATGATTGCTGTTTAAATATAATACTACAAATGAAGTTTGCCAGCCAATTTTATGGCAGATGTTATTTACTCCCAGAACAACTATCAAAAGACGAAAGCAGCACACCATACAAATCAAAATGCACTGTACTGAGTTGCATTTCACAGGCAGCACCCTCTACCATCCAGCCACCAGCTTTGCATTATGGTAATGATGAAAGGGGCAGCGTCATTGAGTGTAATGGTCTGTCAGAAACCTCCTTGTCA
Source organism: Phyllostomus hastatus (assembly GCF_019186645.2). Lineage (NCBI taxonomy): Eukaryota > Metazoa > Chordata > Mammalia > Chiroptera > Phyllostomidae > Phyllostomus > Phyllostomus hastatus. The sequence continues at coordinate 9,355,694 of NW_025333857.1, forward strand.
AAGTCAGTAGGATTCAAACAGATGCAATTGATGATATTCTGCCTGGAGAGGAAACAGGGAGCTTTCAGTAAACATTCATAAAGTCCCTCAAATTTGCTAAATGTTATGTATTAGAGTATTCACCAAGCCATTCCATAATGACAGACGGGGAAGAGAAACACCCATTTCTTCTATTTATTGACTGAACTGTAGTTGATGAAATGTATTTTTCCCACCAAATTTATGATGCTATAACGATGAAGAGAAAAGTGAAGAGAATGCCTTGAGCTCAATGGTTACCATAACTTAAATCTAGGAAACATGCTACAATAAACTTGCTCTGTGTGTTGTTTAAACTTTTCTGAGCTCGTGGGAGCATTTTATTATGCCTAACACTTGCTTCAAATAAAAGCTGCCAGGGAGCTCTGCTGTGGCGCCTTTTTATGTAGTGTGCTGGTACGATGCCAAGGTTTTTAATAAGGAGAGAAAATAAGAACTCTTAAAAGTTTAAAGCCCAATAATCCAGGAACTGAAATCTGATTAAGTACAAAATAAACTTTCTGCAATTAAATGATTCAGTGGCAGATAAAATGGAAGCACAGCCTGAGAAGTAAATCTTACCAATTTAATTTTGCGTGTTCCCACAAATTGGGATGAGGTCTCTGTGCTTAGCACAGAGATATTGAGGCAAAAAATGGATCCTCATCTTTTTCAGCCAGAACTACACTGTCATGAAAAAGATCAACTACTTGCCTTTCTATTGAGGCTAATGTGAAGAGGTTTTTCTGTATGACCCTTCCCTCTCCATAGCTTATTTCTATATAAGATACTGGTTTTATGAAGGAGAAATAATTTATACAGCAATCATGTATCCCCATAAATCCAATCTATTATATCTCTAGTTTCTGTTCAATTTGCCTAATTGAGAGCAAAATGAAAACCCTGCTTAGCCAGAAGAAATGGGCTATGTAGGGCTTATTTTTTTATTCTTATTTATTTATTTATTTATTTATTCTTTTTTTGTGCTTCTTGCAGTAGGAGCCTCATTCTGAGACACAAGCATCTGCAGACTTAGAAAAACAGTCTGTCAGGAAAATGGAGCAGCAAATAAACAGCAGAGCTGAAGGAAGCTAGCATATTTTTAAGCCTCTATTTTTATATTCCAAAGCAGAATGATAAGAATTTACTTAAGCCAAACTCTTATCATGGCTTCTTTTTTTCCTTTTTTCTCACATGTCTCTTATACTATTATTTTATGACAAAGACATAAATTGCTAAGTACTTATTCTACAACCTGAAATTATCCTTGGATTATGATATAAAGAAGTTACTTTGCTAACTTTACTGAAATATGAGGTGCTATTTGAGTGAATACTAATAAAATTATTATGTTCTTGATAATATTGATGAATAAAACTGGCATTTATAAACCATGTTCTTGACAAAAGAAATCACACTTTCATAAGCATCTTACATAAGCCACTGAATTTACTAATTTTAAATTTTAAATTTCTCTGAATTTACTATTCAACCTAAGTCTCATCCTACCAGATGGTGGTGGGTTTTTGTGTGTTCATGTGTGAATTTCAGTTCACATAAATATAAAATTATTGATAGCTGGTGTCTCCTTTTTTTTTATTCTTTTTCCATTCCCATAGGGTTGCATAAACAATAATAAATATGCATAAACAGGTTATATATTAAATCCATGGACTCTATCATAAGGAAACCAATATATGGTAGCTATTTGAACTTGGAGATAAATGATAATAGCATTCATATCTTTAACCAATTTGTTTCCGGTCCTCTGCCATTCAGTATTAATGTACCATTGACTCAATTAACATTGGACACAAAATAGGATCCTAGGTATTACCATGTACCGGGGATTACAAGACATGATCACAAGTCCTACCACTGGAGATTTCACAGCTAGAAAATGTAAGTATTAAGATACAGTCTAAGTAGTGAGACAAACAGGTTGTATCAACCTATTTGCATGTTCCTTTGAGCACAAATATCACTCAAATTTTCAAAATTAATTTCATTACTGAGTACTTTAAGATAGTATTTTACATTAAAACAAGTACAATATGTTTAAGAGAAAGAAAAAATGTCTTACTGAAGTAGAATTTCTAGAAGTGGTACAGAAGTATCATCTTTTTAAAGATCCACCTATTTTGATGCATAATCTAGTGTAGAATATAACATTCAAATGAACATTTATGATGAAGCACAAGACTAAGGGTGACATTTCTCAGCCAGTAGAAATACCTCATTTGAGATGTCTGAGAAGAGTTGACTATTGGATGTTTCCAAACATATATACCCACCTCCGTGTGATCCAGTTAAAAGAATTTCTCAAAACAGAATACTGAAGACAATTGTAAAGTTAGAAGAGTCCAGGTTTTGATGTGAAACAGACCTGGGATTAAATGTTTTTTTTCTCATTTACTGTTTATATGGCCTTAGTTAGATTATTAAGACTTTCTGAGCCTCAGCTTATTTATCTTTAATATACTTGTAATGATGATTGAATAATATAATGTTAAGTGATCTGAAAGTTACTCTAAAATAGTTCAAGATATATAGTGTGATAAAACTGTTTCTGTATTAATTTTAACATATTTTATGGAGAGTTAGATATCCTAACCAGGAAATCATATTCCCTGGAAGGTTATCTAGCATTTAATCAAAGATTTCTGAAAGATTTTTCACTCAAAAAAAGTGACTTTGTGATGAGGTCTCTCCTTCTTAACTTTTCTTCTTTTATGTCTGCCTGCAAATTTCCATTGGTCAACTGTGTTGGGCAAAGATATTAAAGGTAACTGAGAAGTAAAATTTCTGATTCTGACTTTCAATGAGAATACAAATTCTTTGGAGATTACAGAACACTAAAATCAGCTGCATATTAAATCATTGGACACTAGAATAATGTGGATGGGATGAAAACACTGTAAATAGAATATAAGGGCTCCTATTTAATTTTACATTACTGGGCACTTGGATACTAGTTTGTAATAGCTCATGGATTAGGTTGCAGTTTAATTCCCAGAGTTTACAATAATTAACTCTTTCTTATAATGGACATTGTCATCAAAAAACAAACACCTTTACTTAATTGTGTTTCCCAGGCTTTGTTTGAATGAAATGACCATGTGTTTTAGAAGTTTTGTCATTTTGTTACTATTAACTATATTAAACATTCACAGAATAATAGACATAGACAATGCACATATAATTTTTGTATTTTACTCTTGGAGTATAGCTATTTATAAGAACAACTTATGTGAGTTCTAATGGATATGCATAGTACAAATTTATCTAAGATAAATAATCAAGTGGTAGATACAAAACCAAACAGTCAAAGTATCAGGTACTAAGTTTGTTTCCATTATAATGGTAACTTTATAATAACCAGAGTTATTTCAACAAGTAATCAAAAAAGCAAAATATCCTTTTGTGTTTATTTAATATGGATATTTAAAGAATAAAAAATATGAGTTGCAAATGTAGATTAAATCACTTTTATGTATTAATTATTTTTCTCAAAATTCTCACTCATTAGCAATGGATGAAATCCCTCAGGAGAGAGAAAAGTAAAACAAAGACTTTCTCTACCGGCACACCTCGTAAACTTTACCTTCTTTTACTTCCAAATGTCTTTCTGACACCTATATTTGACATTCCCAAGCAATCTCTTACTCAGCAGATCCCCAAAGAAATCCACTTTCTTAATCTTGCACCCCCCAAATTAGAATTTATCTGAGACTTCTTTTCACAGTCTTGAAACCTATTCACATTCTTTCAATCAACAGGCCCTCTATTGAGTCAGTCTCTAGGTGCTGTTGATTCAGCACTTTTGGAATCATTTTTCTCTACCTCACCCCACCTTGCCATAACTCTTTCAGACACTGATAACTTCTTGAATGGATTATTGCAACAGTTCCATAATTTATTTCTCTGCCTCAGTTTTGCCATCCATACTCAATTCTTTAAACTGTCTCCATAACTCTTCTTACTTACTAATAGCAAAGAGAAATGTATATGGCAGTCACCCCCTAAAATGAATGACTAAAAGTAGTGTCAACAACAGTGGAATTACTTCATAATGCAATGAAGTAAAAGACAGATTGCTTGGTAGTTTTCTTGCCAAAAATATATACTTAAAACCTAATTATGAGGAAATAATTTTTCAAGTTCAGAATGTAAAACCTTCTATAAGAAAATTAGTTCTTTTCTTCCCCCCCAAAATTCAATATTAGAAAAAATTCAAATCACTATACTGCACGCACTTCAGGTTGTTTACCAAGGAAAACGAGCTTACTTTTTTTGTTCCTTACTTTGCAAACTACTGAATATGATTTTTTGGTGTGTGTGAAACGGATTGGGTTAAAAATCTTCAGAGATATGCTGGGTGTTTGGCATGCAATCCTTGTTGTTTGGAAGAAATGCATCACTGGTAGTTTCTTGTGGGCAGAATGCACTGCAAACATTACCCACAATAAATATTCTGTCACAGGGGGAACTGGGCAGGAGCATCTGTTACAGTCTTTTATGACAGATCAGAGTATAGGCAATGTTGCCAGCAAGGCTTTTTCTCCATTATAAAACAAGAATTTTCAGTAGAATTGGAATTACTAAAAGCAAGAAAACAGTTTGCTTTATGAAAGATGCTACCTTTTCTGCAGCCAAGTAATCACCAATCTGATGTTAAGTTTCTGCTATCTGTCTTTCTTCAACTGCACAGGTGGCAACTGTTCCATGTTCCAGTTCAGCTCCCCAAGGTTACAGCTGTGAACTTGGGTAATGGCTGTGTTTATTCTCTGCCAGCCTTGGAAGTCTTCAGGGTAAAGCTTTTCTTTTTTCTTGCTGCTCATTGAAAATCCCTTTTGGAGCAGATGTGCCTCTTCCCATCTTCTGAAGTTTCTGTGGTTTGGATTAAGTTGAGCAATTTTCTGGGTTTGTTTGTTTGTGGCTTTATTTTCAAATTGCTGATGACATAGCCAATTTTGAAGTTAGTTTCTGTACATCCAAAGCCTCTTCTCTGACCCCTAAGGAAAAAAACATTCATGCTAATACTGATGTCAAATAGCTTATGACTTGAGCATCATAAACCACTGTTGTTGTTTACGTAGTCATGTTTGCTATTGCCACACCAGCCTGGGTTTTAAAATTTGTATCACAGAAATCTTAAATACCCTTATTTTTCACTATTTTGTGTATTTTCCTGTTATATATTTCAGGGCCTCCAACCCCTGCAAGCAAGCTGCCTTCTCTAATCCAAACATTTCTGGGAATCATTAAGTGTGGCTCATAGTTGCTCACAATGAAGTCCTGTTACTATACAGCAGGTATCATTTCTTTTCTTTCTAATGTTGACCCCCTTCATGAGCATCAGATATGCTTATCTTCAGCACAACTCTCATGTCTCTGATATCTAGAATCCCCACAGGTCTCAAAGTAATATCAGTATGTTCTCTGGAGTCCCAGTGCAGCAAAATCAAACTGTCTACATGAACAATATCTCCCTCATTTTTTCTGTTATTTCGATCAGCAATTACTAACCAATCACTACTGCTCTAAGAGTGGCACTGTGTGCCCTGGTGAGTGTGGCTCAGTTGGTTGGACAGTTGTCCAGTAAACCAAAATGTCATGGTTTCCATTTAGGTCAGGACACATGCCTGGGTTGCAGTTCATTCCCAGTCAGTTGGTCAGTGTGCAGTGCCAGAAGAAACTAATCAGTTTCTCTTCTCTCTCTCCCTTCCTGCTCCTCTCTCTAAAATCGATACATGTCCTCAAGTAAAGGCAAAAAAAAGAAAGGGTAGCACTGTGCTAAAACTAGAGATAGAATAATTAACAAGAGTAACATGGTCATGGCCTCATGCTTTTGATTTATCAGGTATAAATACATTAAGTAAATAATCACAAGTTTAATGAGTGCTATAAATGAAGGAATGTAGGGTGTAATGGAAGCAAGTACAAGAACAGTGGCTCAATTCTAAGGGCCAAGAGACTAAGAAGGCCTTGCTGAGGAAACTGAGACATCAGCCATGAGCGTAATTTAGCAAAGGAAGAGAAAAGGTAAAGAATTCCAAGTAGAAGAAAGAGTAGAAAGAAGCTCAGTCTGTCCCTACATTAAGTCTGTAATCTGATTATTAATGCAGTGAGGTACAAATGCCAATTCATAGGATTTTTGATAAATACATTCTTAAATCTCTGCTTATAATAAAGGAACAATTATAAAATTAACACCCACACACTATCACCCATTTGCAAATGTGATCTATCAATTACTGAATATTACTAAAATCTCTGTTTATAATGGCAAAACTATCCATTTATTTTATAGTAACTTCCCATAGGTTTTTAAACTGTACAGAACATGAATACAAATTTTAATATTTATGTAATCCTAATGAAATTAGCCCTGTGCTTATCCAGTAATGAGTTTTAACTTACATTCTTTTTGTATAAAACAGATATAGCTATATCAAGCTTTATTTTAATTTTGACCTTTTTGCATTTTTATATTTCATGTGTACTTAATGTAAAGAGTACACTGGCAAATTTCCTTTTGTGTACTAGACTGAAAAATAATCATCTTTTTTGTGACTGGAGAACTTAGTCCCATTACTAATACTACTGCTACATTTGTACACATTTCTGTTATTCTATTTCAGAGGTTTTACTTATGTCATTTTTTCTACTTTTTTTTCCATTGTTGCTTTCTTTTAAATTTTTTCACATTTTTCCTGTATTTTATTTTTTCTATTATCACTTTTGGTGGCATCCTCCCTATGATATTTATTTAATGATAAACAATGTATTATACATACTTTGATAAAAAATAAAGATTTATATTTATTTTCCATAGAGTGCCCATAAAATTACAAGGTTGTTAGAATTCTTTAAAGCTGATTGCCCTTATCTCTATATGTACTTTAATATTTTAATTTTTTAATTTTACATTTAATTAATTAAATGATAATTATAATACTATTGTGCTCTCATGTAGTTAATGTTTAGATTGACTAACATATTTAGTAATATTGTTGCTCACTATATTTTTCTTTGTATCTTAGAAGTTCAAACAAATCATTTTTCTTTTGTCTTAAACTTACTTTTTATTTTTAAATTTTTAAAAATATATTTTATTGATTATGCTATTACAGTTTTCTCATTTTTTCTTCCCTTTATTTCCCTGTGCCCTGTACTGCCACCCCCCCATTACTCCCTGACCTTAGTTCATGTCCATGGGTCATACATATAAGTTCTTTGTCTACTCCATTCCTATACTATTCTTAACCTCCCCCTGTCTCTTTTGTACTTACCATTTATGCTTCTTATTCCCTGTACCTTTTTCCCCATTATCCCCCATCCCCCTCCCCACTGACAACCTTCCATGTGATCTCTATTTCTGTGAATCTGTTCCTGTTCTAATTGTTTGCTTAATTCATTTTGTTTTTGTGTTTTTTAGGTTTGGTTGTTGATAGTTGTGAATTTGTTGTAATTTTACTGTTTGTATTTTTTATCTTCTTTTTCTTAGCTAAGTCCCTTTAAAATTTCATATAATAAGGGCTTTATGATGATGAACTCCTTTAATCTGACCTTATCCGAGAAGCACTTTATCTGTCCTTCCATTCTAAATGATAGCTTTGCTGGGTAGAGTAATCTTGGATGTAGGTCCTTGCCTTTCATGACTTCAAATATTTCTTTCCAGCCCCTTCTTGCCTTCAAGGTTTCTTTTGAGAAATCAGCTGATAGTCTTCTGGGAACTACTTTGTGGGTAACTGTCTCCTTTTCTCTTGCTGCCTTTAAGATTTTGTCCTTATCTTTCAGCTTGGTTAATGTAATTATGATGTGTCTTGGTGTGTGCTTCTTGGGTCCAACTTTTTTAAGACTCTGAATTTTCTGGGCATCCTAGAAGTCTATTTCCTTCACCAAATTAGGGAAGTTCTCTTTCATTATATTTTCAAATAAGTTTTCCATTTCTTGCTCTTCCTCTTCTTTTAGCACCCCTATGATTCAGATGTTGGAATATTTAAAGTTGTCCTGGAGATTCCTAAGCCTCTTGTCATTTTTTTGAATTGATGTTTCTCCATTCTGTTCTAGTTGAATGTTTATTTCTTCCTTCTGGTCCACATGGTTGATTTGAGTCCTGGTTTTCCTCCCCTCACTGTTGATTCCCTGTACATTTCCATTTATTTCACTTTTCATAGCCTTCACTTTTTCCTTTATTTCATGACCATACTCAGTCATTTCTGTGAGCATCCTAATTACCAGTGTTTTGAGCTGTTCATCTGATAGGTTGACTAATGCTTCATCGCTTAACTATACTTTTTCTGGAGTTTTGATCTGTTCTTTCATTTGGGCCATATTGTTTTGTCTTATAACAGTTATGTATAAGGCACACCAGTTATGTATAAGGGGCAGAGCCTTAGGTGTTCACCAGGATGGGGCAACCCACGTCACTGGGCTGTGGCACTGCATGTGGTAGAGGAGTCCAAGAGGGAACAATGCTGAGTTCTCCGGGGTTGCAGGGGAGAGGCTTTCAGATACTTCCTCCTTACCCACAAGCAAATTGGGCCCTCCTGGTGATGATTCCCAGGTGAGTGTTTTTGTGCATGCTCCAGGACCCTGTGGGTCTCTCCAGCAAACTTTCCTGTAAGTCTGGGAGTTTCTCCTGTCACTGCAACCCCCACAGATTTTTTCAGTCAGAGGGTTTGAGGCTTTATTTTCCTGAACTAGAAACCTGGGTTGCATGTTCTGTCTCACTCCCCAGCTGGTCCTCCCAGTCTATCTGCACACAAATGTGGGACTTCTCGGTCTGCTTGCTGCTGCTTTGCCCAGTTCTCCAGCTGCCACCTTGCTGTGAGTCCTCTCCACTCCAGCTGCCTGTCTGTGCCCCTCCTACCAGTCTGGACAAATGTTTCTTCTTTAACTCCTTGATTGCTGAACTTCCATATAGTTCAATTTTTTGCCAGTTCTGATTATTTTTTTTGTTTGTTTTTAAATGTGTTGTTCTTCCGTTGGTTGTGCAAGCAGGTAAAGTGTCTCTACCTACACCTCCATCTTGGCTGGAAGTATGAAAATAACCTTAAACTTATTTTTTATAACTTTTGTTACTGAGGATCTATTAGAAGCCAGATATTTTTGTTAAAAAATGAAGTTTTAAAAAGCTTTCATTTTTCTCTCATTTTTACAAGATGCTTTACTGGGTCTATAATTCTAGAGTTGAAAGTAATCCTCCTCATCACACTTACAATATTATTTCATTGGGTTGAAAGTAATTAACTATCAGTATAAGTTGTGTACTATATAGGTTCTCTTTCTCTTTGGTCGGTTTTATGAACTTTGTCTTTCAACTTATGTTGGTTCACTGTGACTTATCAACACATGGATCTCTTTTTATTTCCTATGATAGGACTATATTGAGCTTTCTGGACCTTAGGTTAGTTTCCTGCAACAGTTCTGGAAAATTTCAGCCATTATCTCTACAAATCTTATTTCTGTTTCACCCTCTTTATTACCCTGACTTCTGATTAAAAGTTCATCTTTCTCACTTTATATAGTTTAGGTGTTTTAACTCCTATTTCATATTTCTCTTCTTTATTTCTATGACTATATTCTGGGTAATTGTCTCAGGTCCCAGTTCTAGTTTACCAATGTTCTTTTCAACTTATTTCTCTGCCATTTAATATATCCTTTGTTTTTCAAATCTTTAAATGTTCTAATTTCTATAATTTCCATTTGGTATCAAGCAAATATAGTTGGTTGCCCTTAGTTTCATTGTCCATGCTCATTCAGGGGCATTTTTATTTCTTTTACATTATAAATTATATTAGTTTTATATTCTTTAAATAATCCCAATGCAAGACACATTTTTATATCTGATTCTGCAATTTGTTTTTTTCCCTGTTGGTTCAAGTTCATGGGGCTTTGTTTCCTTCTGTAGTACAGTTAATTCTCATCATTTATGAATCCATAATTGTGATTTATCTATTTGCTAAAATTTATTTGTAATCCTAAAATTAGTACTGATGGTCCTTCTGTAGTCCTACAAGAGCATGTGCAAAGCAGCAAAAATGTTGCATCACCTGGAAAGCACATTCCTGTTTGAAGCTGAAAAAGATGAGGCCCAGCCTTCTTATTTCATCTCTCCTACTATAAACAAGCATCCAATTTGCAGTCTGTTTTGTACCAACATTTTTGCATTTTTGCCATTGTGTGTGTGATTTTAAAATTTAAGATAGCCTTCATGTGTATTACTAAAGTACTGTCTACTAGTCTTAAACACAAGATTTTGATATCAGTGGAGAGAATATGCATGTTAGATTAGCTTTACTGAGCCATGTGTGATAGTTCTGTTGAAAATAAGTTCAATGTCAATGAATCAACAATATATATTAAATACAATATGTTTAAACAGAAACACACATAATAAAAGTGATGTGTTGAAAGTGATGGTTAGATGATGAAACATGGCTAGAAGTCATAGGAAACTGTAGTCACAATTATTATTATTATTTCCATTAGGAACAATGGGTCACTATTTGGTAATTTAGTGTTTGTGGCAATTTTATATTACATAAGTACCATGAATAATGAGAATATCTTGTATTTATATTTTGCTGTGAATTCATATTTTTGGACTTCATCTGTTGAATTATTTCAAATAAAAGCTATATTCCTCCAAATTGGTTTGTATTGTCTTCTGCTAGTTGTCTAATAGTTATGAATCCCAGAATAGCTTCTTTAAACAGTGGCTGTTATTTTATTTTTAATTTATTTTTCAATTACAGTTGACATTTAATATTATTTTGTATTAGTTGTAGTTATACAGCAGAGTGGCTAGACAGTAATATACTTTACAAAACGATCCCTCTAATAAGTCTAGTACTCACATGGCATCAACTGAACCTCAAATACAAAAACAAAAACTAAGCAAACTGGAATGGTAACAGAACCACAGAAAGGGAGATCACATGGAGGGTTATCAGTGGGGAGGGGTAGAGAAGGATGGTGGGGGAAATGTAAGGAGAATAAGAAGCATAATTGGTAGACAGAATAGCTTTTAATACAGCTATCTGCTTGAGGTTTTATAACCAACAGTTTGAATAAATTTGCACCACACAACTTTGTGAACAACTATTCGTGTTTACAGATTCTCAATAGAAATATTTTTTCTGTCTACTATGGATTAGATTGGAAAATTCATCTTTTCTTTTACTAACATTTGCTCAGAAAATAAAGGACTTTGGAGGTCTCAGGTTGACATGAGAGTACCCTGTTTACATTCCTGGCTTGGCCAAGAGATCTATTAACTCCCCGAATCTGCATAATTGCAAACTATCAAAACTGAATCTCAAGGTTATCACTCTTGGCAGATTCCCTCAACAGTCATTATGATTTTAGTACTTTTTTCTATACCAGAATTCCCATTTTTATTTGTTTGTTTCCTTCTTTGTAGATGTATTACTAAGATCAGGGATTAATGTAAAAAAGAATATTAAAATAAAAATTTTAGCATTCTTATTTGCTCTCCTCAAGAGATGCACTTAATATGGTAGAAACACAGTTCCCTGTTTCCAGAGGTTTGTAATTCCAAGACAGGGCCAATATTTTAGAGACTTGTCAGCATAGTGAACTCTCCCACCAACTCTTTTTCTTGGTGCTTTCTAGCTCTGTGACTTAAGGCAATTTTTATAATTATCTAATTTTCATTATTCATTTCTTCAAATTGGGAGTAATTTGGAATACCACAGGCATTATTCATGAACTACCAAAAGAGATAATGCAGGTGAAAACATGTACCATAGTGCTGCCACATGTTTGCATATTCATTGAGGGAGGGAGTGTAGTCCAATAAGTTCAAGTTTTAGAACAAGAAATATTTAAATTTTAGGATCTGTGAAGCTTGAAAGAATAAAGGGAGTAGTCATTTACTTATTTCAAGGAAGTTAGATTTAAAATTGTGCTTCTTTCAAACACCTACCTGTAATCATATACTTAATACCTGATTTCTGTTTTTAAAGTAAAGGAATTAAATTATGAACATTTTTCTGCTCACATTAAAAGAACATCGTTATGCTAAAACTTCAATACCTTTATTTGGCTATCATGGTGACTCATGTTTTTGTTACATTATCAGCAATAATTGTTACAGTAAGGCTTGTTGTGTTTATTGAAATAATGGTAATATTAAGTGAGTGTCTCTACCAAATTTGCATTCATTATTCAATTTTTTAATGTTCAATAAAAAAGTAATACATGTTACACTGTTTCATTAAAGTAAACTATGTGCAGTACAACTGGAACCAAATACATATGATTAGGCAAACAAAATAGAAGTTTATGTCATAAAATATTACAATCCAACCTGAGATTTCGTAGCTGTAAGGTGACTTTTCTCCATGTGGTGATTCACAGGGGCATACCCTTTCTGTCTTACAGTTCCAGAATTTTGTAGACACTGAAGATAGTAGTCAGTAGGCACCCCCCTTTTTTAAGCCTCTGAACTATTTTTACTAACACTTCTGACACCAAATGAATGATGTTTTTACCAACACCAAAATTTTTCCAATTATCCAGACACCATCTGAGTGCCCTAGTATTCAATTCAATCTTGACACTAACTACTCAGAGTTAGCGCAGATCCCACAGGTTAAAGATTCAGTTCTGCAACACTCTCCCACCTTCAGATGCCAATTGCCAAGTCCTAGGTTATCGACTGCACTTATGAGCAGCCAGCTCTCTAAGTCAGGCATTCCCATGCTCCTCTCCTCAGTTTCTATAATCCTCTAAAATGGCTCATAGAACCCAGGAAAATACTTTTCTATTATTAGGTTATTACAAAGACACCACTCAGAATAGCCAGATAGAAGGGATGCCTGGGAAAGTTATGGAGCGCCAACACAGATTCTATACTCTCTCCAGGTGTGGAAACTCACTGTATCCCATTGTTTAAATGCTTTTCTGGAGGTTAAGTAGGTAGTATTAATTAAATCATGGCTATCATTGATTTACTCAATCTCTACTTCTCAGGGGGTGAAGGTGAAAGTTCAGAGGTCAGGGAGTTGGCCTGAAAGTTGTAACATTCTAACCACTCTTTGCTCTTTCTGGCAACCAGCCCCCATTTCCAAGATATCTAGGGACCCACCTGGAGTTGCCACATAAGAGCAAAAGGTGCTCTTATTATCTTGTCACTTAGGAAATTACAAAGAACTTAGGAGGTCTACCAGGAACTGGGGACAAAAATCAGGTATGTATTTCTTACTGTTATACAAAGCTATTAGGCCCACAATGGTATGGGTAACTTCTACTCATGTTTCTTTGGTTAGAACCCATTGATATGGCTAAACCCAATTTCAAAGGAATCTGGGAATTTTAGACTATCAGTATATCTGAGAAGAAAAGAAATTGTACCTTTTAGAGCAGCTGGTATTTTCCAATAACAGGTATTAATATCTAGGCTTAAAGCAAAATTCTCTTTCATTCCAATATCTGAAATAGCACTAAATATTTTTTCTACACAGTCCAAGTTAAAACTAATGTACAATATATATTATTAGGAAAATATAATAGAGTAAAAAAGTAAATGTTCCTCATTATACTTAAATTTCTGCTTGGGTAGCACATGAATAGTAAATTTAGTATTATAATTTATATATTATAGCCACAGTTGCTGAATGAAGTTTTTAGCTCAAATTAAAGGTTCTGAATATATGCATTATAGCAATTACTTATAAGTATCTGAGGTGTATGTGAATAAAATAGTTGAAATGGCTTGAATGCTTGGTAGCAGAAACCTATACAAAAGTCCATTTAAATCAAGTGCCAAGCACCATAGTTAGGCACAAGCTCTTCCCGAGAGCAAAGAGATACAGTATGACAGTTAAAAGGAACACATTTTAACAATGGCATGTTGCTTTGTCAGGGATGTCTTTGTAATGACTAAGAAGCAGTTTAATAAAATGATTAGAATGAAGCCTAAATATGACAAAAGTACGAAGCACTTTCCTCATGTCATTCCTCAGAGATATGTGGGTGGCAAATATTATCTCTCTCTGTTTTGTAGACTGAAAAATGAAATACTTTATGCACTCAGGGACAATTTACCAGCATTTGGATTTTTAAACAGGTGTAGTATTTCCTTTTATAGATATATAATAGTTCTTACATAAGCTTTAAACTCCTGTAATATTTCCAATCAATAGCATGTCCAAGGTTGTTGAGATAATCAAGGTTTCATTGTCTTATTTTTTATGAACCCTTTAACTCCCTTTAGGTACTAAAGTGGTGGACAAAAGTGAGAATGTCATGGCTGACCTTATCTAGAGAATGTGTAAGATTTAGTATAAGATTTTTTAAGTATTCGGAAGACCATAAAATTCACCTTTGGCTCTTATATAATTGGAACCCAAAGCTGGTTCTTGAAACATTTACTATCTGCATTTTTTAGCTAAATGCAATAATGTCCAGGAATTTGGCCATTTTTATTTATAATAAAATAGAAAATGTAAAACATATTCTTCAAATGCCCATTTTAGCTCTAAGCTAAGTTCATAATAAAAATACTGCATAACTGTATACAATTCATGAAACGCAAAATGAATTACTGAATTAAAACCACCATACTCAGTAATCAAGCATTATGTAAAGAGCATCCTAACAGCAATGTTTTCTTCTGCCAGTTGATTAGTTAGGGATAGAGATCCTACCAGTCTCACTTCTGATCACTGCAGTCTTCTCTTAGACTGCTGTTAAGGTTGTTCTCTTCTAATATTTCTCACCTAACCTCTTTACCTCAATTCATATCTATAATTATAAATATTAGAGTAATCTTCTGACTTGGAAAAAGAATCAGAATATATTTACTTATGCTGTATATGACAAGAATATTTGCTATTATAATCAAGACCTTGTTCTATACTCTGTATCTATAATTCATTGAAGGTTCAGCAAAATTCTGCAAAATCCAAACTGATTTGTACAAGAGTAGCCAATATGTCACTAGCTTTTATCAGTATCCCTAGGGGAATAGATAGGAATGAATTTCATCAAAATTAATTACTTTGCTCTCACTTTTAGGAATCAATTATGTAGCTGTAAAACCTGAACAAAAAAAAGAAGTGTGTTAATAGCCATTTATATATGGCAATTTTAAAACAAACTAAATTAATTAAAACCCAATCACATTATCTTTGTTGGCCTTTATATCCCCTCTTAAGCAATTAGTAATTATCCATCTTTATGAAAGAAATGATTCAATTTAGCTTTATGATATTTTGTGTTAAATGTGTTTTATGAATATGCAGTTTAGAAATCTGACATAATTTTAATAATAAATTATTTAGTTTTTGTATAGAATAATAATTGTCAAAAACTTTCTCATATATGTGATAAATATTTAGCCTTCAGTATTGACTTCATGTGCTCAAGGCTAGTAATTATCAAATTATTTTCATAAACAACTGAATGTTTAATAAACTTAGCTTTCTGGTTCCAGAACTATGTTTTCCCAAGCAATATTTATTTCCCTTCTTTGTCCATTGTAATTAACTCCAAGGGCTTAAAGCTTTACATATTTACATGTGGATGAACTATTTGAATTCAAATAGTAACATCTATATCTTAGATATTTACATGTCTTAATTTTATAATTTGTGTTTAAATTCAATATCAATTAACAGTTTGTCATAGAAAACTGGTTACATTAGCTGGTTAATACCCATATGTCAAGTGATTCAATATTTATTTTAAACAGAGTTATAAATACTCTTTACCTTTTATGTTTTCTACCATCAGCACACTAGGTGTTGGTTACATGGTTCATAATGAATTTAGAGTAAACTCCCTCCACCAAAAAAAAAAATTACAGAAGCAGTCAAAGTTTATTTTGTGTTCTCTTTTTTCTTTCTTTAAAAAAATATTGAATTTATTGGAGTGCCATTGGTTATTAAGATGATGCAGGTTTCAAGTGTACCATTCTATAATACCATCTGTATACTGTATCTTGTGTTCACCAACTTTAGGTGGTGAACCATGACCATTTATCCCACCTTTACCCTCTTCTACCTGCCCCCACCCCACTTTCTCTTTGGTAGTCACCACAGTGTTGTCTATGTCTACGAGATTTTTAAAAATATTTTATTTATTTTTAGAGAGAGGTGAAGGGAGGGAGAAAAAGAGGGAGAGAAACATTGATCAGTTGCCCCAAACAAGGACCTGCTCACAACCCAGGCATGTACTCTGACCAGTGACCTTTCAATTTGAGGGACACTGCTCAACCAACTGAGCCACACTTGTTAGGGTTATGAGTGCTTTTTTTCTTTACTGAGTGATTCTATCTTTTTCACCCAACCCCCGCAAATTCTTCCCTTCTGACAGCTGACAGTCTTTTCTTTGTATCTATGCTCATATAGGTACTTCATATAATGCTCTCCAGGTCCATCTACACTGCCACAAAAGGTAAGATTTCCTTCTTTTTATGGCCAAGTAGTATTTCATTGTGTAAATGTACTACTTTTCTTTTTAAAAATGTTTACTGTATTTTTCCACTACTATTTAGTCCTCTTATACCTTCTCCCCACCCACAATAACCACACTGTTGTCCACATCCATGAGTCCTTTTTTGCTTTTTGCTCCATTCCTCCACCCCCTAACCTCCCCCCATACCACATAGCTGTCATCCTGCTCTGTATGTGTGAGTCTATTTTGCTTGTTAGTTTAGTCTGTTCATTAGATTCAACATGACCAAAATCACATACTGTTTATCTTTCTCTGACTGGCTTGTTTCACACAGCTTTTCTATTCACTCATCTACTGATGGGCACTTGGGCTGCTTCCAAATCTTGGCTATTATAAATAATGCTGCAATAAACATAGGGATGTTATATTCTTTTGAATTTGTGTTTCAGGTTTCTTCAGATATCCTTCCAGGAATGGAATCACTGGGTCATAAGGCAGTTTAAACTTAATACCATGATCCACTTGTTTATGTTTTCCAACTATCTTTCCCTAGTTTTTTTGTTTGTTTGTTTTTGTTCAAAGTGAGATCAGTCAGTCTTCCTTCTAACAACAGCCAGTGGTTGTTTTAACCTTAAAAGATTATACAGTAGTTTTTCTGCAAACTTCTAAGGCTCAGTCACAAAAAATGTTAATAAACATCTATACCAGTTAATAAAGGAGAGTAGGAGATGAACACTTTAGCAAGCAGTGGAAATAAGTGAAAGATTAAGTGGTGTAATGGTAAAAATTTTCATCTAGGATATATGAAGCCAATGACAAGAGCTTCAGTAGTTTTACATTCAAAAATAAGCAATTTCTATCTATATATAATATCCAATTATATAACTACTAACCTATAATTCAATACAGAAATGAAGGAAGGGGGTAAAGAGGAAGGAATAAAACATGGAATAAAGCATACTGAAAAGAGGGAGGAAGGAGGGAAGAAGGAAAAGAGGAAGGGAGAGAGAAAAGAAAGAAGGAAGGAAAAAAGTCTTGTATCCTGAGAGAGTTCTCCCATTTCAATAATATCTTGATTACACAGTGTTATGGTGGTTTATCTCCCATAATCAAACATCAACAAACCCAGGAACACAACACCAACCCTTCAATGAAATCTGTATCACCCTGTTACCAACACCAGGTAACTATATCACAAGAAAATTGTGTACCAATATTACTCACGAGTATAGATTCATAAATATTCAAAAGAGCATTAGACAACTGAATTTTAAAAATATGCACTTTTTTCTGAAATAAGTATAAACTACTACCAAGTGAACTTCATTTAGGAAATGCAAGATTGGTTTAACATCCAAATTTTGATTAATCCAATATACCATAATACATAGGACAAAAACACATGATTATCTTAATAAACACAAAAGACATTCATGATTTTAAAAAAACAAACAAAACAACAACCACCACAACAAAACATTTACAGGGCAATTTTTCCAGCATAATAAAAGGTTCCTGCAGAACAACAACAAAAAACTCTACAGCAATATTCATACTTAATGGTTAGACAGTGAATGTTTTCCCACAAATTCAGGTATAAGGTAAGGATATTTGTTCTCAACTCTTCTATTGAACATAGTAGTGGAATTTTTAGCTGGGGCAATTAGGCAAGAAAAGATAAAAGGCATCAAGCCTGGAAAAGAAAACATGAAACTTTTTATTCACAGGTATCATGATCCTATATGTAGAAAATACTACAAAATCCATACATGGAAAATATTAATGAATAAACACATATAACAAGGCTTCAAAATACAATATTTTAAAAATCAATTATATTTATATAATCTAAAAATGAAATTTTAAAAATTCCATTCCTGTGAGCACCAAAATGAATAAAATATTTGGGAATAGATTTAACATAGAAATTCAAGAATTATACATACCAAAACTGTTATGCATTTGTCACAGAAAATTAAAGAGGATTTAAATAAATGGAGAGATTCTATAATTCTATGGATTGAAAACTCAATATTGCTAAGGTCGCAATTCTCTCCAACTGAGCTGTAAATCAATGCTGTTTCTGTCAAAATTTTAGAAGGTTTTTTAAAAATTTTTCTATTTGTTTTGTTTATTTCCAGATACTAACTCTACTTCCTCAGGATGAGTATTTCAAGTGCTTCCCAATAACAGCTTTATTACCCTAAAACAAACTGTTTCTATAGAGAACCAGATAGTAAGTATTTCAGGCTTTGTAGGTTATATAGCAAGTATCACAATTACTCAACTATGCTGACAGCACGAATGCAGCCATAAGTATTATGTAAATTAATGGCTGTGGCTGTATTCCAATAAAAGTTTATTTATGGACTAAAACTTGAATATCATGCAATTTTTATGAATCACTAAATATTATTATTCTTTTGATTTATCAGCCCAAATAATGATTTTTCAACCATAAAAATACTCTTAGTATATATATAGGTCTTACATAAACAGGTTGTGGACTGCTGGATTTATTTCCTAAAGCACAAGGAAGGATTTTTTCAAAGTGTTAACCATTTTTGTGTGTGTATGATTGAAAAATATAATAGAAAGCTGTAGGATCTTGACACTTTTTAAACAACATAATAAGTTTTATGGCAGCTTTATTAGTGGTGCAGGGTGAGTGAGTTGACCTTTTCAATCCCACACACATCTTGACACTTGGTTCACTGAATGTAACTTAGAGTTGGCAGTCCCTGTGCAACAGATGCAAGCTCATTGACATAAATAAGCCCAGGACTGGATGGTGGTCAAAGATGAATTAGCTAAGTAATTCTTCCACAGCTTCCCCAGCTTAGTAATTTTTGTTTTCTAGCTTTATGACAATGTCTGTATTATTTTAACATCTTAATATCTGGCTTAGTTAAATGTCTGGATCATAATTTCTGTTTAGTGTTCAGTAGTAAGCCTTTGCTCAGAGATTTCTCCCCACTATGACCATACCCTCAATAACAGTCACGTGGCCTTATAGTGTGTAAGTCATATTTGCTTCTACTTTTTTTATTTTAATGTTTATTTGTTGACAGATTTAAAATAAAATCTATATTCTTAACAGAGTTTTAAGTGCACAATACAGTCTTGTTATCTATCTACATGCACTATGCTATATAGTAGATCTCTAGAAGTAGATGAATATCTTGCATAATGGGAATTTTAAACCTATTTGTTAGTGATTCCTCACTTCCCCTTTTCTTAGTCTCTTACAAACACAGTTCTATTTCTTACTTTAATTACTTTGACTATTGTAAACCCTTCATAAACATGATATCATGCTGTTTTATCCTCCTGCTACTGTCTTATTTCACTTAATATCATGTCCTCTAAATTTTATCTAGAATGCAAGCTAAACTCAACACTAGAAAGACTCATATAATACTGACAGAAAGCCAACAGATTTCTGGATTGAGAAAACAAAAGAAAGAGTTAAGGGTAACCACAGCCTTTGGAAATTAGTTAAAGAATTCCAGAAATAAAGGGATCTAGGGAAAGTGGTAAATTCCTCACAAAACATGTGTCCAAAATTCTAGCTGACCCCTGAACTACATAGGAATAAAAAAACTGAATTAAGAATAAAAGAACTGAACTGAGATTTCAGTTGTCATCCAATGCAGTGGAAGGGGAAAAGCAAACACACCAACAGTCTTCTGAAAAATATGACACAATTCAGAATCTCCATAGTATAATATTCACAATGTCTAGGATAACAGTCCAAAATTAGTCAATGCACAAAGACCCAGGAAAATGTGACTCAATCAAAAAACCAAAAATCAAGAACCTTGACTGATATTGAGATAACTCAGATATTGAAATTAACAGGTAAATATTTTAATGCCAATATTACATAATACTCAATGAAAGTAAAGGGAAATATACTCATGTAAATGAAAAGATAGAAAGTACATATAAAATGAAAACTATAAAACAGAATCAAAGGTTTGAAAGCAAAAAATAATTTAATTTGATTTAGAACCTAAATTAAAAATTCACTTGCTCTCTATAGAAGGAAGAAGATTACCAAAAAAATACATAACTTGAAAATAAATAAATAGAACTAATTGAATCTGAAAAACAAATAGATGGGGGAAAATGCCAAAGCCTCAGAGTCATGTGAAATAATAACAAAAGCTATAATACGTATATAATTGTAGATCCTGAAAAAGAAGAAAAAAGCAATGGGGGAGAAGATATTTAAATAAATACCAACTGAAAATGCCAAGAATTTTGTGAAAGATATACTTACAGATTCACAAAATTTACATCTTTCTTAGCACAGAGCACTACATTCTGAAATGTTGCTTTTTAGCACCTGTGAAAATAATTGCTTATTCTTCCTTACCAAAATAATTTATGACATAGAAGTAATAATTAAGCTTTATTGTACTCTACTATTTGATTGAAAAAGTTGTTCTTTCTTTGATTAACTTGAAAGGAAGTCAACATATCTAGGAAAGCACTAAATGACATATAGTAAGATATAGGAAGGTTATGGTTATGATCAAATGTCTAAAAATTGTAAATGCTTGTTCAGAAAAACTAAGACATGACTTCTTTTTGGGGAGAATTTGTAGTACACACTGAAAAAAAACATGATGCAGATATTTGCTAGTTAAACATACTTTATTATGTAGTGGGAAGATAGAATAATTTAATATTTTTAAAATAGAATGTATTCTTGACCTTGTGTTGAACTTTTTTTTCTTTACCTCTCTATATTTTAATCTACTTTTTTAGGAGAGAAAAATGAGATTCAGCGAGGATAAAACCACAGAATTAGTGACAGAGTTGGTCTGACATTAAAGGCTCTCATTTTTCACATATAACAATATAAAAAGAATAAATAAATACATACTTACTTTCTACAATGAAAACAACACCAACAATGTAGCAAATGTCACCACAGATGGCAGAGCATACAAAATGATATGCCTGGAGCACCATTGCAAAACCTGTTTAATGCAAGAAGAACATATGGGCTCCTAACAAATATCTATTTCTGCAATTTTTTTTTGTTTTTATTACTACTGCCCAAGAGAGACTATAGTGGTCTCTACAACACTAAAAGTATAACAAGTGATTTGCTTGACAGTTAATACACTACTGTACAACATAGTTATATATTTTCAAAGTTTTGTAAATACCTGATCAAAGCAGGAATATATATATACACACACACATATATATATGTATATGTATACACCTGTGTGTATATATATATATATTTATGTATAAATATACACATATATGTATATTTACGTATATACACATATTTAAAATAACTAATTATCACATATGAAAGATATTCTCAAGCAGTTAAATCATTAAGTTCAAAACCTGTTCATTTCCTGCTATTAATAATACAAAATAGATCTTCAAGGTCTGTAAACTCTACCTTACAGATTCTGAAGTATTTTACTATTCAACAAAGAACAGTTCCAGTTCCACTGCCAGAAAATCATAGTAATATTTGGGCAGAGTGTGTCCTGTGATAGTAAGTTTATACATGACTACAGCACAAAAACAATATTTAACTTTCATCTCTAAATCTAGTGAAGTGGAAACCATGCATTTTTTTCTGTCAATGTTCACTAGCTTTCCTTACTCTGGAGTAGCTCTTCCATAAAATGGACTGTAGAACTATAAAGCGACGTTTAAGAAGGTAGCATTAAAATTAGGCAATCAAGCTGTAACATTCTCTTTAAGAGCTAAACTTTTTTTAAAAAGAGTCCTTTGAAACTAAAAATGTATGTTCAGATGAATGTTGATGTGCATAAATATCCAGTAATTTTAAAATGTCACTATTCAAAACATTGTATAGTGGAAAGCCATTATTCCATCATAAACAAAGCAACAAATAACAAGTGTTGGAGAGATTGTGGAGAAAAGGGAACCCTTATGCCCTCTCAGTGGGAATGCAGACTGGTGCAGCCACTGTGGAAAACATTAAAATGGAATATCCTCAAAAAACTGAAAATGGAACTACCTTTTGACCCAGTGATTCGACTGCTGGGTTTATACCCTGAGTATCCTAAGACCCCAATCCAAAAGAACCTATGTACCCCAGTGTTCATAGCAGCATTATTTATAATAACCAAGTGCTGGAAACAGTTAAGTGCCCATCCATAAATGAGTGGATCAAAAAACTATGGTACATTTACACAATAAAATACTATGCAGCAGGAAGATAGAAGGAACTCCTACCCTTCGTGACGAAGTGGATAGAACTGGAGAGTATTATGCTAAGTGAAATAAGTCAGAAGGTGAAACACAAATATCATATGGTCTTACCCATAACTGGAACCTAATCAACAAAACAAACTAATGATCAAAATAAAACCAAAGACATGGAAATAAAGAACAAACTGACAGAGGGGAGAAGGGAGAGGGATTATGTGGTAAAAAGAGGAAGGGGCAAGTCGAGGAACATGTATAGAGGACACATAGACAAGGACAATGGAGTGGGGATCAACTGTGGGAGTGGGGGCCTGGACAAGGAAATCAATGGGGAAAATGTGGGACAACTATAATTGAACAACAATGAAAAAAGAAATCTACTATTTAAAGCAGAAAATTTAATTCTCAAAATTTAAAAACATGCATGTATTAATCAGAATCAGTATATTACTTTTAAAACTTTAGTCCTCAAAATATTTTTAAGATTTGTTCCCACTGGGGGAAAGTATTTTGAATATTTTGAACACACATGAATAAAAAAGATAAATAACATGTGACACCAAGATTTATTTGTCATGAGGTACAGAAAAAAGTATTGCAAATAGCCTTGGAATTAATAGTATTAAAGTGATGAAGGTATACCCACATTAATGTACATGCCAAAAACTTCTCTATTTTCCCTTCATCAATATACTTGTAAGTTATGATGAGTTCTGTGAGTAAAAGGATACATATAAGATTCAAGAATGATAAGGGATTCTGGGAAATTGAAAGCAGCTGTATCATAATTTTTGAATATCTGTGAGTCCCCAGTTAAAAACAGACCTAAGCCCTAAATAGAACAACCTTTATAGTGAAATTAAATAATAAGATATCTCTATAAGCCCCAAGATATAGTAAATGGGAAAAAGAAAAATAACCAGAAGTCCCAACTAGTTTTGGTGTCTTTGCAGGACAAAGCAAAGAGAGAAATAGAGAATCTTATAGGTCTGAGAACAATAAAAACACAAATAGCCAAAAGGTATTTATTAGAAATCACTACAGATCAATTTGTAAGCAGCAGCTAAAACTGGAAGAAAGGATACTTACTGCGGGGTTTGTGAGAAGGTGTGAAAGATCTGGAAAAGCCTCTCAAAATTGAACATCCAGGGAATCATTGCAGAATAGCAAAAAGGCATGAAGAAAATGATACAAAACATTAAAGAACATGAATCAGGACTATAAAAATTCCAAATGAGATGAGAGAACTCAGGACATAACTACAAATAAATGGAAAAAATCAGATATAAAATCAGATATAAAAATCAGATATAAAATCTGATATAAAAAACAAACTGGAGGGAATGCAACAGCAAGTAAATATAACAGATTGGCACTATAAGAGAAGAGCACATGCATTAGCCATAACTACTTGGAACAAAGAAGCAAACAGATAAGTAAACAATAGACAAATTTAAAACCTTGGGATGAAAGGCTAAGGAATAAGATGTTTCTAACAGGGGTGTCAAATTCATTTTCACTGGGAGCCACACCAGCCTTGTGGTTGCCTTCAGAGGGCTGAATGTAATTTTAGGACTCTAGAAATGTAACTTCTCCTTAACTAGGCGCAAGGAGCTTGGCACTGCTGCTGGGTAGAAACAAGGTGCCAGGCTGGATAAAACAAGGAATTTTCTAAAAGAGAGGAGAGAGAAAGAAAGGAACAGTAAGAACATTTGAAGAAATAATGATTGAACTTCCCAAATTAGATGGAAGATGTATATCTGTACATCCAATAAGCTCCATGAACTTTAACTATGATAAATTTAAAGAGATAAACATTGAGACACATTATAATGAAGTATTGAGAGCAAACAGAAAGGGAGACTTCTGAAAATAGCAGGAATTCTCCATAAAATTAACAATGGATTTCTTATCAGAAACCAAGGAGGCTAGATTGCTGTGTGAAGGCAGAACCAAAATGCTAAAAGAAAAAAATATCTGTCAACTAACAATTATATAGCAGGTAAAACTATCATTCAAAAATTGAGGAGACAGTAAGATGTTCCTACAGAAACAGAAACTGAAAGTTAATGTTTAATACTTTTATACTAAGATGCTAAAAAGAGAGTCCATCAGGTTGAAATGAAAGTACACTAGGTAGTAACTTGAATCCATACACACACAGCACAAAGAACATCACTAAAGGAGTTACATAGGTAAATATAAAGGTAAGCACTAATGTAATTTTGGCTTTTACTTTCTCTTTTTTCTTCATAATTCAAAATGTAATTAAATTAAATGATATTTATAAATTTTTTGACAGGCACAAAATAATTACAGATTAATTTGTGACAATAACAACACAGAGAGGGGCAGCTGGATAGAAGCAAATTAATATACACTGTTGGAGTGAAGGTGCTATTCATACAAAAATATTGTTATAATTAAGATATATTTGTAATCGCCACAGGGGCTGTTAAGCAAATAAAGATTATTTAGTATGTGATAGAAAAAACAATCAAAATGACAACTAGAAAATAGTTGTCTAACACAAAAGAAGGGAGTAAAGGAGGAATTGTGGGACCAAAAACATAAGACACATAAAAATCAGATAGCAAAATGGCAGAAGTTTTCCTTATCAGTAATTATATAAAATGTAGTTGATTAAAATATACAATTAAAAGAAAGAGTGATAGAAAGCATTAAAAAATTATCCAACTGTGTTCTGTCTGTAAGAGATTGACTTCAAGTTCAATGGCACAAATAGGTTGAATATCAGAGAACAAAAGAACATATTTCACATAAATAATAACTGTAAGTGAGCTGAAGTGGCTATACTAAACTGTAGTGGGTAAGCTAATATCCAACAATCTAGACTTTAAATCTAAAATCTTTAAAGAAGACAAAGAAAAATAATATATAATGATAAAACTATCAATCCATCATGAGTAGTTAATAATTATAAACATATGCAATAATAAAAGCTTCAAAATATACAAAACAAAAATTGATATTTAAGGGGAAAATAGGCAACTAATAATTGTAAAAAACCCACTCTACAAAAAATAAACAAAGATATATAGGATGTGACAACCATTAAACTACTAAGCCTAATAGACACCTGCAGAACACTCCACCAACAGCATAATAGATACTCTTCTTAAGTGCACATAGAGCATTCTTTAGGATAGACCAGATATTAGGCCACAAAAAAAGCCCAGATTAATTTCACAAGACTGAAGTCACTCAAAGTATTTTCTCTGTTAACAATGGAATGAAATTAGCGATCAATAACAGGAGAAAATTTAAGAACGCCACAAGTCTGTGGAAATTACGCATTCTTTTTTAATCTTTTTATTTTCTTTTTTTATTTATTTTAATTGTTGTTGCAGTGCAATTTTCTATCTTTTACTGCCATCCCAACCCACCCACTCATCCCTTCCCTTCTCCCTCCCATTTCCACCCACCCTTAGTTTTTATCCGTGTGTCCTTTATACTTGTTCCTGTAAACCCTTCCCCTTTTCCCCTGAAATTCCCCTGAAATTCCCTCTCCTCTGCCCTCTGAACTCTGTCAGTCTGTTCTCTAGTTCAGTGTCTTTGGTTATATTTTGCTTGTTTCTTTGTTCTGTTTTTTAGGTTCCTGTTAAAGGCGAGATCATGTGGTATTTGTCTTTCACTGCCTGGCTTATTTCACTTAGCATAATGTTTTCCAGTTCCATTCATGCTGTTGCAAAGGGTAGGAGCTCCTTCTTTCTTTCTGCTGCATAGAATTCCATTGGATAAATATACTGTAGTTTTTTGATCCATTCATTTACTGATGGACACCTAGGTTGCTTCCAACACTTGGCTATTGTAAATTGTGCTGCTATGAACATTGGGGTGAAGAGGTTCTTTTGGATTGATGTTTCAGGGTTCTTAGGATATAATCCTAGCAATGGAATTGCTGGGTCAAAAGGCAGATCCATTTTTAGTTTTCTTAGAAAATTCCATACTGTTTTTCATAGTGGTTGTACCAGTCTGCAATCCCACCAACAGTGCACTAGGGTCCCCTTTTACACATTCTTAACACACAATGGGTCAAAGGTGATATCAAAATGGAAATTATAAAATAATTTGAAATAAATTCAAGCATAGATGCAGCAAATCAAAACTTATGAGATGGTGTGAAAGAAGTGCTCAGAAGGAAATTTGTATCTGAAAACACATATATTAAAATAGAAAAAAGATTGGAAATCATTAACTTACAATTTCATCTTAAATCACTGAATAAAAAGAGCAAACTAAACCCACTGCAAGCAGAAGGAGAGAAATAATAAACATTAGAACAGAGATAAATGAAATAAAGGAGAAAAATTATAAAAAAACTAAAGTTGATTCTTTGATCAGAATATGAGACTACTACTACCAAACTTACAGAAGTAAAATAGATTTGAAAACAA
The DNA here is from genome assembly GCF_019186645.2 of Phyllostomus hastatus. NCBI lineage: Eukaryota > Metazoa > Chordata > Mammalia > Chiroptera > Phyllostomidae > Phyllostomus > Phyllostomus hastatus. The sequence goes on from NW_025333857.1 coordinate 9,382,780, forward strand.
TATTATGGATGATATATACCAACAAATTAGATAACTAGATGGAGTAGAAAAACAGACTTTTAAAACCGACTTAAGATCTAGAACATCTGAATAAGCCTAGTAAATAGAGATTAAGTCAATAATCAAAAAATTTTTCAACAAACAGAAGCCCAGGACAAGATACTTTCAATGGTGAATTCTACCAAGACTTTTAAAACAGACTTAAGATCTAGAATGTCTGAATAGGCCTAGTAAACAGAGATTAAGTCAATAATCAAAAAAAAATTTCAACAAACAGAAGCCCAGGATAAGATACTTTCAATGGTGAATTCTACCAAGTGTGTAAAGAAGAATTAACACCAATCCTTCTCAAATTCTTTTAGTACACAAAAGAACAGGGAAAACTTTCTACCTCTTTTACGAGGCCAGTGTTACCCTGACCCCAAAGACAAAGATATTGTTAGAAAAGAAAACTACAGACCAATACTGCTTATACTAGAGATGGAAAAACCCTCCATAAAATACTAGTAAGCTGAATTTAGGAGCATTTTTAATAAGATTTTATTTATTTATTTTTAGAGAGAGGAGAAGAGAGGGAGAAAGGCAGGGAAACATTAGTTGGCTGCCTCTTGCAGGCCCCCAACTGGGGAACTGGCCTACAACCCAGGCATGTGCAACAGGGAATCGAACTGACAGCCTTTCTGATCATAGGCTGGCACACAGTCAGTCCACTGAGCCACACCAGCCATGAATTCAGAAGTGTTTTTAAATGACTATGCAATATGGTCCAAAAGGATTCATCCCAGGAATGAAAGGTAGGAGGGCGTTGAACATTTTAAAAATGTAATACACCACCTTAAAAGAATAGAACAAAAAATGCACACAATTATCTCAAGTGATGTCATAAAGGCATCTGATTAAATCTAAAATCTTTTAATAATAAAAATATTGAATTATATACAAATGTAATGCTATCAAAAATAATAAAATACTTAACAATACATTTTACCAAGAAGTTGTAAGATTTTTAGATTGAGAACTACAAAACATTGCTAAAATAATTTTAAAATACCTAAATGAATGGAAAGACATTACACACACTTGTGGATTAAAATATTTAATATTGTTAATATAGCTATTCTCTTCAAATTGACATACTAATTCAATGCATTCCATATGACATTTGTAATTGCCTCTTTTGTAGAAAGGGACAAGCTTATCTTAAAATTTATACAGAATTGCAAGTAGCACAGAATAGCAAAACACTCTCAAAAAATGAACAAGAAAGCTGGAGAATTTGCAGTTCTCAATTTTAAAATTTATAAATCAATAGTAATCAAAACAGTGTGGTGTTACTATAAGAATAAATATAAGATCAAGGTAAGATTAGGAATACAGAAAACTGGCATCTGTGGTCCATTGACTTTAGATAAAGGTGCCAAGACCATTCCATTTGGAAAGAATAATATTTTCAAAAAATATTGCAAAAGAATAAAATTAGATGCTTACCTCACACCACATGCAGAAATTAATTCAATGTAAGAGCTAAAATTGTAAGACTCTTAGAAAAATTATAGAGCAAATATTTATGAATTGTGTTTAGTAATGTTTTCTTAGATATCACTCCAGGGACACAAACAACTAAAGAAAAAAATAGGATATTTGGACTTTAAATGAATTAAAAATTGTGTGCATCAAATAACACTATCAAGAAGGTAAAAACAAACCCTTGGAATGGGAAATAATATTAAATATACATATATATTTAAAAACTTATAATTCAACAATAAAAATAAATACATAAAATCAACCAGATTTACAAATGGACAAATAGACATTTTTCCAAAGAAAGTATAAAAATTAGCAATAATACCATAAAAAATCAATATCATTAGGCATTAGCAGAAAGCAATTTAAAAGCACAATCAGGTATCACTTTACACCCATTGTGATGCTACAACAGAAATAAATCAAAGGGATATCAACATTAGATCTGATGATGAACATTACTTTATGTTTATTATATATGTATATGGATATATATATGTATATGTATATGTATATGTATATGTATTATATGTATATGAGGTCTGTCAGGAAAAAGTCCAACCTTTGTTATAATGAAAATGGTTTGCATGACATTGATGTAACCTGGCAGCCAAGGAGAGTGGACTGAAATGTGCATGTGTGAATAGTTAGTGGGGACTGTTGAGTGTGTGTACTGTGTGGTCATCACATTCAAAATTACTGAGCGGGTAGATCCAGGAATCTGTATCAAATTTTGTGTTAAGCTTGAACATTCCTCCACAGAAACTATTTGGGTGATTCAAAAAGCTGTAGTTATGGGCAACTGGTGATTGGCAGCTTCATTGCCACAACATGCCCACTCTTGCATCATGTCTCATGCAGAGTTTTTTGGAGAAACATGAAATCACCCAGGTGCTTCGGCCCCCTATGGCGCAAATTTGCCACCTTGTGACTTCTGGCTTTACCAAAAACTAAAATCACCTTTGAAAGGGAAGAGATTTCAGAATGTAGATGAGATTCAGGAAAATACAATAGAGCAGCTGATGGTGATTGGGAGAACTGTGTAAGGCCCCAAGGTGCCTGCTTTGAAGGGGACTGAGGCATCATTGTCCTATGTATGATGTTTCTTGTATTTTGTATCTTCTTCAATATATGTCTTTATTTTTCCTAATGCATGGCTGAGTACTTTCTGGGCAGGCCTCTTTTGTATACATATATCATATATTCTATATTTAATATATACTCACATATGTTGTATATAATACAACTAAAATGAAGTTAGTTAAAAGAATCTAATATATAATAACCTATATGTTCTAATATTGTTTATATAGCATAGCAATAAAAATTGAGTCTATTTGAACAGTTTATTAAACTTTCATAGAAACTTGCCCATTTCAAATTTTTTGACATAAAATTAGTAGTACCAATCTCATATTCTTTAATATTTGCTGAGTATTGAGTTTCATCTCCTTTTCATTCCTAATATTATTTCTTCAGGTTTGCATTCTCTTTTTGTCTTTTTCTCAGTTGGCCAAGGTTACCTTTTTTAATTAATCTTAGCAAAATACTAACTTGTGCCTTTGATGACACCCTATTGCATTGCCCCCTCTAATTTGAGATCTTACCATTCTTGTTTTATTTCTTTTATTTTCTGTTTACATTCTTCATCATTTAGTCATTTTTTAATTTCTGAAGTTGATGGACAATTTAATTAAATTAGCTCATTAATTGTTAGCCTTTCTTTTATTCCAATAAGAATTTAAGATTATCACTTTACCTCAAAGAATTACTTTATCTCCTTCTCAAATTTTTGATAGGCATTACTTTAATTATCATTCATTTTCCATTGTGAGTTCTTATTTATGCCTGCTCAGGTTACAGACCTCTTCTCCCCCTGTAATCTGCACGTGGGCCACGAAAATCCAAATTCTCTGTCCTCATGGATTACTGGTGTCTCCAGAGGTAAAGCTAACTCCAACATGGTCTTAGCCCTATATATTATTTCTTGTCATTTATGTCCTTTGAGGAACTTATTTGCATTCTGTCACTCATTTGAAAATAATATATTATATTACAAATTTTATAAGTGCTTTCTTCAGAAATTTCTCTGGGCATCTCACCCGTTATAATACTAAAAATAGAAGTTAAGCAGTTAATCCTTTAAATATCTGTGATTCTTTACACTTCTAAAAATCAGAGGTTGTTTCTAAATTATCATTTTCCTCATTTTGAGGGCCCAACACAGGGCACTATTTTTTGAATTGCAAATAAATGAATGAATGTTTGTCTGTTTTGAAGAGCATGAAAAGTAATTAGAAACCAAATACAGAAAATCTACATAATATTATCAACTAAAGCTGACTTATTTTAAAATATAAAACATTATGCTAAGTGAAATAAGCCAGGCAGTAAAAGACAAATGCTATATGATCTCACCTATAAGTGGAACCTAATCAACAAAACAAACAAGCAAGCAAAATATGACCAGAGACATTGAAATTAAGAACAAACTGACAGTAACCAGAGGAGATGTGGAAGGGGATAATGGGGGGAGGGGGAAGGGTTGTCAGGAATATCTACGAAGGACACCTGGACAAAACCAGGAGGGGATTAAATCAGGAGTGGAGGTGGGGATGGCTGTGGTGAAGCGAGGGGGAGGAGAAAATGGAGACAACTATACTTGAACAACAATAAAGAAATATATAAACATATAATTTAAATTCTTTAACATAATTTCAAATAAAAATTCTAAAATCATATTTTATGAGAAGTATTTTTTACATAGTAAAAAAGCAAGACTTTTATTTTAAAAATTTCTTGAAAAGGGTAACAGTTACTCTAATTTTAATAACTTTCCAAAGGAGCTAGACCTAAATATCATAAAAAGAGTTTCTGAAGATTATTCTTTACAAGTGCAGCTTTAGTTGTAACTGTCTTTCTTAATAATAAAAAATCAAAGAGAAAAAAAATCCCAACCATCAGGAAAATAGAGATACCTTTTTTATAGCTTTAACACAGTTTATTTAAAATACACACATATTATGATACAAACACAATTTCTTTGGTGGACATCTGCCCAGAAGTACAAACTTAACTTTTTTATGTTAACCTAAATACTACAAGACTTTTAATGACCATAATTCTTTATGTGTCATCTAAGAGATGGAACATCCTACCAGCTCAATTCACTAATACCCCACTAAGGCTGTGGGAATCACCATGGACTTAGGTACATACACTCTAGTGAATCTCACAACAAACTTTTCTTAGCTTTTTAAATCTGATGGATCAATTGGGTTTAATTGCACAGGTGGTAAATTTAGGCTTAAATTCTTATTTTCATGTTCTCCTCTTCATCATCCAATTCATTCTCCATGCTGCTCAGTTTTGTTTTTAGTTTGCTATTTCATTCCTTTCATTCTTATTTCCAAAATGTTGTTACCTGTTTTTCTTTTTCCATTTTGTTCTCTTCTATCCTCTACATTTATTTGTTGTTAGTATTGAACATCTCTCCTCTTTCTTTTATCATGGTTCAACTTAATCAACTTGGTGAGAGGATATACAAGTAAAATAATCCTTCTAAAATCTTGCTTCCCATTGTCAAGCTGAAGAAGAAAAACTGGATAAATCTCAGCTTCCATTGTTAAAAGGTGTAATTTCTTTAGGAGCTTGAATTTGATCCTTTGAAGTTTTGTCCTAAAGCACATTCATTTCACTTCTAATTGATATGTCTCCACATTGGTCAGAGTTTGATTCTTCCTAGAACCCAGAATGACTTCTTGCTACTTGCTGCCTTTGGTCACTGTTTCTATCGTCTTATCAAGGTCGCAATGCACCTGCTTTCATTGACCACAGCTGATCTCCTTTTCCTTTCATAGTTTCCATGCTGAGTAATATTTTTCCTCCTGCAAGAACAGACACTAGGGATCTAATTATGGTAGTCACAACTTTTCTAAGAGATATGTTAGTTTTGAGCACGATGTATGATGTTTCTAGGAGACTTCAGAGATGGCCAGATTATAAATTCTGTCCTGCTGTTGTTATTGTTAGAGTGTCACATTTCTGCTCTTCTAAACAGGGTTTGTTTTAATTATATGGTTAAAATGTTTTAGTGTTACATATTTTCTTATATATTATTATTATCTAACATTAATTGAACATCTGCCATGTACCAAGCATTGTTCTAAACAAGTCACAATAGTATACCATTTAATCACTGCAGGGACTGTGCAATTGGTAAAAATTGTCCACATTTTAAACCTTCAGAAGGAGAAGAACAGGGAGAAATCAGAGCACATGCCATCAGAACCCTGGTGGTCCAACCCCAAGGCCTCAATCTTAATCATTATTCCACAGCTGCCTACTTGGATAACCATGATGAGCTTCATTTTGGAAATTTTACATTTAAATAGCAAGTGCAAAGTGCTTTATTATTTGGTTAGTTGCCTTTCTTATCGGCCCTAAGGAATACAGAAAATACTGTCATTTAATTTTATGGCTGGTGAAAATTAAGCAGTTTGATTTTAGGTTTATTGATGTTCCCCAGTAATGATTCCCAACCTAATGCTTTACAGACTAACAAATATTTCACTTCTTCATAAAGTGTGGGCATTTGGACTTTATTAATAGAAGAGCAGTCATGGTATCATTATTAGTGACATATTTCTAAATTTTAGATTAGGGAAAGCAAAAATTAGAGAAGTCTAAAGAAAAGTATATGTAGCTTTTCAAATAATCTTCCAAAGTTACAAATAAAACTGTACATAAAAACGGAAGAGTGAAAACATTCTTTGTGCAGAGAACTTCAAAGTATATTTAGCATTTATTAAGCATGTACTCTTTGGTGAGCATTGTGAAGGTACAGTGAGGAGACTGCCCTCAATTGTAAAGAAAACTCCTTTCACCTGAAGGGTTTTATGAGCATCACTTTTGTATATAATTGGTCATGCTCAATCCCCTCTCAGAGGAATGGTTCAGGCAAAGAATACAAATAATTACTACAGAATGTCATTTAATAATATATCACAATGCCCCCTTGAATATCTATTTTTGTCTCCCTGGTCCTGTAAACAGAAGTAAAAGAAACACACATATGGACAGGATAGGAAAGAAAGCAGTTAAATGCAAATGGAAATTGCTATGGGGGCCAAAGCAAACACACAATATAAAGAAGGTCAGATTCATTAAGCCCTCCATTAACCAGCTCCTCCAGAGTGGCTCCAGCATCCCCATTGTCAACTCCCTGTTCAACACCAGGGCTACACTTTTTGACAAGAAATCTCATCAGCATCCTCCAAATACTTGAACTAATATTTATTTTAAGACTTAGAGTACAAAAAGGAGACATAATTAAATCCCAAAATTATTTAGAATTAGCTGTGAAGATGACTTTCAAAATTTCCTTTTAAGATCCTCAATCCTATTTACTGCCATCCTGGAAATCTTGACTAATGGAGAAATGATTCACAGGGTCACTATTCCTAGAAATTCAAGGTACAGGACAGGAAAAATGCTACTCTCCTCAATTAAGTCAACCACAAAGTTCCTGGAAAGTTTAACATCTTAATCAAATGGTTATGGCAGTTTTATTTCCTTGGATTCTTTCCGGCTGGCCCTTCAATAAGTAGATGGAACTTGGACAAGCATGAATTTCCAGTATTGTCATTAGCAGAGGGAATGGCAGTGCATTTGTTAGTCCAGATGAATGAAAAATCCCTGAATATAATTAATCATCTATATCTACTCAGAGAAAGGCAGATGGAAAAATGAAGATATTGGAAGTTAAGAGAAGTAAATATTTTTTCTTGTTTTAAAGAGATAAAACAAAAATCTGAGTATAGATCTCAGTCATCCAGGAACTTACCTCTGTACCTCACCCACCTTGCTTCTAGAGACAGAGAATTTAGGACACATAGCATCATCCAGTTCAATCACTGACATGGATCTGTCTTATACCACAATAGCCCTGGCAGACAGTCTAACCAATGATAATGAAGTCTACCAAGAGAAGAACTACTTATTCAACTGCTATAAAAATCTAAAAAATAGTTTAAAAAATTAAGGGCTTTTTTTAAAATTTTGAGAAACTTCTGTTAGTAGTGACCCTGGACATAACTCATATATGTGACTGACCTTCACATATTTTGAGACAGCTGTCAGTCAAACTCAGTTATCCCACCTTTCTGAGGCTAAAGTCCTTAGTTCTCAATGTTAAATAACCCAATTTTAAAAAGAAGATGTTGTCATAAAATAGAGTTTTTACATCCTTCACTACTCTGGTCACCCCTTGGACATGATTTTAATGCTCAATGGCTCACAATAATGTGGTATTTTGCAAACTAAGAATCATGACAGCAACCTCTCTCAGCCAAAGGCAGCCATGGCACCATTGGACAGGCCTCAGTGTTGCCAGGAGCTGGCATGGAACTCACACCGAGGTCATGGTGTTCTTCTTTTAAATATAAACAATTTCACAGTATACCAACCTAAGACAAGGCCACTATGACCTTGTTAGATTAAGCCAAAAATGAGACTATTTTATATACATTATATAGAAATGAGCAAGTATTCTTTGTCCAAACATGAGTCCCTGCTATTTTTCTTCTTTTCAAGTACAGTTATAGTCTCACTTTATTCCTCCTGCTTTCTTAATAAAAATTACTAAGATACCCAGTAATGATATTGACAAGAGGAAAACAGAAAGGCAAAAATAAAACATTTGATATAGGATCCAAAGGCTAAGAAGAAACAATAGTACTAGTACTACTATTAATACTACTACTATATTACTAATAATACCAACACAACATAATTAGAGCTATTAGTGATTAGCTCTAGAGCTATTCATTAAGTGCTTCACTTGGACTGTGGCCAGGCTGTGTGCAAAAAATAGTTGTGTACATTATCTCTTCATAATTTATGATATAAAGCTAGTGTTACTCACTTTACAGAGTAGGAAAAAGTGAGGCTTATGAAAGTAATTAGCACCTGATCAGGCTAATAATTAAGTATTGGAACCAGAGCCTAACATTTACAGGCCAAGATATTATTCATTCAGCTTAACTCAGTGAGTAGGGCTGACATTTTTCAAGTGATTGTGTCTAATCAGAAGTAGGATGGTTTTTTTAAAATTTGGCCAGCAGATATGCTTGTCACAAGGGCTCAAAAGGTGCATGCTTGCCAACTATGAATCCTCCTAATATTTGAAGAATACATGCCAGGCTTCCAGACTTGGCTTACAAATACCATTTTTGAATAATTTCCATGAAGTTTGGTTAGTTTTTATTATTTCTATTAACTCTCAGTTCCAAATACATCTGTCAATTCTTATATGCCAAGTACCAACTAAAAGGTTGTTCTGTATCAGCCAAATTATCATTTTATTCTATCTTTCACTCAGCTCCCACTACCTCATCAAAAGTAGTACTCACTTTCTATTGCATAATCAGGGTTATTCTTTGTCTCCATAATCTTTCTCTGATCAGGAAGATGATGCCATTTTATAAAGTCTTTTCTGGCACACTTTTGGAAATTCAAATATTCTGTTTGATGATTTATATTGATTTAAAAAACAGATTATAACCTAATTCATGCTTCTTAGAAAAGATTAGAAGCAAACTTACCAAATATACACATTTTCTATCATGAAAATTCACAAAATTACAAATATTATAAAATTTCAAAAATAATTAATGACACTTCAATGTATCAAAGGCACTGGATGAAACTCCAAAACTATTGTTAATAAAGGACTTCAACTCCTTCCTAGAAAACAATACAGGCAATCTGTATGGTTACTCTTTCCCCCAAAAGTCAATAAACTCTCAATAATTTCAGAAAATAGCTAATGCAAGCAATGTCAACTTCTGAAAAAAAGAAAAAATTTAGTTGTTTAGCTACCAAGATACTGACAATTACTTGGCTTCAATTTTATTCCAAATAGTCACAGGCTGAAAGCTTGAGAATAGAAATCATTTTCAATTCCTGGATCACTTATAAGAAAGAACATTTTTCACAGTTTTATTGAGCAATAATTAATTTAGATCACTGTATAAGTTTAAGGTGTACGACATGATGGTTTCATTTACATATATTGTGAAATAACTACCACAATAGGTTTAGCTAACATCAATCTTCCCATATAGATACAATAAAAAGAAAAGAAAGGAAAAAAGTTTTCTCCTTATGATGAGGACTTGGGGGGTTTACTCTCATAACAACTTTCCTGTGTGTCCATAGCAGTGCTAGCTGATATATTTATCATGTGCATTACATCCTTAGTATTTATTCATCTTAAAATTGAAAGTTTGTACCTTTTGACTACCTTACTCCAGTTTCCCCTCACTCTACTCGCCATCTCTGGTAACCACAAGTCTGATATCTTTTTCCATGAGTTTGTTTGTTTCTCTTATTCCACATATAAGTAAGGTGATATATATTTATCTTTCTCTGACTTATTCCCCTTGGCATAATCCCCTCACAGTCCACCCATGTTGTTAACTAATGGTAGGGTTTCCACATTCTTTAATGGCTGAATAATACTTCATTGCATTTATATACACAACTTCTTATTCATCCATCAAAGGGAATTTACATTGTTCCTATGTCTTGGCTACTGTAAATATTGCTGCTATGAACAAGTGGCTGCAGATATCTTTTCAAGTTAGTGTTTTCATTTCCTTTGGACATATTTCCAGAAGTAGAATTGCTGGACCACATGGTAGTTCTATTTTTAATTTTTTGAGGATACTCCATACTGTTTTCCATGGTGGCGTCACCAATATACAATCCAACCAATAGTGCACAAGTGTTTTCTTTTCTCCATATTCATTCCAGCATCTTTCTTAACTCTTGTCTTCTTGATGATGACCATTCTAATAGTCATCAGGTGGTTTCCCACCATGGTTTTAGTTTGCTTTTCCCTAACGACTAGTGATGTTGAGCATCTTTTCATGTACCTGTTGGACTTTTGTATATCTTCTTTGGAGAAATGTCTATTAAGGTCTTTTCCCATTTTTAATTGGATTATTTGGGGGGTTGCCATTAAGTTGAATGAGTTCTTTATATACTTTGGATATTAACCCATATCAGATACAGTTTGTAAATGTTTTCCCCATTCCATTGGTTGTCTTTTCACTTTGTAAATGCTTTCTTTTGCTATACAGCAGTTTTTAGTTGATATAGCTCCACCTGTTTATTTTTTTATTTTGTCACTTGTGCTTTATGTATCATACCCCCCAAAAGAATAATACATTGCCAGGACCTGTGCTTTCTGCTAGGACTTTCATGGTTTTAGATCTCCCATTTAAGTCCTTGATCCAGTTGGAGTTCATTTTTGTGAGTGGTGTTGTATGTATTCACCTTCATTCTTTTACCTGTTACTATTTAATTATCCCAGCACCTTTTATTGAAGAAAATGTCTTTTCTCCACTGAGTATTCTTGGCTACATTGTCAAATATTAGTTGACCAAATACTATTGGGTTTATTTCCAGACTCTTGATTCTGTTTTATTAGTCTATGTGTCTTTTTTTTTATGTTGGTACCATATTGTTTTGATAGCTATAGGTTTACATGTAACTTCAGGGAAAATGACTCCTCCCAGAGTATGAAAAGAGTGATACAAATTAGCATGGCCTGCAGGCCAATTATCTATGAGAAATTAGATCTAAAGCTATAGGTGAGTGAGATGCAATTTTTTAATGGTGAAAAGAACACTAAGCTCAATGTCAGAATGAGAGGTATGGAAAGTGTCCTAGGTGTAATTATATGGCTTTATAATTTTTCATTTTCAAATATCTCCTATCCATTTGCTGTAAGCTGGATGAAGAAAGAGATCATGTCAGCTTTGATCATTTTTATTACAATTCTTTAAGGGAATTAATGGGGAAATGAAAGAATAAAGATCTACCAGCTTTCTTGCAATATACACCTATTTTTTTTCTGTGCCTAGCATTCATTTTACATTTATCTCAAGGGACATACAGATTTTTTACTTTTAGTCCACCTGTTTTGGGTGAGGCTAACAATCCCAATCCTTTATGATTCATAAAATGTGTAATGTGAGCCCGTGTAAACTCGTCAGCATATCCCATCTCTCTACCTGTATCCCATGACCCAAAAGAGATCAACAAAACTAAATTCAAGAGATTTGGAGGAACTTGTAGGCTGGAATTCTCAGTTACAGAAAAATCTAAACATTTTGAAAACTATCAAATAGTAAGTACCTTTCTGAGAATGAAGTTAACATATGTTAATTAAGATCCACTACAGATAAAGAGGTAGTGGGTACACCAATGCACACACAGGGAGTAAGGGGAGGAAAGGAAAAGAAAAAGATACAGAGATAGTATTTGATAGCATTTGTTTGTTTTAATCATTCTTGAACCTTGGCTCCTTGAACAGATAAATTACTTTTTTATTCTCAAGTCACTTTGAATTGGGCTAATTTCATTTATAACTTAAATAGTTAACAATACACGCTTTTTTATACAAGTGGAGAAACTAGAATTGAAAGAAGGGAAATGCCTTATAATTCCTTAAGATCAATATTTTGTAGTAAAGGAATTATGACTATAACAATGGCTCCTAGTTTCCAGATATTTCCACTATGCCAGACTGACTTTATTAAATGTTAATAAACCACTTTACTAAATAAGCATTATGCTTATTAAAAGCATGGAAGATTAAAAGGGATACCTGTTATTTTATATTTAAATTAATATAATAATTTTCTGGAAGAGAGGAACCAAAAAAAATACTTCTCTAAGATGCACTCCTTTTTTCTCAATCATGTTTCTTCTAATAGGAGGCAGAATTTGAGTCTCTAACTTTGAGAACTGCTGAGATTGACCAAAAAGGAGCCTATTGTGCCCAAACAGTAGTCTAAGAAATAAATTAAGTAAAATTACTCAGTCATAGTCTTATTACCAGAAATAGCTTTTGTCCATTTGGCAGGTAATTTGTAGTAATGTTTAGTAATTGACAGCAATTTCTGGTAATTAAATGTTGAGCCATTTCTTTACTTAATATTGTTTTTTTCTGAGTAAATTCAGTACTAAGAAAATAAATCAGTGGTTGATGGCCATGTCTGATATTTAAATGCTTAACTAAGTGGCGTAGTACAGCATTAAGGAGGAAGTGGACAATGTGCAGAGTTGAATTGCCTAAGTGGTTTTGTATTGAGAAATATCTCCGATTATATGATTTAAAAACTTTGGGATTGGGTGAGAGGAAACAAGAATACGCAGATGGCCTGCACTGGGTCTTTAATAGGCATGAATTTCCAGCAAACGTCTCGTTTTTTGGATTAACTCCAAAATCTCCATATTTTTTACACAGGGATAAAATAGTTTAAATATATTAAAAAGGTTCTATGAAATACATGTGAGCCCATTGTGCTAATTGTTACTATGATAATTTATAAATTACTAGATCAGAGTGGAATTCCTTTTGCTAGAATGGAGTTTCCTTAGTAGTGTACTTACATATTGCACTTACATAGTGTGCTTACATATAGATCAAGGTGTAAGCTAGTAGCCAGAATTATATATATATAATATATTCAATATTATATAATTGTTAAAGGATTCTGCATAATCACCAAATTGTCTTAATTCTAGGGTTTGACTAGCTTAAATACCATTAACCTATTCCTTTTTTAAAAAAGATTTTATTTATTTATTTATTTTTGGAGAAAGGGGAAGGAAGGGAGAAAGAAAAGGAGAGAGACATTCATGTGAGAAATAGATCGGTTGCCTCATGATCCTGCCCTGACTTGGGACCAAACCTACAACCTAGGCATGTGCCCTGATTGGGAATCAAACTGCCTATCTTTCACTTTAAAGGGATGATGCCCAACCAACTCACCCACAGCAGTCACGTCCATTTATCTATTATTTTTTTATTGTTCTTCAGTTACAGTTGTCCCACCTTTTTCCCATTTCTGTCCCCTGGCACACCACCCCCTGCTCCTCAAGACAATCCCCACCTCACTGACCAAGAGCGTGAGTCCTCTATGATGTATGAAACTTCAGAAATAAGTTTAAGTTGAGTGTTTGCAGGTACATATGTCTCAACATACAAATTTTCAAAGTCAGGTATTCTACTTCTCTTTGAAGTGCTGACCACTGGATCAACATTTATCTCCATTTATATCTTTTTGGATCCTCCCCCATTTCTGTCCCCTTTTCCAGTCCATCTTGCAACTGTGACATCTGGAGGGATATGGTATATCACAGGTGGCAGACACAAGGCCTGCAGGCCAAATCTGGCCCTCCACCTTATTTTATCCACTGGGCACCTTGTTTCTACCAGGCGGCAGCACAGAGCTCTCACTTAATTGTTAAGGAGTAGTTACATTTATACAGTCCTAAAATTACACTCGGCTCTTTGAAGGCAACCATGAGGCTGACATGGTCCCTGGTGAAAATGAGTTTGACAACCCTGTTTTATATTATTGTGTCATTTCTTACTTCTTAGTTTCTTTCTTTTGCTGAAGCCCTTGGAAACCCTAAAAATTTAAGTGCTCTAAACATGTAAGTGCTGTAATGTTCAATAATTAATATCTCATTATGAGAAGTCCAAAAGGTCCCAGAAGAGCACTTTAAGCATTCAATTCCTCTAAGAAATAATGAGGAATTTACATATTAGTAATTTATTGTAAAATCCTAAGCATTTTAAAGCACACAGAGATAAATAAATCAGTATTTAATAGGATGTACCAGAACTACCTTCAATCAGTGAGTATGGATGGACATAAAATCCTTTTTTCTACACTTTCTTTATAGTATGAGTATTTGTGGTCTAAGTAAGACATTAAAATTGTCAGCCTGATTCCTTTCAGTCTCTAAATATGTGAAAGAAAATAATATTTTGGAACCATCAATAGACTGGGATGGCTTTGAAAGACAACCTGGGGAGGTGAGCTTTCTTCTTAAGCCCTTGAACTTTTGAATCTGCCCAGGTTATTGATCTATTTAAATGCATAATGGTTGAGCTATCATAAAAATGTAATGACCTTACCTGTCATTGAAACCAAGCAATTGTATTTAGGTCAGGAGAAATCTAGTTACATGAGTGCCTTAAAAGGTTAAAACATATGTATATACTTTTTAAATTAAAATCATGGTTAGCTCTACAAAAAAATGTGGAGTAAGAGAATTTTATCTTCTAGTTTCTAAAAACTTAACACCTCCTCTTTCACAACTCTCTTTCCTTTTCCCCCAGTAGCTCAAAGCATCTACACTGTTCTAACCCCCAGCCATATTATTCTCTCTTCCTTTAGAAATATTGTGTATTCTGAAATGATTACTACTCCTTTCTCTTCACAGCAAATAATTTGAATGTTTCATAACTGACAGCAATTATTCCTAGTAACAATGGGTAATGATGGTGAATAAAAATGGGCTCCATAGCCAGACATTTATATTCATATCCCTAATCTCAAGTCTACTATCTGTGTGACCTGAGAAAATTGTTTTATCTCTTTGAGACTCAGTTCCTTTCTCTCTTCTCTTCTTCCTCCTTTCTGTCTGTCTTTCCTTTCTTACTGTAAAATGAAGATAAAAATCATCATTTGATCTTGCCTTAAAAAACACATGATTATGCTGATGAAAGAAGGTTGACAAATGATTGCTTAAGCGCCAAATTCAGAAACCAGGTATTCTACTTGAAGGTAAAATTAGACAGAATCAAGTCTTAAGAAATCTGCTTTTTAATGTATTATCCATTTGCACAGACTATCAAGATTGCTGAGGTGAGAGTATTGGTTTCATAGGATGAAATCATAAGTCTTTCCTCAAACCTGTTTTCGTGATTGAAGAATGGTTAAATCCAACCAAGTCTCACTGGGGCATCAGTTTGATTATGTAGGGATGGCCTTATTAAACATATTAAACATCATCTTCCTCAAATTATGGTGGTTCCATACCTGGTCCAAAGTTAGAGATGCTTTTATTTCCTGTTGGTCAAGAAAATAACCCTCATTGAGATTTAACTTGGATGAAAGTTAAATAGTTACAATGCAGACCTTCCACTGGAAAAAAATTGATTTGAGGATAAAAATTCCTAAGGAGACAACCTTGGGTAATGTTATTCCCAAGTCAATTCTATTTCAACAACTCCTTTATGCCTACCTTCTTGTGGACACTCACAGGTATTCATATTTATCATGAACTCTGGGAATTATATTCTGTACCTGCTACCACACAGAATAGTTGCCAAAAAAACACATGATTAAGTCTGAAGAAGCACCATGCTCAGCTAATTTTATTTAATGTTCTGTATCTGTATTCAGTTAGATATGGATTAAATAAAAATATTAAATAATATTTATTGATGGCTAACTATGTATCAGCCATCTTTCACCTATTTTATTTTACTTCTATCTAATTTTATTTTATAATTAAAAATTTTAATTGTTGACACTATTACATATGTCCTCCATCCTCCCCCATCCCCTCTCCACTAAGCCACCACCCCCTCCCTAGCCTTCACCACTTTGTTGTCTATGTTCATGGGCTTTATATACATACATATATGTTCTTTGGCAACTTTATGTTCAAGGACTATGTTATGTTTAAGGCCTATTTTAAATTCTGACCCCTCCCCCAAATATTTAGTAATATCCTTAGTTAGTATTATCTTTTTTTTTGCTAACTTAATGCATTTTGTTCATTATGAATCTACTTATGTTTGTATTTGTATATCTTACTCTTACTTATTTATATATATTTTAATTTATTTTTGCAATCCTCACCTGAAAAAAACTTTTGCTGCTTTTAGAGAGAGAGGTGGAAGAGAAGGAGGAGGAAAAACAAAGAGAGAGAGAGAGAGAGAAATGTTCAAGTGAGAGAGAAACACTGATTGGTTGACTTCTCATACACACCCTGATTAGGGATAGAACCTGCAACTGAGGTATGTGCCCTAACTGGGAATTAAGCCCACAACCTTTTCGGTCTACAGGATAATGTTCCAACCACCTGATGCATACCAGCAAGGGCTGTGTATCTTACTCGTCTTTAAAGAATATAACTATTTGAAAATAATACTCCATTATGAACATCTTTTTATTTTCAATCTAATCACACAACTTTAATGTAAAATTGCATTAAGTCAAAGTACAGCAAGTGAATTTAAATTTAAATAAATTAATTAATAATCTCATGTGGAACTGTAACTTCTTTCAAATATATACACAATCACACATGTGAATATATTGTGTAATGGTGAAATTTAGGAAACACATATTAGTTGCTAAAGGAAATGTTTTGGGTTAATCTGGGTGGTGGGGCAGTGTCCTATGTTACATTCCACAAATTACTTTTCAACTATTACAACCCAGGCTCTTCAAATGGCATTATAATATGTTAACCATAGTTATTATGTATTTTTTTTTATTTTAAAGTGCATGAATCTTCTTCCAATTAGCCCAATATATATACTTTGGAAACTGTGAAAGAAGGAACTGTAAGTAGAACGGCTTTGCCATCATTATAAAATTGTTATTAAAGTTACAATCTAAAATATTGATCAGAGTATTTCATAATGACTCCCATAATAAAATGCACTTCAGAATTCAGAAGCAGGGGAAAGGATTTCTATTATTAGTAATAAAATCCATGTAAGCCTTTGTGCTTCTCTGCTTTTGCTAAGAGAAAAGTCAAAGCTTAGTTTCATGCTCAAGTAACTTACTACCCTATCCTCACTCTATCATATAGTCTTTTTTTCCCAGGGTGTTTACATTTTTTGTGATATCTTCATCTTCTAGTAAACTATATCAGCTCCTTTCATGGAGGTAGGCAGAGTAAAGATAAATAAATGAATGCAATGCTTACTCTTTTCCACATCCCTGCCTTCACTGTTAAACTGAGTACTTTTTAACTACTCTGGTAGACTTTGTGATGTGCTGCCAGCTACTCCTTCAATGAAGTATTTGCTGTCTATCTCACAGAAATAACGGCAAACTGCCTCCTGCTGTCTGCCACTTCTGGAACTGCTTCAGTAGCAGAAACTGCCTTATCCAAGTTGACCCTTCTTCATATGGCAACTGACAAATGATGGCCAATCATAAAGAGAACGTAAAGTCCAGATCATCTCAGCCCATCTTGGGACAATTCTCATTAAGAGTGCCTAGTGCAGTTGTACAAGTTTGTCACTGGGATACATTACAGAATAACCTCTTTCTCTGCTTAACTCTGCTTTCTTACCCTCTCTTCCACAAGTTTTGATTGCAAAGGCACGTCTTTGTAAATATTTCATACATTAATTTCCATCACAAATACTGCTTCTCAAGAAATTGAACCTGCATAACTATATTTTTGCCATGTGTAACACACACTTTTTTGCCCAAAGTTTTGAGAGAAAAATAAAAATGTGTATTATACATGAGTAGTACTAATTCTGTATCTATATAAATGTTTTAATTCTTTTATTTATGCTTATGCATTAAAAGTATAACTCTAGAAAGCAATAACAATATCTATATGCAAAATGATACTCTGAAATATGATAATCCATTTTATTGAACCTAACAATGAGTTTACAATGAAAGCCATTTTGTCCAATGATTTAATGAAATGAAAGAGCGACATATAGTTATCCACAGAGTAAGATAGGTGATGCTGACTTTATTACCACAAGGTGAACAGTGTGACATTTCTCTTTGTACACTTTAGGTGGGAGAAATTATTTGAAAACCCCTTGGAAAATGTCAAAATGGTCTTCATACACTGCAAGCTTTAAACTAAAAATTATTAAATATGCTAAAAAGCATGGCAACAGAGCTGCCGAGAGACAGTTTGGGCCTCTTCCCACAGAAAGCATCAGCAGATTGTGGAGGCAACAAGAAGAAAAGTTTCTTCAGATGCCTAGACAGAAGAAGACAATGCAACAGACACCTCCAACGTGGCTGGAGGTGGAACAGGAAGTGAAGACCTGGATTCTGGAGCAGCACCAAACTGGAATCTTTTCTTTGACCAAGCTGATACAAGAAGAAAGTAAAAGGATTGTGTGAGGAAAAAACATTGATGATTTCTTCAGGACACCTAAATGATTCTTTAACTTCATGAAAAGATAAGATTTGAGCATGAGGACACAAACGAAACTTGCCCCAGAACTTCCAGCAGCCTATGAGAATCAAGTTTTGGAAAATCATTCTTGTGTTATCAGTCTTCAAAAGACAACTTTGAGCTGTCCCAAATAGCTAATATGGATGAGGTCCTACTCACATCTGACAAACCTTCCAACAGAACTGTGGATGTCAAAGAAGCCAAGACTGGCTGTTAGAACTAGTGGTCATGCAAAAACACATTTCACTGCTGTTCTAGCCTGCTGTGTAGATGGACAAAGCTACTACCTATGATCATTTTTAAAAGAAAAGCATTTCTGAAGGAAAAGATTCCAAATGGAGTTATTGTACATGTGCATGAAAAAGGATGGATAAATGAAGAAGACATGAAAATCTGGTTTAACAAAGTCTGATCATGAAAGCCTGGAGGGTTACTTAAAAAAACAGCTTTGCTTGTTTTTGATCACTTCAAAGCCCATGTTATACAAAGTGCAAAAGTAATCACAGCAGATTTGAAAACCCAACTTGCAGTGATACCTGGTGATCTAAACTGCAACTTCTTGATGTGTCAGTAAACATGCCCTTTAAAGATCTAATGAAGAAAGAGTGGACATCATGGATGCAGTCAGCTGGTAATGATTTAACACCTACAGGAAGGATACAGAAAACAATCATCATCAAGGTTTGTGATTGGATCCTAAGGCTGTGGAATGGTGTCAAGAAGGAAGTGGTTGTGAAATTATTCAAAAAATGAGGCACCAGCAATGCTATGGTTGGACCTGAGGATAGTGAAATTTACCAGGATGAGGGAAGTAACTCTTCAAAAGACACTGGTAATATAGAAATTGAAGAAGATGATACTTCTGATATTGGCAGTGATGAAGAGTTCTTGGCCTTCTATGATGTGTAAATATCATAAATTTGTTACTGGTACATAAAGTTTCTTTTATGTATGTTTTATCTGTCCTTGTAGTTTGTAATTACTTGTTACATAAAATTTCTTGTACTATAATATGTTAAAATGCTAAAATTCTTTTAAATACAAAAAACACATATCTAAATATAAATAAATAAATAATTGAATTAAAAAAATTAAAACAAGATATTTTTTCCTTGAAAGTTTGAGCCAAAAACATGGGTGTGCATTATACATGGCAAAATACAGCAAAATGGTTGTGACCAGGAATAGACCAAGAAAGCAGGTACTACATTTGGATTGTAGAGCTGGGTCATTTGCCCCTGGCTGGCCACAGGATCCTGTTGCTGGGACAGACAACTGGGCATAAATATCCTCATAAAGGACCAGTAAACAAAATATTTTTTCATACCCACATGCTCTGGGCTCCACTGAAGGAAGGGCAGAGTGGACTAGAGCTATGTGAGGAAAGTCTGAAACTGGTAGCTATGGAGAGAGTGAAGTATCAGCCAAGATCCCTTTGCTCAGTCATTCTCCATACTGCAGAAGCCATCTTTCTCCCCCCATGTGACATAAGCCTGGGGGGGGGAGCAAACCCCCACCTGTAAGAATCCCTCTCATCCCACCATGTGAAGCTTAAGCCTCGATGAGGAATAAACAGAGGTTCTTTTGGTAATTAAGCCTAACAGGCAGACTGCAGGCAAGGGTGGATCTCTAGGATCTTTGAAACTTTAACTAACTCTCCCATAGGCCTGGAGCTGGTAAAACCTTACCTTGGTGCACAGGTTGGTCTTTTCCACATACACCCAAGGCCCAGCAAGAATAGCCACAAGCTGTGGATCTCTGATAGTTCCAAACAGGTTTCCCAGGGCCAGTCACAGGCAGCATCTGACAAAACACTGTACAAAAGCAAAGTTTTTGCAGATCTACCTAATCCATAGAAACAAACACAAAGACAACCAAAATGGGAATACAAAGAAACAGACCTCAAAAGAAAGAACAAGAGAATTCTCTAGAAAGAGAATTAGATGAAGGCAAATGAAGGCAAGCAATTTATCTGATAGAAAGTTTAGAGTAATGATTATAAGGATACTCAACAGCATGAAAAGAGACATAGAAACCATTGAAAAGGATCAGTCAGAAATAAAGAATGCAATATCTAAAGTAAATAACACACTGAAAGGAATAAACAGTAGGTTAGAAGAAGCAGATGATCAAATCAGCAATAAGGAAGACACATAGGAGGAAAAACACCCAGAGAAGCAAAAAGGAAGAGGGTTTTTTTTAAAATAAGGATAGTTTAAGGGACCTTTGGGACAACATAAAACATAGAAAAATCCTCATCATAAGAATACTAGAAGGAGAAGAGAGAGAGCAAGGTACTGAGAACCTGTTTGAAGAAATAATGACTGAAAACTTTAACCTGATTAAGAATAAGGACACACAAGTCCAGGAAGTGCAGAGAGTCCCAAACAACATGGATCTGAAGAGGTCCACACCAAAACAGATCATAATTAAAATGGTAAACCTTAGAGACAAGGAAAGAAGCTTAAAAGTTCCAGAGAAGAGCAGTTACTTACATAGAAGGGAGCTCCCATTAGACTGTCATCTGATTTTTAACCAGAAATATTTCAGGCCAGAAGGTATTGGTGTGAAATATTCAAAACGATAAAAAGCAAGAACCTACAACAAAGGGTACTTTACCCAGCAAGGCTATTATTTAAAAATCGAAGGAGAAATAAGGAGCTACACAGACAAGAAAAACATAAAGGAGTTTGTTGCCACCAAACCAATATTGCAATGAATGTTAATGGGCTTGCCACAGGAAGGAGGAGGAGGAAAAGGATGGAGGGGGAGGAGGAGGATGACAACAGAAGAAAATAGTTAAAAAATAAAATTGTAATACATATATGTCTATCAATAATCACTTTAACTGTAAAGGCATTAAATGTTCCAATCAAAAGGCATAGGATAGTTGAATGGGTAAGAAAACAGGACCCATGTCATGCTGTCTTCAAGAGACATACCTCAGAACATGCAGACTAAAAATAAAGGAATGGAAATGTTCCATTCATGGAAAAAACAAAAGCTGGGGCAGCAACACTTACTTGTATATCTGACAAAATAGACTCTAAAACCAAGGCTATAGTAACAGACAAAGAGGGACCTATATAATAATAAAGGGGAAAATCCAACAAGAAGATATAACCAGGTAAACATTTATGCCACCAAGATAGGGGCACCTAAATATATAAAGCAAATCTTGATGGACATAAAGGGAGAGATGAACAGAAATAGTCATAGTCAGGGATTTTAACACCCTATTGACTTTAATGGGTAGATCTTTCAGACAGAAAATCAACAAGGAAATGTTGGTCTTAAATAACACATTAGACCAAATGGATTTAATTGATATCTTCAAAGCATTTTACCCTAATGCAGCAGAATATACATTCTTTTCAAGTTCACATGGACTATTTTCCAGGATAGACCACATGCTGGGACACAAAGCAAGTCTCAGTAAATTTAATAGGGTTGAAATAATATCAGACATCTTCACTGACCATAATGCTATGAAAGTAGAAATCAATCAAAAGAAGAAAGCTGAAAAATACACAAAGATATAAAACCTAAATAACATGTTATTGAACAATGAATGGGTTAACAATGAGATCAAGAGAGAAATTAAAAGATTTGATTTGAAACAAAGGAAAATGAGAGCACAAAACCCCCAAATATGTGAGACATAGGGAAAGCAGCCCTAAGAGGGAAATTCATAGCATTACAGGCACATCTAAAGAAATAATTAAAAAACTTTAAAAAATCAAACATTATACTCAAGGGAACTTGAAAAAGAACAACAAACAAAGCCCAAAGTGAGTATAAGGAAAGAAACAATAAAAATCAGAGCAGGAATAAATGAAATAGACTAAAAACTTGCAAAACATCAATGAATCTAAGAGCAGGTTTTTTGATAAGGTAAACAAGATTGACAAATCTTTAACCAGACTCACCAAGAAAAAAAAAAAGAGAGTACCCACTAAATAAAATTATAAAGAAAGAAGAAGTAACAACTGACACCACAGAAATACAAATAATTGTAAGAAGGTATTATGAACTATATGCCACCACACTACACAATCTGAACAAAATGGATAGATTCCTAAAAACATGCACTCTTTCAAAACTAAATCAGGAAGAATCAAATAATCTGAATAAATAGATTACTACTAATGGAATTGAAGCACTAATCAAAAAACTTCTAACAAACAAAGGCCCTGGACCAGATGACTTCACAAGTGAATTTTACCAAACATTCAAAGAAGAAATAACACCTCCCTTTCTCAAACTATCAAAAAATTTCAAGAAGAGGGAAGCCTTCCCAGCTTATTTTACGAGGCCAGCATTATTCTTATTATAAACCAGAAAAAAACACTACCAAAAAAAAAAAAAGAAAATTATAGGCCAACATCCATGATAAACACGGATGCTAAAATCCTCAACAAAATATTAGCAAACTGAATAGAGTAATACATCAAAAAGATCATACACCATAATCAAGTAGGATATATTACAGGGGATAGAATTTTGGTACAATACTTGCAAATTAATAAATGTGATATACTACATAAAAATGAAGTATAAAAACCATATGACCATATCAATAGATGCAGTAAAAACATTTGATAAAATCCAACACCCATTTATGATTAAAAAAACACTCAGCAAAGTGGGAATAGAGGAAAGATACCTAAATATAATAACGCTATATGTGACAAAACCACTACATCATACTCAACAGGGAAAAACTACAAGTGTTCCCCTTAAGACTGGAATAAGGAATATTTGCTTTCACCTCTCTTATTCAACATAGTACTAGAAACCCTAGCCACAGCAATCAGAAAAGAAGAAGTAAAAAGCACCCAAACTGAAAAGGAAGAAGTAAATCTGTCATTGTTTACAGATGACATAATACTGTCATAAAAAACCATGAAAATTCCACCAAGAAACTACTAAAGGTGATCAAAGAATTCAGTAAATCAGTAGGATACAAAATTAATAACCAGAAATCAGTTGCATTTTTATATGCCAATAATGAACTATCAGAAAGGGAAATTAATAAAACAGTCCCATTAACAATTGCTTCAAAACATAAACATGCCTAGGGATAAATTTAACTATTAATATAAAATACCTGTACTCAGAAAATTATAAAACACTGAGGAAAGAAATTGAAGAAGCCCTGGCTGGTTTGGCTCAGTAGATTGAGCACCAGCCTGTGAAACAAAGGGTCACTGGTTTGATTACCAGTCAGAGCATATGCCTGGGTTGTGGGCCAGGTCCACAGTAGGGGTACTTGAGAGGCAACCATATATTGATGTTTCTCTCCCTCTCTTTCTCCCTCTTTTCCCTTCTGTCTAAAAATACATAAAATCTTTAAAAAAAAGAGAAAAAAACTGAAGAAGATACAAATAAGTGGAAGCATATAGTGTCTTCATGGATAGGAAGAATTAACATCATTAAAATGTCCATACTACATAAAGCAATCCATAGATTCAGTGCAGCTCCTACCAAGATAACAATTATGTATTTCATGGAAGAAGAAATTTTCCAAAAATTTATGTGGAACTGTTGTGGAAAATAACTCACACGCGGGAGAAATGGCGGAGCACGATCCTTTATTACGCGCACAGGCTCAGAGGGGAAATCCCAAATTCTGAGCAATGAGCTTAAGCTGGAGTTTCCTTTATATGCTTGTTACACAGGCAGAAGGAGGAGGGAAAGGAGTGCAGCTGCTAAAACTGGGGTTAGTGTACAACCTTGAGATAACTGTTTATCTGAGAACAGCTGCTGCCTGGGAAGGGTTGCTGGTCAGCTCCTACCTAAGAATAGCTACTGCTCAGCTATGTCCTGTCACAGAACAACAAAAGACCCTAAATAGCAACAGTGATCTTGAAAAAGAAGAATAAAGTTGGAGGAATCATGCTACCTAATATCAAACTACCCTATAAGGCCATAGTTATCAAAACAACATGGTACTGGCATAAGAACAGATACATAGATCAATGCAACATAATAGAGATCCCAGAAATAAACCCATGCTTTTATGGTCAATTAATATTTTACAAAGGCGGCAAGAACATACATTGGGCTACAGATAGTTTAATCAATAAATGGTATTGGGAAAACTGGACAGATACATGCAGGAAAATGAAACCAGACACCCTTCTTATGCCACACACAAAAACAAATTCAAAATGGATTTAAGACTTAAATGTTAGACCCCAAACCATAAAAATCCTAGAAGAAAACATAGGCAGTAAAATTGCAGACATTGCTCATAGCAATATTTTATCTAATATATCTTCTCAGGCAAGGGAAACAAAGAAAAAATAAACAAATGGGACTACATCAAACTAAACAGTTTTTGCACAGCAAAGGAAACAACAAAATGAATAGACAATCTAATGAATGGGAGAACACATTCATTGATACATCTGATAAGGGGTTAATATCCAAAATTAATAATTTACAGAACTCAATACCAAAACAACAAACAACCCAATTAAAAAATGGGCAAAGGACATCAATAAACAATTCTCCAAAGAGGTCATATAGGTGACCAATAGATAGATGAAAAGAAGCTCAATGTCACTAATCATTAATAAATGCAAAGTATAGCCATAATGGAATATTAGCTCATGCCTGCCATGATTGTTATAACTCAACGAGCAACTGCTTGAGGGTGAGTAGAAAGGGGAACACTTCTGCACTGGTGGTGGGAATGCAGATTTGTGAAACCATTGTTGAATACTGTACGGAGTTTCCTCTAAAAATTAGAAATGGAACTTACTTTTAACCCAGCAATTGCCCTTCTGGGAATTTATCTAAAGTAACCCAAAACACTAATTTGAAAGAATATATGCACCCCTGTGTTCATTGCAATATTATTTACAGTAGCCAATATTTGGAAGCACCTCAAGTGTCCATTAGTAGATGAGTGGACAACACAGCTGTAGTACATTTAGACAATGGAATACTATTCAGCTGTAAAATAAAAGAAAATGTCCCACTGAGACATATAGATGGACCCAGAGAACATTACACTAAGTGAAATAAGCCAGTCAAAGAAAGACAAATACCATGTGATTTCACTCATATGCGGAATCTAATGAACAATCTAAATTTACAAGCAAAAGGGAGACAGACTCATAGAGAATAGGATGAGAGATCTGTGAGGAGAGTTGTTTGGGGGAAGGATTTGGGCAAAAAAATAGAAAGAACTCATGGACACAGACAACAGTGTGGTGGTTGCAGGGATGGGGGAAGATGTGGGTGGAGGCGGAAGAGGGTATAAGGGAGATAAATGGTAATGAAAAAATACAATAAAATAAAATATTAAAAGAGGAGAAAAATAAGTTTGAGAAATATGGGGAAAATTGAAAGGAAAAAGAAAGTTGAGCAACAAGACAAAAACTTACAATTAAAGAAGACCTGCTTTGCTAAAGTCAGGATTTTGGGTGGCAAAATATGAGACACCACCAAATACACTGCAACTATTGATTGAGAGTTCAAAGTAGTACATCCAGGATCAAGGTCAAGCAGAATCAGAGGGCCAATGGAAATTATGCAAGCAGATTTCCAAAGCCCCCAAGTCATTTACCAGTTTTGCCCCAGCATCTCTTTACCAGATCAGACCTGTGGCTATATATGGTATGTTTATATCCAGCAAATGGAGGAAGACAGAGCACAAGGTACAATCATGAGCATCAATTTAGTATACGGGTACAATCAGAAACCAGAGAGCAGCCGCATGGCAGCCCCACTCAAGGAGGACTTGGGAAGAGATTATGGAGAAAAAATTCCTCCCAATGTAGAGTTTTGGGTGGGGCATATGGTTATACATTTTGTGTAGAAATACCTGAGACAAGTTTTAACATATGAGGTCTGTTCGGAAACTATCCATCCATGTACTATGTAAAATAGAGGCATTTGTTGAAGAAAATACAAGATACAAGAAACATTGTATATAGGAAAATGATGCCCCACCCCCCTCCAAAGTAGGCACCTTGGAACCCCACACTTCAGTCACCAATCTTTGTTGATTGCAGCCAGTACCCATTCAACATTCTCAGGTGTTCTGCTTGTTACAGGCCTTCCAGAATGTGGATCCTTTTAACACATTCTCAACCATCTTTGAAGCATTTGTGTCACATTTTTATTTGGTCTTCACACATTGCATCACCCCTGAAAGTCTTCTGAATCATCAAAACAGTGTCCATGGGGGAATGTTCAAGCTTAACACAAAATTTGATGCAGATTCTCCACTTATTTTGAATACAATGACCACACAGCTCACATGCTCACTCAATGGTGTCTATTGCCCCACAGACTAGTACAGTGAAGTTGTCATTAGTCATGCATGCATATTCCAGTCTACTCCCCTTGGCTACCAGGTTACATCAGTGTCATGCAAACCTTTCTCATTACATTAACAATGGCTGGACTTTTTCCAGACAGAGCTTCATGTGTGGATTCAAAAATAGTGGTGAATGGCTTGGTCAGGTGATCAGGGGCCTGGAAGAAGAAGAGAGATAGATTAAAATACAGCAAAAAGAGTTCTGGCCCTGGCTGGTGTGGCTCAGTGGATTGAGCGCAGGCTGCAAACCAAAGCATTGCAGGTTCGATTCCCAGTCAGGGCACACGCCTGGGTTGCAGGCCACAGCCCCCAGCAACCACACATTGATGTTTCTCTCTCTCTCTCTCTTCCTCCCTCCCTTCCCTCTCTAAAAATAAATAAATAAAATCTATTAAAAAAAGAGCTCTGAAGTAGAGGTATATAAAATGGACATATGGAAGAGAACATGAAGTTTGAAAATATTTTACTTACAGGGTAATACTCACTAGAAAACCAACATCATGAAAGAAGCACTGAACAAAAAAGATAATTTGGCCCATTATTGGCATTTGGTCACATGAAAAGGCCAAAGGACACAAGAATGGAGGTTCCATATGCATCCAACATTTTGGAATTCACGTGACTTACCAAGGCTAACCTAGCTACTGCCAACACCAGATATCCAACTGTCATCAATAGAGCCCAGTGCTGAATCTCCAACATAGCAGCATCCCTCAAGGACCATTTGGACTCTTGCTGACAAATCACTGGAAGGATAAGTAATTTATTTTAATAAGAATATACATATCTTTAGATGTCAGCTTGCCTTGTCTGCCTATAGGGCCTTAACCAGCCCCACTATTTGAAAATTTAAATAATGTTGGGTACTGGACCCAATGTAACATAATGACTGACCAGGGAACCCAGTTTACAACAAAAGAAGTACAAAGCCAAGCCCACGACCATGGGATCAACTAGTTATATAGCATATAGCACTATGCAGAAACCAGTAGAACATTGGGAATTAAGTGCCAACTTGGAAGCAATGCCTGATGAGGATGGAACACTATCCTCTAGGCTATGGTATACCCATTGAGTCAACAACATTTTATATGTGGTTGTGCCTCTAATGGAAAGAATAGATGAGTCTATGAACCAAGATCTGGAAGCATAAGTGGTTTCACTTAAATCACTCCCAATAATTCACTTGGGGATTTGTACTTGTTATACCTTCAGTTCTGGGTTCTGTAAGTCTAAAGGTCTTGGTTTCTAAAGCAGAAGCTTTTCTGCCAGGGGATATAGCAGAATTCCCATTCAACTATCAGATGTGACTGTCTTCTGAAATCAGCATGCAGGAAAAGGAGGCATTGCCCTGGCAGAGGTTATAGACCATGATGATCAGGAGGTGAGGCTACACAATGAGGACAGGAAGAATATGTTTGACACCTAAGTGATCCAGTTGGTTACCTCTGGTTCAGCTCTACTTAATGGTGAGAGTAAAAGGACAAGAGCAACAATCCTAGCCTGAGAAAGGTGTGGGGGATAGGACCTCAGAACCCTAGACTCCAGCAAAAATGCTAGGACAGAGTGAGTGGAATAGAGAATGGATAGTGGAATAAAAAGATGATGAGTATCAATTGTCCTCCATCATACTCCAGACCAGCTGCCGTATCAGTAACTATAGCTCCCCACTAACTTGCTCCTTTAAGTTATCCCAATAAATATATATCTAGCAGAATCCTGAAAGAGCAGCTTCCAGAATCTTTGTGGAGGCAATCAAAGCAAGTCAGAGATCGACTATGGTGGACACTGATCTGTTGCTCAAATCTCCCTTAATTGAAAAACTTGTTCCCCCAAAAGCTGGGAGTGGTAACAGTAGTGAGTCTTTAGCTGTTAGCCCTTTCATGGATGCAAAGAAAATCTTGGCCAAGAAGATGCCCCCTCTACAGGTAGCTTGCATACAAAACTAATCCATGAGAAACTACAAAAGTCAACTCTGAGGGCCATTATAACTCCAGAACATCCCATGTTATCAACTATGGTGTCACTGAACCTGCATCGTACCTCAACTTTTTCTCCATCTAATTACAAAGCAAGTTTGAACTTTATTAGATATTGAACATTTTTCTAGAACATTTTCCCCAAATAATTGTTAAACTCTATATTTATAGCAGAGTTCCAGTAGCTCCAACTTTCTACCGGTACTTGAAATTTTCAGTCCTTTTAATTCAGCTATCATTTCCATACAATGATAGTCCTCACCACTAAGCCCACAAAATGTTTATTGTATGCACCATGTTTACAATATTAGTCCTTTTTAAGTATATGTCAGTTATTTGAAGGCAGGAACACACATAACAATAAAAAACAGACTAAGTATTTATTATTTACACGTATTTTCATTTATTGAGCATTACTATATGCCACTTTTCTAAATATAAATTCATGTTTAACCCATTTAACTTTTATAGTAACCTATTTTATAGATGACAAAGTAGAGGTGCATAGAGGTTGCAAAACTTTTACCCTACCAAAGTTTATATAGCAAGTAAATAGCAGTCAAGATTTGAACCCAGAAGTCTAGATACAGAAACTGAGCTCTTATGATCATCACTGCATATTGTACATTAATGTATATTTTGCATCACACATCTTTCATTACATTTTACATTCTAAGTTAAGTGTACAAGCAAATGTTTGATGATATAGTCATTCCTATAAGTCAGCCCTCAGTCTCCACTCTGGTCATCTGAACCAGACTTTAAGAACAAAAGCACAAGGCCACCTAAATGGCTACCAGTCCTGCAGGTGATGCTAGCACCAAGGGAAAACAGTGAGTCAACACAGGTGATTATTCTATTCTCTCAGCTTTTATTAATGCAGATTCAATCCAAATCCATACTAACCTAAATAACAGCAATAATCATTCAGAAACAATCAGCAATAAAATCACACAAGAGAATTGGGAAACAACAAACCCAAGTCCTGAGTCCAGAGCACATCTGGGTCCAGGAGGCAACAGGGAGCAGTCAACATCTTGCAAGGCAGAGTCAGAGGATTGATAGAGAAGTGGAGATCTTTCTCTCCTGTGGGGGAATACTAAGGGCGTCTCAAAGTAACAGATGCATTGTCCATGGTTTGAAGTCCTCAGCTTTTATGCTTCTTTGGTTGTAAAGTCATATTGATTTTGCACAATTTCTCGAATATACATTTTTGTTAATTTGGATAAGCACCAATTGTGTTCCTCAGTCCTGATAGGTACATATTGTATATATCACCTCTGATGGGCATATGTTTATGTCAGCTCTGATAGGCATATGTTGTTTTATGTCAGTTCTGATAGAGTAGTGTTACCCTTCAGATAAGCACATATCTGCCACGCTGTACTGTGTGGGCATGCTGGAGAACTGCATCATCTACCACTCTCCTTGAGTCATGGTGTTGTCATTAGTATTTATTATACATTATAATTCATCATAAGAGAGAAGTACCATAAATCTCCTTGAATTTGTGAACAGTTCAAAAATGTATATAGATATCATGGTAGAAGATACTATAGAAAGTTAGTAATAAGGAAGGAAAGAAGGAAGAGAAGGGAAGTGAAGAAAACAATCTTGTATAATGCACTCACCATGATTTAGGTGAGGAATGGTCAATAGGTTTTAAAGCTGCAGTCTTTTGGCAGTTACTCCCTGGAGTTCCAAGTTGAGGATTTTGAAGTCCACCAAAGCGTAGGGAAGAAACAATTGTTGCAGGATCCTGGGAATCACATTAGTATATATTCCATGGAGGCAACATATTCATGTTAAGGGTGATAGACTAGACACTTTCACAGACACTACTTCACAAAAAAAATTTACATGAGGATTCTGAAAGATATACTTAATTATCCCCATTTTTTAGATGAGAAAAGTAAATAAAGTCTTTGAAGCATTGGTCCCTCCTTACAAACTAATGACTGGATGAAAATATAATAACAAACTAACTGGAAAATTTAACAGCTATAATGAAAACGGATGACTGGGTGGCAGTCTTAGAGGCTTCAAAGGGTCACACTATCTAATGGTGATTATTTTGCTCTCATTGTGTGCTTTTGTGACTGTCCCTCTTCCCCACACTAACTCATATTCTTGGGCCCAGGCAAGTAAGTTCAAGTTCAGGCAGATACCTTTCAGCTTCTAGGAAACATGGAGGGAATCAAAATGAAGGTATTTACTGTTTTTTCCACTCACAAAAGAAAGAAAGTTTTCCAGAAGATAAACTTTGTCAACTGGTTACACCTATGCTCACAACGGACCACAGGCGTGCAGTTTTATGATAAAATAATGTTTTCCAGGTAACAGAGATATCTAGATCTAGGAACTTTATAAGTTTATAAACATTTTATGTCTATAAAATGTTTATTATACATTATAATTCATCATAAGAGAGAAGTACCATAAATCTCCTTGAATTTGTGAACAGTTCAAAAATGTATATAGATATCATGGTAGAAGATACTATAGAAAGTTAGTAATAAGGAAGGAAAGAAGGAAGAGAAGGGAAGGGAAGAAAACAATCTTGTATAATGCACTCACCATGATTTAGGTGAGGAATGGTCAATAGGTTTTAAAGCTGCAGTCTTTATATGCAGCTGATCCATATAACTTTGGACCTCAGAAGTATACGCTAGTACCTATATAAAACACCATCACTTTTTCATTCAAGAGATGGCCAACTATTCCAGAGTAATTATCTCCTCCTTGTTAGTAGCACAACTCTTATAGAGGTAGTTTTTGCAAGAATGGAAAACCTTTGTCCCCTAGTACTCAGTAATCCTTAGCATCAGGAGCAATTTACTGCTGACTATAACATAAATGTAGGCTTAGTAAAACAAGGATTATTAATATTCCCTTATGTTATGAACCCTGACCTAACTTAACCAGCCATAAAGTAATGCACATACCTGTAATTTTGTGACTGAGATAAAATGCCAAGAGTGCAAGAGAGAGAGAGAAGAAATAAGAACATAGTATTAGAGCCTAATAAAATGAAAAAGTCAAATGCATTAGTCATATTTTAAAGAGCTTGGATTTTGCATTTTATTTAAAATCAATAACTGCAACAATACTGTAATGATTGTGATAACTTCTTACACTCTGATGACTTTGTGCTCATACATTTTGCTCATAATAAACTGTTCATTAAAATTCCAGAAGCCTCAGCTCTAGCCATTCTTTGGAAACAAACAAACAAACAAATATCTCTTTAGCTTCTCTGATGTAAAAAATAAAATCCAAAAATATTTAATATGCCCTTGCAATTTACCTCTCTATCTGGCTTGGAGGGTAGTGCTATGGCTCAAGAACTGTGATTCTCTTACAGGCATTTTTTTAAGAAACAAGATAAATCTGACAAGTAAGGAGAGACATGCAGGATTATTGGGAAGAACATAAGCTTTTTAGATGAGTAAAACTGTTTTGTAACTGATATGCCATGGTGCTTCAGTAAGTCTTTACCTCTCTAGACTTGTTTCCTCATCAGTCAATTAGAGATAGGAATGACTACATCATAGAGTTATATTTGCCACAGAGCATGACATAAATGTCTAACATATTCAAATGATAGAATAATTATAGAAGATACATCAAGTATTCAACACATAGTAAGAATTGAATAAATGGTGGCTGTGAATCTTTTATATGTGTCAATTACTACAGTATACTGGTGGTGGATAAATAGTGTTTCTGTGAGGGAATAACTAAAGCTTTTCCAAAAAGTCAAATCACATACACAAATTAAAAAAAAAGAGAGAGAGAAAGATCAGGTCAGAATCAATTGTTTTGTATGTGTATTGCTGTAGGCTAATTATTTAATTCATGCTTTTACCCTGTTTTTTTTTTTTTGTTTTGGGTTTTGGGTTGCACTGCAGGATCAGACTGTTAACACACTTAATGAGGCAAGGAAGCATTGCAGTATATCTGAGCAATTAAAGCTCCTCCATTCAAACTGTAATAAAACCTGCAGTTGTCTCCTTTCTGCCTAGAAGAATAACTTTATAGTTTATTGAACAAGTAAGATTTTGATTCATTTCTAACTTTTTATAAAAGTACTTTGCTGTCCTCACCTAAACTCTTTGAAAGGACTTTTTTAATGGAAAGGATCACAAATCAATATTATCAGGACATATCCAGGTTTAGTACATTCTCCAAGTATAAGTGTTCATTGCAACCATGCCAATGAAACAGACTTCCCTCACTTTTTGCTCTTCACCAAAATTTGCTTTTTTTCTTTCCTAAATATGAAACAATTGGAGTAGCATCCAGACACAGCTATAATTTTTACTCCATTCTAAATGTTGCATTTGCTCCTGGCAATCAAGTCACCTCCTTTATGAAACCATTGCACTAGCAAATCCTCACCTCTACTACACATACTCTGCCTGATGCATATGATAGTAGGAGACTGGATAATATAAATTGGTCTGTTTTTATTTTGAACTTTATGATTTACAATTTACTTGCACAGGGCAAATACCTTTTGCAATAATATGTACAGTTCTACCTCTCTGACTAAAGGGTGTCTGGAAAATGCAGAGGAAGCTCAGAAGAATGCCATAAATTGGCTAAAAGTGCAGAGATAAAGTTAATGAAGCCAGACTTCTGCTTCCAATTAAACAGGCTGAAAGAGTGATTGTGCAATCTCTGAGTAAGTAATGATTCAGAAAACAGTGACATGTTCCTTGTGTTCTCTGAGCACAGAATAAAGGAAACAGGTTTAAATGGAAGAATAAAGGACTTGATAAAAGTTATCCATAACTAAACGAGTTCTATAAAAGTGGCATTTAAAGTTACTGGTAAATGAACTAGGTTCTTTTCTGCCCCAGGGATTTGAATAGATCTGTGTAGCCTGTTTCCTTCTCAGGTTGCTTTTTCATCCTGTGGATATAGTATCAGTGCACAGAAGAAAATAAAAAGAAAAATATGGGAGAAAAGGAGAATGGAAGGGAAAGAAAAAAAAGGTGGGGGGAGTAAAAGGAGCAGAAGAAACAGGAGCACCAAACCAAGAATTCTCTACATTTTTTAAAAAATGCCTGCTTCTTCCTGTGCCAGATGGAAGGAACAGCAACCCATGCATAGACATTGAATTCTCTCTGATCCACCAGCTGAAGCCACACTGTCTTCAGATGGCCAAGGCATCTTAGACATCCTATCTCAGACCATTCATAGCAAATGCTTCAGGTCTCCAAAAAAGCAAGCAGCTCAGTGTGATATAAAACATCATACACTAACATGAAAATGAAACCCATTACCATTCCTCAGGTTGAAAAGAGCTTGTGGCACAGAAAATTATGT
The DNA here is from genome assembly GCF_019186645.2 of Phyllostomus hastatus. Lineage (NCBI taxonomy): Eukaryota > Metazoa > Chordata > Mammalia > Chiroptera > Phyllostomidae > Phyllostomus > Phyllostomus hastatus. The sequence continues at coordinate 9,417,004 of NW_025333857.1, forward strand.
AAACATTAAAAAAAGAACACATATATAAACAGCATATTTACACACTCATCTATTAATATCAATTCCAAACAAAGGACACACCTCTAGAAAGCAAAAGTGTTTGAAATTACCAATCAAAAAGTAGTATCATCGAAATATCTCCTCTCTTCTAAAGATAAACAAACAATTTGATACCAGCTCCATAATGGCCACATATTTTCAGCCACAGCAGGTTGCTGCCTGGTCCCTGCAGGAAAATGACAAATGAATGCTGTTTAATATTTTGCTTGAACAGTTTTTTCTTTCAGAAAACTATTTGCAATACGATAATGAGAAGAGCATAGCTGCAGAGAGTAGCATTTTGTAAGGATGACTACCTTTCTAGGGCATATCATCTGATATACACTTTGTTTATCCAGAGTGAATTCAGTGGTTAAAATGATTAATTGAACCCATTTTGGGTTACTCATACTAGCTCTTGCAAAGGAGGTGATTGCTATTTTTTTCTTAGTGACTCATACAAAGACGCCAGCAGTACACTGGCAGTAACAAAATGACATTTCTAAATTTAGCAGTTCATAAATCTTTTAAGATGCCAACCACATATAGTTCTCCCCTCCCCCGGGCTCCTCTCTCAGTACTTACTCATACGTGCAAAAGACCTAAATGTGTATGGAGACAGGAAAGGGGCTTCCTCAGGGCACATCTCTCTGGTCCTCCCTCAGTACCTACCAACACCTCTATGCACTCTGGTAGAAGCAATGTGTATATTTCCCACAAGATAGCTTTGATTATGCCATTAAGATGCTAAATTTGTTTGGTAAAAACATATACAGAATATGAGCGTGTTTCCAAAAGAGCCCAATTCAATGAAATTATTTTCCAGGGGCACTGTGGAAACAAGCAAATTTCCTCCTGTCTTCCAATGTTATCTATTCTGTCACGTGAAATATGCAGTAACTTCACATCCTCAGGAAATGAAAATTTCTTTGCCTCTGTCATTTTCTGTGGTATACATAAAGCATCTACCAAATATATCTGTTCTCCTGATGTCCTTTTGCCCATTGTTCTGAAGCTTCAAATTTACCGCTGCCATCCAGAAATTTTACCAATATGACTTACACAGATAGTATGCTGAGAGGGAATGTAAGAGAATTAGAGTTGGTGCACCGAACATCCAAATCATTATAAAAAAATGGTTTCTGAGCAAAGAGATAAACCAGTATTTTTTTTTAAATAATTAGTTAATCTTAATCCCTCCTTCTCACAACCTCTTCACCATGTAGATCTTCCCATCATGGAATGGAAGAGTACATTGTACTTTTCACCTACTTAAAATGACTTTCTACAAATGGTAAGCATGCGATAACCTATTTGCCCCTTCTCCATTATTTTTCACAGCTCCTGTTTAACATACAACTCTTTCCAGGTCAATGACAACAAAGTTGTCATTTAAGAGTAAATGTAATTCTCCCAGATTGGTGTAGCTCAGTGGCTTGAGCACTGGCCTGTGAACCAAAAGGTCACCTATTTGATTCCCAGTCAGGGCACATGCCTGGGTTGTGTGCCAGGCCCCCAGTGGGGGACATGTGAGAGGCAACTACACATTGATGTTTCTCTCCCTCTTTTTCTCCCTCCCTTCATCTCTCTAAAAATAAATAAATAAAATCCTTTTTAAAAAAAGTAAATGCAATCTGCAAATGCGAGATGAGTACATCAAAAGATTGAAATTAATAATAAAATTATTTATAAAATATGAGCTTCTCAGTGGCAAAGCTGAGGTGTAGAAACATGCAAATTCCAAGAAACCCAAAGCTTTATTTAAAGTAGGAAAGGCACATTTTGAGACTGCATGTTCTTGAGACAAGAGATTCTCAATTACTCTCTTTTTATTTTGTCCAATGTGCTTACTGTTTATATTATACCAAGCAAAATGTTCTATATTTTGAGCTGAACTAACATTTCTTGACTTAGATTATCTGAGAAAATAAATTTCAAAGAACCAGGGTGGGACATATGAGGCCTGGTAACTACTTAATTAACTACTCCATGGAAAGCATGCAAACTCCATTGAATTCACAGAATTCCTTTGCCTCTTCATAAGTAAGGCATCTAGAAAACAAGATCTACTATGAAAATAAAGGCCTCTGAGCCAAGTGTTGCCTCTGGCTCAAGGGAAAAAAGTAGTCAGATTTTCAACTGGGTTGAAGAAAATGGTTATCAGTGTAAAGCAATGGGATTAGAATCTTTTTCTACAAAACATCAGATTATTTCCCGGCCCCCTTCTCAAAATCTGTTAGGGATAAATAGAACTCCTAATTATGTTTGAAGATAAGATGTAGAGTAGGACCAGTCCAAAATCCACATCTTTAAGATGATTATTTGCTGGTTTGTCACTGAATTTATGTCAACAATTAAACTAAAGTTAGTACAACTTCCCTCCACCTCCATTGTCTTGATCACAAAATATTACCCTGAAATAAAAGGCAATGTTACCCTGATTTTTTCTTCATTGTTCTTACATCTCAAGTTGTGCATATCTATCTTATTATTTATGGATTTTAGATATTGATGTAATATTTAGAATGCACAAACCATGAATCAGGCTCATTTACAACAATACTTCATCTATGTCAACCTCAAAATAATTTACCAGTTGGTTAGATACTAGAAGACTATGTACTTTCTTCTTCTTTTTTATGTTTATAGTCTATGGTGGTTTCTGCTGTGAAATAGTAATTTGGCTTTTCATTAACCAGGAACAAAAATCCTGGTTGGCAAATGGTCTCTTTGGCAATAAGACTTTAAAGGGAGGTTAAATTTTTATTTAAGAGATTTCTGTATAAAGATGGTAACCCATCAGCTAGGTGTGTGTGGATTCAGGGAAGGAAGCATTGACTCAGGGCTCAGGTGTTGATGGGAAGCCAGTGTCACAGAAAACAATGATATGGCCAACTGGCCTATACTGATTAAATTGGGCTATTTCACAGATAACTTTTTAGTAAACATGGGCAGCAGAAAAACTATGCTGTCATTCCAATTCTACCCTCTGTCCCCAGATATCGTACTTGGCTCTAGAATTCTAGGAAAAGCAGATGCTCACTCTGCTCCTGATATAAAGTCACTATTTACTGGCATAATAGCAATTTATTTAGGCTACCCTAATCCCTTCAGACTCAAAGCTTTCAGAATAACCAAGGAAATAGACAGACATGGCTTGTCATGATCAAACTCATCAACAAATGAGAAGGCAAAATGCCTTCTACTTGAACAGATGTTGCAAAGCAAATGTGTGAAACTAGTGAAATTTTGTTTTTTGTTTTTACAACCATGGTGGATCCTCCTGTGTTGCAGAATTTCTAAACCACCACAGTGCAAAAAAGGGAGGACTTTGATGTACTATAGTTATAATGTACATCACAGAATTTTCTTCCTCTTAAATAAGTTACAACCATTTCTTTTAAAATGTGAAATCTGAGATAATTAAAAATTACCTGAAAGTGCTACTCAAACCCTAACCTCTTTCCTTTACAAGAAATGATACAAACAAACCTCTCATTAAATTAACCATAAAGAAGCAGAAAAAGATGAAAACTCACAATACTGAAAAATAAGACTTTAGTCAACCTCATGCCTGTACTGGGGCAGCTGAAGTGAGAATTTAGCTCATAGCATATCCCTTCTTTGTGTTATGAAATAGAGACTACCTGATATGTTTAGGAAAAGAGGGAAATGATAATACATCTTATTAATAAAAATAGACCTGGAAGAGATTTTAAAAATAACCTAGAGCAACATGACTCACCCTTATGACAAACAAAGGGGAACAATGGGAAATTAGTGATCTACCTACATCCTCTAACTGTAAAACAGATATTTATTAACACCTGTAGTTTAAACTTGAGAAGTTACAGGGTAAATGGGATAATTCTGTGTCTGTAGAAGTTATTAGTAACATAAACTTTCCTTCTTCAAATCAAAATATGAAAAAAAATGAATGAAAGCTAAAAAAAATCATCTCATTCAGAAAGACCTGACAAGAGTTACCAATCATGTTTAAAAGTGGGAGCCACTTTTTGGTTTCGGTTGATGAGTACAAAGGCACAGAATAGACAGAGTAATTGTCAACAGGGACAATTCATGCAATGCCCAGGAAAAGAGTATCCTGTCAGGCATACCTTTACATTTTTAATGTGATCCCTTGAACAAATAAGCACATGCTATAGAAATGGCTACAGTAGATCTTCAATGCATGAACAGGGACTAATTTGCTAAATATTGATTTAGACGCTTTTGTCAAAGTTGATTCACATAATGTATATGTCACCCCTTGTTCAAGCAATAAGCTATTCTCTATTTAAAGTCCTCTTTTCTCCTATTTTGTGTCAATGAATTCCAGAATATAGCATTTTCAGGCACATTGTTGAGAAAAACTTTGTATCATTGTCCATTTTACTTTTTATTGAAGATTATATTATATTTATTATTTACAATGCTATAGTCATCCAATTGCTTTAGGGTAGATTCATTTTTGTCTTTGCTTTCCTATCATATATGCAAAGCCACTCATCTCAGACTAACTAATCTTCCATTTTTCCCACTCTGCCTTCTTTATAATACATATTTCTATAGGTAATAATGTTTTCATGCTATTGGTATCTCTTGACTATAAAAACTAAATTACGTGCTAATGGAGCAAACTTTTCACTCCGCACATAAAAGTTAATGTTTTTTAGAACTCCATGAGTTTCCATTGGATAGTTTTGTAGCTAACATTAAGTTGTCTTCTTAGATGGTTGACTGAGAATGCCAGCTACCCAACATGATGTTGCCAATTCAAGAGGAAAACTGAAGTAATACTTATCATTCATCAATACCTATGAAGACACTATAATTACAGAAAAATGTGTAATCTTTCTCTATCCAAATGTATACTTAATAAGAAATAAAATGTTATTGTTTCACATTGGCTATTAGTTTTTTGAGGTATAGTAATGTTTGAAAATGTTACAGAGATAAATATAAAAATGGAAAAGTCATCTTTTTTAATTTCCAAAAATTCCAAAATAAAACATTTACTATTAAATGTTTTAAAGAACATAACTTGGTATTTTATAGCTTCTGTGTATTATAATGCTTTTACTTTAGTTTTTCAATGACTTTAATGAAAATTAACTCTGACTTCATCAATAACTACTAAAATTACATAGTCAGTTTCCACCATACTTTCCAAAGAAGTTTTAGAACTTGGGCTGACATCTTGTTGGTACCTCATAAAAGGATGGTACTGGCTTCTTTGTAACCCAGTGGCAAAAACAAAAATGTTATGTAATTACTGACCTGTTCTAGAAGACTGTAAAGGACAGATATTCAAAGTTAATCAACAGAAATCTGACTGGACAAATGCCACTTTAAAGAAATGGACTTAGGCAAAGTGCCTAAGTTAGTCATCCATCAGTTATTCTGATGTTGGATTAGGTGACTGAAGGGCACAGAGAAATTTTGGCAGGGGTTAAAATAAAAGGAATAATGTATCATGACCAGTACATGTTTTGTGTTTGCTTAAAACCAAACTTTTTAATGTATAACATAAATAAAAAATAAACTACAATTACATGTGAGTTTTTTTGTTTTTGCTTGAACAGAATTTGGTACTTAATAAAAGAACAATCTCAGAAAATTAATTAACTTGTCAGTAAAACATTTTATTTCAGTATGTATTTCTATGTGTTGTTGAATAAGATATAATATTGTTAAATTAGTTGGTAATACTTTTTAAAAATTTATTAAAATATAGCAAAATTACTGCAAGAAGATAACATTAAAATTTTTTCTTTTATGTTAGTTTAGTACTATCAGTCAGTGCTCTATAACATTATTACTTACCTACATTTTTTCTATGTTACTTTAAAATAAAAGTTTAATATGATTAAACATAAAAAGTACTAGGTCTCTGTTGAAATTTGGTTTTAGGATAGATGAGGACAGCATCCAGAGATAAATTTCCAGTGATGAAGAGAAAGGGAGGACAGGAGAGACACCCAGCAAAAGGAATGAATGAACCAACAGGTGAAATTGAGGAGCACTGTGCAAAAAGCTGTACAGTGGATTACATAAAACATTCTCTAAGCAGATGAATCACAAGTAAGTGAAAGTCAGGTCAAGATGTGCACTGAGATTCAAGATCATCTGAGAGAAATGCAAAGAAGGAGAGAGAGAAAGAGAGATGAAAGGAGAAAGAAAGGAGAGGGGAGAGAAGAAATGGAGAAAGGAAAGAGAGAGAGAAACTAGAAGGGTCAAAAAAACCAAGTCACTAGAAAATTTCATTAATCAATGATTCTATGATTAGATGAGGAAAAAGTAAAGTGGGGATTCAGGTGGTTGCCAATAGTTACTATATGGAGCTAAATTCATGACATAGTAGTATAAATTATCTAGCCCAATTATCAGAGAATAAGGACCTTGATATCTCATCCTCTTTTAGTAAAGCACTTATTTTTTCTGGGCTGCTCTATTCAACTCTATTTGTCACCCATTCTAGGGTAGCAATACCTGAAAGGGATCTTTTCCTCCAGATTTTACAATCTAATGCAAATTTTACATATTACCAGACAGTTAATATGTAAATGAACTGGGGTTTAGAGGAGCAACAATTCATCACTGGTAGTATAATAAATATTCTAGAGAAATTTTGGCAGTTAACCCTGAGGAAACTATGGGTAAATATGGAGCATATTAGGAGTAGGGGCATTATAACTTAAAGGACAAATTTTAGTGGGTAGTAAATTATATGTAGACTCACATACATAGCATGTATGTGTAAACACATAAAAAGTAGTGGGCAAAAGCACATTTAAAGGTGTGAGTATGTGAAAACCAGTATTTATTCTTGTATTATTATTTATTGTATTATTTTGCACATGAACACCTGTAAACCTACATTTGCTCACCTCTGCATAATCACAAACTGAGAATATATATAGTTATATTTGGGTATTAATTTTAATCCTTATAAAGAACTTACATGACTACACTCTAAGAAGACAAGGAATCCAATTAAAAAAATGGGCAAAGGACTTGAACAGACACTTCTCCAAGGAGGACATACAGAAAATCCAAAGACACATGAAACAATGTTTAATATCACTAGCTATCAGAAAGATGAAAATTAAAACCATAATGAGATACTACTTCACACCAGTCAGAATGGCCATCATAAACAGAGCAACAAACAACAAGTGTTGGAGAGGTTGTGGAGAAAAGATGTCCCTAGTGCACTGCTGGTGGAACTGCAGACTGGTACATCCACTATGGAAAGCAGTATGGGAGTTCCTCAGAAAACTAAAAATGGATCTGCCTTTTGACCCAGCAATTCCACTGCTGGGACTTTATCCTAAGAACACTAAAACACCAATCCAAAAGAACCTATGCACCCCAATGTTCATAGCAGCACAATTTACAATAGCTAGATGCTGGAAGCAACCTAGATGCCCATCAGTAAATGAATGGATCACAAAACTATGGTACATTTACACAATGGAATTCTATGCAGCAGAAAAAAAGAAGGAGCTCCTACTTTTTGCAACAGCTTGGATGGAGCTGAAAGCATTATGCTAAGCGAAACAAGCCAGGCAGTGAAAGACAAATGCCATATGATCTCACCTTTAACAGGAACCTAAACAACAAAACAAAGAAACAAGCAAAATATAACCAAAGGCATTGAAATAAAGGACAGGCTGAGAGTGACCACAAGGGAGAGAAGAGGGAATTTCAGGGGACAATGAGAAGGGCTTACAGGAACAAATTTAAAGGACACATGGACAAAAACTAGGTGGAGGGTGGTAATGGGAGGAAAGAGGAGAGGGTTGGGTGGGTGGGCTGGACTGGGAGTAAAAGGGAGAAAACTGTACTTGAACAATGATTAAAATAAAACAAATTTAAAAAATTTAATCCTTAGCTAAAAATACAATAAAAAATTATCTCTTTTATCTCTCTCTTTAAATCACTTTTTCATCACCTTGGTTTCACATTTTTCATGAATCTGCTTCAATAATTCATATGCTTCCAAATGATATTCCAATCACTACTTTTTTGTTATCTCAGTTTTTATATATAATTTTTAGTGTCTCTGCCATCATTTTGTTCATTGTCATATTTTCACTTGATCAACTAAATATCTGTAACATTAGCTACTGTTATTCTCTGGTTTCTACTACACAGAACTGGGCAATACTAGTATTCAAGAAAGTGTATATCCCTCAAATGTTCTTTGCAAATACCAGCTATGTACTGCTAAGAAACAATTGCCCAGTTACATTTAAAAACTCCCCTGTGTTTCCCTTAAAATAATAAAGATAGGTCTGCTGGTCATACTGTTGTTTGGCCAATAAAGAACAAATATCTGATTGAGTACCATTCACAAAAATGAAAATGAAAAATTCTTTAGTACTGTGCAGTCATCATTAATTCTCTGTTATTTGCTCTTTTGCACTGTAACACCTTCCCATGCTTATAGTAAAGAAGAGAGCTTTACATAACAATTATGAATATGGATCACTGGAATTGGCAAGCCTTCTATTTGAAGTGTGCTTTTGCCACTTCCTAGCTGTATGACTCTAGCTAAATTATTAAATTATAAAGCTTCATTCTACTTACCTCTTAAAATGGATAATAATACCCATTGCAAATAATTGGTGAAAGAAATTTTATGAAAAACTACATATAAAGCTCTTAGCACTGGGTTTAATATATGTCCTCCAGAAACTATGGTATTATTTGCTGTAAGTGTTAGATCATTTCCATTCATTTTGTAAGAACTATGTATTAACATAGAAAGTTATTAGTGACTTACAAAATTAGTGATGTAACATCTTATGACCTCTGGTCTATAACTAAACACAAATTTGAGGAAAGTTAAGATAGCAACTGACATACATTTACATAAAATCTGAATTTAACCTTAACAAACCAGGTACAACAAAAGAATAACAGTAATTATAAGCCAGAGGTACCTAAAGTAATGCTATTCACTAATAATACGATAAGTGTCCTGAGAAAATCTGGGCCTCTCTTCAAGGGCCTGCCAGGGCAAGAACACCTTGAGTGCTATAACTTGCAGAGGTCAGCCATATGATCCACAAGAACTGTGAGTTACTGATTTTAGGCATTCTTTAAAAATTCATGGAGAAAGAGGATACTTAGCAAGCTGCTATAGTCATCTCTCAGGAGAAAAGTGATTGGGTCCACCGCAAAATAGGGGTTGATATGCTTCAATAGACAGAATGCATTAGGTTGGCTTTTCCTGGCCAGTGCCCTGCAGTTACATATACTTAATATTATCATGAATTTTCTTTCATTATTAGAATAGTTCACCCCTACCATATAGCAGAGCCTTTCATTCTGCAATAGAGTCCTACACCTTCAGAGATCTCAAGACATGCAGACACAGATAAGTTTATTTTCATAAATGAATTTGTTCCTTTGCAATCATAGATACATCCATTCCTTTTGACTTTGTCACTGAATTTCTAAATCAAAGATGAACTCATAAAAAAACACCTTTCTAAATAGTATTAAAATTGATGGGATAAAATATATAAAGCCTTAAAAGTAACAATTTATGATAATTTTGTTATGGTATGAAGAAAATAATTTAAGGTGATGGGACACTCTGTTACATTCTAACTAAAGGTGTGGGGGACTTTTACACACACACAGAGACATGCACACGCACTATGTATACTATGATATATAGCCATAGTGTGTACACATATGTGCACAGGGGAATGTGTATGTGTATTTGAAGTATCAATATTCTGAGAATTGTAACTGTTTTTGCTCAGGGAATTTTTAAGTCTTTAAAGGTTAGAAGTTCAGAAGAGGTAAGTAAAGAAGTGAGATTATTGTCTACTTTTTTTTTTATTGTAACTTCAACCCAGTGTCTGAGAGTAGGATAAACTTTCAGGTGCAATGATGTAAGCACATACCCGGTAAACCTACTATGAGTATAGTTATGTCCTCACCATTCCCAGAGATGTTCCTTGAAACTCTTAAGATATGACAAATTGATAAATCCTTGGTTACCAACTTAAGTTTCAGAAATATTGCAAATATTATTATCTAGTTACATTAATTTGTTCATTTATTTTATAAAACTTTAATGAATAGTTACTATGTTCTAGAATTTTCCCTAAGCCAAATCCAGAGATAGAGATATATAAAACAAAAGACCTCCATCAATAATTTTAGTCTTCTGAGAAAAACAAGAATAAATTGTCACCTTAGGTTGATATAAGTGCCACAAAAACAAGCATGCAGATATTGAATGGGGAAGGGGGCAGGGAAATGGCCTCTTCCCCAAACTGAGCATTGGGGAAAGCTGAGTTGAAGAATGAGTAGGAGTAAGTGATGTGGAGAAAATAAGGAGGGATCTTCAAGAAAAGGAAAAAGCAATAGGGAAGTTGGAGAAGGTACTGGGTATTCAGGAAATAGCAAATAATTCAATATGGTGGAAAGAGACTGCACGTGGGAACTCTGTGAGAAATAAGGCCATAGATATAGGAGGAATGTGCTTACATATTTAATGAGCTACTCATTCCAAGACAGAGCAAGAACCCTGCCCTCTATCCAGCAAAAGGCATTTTATGTGAGGAAGTATAACTCAGTAATTATAAACACAGGCTCCAAAATCACACTGCTTTGGTTGAAATCTTCCTTCTACAACTTCCTAGCTGAGTAGTCTTGAGCAATTTTTTTAACAAATTGTGTCTCATGTAATCATTTGTAAAATAAGAAGATATAGTACCTCCCTCATGTTTTTTTAAGGTATAAAGTTTAGTATTTGAGCAGCATTAAAGAAGAGTCTGACAATAAACTGCTTGCCACTTATATAAGGAGAAAAAGACACAAGGTTCAGAGTAGGCAAGCCTGTTTGGTCCAACTATGTCATTGAAGCCAGATTCATAGGGTCAGAATATGTAGCGGGGAATTTTTAACATATTGGTAAGGGGACTGAGAACTCTGCCCAGGTGGAAGAAAACACTGAAAAATCTATTAGCTGTTATTTATTACTGGAAATGAGTGTATAATGTCTATGCCATTGAAAAGGAAATTATATACAAAAAAAGGTAAGGAGAGATAAAAATTATAAGTTCACAAAATGGAAGAGGACATAGGAAAAGGAGAACAAAAAAATCATAATTGAACCCTTCTTGTCTTCCCCAAATTCTAGTTCTCTGCCTGTGAATGTAGTTGCTTTCTATTCTGTACCTTCATTGGGCTTTTAAAAGCCTTCCCCAAACCCTGAAAGGATAGTCCCCTGAGGGCATTAATATAGCCAGATCTGGGCTGACTCTTTTCTAGGATTGGGGAATGCAATAATAGCACTTCATGGTAAAGTTTTAACTCTTTGTTTCAAAAGTTAAAATTCAGAATCTTTTTTTTAAGATTTTATTTATTTATTTTCAGAAATGGAAGGGAGGGAGAAAGAGAGACAGAGAAACATCAATGTGCAGTTGCTGGGGGTCATGGCCTGCAGCCTAGGCATGTACCCTGACTGGGAATCGAACCTGCGACACTTTGGTTCACAGCCAGCGCTCAATCCACTGAGCTATGCCAGCCAGGGCTAAAATTCAGAATCTTTGTTGTAGCCATTACTTAGAGACTCTAAGATAAAAATATGTGTATATTTTCACACACACACACACACACACACACATGCACACACACTCATTCTGTAATACCACAATTCAATTATGGTTCTAACCATCTAAAATTAGTGTAGATTCCAGAGTTGAAGGGTACGTCCCCAACAGGAGTGCTCTCATTTCAAATGCCAACTGCAAGTTCAGGAGTCCTCACACTATGCCCCAACTTGTCACCAACTATTTAGGATCCCCACTACTTCTCTCAGGCTTGATAAGTCACTACAATGACTCATAGAATTCAGTAAAGTGGTATACTCATGACTACCATTTGATTGTGAAGGATATAAATCAGCACCAGCCAATGAAGACACATATAAAGTGAAGACTCCCCAGTCCTGACAGCCCTCTCCCATAGAATCAGGACACCTCATTCACATTGATTATCAATAAGTCCACCAAGCAAAGAGCTTCTATGAGCCTCAGTCTCCAGAGATTATATTGGAGGTTCATTATGTAGGCACTATTAATTGAATCATTGAGCACATAATGGAACTCAATGTCTAACCTCTCTCTTCATCCCAGTGGTTGGCCTAACAGCAAGTGGTTTAAAGATTCAATTTTCTAGTCACAAGATTGGTCTTTCTGACATGACTCTATCCTGAGTCAACTCGGTAGCATTAACTTTATGAGTTCACCATAAATCATCTCATATGTATAAACTCAGTAGTCATTCCAGGGGCCCATCCTGAACAACAGATACTCCTATCACTCAGGAAATTTTAAAGGTTTAGAACCTCTATCCCAGGAATCTGGGACAAAGAGCAGACAAATTCTTCATTACACAATGCACCCATACATATGCATAAGTGTGTGTGTGGGGGGGGGATATACACATATGTGCTTATAGGCATGTTTATTTAAATGTCAAATAGCAAAGTACTTGAAATGTTGTATAAATACTTTTGTAGATACTGGGAGAATAAGAAACAGTCCCTGAACTTGAACTTTGAGTGCAATTACGGAGCTGAGCAAGAGCAGCATGATTCCATGATATCTAGTAATGTTAGGTTCTGGGAGAAAAAGACAAGCAACAAAGACCACGAGCAACATAGTAGGTACCAACTGGTCATCATTCTCACCCTTCCTCTAGCGTAAAGCTAGGCACAAAGGAGAATGAGAACAGAACTTCGTTCACCCAGTAGGTTTGCTCTCTTTAACTTAGGTTCTCTTTATAAGACCAGAAAAGTTATAGTCCTTTGAAAATTTTGACTCACTTGGAAGCTTTTACTAAGGTATAATGAATAATTAGGAGAAATTTTACTAGACATTTGGAATGAATTGAACCATTGTCTAACTAAGAAATTCCTTTGAAAATGTTTAGGTGTCCAAATCACTTGAGAAACTTAAAAAACACTATTTTAAATAAATTTTTGAGGTGTTTATATATTGAAGCACTCCAAAAGATGTGTAAACTGGAAACAATAATCCTAAAATAAATATTTTTAAGCTATTAGCACATTGAGTTTCTTGTTAATTGTGCAGTTTTATATATAGTGAAAGTTTAAAACAGCTTATGTTTTTTCATGAGATAACCCCTTTGAATTTTAAATTCTATTTTATTTCATTGCACTTTTAATTTATTGTTTAGTACTCTGTTAATATATCCATTTTGCTTTCAACATTTTTTGCAAATACTTATTTTTAATTCCCCAAAAATCTCTAAAACATATGACTCTGCATAGGCAAGTCACTCCAGCTCCCCCTATATAACTGCAGGTGAAAAAAAAAAGGCGTTAAGCAGAGAAAATAATCATTAAAGGATCTTTTACACTTGGTTGAGGGATTGTTATGATTGGAATAGGAAGGACATTAACTTTCACATTGCTCAAAGAAAAGTCTAATGGTATATTTTACAAGTTAAAGAGGTTTTGCATTTTACCAAGATCATTTTCAACAAAATAGGAGAAACAGATGAGCAGTTTTAGAGTATCTTTTAAAAGCTGGATTTAAGCATAATTGATTTCTAATGGGTTTTAGGAGTTGGATACAAATGTCCATCATGAATGTAGAACTTATTCAAATATACCAGTTCTGCAACAGCACACTTTTATTTGAATAACCTGCTTGGGTCCTTACACCAGAAGTCCTTTTCTAACAGAGATACCTACTGGATACTCTTGTAAAACCTTAGTGCAGGCCCAGTCTGTGGTAACAATCACATCATAATCTCCTGGGGCAGGGGGTTGTTGCTGAACAAATATGAGGTTAGCAGTTAGACGACATTGTTAAACTCCTCTTTGGATCCTGTGCACCAGATTCTCCAATGCCACAAACAGAAATGATATATTGTCACAGTAAGTGGTCTTTGGTATATAATCCTTACAAACATAATTACAATAATTCAGTATGGAATTTCCTCAGAAAACTAAAAATGGAACTGCCTTTTGACCCAGCAATTCCACTGCTAGGATTATACCCTAAGAATCCTGAAATGCCTATTCAAAAGAACCTATGCACCCCCATGTTCATAGCAGCACAATTTACAATAGCCAAGTGCTAGAAGCAGCCTAGGTTTCCATCAGAAAATGAGTGTATCAAAAAATTGTGGTACATTTACACAATGGAATACTACCCAGCAGAAAGAAAGAAAGAGCTCCTACCCTTCATGACAGCATGGATGGAACTGAAGGGCATTATGCTAAGTGAAGTAATCTAGGTGAAGGACAAATACAATAAGATCTCACCTATAAATGGAACCTAATCACCAAAACAAACAAGAAAGCAAAATAGAACCAGAGACATTGAAATGAAGAACAAATTGACAGTAACAAGAGTATGGAGAGGAATAATGGGGGGAAATAGGGGAGTGGCCATCAAAGAACATGTATAAAGGACCCACAGACAAAGTCAAAGGCTATAGGTTTGAGGGTGGGAGTGGAGATGTATGAGGTGGGTTGAAAATGGAGACAACTGTACTTGAACAGAACAACAATAAATAATTAAACAAATAATAAAAAAATAATTCAAACTTCACAAATACTTTTTTTCTGGTTCAAGAATATCCAGAGTTTCTCAAATATGATCTCTTATAGCCCTTACAGAACTCTTTTTTTTACTGATGTCACCCAAATATCCTACTGGTTTATATAGGAAACCAAAGTTCAGAGAGATAAATAAATTTGTTCCAAGTCAGTTCTAGCAATGAATGAAGCTGAGAATTTAACTCACATTTCCTGACACCAAAACCATTGTTCTTTCTCCCTACACTAAGTGTCCATCCTGAGTGATACACAAAATTGGACTTCATCTAAGGTTAATCCAACTTTATAACCACTAGACAAATGGAATCATCTTCTTCTATTCTTAACAGTCATTCTGTTCTGATTCTGTTGTGGTTGAAAAGTTTTATTACAGCTCTCCTGCTAGTTTGCCTTAGTTTGAAATAACTCAAGACATCAGCCCTATGTTCAGTTAATGAGCAAAGTTGAAATGAGTGGTTATTATATGCAAACTTCCTTTCAGTCTCAGTGGAGAGGAAGACATATATTTATGAACACAATCATCAGTCTTATACACAAGTCACATACACAGGATATCAACCATTACACTGTAGAAGTGTAGAATTAGAAGCACTTTAGTACTTTTCCATGTACCAGTAGCCCTTTGCAATTCATCCTACAAATTGTTGCAATTTCAGTTCATGAAAGCCTGACTGTAGTCATCCTTAAGCTCAAAAACTGTCTTCCTTTGCTTTACTTCCTCCTTTCTTAGAAAAAGTCACTCACCATCCAATGGGCAGTTGTTTGGGCCATTAAAAATGTGTGTATGTATGAATATGTATATATCTCAATCCTGGATTGGAAGGAGGGTGATAGTATTCCAGCAATGTTTTTCATGACCCTTCTCCTATGATCCAGTTTTCTATTGCCCAGGAAACTACCTGAGAGGGCTAAAATATAGCTTATATTATACCTTCTTTTTAGTATGCCTTCTCAGATTTATTTCTCTGGATGGATCAACAGATAAGAAAAAAATTCTAATTATGGTGATCTTATTTTGGGGGAGTTATAGAGTGAAAAGGAGTAAACTAGAACAGGCATTACCCTCATTTAAACCTGGATTCTTAATATCAATCATACATTTTCACTTTTAGCCTATCATACATGTCTTCATTTGTCTGAATTACAACTTTGGGCAGAGGTAAGTTTTTATCCATAGTAATTCCAGGGCCTATAAAAATCAGGGAATGTGAAAAGATCAACATGTCAGGGCTAGAATGCCCAGAGCAAAAGAAAATATTTGATTGTTCTGCTTTCCTTACACAGTAGTAAAAGCCTGACTTTGAACTACCAACATGTCATGTTTTTGTAACAAAATAATAAACTCATGGAAATAGGCAAGTCAAATATAGAAACTAGAGACCCAGCAGGAGTAGCAGAGAAAGGAAATGTGACTTAACTTTATATTCCTGTATAAGCAAACCACTGTAAACTGCTACCCTAACACCATACATTAGAATTACCCTTTACATTCTACCAAGTATTTCATATACATTATCGCACTTAATCTGAATTTCTATTGCATTTTGATAGCACTGTGATTTCAGAGATATCAAAATTCTGATTTCTAGAACTGTGGCTACTTTTGGTTACATAGCAAAGGGCAATTTTTTTTCTCATTTAACTGAATTTTTTTCTTTTTTAATTAATTTATTTTTATTATTAATGTTCAAATACACTTGTCTCCATTTTCCCACCACCACTTCCCCAACCCTACCCAACTCCACCTCCCACCTTCAATCCTACCCCCCTTTGGCTTTGTCCATGGGTCCTTTATACATGTTCATTTACAACCCTTTCCTTTCTTTCCCACATTATTTCCCTTCCCCCTCCCATCTGCTTACTGTCAGTCTGTTCTTAATTTCAGTGTCTCTAGTTATATTTTGCTTGCTTCTGTGTTTTGTTAATTAGGTTCCACTTATAGGTGAGATCATATGGTATTTGTCTTTCATTGCCTGGATTACTTCACTTAGCATGATGCTCTCCAGTTCTGTCCATGCTGTCATGAAGAGTAAGAGCTCCTTTCTTTCTGCTGGGTAGTATTCCATTGTGTAAATGTACCACAGTTTTTGATCCACTCATTTACTGATGGGCACCTCGGCTGCTTCCAGCACTTTGCTATTGTAAATTGTGCTGCTATGAACATTGGGGTGCATAGGTTCCTCTGAATTAGTGTTTCAGGCTTCTTAGGGTGTGATCTCAGCAGTGGATTTTTTTTTAATTGCAGATGGAAGTAAGAAAGATACTTTGATTTTCCAGAAGGGCCCAAGATAATTGCAGAGGTCCTTAAAAGTAGGAAGAGGAAGAGGAAGAGGAAGGAAGAACAAGAAAGTCAGAGGGAGATATGACTCTAATAGAAGAGAACAGAAAAACAAAGTGTTGATGGCTTTGAACATGGTAAAATGTTGTAACAAGCCAAGAAATGTGGGTAGTTTCAGAAGCCAGATAAATAAAACATTTTCCTCTATAGACTTCATAAGGGAACACAGCCCTGACTGTGCCTTGATCTTAACTCAGGGAGATCTATGTCAAAATTCTGAACCATAGACTGTAAAAGAATATATGTATGTTGTTTTGAGACAACACATTTATGGCAATTTGTTACAACATTAAGAGGAAACTCATATGACAAACTTGAGAAATATTTTATCCATAACTTTCTATTTTAATGTCTGTATTCACATCTTCTCTCTACTGCATGTGTGTCTTCCTTATGGGTAGGGTTGCCTTACTCATCTGGGCATCTTTTAAGCTAGAATATTTAGCATAATATTTAATAAAAAGGAGGATAATTGACATAACTTCTTGATTTTTAGTCTGCAGCTAATATTTCAGTTTGTGAGTCAAGCTTTCAAAATTTGGGTACTGTACTTTAGTGTTTACATATTAACTCCCACTTTCTGTGAGTTCTGAGATGACCAAATTCATTCCATTCAACTAGTGTCTGGCATATAAAAGAAACTTAAAATATATTTGATAAGAAAAAAAGGAAGGTGAAGGAAGAAAGGAAGGAAGGAAGGAAGGGAGGAAGGAAGAAAGGAAAGGAAAGGAAGGAAAAGTGCTATGAAAATGTATAGATAGGGCTTGACCAAAGACAACATGATAGTAAATATTTAAGACCAAGTTTACAGCCTCACAAAACAAGCAATTCCTGCCTAATTCAGAGTAGGTGTTCTTTACATATTTTCTTAATAACTGTCTAAATTTATTTCAATTTTTATTAAATGAAAGTGTATCAAACTTCCTTGAATTAATTTGATCATCACATTCAGAAGTATGCTATATTTTATTATTAAATCTTTAAGGTTTTAATTAAATTTATTAAGGAAATATTGGTTAATAAGATTGTATAGGTTTCAAGTGTACATATCTATGATACATGATCTGTGTATTTCACTGTGTGCCCACCACCCAAAGTCAAATCATCTTCTGTCACCATATATTTCATCCCTTTACCCTTCTATGCACAAACACTGCTTCCCTCTGGTAACCACCATACTATTATCTGTGTCTATCATTTATGTTTGTTTGTGTTACATTTTATCTATTTGCTACTTAAATTTTATATATCACATATGAGTAAAATCATGCTTCTTAGATTTATCTGATTGACAATTTACTTAACATGATATTTCTAGGTCCAACTATATTACTGCAAATGGCAGTATTCATCTTCTTTTAAGGTTGAATAGTATTCTATTGTATATACGTACCACATCTTCTTTATTTAATCATGTATCTAAGGACAGTTTGGTTGTTTTCATATCTTGGCCAACGTGAACAATGCTTCAATGAACATAAGGGTGCATATATCTTTACCAACAAATGTTTTCAAGTTTTGAGGGTAGGTACTGAGAAGAGAGATTACTGGGTCACATGGCAACACTATTCTTATTTTTTCTGAGGAATGTCCATACTAGTTTTCATAGTGGATGCATTATTTTACATTCCTACCAGCAGTGAATAAGGATTCCTTATTCTCCACAACCTCTCCAACACTTGTTATTACTTGCCTTGTTGAGAATAGCCATTTTAATAGGTGTAAGGTGACATCTCATTGTAGTTTTGATTTGCATTTCCCTAATAGCTAGTGAAGTTGAGCATCTTTTCACATATCTGTTGGCCATTTTTATGTTCTTGGGAGAAGTGTCTGTTCAGGCCCTCTGCCCATTTTTTTAATTGGATTGTTGTTTGTTGTTGAGTTTTATGAGTTCTTTATATATTTTAGATATTAACATTTCATCAAAGGTGTTGTTTGCAAATATCTCCCATTTGGTTTCTTGCCTTTTTGTATTGTTAGTAGTTTCTTTTGTTGTGCAGAAGCTTGTTAGTTTGATATAGTCCCATTTATTTATTTTTGTCTTTATTTCCCTTGCTTTTGGGGTCAAATTCATAAAATATTTTCTAAGACAAAGGTTAATAAGTTAAGTACCTATGTTTTCTTTTTTACAAATTTATTACTTCAGTTCTATTATATATAGTCTTTGATCCATTATGAATTAATCAAATACAATAATACATTAAAAATAATACATTACCATCAAGTGGGATTCATTCCAGGGTATCAAGGATGGTTCAGCATATGCAAATTTATCAATGTAATACACCACATTAATAGAATAAAATAGTATGATTCTATCAATAGATGCAGAAAGAGCATTTGATAAGATATAACATCCATTTATCATTAAAACATTCAGTAAAATTGGCATTAAAGGAAATTAGCTCAACCTAATAAAAGCCATGTAAGACAAACACTCAGCTGATATTACACTCAATGGTTAAAAATTAAAGCTTTTCCTCTAAAATCAGGAAGAAGACAAGAATGCCCACTCTCACCACTCTTATTCAACATAGTTATGGAAGTCCAAGCCAGAGAAATCAAGAAAGAAAAAGAAATAAAATGTAATCAAATTGGGAATAAAGAAGTAAGTGTCACTTTTTGCAAATGACATGATTCTATACATAGCAAAACCTAATGACTCCACCAAAAATCTATTGGAAACAATAAACAGAGTAAAGTTTCAGGATACAAAAATCAATGTATAAAAATTCTCTGCATTCCTAGATACTAACAATAAAATTTAAATAAAAGTGGAAAAAAACAATTCCTTTGCAATTACAACAAATGAAAAACAATACCCAAGAATAAATTTAATAAAGAAGTGAATAACCTATATACTTAAAATTACAAAGCATTCATTATTAAAATAGATTGTAAAAGAAACAATGAAATGGAAAGATAATCCCTGTTCACGAATTGGAAGAATCAACATAGTTAAAAGTCTATAATACATAAAGCAATATACAGATTTAATGCAATCCCCATCAAAATCTCAAAGACATTTCTTTTGTGTTTTTAATTGAATTTATTAGGGTGATGGTTAATAAGATTATATAGGTTTCAGATGTACATTTTTATAATACATCAGCTGTATACTGTGCTACCTGTCATTCACCATACCAAATCAAGTCTACTTCCATCATTATTTATCAATCCTTTAGGCTCTTCTACATCCTGCCAACCTCCTTTTCTTCTGGTAATCACCATAATATCTATTCCTTTCCTTTTTCTTTGCTTAATGCCTACACCTTTTTTACCTGGCACCCCAAGCTCCTTCTGTCTGGCAGCAATAAGTCTGTTCTCTATGAGTCTGTTTTTATTTTGTTAGTTTATTTTGTTCATTAGATTCCACATATAAGTGAAAGCATATGGTACTTGTATTTCTTTGACTGGCTTATTTCACATAATACTCTCCAATTTGCAAAGGGTAAAATTTACTTCTTTTTTATACCTGAGTAGTATTCCATTGCATAAGTTTACCACAGCTTTTTTTTTAAGATTTTATTTATTTATTTTTTTTAGAGAGGGAAGGGAGGGAGGGGGGGAGAGAGAGAGAGAAAGAGAGAGAGAGAGAAACATCAATGTGTGGTTGCTGAGGGTTATGGCCTGCAACCCATAAATGTGCCCTGGCTGGGAATCGAACCTGGGACACTTTGGTTCCCAGCCCGTGCGTAATCCACTGAGCTACGCCAGCCAGGATCACAGCTTTTTTATTCACTTATTTACTGATGGGCACTTGGGCTGCTCCCAAATCTTGGTTAATGTAAATAATGTTGCATATTTACATATACATTTCATATGAATATAGAGGTGAATACATTCTTTTGAATTAGTGTTTTGGCTTCTTCAGTTATATTTCCCAGAAGTGGAATCAATGGGCCATAAGACAGTTCCACTTTTAATTTTTTGAGATAACTCCATACCGATTTCCATAGTGGCTGCACCAATCTATATTCCCACCAAGAGTGCATAAGGGATCCTTTTTGCCACATCTTCACCATCACTTGTTTGTTGATTTATTCATAATGGTTGTTCTTACAGTTGTAAGCTGATACCTAATTGTGGTTTTAATTTGCATTTTTCTAATGATGCAAATTAATTTTTTTTAATTTTAAAAATTAAATATTTGTCCTCTTTGGAGAAATGTCTATTCAGGTCTTTTGTCATTTTTTGACTGGATTGCGTTGGGGGTTTTTTTGGTATTGAGTTTTATAAGTTGTTATAAATTTTGGATATTAACCTCTTATCAGATGTATCATTGCCAAACAAGCTCTTCCATTTGGTGGGTTGTCTTTTCCTTTTGTTGATGGTTTCCTTTGCTGTGCAGAACTTTTTTGTTTGATGTAATCCCATTTGTTTACTTGTCTTTTGTTTCCCAGTGACTTTTTTTTTAAAGAAATGGGACAAAAATTTATCAGGTTTGTAAGGAATGAAAAACACCTTGGATAACCAAAGCAATCCTGAGGAGGAAAATGAAGCTGGAGGTATTAGATTCCCTAATTTCAAAAATTACCACAAAATGATGATAATCAGAAACTTGAATGTTTTATAAGTGGATAATAGATTGGTCAAAAATTCCAAAGGAACATGTGTAGTCAAGCAATAAGATGACTATATTATAAAAAATTTAAAAAATTTCACCTGTTCTTGTAAGAGCAATTTGCATTGTACCCTTATTTAAAAATAGAGGAGGGGGAGAGGAATAATAGGGAATAATGAGGGGGGGCATCAAGGAACATGTATAAAGGACACATGGACAAAGCCAAAGGGGGTGGATTCAAGGGTGGGAGGCAGAGATAGGTAGAGTGGGGGGTATGGTGGGGTGAAAATGGAGGCAAATGTACTTGAACGACAATAAAAATTAAATTAAATTAAATTAAATTAATAAAATAAAAATTGAGATTTTCATTCTTGTATTCAAATTAGAAAATCACCTTGGAGTTGTTGATTTTAGCATGGAAATTTTGATATAATGTGAATCGTGATGCACCTAGATTGTATGACAATTGTTTGTTTTTAATGTAAGAACTTTAATATTATTAGCAATAACTAATAACCAAACCATTTTTAGACTTGGTACCTGAACTTCTCCCTGCATCTTGATTCTACTACAGATGCTGAAAAAATACTTCAGGTAGCTTACTTAATTGGAAATTATTTAACCAAGTTCTTCCAGTATTTGAAATTTTTCTGTTAGACTCACTTCTCCTTTTATGGGGTTTTGTTTTGTTTTATTTTGTTTAGCATGCAAAACTGATTTGTTCCCTTAAATCACTAATATTTTTTTACCAGATGATCTTATAACCAAGCTTCCACTGATCTGATGTTTTCATAAAATGCAGCTCTTTATCCACTCTCTGTGACTACATTTTCCTTTCTTAGTGATTTAGAAAAACTTCAAGAGCCTCATTCTTGTCTAAGCCATATTCTTTTGGGTTTTGGTCTTAGTCTTCACTGCTGTTGGCAAACATAAGGGAATTCTTTCAATATGTATGGTTCTTTTCTAATAAACCCTATAAAGCCAAAGGGGACACTCATTTTTACAGGAGGATTTAGTTTTAAATTACCTTTCCAAAGTAGGCAATTCTCCATGCTCACTCTCCAATTGATCTGCCAAGCCAGCCACTTTGTTAGCATTAGTATGGTTTCTTGAATTCGAGAATGACAGATGTTGAAGACCTGTAAGTTTAGTGTAGGAAAATCAGGCTTCTATAAGGATTACTAACTAGCACATTCCTATTATAATAGTATAGCTCACTTACCTTTGAATTGCAGGCACAATATGCAATTTAAAAGATTTACTAAAGGAAATCAACTCCTAGTTATACTAGTCCATCCTTTTCTTCTTTCTAAGTAGGTCACAGGTCTGAATACTATTAATGAGTTTAGCATAAAGTATTTTCTATTAATAATTTATTTTGTCACTGCAGTTCCTTCAGTCTTTTTACATCTCTGTTCTAGTTTTCATTTTATTACTGCATTTATAGTCCTAACAAGCAAAAATATTCTTACCTCCTTTTGTTTATGTCATAGGTTTTTAATTTTGTTTTCTCTTTTTCAAGCAGAAATAAATAATTGACCCTAAAAATGTTTAAATATTGGCCTTCCACACAAAAAAATGGAAAATAAGAACTTTCTCTTCATTAAGTTTGGAATTATAATTTCTCTTTCCTAATTTTACTATGTAATTTTATTTGCCAAATAAATCATTTGACCTTAGTATGTAACATTTTTAAATAAGCATAAGATTTATTTTAATGTATTACAAATGAATTATGAAAACAAGTGTAGTTTAGTTAATTAAGATTTAATTTATATTTTCTCATAAAAGCAGTATCCTCTAATGGGCATTTTGTTTTCTCAAAGTTTAAAGCCTACCACACTGAGATCTGAATATTTGTTACCATGGGCATATTTAAAGCATCACCATTTATGTAAGATAATAAGTCTTTTTGAATGAAGAAAGATTATTTATTTCATTATTTCTACTTGTAACAAAATTAAGTCCCTACTAATGATAGAGAAAATGTTGTAATAGAAAGTACATTTGGTCTTTTGTCACCAGATAAGCAGTGATGTCCATTGTCACTTGCATATTACTTTCCCCAGAATAGATTGTATAGGAACAGAGGGAAGGAGAAGAGCCAACATTGTGTTACAAAATTATTCCAAGGACTAAAAATTAAAGAATTATTGTATCCAAAATCACAGTCTTAGAAATTTATGGGATACTTAACTATCTAAACCACTTAGCTTACCTTCAAAACAGCTATATGTTTCTCAAAATTAAATAATACAAAAGTACTTGTTAGATTTTAACAATAAAACATATTCATTTTAGAAATGCTAAGGGATACATTTTTTTTTCACAAAAGAAATCCTGTAAGTTGCATACTGCTATTTTCCCAACTCATCGATGAGTAAGCTACAGTACAAATGGAAAGGTGATTGGCTGAAAGTCAAAAAGCCATAACTGGTAAAGTCATGGAATCTGAATTATTATCACACTGTTTAAGGTAGCAAATAAAAGATATTCTGACAGCTGGAATGTTGCTTTTTACTTGGTTTAATATTTTCAATCCCATTATTAAATTTAAAGTGAACTTAACTGTCCATAGTGCCTTGTACCTCACCATCTCCATTTCCATCAAGTAATCTTCTTCAATCTTTATGAACGCCTAAGCAGTTTTCTTCCATAAGCTTTTGGCAATTCTCTATCATTAAGTTCATCCTGCTATCTTCTCCACTTTGAAATGACATCTAAGTATACACACAAATAATAGATGCCCAAGATATGATCTCATTTCACTTCACATTGCCTTATGAAAAAGAACCATTATTTTCTAATTTTAATTTACAAACATTTCATGTACAATTGGATACAGCACATAAAAACAACCAGTGGAGTAAATTTCTACACTTTATCTAGACTTTGGCTATTTGCAGGTCATTTCATTTTATAATCAAGCTTACTGTTTTTAGGATTTGACAAAGATGCATTTAAATAGTTTTTCACTACTTAGTAACACTAAAACTTTCTGTAATTTATTCAGTCTCCTTCTGAATTTGTGACCTTGCCCTTAAAATGGGTATTTTATTCTCTCTCAGGTTTGTTGTGAGGATTAAATAAGATAATGGATGCAAAGCACTGAATATGATACCTAGCTCCTGAGTGGGGATAAATTATTTTATTATATCATACATATAACTTAAAAGTTCATAAATAAACAGACCTTTTCCTACTCAGGAGATAATCTTTCTCTTTAGATGGTACAATATAATGCAAAGAACACAAAGCTTGGAGTCAAATGTCTAGATTTGAAAGACCTCTCATCCACTCACACAATAACCTTAGATCAAATGTACAGTCTCCTAAGTGCTTCTACAATTTCACGTAAAGACACAAAGAAATTTAGAGAGTTTTCAATGGCTCACTAGGGTAAATAGGAGAAACTTTGTAGCCAGCCACCCCAAGTATCACTCCGCTGCATCCTTCTGCTAATGAAAATCATCTCAGCTCACTACTACTCTGTTTGCACAGGCTGCAGCCTGACAGTAAGAAAGACCTGCTTTAAACCAAGGTCCCAGCTCATAAAAAGACAGCCGTGGCACAAGACTCACAGGGTTTTAGAGGAGATGGAAAGATGAATGAAAACAACTTGCAGACTGATCAGCATAGAGTGGGTTCTCAATTATTCTGCTTTCTTATTCCTTTACCTTTCCCTCTATGGTTTCTCTGCGTCATGTCACTTAAACATTTAAAACAGTGGTGCTTTTTCTTATCTTTTCTTCATGTGTCATCCCCACTGGGAGGAACACCCCATCAGTTATCTATTCTTATGTAACAAATTACCACTAACTTGAGACTTAAAAAACAACATATATGTATTACCTTACAGTTCCTGTAGGGCAGGAGTTCTGGCACCATTTTATCAGGTCCTTTTCTTAGGGCCTCACAAGTATGCAGTCAAAGTATCAGTCAAGTAGACATTCTCATCTCAAACTTTGGGTAAGAATTTGCTTTCAAGTTCACTTCTGTTGTCAACCCAAGCCAGGCAATTGAATTATTACCTGGAAAATGCTAGTGCAGTTAAAATGTCCTAGAGACCAGCTTTACTCAGTCATCTCTTTGCCATCCCCTTTCCCTCTAAACTACAAGTTGGTGGACAAGAGGCTAGATACATGACCTTCTCCCAATGTTGTTTCTTCTTAAAGTATTAAAGATAAATCCCAACCACAACAGTTGCCTGGTGGAAGGTCAGTAAAGAGAAATTCTGGACTACTGGACTCTGCCTTGAGACTAAGTCCTTCTTCCTAAATTCACTTGGGCATACACAGAGGAGGGCTTGGCCTTAGACCATACATAATACATATAACCAGACAAAGTAGCTATATCATCAGGATAAAATGAGAACCTTGGGAAGATAACTAAATATATGATGATTGCAAGTACCATGAAAGAAAAGACAAAAAATGACTAATCAATGTAAACATTGGAAAAGATGAATGAATTTAAAATAAGCATAATATGTTAGAAGTTGATAGAAAATATTAGCATCATAAGACTTTAAAAGAAATACTTTTTAAAAATGTATTGTATTTTTTCCATTACCATTTAATCCTGTTATATTCCCCTCCCCTCAGCAATCACCACACTGTAGTTTTTGTCCTTTTTACTTTTTGCTTAATCCTTCCACCCCCTAACCATCCCCTTACTCCCTAAGCTGTCATCCTGCTCTCTCTCTCTGAGTCTGTCTATTTTGCATGTTAGTTCAGTTTGTTCATTGGATTCTACATATAAGTGAAATCATATGGTATTCGCCTTTCTCTGACTGGCTTATTTCACTTAGCATATGTTTTCCAGGCTGTCCCAAAGGGTAAAATTTTCTCTTTTTTTGTGGCTAAGTAGTATTCCATTGTGTAAATATCCCATACTTGTTTTTTCCACTCATCTTACTGATGGGCACTTGGGCTCACTCCATATCCATATTGCTCCATCAACAACACTGCAATGAACAAAAGGGGTGCTTATGTTCTTTCAAATTAGTCTTTTGGGTTTCTTCAGCTATATTCCCAGAAGTAGGATCACCTGGTCATAAGGCAGATCCATTTTTAATTTTTTGAGTTTTCTCCATACTGCTTTCCACAGTGGTTGCACCAATCTGCATTCCCACCAATAGTGCAGAAGAGTTCCCTTTTCTTCATATCCATGCCAGCACTTGTTGTTTGTTGATTAATTGATGATAGTCATTTTGACAGGTGTGATATGATAGGTTGATGTGGTTTTTAATGTGTGCTTCTCTGTTGATTAGTGGTGTCAAGCATCTTTCCATATGTCTATTGGCCATCTGCCTGTCATCTTTGGAGAATTATCTATTCATGTGCTATAACAGCTGATTAGATATATAATAGAACTTAAGAATAAACAAGTAAATTGGAGAAATATTAGATTGAAAATTAAAAGGAGAGAAAAACTCAAGGAAAAAATAAAAAGAGAGTTCCCACAACCACATCAAAATTACATCTAAACTACAGAATAACTACCATTCAGAACTACCTGAAATCTAATTGAATAGAAGTTCTACAACTAGGGATTTAAAGAAGAAGCCACACCAGACTGGTAGCAGGGGCAGAGATGCTGAATGGGCTGACCCCATATCCATGTGTGGGAGATAAAATACTGGAAGAATATCTTGGCTGCAGATATCTGTCTTGCTTAGAATCCATGGGTCCCAGCCTCACACCAGGCCTCAAGCCCATTGTCACAGTGCCAGGAAGAGAAGTCCCATTAACTTCTGGCTACAAAAACCATGGGGAGTGTGACTGCATGGGAGAGAGGATTTCTGCAGTCCAAGGCAGTTCCTCTTAAAAGGACTCCGCATGGACTTACTCAGATTACTCCCTCTGAGCACCAGCACTGGAGCAGAAGCTCAAAAGGAACCAGAGGCATACAGAGAGGAGCCAAATTATCTGGCACCAAGGCAAGACTAAGTGAGCACCTTTCTGCCAGCCAAAAGTGCTGGCAGAGACTATTATTCCTTTTTCTCTAAGACACCTCCTCCCCGTGCCCACACACAGACCCAGCAGGCAGAGGCCATATCTAGGTCTCCATCAAACATACTAAGGCAGTTAGCACAGCCCTGGTGATTTCCTGAGACCTTGTCCCACCAAACATATGGGCCCTTTCAAACTGTTTTCAGTGGCTTCTCCATACAAATGGCTTATCTTGGCTCATGCTTGAGATTTTCCTAAAATCTCTCAAACAAGTAGGGTCTGGCCTCAGCATACCTTGTGCCTCTCACTATGTGGCCTTAGGACCAACACTAGCAGCAGCCAGCCTTGGTTTCCTGCTTTGCCTCACTGGGACACCTCCAAGCCCAGCACAAGTAGCAGCAATCTGCAGATTGATTTTTATCTCATAACTGGTGGTTCTGGGCAGAACCACCTAGAGGCAGCTGACCTTGGCATGCACCTCATGGGAGGACCCAGAACCAGTGCACCCAGTAGATGGCTTCAGACCACATCAAAGCGCCACCCAACCACTTCCACAAATGACACACCCAAACAGCAGACACCAGAGCTTCTCCAAAACATTTCCCGCTCTGTGGAGTGGGTCATTGCACAGCTGATCATCCACAGTAGCTGGTAGTCATGCTTCCAGCCCATCAGCTTAGGACTAAATCCCTCTCATTGATATGCCAATAGCAATCAAAACTCAACTACAACAGGAGGGTGTACACAGTCCACATAGGGGGAGGGATGCTCTGAGTGTCCAGCCTGAGTGAATGGAGAGGCTGTGCTACAGGAACCTACAAAACACCTACTATATAGGGCCACTCTATCAAGCCCAGGAGACATAGAATATTTATTTAGTATATTAAAAAAACAAACACAGGGAAGCATCCAAAACAAGGATACAAAGAAACATGTCCCAAAGGAAAGAACAGAACAAAACTCCAAAAAAAAACCTAAGCAAAAAGGAGACAAGCAATCAACTAGATGCAGATTTCACAACATTGGTTATAAGAATACTTAATGAACTTAGAACTTCAACATAGAGATAGGAGTCATAACAACAGATAAAGAAAATATATAAAAGAATCAGTCAGAAATGAAGAATGCAATAATTGAAATGAAGAATACATTACAAGGAATCCACAGTGGAGGAGATGATGCACAGGACCAAATTAGAGATTTGGAATATAAGGAAGCAAAACAAACAAACAAGCAATCAGAATAGAAAAAAAAAAGTCCCCCAAAATGAAGATAGTGTATGGAGCCTGTGGGACAACTTCAAGCACACCAACATACAAACCATGAAGATGCCAGAATAAGAAAGAGAGCAAGAAATTGAAAACCTATTTAAAAAATATGATGACAGAAAACTTCTCTAACCTGGTAAAGGAAATAGACATGCAAGCTGAGGAATCACAGAGTCCCATACAAGATGAACACAAAGAGACCCACTCCAAGCCACATCATAATTAAAATGCAAAAGATTAATGCCAGAGAATCTTGAAAGCAGCAAGAGAAAAGCAGTTAGTTACTTATAAAGAAGCTCCCATTAGACTGTCAGCTGATTTCTCAGCAGATACATTGCAAGCCAGAAAATATCAGGAAGAAATATTCAAAGTAATAAAAAACAAGGACCTACAACCAAGATTACTCTAACTAGGAAAACTATCAACATTATCATTTAGAGCTGAAGGACAGATAAAGAGCTTCCCAGGCCAAAAAACAAACAAACAAACAAACAAACAAACAAAAAACCCTAAAGGAGTTCATCACCACCAAACTATTACAAGAAATGTTAAAGGGTCTTATTTAAGAAGAAGTAGGAAAAAAAAGGTAAAATATATAAACAATGAAATGGCAATAAATACATAATATAATCACTCAACAATTGAATCTAACAAAATTAATACACAAACAGAACAGAAACAGACTTATAGATACACAGAACATTTTTACAACTGCCAGTTGGGAAGGGTGTTGGGATGCTGGGTGAAAAAGATGAAGAGATTAAGTAAAAACAAAATAAAACCAAAACCTTATAGACACAGAAACAGTATGGTGATTACCAGAGAGCAAAGGGGGTGGAGGGAGGTAGAAGATAAAGAGGAGGTACATAGTATTAGAAAGAGACTTAACTTTGGGTGGTGAATGTGAAAAGCAATACACAGATGCTATATTATAGAATTGTACACGTGGTAGTTATATAATTTTATTAACCAATCTCACCCCAGTAAGTTCAATAAAACAGTGTTTGTCTTAACCAAAAATTCTGAAACTGTATGCCTGAAAGATACAACATTCATGAATTACCTATTTAAAATTTTGGTGCATTTTGCCTTTGATAATAACAGGTATTAATGTTTCCAGATACACAGACTAGGCAGGCAAGATCCTACTGTACATTAATTTGCTTCTGTCTTTTGCTAAGTATCAAATTAATTTATGATGGAAAGCACACAGACATTTGTTTGAAGGACTCCAGGGAAATTGATTAAGAAAACCTGTTGGTTAACATATCCAGCATGTAATATTCATGCTAAAAGTCTCAGTTAGGGTTCAGAAAGTAAAACCACCGGGATGCAATATTTTTCCACAATTAACATTACAGTCTGGGTAACCTGGAAAAGTGTGTTAAGATGTTCATTGTGGGGTGTCGCGGGCGGGGCCGGAGCCCGGCAGCCCCGGGCGCTTTGGGATCCTCAGCACCGGGCAGCTCCGAGACCTGCTTCAGGATGAACACAAGCTGGACCGGATCGTGCGGCTCAGCAGGAAGTTCCAGGGCCTGCAGCTGGAGTGCGAAGCATGCCTGGCCTCCAACTATGCACTAGCCAAGGAGAACCTAGCATTGCGGCCCCGCCTGGAGATGGGTCGGGCTGCCCTGGCCATCAAGTACCAAGAGCTTCGAGAGGTGGCTGAGAGTTGTGCGGACAAGCTGCAGTGACTGGAGGAGAGCATGCATCGCTGGAGCCCCCACTGTGCACTGGGCTGGCTGCAGGCTGAACTGGAAAAGGCTGAGCAGGAGGCTGAGGAGCAGATGGAGCAGCTGCTGCTGGGGGAGCAGAGCCTGGAGGCTTTCTTGCCCTCTTTCCAGCGAGGCCGTGCCCTGGCCCACCTGAGGTGAACCCAGGCTGAGAAGCTGCAGGAGCTGCTGTGGCACCCGGAGCGGTCATCCCAGCCAGCCCCGACTGCTGCTGTGGATCCCCCCAAACCCTTCCCTGCTGCAGCTGTCCTGCCCACCGGGGCCACCCGGGGGCCACCAGCAGTGCCCCGGACCCTGTCCCCCTTGGACTTTCACCCAGTGCCCCACTGAAGTGCTCCCCCGGGTGCCCCCTTGGCCCAGCCCCTCAGCTGAGCCCTCAACCCTGGTAGCCAGAGCCCCACCCCCCCCACCAGTAGGATCCAGAGTATGGCTCCCCAGTGGGGGACTAAAACAAACTTGATGCGTGGCTCCTCCTCCCCCTCCTCTTGGGTGGGAGGAGGGGCAGGCCCTTCCCCTTGGCCTCAGGCAGGCCCTGGCCCTGGAGGCTGAGCTGGGGAGGAGGGTCACCTGGAAGATTCCCAGAGAGAGGGTTTGGGGTGGAGTGAGCAGGCAGGGTGTTATGCCTTTGGCACTGAGGAAACTCTGCCTTTTTTGTGGGGGGGGCTCCTGGCTGGGGCCTTCCAGGTGATGGGTAAGACCCAGTGAAAGAACTTGAATCATGGCAACCTAGGAAGGTGCCCACTTCCCTCAAGGGGCCTTGCTTTATGGGCCTGTTGCACCTTACCACTCCATTGGGCAGGCACAATGCCAAGGCTGACAGGAGTGTGTTCCATCATGTACTGAGCCTACCTTCCCCCCAGTCCTGGGGCCCACCACCTAGGAGCCAGGTGGTCAGGTCCCAGCTGCAGGGTCATAGACACCGTGGCCACGGAGCCCCACTCATGCTCCAGACCCTGGGACAAGGTAAGCCAGGGACTCCTGACCTGGAGAGGTAAGAGTTGGCCATCCCCAGGAAAGACCATTCTGTATTTTTCTGTCCTGCCTCCTTAGAATGGAACATTTTTGAGGGCAGGTCCTTGTCTTTGTATGTTCTGTCCCCAGCCCCACCTCCCAGGGGCCGTCAATAAATGTGATGATGAGGAAAGAAAAAAAAAAGATGTTCATTGTATAGTGAATGGCATGCTGATTGTGCTCATACAATTGTTGGAACTTAGTTGAATTACTATAGGCATAATAAATTCCAGGTAAATGGAAACAATATAAAAGAGGGAAGCTATAAAATCAAAGTTAAAATAAAACAATAGAAGTCAAAATGACAATATTGAAACCTCAGAAACTGTTCACAGAAAGGCCCACATTGAGAACACTCTTGCTAGAAAAGCTCAAATAAAATAAAAGAATAATGTGCTGAAGTTTTTGTTATCCCCCAAATAACAATAATCATAAAAGAAAAAATCAAAGAACAATACAATAGGTGGTCATCTTATGTGCCTCCCTTACAACTCCATCAAGGAACTTTTCATTGTATTTTGGTATAATCTGTTCCTATACATGTCTCCTCTGGTAGTCTATAATATCTCTTGAAAGAACAACTATAGGCATATTTTACCTTTGTCTTCCAAAGATTACTCAAAGGTACAATCTATCACAAATCTTGGCATGTAATGGGCATTCTATGTATACTGGTTTGATGGAGCTGAATTAGTTTTTGCCCACCTCTCTCAATTCTGTTGCTCTTTTACTTGATCTCTTGAGGCCTTTTGGTTTTCTGAGCTCAGGACCTAGCTGATTTCACCTAGTCATTTCCCTCTTTTTCTCATTGTTTTTCCTGCCATGGTTCCTAAGGTTGCCCCATTCTCTTACTAGTCCACCTGATCTTCTGACCTTTCTCATTGCCTCATGATGACAAATAGATGCTTAGTGGATATACACACTAGGCTTGTCACTCTGTTTTTATGGGCCCACATGTTGGCCTTGACATTTAGAAAGGTGTTAATGAGAAGATTAGATAGAGGAAAAAATGAAAAGAATGAGAGAATGATAAACACTATCAAACACACAATGTAAAGTATTAGGAAGAAACATGCTGTCAGTTTTAGGAATAAAGTAGCTCTTATGTAAACTTATCCACAAAATAGAACATATGTGCACATTCTGGAGAATGTCTTTATTTGCTGAGGGTGGGGAGGCAAATTGGATGAAAGTCAACCTATTTTTTAATTTACTTGCCTTGCCTTTTTAAATTTTCATTTATTCCCTTTACTGTTGATTAGGAAATAGATGTAGAATTATCTCTGTGTATAACTTTGAGTTTGAAGTTCTCACACTGCTATCTTTCTAAACCAATTAAGCATATCTTCATCATGCTTCTTGGTGGGGTTATTTAGTGTGTGTTAAATGGTTTAATTAAAATCTGTCCTCTTTCCTTAATGCCCATTTGGAGGAATACCTTTCTCAGAATAGCAATTAAATATAAAGCAATTCATTACTTGAGAAGAAAAAAGAATCGCCAATTGTCTCGTAAAGATAAACAAGTAGATTTTCGATTACACCATTTTAAATTCTACTTTATAAATATATAATGCCATTTCTCTCTACCTTTCTAACAGTATTGGCAAAAGTAATCCTCAATTGGGAATTCTGATGTCTTATAATAGAAATTGTCCTGCAAATGTGATTTGGGTGGACAGGGAAATATACAATGACAAGCAAAGTGATATTGCCAATAGGAAAAATCAATAATATGTGGTGGAGAGAGGTTTAACAGATGAGTCCTTACTAAGTCAACCATTGGGCAAGCACTTGGCCAACCTCTTTATAAATGCATGGCAAATCTTTATACACTTTAATATTATTATTCCCATTTTGTAAATGATGATAACGAGGCTTTGTGAGGTTTAGTGGTGTCCCCCAAGTTAGTTAGATATTAAGTGGTGGGACAAATTTATACCTGTTTGCCTGACTCGGAATCCACAAATATTTCCAGCTTCCTTTCCAGAAGAAACCAATGGAAAGTTCAAGTATCTAATATGAATTCAACTAGCCAAATTTGTTACTCCCGTGTTACAAGCTCATAACTCCCATGTTACATACTTTGGCTGAACTTTACCTCACTTCTTTTTCCTACTATCTGAATTTAAGTCTCTGTCTTCTCATAAACCAAGGATGTCACATTAGGCAAACAATAGCTCCATTTTGGGTCTCAGTTTGGAATGTGCTTACATTTATACTGGAAGACTCTCCCCCCAGGAAAGAGTACAGCAGGAAGAATATGCCTATGGTTTCTTAAAAGAATCAGCTATATGTCAAAGACTAGACCCATTTATGAGAGGTGAATAAAATCACTAAACAAGATGAGCCTTAACCTAAAAGACAAAGAGGTAAGATACTATGGTTGAGAAAAAGTGCTGAGGTATTAAATCCTTATGCTGTTGAAAGAATTTTAGCCAAATTTCTAGCTCTCCTTCCTTTAACAAGATTCTGACACAATATGGTTCAATACACTTTGTGAAGTTTAGTACATACTCACTTCTGGTAGCACTCCCAAATCATGTCTAATGCAGACAGGCACAGCAGCACTAGTAAACTCTAAATAGCTAACCACTTCTGCTAGATCCATTATGTAGGGAACAGAAGATTTAATTCTCTACCTATAGATTCTCATGCATTTTCTGCCAACAACAAATTCACTATTGATGAAAAGAAAACATTAAATTTTAAACCTATGAATATCTTTACATGGCTAAGAACACACTAGAATTGAGTTGTTTTTGTACTTACCAAGTCTGTTTAATAATTGAAAATCATTTGAAAGTGGTATTCTATATTCAATGATTAATTTACAATTGTTCCAGGAATCTCTACTTTTGGCTGTTTCTGCTGTGGCTAATAAAGCAATCCTTGAATATAGAAGTCTAGAATTTGCTCCGTGCAGAAAGCAAAAGCTCAGACTTGCTGGTTCAGGTTATACTTGGCTCCTGGAAATGCATTTTTAACAGGCTTGGTTTACAAAGGGAATCACTGTTAATTCTACAGCACATTCATTTTCCCAAAATAGCATGGTTTAAATCAAGGATCAGGAAGATAATGAAAAACAGAGAAAAGTGGTATAAAAGATCCTGCTTAAATATCTGTCTCAAAAAATATCTATTTACTTATATAGAGTGCAACTAATATGGATTTGCAATTTTTGAGTTAGAGATTAAATTTACAAAAGCTGGGGCATGAGGAAGAAAACATAACCAAGAATCTGCTTGAAAAGTTTATTTGAACAAGTTCATTACATGTAAGAGCAAAATGGGAAAGAAGACAGTAGTTGAAGTGGTTGGTAGGATTCAGCCAGGATCATACAGAATCTTCTCAGAAAAACAAATGAAAGGTGTCCTCCAAATGGAAACAGCTCCCTTCACTCAACTCTGCTTCCACATATCGAGGCAATGAAAGCTCTCACACCAAAGTCCCACTTAACTTCTTCATCTTCCTTTTTCCCTTCAGCGGTATATCATGGGCTTCAGCCCTGTACTATGGCCTGCTTCATGGTCATACAACTGTTTTAGAGTCTGAGTACTGGTTAGAACTTCTCTTTCTCTTTTTTTCAAATGCTAACTAGTTCCCTCCAATTATTGAGAAACCTTTTCCTCACCCCTAACCAATTGCTTTCTGCATAAAGGTATGGTAAGGGAAGAGGGTACAATTAGAAATCAGATACTCATCCCAAGAAAGGATTGCACTCACTCTTATTACACATTTTAACACACCTTCTCATTCTAAATAGTTAATTATGGATTTTCAAGCATGAAAAGAAAAAACTTGTGCATCCTGTACAGAAACTCTCAAAGATACTGTTTTCAGGGAAGTGCCCAAAGTGTCTCATCTTCTCCCATAAAAGCCAGAGAAGATGACGATGGTCCAGCTGCTCAGCAAGCATTGCTTACCTTTTATGGGTTCTCAGAAGCTTCCATGCAACATGAAGAAATTCATATTTTTATTGCCTCTTTTTCTCTCAGAAAGAAGAATTTACATTTCATAATTGGATTCCTTTCTCTCGACACAAGAAATTTCGACTATCTCACTAGACTCTACTGCTTAGCAGCCCCTGAACAGCAGTCATATAACTTATTTATAAGGCAGGGTGTAGGGCAAAATGTTTCAGTAAAGTCCAAAGACTACTTATATTAGTATTGTCTAAAGTGCAGTGTACAAATGCAGTGCTAAGCTATATTCCAGAGCTACAGATTCTAAGGGTGGGACTCAGGTATCTGCATTTAAAAAGTTCTGTATGCTTTTTGTTTATGGATAAATAAGAGAATTACTAACAACAGAAATGATAGAAACAGGGAAACCCTGGCTTTAATTTTTTTTTCTGGGTTGATCAATGTGAAATGATGATTTGTACCCATGCTCCTTTAAGTTCTAAGGGTCTGCTATTTGAAAAAGATGAACCTGGATTATACAGTTAGAATTCTGAATTTTTTAATTCTGAACTTTTTAATCCAAGAAAAAAAGCATGTCAGATTTCTAAGTTCATGCATATATATTACAGACACATCCAGTATCTTCTCTCTAAATCTGAACTATGGAAAGATAATCTCATACCTTCAGAATATTTTCTAAAATGAGACACTGCTCCATCTCAAAGTGCATTGTTGTAGAGAATAGGACCAATAATATGTCATTGGTCCAATTAAGATAGTATGAAGTATATAAAACAAAGTGGAGTCACTTATGTCAAGTAAAATGGCTGTCAGTCAGCCATGACACTTTGGTTCAAGACAAAAAATTACCTAAGTCAAAGTAAACATATCTGGCAAAAAGACACACTTAAGATATCTGCACACATGGTCAGAGTAGCCATGTCTGCAGAGCGGGACCACCAATAGATAGGCTCCTGGGGAAATTCCATACTTGCCAGCCGGGATGTCAAGCAGAACAGCTATGTACCACCCATAGGTTCCTGGGCAAATTCCCCACTTAGCATTAAGGGTGCCAAGACATTTATTGAAAAGACCCAGAAGGGTGGAGTACAACACTTTCAAGGATATAACTAAGGCAGGCTCCAGACCACTGCTGAGATAGCCAAGCTCCAAACACCAATGTGTTGCTCCACACCACACTGATCTCCCCGGGGCAGAGGCTCTGCCCAGCTTAACTGAGGACTTCGCCTGCCCTGCTGCCCACCTGGCTCCAGAGATCCTTCCTTGCATGATGCTGACAACTTCCTTGCCCACCGTGCTGTCTCCCAGACCTGCAGGCTGAGACTCTGGGACTCCAGTTCATTATCTCCCATTGATTGCTCTGTGTGTGTGTGTGTGTGTGTGTGTGTGTGTGTGTGTGTGTGTTATATTCTTGTTACATTGTTAGAGTGTGAGTAGGATATTAATGTCTGTTGATGTTCTACTTTGCATGAATCTGCATTCAATAAAAGCTGAGTGAATAGCATACTTACTGTGTGTGAGTCTTGTCTATTCCTTGGTGCCAGGCTGCTCAGCAGGCAGCTAGCTGAGCAGTTGTCCAGCTGACTTAGGAAAAACCACGAACAGATGTTTGTGACAGCTGTTATTCAGGGTCTGTGTTTATCACAGTTCTTGGGTTTAGTGATAGGTTCAAAGTTTGGCTGCCTACTTGGATGCTTAGTGTGGCACTTATATCAATAAAAGCATTACTGTTGGTGATTGCAAAGAGGTAGTAAATCAATCTATCCATATTTTTTACTCTATATGCTGCTTAGATGCTGTAATTTTATGAAATATATAGTTTTGTTAAATATAAATCACTAAGCTGGAAACTCCTAACTTTTCTCTATTGATAGGTGTCTCAGATACTATAGGGAACTGAGATAGTTGAAAAGCAAAAAAAAAGTGAAGAAAGTTTGTCATATACTTCTACATATTAGTTCATGTGTTAGATGTTCTATATAAATCAATTCAAACCATGTAGTGTATATACTACCTCCATTTTCCATATGAGGACACAAACACAGAGAGGTTTTAGAAATAAATAATTTTTTCTGACTACCTTTTTTAACATTTGACCAAAATAAAATTTGACATCAGATTTGGCTGACTGATACTGCAGCATGTACTTTCTGCAGCCTGAAAGAATGAAGAAGGGAGATAAACAAAAAGAGAAGGAAAGATAAAGAGGAGTAGATATAAGAAAGAGAGAAAGACCCCTCATTCATCCAAATAAAATGAGAACACTAATTTGAAAAGACCTATGCACCCCATCTCATTATAGTATTATTTACAATAGCCAAAATATGGAACCTAAGTGTCCAGTGAGAAATGAATGGATAAAGAAGATATGAGATATACATAGGGCTAAGCAAAAGTAGGTTTACAGTTGTAAGTACACAACACAGTTTTTTCTTGTATTATTATTTATTAATTATTATATTATTTGCCATACAAACAACTATAAACCCACTTTTGCCCCACTCTGATAGTCAATGGAATATTATGCAGCAATAAAAATTGAAATCTTGCCATTTGTAACAACATGGATGAATCTCAAGCATATAATTTCTAAGTGAAATAAGTTAGGTAGAGAATGACAAACATTGTGTGATTTTACTTATGCTGATCCTACAAATAAGACGAGATACATGAACAAAACAAAAACAGACTCTTAGAAACAGAGATGACCAAAGGGATGCTTACCAGAAGAGAGGGGCTGGGAAATGGATGAAAAGAGGAAGGAGAATATAGTCAATAATATTGTGATAAGCTTACATGGTGATGGATGATTGCTGGAATTAGTGGGATGATATTATAAGGACATTGGATCACTATGTCATACACCTGAAACTAATATAACAAATAAAAGATTGCATACCAACTACATTTAAACAAACCAACAAATACAATGTTAAGAAAAAAAAAGAGAGAAAATGATGCCAAAGAAATTTCCATGATCAGCTTTGGGGGGGGAGGGGCTCCACCCACAGGGTGCCCCCCCTGCCCTCCTCACAGATGAGAATAAATCTACCAAGACATGATCTGCTTGGAGAGGAAAGGTGGCCAATCTCTCAAAAGGGAAGGGCCAAGAGCGTTTTCCTCAATGGGCCTTTATTGGGTTCATTTTGCATGGGAATACAAGTAAAGCTCATTAATCATTGTCAAGCAGTAAGGATCAAACAATAGATAACATACAAAGAGCTACTAGGGCTTATTCTGAGTCAGGGTCTGTCACCTAAAGGGCTACAAAACTTTGGGAAACAAACTCATTTCCTGCTCGGACCCTTATCATTTAATTGAAAGCATCCTTAGCAAAGCAGATTTCACAGGATTTTTACATATTCTTTCTCAGGTCTGCCTTTCTCTGTCATTGTTTCAGGATTAAGTCAGGCAGGGGAAGTAAGGCCGCCAAGAGATTAGGAGACTTCTTGCAGACAAAATGAGGACTCAGGCTATATCAAAGCTGAGGAGTGAGGGTCCATCACCCCCTTTTGCTATGGCCCCCAAATCCTTCCCTGGGGGCTCCCCATGATTGTGCCTGTCTTGGGTCATCCCTTCCTTGAGGAATCTTACCCATCATTGGTTAACCGATCAAGCGTTGGGGGCCAGGCAGGGTGAAGTAAAAGGAACAGACGTGGTGCCCCTGCCAGGGAGATAAGCTTTGTCTCCTTAGTGGCTTATGGTCCCAAGGTCGCTCACTCAGACTTAGCCTTGGAGGGGTACAGCTCCTGAAACCAGGCAGGGCAGTTTCCAACACAGCTTTACTGAAATTGAGAAGTTTCTAACAGAAATTGCTGTAGTGAGCCAAAATGCAGAGAATAGGGCATACAGTATATATTCCAGAGGAAAGGCAGTTTTCCTGTAAAATATGCTGTAATGGTGTCCATAAGAATCTGCTGTTCCTTAAGAAAGAGTATAGCTCTGGCATTACATTATGGCATGAACCCCACTCAGCTACAGTGACTTAAAATGCCTTTATTCATTAGTCCAAAAGAGAGAGAACAGAAGTATCACTAGCCATCCATCTGCAAACAGCTCCAAGTGTTTTGCAACAAAGTTCTTTTTCTATATATAATGCCAATTAGAAATGTTTTGGCTCCTATCACAATGTTGTCACTAAGTGCTTTCAGTTAAACATTTTTTTTCTTTCTCTTAGTAAAAATAGATATAGTGCCTAAAGAGTAGCAGTTCCTTTAAAATGTAAGTCTCCAAATTGCTGGAATCTTTGTAAGTGGAAATTTTTATTATAAAATGTCAAAGTTTCTGAAGCCAGCAATTACAACTCATGACTTTTTTCAGTTTCTTTAAGAAAGGCTAGAAGTCCATATAAATGTTTCATTTCAATAAAATTATAGTTCCTTCAAACTTTTTCCTTTAGGCTTTGGTGGGTGGGATAGAATAATTATAACTAAGAGGAAAAAGGTGTGTACGCTTAATTCACTTTAGCTGAATGAGTTTTAGCTAGAAAGTTACTCTTCTAAACTTTGAATAAATATTTTATAAAATACCAATAATATTATTATAAACAACAGCTCTTTCTTCCTAAGAACATAATGATATCTATGGGAAAGGTTTCTATATTGACAATTCTCAAAATATAATGAAATGTTGATCACTAATCACTCTTCTTTGGTATTCCAAAATGAGGGTATCTAATGTTATATGAATAATGATCAGGCCCAAGGACAGAAGGTCCACAAGAGCTATTGTTTGGGGGCAAAGTGATTATAAAACTAACTGTTCAGGAACTCATGTACAGGCAACATGTCCTTCTACTGCAGTGGGCTATTTCTGAGTTCTCTGTACTCCTAAAGTTCTTCTTGGTTGCATTACTGACTATGTGAAGCAGGCAAAAAGGGGAGAAATGAAGAAATGAGGGAACAAGGATCACCTCATACTCCAAAAGTGTGAGTGCTCATTATATATAAATATA
The DNA here is from genome assembly GCF_019186645.2 of Phyllostomus hastatus. Lineage (NCBI taxonomy): Eukaryota > Metazoa > Chordata > Mammalia > Chiroptera > Phyllostomidae > Phyllostomus > Phyllostomus hastatus. The sequence goes on from NW_025333857.1 coordinate 9,457,414, forward strand.
TATAAAAATAGAGTACATATATAAAACTGTATACAGATATGCATATATAATAAACTGGGTTTCCATATGACTCTTTTTATAAGGGTTTCCACTAGGTACAAGAGCAAGGGTGAGTATACTGGATCAATGTTAAAAATTTTTGCTCTACGATACTGTTGGATTAATCTCTTCACATAAATCTCTAGTATTCTAACCACCTCACATCAAATTCTGTTGTGTCTGTCCATTTTACTCAGGCATTGCTAAGTAACTATCTCTTCCACTGTGTCCGTTTACTTTTCTTCCCCTCCCCACACAACCATGTTCAATATTTTACATGAGACAACACGTACCTACAAATACAAGCTAATGTAAAGCAGAATTACTACTTTCTCCTTATGTAATTAGAAAACTTTCCTATCATCATCAAACACTTTTCAAAGTACTTTTAAAAGAAACTAGAGAGTAAAATTGGAAAAGGGAATAACTAAGCAATTCACATAAGAAAACAAACAGGCAACATATTTTAATAAATATTTATATTTTTGAATAACAGAAAGGAACCTAGAAACCATAATGAGGTATTATTCTTCACCTATCAAATTGACAAATAGTAGTAGTTGAAACTGAAGGCATCAATGTTATTATAAAAAAATTTAATTTGGTGGGAAAAGTTTGGTGTGAGAACTACATTATCCTGGACCAAGATATGGATATATATTTGTCAGCTAAAATCTTGGTCCCTTCAGGCAGCTGTTTCTCAAGACAAAAGGGATGGGAAAAATCTGAGAAAGTCAAATTCATTCTCTCCAAATTATCTATTAAAGTAAGTTACTCCACACCCCCGCCCCCAGGTGTATAATGAAAAAGAAGCAGGAGAGAGTCTAGGAGTATAACACTTGGAAAGCTATATCTCATAGGAAGAAATATCAGAATTTGGGTGACTCTGAGGAATCCCCACCCCCCACAAAATCCCCATACACAAAAGTTTTACCAATTTGTCTATCATGGGGTTTGCAATTCTAGTAGAGATTCAGTCTTTTGAATTAAGATGCCTTAAGTAGAGTTTCTTTTTAATTTAAATTATCCTGGTAGGCAAAATATCATTAACTCCTAAAATTTTTTCTATATTAATAGATATTACACCAGCCTTAAGAAAAAGAAGGATTAGACCAAAGACAATAAAAGGGGAATAGATTACTAGGCAAGATGAAATAAAGTGTTGTAATAACAGGATCACTGGGATAGGTTAATTTCCTTAACATATCAGAAACTCGGTGATACCAGCTGTAAAAAATAGAGGTTTGAACACATTGAGATCTAGGGTTTCACCCAATATTAACTACCAATATTGGGGTAACTGGAAGTCAAATACAAAGATGAAACTGTAGTCAAAGTTGCTGTGGGTAAGATTAGGGAAAAGAATCTAAAAGGAATGTGCAGCATAATCAGACATATGTAACCTATTTTCCAATACCTTGATGAGTCCCAGCTGTTTAAAGTTAAATACAGATTTGCTTCCATTTTGCATTTTCACCAATCAGTACAAAAACAATTTGGAAGATGTAAACTATCTCTGTCCATTTATTTGGGGCGACATGCACAGCTTACTCTTTCAATCACCAAAAACATAAAACCTAGGGGAAATGAAAGTAAGAATATTTATAAATGCACATACTAAATATTTTATGCACATATGTGTTGTATTCTTAAGCCAGGGTCAAAGTAGAATTCTATTCAATTTCCCTTCACTTAGATGAACAGAAAATAAAAGACCAAGGGAGCAGCCTGTGATGGAAGATTCATTACAAGCCAAAACTTGAATTACTATAATTACACACAGTTCACAAGTGCAAATGGTGCCCGTTTCTTGGCAGATTAAAAAGCCAAGTGATGAGAAGTGTTGCTGAGCTAAACATGCCTATATAATAAGCCACTCAAATCAACACTTCTCTTATCTCTTGATAGGCATATACAGATTGTATCTGTAACCCTAATAAAATCTCATTTGTTTTACCTGAAAGTCCTAGGAACCACCTGATGCCTCTCTTTGCACTTATTCTCTATTTAACTTTTATGCTTAGTAGAAATTAAGCCTTTTATATGATTATTCTTTCCACTAGGTTTAAGTTATTAGGTCAACACATCCATTTAGAACTAGCAGTCCAATATAAAACTTTTAGAAAAGAAACTTGAAAATACTGAATGACATTAGCAATTTTTATTGCAAAATTTGGACTATAATCAGCCACATGATTTTTTTGTAATGGCAGTCTTTTGGAAATTAGCTTTACAATGCTAAGTCATATTCACAAAATACATCTTCCCAGTCTGAGATTTTGATTAGAAACTTGATGTTGTTCTGGCCACTAAATCTATAAGCTTTTCAATATGTCAGTACCACTAGATACCGATATAAAATCCAATCTTAGTTTTGATTTAAGTTTAATGACACGTTTCATGGGGAAAAAAGCAAAATAGGAAAATGCAATGAGTATCCTGAAACAAAATACTGCTGCTCAGGAGTAAAGTAAATTTAGTAATTAAAAAAAATGGATAAATTTCTGGAGATATAAATTTATGGGCTTTCATTATTTAGTGCTTTTAGGAGAAAATTAGTAGCCAACTATATGCTGATAAAACCTTTAAAAAGTTCAATGTTACATAAATTATTAGGAAGCAAAATTCTTTTCTTGAGAAGACCAGCCATATTAAGAAAAACCCACTAAGGGAAAGCTCTGTATGTCAAGAGAAGAAGAAGGAGAAGGAGAAGAAGGAGAAGAAGGAGAAGAAGGAGAAGGAGAAGAAGGAGAAGAAGGAGAAGAAGAAGAAGAAGAAGAAGAAGAAGAAGAAGAAGAAGAAGAAGAAGAAGAAGAAGAAGAAGAAGAAGAAGAAGAAGAAGAAGAAGAAGAAGAAGAAGAAGAAGAAGAAGAAGAAGAAGAGGAGGAAGAAGAAGGAGGAGGAAGAAGAAGAAGAAGAAGAAGAAGAAGAAGAAGAAGAAGAGGAAGAAGAAGAAGAAGGAAGAAGAAGAAGAAGAAGAAGAAGGAGAGAAGGAGGAGGAGGAGGAAGAAGAAGGAGGAAGAAGAGGAGGAAGAAGAAGAAGAAGAAGAAAGAAGAAGAAGAAGAAGAAGAAGAAGAAGAAGAAGAAGAAGAAGAAGAAGAAGAAGAAGAAGAAGAAGAAGAAGAAGAAGAAGAAGAAGAAGAAAGTTGTTACCCTTCACAGGCTCAGTTATGGTGCCTCTATGGAAAATTTTTCAAGGATAGCATGATATGACAAAAATATTTTCAGAGTCTGTTGATGTATGAGCAGAGAGAGGGAAATGGTCTACTATCAAATATAATGAACAGATCACCCAGGTTTGGGTCCACACTCCCTATTCTGTTCTTCTTATTTATTTATTTTTTTAATTATCTGTTGCCCTCTCCCATCTCAGACTTGGGACATTCTATGACCTTCTATCATCTAAGTTTTCACTAATCCTTGAGAATCAGGGAGAAACTGACACAACTATGCAATAACGACAGGCTTCCTTTGACACGCTTCCTAGCCCCATCTGTCATTGGATCATCTTCTATAACATCTTTGCCTCATTGCCTTTACTGCCAGAATGTTTCCTTTTTAATCTTTTTATTTTGAAATAATTTTAGACTTATGGAAAATTTGCAAAAATAATACAAAGAATTATCATTTGCTCTTCAGATAGCTTCCTATAGTATTACCATCTCTTACAGCCAAATTACTGAAACCAAGAAAGGAAAATCAAGACAACGCTATTAACTACTGATGCACCACAGTCAAATTTTGCCATTTTTCCCACTGGTGTCCTTTCTATGGCCTCAGATACCACACTGCATTCAGTCACCATGTCCTCTTAATCTTTTCCAATCTGTGATAGTCCAAGCTTTTCCCTGTCTTCCGCCACCTTGACACTTTTGGAAACCACTCTTCCATTAATTTGTAGGGGGTTTTTTTTCTGATGTTTTCTCATGACTAGATTCAGGTTATACATTATTGGGAAGGATAACACAGACCAGAGTTGATATGTCCTTTTTAGTGCATCATACCAAAGAGTTAATATTAATATGTATCACAGGTGATGTTAAGCTTTATCACTTTTTAATTGAATTTATTAGGGAACATTTGTTAATAAAATTATATAGGTTTCCATTGTACTTAAAATAGTCTCTCTCCACCCTAACTGAATGAAGCACATACATGTAATAATGGTAATAATAGTTGCATGGATAAATCCTAGAGGAACTAATAATAAAACATTTTTCTCTAGAGCTACTGTATGCCAGGTGATTTGCACTGTACCTTACATAAATCATCCCATCTAGTTTTCTCAACAACTATTGGATAAAACTTAAGTGAGGAACAATAACAGTAATTTCAGTAATACAATTGCAATTTGCTATGCTATAGTAGGTTCTTAATAATCTTACAATAAAACTAAAAACATAACAAAGTCAGGTCTCTTATTTTAACAAAAAAATAGAAAGATAGTTTCAAATAATATATAATCTGGATTCTATGAATTTAATTAATCAACTGCCATTTATGAGCAAGGACTTCAAGTCCCTTCTTGATATACTAAGATTAAAATTTATTTACACTTAATATTTTGAGGATCTAGCATTCTTATCTCAGTTTATCAAGTTTACATGCTTTCAGAATTTTTGCTACTGTTTACTCTTGTTTTTGCACTTGACACTTACAGATTTCCTTATAAATCCCCTTAGATATGTCTGGTTTTCTGTCCCAGTCAAATAGGCAGTCAGCAACAAAAAGTACCTAGTGTACAAAATGTAAGCAAGGAAAGAAAATGAGTAAACAAAACCATTTTTTGATATGACCCATCCTGCTGTGAATGGGGTGCCTAAGTCATTTTCTTTTGCTTGAGGTTGCTCTGTGCAATTCAAAATTTCCCAAAGAATATTTTTTTTAAAATTGTTTCCATGTTTCACCTCACCTCAACTGCAAATGAATGCAGTTATCATGAACACTGGGAATTCCATGAACACTGATTATGTCTACTAGATAACTTGGAGTGGAATATCTACCAGATTAGGAGATGACCATATGCATTGGAACATGTATGTACATAACTATCTGACCACTGGACCATGATGTGAACATGGTGCTCTCTTTACTCATCTTAAATTTCTTGAAATTATACATTACATTTCTGCCCACTGCTTCATCACAGTGTGAAATAGCTTAAATGAAAAATAAAAGAATCTAGTAATAATCAAACACCTAAAGGTGAGCAGCTTAGAAGTAATGATGGTGTGAATTCTGTTGATAGAGATTCTGGGTTCCTGAGATGTGAAGTTAATTATTAATTAACACTGCTAGTCAAATGACAGCAGAATTTTCACTTTTGCAGGTTCTGTTTCCTCTGAAAACAACAGTAAAGTTTTTCATCCAGTGGAATAAATATTAAAAAGGTATTTACTGTGTGTATTTTAGTAGTGGATACCAGAAAAAATAGCTAATATTAATTTATTGAATTATATTCCAGGCAACATTTTAAGAACCTTACATGCATTAACACAGATAAGAAAGCTAATTGTTAGAGAGATTAACTAACTTGCCCAAGTAATATAGATTCCAAGTGGCAGAACCAGGCTTTGAACATAGAACATTGTCTCTTCAGGATCTGACTTAACCACTACTCTCTAATACTGATTTCCTAAAAAATAGCAACCACTGAAGTTGTGTTCTCTTCCTACAAGCTCATTTTCAGTAAAGGAGATGGATACATACAGACAAAACATTAATAAAGAACACAAATCACAGATGCAAACAAAACTGTAAAACAAAACTAGCAAAGCATAATACAAAAGAAATGAAGGAAAAGATAATTCCTAATGGGAGAGTAATATTTATTTTGCCTTATGTGGAGCCAGAAGTTGTTCCATATACTTCTAGGTTCCCATGATCTTTTAAGCTGTTACTCTTCCTCCATCTTGCATCTGTGATAGATGCTGCTGAAGACCTCTGACTATCTGTTTCCCCTTCTACAGAAACAGATATCCTGATATTTTATTTTGGCATGTGGTTACCTGCAAAAGAGACTAAATTTCAATGTGAAGCAATTCTGGCTTGTGGAATGTAAATGGAAGTCTATGAGACATAAAGTTTTCTTAATAGAAGGAATCTGCCCCTTTGCTTTCCTCCTTCTTGATAACTAGGAAGTGAAGATGGATCCGAATCTTGGACATAAGTGAACTTGGGAGTGGAGCAACAATAAGATCTTTGAAGTCTGATACATGGATAACCCTACTTTCTCTAGAATACTTACCTCTAAAATTTTACCTGAAGTTATAATATACTGAATTTATATTATATGTTCATTTTTCTAATAACAATAATCAAAACCTTGTAATTTCAGCCTTCTGAGTTTTATATCAGGTCAAATTCTAACCAATCTACCCTACTTCTGAAGATGTTCATAAAATCACAGTTTATTAACTTACTGCTCTTAAATGCTATTATCTACCAGTTTTCTTCATACTTGCTCATATTTATTAGGGACATGGCATCTGGCCCTCATACTTTCCACTCTAACTCCCACCATCACCATATATAACTTCAATATTCTTACCCTTGATCTCCTTGAGCACAACAATATTACCTATACAATACTTAAACAGTACTTACCTAAATCCTTCCTAGAATTTATGAGGAGGCCTGGGAGTAACAATAAGCATTGACAATGAGCACAACTAGCTCCCAGCGCTTGGTTTCCTAATACCATTTTCCACTAAAAGAAATCATTATCCTTGGATAAATAAAAAAATTTAGGGCTATATAAAATTATATTTTTTTTCTTGTGCCAGAAGTCAAAGTGCTTAGATAATAATAAGGACATGTCAAAAGGACTTTGAAGCTACCTTCAGTGGGTTGCCACTACTAATTATTTTTTTGTAGGTGTCAAAATATTATGAGGTCTGCCCAGAAAGTATTTATTCAAGTATTATGGAAAAATAGAGGCATTTCTTGAAAAAGTTTCAAGATACAAAAAACATTGTACATAAGACAATGATGCCTCAGTCCCTTTCAAAGTAGGCAACTTGGGACCTCACACAGTTCTCCCAGCATCTCTTCCACTACTCAAAGCCCTGCAAAATCCTTTGTTGGACTCACCATCAGATTCTCCACTGTAGTTTCCTGAATCTCATTGATGGCCTGAAATCTCTTCCCTTTCAAAAGTGATTTTAGTTTTGGAAAAAGCCAGAAGTCACAGAGTGCCAAATCTGGGCTGCAGGAGGGCCAAGTCACCTGGGTCTTTTGATGTTTCACCAAAAATCTCTGCAGGAGACATTATGTATGAGCAGGAGCACTGTCATAATGAAGTTCCAATCACTGGTTGACCATAGCTGTGGCCATTTTTGTCAGATTGCATCTCTCAACTGATGAAGAACATCATAATACTTGTCATTAATTGTTTAACCTGGAGGGATGAACTTGTGATGCACAACACCTTCCCAATCAAAAAATCAGTTAGTATGGTCTTAATCTGGCTGCAACTTTGCCATGCCTTCTCCAAGCATGGAAAACCAGGCAACTTCCATTGGGATGACTGAACCTTTGTTTCAAGATCGTAGTCATAGACCCACCATGTATCTCCGGTTATAACCTTATTAAGGAAACCTGGTTCATTGACAGCAGTTTCACAAGTCATTAGCAACTACATCACAATGTTCCTTCTGCTCAGGTAGCAGAAGCCACAGAACAAATTTTGCCACAACATGTTTTATGCCAAGATCATGTGTCAAAATCACAGACACATTAGTTTTTGGAATCCCCAGATCAGTTTCTAGTTCTTGTACTGTGAGTTGCTGATCTTAATTGATTGCATCCTGTACATGTTCAACATCCTCAGGTATTCTACTTGTTGCGGGGCTCCCAGAACATGGATCACTTTCAACAGATCCTTGACCATGTTTGAAGCATTAATGCCATACTTCTAATGTGCTACACTCACTGCATCAACCTCAAAACCCTTCTGAATCATCTGAATAGCTTCCCTGGAGGAATGCTCCAGCTTAATGCAAAATTTGATACAGATTTGTTGCTCTGCTCACTCAGCCACTTTGAATGCAATGGCCACACAGTGCACACACTCACTAGATGGCATCTACTACCCCCAATGACTAGCACAATTAAGCCATCATTGTTCAGTCATGTGAATTCCAGTGACTCTCCTTGGCTGCCAGATTACATCAATGTCTTGCATACTGTTCTCATTATATTAACAATGGCTGGAGTTTTTCCTGACAGATCTCATATCCTCAGTCCTCATTATTTATAGACTCTGTACTTGGGAATCTGCCTACTCACTAAAATATATTTGTAACCCCAAAATCAATATTCATCATCTTTCCACAGTCATTCACAGGTATACAAAGAATAGCACACAATTTGAGTTCTCCAACACACATTTCCAGCCAAGGTCAAACACGATGACACTCTGCTTTGTTTCAATTCTCATATGGTAAAAAATAGTGTAATTTTCAGTCTATTCAGTGCCATCTTTTTTCACATTTTTTGCTTTTTTCTTGATGAATAATGATTTAAAACGGTTCTCAAGTGCAGCACTGTAGTGCTGCCTAGTGTTCCTAGGCACGAGAAGGCTGTGAAATACCTTAAGAAGAAAATAGTGATTTCAATAACTTTAGATCAAGCAAGAGTTATAGTATTGTTGGGCATTATTTCAATGTTAATAAATCCGCAAAATATATTAAATAAAGCCTTTTTAAACAAAAAGCAAGATTATTTTATTGATCAATCGATTAAAATGTTGTAACCAGATGCAAACTGGCACAGTCAGTATGGAAAACAGTATAGCAGTTAATCAAAATATAAGAATAGAGTTACTATGTGACCCATTGATCCCTCTTCTAAATGTCTACCAAAAAAAACTAAAAAACATTTATTTGCAAAGGTATATGCACCCTTTGCTCATTGCAGCATTATTCACAGTGGCTAAGACATGGAGACAACCAAAGTGTTCCTCAAAAAAAGGATTGAATAAAGAAGATGGGATATATATATATACTATAGAATATTAGTTATAAGAAAGGATGAGCCCTGATTGGTGTGGCTCAGTGAATTGAGCACAGGCCTGTGAACCAAAGGGTTGTTGGATTGATTTCCAGTCAGGGCACATGCCTGGGTTGTGGGCCAGGTTCCTGTCTGGGGGCAGGCAAGAGGCAACCACACACTGATATTTCCCTCCCTCTGTTTCTCTTTCCCGTTCCCTCTCTGTAAAAATAAAAAATAAAATCTTTAAAAGAAAATAAAGGATGAAATACTACCACTTGAAACAACATGGATGGACCTTGAGACTATTATGCTAAGTAAAATAAGTCAGTTAGAAAAAAAGCTAAGAATCATATGATTTCACTCATATGTGGGGCATAAAATTGAAACCCATAGATACAAGTAACAGAATGGTAGGTACCAGAGGGAAGGGTATGGGGAAGTTGCAAAATGTAAAGGGGACCAAATACAGGCATATGGTGACAGAAGATGGTTTGACTTTGCATGGTGGGCACACAATGCAACATGCAGATGATGTATCATAAAAATCTACACTTAAAACCATTATGATCTTATTAACCAATATCACCCCCACAAATTTAAAAAAAAATATTTTAAGGCAGTTGAGGGGAGGGGGAGGGGAAAGCATTTTGGCTACTGACTTCTTTGAATTAAAAATAAAAAAGTAATCTAATCAGAGTCTTGCAGGAGCTTAACCTTGTATTTCCTCTAGGAGTAATGCTTGCATATTTGCAATTCAGTAATCATGATGATATGATAAAATATAGAATTAACATGAAATATGAGAATCAAATGTAGATAACAATAGCAACAGATTGTAACCTATTTACTAAAACAGAACATCATAAATAAATATAATTAAATAAATCATTTAATTGAAAGTCTGAAGAAAAGGAGTATATCTTTATAGTATCATAATTGTTTCCCACCAGATATTTATTAATGCTTTGTACTATCTGGCAGATGCATGAGAATGCAGCATCTCTTCTTTGATATTCCTACAAAAGTTGCATTTCCAATCATGAGGAAATACCAGTCAAGTCCAAAAGCGTCAAGGCTGTAAAATCAAGAAGACTGGGGAACTCTTCCAGCATGAAAGACACTAAAATGACATGAGAAATTCATGTAGCACAAGATTTTAGTTTGAGATATTTTGCTATAAAAAACACAATTTGGACAGTTGGCAAGATTCAAATGTAGTCTGGTGATTAGTTGGTGGTGATGCACCAGTTTTGATCATCACAGTTTTATTTCTGTATTGTGTCTATGTAGGGAATTCTTTGTTTATAGAACAGTCAAGAGTGCTTAAAGCATCTAGTTGGCAATGTACTCTCAAATGGTTCAGGGAAAACAAAGCAATTTGCACTGTAGTTACAATTTTTCCTTAAGCATGTGATTTTTGCAAAATTAAAGGGTTTTTAAAAATAGACATCTTGGTTTAAGTTTTTTTTTAATCTATACATGCCATTATGTTCTACCCTTAAAAACATATTTTATCATTCTCCATTTTGTCTTAAATAATAAGAATATGCAATAATAATTCAAGGAACTTTATATTCTGATAAATATCACATGATTTTATAATGCAAATGTGACCATGTAAATTAACTTATAATGAATAGCATGATGATATACCCAACTGGATGGACCAGCTTGGGTTTATAGGACATTTTTGAGACTTGATCTTTTGCCCTTTAACTTTCTTATTTATGTCTTGTTTCCTTAATTTAAAGTACATTATTACTTTATCTTGGAGGGAGGTTTCTATAGAAAAATTTGAAATATATTAGTGCCTCATGGAATAGAAGAAATTCAGTACTTCCCTAGTAAAAAGCTCCCAGGAGAAGCCTCTAGGATTTTTTTTTTTAATTTGTACCTGTAAATCCTAAATTCACAGGCTTACTGATAAAATGTCTTAATACTCTCTCTATGGGACAACCCAATGTCAATGCTCAGTAGTGAGTCTGCATGCTCACAGTAGGAACTCACTGTGGTTTCTAAAGCACAGAGGCTGTGCTCCCAGGGGTCCCTTGCAGACTGGATCCACATAAATGTAAAAACATTCACATCCCATAGGTTATTTTTAGTGTTCTATTTTAAAATACAAATCTTGTCCTAATTTATTTGAAAACCTTACCATCCCAAAAACATTTACACAGTTTATACAGCTATTTTTACTGCCAAAGGATCCTTCAAGTGAGATACTGCTTGACTTTGGTGCTCCTTTTGTCATTAAATCTAATATGTATGACTATATTTTATTGTTCATTTCAAAAAGTTTTAATAGTACAAAAATTATAGTGGCATATACTGAACACTAAAATAATTTAAAATACTCATTTATAGTATAGCCAGTCCTTGCTATATTTTGAAAGCTCGTACTTAAGTTATGCATATATTAGTTTAGTGTTTCTCAGCTTGGACTGCAGTCCAGAAAGTCCCTTTGGGGGCTCCTGCCCAGCTCACAGTGACACCTTTGTCTGAGAGTAGTGTCCTTGTATGTAATTGTGGTCATCATTTATTGAGCCAAGGGAAGAGAACGGACTCGAATTTAGCCAAACCTATTCTTTTTCTTATACATGTAAAATTGTAATTGTAATGACACATGTATAAGAAAAAAAGATACGCCAGTATTGGGTGGATTTATAAGTGAAGGAGAAACTTGACAATTGTGGGTTGGCTATATACATAAAAAATAGAGAAATCAAATTTATAGAGAATAAAGCTGTTATGCAGTGAAAATCAGAGACAGGGAATAGAAACTAAAGCAGAGATTCCTAGGTTCCCAATGGATCAGTTGTCTTCAGATTCTGTAATATTCCCAGGATCTTTTTTCTTTTTTCTTTTTTTGCCTCAAGCCAGTTCAAATATTTTCTATTTTTAAGACATGGGGTATAGAATGCCAAATTATTCACAGCCCTTGAGCTATGGTGCTCAAATGGTGATATAAGAGAAGTAATAATTCTGTGAAGATTCAGCTATACCCAAATCTCTGACCACTCTAGCCAAGGTCATGAATTCTGCTGTAATATTAAGAAGGGGATTAAAAGTCTAACATTAGAGAACTGTGTGAGAAGAAGGAGTATAATAAAAATGGCTCTTACTCAAATGCTCACAGTGTATTCCACAAGCCACACTATTTCAGTGTAAGAGAAAAATGAAAGCTCACATTTCTAAGATGACTACACATACAAACACACACTAACAATAAGAACTCACTGTTATATGTATACATGTATATATGCATATTCTGTATAGAGTATACTCATACAGACATGTATATGCATACATAAAGTATATATATACACATATGGTCATCTTAAAATATGTAAGTATATATAAATTCTTAGAATAGACATTCAAAGATATTCTATAATAATATTTATAAGTGGGGTGACCCTAGGGTTTGATTTATTCAAAACTATATCAGTTTATGCCACTAACATAATTTCAAATATCATTCAGGAACTCACAAAATTATCCATCCTGAATGATAAACGTTATGGATGCTCAAGTTCCCATTTATTTTTAATTGTAAATATCATATATACTTGTTATGTGGCACATTTAAAAAAATATAAATTAGTGGTTAACATTTGTAATAATTATATATAGTATGAACTTTATGATGATCCCAAAGTTATGTGAACTAGAGTCTCTCACACCTCATATTTTCTAAGTTGCATCATAGTCTCCCCACGAGGTCTCATAAAAGCTTTTAGAATAAAATGAGTTAATATGTAAAGACATTCATATGACAGAATATACAAATTATTGATTGTCAGTTATAAGTCCTGTGGCATTAGACTAAGACTGATCCACCAAGAGTTGATACTCCAACTAGCTGTATCATATTAAACAGACCTATGGTTTCACTAGATGTGTGGTTTCAAAGATTTCAGATTTGTAAAGAAATACATTATTTTTAACTTCAAAGTAAAAGAAATTGTGCTTACATAAAATTTCCAGTTTTGATTTCAACAAGATCTTTATAGTGAATATCACTTCCTTTATCATCTTGTGACAAATAACGGGGTAAAGATTTTCAACTCAAAATAGTAGAAAGGACATTTATCTCAGAGGGCTACACTAACATACAAAGAGTAATATTAGGGGTACATTTTTATTTCAAATCAAGAACAATTACAATATAACAATTTCATCATGTGATACATAACTAGTCTGAATATAAAGTTGCTTGATTGCATTTAGCAGCAACATAAAGTGGCACTTAAATACCAAACTTACTCAGGTGGTTTACTCATTACATCATCAAATATTGAGTTCAAAAGTGGTAGATGTACTGACAAAACTTTAAACAAAAGTCACCTCTACTTATATCAACTTAGGAAAATCTAGTAAACTACACTAGATTGTCTCATTGATCAGTGCAACTCTTTATGAAAATAAAACACTTAATGAAGCTTTGAAGTCTTCAAATCAGTTAGTGTGTTTCATATTTGTTCTTTTTTGAAATTATTTTAACGATTTAAGTTTCTTTACATCTCCATACACATTTTAGAAATTTTTTTCATTTCCACAAAAAAATTCTGCTTTTTGATTGACATTACATTGAATGTATAAGTCAAATTGCTATAATAACAACATTGGGTCTTCAGAATTATGAACATAGCATACTTCCCAATTCTTAGGTCCTTTTAAATTTCTTTCAGCAATAGTTAAATACATTTAAATCTATTTTGTTAAATTAATTTCTGATTGTTTCATATTCTTGATGTTATTATAAATGGTATAATTTATTTAATTTTAATTTCTAATTGTTTATAGCTATATAAAAAACACAATTAGTTTTTGCTTATGAAACTTGTACTCTATACACATGCCAAACTCATTTATTTGTTTTAGTAGGGTATTTTGTAGAATCCATAAGATTTTTTACATAGAAAATAATTTTATTTATAATGAGGATACTTTTATTTCTTCATTTCCAAATCGTGCCTTTTATTACCATATTTTGCGTTATTATCCTGAAAGAGATGTAGGAGTAAAGAGAAAAGTTCAGATTGAGGCAAAGAGGAGCCTGAGTCACTGACTGGGCATTGATCTGTGCCAGCATGACAGAAAGCTGCATGGGACCAGAAAAAAAGAACCAACAAGGAGGAACAGACAGAATGATCCTTCAAGTTCACATAGGCCTGTGTCACGGCCACTGACCGGCAGTGACCTCGGAACACTGCAGATGGCTCATCGAAACACAAGAAAAACATACACATGGACAACCAAGTCCTGTGGAGAAATAGGGATGAAACAGCCACTCTCTCTAGTGAAGACTGCCCCGTTCTCCCGCCCAAGCAGGCTTTTATTGAGTTCTTTTACACAGGAATTCAGGTAAAGCTCATTACTCATTGCCAGGAAGTAAGGATCAAACAATAGATAACAAAGAACTCTGAGGGTCTATTTTGAGTCAGGGTCAGATAGCTAAAGAGCTATAAAACTTTGAGGAACAAACTTACTTCTTGCTTGGACCCTTATCATTTCATTGAGAGCCTTCTAAACAAAGCAAGTTTCACAGGAAACTTTACATATTCTTTCTTAGGCCTGATTGCCCAGGGAACTCACCCTTTCCAGCACAGGGCTCTACCACCCTCTATCATTGTTTCATGCTTAGGTGTAGCAAGGGAAGTAAGGCAGCCAAGATTAGGAGATTTTCTCACAGACAATGAGGACTCAGGCTATGTTAAAGCCAAGGAGCGAAGGTCCATCACCCCTTTTTGCTGTAGCCCCCAAAGTCCTTCCTTGGGGGCCTCCCATGTGATCATTCCTGTCTTAGGTTGTCCCCCCCTTGGGGAATTTTACCCATCATTGGCTAACCGACCAAACATTGGGGGCCAGTTATGGATGAAGTAAAAGGAGCAGAAGCAGCACTCCTAAACCAGGGAGATAAGCTTTTGTCTCCTTGCTGGCTTATGGTCCAAGGTCACTCATCCAGCCTTAGCCTTTGCAGGGGTTACAGCTTCTGAAACCGGGCAGGGTGGTTCCCAACAGGCCTGGTAATACCTTTTGTTCACATATTCTAGAGTAGAAAGACTTTCTAATGG
Organism: Phyllostomus hastatus; assembly: GCF_019186645.2. NCBI lineage: Eukaryota > Metazoa > Chordata > Mammalia > Chiroptera > Phyllostomidae > Phyllostomus > Phyllostomus hastatus. The sequence continues at coordinate 9,472,525 of NW_025333857.1, forward strand.
AGGGGACTTTGGATAGACTCCTCAGAGTAAAATGACATTAAACCATCTTAAAATCAAGATTCAAAAGGATCAAACTAGTTCTGTGTATATTTTGCTACATATAATGCACACTGTTTTTGCCCAAATTTTTGAGGGAAAAATAAGGATGCATATTATACATGGGTAATGCTAATTCAGTATCTATATACATGTTTTTAATTTATTGCTTATGCATTAAAAGTGTAACTCTAGAACTTAATAATGATACCCTATGGAAAATAATACCCCAGAATATAATAATTGGTTTTGTTTCTATACATAAATAAGTAAATAATTGAATTAAAAGATTACAACCAAAGATTTTTTTCCCAAAAGTTTGGGCCAAAACGTGGGCGCACATTATATATGGCAAAATATGGTAATTAAGTATGACAGAGCAAACTAAGCACTTAAAAAAATATCTCAACATCCAATATCCAATAATGTATACTTTATATTACCTAGTATGCAATAAAAATCACTAGGCATGTGAAATACTAAAATATGACTCAAAATCACAGGAAAAAATCAATCTATATAGTCTCAGAAATACCATATATGGTAAAATTAACAGGCACAATTAAACATCTATTATAAATAAAGTTAATATATTCAAGAAGGTAGAGAAAAATATGAACATTATGAAAAAAAGAAATTGAAGATCTAAGAAGCCCAACAGATGAGGACTATAAAGAGAAAATACACTGGTTGTGGTTTATAAGTCAGCAACTTGAAAAGAAAGAAATCAGACATAGAGCATTATACTAAATGAAATAAGCCAGGCGGTGAAAGACAAATACCATATGATCTCACCTATAAGTGGAACCTAATCAACAGAATAAACAAACAAGCAAAATATAACCAGAGACATTGCAATAAATAACAAACTGACAGTAACCAGAGGGGAGAAGGGGAAGAGTCATCAAGGAACATGTATAAAGGATCCATGGACAAAGCCAAAGGAGAGTAGGACTGAAGGTGGGAGATGAGAGTGGGTGGGGCAGGACAAGTGGTAGCAGGAAAATGGAGACAACTGTACTTGAACAACAGAAAAAAAAGGAAGAAAAAACATTTAAATATAAAAAAGAAAAAATGATCCAAATTAAATGCATAGAATAAATTAAAATACTAAAAAAAATCAGGAACATGGGGAAGTGCTATATCAAGCTATCTAATAGATGCATAATTGAAGGCACAAAAGGGTAGCAAATGAGATTACAGAAGAAAGTGTTTGAAGAAATAATGCTCAAAATGTACTAACTTTAATGAAAATTAAATAGACACAGACCCAAAGAGCTCAAGGCAGAAGAAACATTTTTTAATTATATTTTTCTCTTATATTTACACTTTTGTAATATTACTATCTATTTCTATATGTTATAAATTTCATGATACTTTTTATTTAAGACAACCAATTATCTTTTAAAACTAAGAAATGATAAAAATAAGAAAAAATAAGAAATATTGATGTGCAGTGTTACCATTTCTGACACTCTGCATTCCCTTTTAAAAGCATTGTCTGGGCTGAAAACTTTGTTTTATGTTGGTGCTTTGAAGATAGCCTTCCCATTTTCTTGTGTCTTGCATAATTACTCATTATTATTCCCCTGCATACAATGTGTCTTTTTTCTAAGGTTGTTTTCATGATTGTATTTTAATATTTTGTGTTCAAAAATTTGACTACAAAATGTCTAGGTATGTGATTCTTTATTTATTTTACTTAGTATTCCTTGAATTTTCTGCTTAAAGGATTAATATTAATTATAAAATTTGAAAAAAAAATTGTTCATTATTTTCTCAAAATTTTCCTTCCTCAATTTCTCCTCTATTTCTCAGATTTCAACTGCAAACATATTAGATTGATGTAAGTATATTATATATATATTTTCTGCAAATCATGGTGTTGTTTTTATAAGTTTATTTTTTTTTGTTTTGAATCAGTATTTATTTCTTTCTCTTCATGTTTATTGAACTTTTTCTGCAGAATCCAATCTACTATTAAATTCATCCATTAACGCTCAATTTAGATATTATACTCTTCAGTTCTAGATTTATTTATTTATTCATTTATTTTATGACTCCATCATAGATGTTCCCATTTTTCCCTGCTCTTTTGCCAATCTCCACCCATCCCCTATGCCCTCTTCCCTCTGGCCATCACCACACTGTTTCCTGTGTCTATAAGATATACATGTATGTTCTTTGGCTAGTCCCTTTAACTTCTTTCATTCAGTTCTAGAATTTTAATTTACTTCTTTGTTTACAATTTTTATTTCTCTCTGAGATTATCCATCTGTTTGTTTATATTATCTATATTTCCTTTATATCCTTGAAATATTTAGAATAATTGTTTTAAATCCATTTTGGCTAACAGTAAGATTTCTGTAATCTTATTTTATTTATCTATTTTTATTGGTTTAAATAATATTAGGTCACATTTAACACATAATTTTTATTGCATTCTGGACATTGTGATTAATATACAAAGAGCATATTTTTTCTTTTTAAAAGTGCTAAATTTTGCTCTTGAGAACAAATTAATTGACCAACAGGTCAACTTGTTTGTTTGTTTGCAACTTCATTGAGGAAGTTTTAATGTGGCTCACCTTTTAAGACCAGAGTGGTCCCATTCATAATACATACCATTTCAGGGGTCTCAACTGAATGTTAACTTCTCTTCCTGCTGACTGGTCAAACTTCTTTCATTTCCTAGTATTACAGGACCCCTGGAATTTCTGTTCAGCTAATATTCCCACTAGTTCTTCTATGCCATCCTTTACAAAACTTTTACTAGTATATGTGATCATAGTGTTCCTCCAAAGTATTAGTACTACTGCTATAAATACTTTTTGGAGCTCTTTCTGTGTGTATCTTTTTCCTCTCTGGGACTTTACGCACACCAAATTGAGCTTCTTCAGCAGCCCCAACTCAGACCTTTAACTTCTCAGTTCAGTGTGACCACCAAAATATACCCATACTTGGTCTCTGCGCCGCTTCTCTGTTATCCATGGTGCTCTGGGATCCACGGTGAGTATCCAGGGTGAGATCTTGGGCAGTCATGAGGGTTACCCTTTTCTTAGGAATCATAGCCTTCCATTGCCTGTTGTAAAATGCCTGAAATTCAAATGTCTTACAGTTTGTTTAGTTATATACAGTCATTTACATCAAGAGGACTAGACTAGTACCCATTATTTCAGCATGGTCAGAGCAGAAGTCCACCTAAAAGCAATTTTAAATCATAAGATAGGTTTATGTTCTTCTCACCCCAAAATGAATTGCGGCTTAATCTCCACAATAAAAGTGGTTGTTACCCATCTTGACCAAAGAAGATTTAAAACAAATTACCTCAAAAGGGATTTTTTTAATAGCCCTTATCTTACATTCTACTTTATCACCAATCTCCTTTCAATTGCTAGTGTTGGTGTTAACTTCAGTGAGAGAACTTGGTTTTCCCAAGTCTCCAAACACTAAATTCATAACCTCTCAATCAATGTGGATTTCAGGCTGCAGATTGAAAAGTCTGCTCTTAGAAATGCTGCATTTTCTTCTCTTTTCACTTTCAGATAGATCTTATTTCAAAGCCAGATTATTTCATGTAATTCTAAAGGCCTAGAGGAATGATAAACTTGGATCATGTCTGATCCAAGTTCTGACTGTGTGATGTTCTTGGTTTCATTTTTCTAATGTGTGTCAGCCTCATTGCCTAGTTGATTTCTCCTATGATGGCAAGAAGACAGCAGCATTTCTAAGCTTTGCACCTGTATACCACAACATACCAGAAGGAGAAACTTTATCTGTATAAGAGAATGTCCATGGAAAGTCTTGACATGTTCATATGCTTTATCATTAACCTAGATAGATTCCCAAAGCAGGCTGAATCCTCTGGAAAAGAGAACATCAGCTGAATGCTTAAGAGGCAGTCATCATGATTATTAAAATTGTAATCTGATTTGATTTGTTTAGCTTCATGTTGTAACACTTTTCCAGTCTTTAAAATTTTGGTACAAAATTTTACAACAAATTATACTTTATAAATTTCTATAGTATTTTGAAACTAAATTATTTTATTGAAGCCTTGTTTTTTATTTTATTTCAACCATATTGTTGGGAACCGCCCTGACTGGTATCAGAGGCTGAAACCCCCGCCTAGCTAAGGCTAAGGGAACGCCCTTGGAACTATAAGCCAGCAAGGAGACAAAAGCTTATCTCCCTGGCAGGAATGCTGCTTCTGCTGCTTTATTCATAACTGAACCCCCAAAAGCTTGGTCGGTTAGCCAAAGACGGGTAAGATTCCCCACGGGGGGAACGACCTAAGCCAGGCATGATCACTTTGGGAGGCCCCCCCAAAAGAAGCACTTGGGGGGCTGCAGCAAAAGGGGGTGATGGACCCTCGCTCCTCGGCTTTGACATAGCCTGAGTTCTCATTGTCTGGGAGAAAATCTCCTTATCTCTTGGTTACCTAGTTCCCTTGCTCCACCTAAGCCTGAAACAATGACAGGGTGGTGCAGCTCAGTACTGAGAAGTGCGGATTCCCCAGGGTGATCAGGCCAAAGAAAGAACATGTAAATTACTGTGAAACCTTCTTTGTTTAGAATGCTCTCAGTTGAATGAGAAGGGTCTTAGGAGGAAGTTAGTTTGTTCCTCAGTCTTACAGCTCTTTGGCCCCCAACTCAATAGACCCTCAGAGTTCTTTGTTTTCTATAGTTCCTTACTTCCCCTAATGAGTACTGTACTTTACCTGAATTATTATGCAAAATGAGCCTAATAAAAGCAGGTATGGACGGTAAATCAGCACGCTCCCCACTAGGGGGGTGGCCATTTCGTCCCTACTTCCCCACAGAAACTAGCTTGTCTCTGTGCATGTGTTGTTTTTTCTCGCGTGTGTTTCGGCGAGCCATCCACAGCGTTCCGTGGTCACTGCTGGCCGGTGACCCATGCGCAACACCATATCACTATAAAAAGATTAAAGGAAGATATTATTAGTCCCCCTCTCCCAATTTACAGATAAAATAATTATATTATAATATGCTTAAAAAACCAGGGCAAATTCATAGAGAGATCAAATCAGCACACTGACAATTATCAGACTACAATTTCATTCATCAAACTATACCTACTTTAAAACATTTATCTATGTTGTGAAACATATGGATAAGGCCCATGTCACTCTACTGTGGTGCTATGTGGTGGGAAGGGGCGGGGGACGGGCCTAAGAGGGAACGATGCTGCTTGCTTAGCTCTCAGATGGCCTTCAGTCACTTCCCCCTGCTATCCAGAAGCAAATTGGGCCTTTCTGGTGCTGATTCCCATGTGGGTGAGTTTGTATATGTTCTAGAACCCTGTGGGTCTCTCCACCGAACTCTCCTGTGAGCCTAGGAGATTCTCCCATTGCTGCAACTCCATGGATGTTTACAGTCAAAGGTTTTGAGGCTTCTTTTCCTACATTGTAACCCTAGGTTGCACAGTCTGTCTTTCTTCCAAGTTGTTCTTCCCTGTTTACCTGCACACAAATGTGGGACCACCTGCTCCACAAACCACTGCCTCACCTGCCCCGGTCCTCTAGCCACTGCCTTGCTACATGTCCTCTCTGCCCAACTACCCATCTCTGCCCTTCCTACCAGTCTGGATGAATGTTTTTTCTTTAACTCCTTGGTGGTCAACGAGGTTGTCTAACTTCCATACAGTTCAATTTTCTGGCAGTTCTGGTTATTTTTTCTTTTTAAACTTGTTGTCCCTCTTTTAGTTGTGCAAACAATGCCACAGCACAGTGATATGGGTTGTCCCACCCTGGTGAATATCTAAAGCTTTGCCCCTTACTCCTTGGCAACAGGAGTGCCAAGACAAAAAAGTATGGCCCAAATGAAAGGACAGATCTAAGTTCCAAAAATAGAACTAAGTGATGAAGAGATAGCCAACCTATCAGATGCAGTGTTCAAAACACTGGTAATCAGGATGCTCACAGAAATGGTGAAGTATCGTCACAAAATAGAGGAAGAAGTAAAGACAATGCACAGTGAAATAAAGGAATATGTACAGGGAACCAACAATGACGGGAAGGAAACCAAGACTCAAATCAATGATTTGGACCAAAAGGAAGAAATAAACATTCAATCAGAACAGAATGAAGAAACAAGAATTCAAAAAAAAAAATGATGAGAGGCTTAGGAAACTCCAGGACAACTTTAAATATCCCAACATCTGAATCATAGGGGTGCCAGAAAGAGAAGAGGAAGACCAAGAAATTGAAAACTTATTTGAAAAATTGATGAAGTAGAACTTCCCTAATCTGGCAAAGGAAATAGACATCCAGGAAGCTCAGAGTCCCAAAAAAGTTGGACCCATGGAAGCACACACCAAATCACATCATAATTACATTACCCAAGTTTAAGGATAAGGAATCTTAAAAACAGCAAGAGAAAAGGAAACAGTTACCTATAAAAGTGTTCCCAATAAGACTATCAGCTGGTTTCTCAAAAGAAGGCTTGCAAACAAGAAGGGTTTGGAAAGAAGTATTCAAATCTTGAAAGACAAAGACCTGCATCCAAGATTACCCTATCCAGCAAAACTATCATTTAAAATGGAAGATAGATAAAGTGCTTCCCAGATAAGGTCAAGTTAAAGGAGTCCATCATCACTGAGCCCTAAGTTATATGAAATGTTAAAGGGACTTATCTAATAAAAAGAAGCAGATCAAAAATACAAACAGTAAAATGACAAGAAACCCACAACTATCAACAACTGAACCTAAAGAAAAAAAGGAAAAACCAAAAACAAACTAAGCAAACAACTAGAACAAGAACATACTCAGACAAATGGAATTCACATGAAGGGTTATCAGTTAGGAAGGGAAAGAGAGAGAATGGGGAAAAAGGCACAGGGAATAAGAAACATAAATGTTAGGTACAAAATAGACAGGAGGAGGTTAAGAATAGTGTGGAAATGGAGAAACCAAAGAACTATGTATATGAACCATGGACATGAACTAAGGTGGGGGAATGCTGGTGGGAGGGGTGCAGAATGGAAGGGAATAAAGGGGAGAAAAAATGGGATAACTGTAAGAACATAATCAATAACATATATTTTTAAAAGAAAATATAGATAAAATCATAATTTTAGTGGGTTTAATTAAGCTTGAAATAAAATAGTTTCAACTTTTTCAAATGGTTGAGGACAAGATATTATTAATTTAGTCAAATGGCATATGAGATCTGTATGGGAAAATTTCCACCATTGTTAATATAACAAGAATAGTTTGCATGACATTGATGTAAACTGGCAGCCAAGGACCTCACTGTACCTGTCAGTAGGCAATAGACGCCATTGAGTGACCATGTGTACTGTTTGGCATCACATTCAAAATGACTGAACAAGTAGAGTAACAAATCTGCATCAAATTTTGCATTAAGCTTGAACATTCATTCATGGAAACTATATGGATGATTCAGAAGACCACAGCTTTGGGCAAATGGTGATTGCCAGCTTCATCACAACAATACACCTGCTTATGCATCACATCTTGTACAGAATTTTTTGGTGAAACATCAAATCACCCAGGTGACTCAGCACCTCCTACAACTCAGATCTGGCTCCCTGTGACTTCTGGACTTTCCCAAAACTAAAATCACTTTTGAAAGGGAGAGATTTCAGACTGTCAGTGAGATTCAAGAAAATATCTCGGGGCCGCTGATGGCAATTCCAATACAGGATCGCAGAGTGTTTAGAATGGTGGAAGAGACACTGGAAGAACTGTGTCTACTTTGGTCCCAGGTGTCTACTTTGAAGGGGACTAAGGCATCATTGTCCTATGTACAATGTTTCTTATATCTTGTATCTTCTTCAATAAATGTGTCTACTTTTCATATTACATGGCTAGATATCTTCCAGAGAGACCGTGTATAATGGCAATTCATTCATAATGGTTTATTTATAGCACAATTTAAAGATATAAAATCCTTTGTCCTATTTTTGTCAATCATTACCTATAAATTATGATGTTCTATCAGATATGAATCACTCATTTCTCTGAAAGTCTTTCTAAGTCACTAATTTGAAACTCAGTCATTCTTTTCTACTTGTCTTCTTTACTCTCTCCTTCCAGTTCCTCTTCCTTCCCCTTTCCCCACCTGTTATTTCACTGCCTCAAAGACATAAGTGGGTAAGATGAAAAGATAGGATCACCAATAATTCATAATTGTATTACAACTGTATTCAATTTAGGGTTTTGCCAGAGCACTGCAAAACATACTACAATAGTTTATCTCAATTATGTAAGAGTTTTTATATTAGTTTCATCACCTTATTCTCATACTTACCCTGGGAGTCGAGGGAAACAATAAATCAAATAGCTTATACAGAGTACTTTGCAAAATGCCTAAACAGCACTTTGTAAATGCCCTCAAAATATTACCAATCTTTAATAGTATTATTAAAAAAGTACTTACACGTTAATCAAATTATACCTGAAACAAAGAAGAAAATCTAAAAAATTTTTACCAGAAATACTCCCCCAATGAAAAACTATACCACTTCCTTTTCTTAAGTGTTGTGCAGTCAGTTTGGCTTGTGAAAGACACTATTCCTCACAGAAACTTAGTTTTTTCACTATTCCCCTCAGGAATCAGGCTATACCTGTTCAGGAAATTCAGAGGGGAAAATCTGAGTCTTATGACTGGAGCTGTAATAAATGAAATAGGTGAATTTAAATTGTGTACAAGAAAGATATTTGATGATTAGAAGAACCTGGGAATTGATATTCCTCAACTATAATCAGTATTTTTAAAAGGATGAAATTCAGCCAGTCTTTTGAGCTATTTGATTCATCTTATTATTTTATTCCAATGATAAGAACCTCTGAAAATTGCACATGATGAAATATTTAATGTGAGGTCAAAGACTTTGTAACCTTAAGTAAGATTAAAGAGCTTTACTCTAGAGGATCAACTTAGACATATTCTGAAGTATTTTCCTGGTCCTCTGACTTGAGAAAGAGCACTTTAGGTCAGCCTCTCACCAGGCTACTGGTTACCATCTTCTCACTGTAGGGCAGAATTAATTAGTGTCTCTGGGGCTCATCCAAACTACTGTCCAAAGGACACAGATAATAGTGGCCCCTCAAGCATAATCATCCTGTCAACATCTTACCACCCCACAGCCCATTTACACAGCTGATGTTTTAACACATTTAGTCCTGCAATAAATTTAGCACAATGACATCCAAAGTGTTATTCTGCAGAGAGATCATATTTAATATTTTCCTTTACAGATTAGCAATACTAAATTTACTCCTTCCTTCTTGCTTTTTTGTATAGCTTGCTATTTTGGTATTTGATCTTAGTAGAAATGTTTTCCTGAGCCTTTGAAACACAAACAACATCAGAACAATTTCCAGGCAGGGTACCGAATGAGTGCCTGTCAAAACAGGAGATCACAAACTATAAAGGGATTGAAGACAGTGGCATGCACAACATCCATCATGCTTCTGTCTGAGGCACAGAGTGGGGAGAGTTTGTCACCTTTGTTGCTCGTAGGAGTGTAGAGCCTATCAATTTAGCCATTTCAACAATGTCCAATATGCCTTTCACTCTCCACTCACGTTGGTGATCTGGAGTATTTCTGCAGATGATCCCTGCCCTTCCATCTGCTTTGGCATCTGTGCTAGGAGCAGGAGCAAAGCTTCACAGCTGTGGTTTCTCTTGCCCAAGCCTCTAGGACCAACTCTGCAGATGCTCTAAGCATATTATCGGGATATTCTTTCAACTGCTGCTCAAATGTTCCTTTTGAGTAATGCAGAGAGAAAAATAAAACTTATCGGAAGAAACCCTGAAAAGGATGATATCTCTTCCTTATCCAAAGAACCACAACAACAAATGACCATGGCAAACAATTTACCAAGACTGTTGCTAAGGATGATTCAAATCATTAATGGTTTCCTGTGGGATGGGTAGGAAGAAACACTTTGTGGTACTGAAATTAGAAAATAAATACAAATCAAAGGAACTGAATTTCGAATTTTTTATTCTATATTTTTTTGTGTGTGCATTCATAGAATTAATACATGCTTATTGTAGAAACTTGGGAAAATATGGACAATTATTTAGAATAAGGATTGTCCCGGCTGGTGTAGCTCAGTGGATTGAGCGCGGGCTGCCAACCAAAGTGTCGCAGGTTCGATTCCCAGCCAGGGTACATGGCTGGGTTGCAGGCCATGACCCCCAGCAACCGCACATTGATCTCTCTCTCTCTCTCTCTCTCTCTCTCTCTCTCTCTCTCTCTCTCTCCCTTCCCTCTCTAAAATAAATAAATAAATAAATAAAATCTTAAAAAAAAAGAATAAGGATTGTAAAATTACAGCCTGTGGGACATTTGTCCTGCTGACTTTTTATAAGTTTTATTAGAATGTAACCATGCCTATTTGTATACCTGTGGTCTATGTCTCTTTTTATGCTATGATGAGAGGTTTGTTCAGTTGTGATAGAAACAGGAAGGAGAGCAAAGTCTAAAATACTTATTTTTGCCCTTTAGAAGAAAACCATTTATCTGTAATCTGGTAATTCAGACATAACTACAGTTAATTTTTTAAAATGTATTTATTTATTTATTTTTAGAGAGGGAAAGGAGGGAGAGAGAGAGAGAGAGAGAGAGAGAGAGAGAGAGAGAGAGAGAGAGAGAGAGAGAGGCATCAATGTGTGGTTGCTGGGGGTTCTGGCCTGCAACTCAGGAATGTACCCTGGCTGGGAATCAAACTTGGGACACTTTGGCTCCCAGCCCGCGCTCAATCCACTGAGCTACGCCAGCCAGGGCAACTACAGTTAATTTTTACATAATGATATATCTTTTTAGGTCTTTAAAGAAGGGAGCCATATCCTCCTCCAAATCCCCATTTAACTCCTCTTTAAGAAGAAGTAATTAGATCCTAAGAATCAGATCTATGTTTTCTAGTGAATGAAACACCAGCAAATAACAACAGAATCAATTTTTCTTCTTCACAAGGGTATTCTGCTTTCCGCTGTTTCTTGTCTTCCCTGGAGATCAGAGAATAGTAAAATCTAGATTTGGGCTGAGACAGAGAGTGAAAGCCTTTTAGTCTTGCAGCCCAAGTATTTGGTGTTGGCCTGGGTTAACAAGGAACACTTTATCTTGGAGTTTTAGACCCAAACATAACATCACAATTAAAATTCAAAGCATCAACTCAGCAATGCATTAACATATACACATTTAATTTTTTCTTAATGCAAAATATAGTTTGTAAAGATCATACACACCCTCACAACACATTCATCTTGTAATTAGTAATAAGTAATGTCCATACTGTTGGGAATAAGGAAATTAAGAACTAAATTTAACCTTAGTAAACAAGAACCACATTGTAGCTAAAAAGAAATGATAAAAGAGACAAAGTGCAGTTAAGCAAACATCCTGTGTCGAGCAGATGCTCTCCCCTGGGTAGGCTAGATAAGCAATGCTTTGTAGTTTTAATGAGAAAATAAGAACCTAGCTAGCTAGAGCCAGGAGATTACTAGATTAATGAATAAACATCCTGCCTTCCCGCCTTATGCAAGAATGCTTGATTTGAAATTCCCACGTGCGGTCTTTGTAAGCGAATTGCTAACTGCCACGTCTGCTTCTGTATAACGTTTGCTTGCCCGCCCCTATATAAGAACGTAGTTGTAAGCGCTCGGCGTGGCTCTCGTTTGCAGCTCCTTGTGGGCACTGTGTCGCTGGACACCTTGAGAGTTTGCCCCTGTGCAGGTTAAACTTGGCCAATAAAGTAACATCTTTGATACCCTGAAAGTCTCCGATATTTGTTCTCGCATTTGCTGGATGCTACACATACCAATAGTTCTGATATTTTTATACTCATTTTTGAGCTCCCATCAGGAAAAATTTGGAAACATCTGTACTGAATCACCTCAGAGATGATAATGCACTGAAGTGAAAAGACCTATTCCTTCTCCTTACTTCCTTCTCTCTTCATTTGCATTTGCTTTTGTTGATAAGGAAAAGGAAAGCAAAGTGTGATATTCATTACATGACTCTTTCTCTGTTGGCTTGTGATCTAGTTCCACTTGCATTCTTGTCTAAAGAATTAGTAGAGGCAGGTAGAAAACCAATATGTTCAGATACTTCAGATCCAGACTTATGAAGCTCCCAAAATTTCAGGGATCCATGTGAGAGACCCAATGCTACTATCATTTGTTCCCAACTCAAATTTGTAGACACATATCTACATTCTTCTACTGAAAATGCCTATTTCATCCTCACTGAAGTGGACACCAATGAAAATTCATCTGCTGTTTATGGTCCCACTGGGTATTATACAGGACTGATGAGCTCCCTGCCTCAGAGGAATTGTAGTAATTGGGGGAGAAAGAAATGAGGAAAGTTTTCTTTCTCCTTCTCATATGTTTGCCTCTACACCATCTCTCTCACATTTTTTTCTCTATTCTCTTTGATTTTTGAAATGGTTTTGTGACGCAGACACCGGCCAGCAGTGTCTGTGGCATTATGGATGAGACATGAGATACATTCACAAGGATTATCAAGTCCTGTGGATGAAAAGGAACAGCATGGCTACCTCTCAAGGGAAGGGTTCCTTGAAGCAGCCTGGCCACTCTCTCAAGAGGAGAGCGCTCAGATCCTTCCTTTCACAGGTTTTTATTGGCTTAATTTGTGCAGGAATACAGGTACATCTTATTAATCATTGTAAGGCAGAAAGGATCAAACAATAGATAAAATACAAAGAACTCTGAGGGACTACTCTGAGTCAAGGTCTGTTAGCTAATGGGTTACAAAACTTTGGGAAACAAACTCATTTCCTGCTTGGACCCTTATCATTTAATAGAGAGCATTTTTAGCAAAGCAGGTTTCACAGGAGTTTATGTATTCTTTCTCAGGCCTGATCACCCAGGGAGCCCACCCTTTCCAGCACAGGGCTGCACTGCCCTCTGTCATTGTTTCAGGATTAAGTCAGGCAGAGGAAGCAAGGCAGACAAGAGATTAGGAGACTTCTTGCAGACAGAATAAGGACTCAGGCTTTATCAAAGCCAAGGGGTGAGGGTCCATCATCTCCTTTCTCCATAATCCCCCAAGTCCTTTCCTGGGGGCGTCCATGTGATCGTGCCTCTCTTAGGTTGTTCCCCCCTTGGGAAATCTTACCCATCATTGGCTAACTGACCAAGCATTGGGGGACAGTTATAGATGAAGTAAAAGGAGCAGAAGTGGCACTCTTGCCAGGGAGATAAGCTTTGTCTCTTTAGTGGCTTATGGTTGAAGGTTGCCCACTCAGGCTTAGCCTTGCGGGGGTTACAGCTTCCAAAACCAGGCAGGGCAGCTCCCAACAATTTTATATCTCCTAATAGTAAGAAAGCTCCAGACAGGGAATTGCATACCAGGCATTTCATCTTAGATATGACTGGAAACTTTAATAAGAGATAAGCCCAGATCCATTTTGCCATTTTGTCTTTTGTCATGAAAGATGGGAGTAATAAAGGGATAAAGCATTATTGTTCTTCAATATTCTCCTGTCCTAACTCTTCCTCTTCTAAAATGAGATCCCTTGTCCTCTTAGGTCTGTCTCTTTATTAGAAAATATATAGGGACAAGGCTACTGTGTTCCACAGGACTGCCACTGCTCTGCAAAGTCTATGCTGGGATCTCTAACATTTCTGTCTCCAAACCCCCAACACCTAATTATCAACACTCTCCATATCATGGATATGTCAGTGATGGGTATATTAACCCTGATAATACACACAGTATCTCTGAAGCTGTTCTCAAAGGTAAATAATCAACTTTCTACACCTTCTATAATATAGAGCACAAAGTCTCTATATTACAAAATATAAAACTGTCTTAGCAGCAATTTTTTAAATTGTTGAAAATACCAGAAAAAATAAAAAAGTTTCTATCGATTATTTATATCCTCATGTTGTGCTGGTAGTAATAAAATGATACTTCTCTCTTCTACATTTCAGGTATAAATATTGCAGAACTAGAAAGGCAGGACTGAGTCAAGGAAGCACCTGGGAATTTCTAGGGTTACAAATTCTACCACAACTCCTAAAATTCCTTAAATTATAAAACCGTAACCCTCTTTTAGCCAACTCTCACCTGATGAAGGCTTCAGTGAGATGTCATTATCTTATTTTTCTGACAATTTTGCAAACACTAAATGAAGGAAAGATTTAAAGGCTCACTGAAGAGAGACGTGTATATAATCCCAAGACTGGATGAAATTCAGTGTTTAGTATTATTATATGAGTTTATTTATGCTATAGCATGTGTTGCTATTAAAGGGCCTATGTTGAAAAAAAAACTAGGTATAAAAGTAGAAAAAGTAAGATTTAAGACTTCTAAATCATAAAGTTTGAGTCTTTCACTAAAAATCTGGACATATAAAAACTTTCAAATTTTTCTAGAAAACAAGGATACATTTGAATACATGTGCCTGTAATGGCAGCTTAATGAGATGATATTGGTTCCTTGAGATGTGTCTGTAGCCAACAAAAATCATCAGCCTTATTACACTTTACTGTGCCAACATAGCATCAGGGTAGATGTGACTGAATATTAAACTTCCCCATTTGCCATATCTTTATGTTACTGCAAGTCTTGTCAGTTCTTTGATTGTACTATATGAGTCTATTCTAGAGAATGAGGTCTTTTTCAGAGGTGGAAACTCATAGACAAGCAATACACTTGACTTGACCTCTATTGAGAAATGTTGAAGAAAAATAAAATATTATTGTTGAGTGTTTCACATGGTATACCTCATAAAGACTTATCACATCATTTCAATTGTCTTTCTTATTTTTTATTTTTTTAATTTTTCATTTTTTCAGTCACCATTTATACTCCTATACTCTCTTCCATCTCTACCTATCCACCTTGCCCCCACAATCAGTTGTCTTTCTGATTAAAAAAATTAAGTAGACCATGTCATAGATGCCAATTATTGTGTCAGAGACTGAGATTTTTTAAAAGTCTTATGAAAATCATATTAAGATATTCAACTAAGGCATTGATAAAATTCAAAATATCATACCTTTAAGAAAATACAATTGTGTTTTATTTAAGATATATGATGAATGTTTACTTCCATGTTCTGTTCTAAGTATTATATATAAATCACTGTAGTAATTATCATATTAATATGTTAATCTATAATATTGAATTAGATAGTATATTTTCACATATACTTACTATGTCAATCCTGTAAGGATTTTACAATGTTCAAAAAGTTTACCTAAATTATAATTAAGTAAAGTAATAGATGTGTTAACTAACCTAACTGTGGTAATCATTTCATAATATTTACATTTATCAAATCACACTATACACCTTAAACATACCCAATGTTACATGTTAATTATAGTTTATTAAAGCTGAACTAAGAAAAAAGATTTCACCTTACTTGTCAAGCTGTATACTTTCTAAGTATTATAATTTAATTCTAATTCTCTTGCTCTGGCACCCATATAGATTTTCCACAGATTTGATTTATTAATGCATGTATTCATTCAAAAAAATTTAAGCACATGGTATGTGTCAAGCACTGCACTAAATGCTGAGGTACTGTTACAGGGTGCAGCCAAGAGGGGGGACCCCAAATAGGCATTTGAAATGGGGTCCGGAACTTAAGGTGTCCAGGAGATTTTAAGATGTCTCCATCCCCCCACCCAGGGTGTGGGTTGGGGGAAGGGACAAATGGAGCAGGGCCATTGAGATCTGTTTTGCATAGCAACAGCCTTGCAGCTACCCTCTGGCATGGTCATTTAACATATCTATAGCCTTTGGCTGGTCACTTAGATATGTTAAATAGCTGTGATCATCTCTGAGCCAGGGGAATGGAAGTAACTTCCCCACCAACATGTGACTGGGGGCAGATCCCCCAAGCTACAGCGCCTGCGTGGGAGCTTGGAGAAGATTGGCTCCAGGACATGGGGCCACGCCTGCCCAGACTCAAGATGGCAGCCCATTAAAGCTGGAAGGATATGAATTCTGGCAAGTGAAGCCGAGTGTGGGAGGAGTCAGAAATGAGGCTGCAGAGGAAGATTGGCCACGGGGATTTAAAACCCAGACTTGGCGGCCATTGAGAAGAGAACCATGCGGCTTTAGCAGAGTGAGGACTCTCCCTTCCCGCAGCCCTGAAGAAGAACCATGTGGCTGTGGAGGTGCAGAGAGGATCACGACCATTGTAGAGAGAGCCACACAGCTTTAGCAGAGTGAAGACTCCCGCATCCCAGAGAGAGAGAACCATGCTGCTTTGAGAAGGAGAACCATGTGGCTGTGGAGGTGCAGAGAGGATCACGGCCATTGAGAGGAGGAAGAACCGTGCTGCTTTAGGAGAAAGAGAACCACGTGGCTTTGGCAGAGTGGGGACTCTCCCCTTCCCGCAGCCCTGAGAGAGAGAACCACGCGGCTTTGGCAGAGTGGGGACTCTCCCCTTCCCGCAGCCCTGGGAGAGAGGACCACATGCCTGTGCCAGAGTGGGGACCCCCACAGCTTTAGAAGGGGGAACCACCACCTGGTTTTAGCAGAGATCCTGGCGACTCAGCTGAGGGTGCCGGGAACCTAGGGAGGTCGCCCAGTCGAGATGGAGGACTAACTAAGAACTAGAGGACTGCCTGAGCTGTGGACTTCTATTTCCTTTCCTGAGATACGGTACTCTGGACTGGGCAAAAGGGGAAGAAAGAAAGGACTGTGTCTGTTTGTGGGTGTTTTAAGGGACTTTAGGATTTTTGATGAAGACATTAGGTCACTACTTGAAGTCTGTATAGCATTAAATAAACATTTCCTTTCCTTTTCACGAATCTCTGGCATTGAGAGACATCTTTCCTCTGGTGGCGGACATAACGGACCCGGGGCCTTCTTTCAATAATAGTATATTGTCTCAGGCCCCCCTTGTCTGTTCTGTAACAGTACCAGGTAAAATTATCCTTGCTTTCTTTTCCCAAGGAGCTTACAATCTAGTTAGTTTAAATGTTAATGAAGGCTGGTATGCCATACACATTTTTATAGTCCCAACACATAGTATATACCTCACAGTGAACACATGCTCAAAAGTAGATGTTTTACTGGACACAGCAGTGCACAATTATCAGAAGTATGAAGAGAGAGTATGAAAACAGAAAATTCTAAATCAGATGTTGGGATTGGGGACATGTTTAAAGGTGATAATGCCTAGGTTGAGAAGATGTGCCCGGGCAAGCCCAGGCAACATACCACCTCCCATCTGTGATATTTGTTATTTACACATTTACTCCAAAACATTGTTCCTCAAGAAACTGTTATTCCCTTTTTTAGAGATTGCTTCATATAGCCAATCTATGCAATCATATCAATATATCCAATTAATGCTTTTATACTGGAGAAGAAAGAATGTGGATTCTTTTGAGACTAATACTCTTAGGAACGTGCACGCTACTTCCTTCCACTATGAGTATGCAATCTCTTTAAGGACTAGCTAGAAATTCTCTTGATAATGTCTTTCCTGACAATACAGCAGTGAAGTGAGCATTCCCCTCTTTGAGGTCTAAGAGCACTCATCATCCCTTGTGCTGGCTAGCCACTTAGCATAGAGAATCATGTGCTATTAATCTGGTTTTAGGCATACATGTGTTAAACTAGCACTCCAGCTATAAACATGAGCTTTTCCTCCTACTACTATAGTATAAGTTCCTTCAGCCCATTGTTTTATTCATTGTTGTGTATACTCCAGAAACCAGACAATTTAACAACCAATGAAATTCTATCTTTCATTTATATGACCCTGGAGAGTAGAACACTGCTTTATAACCAGCATGCACTTAGTAAATATTTGTTAATGAGGATGAATAAATGTCTAACATTTTTCTAAAATGTAATCACATTAATTTTTTTGCCTTTTTCTTAGGTTATAATTTTAAAAACTGTTTTATGGAAAAATTTCCTTCAACCAGTGAGTCCAATTTATATATACACTATTACAAAACAAATCATTCTCCTCTTCCTATTAAATGATATTGGACAATGATTCTTTAAACTGGTTTAGTATTTTCCTGAAAAGGAAATTCACTATGTTGCCAAAATGATGATTTATTAAGGTAAAAAATGAAATATTGTATGCACCACAGCATAATGAGTTTTTGTGCTGCTGTTAGTATTTCTCTCATCTTATTTCACTCACAGTCTGGTACTTTAGCATTATTGCCTAAATAGCCAGAATAATGTATGTAACCAAACAAAGATCACACTCCCAATATTATTGAAATTCATATAATTAATTTATAAATATCTATGAAGCTATAAAATGTTAGGTCTGACAAGGAATTACTGTTTCATTTGCTTCTGAGAAAATATGTTCATAAAATAGAGAAGATGCTCAATAAGTAATGATAGATCAAACTTAAGATATTGTAGCAATTCTGGATGTTAAGCATAGAAAATACACACAAATGTGAAAATGCACTATTTTATCATTGCTTTTATTCTCCTATATTTTCCTATGCACAGTCAAGTACAGCCAAAAGGATTCTATAAGCTATTAATCTTATTAAATCATTGCTTCCTAAGAACCATGTAGGACTTTTTCATTAAAGCTTTCGAATTGCAGTAAGATAAATAAAAGAAAAAGTAAAGGATATTTGCAAAACTACCAAAATAATAAACTTTAAAAGACAGAGTTTATTATAAGAACAATTATCCTTAGAAGAACAAAGTATTAGCTAAAGCTTCAAGCACAGTAAAAGAAAGATGAGTGAACACTCCTGCCCCCACCAACAACACCCCTCTAGCCTTTTCGAAGTTCTGTTGGAATAATTGTCTATGCATAAAGGGGACAAAATGGGATTGTTACAGATAATGTTGCTGTTTGAGCACTGTGAATCTGGTCTTCCTTCAAGCATGGTCAGGTTTTGCCTAACAGAATTTTCTCGATCAGGGTCACCTGGTTGCATAGAAGAGAAATACCATCACACCAGCTACATCAAAGGTGGGAAAGTGAGGGGGAAGATGGTGGCATTGTTTTTACAATGCATATTCCCCTTCCCCTATGCACAGGAGAGAAACTGGCTGATCTGCGGAGGAACAGAGCAAGAGGCCAACAATATCTCAACATTTATGAAAACAAGACATCAAAAATTATAGCGGACATTGAAAAACCAGATGGTAAGGAGACTGTTTCAGGATAATAAGGGCCCTGGGATCAGCGTGGGGACCAGGGAGCTTGTAGCCCCTAGGTCCGTGCTCCCGGGTCTGCCTCAGGGCACCCGGGAGAGCAGAGTCACCGCTCCCTCCCCAATAACAAGGATTGAGCAGCACCAGGAGAGGCCTCGTTGCTTGAAGGCACAGAGAGGGGAATGAGACTGAGAGACAATAACACAGGGGCTGTGAGCACCCATGCATAGCCCTGGGAAGAATGAGTGACTCAGCCTGCATGACCAAGGGTGGCCTGGCCATGTGCCTGCACCCCAACCCAGTGAGAGTATGGTTCTGTGGAAGACCCAGACCCCACAGCCCTGAACAAGGAAAGGGCATGGGCGTTCAAGGGTTTCTGGAGCCTGCAGTGGTGAACTTGGGGAAGCACACGCCCCTTCGGGATTCCCGACTCTCAAACCGTGAACCCAGAAAAGATACGGGTGCTTCCCAGGTTCCTGGAGCCCGTAGTGGAAAAATTGGGGGAAGGGCACAACCCCTTGCCATCCCAGAGATCCCAGATCCCCGGAGCTTACACCTTGAACCTGGAAAAGACATGGGCACACTGTGGGGCCGCAGAGCCTGGGAGACTGCGGCAGTGAGCTCCAGAGAGTGCTTGGGAGTGCTCATACCCACACCCGGGGAATGCCAGAAGGCATCAGATTGGCTCTGGGGAGAGCACACAGCTAGGCCTGGGGACAGTACTCCAGAGACTGACTGAGTTCTGACTGGGAAGAGTAAAAAGCATTCCAATCGCCCCTCAGCCTGCTGAAGACAGCAAGGCCAGAAGAACTGGTTTGGCCACTTAGAAACCAGCAAGGTTTTTTTTTCCTTTTCTTTCTTTTCTTTTTTTTGGTTGTAGCTGCTGTTTGATTGTGTGATTTTATCTTGTTTTTTAAGTAACTTTCTATTTTTTAATTCTTGTTATTTTTATATCTCTCAATTCCTTATATTTCTCTTCCTTTCATCCTAGTGTTATTCATTTCACTCCAAATTTATCTCTCCTGTATTTCACCTTCTGCTTTTCTTTTGAGCCTGCAAGTTACTTCAAATTTGTATTATCTTTTTTTCATTTTTCTGACATTTTTTATTTTAATAGTATTTTAGTATTCTTTTTCTTTCTGTGTAATCTTCTTTGCCTGGCTGGTTATACTGTCATTTGATAGGTTCGCCCTGTTATCTCATTCACAGTGTGTTGCTAACTTACTGTTCTTCATTTGTGTTCCATTAGTACACCTCTCAAGGTTCTATACTCCTTATTCTTGTTATCTAGATCTCATAGATTCTGCCACATGATTGTTGATTTAATATTACTGTAAATAAGACCTATTTCATACAATTGCAAATACTACACACACTCCTCCCACATCTCAGCCCACTTCCCAATTTCCTGAACTCTATTATTGTAGGGGTTATCTCTATTCTTTTACACACTAGTCTTATTTACTATTCTTTATTCCCACCCTACCTCAGAATCTGATCTCCCACAGCCTCACAGCTTTCTAGATCCAACTAACAATTTTTCCTCCCCAATAAGAGTCTTATCTTCTTTTCATCCTTTCTAAAACATGGCTAGTGGGGTGGAAGATCATGGTTAACACTATACGTAGCCAAAGGACTTTCCATTTCTTCTCTACTGCCTGCTACTGTGAATATCATAGAATACTATCTTGCTGTCTTAAACCACTTTACCTTACTCCTCCAACTGATCACAAAAAAGAGTAGGGGGAAGCTGTGAACACCAGGATACCCCAAGGAGACTGCACTACTGAATCTCACAGGTATTCTACCACAGAAGTTCACACCATAAACCCAGGGAACCAGAACACATCAATTTAAGAAACAGAGGCTAACAAGAACAGTCTCATGAACAATGAGAAGACAAACAAACAATCCCCAAATGAAGGAAAAGGAGGAAGCCTCAGAAAGAATGCTAAATGAAATAGAGGCAACTCAACTTTCAGATATTGAATTCAAAACAATGATTATCAGGAAGCTCAATGAGCTCACAATGAGCTACCAGAAACTACAGGGAAGCTACAACAAACTCACTGCAAACTATATCAACATGAATAAGGAAAAAGAAACTCTCAACAAGGGCCAAGAGGAAATGAAGAATACCATTTCTGAACTGAAGAACACAGTAGAAGGAATGAAAAGCAGAATCAATGAAGCAGAGGATCGGATCAGTGGATTAGAGGACAAAACAGAAAAAAAAACACCCTGGAAAAGCAAGAAAAGGAAAAGAGGCTCAGAAAGAATGAAGAGGGATTAAGAGAAATGCAAGACAGTATGAAAGGTAATAATATCCGTATAATAGGGATACCAGAAGGAGAAGAAGAAAAGCAAGGAATAGAAAACCTATTTGAAAAAGTAATGATGGAAAACTTCCCTAATTTGATGAGAGAAAAAATCACATAAATCCAGGAAACTCAGAGTCCCAATCAAGAGGAATCCAAAGAGGCTCATGTCAACAAACATCATAATTAAAATGGAAAAATTCTAAGACAAAGAGAGAATCTTAAAGCCAAAAAGGGAGACACAGGAAGGAACATACAAGGGAGCCCCGATAAGGCTAACAACTGACTTCTCAATGGAGACACTCCAAGCCAGAAGAGAATGGCAAGAAATATTCCAAGTAGTGAGAACCAGAGGTGTGCAACCAAGGCTACTTTACCCAGCAAGGCTCTCAATCAAGACAGAAGACCAAATAAGAAGCTTCTCAGACAAAAGAAGTCCAGAAGAATACATCTCCACCAAACCAGCTCTGCAAGAGATGCTAACGGCGCTGCTTTAAGGAATGGAAGGAAAAGAGAGAGTGAGGAACACACGTACATAAATGGCAACAAATAAGTACCTATCAATAATAACCTTAATGTAAATGGATTAAATGCTCCAATCAAAAGACATAGAATAGCTGAATGGAAAAGAAAGCATGACCCACACTTATGCTGTCTAAAAGACACCTACCACAGGACAAAAGATCTACACAGACTGAAAGTAAAGGGCTAAAAACAAATTTTCCAAGCAAACAGACAAGAAAAAAAAGTCAGGGTAGCAATACTCATACCAGACAAAATAGACTTCACAAAAAGGGCAATAAAGAGAGATCCAGAAGGTCACTTCATAATACTCAAGGGAAGACTCAACCAAGAAAACATAAACATTGTAAATATATATGCACCTAACATAGGAGCACTCAAATACATAAAGAAAATCTGAGAGGACTTCAAGAAAGATATTGACAGCAACACAATTATAGTAGGCGATTTTAACACCCTACTGTCAAAAATGGACAGATATTCCAAACAAAATATCAACAAAGATATCATGGCATTGAACAAAGCATAGATTATATGGACTTAACTGATATATACAGAGCCCTCCATCCAAAAGAAGCTAAATATACATTCTTTTCAAATATACATGGAACATTTTCAAAGATAGACCACATGATAGGACACAAAACAAGCCTCAAGAATTTCAAGGAAATTGAAACCATACCAAGCATTTTCTTGGATCACAAAGGACTGAAACTAGAAAACAACCCCAAGGAAAAAAACCCAAACACTCAAAATCATGAAGATTAAATAGCATGCTATTAAACAATGAATGGGTCAAGAATGAAATTAGGGAAGAAATCAAAAAGTTTCAGGAAACAAATGACAATGAACTCACAACAACCCAAAACTTATGGGACACAGCCAAGGCAGTCCTGAGAGGGAAGTTCATAGCGATACAGGCATACCTAAAGAAGATAGAAATATTTCAAACAAACAACCTAAACCTACATCTACAAGAACTCAAGGAAGAGCAACAAAGACAGCCTAGAGCAAATAGAAGGAAGGAAATAACAAAGATCAGGGCAGAATTAAATGACATAGAGACTAAAAGCACAATTCTAAAGATTGATGAATCGAGGAGCTGATTCTTTGAAAAGATAAACAAAATCAACAAGCTTTGAAGAAGACTCATCAAGAAAAAAAGAGAGAAGATCCAAATAAACAAAATCAGAGATGAAAGAGGAAAGATTACGACTGATACCACAGGAATACAAAGGATTGTAAGAAATTACTATGAAGAACTGTATGCAAAGAGATTTGAAAACCTAGGTGAAATGGACAAATTTCTAGAAAAATATAATCTTCCAAAACTCAATGAAAAAGAAGCAGAAAGCCTGAACAGACCAATAACAGCAAAATATATTGAAGCAGTAGTCAAAAAACTCCCAACACACAAAAGCCCTGGGCCAGATGGTTTCAAAGGAGAATTCTACAAAGCATTTAAGGAAGACCTAACTCCTATCCTTCACAGACTATTTCAAAAAATCCAGAAAGATGGAGGATTCCAAAACTCTTTTTATGAGGCCAACATCATCCTAATCCCAAAACCAGATAAAGACACGACAAAGAAAGAAAACTTCAGGCCAATATCGCTGATGAACATGGACGCTAAAATCCTCAACAAAATACTGGCAAACTGCATCCAACAATACATTAAAAAGATCATACACCATGAGCAAGTGGGATTCATTCCAGGGATGCAAAGATGGTACAATATTTTCAAATCAGTAAATGTAATATATCACATAAACAAAAGCAGACACAACCACATCATCGTATCAATAGATGTAGAAAAATCATTAGATAAGGTACAGTATCCATTTATGATAAAAACATTCTGCAAAGTGGGAATAGAGGGAGCATTCCTCAACATAATAAAGGCCATATATGAGAGACCTACCGCCAACATCATACTCAATGGGCAAAATATAAAATCTTTTCCACTAAGATCAGGAACAAGATAAAGCTGTTCACTTTTACCACTTCTATTCAATATAGTACTGGAAGTTTTAGCCACAGTGCTCAGACAAGAAAAAGAAATAAAAGGAATCCAAATTGCAAAGGAGAAAACAAAACTTTCATTGTTTGCAGATGACATAATAATGTACATAGAAAATCCTATAGACTTGGGCAAAAAGCTGATTGACCTAATAAATGAATTTGGGAAAACAGCAGGATACAAAGTAAATATCCAGAAATCAGAGGCATTTCTGTACACCACCAATGAAACAACAGGAGCAGAAATCAAGAAAAAAATCCCATTTGATATAGCAAAAAGAAAAATAAAATACCTAGGAATAAACCTAACCAAAGAGGTAAAAGACCTGTATTCAGAAAACTACATAACACTGAGGAAAGAAATCAAGGAAGACACAAACAAATGGAAATATATACTGTGTTCACAGATCAGAAGAATTAATATCATCAAAATATCCATACTACCCAAAGCAATTTACACATTCAATGCAATACCTATTAAAGTACCAATGGCATATTTCACAGACATAGAAGAAACACTACAAAAATTTATATGGAACCATAAATGACCCTGAATAGCTGCTGCAATATTGAGAAAGAAGAGTAAAGTAGGAGGGATCACAATACCTGATATTAAACTATATTACAAGGCCACTGTAATCTAAACAGCCTGGTACTGGCATAAAAACAGACACATGGACCAATGAAACACAACAGAGAGCCCAGAAATACACCCAAGTCTCCATGGTCAATTTATATTTGACAAAGAAGGTAGCAACATAAAATGGAGTAAAAATAGCCTCTTCAACAAATGGTATTGGGAGAACTGGACAGCTATATGCAAAAAAAAATGAAACTCGAGCACCAACTTACACCTCACAGAAAAATAAATTCAATGTGGATAAAAGACTTAAATATAAACTGTGACACCATTAAAATCCTAAAGGAGAACGTAGGTAAGAAAATCTCAGATATTTCACACAGAAACTTTTTTACTGACATGTCCCCTAGGGTAAGGGACATAAAGGAAACAATAAACAAATGGGATCTCATCAAAATAAAAAGCTTCTGCACAGCTAAAGAAAACAGTATCAAAATAAAGAGAATCAACTGTATGGGAAAACATATGTGCCAATGATACCTCAGACAGGGGTTTAATCTCCAAAATATATAAAGAACTTACACGACTCCACTCTAAGACAAGGAACCCAATTTAAAAAATGGGCAAAGGACTTGAACAGACACTTCTCCAAGGAGAACATACAGAGGATCCAAAGACACATGAAATGATGTTCAATATCACTAGCTATCAGAGAGATGCAAATTAAAACCACAATGAGATACCACTTCATACAAGTCAGAATGGCCATCATAAACAAAGCAACAAACAACAAGTGTTGGAGAGGTTGTGGAGAAAAGGGGACCCTAGTAAATTGTTGGTGGGATTGCAGACTCGTACAACCTCTGTGGAAAATAGTATGGAACTTCCTCAGGAAAGTAAAAATGGATCTGTCTTTAGATCCAGCAATTCCACTGCTGGGACTATATCCTAAGAACCCTAAAACACCAATGCAAAAGAACCTTTGTACCCCAATGTTCATAGCAGCACAATTTACAGTAGCTAAGTGCTGGAAGCAACCTAGATGCCCATCAGTAAATGAATGGATCAAAAAACTATGGTACATTTACACAATGGAATTCTATGCAGCAGAAAGAAAGACAGAGCTCCTACCCTTTGCAACAGCATGGATGGAGCTGGAAAGCATTATGCTAAGCAAAATAAACCAAGCAGTGATAGGCAAATACCATATGATCTCACCTTTAACGGGAACCTAAACAACAAAACAAAGAAACCAGCAAAATATAGTCAAAGACACTGAAATAGAGGACAGGCTGACAGTGACCAGAGGAGAGAAAAGAAGGAATTTCAGGGGAGAATGGGAAGGGTTTATAGGAACAAATTTAAAGGACACATGGACAAAAACTAGGGGGGGTGGTAATGGAAGAGAAGTGGGAGGGATGGGTGGGCAGGCTGGAATGGGAGTGGAGGGCAGAAAACTGTACTTGAATAATGATTAAAATAAAAATTTAAAAAAAAGGTGGGAAAGCAAAGGTGTTTTTATTCCAACAATATTACAAGACAATCTTAATGAAGGCCAGGAAGAAAGAGAGAACTAGAAACTAAATAATTGGCTGGAATAAAAGTAGCAACTCTGGAGCTGCATGCTGATTTAATTTTCTCTGCTGTTCTCTAAATGTCTCTGCTCTATTCTTTTTCTGTACAGATCAGCCTTTTCTGGTCTACTTCTTTATGAGCCAACATTGACTATGTCAATCCCAGCTCAATCAAGTGTCCTAAAAAGAATGAGTAGAGTATCTGTGCCTCAGATGCAAATTTCTGGGAATAAATCTCTAACTAGAGACTTGCAAACCAAAGGTAATCTCCTGCTAGATTAGCTGTGGTCAGACTCTAAGCCATTTAATACTAGTGTTGTCCTTCCTAGGGCTATCAGGAAAATCTCAACTGGGTAAAAAATTGACCTAGTTTCAACTATAGGCTGTAGGTATGATTCTACCTTAGCCAGGGCCTTCAGAAACTCAGCTCCAAGGGGACCAGAACCTTATGCAGCTCCATCTCTGCACAGATTAAGGTATTAAATCTAGCTTTGTTCCCAGAATATTGACTGATTGAGGTACTACTACTGATAGTGACTAGGCAAAACTGTTTTCTGAAAGTAACCTATCTCATAAACTCTTAAGTTTAACATCTTTGATCATAGGGTTAGTGTCCTCCATATATAAGTAAACATTTGGATAACAGACCTTAATTTCTGTTGCCTGATTTAACTTTACCTATGGTGGCAGTTCTCTCAGTTAACTCCATGAAAAGCAACACAACTGAAAGCAAAACTCCAAATATCAGAAATCAAAAACTATCATCAATTTTCACATTATTAATTCTTGTACAAACTTTATTAAGAATGATTATATCTCTTCCTCTTCTTTGTTCTCTTTCCCTTTCATTCTCTTCTCTTCCTTCCCTAGCCTTCCTAAACAATTTATTCCAAAAACCATTTGGTGGATCCCAGCAAGGCAGGCATCCCCATGATGGGAGGGGAGTAACAGTACACTGGCATGATGTGCTAGAATCCAGGAGGGATGGCTCTGGCTTCTGTGCAAGAAAGTGGCCTAGAACCAGAAAGAGAAAAGAGGGTATCCATGCAGGGGGATATAGAAGGTGGTGAGAGGGTGTCAGATCCCAAGTAGAGCGAGACAGTATCCCATGCAAAGGACAGTGGTAAAAATTCAGAGCCTGAATGAGGTGAAAAAACGTTGTTTCATGCAGTTCTCAGTCTATCAATAACCAATGTTGTGACTGGAGAGCCCTTGTAATTCTTATTAGGACTGCAAGATACCTTTTAGTAAAAACCATCAGAAAGCATTGAAAAATAAAAGATTATTACTCGGGGGACCTGAACATCACATGGCACACCCAGGACCACACAGAAAGGTTGTGGGGAGAGAAAGGGTAAAAAAGGCACAAGCTTAGGGTCCTGCTCTTATTGGGGTCAAAGTGGGAGCCTAAATTTCGAGGGCTCACTCTTTAGTTGGTGAATTTAAACATAAATAGTGGGAATTTAAAGCACAAAAAGAGAGGAAAAAAACCAGCAACCCAAAATATCAGCCACTGAAATCAATGAAGCTCTATAAAATAAAGGAATGTCAGATGGGGGAGGAGACCTCATTTATCTAGTCAATGTGGCTGGCAATGTGTCTGTTCAAGACAGCTCCCTTGAAATGGATTCCTACTTCAATCAAAGCTTAAATCAGGCACTTGCATTACCAAAGAGAAAAAAACTGTCAGGGCTTACACTCTAAGTGTTGGTTCAGTTGGAGGAATGCAGTAGGGATCTGGTGTAGGACATCAGAGTCTAAGCAGGGCAAGGAGGGCATCCAGATGCAATATGAAGCAGACAAAGCAGTAATAATAGCAGTTTAGATGAAAACTTGACTATGTAGGCAAAATGAGAATGCATCAAGTACTATAGTGAGATAATGGGAAACAATTTTCTCAGTCAAAGAGAGAAAACTAGAATAAACTCTAGGTATTGGATTTAAATTGCAGATATTGGAGTTAACGCATGGTTTTAACATACAAAGATAAAAGATATTTAGACATATATAGAGATAAATACATTTATACCTAGATTTATAAAATCCATAAGTATAGACTCTAGTCCTGTCTCTAGAATTAGTTCTTCTATTGAAAGCTAAATAGCAACACCACCCCCTTCCCTGACAAAGAAACAGATCTATTTCCCAGATCTTAGTTTTTAGGGGCCATTTTACACAGTAAGAAACCATGGATACCTGGAAAAAATAGCTGATTCCAGGATGGGATCAAGCAAATATAAAATGACCCTGAGAGAGCATTTTCATGCCAGAAATAAGGAAATATTCAAAGAATGTTCAGAACAAATCAAAATGATACAGAACCCAGACTGAAGAGACTCCTGCTGACATATCTGAGCAACAGTAAAAGTAAAAATTAGACATTTTAAGCCATTGGATGAAATAGTATTCCATAAATTTATAGTGATATAAAAATGTAAGTAGGTACACTGAAATTTCGATGAGGACCACAAATCTATGTAACTCCAAAGTACCTAGTAATTACAAAGGGCAAAAGAGTAAATTTACAGCAGAAAAACCTTTCAGATCTCTCCTTAATCTAGACATCAAATGAACATCGCATAATGAAACAAATAAAAAGTGTTCCACATGATGGGGTGAGCATAATATAGCATTATTTCTATAATATTCTTACCAAAGACACACATGCTGAGTCTAATTCATGAGGACACATCATTAATCCAAGTTCTGCCATATTATACAATGCAAATATCCTGTAATCTTCAAAATCAATAAGATCATAAGAATTATGGGAAGTGTGAGGATGTGTCCAAATCTAAAGAAACTAAGTATCAAGACAACTAAACACAAATGGTTTTCTTTATTTATTTTTGTATTGTTATAAAGAACATTAGTGGAACAACAGTAAAACTTGAATGGAAGATTAGATTGTGGTCATAAATAAGTGTTAACTTCCTAATTTTGATCATTGTATTTTGGTTATATAGAAAAGAAGCTATTAGAAAACATGGATATCTTTTTTGAATTGTTATTCTATTTCAGTTGTCCCAATTTTTCCCCTTTTGCCCTCCTCCATTCATCCTACCCCCCACTCCCACAGTCCAGTCCCACACTGTTGCTCATGTGCATGGATATCTCTAAGCTCCAGCATAGCCCAGGTCTAGGAAGGAGGAAATCAAAGAAAGGCAACAGAAACAAAATGCACATCAATAGTGATGGCATTTTTGTATTTAAGTTGCTAATATTAAATAACTAAATATAGAAATTAAAATTCTCTGCAATTAACAAAAGAAAGCATTTACTGAGCACCTTTAGTACAAAGTACCATAGTATATTTATTATATATTCTCTGAAAAAGAAACACAGCAAAGAAAAAATTATACTTTATTTCCAACATAAAAATCATAGATGGTTCATTTGCCCAAGATTACAAATTTATGCATGTTAATATCAGTGGTGCGCTAGTAAATGTTTAACAACTGAATCCCTAGGGAGGGGGGGATGCTGCTTTGTAGCATTTTCCAGTTTCTGTGTTGTAAGTACTCCCACCAAAGCTGATATCAAGCTACTAATGAACACAGCCTCTGAGCCCAGAGTTAGGAAGAAATGCACACAAGCGCCTCTTGCAGCCAATGAGAGCTGGCATTCAGACAGCACTGGTTAAGGATAAGATCTGAAAAGACCAAGTCCAGGGCCAACTATGGTATAATACTGGTATTTAAATCTTGATATAGAGAAAAAATCATTTTAGTATACAGCAGGGATATATTTAAATAAAAGGATTAGGAGATGGTACACTTCCAAAACAACACAAAAAGAGAATCCAAATTGACTAGAATACCTGGCTAGAGATTTTACCAATTAGCAAAAGGAATAAAAAGTGAATACAAAACTTATACTATATATAATTTCTTACACACAATTATATGTATCAAATATTTAATTATATATGCATATATATGAGACTTGTATATTTATGTACACATATATGTATACATACATTTATAAGCTAATATGTATATGATGGGTTGTTTTCATTTGAGATTGGTTGGCTGCTGATAGATAAATTGACAGATAGATAAAAATAAATGGAGATAAATTGATATAGGTAAATAGAAACAAAAATAAAATGAGTGCATTGTATATGTTATATTTTATATTACAAATTATATTGAAGTAGGTATTACATATATAATAAATGATAAACATATGAGATTGTTTAACATGCCTCCCATACAGCCTGTGATGGTTATTTTATGTGTCAACT
This sequence comes from Phyllostomus hastatus, assembly GCF_019186645.2. Taxonomy (NCBI): domain Eukaryota; kingdom Metazoa; phylum Chordata; class Mammalia; order Chiroptera; family Phyllostomidae; genus Phyllostomus; species Phyllostomus hastatus. The sequence continues at coordinate 9,502,957 of NW_025333857.1, forward strand.
TGGCTAGGCCCATTCTGAATGCTTCTGTGATGGTGTTGTGTGATGAGAATTACATTTAAATAAGTAGACCCCAAATTGGGAAGGATTCACTCTAAGGATTTATCCCTTATTTCAGCTTTTCCTCCATAATCAAGTGTAATTCAACAACTCTTTAATCTCCATTAATTTTACTTTTTGGCAACCATTTAACTCTCACTAATACATTTTGCTCATATGCATTTTATGCTATGATCAAATGACCTTCCAGATTAAGAAAATTAATACTTTATGCTTTGTTTTGTTCTATTTTCTTTTTCAGAATCATAGTAATTGGAAAGTTAGAGGAAGTTGTAAAAACAATTTATCAGATGCTGGATTGAAATTCCAAATCATATTTGTTGTCAAAGAGGTAGCAATGGATTAAGCTGAGTATTCAGATACTTCAAACTGTTCTCAAAACCTTACCCTGCTGACTTTTTCTAAAGACTCTACCATATGATTGCCATGTGTAAATCATCTCTGGGTCCCTGCCTACAATTAATCTTAGTTGGTTACTTTCTTCTTCTGTTTCAGATCAGCAACTCTGGTTCTTTTCTGCTCTTTGCTCTTTCTACTATGCCCAAACATAGCAATTATGGACTTCCTCTTAATTATTGACATCTAGAGTGCATTATGATACAATTCAGTTGACAGGATTTTCAGGCTCAAGAAGTATAAGAAATCTACCCAAATATAGGCCAAATGATGGACAGTGATAGAGCTGGGTTTTATAGTTCTCAGTTCAAAGTAAGTTACAGGGTTGGCAGACTCTTAAAACTGAAATTTCCCCTTGGAAAAGATCTATCTTTAACAATCTTCAGACATATTTATTTATTTATTCATTCATTGATTCACTTATTCATTCATTCATTTATTCATTTATTTGTTTGGCGGTATGGTATCTTTTATTTCCTTTTTATTGAGTTTACTGGGATTATACTTATTAACAAAATTATACAGGTTTCAGGTGCACAATTTCACACCACATCATCTGTACACAAGTACCATATGATTTCACTCATATGTGGAATCTAATGAACAAAATGAACTAGCATGCAAAACAGAGACATATTCAGAGAGCAGGATGAGAGCTGTCAGGGTGGGAAAGTTGAAAGGTTAGGTTTGGGGGTGGAGAAATTGAGAAAAAAAGTCATGCTTTATTTTAAATTAATATGACAAATTATCTTAAAACTGGTCCTTATTGGTATCTTACTACTGGTCCTTTTTTTAAGATTGTTGTCCAGTTACAGTTGTCCTGCCGTTTTCCTCATTGCTCTCCCCTGCTTTGTCCCTCCTATTCCCACAGTCAATCCCCGCAACTGACTGTGGCCATGAGTCCTCTAGTCATGTTCCTTGACTTATTTTTAATAAATGTCTTTATGTTCTCATAAAGGCTTATGCTCTTACAAACTGAACGAATTAAGAAAATGGCCCTTATTCTATCTTTGTGCATCTAATGTTACAGAGTGTACAAGACAATTATAGGTACATATGAAACAGGTGAAGTAAGGCCCTTTGGGATAAATGGATAAAAAACATATTGTTCTCTAGATATGAACAAAATTGTCAAAGCGTAGCTTGTTCTTACTTTTATTTCTGGTACATTCTTTGCAACTTATGACTCTAAGGAAAAAGGGTGCTAGGAACAAAAACAAAAGAAAAAATTGTATAAAACAAAAGAGTAAAAACTCAAGGAAGAAAGTGTTAGAGTCTCTGTCAAATTCTTCCTCTCTGGAGTAACAGCTCCCACATACAACAACAAAGAGTAGAAAGGGCTGCTCTTAATCGTTTTTTCTGGTATTTTTTTTTACTGATTAAATTTAAGAATATCTATATTATCAAATAATATAAAATACATTTTATGTATAAATCCATTTAATCATTGTACAGCTGAGTGAGGTATTGTTTTCCCTAATTTATGGAACAAACAATGAAAATCAGGAGGTTAAATAACATTTTTAAGGTAATGGACAACAGAAATGATCCCTGAAAGTAGTCTTCACTTTTAAAGTTTTAAGTAAGAAAGTGAAAGAGTAAAACTTGAACCTGGGCTTTTATTAAATTAAATGTTTTCCCCATTGCTAGTTCTTAGGCACTTATATGTAAGTAAGGTTCTAAAGGAGCTTCAGCATGCTGTCTACTTAATGACCTTGAGATTAAACCTATACAACATAGATTTCCTCTACTTTGGAATCCTGTGAAACCAATAACTATTTGAGGAGGTGAAGAGAGACCAGCATTTGTGGTCATATGAGTTTGTACTAATCTCAACATTCCAGCCTTGAGGACATGTGTTAGTTACAGGAATGCAGTTTAGGGGGAAAAAAGATTCCAAACAATTTAAAATATTTACCTCCATTTTATTAGTATAATGAAGTACTAGTTGAATGTCATAGCAATGCTTCTTTGAAATTTCTATTTTTAATTCTCACCCAAGGATGTATTTATTGATGAGAGAGAGAGAAGGAGATATCAATTAAGAGAAAAATGTCAGTTGGTTCCCTCCTAAACATGCCCTGACCTGGGATATAACCTGCAACCTTATGGAGTACAAGATGACACTCCAACCAACTGAGCCACCTGGACAAGGCCAAAATGTCTTTTCTTGTCTCCAATTACCTTCTTTATACTACTGTTTCTTCTATACATCACAACTCCCAATGTCTCTGCAAAACATACCCAACCTCAACTCACACACCTGTTCTTTTCTGTCTTCACCTTTCCTTCTTGTTCTGAATTTCCAAACTCTGAGGGCTTTTTCATGTTATCTTATATAGTCCTGTCAATAACATAGCAAGATATATATTGGTCTCAAAGAGGTTAACTTGCCTAGTGCCTTAGATCTAGCAAATCGCTAAGTAGATGTATCTAATTTCAAAGCCATCTAGTTTCCAGTATATCATACTACCAGTTTTATAGACCAAAAAACCCTAGAAGTTACTACAGAAAATCTGAATTTTTATTTTCAGATGGTTTCCCTTCTGAACAGTTAGTTAATGGCTTCATCACATACGTGTAGGACCTAACGTCGTCTAGCCCATGTTGAAGGAAAAAGTATCAAATTAGAATAACCAAAGAGGTTCATCGACATCATGAACACTGGAGTTCACACTGATGCCTCATATAAATTAAGCTTGATACCAGAAGAGACAGAAATTTCTACACACTGTATGTGAGAGTGACCGTGTGGTCTCTAAAGTTCAATGTTAAGGTCACTAATTAGATAGCATGTGGGAGCTTCTTCAGAATCTTACTTATGTATAAATTGATAAGAACTAGCAGCAGGGAAAAGAGTAGTATTAATTTTCCCACCATTTTTTAAACATTAGAAACCCTTTCTGACTTATTTTTTAAAAGAGTATGTCACTAAAAAGCAATTATTTCCTAATTTAGATTTAGATACTTGTTGACTGAACCCAGTTGTGTTTAACATCATAGTTGCTTTGATCTAAGTTACATATAATGGTTTAGGGATTTAGATAATTCATAGAACTCCAAAGATTACATATAAGGGAGCCCAAGTGATGCCACATTACTGGTTATCATCCTGAAACTAATAACAGCTGTTATTGGGCCTATAATCTCCTAGGAATTAATGGCCAAACCCTTTTTTCCTCATGTGCAGGATAGCATCATTACCATTAAAAGGCAGTTAAGATGATAATGTGCCACTGTAAGGCATACAGTGGGCAATAAAGGGTTATAAGTGAAAGTGCTGAGACAGCTGTTCTGACTAAAAACTGTACACGTGAATGTTCTTCCTCTTGGACCTCTGCTTGGAAAAAAATTTTAAAGTGACAGAATAGCGGGCAGTAAAGAAAAATGTTTTGGGGATTGGCTTGTTTGTTTCTTTGGGATGACTCCCTTTCTCATGGCACTGCAGAAAGTCAGTCCTTTCTCACTCAAATGACAGGATTTCCTGTGGGCCTGTTTATAATAATAACCAAAGATTTCAGAACAAAGGAATGCAGTTACAGAATACAAACAGAGTAGAGAAAGCAGCAGCTTGAAGAGAGGAATAGCTATAAAAACTACGCAAGAAAAATATTTAAAAACTATGCAAGATAAGGTAAGACCAGGGCTGTGCAAAGTGCAGAATAGAGCAAGTGGCAGAAAAATGTAATTGAAATAAATATTTGTTGATTCCCCATTGTGCAGCAGGCATTGTGCTATACACAGCTGATGATACAGAGAAGATCACAGCCTTCATGACGCTTCCCCTCTTGGAGATTACACTTATCTGAGACGATAAACAAGTGATAAATATAAACACATAGAATAAATGTTTCTAAAATATAATCATATAAAAAATAGGGTGCCATGGAACTCACAGCAAGGAATTCAAAGCAAATCAAAATGAAGTCAGTACAGAGCAGCACAGTAACAGGTGGAGAAATTAAATGAACCAATAAAAATGTTGGCAGACCAGTAAAGCCTTAGAAATCACCCAAATACCGGTAACTGAAACTTGAGCAATCTGTGGTAGAGATGTGAAAAATGCTACCACTGTAATATAATGATGGCTACCACTTTCTTATCTCCTGATCTATGCCATGTTAAGTGCTTTATATGAAACATCACTGGAGTCTATATGAAAACCTGATTGGGTGGGTATTAACACTTCTTGTTTATAGGTATAAAAACCAAAATTTAGATAACTTGACCAAAGTAACATTGTTAACAAATATCAAAACCAAGAGTTGAATTTTACCAGACTAACTACATTGTTCATTCTCTTGACCAGAACTGAATGGAGGATAACACCCAATATTCAAGAGCCAACTCAATTAACAGAATAAAATACATAAATAAGTAAAATAAACTGTAGTAAAGACTAAAGAATAAAAAAAATGCACTAGCATTTGGGCCTATAAGTACATGAGCTTCTTATTACCAATTTGCTACTGAGGATTGGTGTTCCTATTTAGCTGAATTTATGTAGGTTAAAAGAGATCATGGTAGATAAATATAACTGATAAGTTTAGCAGAGCCATAAGTCTGTGGTATATTAATTCCTAGAAAATTTTAATGATTTATATTTGTTTAAATGGCATGTGTGTCAAATCACATTTGAAAAACTTTAAACAATGATGATAATAATAGAAAAATTCATTTATCACTAGAAATTAAGAAAAAAGATTAGAAAGCAATAGTAGTTGGAAAATGTCAAAACTTTTGTCTAAGAAGTTACAAAAAATCAAATAATTAAATTTCTTTTTCATATTTGTAGAAACAATGACAAAAAAAGAGCTATGATATATAGCTCTGATTGTCTACCAAAAAAGAAATGTATTTAATGAGAAGAAATATGGTTTACCTTCAATGTAAGCATTAAGAGGAATTTGCCACTAGGATCTTTCTACAAGATAAATTGAGCAACATAAAGATATTAATAACTTACTCCAAAATGCTCTTACTGGGTTATTTTCAAATAACCACTTTCTTTTCAATGATTTATGGGAAACAACTTTTGAGATATCTGCCTAACATACTAAGCTACAGAGTTAAGCTGCTAGTGACAACATCCCTACTGATTCATGTCACATAAATTCAAATTATGACAATAAGACTCAAAAAGAGAATTCACACTGTTAAGCTGACTGGGAAAGAAGAATGTGTTTCACAATGGCAGAACTTGGAACCAAAGTGTATCTACTCCTTCTGCTGTTGTCTTCAGAGCTCCTCTCTTCCCAAGACCTGGTTCTCTTACTTTTCTTTAAATTCCATGAGATATTAAAAGAATACTTGAAAAAAATTATACTTCCTTTAAAGATTTTATTTATTTATTTCTGGAGAGAGGGAGAGGGAAGGAGAAAGAGCAGGAGAGAAACATCAATGTGTGGTTGCCTCTTGCATGCCTTCATTGGGGACCTGGCCTGCAACCCAGCCATATGCCCTGATTGGGAATTGAACTGGCGACGCTTTGGTTTGCAGTCTGGCACTCAACCACTGAGCTACACCAGCCAGGGCAAATTATACTTCTGTAAGTTAGCCTGTCTTGATTTCTTTGATTTTTAATGCATATATTTAACTAATAAAATTTCAGATTTAAGAGTTATAGTTGGGTTTACTTATAAAATACTTAAACCAGTATTGCTCTTGCTCACCAGCTAGTTTTAGCTTACCAGTTAGTTTACACAAACTCTAAGGCAATTATGACCAGACTTACTTACCTGAATGGAGAAAAAGTGAATGTTTTAGAGATAATGTTTAGATAAGAATTGACACAGAAAATGGTATATTAACTAAAGTTTGAATGTAACTCTTTCTGCCTTCACCTAAAAATTTCTAACAAGTACCAAACAATGCTAATATTAATAGGGAAATTATATACAAACAATGATGGGAAAGTATATATTAATTTATTATATTATATTACATTACATTATATTATATATGTTATATTATTATATTAATTGTATTATATTAACTTTATTTTATTAATTGAAACTATCTTTTACCAAATTTTGTCATATACTTTGCATAAACTTTTTCTTTTCTTAAAAGCAAATACTTGGGTTGGTGTTTGTTGAGTTTTGACAACTTTTGTCCTTTAGATTCTTTGAGATATACAGATCAAATATACATTAAATAGTAGATTTGGGGTTGGGGGGAGGACGTAGTCAAGGTGGTTCAGCTTAGACCCAAGGACAATATGGTCTTTCTGTTCCTTCACTCTGGATTTATGTTAACCATCAGGTCACAGTAACTGATCAACTGCAGTTTCCTCCTTGACACCCTCACCGCTACCTCTTCACTGCAGGAGTACAGGCTATGGAGTTTCTTTTGAGCTGATAAATAGATGAAAAATCTGCATGCAAGGAAGAGGCCAAATCAAACTTTGAAAAAGGCAGGAAGAGTTGATTTGGCAGATTAAGTGCTTTTTTTCCCTCCCAATTAGAAATGAGAAAAATCCACTCACTCTTTCTTCTCCATGAATGGAGAATGGTCCAGAAAAAGAAAACCAGTGTTGCCCTGGAACCATTGCCTCTTAAGTAGTGGAGTCCTCTCCTTTCTATGGTGCTCCTCAGTATTTACCAGTATTATTGTCACTATGTGAGAAAAATGCACAACTGGTTTTGAAATCAAACATATGTATTTGAATCTAAAATCCATAACAGAATCTTTTAAAGCTATCCTACTCGAAGGACATTTTGGAATAATAAATGAAGTCCAAATATGAGCAAGATGAGTTCAGACAGGAAAAGGACAAGAGCAAAACCAGAACATATGTACATTTAATTAAAACTAGGAGAGACAGCACAGTAGGTGGACATGCTGGCTGGACAGACAAGAGAGTCGGGCTCCAGCCAAACCTCAGTAAATCGTCATCTGTGTGATGTGGCCTGCTTAGAAAAAAAACATTGAAACCCCCAGGCTCTCAATGCCCTCAAGTTTAAGGGATATTAGCAAATTCCATGAAGGAGTTAAGTAAATTAATCATTTTGGGTTTGCCTTCTCCTTTACTTTGGTTGTGTCTCTGAAATGTCTTTAAAGACTGTGACATGATGGAAAACTCCCAAGATAAATTACAATCAGAAAAATCAATATTTTTGCTACTCTGATTCTACAAACTCTTTGTAATCTGGGACAAGTCATTGAGTCAGCACTGCCTTCCCAAAATTCAATTCTTTGCTTCAACTTCAGTCTTGGTCCTGTGTATACTTTAATCAAATTATGACCCAGGTAGCCATTACTTTCTCCTCAGAAACAGAGAAGACTCGTTGCCTTTCTACCCTAAGCTTGGTTTCTAGTGTGACTGAGACTACTAGGCTCAAAGGCCTTGCTGGTAGTAGAATCATACAGAATTTAGTGCAAGCTTTAAATTCCTACCTAGCTCCTGCAGTGACTTATATTTACCACAAAACAGACCAAATTACATGCCTACACCCCTAGTTTTTTAAGTCAGCACTTGTATGGAATGACGAACTGTGACATAATAGCACCCACTTACCTGTAAGGTTAATGGACAACTGCATTTGTTGATGGCATATCTTTTCCACTACATTTGGGTTCCTTGTGTGTTGCCTCTAGCCTGAAATAAGCTTCCCCTCATTCCCTACCTCTCTGAAATATTTCCTATACCAAAGCTAAGAGCTGCATAATTTCTTTGCTCCTTGATCTTATTTTTCCCCTTCCCCACTAGTGTGCTACCATCATATCAGCACACTCCACAGTCAGACCTACCTTCTTTATGACAACTCAACACTTTGAGCCTTGAGTTTTTCAACTATTTAATAAGAAAAGTTGGCAAAATAATGAAAATATTTGTTTAAATTTTGAAATTCATTATCAACTTTGAATTACTCACAGAATAAGTGACTCTCAATGTTTCTTTACATTTTATGTTTCTGTTTCTTCTTCCAAGCCATACAATGTCTACTCATTAGTATAAAGTCTTAGAAGTTAAGGAACTTTTTTTCTTCATCTTTGCACCTTGCTTTCTTTTTTCCTTTTACTAACTTCAATCTTTCTCCCAGTAGCTAACATAATACCTTATATCTCAGATACACTCCAAGTTTATCCAACTAAATTGAAGGGATTTGCCTTAGCCAGGGAAATTATACAACAATGCTGCAAATAGTAGGTCAGGAGGCTATTGAAAGAGTATAGGACCAGGATGGAAATGATAGGGTTGGTGAAAATAGTTAAATTCTGAACATTTTAAAAATCAGAATCCAACAATATTTCCTAAGAAATTGGATATAAGATATAGAGAAGAGAGTGAGAATGTCATTAAAACATTCTCCAAATATTTCTTTTCTCCATTCTTCAGAGCACATGGTAAAATTGTCTCTGTGATTAAGTGTTTTTTCTTTATTCTGACCAATGAGTGGAAGCCCCTCCTGGGCTGAGCACTTAATTGATAATACAACAGCAGCTTTTATTTTTCCTTTCAGTTAGCACATAGACCAACAGTGTTTGAGAGGGTGACACCTTCACTAAATGAGAAATTAGCACTAGCTGGTTCATAATGAACATGGACTCTGAGCAAGAGAAAGAGAGAGGGAAAGAGAGAGAGAGAGAGAGAACTCTGTGGTTTGAAGCATTGAGATTTGGAAATTGAGTCTTACATCAAATACCTTAATCATTATTGATAAAAAATAATTGCCCCCTGAAGTACAGCATTGCTGTAATAAAACCTTAAGTTCATGGCATTGCTTATAACTGGATAGAGTATAAAGAGGACAGCATTATATTGAAGGGTAAAAAGATGGCAGTTCATGTTATACAAAAGTACAGCATTTGATAAAAAGGTCATCTTTAGTAATGTGAAATGTAGGTAATGTACTCAATAAATTTGTAGCCTGACATGAAAAAATAAAACATCAATAGTATGTGGTGGCAGCTATTTGCAACACATAACAGAAAAATTAGAAAAAATGACCAGTTTGCAAGGAGGGATTAAAAAAATCACAAGAGGTCCAAAATGTGGAGATTTTTAGTATTGGGGAAAGCAACAATTAAAGAAAACAGTAAATGAAAAATTTGTAAAACATATTGAATGATAAAGGCCAATTAAATCTCAGCCTATGCAAAGGATCAAACCAAGATTCTAGCCATCACATATCTTTTTTAAATGTCTAAGTGAATTAACATGGTGAATGAATTTAGAAGGTACTAAGGCGATCTTAACATTATACAAATGCCCCTTCAGTTAAAAATGTTAAAGATGTGGTTGTCCCACAAAATTTTCATAGATTGAAAATACCTGCAATTTAGTTGAGAAAGAAAAGTAAGTAAATATCACAAAGAAAACACAATGAGATATGATCTGACACTTGTCAGAATGGCTATCATCAACAAGTCAACAAATAAAAGTGCTGGAGAGGATGTGGAGAAAGGGGAACTCTTTTGCAGAGTTGGTGTGAATGCAGACTGGTTCAGCCACTGTAAAAAGTAGTAAGGAGTATAGTAGTATACTATAGTAGAGTAATATAGTATAGTAGTACACTATAGTATAGTAGTATAGGAATATAGTAGTATGATGTATAGCAGTATGGAGTAGTAGTATATAAAGTACCTCAAAAAATTAAAAGTGAATCTTTCTTTTAACCTAGCAATCTTACTTCTGGGAATATATCCAAAGGAACCCAGAGCACTAATTCAGGAGAATATAAGCAGCCCTATGTTCATCACCGTGTTATTTACAATTGCCAAGATATGGAAGCAGCCCAAGTGTCCATTAGTAGATGAGTGGATAAAACAACTATGGGACAATTACACAATAGAATACTACTCAGCTGTAAAAAAAAGAATATTTTACCCTTTGTGACAGTATGGATGGACCTGGAGAATACTATGCTATGTGAAATAAGTCAGTCAGGGAAAGACAAATATCATATGGTTTCACTCATATGTGGATTCTAATGAACAAACTGAACTAATATATTAAAAGACTCACAGATAGAGTAGGATGACAGCTAAGAGGGTGGGGGCGCGATTAGGTGTGGAAGAATTAAGCAAAAAGGAAAAAAGACTCATGGACATGAACAGCAGTGTAGAGATTGTGGGGGGGAAGGAAGTATAAGGGAAAATAAGTGTAATGGAAAAAATACAATTAAAAAATGTAGAAAAGAAAACCATGTGCATGATTATTGACATATTTCTTATCACCATTGCACAGATCAAAAGGTAAATACATTTATGAGTAAGATATTCTGGTTTAAAAAATACCATAGTCTGTACGGTTGTGTGGTTTGAAAATGGAAGTGGATATGGAAAATACTGCAGCTGAAATCCCACAGGCAGAGAAACAGGCTCCCAAAAGCCAGGAGGAAAGAGAGAAGGAGGCAGCAGAGCAAACTGAGCACAGTCAGAGCAGTATTGTTCCTGAGGAAGAACAAGCAGCTAATGAGACCGAAGAAAAGAAAGATAAGAGCTTTCCAGTAGAGAGAGAGGAGATGCACTTTGCAGAAATGGCAGAAAGTCAACAGAATGGTGAAGAAGACACATCTACTCCTAAGAACAAGGAGAGTGGACAGGAGGAGGGGGGCAGATGGCAGAGGAAGGGACCAGTGACACTGGCTTAGAGAGCAACGGTGCAACAGTGGAAGAGCCCTGACAGATCCCATACCATAAGATGAGAAGAAAGAATAAATGTCTTTTTTATGCATTCCAAATTCTTTTTTAAATGAAAAGGTGTTTTTTTTTAATTTTAAATATTAAAAAATAAAAGTACCATAGTTTGGACCAAAAGAATCAACCACTTAAAATCTCAAATGACCCATTGTCACAGGTGTGCACAGGTAACCAGGTTCTTAGTGATCGAGGACAAAGAATTGAACCGAACACACAAAGTTTATAGCATAAAGAAAGAGGGGAGGTTTATTAAGTGATAGTACACGCCACAGGACACGGGAGTGAGCCAGCTCTGAGCAGAGAAGAAAAAAGGACACGTGGGCTGGGGGATTCTATTCTTATAGGGGCAGAAGCCCCCTTGCTAGTCTTTGGCGGGCTTTTCCTGCGCAGGTACAAGGAGTTGGATTTCAAAGCTACTGCACGTGTGTGGTTTCCCATGACTTTCTTGATTGGCTACTGGAGAAGGGAGTCCCACAATGTTATTTCATTATAATGATATTATAATGAATCAGGGGTAGCGCGCAGGCGCATTCTATGATTCAGAGTTGTCCCAGAAAACAGGAACAACCCGTCTTATGGGGTCTTTGTCATGTATAGATGTTTTCTACCTCAGCCCTGCGGGGCCTCTGGAGCTTCCTTCCTGACTATCTCCTGCCTCAACTTCACCTGGAGAGACATGGTTCTCAAAAATCTTTTTGGGGTTGTTGAAGGATGAAGATCCGTCTTCCATAGCTGCTTCAGGCTTAGATTGGACAGTAGACCCTGCCTATTGAGAACCACGGAACTCTCACCCTATTCTATCTAGGGGTTGAAGAGGAATTCCTGAGGCCACCGCAGATGCTGAATGTTGGTCAGCTTCGACATTGTTCTCAGGGATTGGTTGGAAACCTTGGAGCGTCATCAGTTTGACGTGGAACTGCTTAAGTCTAGAAGAAACAAATTTAACAAGTAAATTAAATAAGCAAGGTCCTAAAAGCAGTAAAACCAGCAGTGTTATTAAGGGCCCTAAGAAGGGTAATAACCATGTTAAGCCAGGGAACCAGGAGGTTAGGGCTTCCTTAATCCCTTGGCCCTGTTGATTATACTTATGTAGCCATTCTGCCTGTTCATAAATTTTCCCTATGTTAGTTTTGATCATTTCAGAATTATTTACATAGGTGCAGCAGGTTTTATTGATAACAGCACATACCCCTCCTTGTTCTGCTAGAAGATAGTCAAGGGCAAGGCGGTTATCCATGACTACATTTGCCAATGAGTCTACTGATCTTGAGAGTCCAGCTAGAGTGGCAGCAGTATCTTTGGAGATTTCTTCTATAATCTTAGTGAGTTCCCTTAGAGTGGCCTCATGATAGGCGAAGCCTCCCCAGGGGGCTGCAGCGGCTATAGTGGCAGCAGCTCCAGCCACTACTAGACCAAAAGCTCGTTTTTTTCTGCTGAGAGATGGACTCCCAGGACCCATGGTTATATTTATAACGGTAAGGTCTTGGGGTGCCAAGGTCCCTAAGGTACAGTCACCCCCATGTTTAGAGTTGCTGAGATGAGTGTAAGCAATAGCTTCTTGAAGTTCTGAATGATCCGTTAGCCAGTTATTGGGAGTCCCACATAGCCAGACGAGCCCCGGGGGTGCTGCAATAACTGTGGCATTAGTGGAGTTATATTTGTTAAGGAGGGCATATGGCAAGGGGGAAAGGCAGTCCTTAAAAGGGCCTAAGTTATTTCCCTGATCTTTCCCCCCTGCAGGAGGTGGCAGAAATTTTGCTAATACTCCTTGAACAGATTTGGTTTAATTTCCAAGTAACACATTTAGAAGTAACGTTTGTATTTGCATTGTGAGTTTTGTCAAAGCAACAATGGGTACTATTAGGAATACAGTTAGAATCATAATTCGGGTAGCATACTATATGTGACCAATTTAAAGGTTTGAAAACTTCTTCCTCAGAAAGATTCTCTAGAAAGCTGGAACTTGAAAGAGAAGCCAGGGCTTTAAATGGGTCAATGGCCCTTGTATGAGTATTATTATAACATGGGGTACATCTCATTGTACTGTTGCACTTAAGAGAGGTGCTGGAGTAATTAAATGGCTTTAATTCTAGTGGGGTCATACAGAAACACAAAGGAGGATTTCGCTCCCATGTGACTCTTAAAGAAAAAGAGGAACACGTGTAATTGGCAGAGGAATTCAAAGCACTGATTAAGGATTCATTAGCTATTGGGTAGGCTTTTATATGAGTATTATATCTGGAAGGAGTTTCCAGGTTAGGATGACATATCCAACATTAGGCCAGGTTTTCTCCTGCTGCTAAGGTTCGAGAAGCATTCACTAGAAAATTTTAATCCCATTCCGTTATACAGGGTGCAGGCGAGTAGAGAATGGTTAATAGAAACAACAAAGACATTTTCATTTTAGACAATCCACCCAGATATGATTCCACCCAGAAGGAAGTAAGCAAGCCTTTATATGAAGCAGAGGACCAGTACGAATAGGAAGTTTTCAAGAAGTGCAACTATCCAGAACAATGGTGATCTTAGTGCACTGTTATTGGTTATTACTTATCTTTTTAGGGCTTCCTCCTTTTGAACAGGAACCTGAGGTCCTCCAGTGGCTCGCAGGTATAGTCTGGGCTTTGGGTCTCCAGCTGGTCCTGAGTCAGAATGGGATCCATTGGGGCTAGTTTTACCCTGGAAATATGAACCCAACTATCGACCCCTAAGAATTTCACAGCCATAGGGGTACTCAGGGCTACTTGGTAAGGCCCTTTCCATTTAGGGTTGAGTTGGTCTGCTGGTGATCCCTCCTTCCAGGTTTTAAGGAGTACCCAATCTCCTGGAGATATGGCAGTTTGAAAATTCCCTTTTGGGGCTGGTAAAATTTTATTTCCATATACCTGTAAAGCTTTCTGCACTTGTCCTAAGTTTATTATATACTTAATTGCTTGATGGGTTTCTGTATCAAATATTAGATCTAGAGTCAAAAAGGGCTGGGCATACAACATTTCAAATGGACTGAGTTTAGTATTGGCCTTAGGGGAGCCCCTAATTCTCATGAGGGCTATAGGCAATAACTTAGCCCAGTTTTCAGAAGTCTCTTGACAAAGTTTTGCTAATGTCCTTTTTAAAGTTTGATTTGCTCGTTCTACCTTTCCAGAGGACTGTGGTCTCCAAGCAGAATGAAGATAATATTTTATGCCTAGAGCTTCGGAAACTGCTTGAGTGATTTTAGAAGTGAAGGATGGCCCATTATCACTTTGTAGGGATCGTGGAAGACCAAACCTGGGTATTATTTCCTTTAAGAGAGCCTTTACTACTTCTGTGGCCTTCTCTGTCCTTGTCGGAAAGGCCTCAATCCATCCAGTAAAGGTATCTACCAGGACTAGTAAGTATTTGTATCCTTTACAAGGAGGCATTTTGGTAAAATCAATCTGCCAGTCCTCTCCAGGGTAAGTCCCTCTTCGCTGAATAGGTTCTGTCAGCGGGGGCAGGGATGGCTTTTGCCCAGGGTTGTTATAGGCACAAAGAGTACAAGCCTGGCAAATATTCTTTATGGTAGTAGCTATTCCCCTACCTATGAATAATTTGTTAACCATTGTCATCGTAGCATCCCTCCCAATGTGGAAGGAGTCATGCAAAGCCTTTAAGAACTTCCACTGGGAGGCTTGAGGGAAGGAAGAGCCTCTGGCCAATATATATCCAGGGTCCCTTCATGGACACCTCCTTGCTCCAAAGCCCAAGATATTTCCTCAGATGTATAGTGGGGCTTGATATCTGAGACATTTACAGGGGGGAATAAAGCCATTTGTCTATCAGTCCCTAGCGCTGCTTTCTTTGCTTCTTGGTCTGCTCTCCTATTTCCCTGAGAGATATGGGACATATCCTTTTAGTGGCCTTTGCAATGCATAACTGCCACTTGCTTAGGGAGCCTAACTGCTTCCAATAAATTTAAGATTTCTGGTCCATGTTTAATAGGGGAATTCTTAGCGGTGAGGAGCCCTCTTTCTTTCCATATGGCAGCATGAGCATGCAGAACAAGGAAGGCATATTTGGAGTCTGTATATATTTTGACGCTTCTTCCCTGTCCTAGGATGAGAGCTCGGGTAAGGGCTATAATTTCAGCCTTTTGGGCCGAGGTTGAGGGTGGAAGGGGTTGTGCCTCAATGGTGTTATATAAACTAACTACTGCATATCCTGCTTTTTGCTGCCCATTCTGTACAAAGCTGCTCCCATCAGTGAACCACTCATCATCAGGGTTTTCTAAGGGCTGGTCTAATAAGTCAGTCCTGCTCGATTGAGTAAGACTAATAACGTCTGAGCAGGAATGTTTCAAATCTGGGGATGATTCTGTAGGCATTAAGGAGGCTGGATTTAGGGTGTTATAGGTCTTTATAGTTACCTCGGGATTGTCTAGAAGAAGGGCCTGATATTTGGTCAGTCTATTTCCTGTTAGCAAGAGGTGCCCTTTCATTTCTAACACCCCTTGTACCTGATGTGGAGTTAAGACTTCTAACTTCTGCCCAAGAGTTAGTTTACTAGCTTCCTCAGTTAGCATGGCTGTGGCTGCAACTGCTCTTAGACACGGAGGCCACCCAGCTGCTACAGTGTCCAGTTTTTTTTAGAAATATGCAACTGGTTGAGGCTCATTCCCTAGTCGTTGGACTAAGACCCCTAAAGCTATTCCTTGCTTCTCTGCTATGTATAGAGAGAAAGGCTTACTTAAGTTAGGGATGCCTAAGGCTGGGGCTTCGACTAGAGCCTGCTTGATTTTATTAAAAGACTGATCACATTCTTTTTCCCATATAATGGGTTCAGTGTCTGGCCCCTTAGTAGCTTCATACAGAAGTTTGACGATTAGCCCAAAGTTGGGGATCCAAATCCTACAGAATCCTGCCATTCCTAAAAAGGAGTGAAGCTGCTGTTTAGTAGCAGGTGGAGTTAATTCAGTAATGGCTTTAATTCTCTCCAGTGATAATTGCCTACATCCAGGAGTCAAAATATACCCTAAGTAATTTACTTTTTGTTTGGTAATCTGAGCCTTTTTCTTTGATACCCGATATCCTCTTTCAACTAGGAAATTCAGAGTCTGGATGGTATTTTGATCAGAAGCCTCCTTGGAGGGGCTGCAGATTAGTATGTCATCTACATATTGTAAAATGGCCCCTCCTTGTAGCTGTAAATCTCTAAGATCCTTTTCTAATACCCTAGCAAAGAGATGGGAACTGTCCCTAAACCCTTGTGGCAATACAGTCCAAGTATATTGCTGATGTATCATCGTCTTTGGATCAGTCCACTCAAAAGCAAATAAATACTGAGAGTCAGGATGCAAAGGGATGCAGAAGAAGGCAGCTTTTAGATCTAATACTGAATACCACTGAGCATCATCTGGTATCTGCGAGAGCAAGGTGTAAGCGTTAGCTACTATTGGATGTAAAGGGACTACTGCTTCACTGACTAACCTTAGATCCTGGACTAGCCTGTGTTCTCCTGTAGGTTTCATCACTGGTAAGATGGGAGTGTTGCAAGGAGACTGACTAGGGACTATGAGCCCATGTTTTATAAATTTAGTTATGATGGGCTGTAACCCCTCCAAAGCTTCTTGTTTAATAGGATATTGCTTCCTGTGAGGGTAATCTGACCTGGGTTTTAACTGGATTTTAACTGGCAATGCAGTCTTTGCTCTTCCAGGAATCCCTGACTCCCAAACTAGTGGGTTTACTGCATCCAGAACTGGACTTGGGATTTCTTCCTGATTTCGAACACTACTGATTATCATCACCTTACTTAACGCAAATAGCACTTCAGGGAACAACAAGATGGTTCCCATCCGAGCTAAAAGGTCCCGGCCTAACAGAGGAATAGGGCACTGAGGAACAATTAAAAAGGAGTGTTTGAATATTCGACTCTCAAATTGGCAAGTGATAGGGAATGTATAAAAATATGCCTTAGGATTTCCTTCGACCCCCATTACCTTAACTGATTTGGAGGAAAGAGGTCCAGAGTAAGAGTTAAGGACAGAGTAAGTGGCCCCTGTATCAACAAGAAAGTCGATTTTCTTAGCTGCCACATCTAGAGTTACCCGGGGCTCCTGGGTAGAGATGGGAATATGAGTATTCCCTGGGGCCGACCTGTTCCCCGGGCACCTTCAGTCCTCAAGAGTAGCCATGGCATTGGGAGATGACCCCTTTCCACTATGGGAACGGGGGCAGTCTACCTTCCAGTGCCAGGGACCAGAACTGAAGTTCTTGCATAGAGGACAGGGCCTCGGAGGTGGCTGAGTGCAGTTCTTTGACCAGTGTCCAGGGCGCTTGCACTTATAACAGGTCTGATCCTTTTGCCCCTGATTCTTTTGAGGCCTCCCCGAGCTCCCCTGATGGGGCTGGTTTCCGCCAATGGCACTACTAAAGGCTAGTGCAAGGAGCTCTGCTTGCTTCTCCCTTTCCTTCTTTCCCTGTTTTCTTTCCTCCAAATCCCTATTGTTAAAGACTGAAAAGGCTATATCCATGAGCTGATCTAAGGGGGTCTGCGGGCCCATTTGTAATTTCTGAAGCTTCCTGCGAATATCAGGGGCAGATTGAATTATAAAATGCTGTCCTATCAAGATTCGACCCTCCGGGGATAAAGGGTCCAAATTTGTGTATTTTTGGAAGGCTTCTACTAGTCTGTTTCTGAAGAGAGCTGGGTTCTCTTCCTTGCCCTGAAAGATTTCCCTAACCTTTTCATAATTTACAGGTTTCTTGATGCAGTTTCTCATTCCTGCCAGTAAGCAATCTATCATTGCATCCCTACTCCGGATCCCTGCCTGAGTATTGTATTCCCAGTTAGGTTCCTGGTCCGGGACAGCTTGGGCAGCTGGCTGGTTAGTGCCAGGGTTCTGGGTATGAAGCTGATCTGCATACTTACGGGCCTCCTCCCAGATCCGCTGTTTCTCATCTGGGGAACAGGAGGTGGTCAGAATTATGTACAAATCCCTCCACGACATACTAAATGCTAGAGTAAGAGTCTGGAAATTACTAGTGAAACGTGAAGAGTCCTCTGAAAAACTCCCTAGCCTGTCTTTACATTGTTGTAAATCAGTTATAGAGAATGGCACTTGTACCCTTATAGCACCTTCAGGGCCTGCTACCTCCCTCAAGGGTAGGAGTGCAGGAGTGGTAGGGAGATAAGAAGTGCCACTTCTAGTATGTCCTGCAGGGCTGGGTTTTTCCTCAGCTGGTGGCTTTAAGTTATCCATAGCATAAGGCCGTGGAGAGGTCGCTCCCTCTAAGGTAGGGGCAGAGACTTCAGAACTCTGGGGTTCCTTTAATCTCCCTTGAGAGACAGGTGGGGAGCTAAGGAGGGTATCTTCTAATTGATCAACACTTGGGCCTATAGGTTTTGTCAGAGTGGGGCTGGAACAAAATGAGGGATCTCGGTACAGAGCCATAAACGCCTGCACCTAAGGAACTTCAGACCATTTGCCTTCCCTCCGGCAGAATAGATCTAGCTGTAGGATAGTATTATAATTTGTGCTCCCATTCTCAGGCCATATTTCTCCATCCCCTAATTTATACTGGGGCCAAACAGTGTTACAAAAGAAAACTAATCTCTTCTTTTTTTAAATTTTTTTGGGTCAAATTTATCCCAGTTGCTAAGAATGCAACCCAATGATGATTTGGAAGGGATGGAAGATGTAGTTCCCATCTCGACTGCGGTGATCCTAAGAGAGAAGGAAAAGAAACACAAAGATACTCCTTTGCAGACTAGAGGCGTCCCTCTCTTTGCTGCCCTTAGGAGATTCCTAGTGGGCCATGGGCGTCCCCTGGGATCCCACCGAACTACCAGACGTCTCTGGCGAAAGAGATTCTAGTGAGAAAGATACTCCCTTGCAATCGAGAGGCGTCCCCCTTTTCTTGCCTCAGGAGCTTCCTAGTGGGCCACAGGGCGTCCCCTGGGATCCCACCGAACTACCAGACATCTCTGGAGAAAGAAATCTTAGTGAGTGTCGGCCGACAGAAATCTAAAAGACTTGAGAGAATCACCACAGTCTACTTTTGTCTCTAACTATTGGGAAGGAACCAGTCCTGCATTCTTGAGCAGTTGCCAATAATCCTGAAAATCCCAGACTCTACCCTTGTGGCCCTAGTACATTTCCATTTCTGTATTCTTCATCTACGGAGACCCTCATTTTCCTGTAAGCTTTAAGATCTGGGGCAAAGGAAGTGTCTTACTAGAAAAATAATTTCTGGCCCTATAAACCATTCAGAGGAGCACCAAGATGATCTTATTATAAAATGACTCTTTTCCAGATCACAAAGAAGACCCTTAAATATTCCATGTAACTTTCCAGAGCTTTAAGAAATTGCACCTGCATCTGAAATCTCCCAGAAGCGACCTCAAGAGATGTCTAAATCACCACCCTTCATACTGGAGGCGGATCTCGTAGAGGGACAATGAACTGAGAGGGGAAATTAAAATACCCTTATAGGAACAAGTAAACCACCTTAAAATTCCAAATTCAATTGATTAGGTAAGAGTGGCTCTATGCAGCCATTCTAGTAATCAGCAACCAGCAGGCACCTGTTGTGCAGTTCTGAGTGATGTTGCTGCTTACAATGATAGTATACACGTGGCAAAGATGGGAGTGGCTCATTCCTGCAACTGTACTTAGTGCTAGCCTATCAATGACCCCAAGGTAGTCATTGGTACAAATGACTTAGTACAAAGACAGCAGGAACCCTTCATACATAAAAGTCAAGTGGGGTGTGAGTGAAGGTATAAAGACCAGAAGTCAGTTGGGGAGGAAAAGCATAAAAGACTGTCCGTGGGCCTGATGAGGAGACTGCAAAAGGAAGTCATAGCGCAGGTGAGGTGGTGACTGATATCCCGCTTGGAAGGTCCGACTATGCCTACTGGGGGAGTGGCCGAGGGGTGGGGCAGTGTTTTGTGGTTTCCACAGTGTGCCTGACTGTTGTGAGGACATTTTCTTGTACCTGGCGGGACTAAGGCTAACCCCGTTCCACATCCAAGTTATCATATCACAGGAATCTTCAAGGGGCGGGCGCCCTTGTGGCTTTTAACTGCCCGACCTGTGCCCGCAAATTTGCGGCCGACCTTCCATCACGGAACATCAGAGTCACCGAAACAGAATAGGTGATAACGGAAAAGGGCATCCTGGGTGTCAGAGCAGCAAAGGGGGCTTACCACTCCAGTGTCTTCTCCTAAGCTGGCTCGCCAAAAACTGTCACAGGTGTGCACAGGTAACCAGGTTCTTAGTGATTGAGGACAAAGAATTGAACCGAACACACAAAGTTTATAGCATAAAGAAAGAGGGGAGGTTTATTAAGTGATAGTACACGCCACAGGACACGGGAGTGAGCCAGCTCTGAGCAGAGAAGAAAAAAGGACACGTGGGCTGGGGGATTCTATTCTTATAGGGGCAGAAGCCCCCTGCTAGTCTTTGGCGGGCTTTTCCTGCGCAGGTACAAGGAGTTGGATTTCAAAGCTACTGCGCATGCGTGGTTTCCCATGACTTTCTTGATTGGCTACTGGAGAAGGGAGTCCCACAATGTTATTTCATTATAATGATATTATAATGAATCAGGAGTAGTGTGCAGGCACATTCTATGATTCAGAGTTATCCCAGAAAACAGGAACAACCCGTCTTAGGGGGTCTTTGTCATGTATAGATGTTTTCTACCTCAGCCCTGCGGGGCCTCTGGAGCTTCCTTCCTGACTATCTCCTGCCTCACCATGAATCCTTCAAGTTCTATAGGTAGAAAGGAGGCTGAGAAACCTGGCTCAGCCACCAACTAGAGCATATTCTCCGCTTACCTTTCAAAAATGGCCAAAGAAGATAATAGGAAAAAAGGAACCTCCCAGAGCACAGAGCCAGGAATCATAAAGAATATTGAACTTGAGAGCTCCAGGAAGAAGTTTAAGGGCCTAGTTCAGCAACATTCTTCATCCCCAGGAAAAGCATTCTTAAATTTTTTAATCAGTAAGATTTTACATATTCAGCAAAGGAGTAAAATTGCTGTATGTGTCCCAGTTATTTTCTTTATGAGTAGAAGTATTTATTGTGGTTCCTCAATTTTATACTAGCTTTTTTGATGGTATAAAACGTCTCTTTCTACTTTATAGAGCCTTGGATCTAGAGGAGCCACCTTAAAAATTATTTTAGAAACTATCATGCATGACATAATGACTTTGAGCTTAAAGAAGTGAGAGGAGTTTTTGAGTTGTCTTTCTGGGAGAGCAAGTAGTAGATTACTTGTGCAAGGAGGAAAGTGAATTAAATATTGAGTAGTGAGAAAATATTTATGTTAGTCTTCAGTTCTATATCTACAATTTTCTACATTCACAAAATTTCTTCACACTTCCACATCATTTGTATGATTTGACTCCTAGTTTCCTTAGCAGTTTGTAAGGGGAGGGAGAGAGGAATGATGAGTGTTCACTATTTTACTAATAAGAATTTGATCTGCGAGTAAGACTTTCTACAGCTCCTTTTTTCCCTTGTGGCATAGAGATCAGTAATTTTCAAGGAGGTGGCTACTCTATGAAACTGGACCCCTGAATGATTATAATGACAAAATCTCCTACTTACCTGTAGTGGAAAGTAGTGTGAGCAAAATATTAACCTTTGTTATTTAAGCCACTAATATCTAGGCATCAGTTATTACCATTGCATTAATATACCTATTCTGACTGATAGAGGAAAGAACATTTCCATGTTAGTGTTTATTGCCATAAATCATTTGCTTTGTTGTTATTATGGCAAAATTATATATTTTTATTGCTGCTGGTAGATAGCATTATTAGTTAGATCAAGTTAATGAAAGGAGTTAATTTCTTAAGAGAGTCTACTTTTTTATTTTTACTGAAATTTTATTTCCTAATTTTTTGTGAATATCCCCTTCTTAAAAAATAAAATAAAATGATTAAGTGACAAAATGACCAGCACCATTGATATATGTTAACCAGACAGGTGTGTGTTTGTTTTATTATAATAGAAAATCTTTCAAATATGTAACTCAACAATGTTAGAATAATTCTTTTTGGAATAGTCATAGGCTTAGGCTGACATGTAATCTGTTTTCCTTCTACATAATACTGTAGAAAAAAAAACATAATGGGAAACTTTAATGAAATAAAAAAAGCTAGTATAACCACAGACTACAGATATTTCTTGGGCTTAGGATCATGCATTCAATTCAATAAATACCATCACTGAGAAGGAAATAGATGAAACCATAAAGACTGAAACCCATTGGAACAGCCAAAATTATCTGAGTCTGTTAGGAGCGATGTCATCTAACACTATGTCATCCATCCGAGTGAAAAGTGACAGCTTCTTTTCATTCCCAAGGGCCTATTTCAAACTCTGTGTTTGGAGTTCTAACTCCTTAAGCCTAAATTATCTTCAATTCAGAATCCAACAATGTGGGTGAAAACAATGAGCTTTTCTACTAAATCCAGTTTCTGGCAAAAAGGTAGATAATGAATTTAACAGGATTGAGTTTTTTTTCCAGAGCCTAACGTTCAGTTTTTGGTGAGCCAATGAGATATGTGGTTTATATGAAGGACTGGGTAAAAACAAAGTTATTTAAATAATTTGGATTTCTTAACTGGCCATTATCAAGTGGTAAAAATAAAAAAGATTAATTCAGTCAGCTAACATCTCTTTGGATGTACTCCGAAATCATCCAGTGGCATTAGACTGTTTACTGAGATATTGCGAACAAAGCAGTTGAATTTTGCCTGTCTTTTGTCTGTTTCCTTATCTGCTTGTTTTGTTTCATGGAGCAACTGCTTCTGTTCTACAACTGGGGAATCATCTTTCTGTATGTTTCACTGGGACTGTTCTATCACTTTTTCTTTATAAATGACTTCTATTTTCTATATGAAATAAAATATGAAAAGTTATCCTCTACAATACTTCCTCATCTGGGCCTCACTCCTAAAGGTATGCTACTTAATTCAACTCCTTGAAAGGGGACTGTGGGGAACCAAGCCCCCAGGAAGGGGTCAAGAGTTAGGGTCCTGCATTGTGAGAATGATGCTTGGGCCTGTTCCTTGGCCTCGGGGGAGGTGACCTGACACTACCCCGGCCTTGTGTGTTATCGGATTGTTCCCAAGAGAAGGACGGGGAGGTGCCGGAGCCTTGGGGGCGATGCGTCGTGTCCTTGGAGTTAATCTAAACCAGGATGTTCTGTACGTGACCTGAAGGGGGTGTGTAAACTTTCTTGAACAAAGACTCTCTTCGTGTAGCAAGCATTCTATTTTTAGAACATCTCACTATATAATGACAAGAGTTTTCAATAAACTTGCCTTTTGCCACCAGAGCAACTGGTCGCTCTCTCTTTTCAGTCCGTCACTGCGCGTCTCGAACCCACTGCCTCGCTGGCCGCGGCAAGTGGCGCCCAAACAAGGGACCGGAACCAGAGGTCTTCGGGGGACCACCAGAGTCCTGAGATTGACGACAGCAGAGCCTGACAGGACCGCTGCTACAGGGGCCCGGTAAGTATACGAAAGAAAAAGAAAAACGAAAGTAGCAGGGAGTAGACGAAGAGAGCTAATAAAAATGGGGGGTTTCACTTTCTACCGAGAGGGAACTCTTTGAGCAGGTATTATGTTCCCTATTGAGGGGACGGGGAATTTCCACGTCGAAAGGGCAAATCCATCACTTTGTAGATTTCATTCAGCAGATCTGCCCGTGGTTTCCCGGAAGAAGGGACTATAAATATAGATACGTGGAAGAAAGTGGGGGAGCGCATCAAAGAGCATTATCAAACTAATGGTCCTGAGAAGACACCTGTAGATGCGTTCTCTCTTTGGTCTCTTGTTCGAGACTGCTTAAGGGGGGATTCTGAGCTTGCCAAGTGGGAGCGCAGCACGCGGGGCAGTCTCCGTGCTGCTCGCTCGGCGGAGAATCTATATTCCCCACCACCTCCGCCGACCGCACCCCCCCTAAAATGGGAACCGCCGAAGTATGATCAGTCAGAAGTGAACTTATCGGAGAAACCGCGGGTTCCCGGTCCAGCAGAAGTTGATTGGGGGGACCTTGCTGAGCAGACAGCATCGTATCACCCCCCTCAGGAGGTGTTCCTCGCCTCGGCTGAGGATGAGAAGCCGGCCGGCGAGGCGGATCCAACCCTGAAAGAATTATTGTCTGTGCTTAAAGAATTAAGGGATGAGCGAGTTCAAGAGGGCGTGAAACCGTTAAGAGGTAAACGGGTGGGGTCCGCGCAGTCCGCCCGGAGGATTCAACCCGGCGGCGGGTCCGGCCATGCCGGCGGCCCGGCGGGTCTTTCCTGCTTCCCCGTGCCTCCCGGTCCCTCCCCCCGCCCTTCCCCTCCCCCCGCCACCCAGCGGGTGCGTGGGGCCGGGCGGGCGGGGCCGGGGGTGGGGGTCGCCGGGGACCGCCCCCGGCCGGCGACCGGCCGCCGCCGGGCGCATTTCCGCCGCGGCGGTGCGCCGCAACCCGGCTCCAGGACGGCTGGGAAGGCCGGTGGGGAAGGTGGCTCGGGGGGGCCCATCTCGTTCCCCCCTCGCGGGGGGGTCGGGCGGGGGGCCCGCCCTCCCGAGTGTTACAGCCCCCCGGCAGCAGCGCTCGCCGCATCCCGGGGCCGAGGAAGCCGAGACCGTCGCCGCGCTCGGCCCTGGCAGTTAATTATCATTCCCACCTCGCTGACACCAACAGGGCGTTCTCTACCAACAGGGTGTTTTGCAATGGCTCCATGGCTCTGCCACCCCGCGGAAAGCCCTTCTTTCCTACCCTACCCTGGTGGCGGAGCGCGTTCAGCAAGGCCGTAAATTATCTATACAAGTCCTAGGCAGGGATCCTCCCACAATTATTATCCCCTATACTGCAGAGCAATATTCTTGGTTGATGAATTTTAATGACTCCTTTGCTCTTGCCTTTGAAGGGTTTGCAGGTGAAATAGCTCATCACCTCCCGCATGACAAGATTCTACAGTTCGCGCACGTTGCCTCTTTCATTTTTCCTAAGGTTGTCGTCAGTGACCCCATCGCAGGAGCCATTTCTCTCTTCACTGACGGCTCCTCTAATGGCAGAGCATCTTTAGTTACTCCTGATAAAACTTTTGTATGGTCCACCTCCTTTTCATCTGCACAGGAAGTTGAGCTCTATGCAGTGTCCCGCGCGTTAGAGCTTTTTTCAGCAGGCAATCAATCTTTACACTGACAGTCAATATATCGTTCGTGCCTTATCTGTCCTTGAAACAGTCCCTCTGATCCATACTCACAACCCTACTATTTTCCAATTATTCCTTACAATTCAATCCCTCCTTCAATCTCGTTCTTCCCCTTGTTTTGTCGGACATATTCGAGGTCACTCCCGGCTCCCTGGTCCTCTTACGCAAGGTAATCATTTTGCTGATCTTCATACACAAGTCTATCTGTCACAGGTACAGCAAGCTACGGATTCTCATGCCCTTCACCATCAGTCAGCCCGCTCGTTACGATATCAATTCCGCTTGACCAAGGATGCCGCACGACAGATTGTCAAGTCATGCTCTTCCTGTGCTCCCTTATCCCCTGTTCCTCATTTTGGCGTCAACCCTAGGGGCCTTCGCCCCTAACGATCTCTGGCAGATGGATGTAACCCACCTTCCCTCCTTCGGAAAACTTCAATATTTGCATGTTACGATTGACACCTGTTCTCATTTTTTATGCGCTACACCCCTTCCCGGCGAAAATACCCGTAACGTTATTCTTCACCTCCTTTCCTGTTTTGCCGTTTTAGGAACCCCTCGTGTACTGAAAACTGATAATGCTCCCGCCTATACCAGCCGTACTTTTCACAATTTTTGTCTCTCTTTTCGAATTATTCACAAAACCGGTATCCCTTATAATCCACAGGGCCAAGGACTTTGTTGAACGTGCCCATCTTACTTTGAAACACCAGCTTACTAAACTAAAAGGGGGGAGATGGTATGATCCTCGGTCCCCTGAAGTTACTGTTAGCCCATTCTCTTTTCGTTTTAAATTTCCTCACTCTAGATACCGAGGGGCGCTCTGCAGCTGACCGCCATTGGAGCCCACGTATGAGTCAATACCCACAAGTTTATTGGAGAGATCCCATTGACGGGTCACGCCATGGCCCAGACCCAGTATTAGTATGGGGAAGAGGGTATGTGTGTGTTTTTCCTACAGACGCTGAGACTCCTCGTTGGCTGCCTGAACGCTGTGTTCGTCATGCACCCAGTCACTTGGGAAGACAACGAGTTCATTCCAGTTTATGTCAACAACACCCAGGTACTGGGCACCCCTTCCGTCGGACACGTGATACCAGTGAGTGCGATGGTCAATTATTCAGGCATATCTACGACGCAGCCGCTTTGCTTCTCCACCTCTCTGGCAAACTGTACTCTTATTCAGAGGTATGAGGACTGGGACAGTGACTTTAGTAATGGGACTCACTGGGGTGTTGATATGCTGTATTTGAAACGCAACAATACCTCCGCCACGATTGGCATAGGAACTCCCCCTGCCGACATTCCAACTTGCAGAAGTCGGACCCCATCGCCCAGCCAATGGGGACCGGCCTGGAGGATTTGCCATCTCAATCAAACAGTTTGCGACCAAGGGGTTTGTGACTGGAGTGACTTTCGCAACGGCTCGTTGCGGCCTCAAAATCTTCTCTACGGAATTTGGACCAAAAACAATAGAACCTATCAGACTATGTTGTGGAAAGCTGTGGCCTCTCTTCAGTATATTACCGTAGCAAAGAGAGCGGTCCAGTGGATGCACATAGGAGCTCAGGACGCCATCTCTTGGTCTGGAAATCAGAAGAATGTTTCTGTGATAGCTTGTGTACCCGACCCTTTCGCGTTCATCGCTGGAGACTTGCAGGTCTCTCATAATACTGTATATAACCTAACCTGTGATCAGTGCTATCTAACTAACTGCCTTAATCTATCTATGAATGTTAGTTCATTTGCTGTATTGAAACAACCTTCTTTTGCCTTTGTACCTGTTAACCTTTCCACCCCTTGGTATGAGGACCCTGGTTTTGCTATCATCCAAAAGGTTAATGACTTAATGTTGGCCCGCACAAAACGGTTCGTAGGAATGCTCATTGCAGGAATATCTGCCTTAATTGTCCTAAACAAGAAAGGGGGAGATGTGGGGAACCAAGCCCCCAGGAAGGGGTCAAGAGTTAGGGTCCTGCATTGTGAGAATGATGCTTGGGCCTGTTCCTTGGCCTCGGGGAGGTGACCTGACACTACCCCCGGCCTTGTGTGTTATCGGATTGTTCCCAAGAGAAGGACAGGGGAGGTGCCGGAGCCTTGGGGGCGATGCGTCGTGTCCTTGGAGTTAATCTAAACCAGGATGTTCTGTACGTGACCTGAAGGGGTGTGTAAACTTTCTTGAACAAAGACTCTCTTCGTGTAGCAAGCATTCTATTTTTAGAACATCTCACTATATAATGACAAGAGTTTTCAATAAACTTGCCTTTTGCCACCAGAGCAACTGGTCGCTCTCTCTTTTCAGTCCGTCACTGCGCGTCTCGAACCCACTGCCTCGCTGGCCGCGGCAGGGGACAATGATAATAAGATAAGTCGTCAAGTCAGGCAGGCCTTAGAAAGTTAATTTGTAAAGGCTCTCTTTTCTGTCTGTTAAATGGGTATAATAATATCTACATGAATGGTGACCATATGACTATGAATGAAATGATGCATATGCAAATAGCCTAGTGATAATTTAGAGTTCAATAAGTGACAACCAGCTTATGATAGGATAAAAAATAACACAGGAAGATTTAAGGATGATGGATTTCTAACAGAATCATAATAAATAGCTCTTTGAAGTTTTAGTTAAGTTTTTGAGGACAATGACCATGATTCATACAAATTTGGGGTGCTTCAGACCAAATATTATTACTTGTACAAAGTAGGTATTTAATAAATGTTTGACAATGACTGGATTTTCACAAATGTGAAACTGAAATTTATGCCCACTTTTCATTTTTCTTGTAAATTTTTGTGTGGTGGTGGTTGTGTTTTTACCCCGAGTCTACAGATTCCATAAAGGCTTGTTATGGGTAGAGATAGGCAGGTGCAGATATGAGAGAAGGGAATGATTGCTCACTCTGTAGCTCTGATTTTATTTGTTGGCTACAGACTGGTGGACAACATAAAATATTTTCCCATATTTAGAGGCTAGTCAAAAACAACCCAAACTTTAGGGTTTCTAAATTTATTCTTATTTGGCAAAAGGAATATTTTCATTTTCCAAAAGACTTAAAATGTTCAAACAGTTGCAAACAACACTTGAAAGGAACATTTAAACAAGGCAAATGTAAATATATGTAAATAAATTAAACCCACACAAATTAACTTTCCATACAAGTATTTATAATGAAGAGGAAACGTGTCTGACAGTAGAAATTTTGGTTTTGCTTAGCTTTAGTTAGCCAAGAGAAACTAATTATGTCCAAGATTATCCTGAATCTATTATGTAGAAATGCAGAAATATCACTAATTTACTTGGGCTTCCACTGGCAGTGTAGCTCTCAAACTAAGGACAAATCCAACCTGCAGGGGGAACCCATTAGCACCTAATCCATGTTTTATGCTTTCTTTGGCCTAATTCAGTGCAGTAACTAATGAGAGAATAGCCTAATTCAAGAAAGCTAAACCTAAGAGACAAAAACAGAAAGCTTATGAATAATATTAACCCTCTTTCCCCCAAGTCACTACTTTTTATTTTTAATAGTTGTAGGTATCCCAGCCCTAGGCAAATTGATCCTCAAGGTAGCCAATATCAGTTTGTTCTTTATTTCTACCTTAACACAGACATCAATTTTTAAATATATATCTCTAATATTATCATTCTTCTTGAGGACTTCTTTTCAACATCCACTTTGCTTTGTCCATCCTAACTAACTTTGTGACTTCCTAAGAACTTCTTCCTAAACTGAATCAAAGCTTAGATTATACCAAAAAATTCTGCAGAAATAGTAATTCTTTGCAGTAGTTGTTTTTCACTTAATCATTAATGAAATGACTAAAGAGAAAGAAACCTAAGGCTCTTTACAATACCAACAGTCCTGGGTCGCAGTAGCACCCAGAATGCTGTAACAGTTCCAAAGCACAAATGATGACATGGAGGATAGATAATCACTCATTCATTTGACAATCTCTGTGGCTTCCTCTCTCCTTCAGATAGCACAGAAGCACTCTAACTCTGAAGGATCTCTCATTAATACTAGTGATAGCATGCAAATTAACCTAGAAATGTGTTGTGTGAATTCCTGAGGCTCACAGATCAACTTTTCCTGACCAGAAAGCTCTTTTTACTGCAAGGTGGATCAGGTGCTCTCTGCCCCCTGCCCCAGCTTCTCTACAGAAGTGTTCATCAGAATGGGAATAGGTTCTCTGTCCTGAAGCATTTGCCATCACAGGTACTCCAGCCAAGCACTCCTCTCTATAGCATGAAAGCTTGGGAGTCCTGCTGACTCTCTGCTTATGTCTTCATCCTCAATAAACCATACTTCACATTTTAGTGGTGCCTGCCCCTACTCTTTGCAATGTGTTTTTTTTCCAATAAAGATCACTCAGACCAACATCTCATCTAAGGTAAGATCTCTTTGTCTATAGTAACTTCAATAAATTTCCTAGAGCTTCAGTGGCTTTCTATTGCCTATTTATTCATTGTCACTCATTACAAACAAATTATTAAATACCCATAAGTGCTTAGTAAGGCTCTATGCTACTATACAGCAATTAATTATATAAACATAATCCCATAGCATTCAAAGTCCTCTGTGTTCTGAGAACAATCTACATTTTTCAGTCTCATCTCTCAGTGAAAGGAGACTAACAGTTCAGAGTGGTCATACAGTCCAGATGTTATATATTTCATTTTCACAGTTCTCAAATCATCCTAATAGTACCATGAAGGAGGCATACATGAAGACATCAACTCCTTATCTTAACATTTTTTTAAAATTTTTTATTGAATTATTTAAAGAGAGAGAGGTAAAGAGAAAAAGAAACATCAATTTGTTGTTCCACTTATTTATGCATTCTTTGGTTGATTCTTGTATGTGCCTTGACCCAGGATCGAACCCACAACCTTTGGCATATTGGTATGATGCTCTAACCAACTAAGCTACCCAGCCAGTTCTTACCCAAATATTGTGACTCTTCCTGTGGATCGATCCTCAGTAGCTACTTTGTTTTCCAAACCCTATTGCTAAAAACAAATAGCCTGAGGTTTCAGAGGTTGCTTTCCTTATTTGTTATCACTTAACTAATAAGTGATAGAACTGAGTGATAGAACTCAGATATGCAGATACAGGTTTCCCTGCATCCAGTGCCCGTGAATTTCCTACTATACCATGCAATACCTGTGCCTAGCACAGAGTAAGTGTTTGATAAATATTTTTGCATAAGTGGATGAATAAGCAAATAAAATGAAAAGACAACATAATTTTGCCATTTTAACACTGCTTTTTAGCTGAGGCTCTTGGAAAATTTTACTTTCTGTACAAAGGAAATTATAGTAAACATATGTTCTCCAACAATTTCTGAGACATACATTTAAAGATAATTGTTCTCTGCTTTTTAGTGATCTCAGAAATTGTTCTCAAATTACTCTGTGTTCTTGTTTTCTGCCCTTAATAAATGGATTGCCTACTACCACAAAACATTAGATTTAAAGTGGATAAAAATGCTACTTGACTCATAGGTTGACTGAACAACAGAATTGTGAAGGCAGTGTAAGGCACTGATTAATTTTATTTACCAACTTAAGAAAAAGTATAATCACTTAATTTATAAGGCCTAACCTAGATGGAACCCCCAAGAGCCAGGTTCTTACTTGAAAATGCACATCAGTGTCTTCAGATTTGATTAGTGTGATTTTCCAAGACATAACCACGGCTGCCAGCCAAGTGTCCAGCAACTGGAAACGCAATCTATCTTGCCAGGCATCATAAGCTTAATGCAAGGCCCCTGAGTGCATCATAGAGAGACATGGGGAAAACAACCACAAAAAGAAAAAAAAAGTAAAGCCTTGCTAAGTAAACATAATTCACACACAGAATTTAAAATTGCCCTTCCTGTACTCAGGGGAAGAAGATTTCACACTGATGACAAATAGTGAAGATTTGATACCTGAGCAAATCTCCTCTGGAGATATCCTTTGACAAGGTAAGAGGCTAAATAAAGAAAAAAGAATCCAAGTGATGTATCCTCTTATTGTCATATAAATAATATTGCCAGTAACTTAACCCTTTTCCCCAAAAGTACCTTTAAGAGCATTGTCTTACAGGGAAACTAATTAAGCACATAATTTGTCTGTAGTTATAGAACTCATTGGAAACAGGAGTGGAACTCAGACTGAAGTCTCCATACTCACAGTTGAGAACTTTGATCATTCTTTTGTGCAAGGCCCTAAGATAAACAAAACATTATGCTGGTTTAGGATGAGGACAATGAAAAAGAACTGTAAATTTCCTGCTGTCAATTAGTTTATATCAAAATTGGTGTATATAATCTTAGACCTGGAAAGGTACTTAACAGACAATCTACCCCGGATTTTGTAGATGAAGAAAGTAAGTTCACATAAATACAAAGATTTATTTAGGGTTACACAGCCACAAAGTCTGGTCTAAAATTCAGTTGTTCTGACACTTCTCCAAGGAGGACATACAGAGGATCCAAAGACACATGAAATGATGTTCAATATCACTAGCTATCAGAGAGATGCAAATTAAAACCACAATGAGATACCACTTCACGCCAGTCAGAATGACCATCATAAACAAAGCAACAAACAACAAGTGTTGGAGAGGTTGTGGAGAAAAGGGGACCCTAGTACACTGTTGGTGGGATTGCAGACTCATACAACCTCTATGGAAAACAGTATGGAACTTCCTCAGGAAAGTAAAAATGGATCTGCCTTTTGACCCAGCAATTCCACTGCTGGGACTATATCCTAAGAACCCTAAAACACCAATACAAAAGAACCTTCGCACCCCGATGTTCATAGCAGCACAATTTACAATAGCTAAGTGCTGGAAGCAACCTGGATGCCCATCAGTAAATGAATGGATCAAAAAACTATGGTACATTTACACAATGGAATTCTATGCAACAGAAAGAAAGACGGAGCTC
This sequence comes from Phyllostomus hastatus, assembly GCF_019186645.2. Classification (NCBI taxonomy): domain Eukaryota; kingdom Metazoa; phylum Chordata; class Mammalia; order Chiroptera; family Phyllostomidae; genus Phyllostomus; species Phyllostomus hastatus. The sequence goes on from NW_025333857.1 coordinate 9,535,176, forward strand.
CTACCCTTTGCAACAGCTTGGATGGAGCTGGAAAGCATTATGCTAAGCGAAACAAGCCAGGCAGTGATAGACAAATGCCATATGATCTCACCTTTAACAGCAACCTAAACAACAAAACAAAGAAACAAGCAAAATATAGTCAAAGTCACTGAAATGGAGGACAGGCTGTTGGTGACCAGAGGAGAGAGAAGAGGGAATTTCAGGGGAGAATGGGAAAGGTTTACAGGAACAAATATTAAAGACACATAGACAAAAACTAGGGGGGGGTGGTAATGGGAGGGAGGTGGGGAGGGATGGGTGGGTGGGCTGGATTGGGATTAAGAGGCAGAAAGCTGTACTTGAACAATGATTACAATAAAAAAATGTAAAAAATTCCGTTATTCTAATCCTTTGCTCATTTTTTCCCCACTTCACCATGATGAGTCATGTGGCTGGGATATGGTGGTCCTGGGTCAGGCAGGTCTGCTGAGAAATGTTAGGTAGTACTGCTGGACCCCGTACATACTTGGATGTAGTCACATCCATAGCTGGACTTCTATACCACAGCAATGTCTGATAGAAAGAATATAGGTCAAAGAAACCAAATTGCCATAGGAGACTAAAGAATGCCTCCTCCTGGCCACTCCAAATCCATTTGCTGTGTGAAAATGGTATCAGGTACAATGAGCCAAACTGAGCAACAGGAACTAAAGGCTGAGGGTGAAGCAGCTTCAGGTAGGCAATGGCTCAGACCACTTTGTTGAATGTGTATCATGCCTTAGCAATCCTGCAAATTATTTGAGAGAACACAAAACTGAAATGGGGACTGAACACGAACAGTGACTAATTACACAAACAGCGACTAATATTGTTAATGTTATGCTGCTTGACCCACAACTAGTAATCCTTGAGTAGCTTCAGTTTACTATTTTAAATATCTAAAATAAGAGAGGGATATGCCTAATAAAGAATAAGAATAGCCTCAGAGACTCAGTGTCATGAAATTATAGTAAGGGGCTTCATTATGAGCCAAACAGGTCAAGGATGATTATAGTTATCAGAAAAAAACAGTTTATGGAATAAATGGTAGAAATGAAGAACAAGGTTGAATAATGGAACTTTATAATATTTATTAATTCTTTTGGATTCTTGGAAATATTACTGATTTCTTTTAACCCAAACTAGAAAAACATTCTAAATCTTCTAAGATTCAATATATAGGCCTTTTTTTAAGGTGGCATATGACATATAATTTTTAAAGGGAATTTAAATATCAGGACATCTTCTGAGATGATTAGAGAATCCCAAGGGAATAAAAAACTAGATCTGGAAGTTGCATAAGATATATGAGTTAAATACTACTTACTTATTTCTAGTGTTTCTCTAAAACAAGATTTCTAAGTTTAGAGATAATGCTCTATACAGTGGAAGTAATGAATTTTATAACTAAAAAAATACTGAAGATAATCTCACTCCTTTGTTTTAATTATACACAGAATTCTAAATATATCTATATGCCACTACACCCCTGGTCCCTGATTTGTAGAAGCTCCATTGCTGATTTTGATGTGCATCTCTGGTTGAGTAACTTTTACTGAAACTGTAATCCTCCAACCATTCCAGCCATAGCAAATGAGTAACTAGGCATAGCCTGATTTACCTTAAATATGTATCAATCCCATTTTTTCATAGTCTAAATTATTTGAGGATTCTTCCATATCCTAATTAATGTTCTATTTCCCTGCATTTTCTATCTACTTATCTTAGCTCAAGAGCAATACAGAGAAAGTTTATTCCTCCATTATAAATTATCCCAGCTTTCAACACTTGTGTATGAGAAAACTACAATTTGCAGAAGTAATCTGAGTTACATCAGAAGTGATATTCGAGCTCAAGTCTTCAAATCTTTGTCTAGTGCTTTACCCACTACATAGCCTGAATTCTATTTTTTTCCTCACTGCTAAAATACTGTTAGCTTTTTCTATTCTTTATGGCCATGGTTCTCTACCCTATAACATTCAATTCCCACCTATATAAAAAATATTTTAACTCACTGTTACTCTCCCTAAATGAAATTCATAGATAACACAATCTACCTACACACATAACTTTTTTAAAAGGCAATGCAATTTTGACCTAAATAAATATAGTTTTAAATATTGTATATTTCAATATAAGTGTTTAGGCATAACTACACTAGATTATTAGGATGTTTACATGTATGTATAGAATCCCTGGGAATGTGACAGCTACAGGTGTAGACTACTAACACAGGTAGGTTGTAATATCATGAGCAGCCCTGTAGAGAGTGACATACTTTTCTAAAATGATGAGCAACTTTAAGAAAGAATAAAATAAAATATAACTTTCCCAATTTTCAGCAAAGCAGCATTCCTGAAAAATCACTAATGATTTTTCTCTGCAAAATTGTTTTGCATTTATATATAGAATGGAGTTTGTTTCTCAGCTCAAAAATTATAAACAGGTGTATCATGTACATTAATGTCATAGGAATATTCCAAAGATGTGAGAGAAGGAATATGATTTATCATTTAGTTCTCTTGAACATTAAAGTTATCTGGCATCCCTAGTGCCACCCACAAAATGCCAGTAGTGTCACCTCTAGTTGTTGGAACTATGAATGTCATCCCAACAAAGTTTCAAAATGGTCCAAGAGAAGGGAACATACAAAACTACAGTATAAGTGATTATTATAAGAACTACAGGAGATATCCTGATCTTGATTTCTACATAAATTTATATTGATACTCAAAGTAAATTTAAATTTCAGTAAGTATCTCTTTTGTCATATGAGGAAATTTTAACCTGGATCTTTGCAGACAAAAGACACAAGAGCATTGGTGAAACTCAAGCCTTCTGACAAACCTCAGTCCTCATCCTCAACAATGATTTGTTGAAACCAGTTTGGGAGTGTGTTGTAAGTACTTGGGACATTTTGTTTTAAAATTTTTAAACTATTAAAGTCTAACATATTTCCCATTTATGTGAGTGAATAGGTTATTGTATTATATAATCCTTGTTTATAAAGTGGGAATTTCACATTACTAGTATGACTATATACCCTGATTTGTCTTATATGCTAGCAAAAAATATTGTGAATAGTACCCATTTTAAACTTCAAAATGTCCCCATTTTCAGAATAAATTACTGTTTATAATTACTTTCTTCCCAAATACTATGTTTTCTCTAAGGCCTACTGAATGGTTTTACTAATTAACTAAAACTTATTATAAATCATTCTGATGAATATGAATTCTCTCCCCTTTAATTTGCTTTATTCCATCAATTTATCCATTTAAAATGCAGTCATGTTCTCCAAACTATAAATTACAAATATCTAAGTGGTAGATAACTCCTATGTTGGATAATTCTTTCATTTGAACTAACTGATCAGTAGAATTTATATTAGGAAATATAGTAGGACAGCTTGCCTGGATTACTCCTTCTGCCTTTGGTTCAGGGGTTGTCAGCATTTCTTCATGATTAGCTAAAAAGAAGGGTCTATTGGACATAATCTAATGCAAAAATAATGTGTATGATGAGATATGGAAGGCACTGATAAGTGAACTTTGTGAATGGAACCAAAGATAAACACCTATGAAAATTAAGCAGAGAAGGACTAAAAGGACTACCCTTCATGGTACATTATGTATGATCATTTTTTTATGGAGGCTAAGAGAATCATCCTAGTGAAATTAAATTATGATATTATTATATTACTCTTTCCAAGTAGAGCTTTCAAAATGCATCAGTTTTCTGGGTCCCATCTTTACTAAACTGGAAGAGGCAAAAAATATTTCCATTCCAGCATGCTTCTTCCCTCTTTGTTTGACACACATAATTTTAGGAGTCTAAATACACATAGCATTTAATTGTTGTTGTATAAAATTATCACAAGTTTATCAATTTAAGTAATATAAATGTATTATCTCACAATTCCATTGGTCATAAGTCCAATACAACATCACTGCACTAGGATCAAAGTGTCAGTAGGCTGCATTTCTTTCCAGAGAGCCTTACAAATACTCCCTTTTCTTGTGTTTTTCTAAACTAGAGGGTGCATGCATTCCTTTGTCCGTGGCCCTCTTCCTCTTTTCAAAGCCACTCTTGACTTTGTTGAAACCATTTTTTATGCTGCATCTCTCTGATCATTCTGTAGGGAAATATCCCTCTGACTATAGCCAGGAGAGATTCTCTGTTTTCAAGAGTTCATGGGGTCAGACTGGTCCTACCCAGAAATTCAGGATAGTGTCCCCATGTCAGGGTCCTAAACCTTATTTACATCTGCACAGCAGCTTTGGCCATGTAGGGTAACAATATCACAAGTTCTGGGATTAAGATGTGGATGACATCTTTGTGGCTACTTGGCTACTTTAGTATTAAACTGCAAACCAAATAATCTAGACAGAAGTACTTTCTTCAATGTTAAAAAAATAAAAAATAAAAAAAAACAAACAAAACAAATGGCATCTCCCTCAACCAAACAGTGTTTCTATCCTTCATTTCTTCATATTCACAGTTGTGGTGTCTCCAGTGCTTCCTTGATCCTGCACACCTTTTCTATCTCAGAGCCAGTTAAATCCTTTTGTGTAGTTATATATATTTTAAGTTGCTCCAGGATTCTAGTGGAAGCTGTGTGACAAGATGTGTTTTCATACTTCATATTCATGGACATTCGTTTAGGAATAAAATTGCAGTGTGTTCTATAGATTTATTGAGAACATGGAATGTTGGTAGAAGCATGTGATTCAGAATCAGACTCTACCAGTTTCAATAACAGCTTCGACCTCTTACTCAGTTTGTGAACCTCTGAAACTTGCTCAGTCTAAGTTTCCTTATGTGTGGGGGTAAATCACACAGTTGTTATAAAGATTAAATAAAAAGAAAGTATCTAAATGCCGTATATGATGTGCTAGGAAGTGTATTTTGAAATTATTACTATATATTGTACTTCCCAGACTATATGTATTCTATTAAACTATGAAGTACACATATGTTTGACTTTAGGCTACTTTTCTACAGGGTCTAAATAGCATACAGGTTTTGTTCAACACATCATAAAATATGTTAATGATAAAACCAGAAATTTATTTCTCTTTAAATATCAATTTTTATTAAAATACACACTTGTGGCCCTGGTTGATGTGGCTCTGTGGGTTGAGCATAGACCTGACAAATGAAAGGTTGCTGGTTCGATTCCTGGTCAAGGCACATGCCTGGGTTGCAGGCCAGGTCCCCAGCTGGGGATGTGTGAGAGGTAACTAGTCGATGGTTTTCTCTCACATGGTTGTTTCTCTTCCTCCCTTTCTCCTTCCCTCCTTCCCTTCTCTCTAAAAATAAACAAATAAAATCTTTAAAAAGTAAAGTAAAATATACACCTGTGGCTTGAAAAGATATAACAAAAAACTTAATTGAGTCTCTTTTATTTTTTTCACATCCATCCCTTCCTACTTGTTTTAATAGCTACTGCCCACCACACTTCATGCTTTCTACTACTTTTACCTGAAATATTGAAATGGTTTTCTAATTTGTCTATATGTCCAATTAATTTCATAAAGTAATAATATTTAGCCATGACTTCATCAGGCTTATGCCCAGGACTCTTGCACCCCAGTTCTTGGCTAGTGGACTATTTTCTTGGGTATAAATTTATTTCATCAATATCGATACTGAATTAAACTAGAGTATAAAATAAAAACTGAAACTTATACCTTTCTCCAAAAAAGGACAATTCATAAAAATTCCCTCACACATTTGAATGCATATTTTGCAGAATTATAGAATACTGGAGGTGTAACTAAACAAAGAAATTATCTAATGCAAAGTCATTTGAAACCTGTTAAAAGCAAGGATGGGGTAGATGATGTAATTTAGTTGGCTAACACTAAATTAAACAATGATGTAATTTATAGAAAAGCTGAGATTATAACCAAAACAACCCAAGCTTTGGGGCCCTTAAGCTCTTACACACTTTTCTTTGGTTGGGAAACCAATTTATCTGTTGGCACTTAAAGCTAGCATGTCAGGTAATGGTTCAACTCAGAATATTTTCTTTAAGTTCCTCAATTAAGTTGTTAACCTGGAAAAATGGAGCTGTGTCATCATCATGTGTGTGTGTTCAGTGTTATTTTGTATGAAATGAAATCCAAGCCAGAGTCACAATGAAATACCCACATTTATCTCCCATTGATTGGTGACTCATCCTACAACATAATAGGACTTTATTGTTCAATATAGAATCCTAAAATTGAGGTTTATTGTCATTGTGATGGCTGGTTATTTACAATCTGTGTGTGGAGGACCAAGACAATGCTAAATTAGGATGTTAGAAGAAATAATTAGAAAGAAATGAATTGTAGTAAGTGGTAATTGATTATGATGAGAGAAAAATATTTAAACCTCTGAATCAAGTTATTTCCTGCCTGATTTATTATTTCATTCTACCCCTCTATCTCATAGTAATTTAAATTTACATATTATTTTAGGATATAAATATAGTGCACACATTTAAATAAAATATGATCAGACTCCATAAATAATGGACACAAACACATAGAACTCTCTAAAGATGTATTTCATTTCAACTGCTAGATGATTTTATATTGAACATATAGCAAATCTAACAGTCTTAAAGTGTCATTATGTCATTCATCCAGAGGGATATACATGACAATCAATATGATCCCATAATTTATTTTAACCCTAGGAAACAAGAGATAGTTTTTCAGGAAACATGTAAGTGAACAGAGATTGGGGAGAGAGAGAAAATAGATTAAGCATGATTATAATAAGAATCAGAAGATTGTAAAAGCAAGAAATAGGATTGCAAAAATTATCATCTGGAACTAGAAAGAAGACTGTATAAAGCCACAGAGCTTAGTTAAATCAGTTCAGTAGACAATAAGAGTTAATAAGCATAGGAAAACAGGTCCAGATATAAAAGTGTTTTAAAATTAGGAATACAATTCTAGAAACAATAATAAAGTACCAAGAACAGAAACACCATGATTATTCAAAATGGAATTTATTTTGTTGATAATTAATCATTGATAGATTGCATTCTAATTTTGATAATACTATAAAGGAAAAATCCCTTTACTGTGCTTAGTCTCAGCCCTCCACTATGACTGTAAATACTCTCTGTTTCCAAGATTAAGAAAAAAATTATCAAGACAAGCAAAGCTATAGATTTCTTATTGCTTGTTATTTCTTTTTTTTAAGATTTTATTTATTTATTTTTAGAGAGGGAAGGGAGGGAGAAAAAGAGAGAGAGAGAAACATCAATGTGCGGTTGCTGGGAGTCATGGCCTGCAACCCAGGCATGTACCCTGACTGGGAATCAAACCTGCGACACTTTGGTTCGCAGCCCGAGGTCAATCCACTGAGCTACACCAGCCAGGGTGCTTGTTATTTCTTTTTAAAAATATGTATCAACTCTATTGGTACTTATTAAATCAAGTATCTTTTAAGACTTCTGCTAATTTTAATTAAATCAGCTTGCTACTTATTAGAAATTTCAGTTAAGGTGTTTGTTCATCTTGCTAACTGAGACTTAGATTAATGTTTAAAGGCAATAACTAACAGAAAACCAGAATTTCAAAATTATATTGGCAGAGAAAAAAGTAGAAGTGGAGGGAGACAAAGAATAAGCAAAAGGGAATTTGGGGAGAGGGGTAAATTGATCTATAACTTATAGTGTAACTTACATGGTTTCAAGCATTTGTCAAAAATCAGAGAATTGACACCAAAAAGAGTAAATTTTACTGTATATAAATTTTAAAATAAATATTGAGAAAAGATACTTCAAAAATTCTCAGGATTTGTAAATTAAAAAATATACTTGATAATAAACCATAGTTAATAAAGAAATCATAGAGGAAATTTTGAAATATTATTAATTGAATGCTAACAAAAATGCAATATATCAAAGTCTGTTATAAATAGGTAAAACAGTATTTAGAAGCCATTTACTGCCTTTAGTGTTTCTTTTGGAAAGAAATATCTAAAATAAGTTATTTAAAAAGATAGAAAATTAAGAGTAAAATGGAAACTTAATAAGTAAAAGGAAATAATAAATATCAGAGCTAAAATCAATGTAATAGAAAATGGATAGAGAAAAATCAATGACACCTCAAGGTGGTTCTTTTTTTTGACATTGGTCTTAGCAATATATATATATGTATGTATATATATATATATATATATATATATATATTTATTTATTTATTTATTTATTTTATTTTAATCATTGTTGCAGTACAATTTTCTACCTTTTACTCCCATCAAGCTGATTCTTTGAAAGGATCAACACAATTGTTAGTTCTCTAACTAGACTGAACAAAATTTACACTTAAAATTGAAACATATTATGGAATATATGTTATATTTCATAATATACTATAAATGTTATATTACTTAAACATTAGCAATATTTAAATATATCTCAATAGTGTTTTAAAAGAAAAAACTTTTTAGGTAGAATTCAGCTATATATTATTTGTAAATTGTACTGAAATTCATCCCAGAATTGTAGTGTCAGAAGCAGAAGCAATCTTTAATTATTTCAACATATACCAATAATATATTTGATAAACTTATTTTTTCAAAAACATTTTAAGGGAATAATAAATAGATATTTCTTTAATATTATTAAAAATGTATGTCAAACTAGAACTCAACCTTAAGACTGAGTGATATTCCAGATATATTAACATACATATCTTATAAAATTTTAATCATCTTTCAAGATGTATCTCTTATATTATCTCTCCAATTTTTTTTGCTATATCCTTTAGCATTCCCTAAGAATTTAGTATCATATCTATGAAAATAATATCATCTTCTATTTTAATTTGTTCATTTGGATATGTGACTTCTAGATTTAAATATAAGCCCCTTAAAAACTGAGACTTTTATCTTAATAATTTTGACTTACAGAGTCTAGCCCATGTTAAGTGTTTAATATGTACTTCAGATTTTCAGACAAGAATATTATTTTATTTACTTTATATCTTTAAAGGTGATGATTATTCTTTTCATTTTAGAAGTCAGGATATATATCATTATAAAATTGTAAGAACTTACTCAAAGTTACTCAATTATTAAGAATTGCTACTCAATTTTAGATACTTAGACAAGTCAAATGCTTCTACTTGAATAACATACTGTTCTAGGTACTATTGATGCCATAAATATTTGAAAACTCGGTGTTTTAAAACTGCACAAATTTATCATCTTACATTTCTGGGGTCAGAAATCCAAAATGGATCCTGTTGTGATAAAAATCAACATTTTGGCAGGGTTGCATCACTTTTTGGAGGCTCAAGAAAGAATCCAGTCTCTTGCTTTGTTCAGAGGCTGCCCATTTCAGCTTGTGCTCTTCTTCTATTTCAAAGCCAACAATTACTGAACCCATCTTTCTCATAGACTACTATTCTGAATTCTGACATCCCTGCTTCTTTTTAACTTTTAAGGACATTTATGCTTACATCGGGACCAACCAATCCAGGATAATATCCCCAAGTCAAAGTTAGCTGACTGGTAACTTTAATTCCCCATTTTTGTGTAACAATATGTAGACAGAATCTGGAGATTAGGATGTGGATTTATTAGGGAAGACATAATTCTGCCTATCACATATACCTTCTTAACATGATCCACTTAACCTTTATAAATTAATAAGGAAAAATCTGGGATGGGAAACAGTCATTAAATGATATAATACTTTAAATATATTGTATTTCAGGTTATAAACTCTGTATAATAAAAACATATATGGAAAATCCTTGAGAAAAATTATATCTCTTAAGCCACAATTTACATATAAATCAAGGACTAAAAATAATCATTATTCTGCAGGATTAGTACCATTTAAGTAGAAAGGACAAAAAAGAAAAATGTTATTAAGTTTAAAATAAGTGGTTGTTGAGAAGAGACTTTACAGTGTGTGGTGTCTCTCTATTCTCCAGAAATCCTAGTATTTCATGAGCTATAGAGAGGCTTTCTGCTCTTAAAAACTGAATAAAAATGATTTTTTCCAATTTTCAGAAGGGAAAAGTAAGTTATTTGGAGATATATTTTTTCCAATTTTAACTTCTTCCCATTTTAAAAAAACATGTGAACCTTTGGGCACTACTCTCCCAATTTTTCTAGAAGCACTAGCAGACAATGAAATCACAGAATAATTAGGGGAAAAATTTTTTAAACAATAGTGAAATAACTACTACCAGAAGCAGAAGTTCTTCCTTAGCTTAACAGCTTGTCTCTCTTGCTCTTATATGTTCATAGAAATTTTTTATGACATTTTAGAGAAAGAATAAAAAAGGCTCTACAATGGGGTAGCTTTATGTCTTTATATCTGTTCATATAAATATTCTCCAAACAGTTTTAAATTATATTATGAGAAATGCTCAGTATACATAAGATGTGGGAGAGGAGTAAATTTTAGATGCTCCAAGATAAGTGCAGAGGTGGCCAAGGGCATCTAGGTAGTGTGCAAGGGAGCAGAAAAGAGTAAACTTCTAGAAGTTTGCACACTGACATTTCTAATTCAGCACCTGGGCATCAAAGCTCACATTCTATTGGAAATGAAGTAGACAGGTAAAGTTGAAGCAGCCCTTCTGTCTTTCCATGTTCTGTGTGTAAGGGACCAAGAAGTCTTTGCATATGTGGAGAAAAAGAGGAAGTTTTAAAAACTCTCTGGACCTAGCAAATGAGCTGCCTCTTGCGAAAACTTTCAGCTCAAAGGCCAATAGTGCCAGGTCCCTGGGCTGTATAAGGAGGACAACATGTTTATCCAAACATCTTGAAACTGCTGGTGACAAGACGGCAGGCATCAGGTCCAGAAGCAGAATATATCTGCAATGAGAATCTAAGAACAACAGGATGACTACAGGCTCTAGCTCCTCTGCTGCCATGACTCCACCAGCCTCTTAAACCCTATATATGCAAGTACTTCCTGGCAATGGAGCAAGTCTGAAAGAATGAGTCCTTTTTCTGACATATCCAAGAAAAATTTGGGTTACAGTGAAAGTCAATGACTACCAAACATAGTGAGATCATAAAATGAGATCATTTCTTTCTCTATCACTGAGTGGATTAGAGCTCTTAAGGAAAACCAGAGCAATTGCAGACAATATAAAGAACCTATATATTTATTCCATGTAAAAATGACCATGTTAATGAATTTGGGGCCCAGTTTGTTCATTAATTGTCTTGTTTGCACACACTGAATTTTATATGCTTCCACATCTGGCACAATACTAGTTACAGAATAGACATTAATGCTCAATTAATTGAAGTACATATATCCCACCAATGTTCTTGTGAAGCTTCAGTCAATCAGTGGTTCTCGACAAGGACTAGCACTGCCTCCCTAGAAGGTATTGAAAATGTTTTTCCTTTCCACAATGACTAGGAAGTGCTATAGCATTTAATGAGTGGGAGCCAACAAATTGAGAAGCAACATTCTTTACTTAAATAAGGTATTGTCTTACCCCAAATGCCAACAGAACCTCCACTGAGAAACACTAAGTAGTAGAAACACTATAGTTATAAGACAAATTACAGAAGAAAAGGGAACACTATTCAAAAATAGAAGGAAAAGAGAGATGAATGCACACTAGTATTGCTAAGAGATAAAGACTGAAAAATCTACAGAGAATTATTTCAAAACACCAAAACTACATATAGCACCCCTTTAAAATGTTTACTCACTGATGTACACTATTGCTAATGTTTTATTTGTAAGCAAATGTCTCTCTTAGACTCACAAACAACCTCTGAGGTGTGCTGCAGGGCATGGTAGGCAGTGGGGGCAGTGGCCACAAGGGCAGGAGACAGAGCTGGGAAGGTGGTGAAGATGGTGAAGCTGCAGGTCAACTTCTCCTTACTAGCTCGTAACAAATGACAGTTGAACCAGTTCAAACTTTTCTGTCAATTTGCTATTTTTGAATTTGTTTGAACTGCATAGAAATATCCTGATGAGTTTTTAACTATTTAATTGTTGATTCTTCATATTATATCTTTGAGAAAAGAACACGTTAAAACAAACCTTATCCCTTGACAAAGAGTGTTGCCATATGAGAGATTTGATCAACAGAGTTTTCTGCTGGAAATTTAAGGCTGAGAAAATTCAAATACATTTATGAAGCCAAAACATATAGTTGCATGTTGTCATTAGTCTTTGACAAATGGACTTGGAAACAATTTCAGAATTAAAGACAAAATAAATGCTAGTTTTATTTTAATGACCCTTTGTTATGGCAACTTAGTCTGTACATTAACTCAAGCAACAGAAAAATTCATTTCTCTCTTGAATACCCATCCACAGTTAGGGTGTAGAAAGAAGATGGGTGAATTTTGTTGTCACCCAGGAAAATTTTCATTTGTTCTGCCATTGTCTGCATAATTTAGGTAAATCACCACCACTTCAGTCACCTTGAAGTCCATGGTGGAAAAAAGAGAGAGAGAGACAACAGAATGTAAGTTATATTTCTTTTTAAAACCCATAATTTGGAATTTACACATATCACATCACTAATATCCCATTGGCTAGGATTTAGTCAAATGGCCACACCTAGCTTACAAGGAAGGCTAGAAAGAATAGTGCTGAGGCAAGCATCCATATGGCCAGGTAGAATTTAGTCAGTGAAGAAAGCAAGTTTAGTTACTGGGTATTAACAATGACCTCTGACATGAGAGTGATTGCCTCTGGAAAGGGAGACTACAGATATGAAGCCTAGGCTGAAAGACAGACTTACTTTTTACTGCGTCCATTCTGCATTTTCATATTGCATCTGTGTATATTACCTATTTTTTAAATTTTATCCTTATCCAAGGACATGTTTTTCCATTGCTTTTAGAGAGAGAGGAAGAGAGAGAAACATCAACGTAAGAGAGAAGCATCAATTGTTTGCCTCCCATACATGCCCAAACCAAGGATCCTACACCACTGGACCAGAGTCAGACCCAAGTATGTGCCCTGACTAGGAATCAAACCCACAACCTTTCAGTTACAGGATGACTCTTCATCTGACTGAGACACACCAGCTAGGGCTATAATATTACCTACTATACTATCAATTTTATTTATGTGCGCTTTTATTCCACTAATTATTTCACTTAAAACTTTATTCTTTAAAACTATTCAAAGAAATTTTTGAGTTGAAAGTAAATAGAAACATAAAATGGTTTTTCCCAATGAGTTGCAGTTTTGACACTAGCTGAAGCTTGATCTTTAGTTTTAAAATATACAAATTCACATGCATATGATTTATGACATATTCATACAACTTTACATTTTCTTTATTAGAGAATTTAAGGGCACATTCTGGAATCAGGCTGCTAGGTTCAAAAAACATTTTGACTGTAGGACCCACTAGTGACATAACCTACAGCAAGTTACTGAATCACCTGTCAGTCTAATGCCCGTATCTTTGAAAAGAGTTAATAATAGTACTTTCTTCAATAAGTGTTATGCAGATTGAATGGTTTAATAAACATGAAGTATTTATGACAGGTATTATCAGTTTGTCATTATCATTATTGATAATTATCATGTATTAATAAAAGATATCACAACAAACATAGACAATTGTCTGGCCAATAACCACTTTTCCCTTCCTTCCTTATTCATAATTTCTATTTTATTCTATGTGGCAAAGTATGCTATTAAAAATATGTCCTTACTGGTGTGGCTAAGTTAGTTCAGTGTCATTACACAAAGCAAAAGGTCACAAGTTCAAATCCTGGTCAGGTTGGGACACACGCCTGACTTGTAGGCCAGGTCCCCAGTTGGGGGGCATGCAAGAGGCAGCCAGTCGATGTTTCTCTCACATGTGAATGTTTCTCTCCTTCCTCTTCTCCCTCCCTCCCCTCTATCTAAAAATAAATTAATTAATTAAATACACACACACACACACACACACACACACACACATCATTGGCTATCCTTGGGGTTACACATAAATATTTGGTAATGACCTGGCCAATGAGATGAAAACAGAAGACACCAGGTAGACCTGCCAGTTGTTATTGTCATCTGCCTTGAAGCTAAATATATAATTTTTGTAAACCCTGTAAGACTAGAAACCACAGAAATGTATAAAGCTAGAAGAAATTATCTGGCCACTCTATCTTTGTTGAATTAATATTTGAAACTTCAGATTGTGGCTTGTAAAAATGAAATGCTTCTCATGAGATTTGAAATTTGTGTCTATAGAATATCTACAGTAAAAAAAGTGCTCTTTCATTTTTTATGTCAATACTCTGTATGTTATTCAGGGTTTCATTCATCTTAAAGTTTATTGCTTACTCATTGAAAGTAAACCATTCTTCGTTTCCAAAAGCAATATATTCTCATTTTCAATGTTTACCAATAAAACAGGACAAGCATCATGTATACTATAATTTTCTTGAGGTAAATATAAAACTCATTTTTAATACACTCTTTCCCTAGCATTTCATTCTTATTTTTCCCAGACTGAGTAAATTCAGCTTTTCCTAAAGGCAATTTTACGCCAAATAAAAGGATATTATAATTTAAAAAATTCAAAAGAAAAAAAGAAGAGACAGATACTTTTTAAAAAAACATGAGTGGGAGAGGATGTGCAGGGTGGAGGGGAGTGAAAGGGGGAAAATGGGACAACTGTAATAGCATAATCAATAAAATATATTTTAAAAAAAGAGAAATGCTTAGTGATTTTGGCTTTTACAAAAGATGTCTTATTTTAAACTCTAGTGTTTATTCTCTATTCCAGCAATTAGAGATAAAGTGGTAAGCCAACTATAGCCCCACCCTCATTTTGACATCTTTCTTATGTTAAAAAATTTTACTTTTTAAAATATTTTGTCTGTCTGCTTGTTTGTTTATTTGTTTGTTTGTTTGTTTGTTTAGGGAGGGAAAGATGGAGAAACATTGGTAGATTGCCTTTCATATGTGCCCATCTGGGGACATGGCCCTGCATCCCAGGCATGCGCCCTGACTGGGAATCAAAGCAGCAACATTTCAGTTTGGGAAATCATGTCCAACCCACTGAGCCACACCAGTCAAGATCAATTTTCTTTATTTTCAATAAAAACATTATGTTGTTTATGCAGCTCATTTCCCCCAATATAAAAAATCATGAAACTCAATAAATTAGTGTAATCCAGTTTAAAACAGTCTACTTTGTGGAAACAGTAAGATATTTTATAAGTCATAATCCAAAATGAACTTAAATGAAAGGAGAAGATATACCATCATGGAAGGGGAATTGGTAGGTATGCTTCATCCTGTAACTATTCTCTTTTGCTGCTTCATTTTTCTAGTATTTGGGTAATATCCACTGGAGTGTCTACATCTGGTGTAAATCATCAGTCTTGGTTTTGGCATGTGCAATGCCAGATGATTGCTCTCAAGGCACTTGGCCACCTTCCCTGGTGACTAGGTCTTCACTTTCTATGTAGCTGGCACTGTAGATCCTGTGAAGCCTGGCAGTTATTCCAATTTAATCCATTTGAAACTACTTTGCTTCTAAATGGCTTATAAGTGTACGCTCAGACCTCCTAGAATTTTATTTTTAATTTATAAAGAGAGGCTTTGGAATATAGAAATCCCTTTTCTCTTTCACCAAGCTTAGTTATCAAGGTTGTGATGTCACTAAGAACTCAAAATCAGCTTTAAATCTCAGAGCTAAACAACAATGTATTTGTTTTGGGCATCATTTTCTTAATATATTATATGAGGAAGATGCGAAGTTGTGTTATTTAAGGGGAATTAAATATAAATCATTTTAATAATATAAAAATATTTCCCCAATATTATCATTTCATAGCATAATTCCCACAAATAATATATGCTGCTAATATTTTTTAGCATTTATGCTGTGCCAAACACTGCTTTATAAATGTCAATTTAATTAAACTTCCCAACAGCTTTATGATTATTATCATTCCTATTTTATAGACAAGGAAAATGAAGCACAGATGAATTCATTGTCCAATGTTATACAGATAATGTTCAGAGCCATTTTGGCTCCAGGCCATGTGATAACATACTGTTTTTCAAATGAATATGTCCTATAGATATAAATCCTATCTATAGGCTGATGGGTTCTAAAATTTAAATATCTTGCCTTAAAGTCTTCACTAAACTTCAGGCTTAAATATTGAGTGGTAGTTTAATTTTCACTTGGATCTGTAAGAGTCATCTCAAATAGCAAATCTATGTGCCACCTCCTGCTCACACCTGTTTTTTTTCCTACTGTCTTTCTCTTTCCAGTAAACAGCCTCATCATTTTTCCAATTGTTCAAACCAAAATAATAGGATCTCCTTTGAATTTTCCCTTTTTTGTTACATTCCAGGTGCAATCTTTCAGGAATTCCTGTTGACTCTACCTTCAAACTATATTCAGAATCCAGCCACTTCTAATGCCTCCATTGCTACCAATTGGTCCAACACACCATCATCACTTTCCTGGATTATTGAAAAGCATCCTAGCTGCACCTTCTGTCTACACTCTGCCCCTATAGTCTATTATCAACATAGCAGCCAAAAAATCATTTAAAAAATATTTTAGATTGTGATATTCTTTTGCTTAAAACTTTCTGATACACTTCCACATCACTCAGAGTAAATGCAAAACTCCTTACGATTGATTGTGTGGCACTATATGACCTGGCCCCACTGCTCCCCCTCTTACCTCCTTTTGTACCATTCTCCTCCACATTCACTCAGCACCTCATTCATTACCTCCTCTCTCATCAGCGCTAGAACCCTTGACTTCCTTGCTGTTACTCAGATATAGTAAGTAGGCATCTGTCTCTGGGCCATTGTATTTGTTCTCCGAGCCTGAGAGACTCTTTCCAAATATCTGCCATCTTCCTTACTTCTTTCAGGTCACCTAACTCAAGAGGCCTTCCTGACCACTCTATATGACACAGCAATTCACCCCACCCTCTCCATGCCTCAGTTCTTTCTATCTCCCTTTCCCTGTCTTGTTTTTTTTTTTTTGTCCTGTTACTTGTTACCATCTAACATATCATATCTGCTCATGGGGGGCTTCCTCAAAAGCAGGAAATGTGTTTGTCTTAAACACAGCCATATCTAAGTGCCTAAAATTTACCCTGAACATGACAAGTATTCAAAAAATATTTGTTAAGTAAATTAATGATACACACAATCATACAGATGACTTAGAATTTCACAAGTTTTTTTACATAATTTGTCTTTGCATCTCTAGTTCTGCAACAATGCCTTTTCCCATTTCTTTCACCTAGCAAACTCCTGCTTATACTTCAAAACTCATTCTCAGAATTGTGCTCTCTAGGAAATCTTGTCCATATCTATCAAATACTCTTCCATAATACTTATCATCTTCCACGCCTTTGTTGATTCACTTGAGGGTGTCTCTGCTAGACTACAGTTTTCTTAAAGGCAGGAATCCTGTTTAATACAGCTTTGCACCCCCCATAATTAACACAGTTCAAGAGACCCAGTAAATACTCAAACATATTTCTTGACTGAATGTATATGTTCCCAAGAGTTAGAGCCAGAATATACATCTCTCAGAGGCCCTTCCTCTGAGTACAAATAAGGCATTCTGAGAATGAAAATATCTGTGGAAATCCACAGCCAGAGAATTCAGCCATAGCATTCAGCCAAAGAAGCAACCAAACCACAGCACAGCTTACTCTATGACTTTGAAAACTCCCTGACCCACCTAAATTCTGAATTCATCCTGTTCCTGTGAAAATCTCCTCCAGGTTTCTGTTTTATTTTGTTTTATTTTGTTCTCCAAATAACAATGTATTCTTGTTCCTATGAAAATTCTTTTTTCAGGGATAATTGACTTGACTTCTTTTCTTCTCGCTCATGCAAACAACTATAGAATATCCCAAATTTCTAGTTTCCCTGACTGCCTGCCAATCTTGGTGTATAAGGGATAACAATAGCTCTAACCCTATTCACAGCTATAAAATCTATAGGCTTCCCACAGTCACATATATTATCTCTTTAGAAGAGTTCTTCAAAGATCTAGTTGTTTTCTTATTGGAGAGTCAAGAACAATTAGAACTTACTAGAAACCCATGGCTGTTTGTGTAATTGATTATACGGTGCTTGTTTATGGTGGTATCATAGGACAAAAGCAAGTATAGCACATACTAGGAACTGAATGAATAACTCTTTACAAACACACTAATCTGGTAACTTTATACTTATAGTTTCCTAACTGGCCATGAGAAGATGATGTCCCATTTAACAAGAGAACTTTCTTACTAGAGGAGAATTTCATAGAAAAATTCAAAGTCATGCCACTATTTTCTTAACTAAATTTTGCTCTACCTATTTTTTTCTATATGATTGTTAGCATTTACCTTTTATAATTTCTTTATCTATAAAATTAAAAAGTTGAAACAAATGACCTTTACTTCCCATTTCAAAGGTTCTGCAATGCAATGAAAAGTAATAATCATAATTAATAACCATAGACTATATATTGAGAATATATAGTAACATTGTGTTGTACTTTTTCAGCTAACATTAACTTGGAACCTTTGAGGGTCTCTTTTTGTTAGGTGGGAAAAATAATGGCTACCCAATAATTATTTTTCATAAAGGTTTTTAATTATGGATTTATTTTTGTCAATCAGTTGGAAGAATCATGTCTAGTGGAATATTTTATGTCTGGCAACACAATGAAAATATTTGATTAAATACATATGATGTTAAGATCATGCACATGTAAAACACATAATTTTGAGAATTCAAGCAATATCAAGAGATACCCAGAATTTCAAGAGTGGAAAATCACCTTTTTAAAATCCCAGATCTTTTTGGAAAATAATAGTCAAAAAAAATTAGGCCAGAATAACAAGGCAAGCACTTCCTTAGGAGAACTAGCTTATTTATTTGAATGAGGACAAAAGGAAAATGTAGCAAACACTCTTTTTGCCTTAGGTCACAGCATGTGGCTTATAACCCAATCAAAGAAAAGAATTTGACAGAGTCTACAGGTTACTCATAATTGAAATAATATTCATGATTTAGCTGACAGGTCCTTGGATATTTTCATTGTAGATAAAGTAGAATGGAAAGATATGTTACACTTCCTAGCATGCTCACAGTCTGATTTTATTCCATAGCTTTATTTTTTTTTCTCCTTTCTTATTTGATTTTGTTCCCACTGGAACTGAACAATAAATCACTTGGTTTGCTTCTCAAAAGACCATGATAGGAATAGAATAAAATAGAACAGAAGACTCATATTAATTGTCTTATGTCTGTGACTGAGAAATATTTGAAGCCAGGGAATGCTGTATCTTTATGTAAGATTTTACCAGGTTCTATGATTTTTTGGTGACAGTCACCTCAGATACTTTACAGAGTCATCTTTGTCACCAGCAGTATCATTGAGCAATATACCTATAGTCTCTGAGCTTTACTTTGATTATGTGAGAAATGGGATTAAAAAAGTATTCTTTTTGTAAATTTATTAGGATTAAATAAGATAATATATACAAAGCACTTAATAAACTGCATTGCTTATACCCTTCCAACAAATATTTATTATTTTCTTACTATGATCTAGGCTCTAACCCATAGTAAGCACTTTATAAATACTAGTCGTTATATGGTTATTATCAGCAGCATCATTAACCCATCAGTACCAATAGAGAACATTCTAAACAGTTATCCTTGCAAATTCAGGAGTCCTTTTGTTGGCAGATGAGGAGTGGTAAGTACAAAGTTACTTTACCTAAGTGAGGATAGCTCAATTTATGTTGGTGCATCCTCTGGAATTTTTTGCTAAAATTTCTTGGATTAGTTCTGATCTTGAAAGCAAAAACAGGGGTTTAGTGCTCCATAATTAATATGCATTAATTTGATAGATTATATTTTGTTATATTTTTCTATTAGAGAAACAAACAAACAAACAAAAACAAACAACACAGGTTGTTCTCAAAGAAGATACTATAGCCCTGGCTGAATATTTCAACTGATTGGAGCGCTATCCCATATACCAGAAGATTTCCAGTTGAATTCCTGGATGGGACATGTGTAGAAGGCAACCAATTGATGTTTGTATGTCTCTTTCTCTCTCTCCCTCCCTCCCTCTCCCCCGTCTATACAAAATCAATAAGCATATTTTCTGGTGAGGGTTTTACATTTTAATTATATTTTATTGATTATGCTATTACAGTGGTCCTGATTTTCCCCCTTTGCCCCCCTCCACCCAACACCCCCGACTCCTTCAGGCAATCCCCACACAATTGTTCCTGTCCATGGGTCATGCATATTAGTTCTTTGGCTACTCCATTTCCTATACTGTACTTTACATCACCATGGTTATTCTGTAACTACATATTTGTATTTCTTAATGCAGTCACCTCTTCACACATTCCCCCATAACCCCCATCTGACAACCATCAAAATGCTCTCTGTATCCATGATTTTGTCTCTGTTTTTGTTTGTTTAGCTTGTTTTTTTAGATCCAATTGTTGATAGATATGTATTTCCTGCCATTTTACTGTTCACAGTTTTGATCTTCTTTTTCTTAAATAAGTCCCATTAACATTTCATAAAATAATGGTTTGGTGATGATGAACTCTTTTAGTTTTTTCTTGTCTAGGAAGATCTTTATCTGCCCTTCGATTCTAAATGATAACTTTGGTGGGTAGAGTAATTTTGTTAGTTTGGTCCCTGCTTTTCATGACTTTGAGTATTTCTTGCCAATCCCTTCTAGCCTGCAAAGTTCCTTTTGAAAAATCAGCTGACAGCCTTGTAGTAACTCCCCTGTAGGTAAACTTCTTTTCTCTTGCTGCTTTTAAGATTCTCTTCTTATATTTAACCTTTGGTATTTTAATTATATGTGTCTTGTAGTTTACATCCATCTTGTTTTGGGTTCTCTGTGCTTACTGGATTTGCATGTCTATTTCCTTTACCAAATTAAAGAAGTTTTCTTTCATTATTATTTCCAATAGATTTCTGATTTCTTGCTCTTTCTATTCTCCTTCTGGCACCCCTATGGTGTGAATGTTGAAATGCTTGAAGTTGTTTGTACTATCCTTGTTCTTTTGGATTCCTTTTTCTTCTTGTTCTGATTGGTTGTTTTTTGCTTTCTTATGTTCCAAATCATTGATTTGACTTTCAGCTACTTCCGTTCTACTGTGGTTTCCCTGTAGATTGTCTTTTATTTCAATTAGTGTATCATTTTTCTGATTTGATCTTTTTTTTTTTTGCTGCGGAGGTCCTCACTAAGTTCCTTGAACATCCTTATAAACAGTATTTTGAACTCTGCATCTGATAGATTGCTTAATTCCATTTCATTTAACTATTTTTCTAGAGTTTTTTATCTGTTTTTTCATTTGGGCCATGTTTCTTTATCTCCTCATTTGGTAGCCTCCCTGTGTTTGTTTCTATGTGTTAGGTAGAGCTGCTTTGACTCCCTGTCTTAGCGGCATGGCCTAATGTAGTGGGTGTCCTATAGGGTCCAGGGGCACAGCCTCCCCTATCAGTAAGCCCTTTGTGTGGGCTGAGTACATACTCCTCTTGTGGTTGAACCCTTGATTGCTGTTGGTGGATCAATGGAAAGGATTTACCCAGACTAGTCAGTTGCAAAGATTGGCTGTGACCACTGCCCACCAACCTCCACCCTCCATGGAGGACCAGCTGTGTAGGGGCAGGGTGGTGGTGCATGATCGTGGTCTGTAGCTATCTACTGGGTGTGCTGGCCCTGGGATATACCTGGTGGTAAAGACTAAGGCCCCCATCTGTGTTTTGCTTGGGACTACCCTGTGTGAGCTATAAAGCAATCTGAGATGGCTGCTACTTGTGATGGACTTGGAGTTTCCCAAGTGAAACAAAACTGAGAATATAGGCTGGCTGCAGTTAGTGCTGTGCCTGGGGATCACCAAGGCCTGCCATTGCTTGTTTGAGAGGATTTAGGAAGTTGTGAGCATTAGCCAAGACCACCATTTACATGAAAAAGCAGCTTAAGTGGGCCCATAAAGTGGGTAGGGCAGAGTCTCTGGGATCTCCAATGCAAGTCAAAGAGTGTTAGCCAGGTTGATGGAGTCTCAGATGTGGCAACAGCTTACAGTTTCTGCAAGGGGAGGGTTTAGAAAAGGGACAACGGCCTCTGCTTGCCTGGACACCAGACACTTCAGTTTCTGCCTGTATACCACTGATGCCTTTCAAACTGCTACCCCAGTGCTGAAGCTCAGAAAGAGTGAGTGTGAGTAGGTGAGTCTATGTGTAGATTCTTTAAGAGGAACTGCTTGGGGCACCTGCAGTTTCTTTCACTGACTCAATCCC
The DNA here is from genome assembly GCF_019186645.2 of Phyllostomus hastatus. NCBI lineage: Eukaryota > Metazoa > Chordata > Mammalia > Chiroptera > Phyllostomidae > Phyllostomus > Phyllostomus hastatus. The sequence goes on from NW_025333857.1 coordinate 9,557,473, forward strand.
TGCTGGGTTTTACAGCCAGAAGTTATGGGGACTTATCTTCCTGGCACTGGAACCCTGGGATAAGGGTGCTGGTGTGGGGCTGGGACTGCTTGCTCCTGAGATATCCCTCACAAATGTTTATCCACCACATGTGGGTGAAGGACCAGCCTGTTCCAAGTCTGTGTCCCTCCTTCCAGTGTGGATGGATGTGGTTCCTTTAATTCTGTAGTTGTCAGACTTCCATTCAATTCAACTTCTGATATTCTGAGTGATGACTGTTCTATATTTTAGTTGTAATTCTGATGTGGTTGTGCAAAGAGGCCAGCTGTGTCTGCCCACACTGCCATCTTGACTAGAAATCTTGGTTGAGGATTAAAATAAAAAAGAGGACACTTTAAATCTAGCAAGGGAGAAGAAACAGGTGTATAAGAACCAGAGTACATGATAAATGCTTCATTGATGGTACAAAGTACTAAAGAAGAAAGTTATGTAATGGTGCATACTAAAAATAAGTCTTATAATAGCTTTAGTCTCTATGACTCCAATCTAAATTTGAAGCCTAGTACTTAACCCCCTCTCCGCTCACACAATGTGACATCATAAATCAAATCAGTTCTTCCAAACAGAATTCCCAAAGAGCAAATAGAGGACCTCAAAACTGCCATTCTTGGAAGCTCCTGGCATTTAGACATTATTTTACTTTACTTTTTAAAATGATTGTGAAGTCTCCATTTTAGTGATTTTTTTTGGTGCTGCTCCTCCTTCTTTGTAACAAAAGGATAGTTATTTTGAGTCAATCCCTTGATGCCAAGTGAAAAGAGAACAATCTTGTATAGGACAATTAGACACATTTAGAAGCTAAATACAGCACTCCTGTTAAGCATTCTTGGAAAATTTCAAGGAAAAGGAATTCATAAGGAAATTGAAGTTGGGAAGAGAATAACAAGAATCTAAAAGAGAATAGAATAAGAGGATTAATTATAAGTGCAAGTATAGAATCAGATAATTGAGGCAAAATATATGCAGTTGTTTAAGTTTTTCAGAAGTTACTACAATACATATATAAATTAAAAGTGTTATTAGCTAACACAGAACCTTACCAATATAACTAACACCTGAAAAAAAGTACCAGAATAGATTATAATGTAGCATCAATTCATTTAAATTCAAGGCATGGAACTGTATAGAAAAAGCATTCAAAATACCCCTACATTGGGAGAGAAAAGAGTAGTTACACAAGTTACTTGCCCCACCTGCATTTAAGCTCAGATCACAGGTTAGGTGTCCTTGAAACAGTTTACTTTGCCTAAGTCCAAACTACGCTAGACTTGTAAGCACCACATTTGTGGAAAGTTAACTATAGTTACTTCTCAACTCCTAGATAGCTAGAAAATATAAATTAAATCATGTTCAGAGAGTTTAGGACATTTCTTCCATAAAATGTTTGTGAACAATAATGTAGAATTTAAAGTTCTATGAAGTACTTCCATAAATAAATTCATCCTGACTATGTCAGAATCTGCTATTCCTAAAGATATAATCATATTTCTTGTTTATAATCTTGGGATAAAACCCAGGTCACCTAATTTGCTCCTTCTACAGTCATTCTCAGTCTCTTTCCCTCTGCAAGTTCTCTTGTAATCTCATGCTATTTTCTGGTAGTATATCACCTACACAGGTTCCACTTCTAAACAAAACTTAACTCTGTATATGCCACTGTCTACTCAATTTATTCCCTCTGATGTTTTACAGACACTTCATGCCCAACATACCCCAAACTGAGTTCATGAGCTTGATTCCCAAGCTTGTTCCTCCCCCACTTATCATCATTTTACAAAGATCCACCATCATGCACTTATCTTCTGAGCATAATTTTAGTCATTAGCTAGCTTTGACTCCCTCTCTACAAAACCATCCTACCTGCTGCTTCATCTAACAAGTCACCAAATCCATGTATTCTACTCTCTAAAAGTTTTAATATATCTATAACTTTAATGATAATGAGAGCAAATAGTTATATAGTATTTATACTGTGACAAGTCCTGTCCTATTATATGTTAACCCATTAAGCTCTGTCAATAACTTTATGAGTAAGCATTGTTGTTGTTACTATTCCTATTTTACTGAAGGAACATTAAAGCAGAAAGAAGTTAAATAATTTACCCAAGGTAACCTAACTGGTCCAATGGAAATAGAATATGAACCCAGCCTGGCACCAGGTTCATGTTCTTAACTACTATGCTAGTGATACCCTGGCCAGAGTTGATACCAGAACATGAAATTCCCCATGAGCTAGTAGAGGACTTCAAAAAAGCCATGGAAGCTACTGTTGCTCAGATGTGTGAAGCTTTTATTTTAGTGAATTTCTTACCTATAAAAGTCAATAGTGTCCTAACTTGTCTACTCTTCTTAAACATTTTGTATTTTTATGGTCATCCTACATCCACTCTTCATTATAATCAGAGTAAACATTTAGAAATTAAACTCTAAACATGGGGCACTCTAGTAAATTTAAAAATCCTTCAATATCTTTCAATTGTACTTACAAACAGGTAAAAATCCTTAGCCTGACTTATGTGATTCGGCCCCTGAAACATTATCAGGCTTATCTAACTCTTTGGCTGACTACACTATGATTTTGTACCAATTTCTTGAATACGGTGGTTTTTTTCTACCTCCAGGTCTTAAAAATGCTACCCAAGTCTCTATTTAGTTAAATCCTACTCACCCTTAGATAAGCATTTAAAAATCATCTAAAAGAAGCTATTCCTGATATCTCATATACATGATCTGATGCAACCATGTAGCATTTATATCAAGTTTAATTAATCAAATATTCATTTAACATTAGTCTTTCACACAAGACAAAAACTCCATGTCTACCTTGCTTTCTGAGGGATCATCAGTGCTAAATACAATGTCTGACTCTTAGTAAGCACTTGATAAGTATTATTGTAATGATTAAATGAGTAAAATACTTTCATTTGTATGCTAATTAGAAATGTGAACTACAACATATTCACACAGAAACTATAGAAATTTTAAGAAAGTAAAAATTACCCCTTCCTCCCAATCCCACATGTGATCATGGCTATTAACATATAGTGATTTTTTTTGTATTTTTTAACATAATGAATTGTATTTTTGGTGTATTTTACATGCACATAAAAAAGCATAGGTTCATATCTTATGATTTTGCATTCCATATATGTATAGCTTAATATGATTTAGTTCTGATGGCTAAATTCTACCCTATTTTCTCTGTTTTTATTCTCTCGTGAAGCCAAGAAATGCCTATTGCCATATTTAAGTTATAATCAGCAGATGATTATCAAAGTTTCAGTTTGTATAAGACACTATATAAGAAATTCAAGTTATAAAATGTATAAATTAAATAACTGCTGTTCATAGATATCCTATGGAATATACTGTCTGATGCATTATTTGATGAGACATAATATTCAAAATTGTGATTAATCTGAAAAACTACCAACCTACAAGGCTTCTGTTCTATAAGTTTTCATAGTCCAATCAGCAAGATGAAATACAAAAATGGAAAGATTAATAAAAATATAATATTCTAAGTGACAAAATTGGTAATTTAAGCCACTGGAATTCACATGTTTGAGATACTGGGATCGGCTGGCATATCAGGGCAGACTTCAATAATGAGGAGGAACACGAGATTCTCCAATAGTGTTTAGAATGTTAGTGAGTTAGATGCAGACGGTTTGTATGCTTTAATATTCCCTTATTGTGAAATATCTAATTCCTCAAAAATCTCATTTTTAACTTAATTTTGTATTATTGTCCTTTATACTGTTATTTCCTAAGGTTACCAAGGAATACTAGCTGCACATGATGTTTCATACACAAACACACACCCACATATTCATCCTGGGTCAAACACATTGCGACCTAGTTCTGTTTTGGGGTAACCATACAGTTCATTACCCAATTTAGAGCTCCAACAACTCTCAGAGAAAATTAAATAAATAAACCTTTTAATTTTTATTCACCTGGTGAATCCCACACTTTTTAAATCATGAACTCCATTTTTAATGAAGTACCTAGTAATACCTACAAAAAAAGGATATCACAGAACACATTGTGAGAAGTGATGCAAAGACAACTAAACATCTAGCAAATACATACTTCACAGGTTGATGCTCAGAAATTTAACTGGTGACACTTCCACAAGTATGTACTTTCAGTCTATCTATTTTATCAGCTCTATAATATATCAGCTCTATCATTGTCTTCTGAAAAATAGTCCTAGTAATTTATGTCATTTTTTCCACATTCTCTTTTTGTTTCCATCCCCTAATTTCAATCACATTTCTTCTTTAGCCACTCCAAAATGCCTATATAATACTTGATGATTCAAGCCACACCATCCACCTTAGTAGCTTATCACAGAGAGATTTGTAACTTAAATAGTTTTAGTTCTTTGAAAGTTTTATGTCTAGTTATTCCATACCATGTAATATCTGAATTTTACCATTCCTTATATGTTTTTTCCAAAATATTTAATCAAAAAGATTTACCTTTTTTTGGTCAGTGCTACAGAATATTCTCACAAAAGGAAAAAAAGATTAGAGGACAAAATTCTATTTCTCTGGTATCTTGGTGTTATAAACTAAGTAGTTTAGGTCTGAGATATTAGGTTAACACAGTGACATAAAACTAAAAGGAAAAATAAAAGACCATAAATAAGAAGGGAAAGAAAATTTCTATCTAGAATGGAGTTAATAAGGTCTTCAAAAAGTAGAATGACAGAACATATAGAAAAAACAGACAGAGGTATGGACAACTCTAAATGCTGGCTTCATTTTCTGCTTCGTGAATTTTGTCTCACTATTCAAGAACCAGCTCAAATATAACTTCTCTAAACTTGTAATCATGACAGCGTCCTCTATACCTCCATCCCTTCATGGTCCAGCAAGAATTCTCTCTCTTTCATCTGCTTCCTAAGGCATTTTGTGAAGTTTGGACCTACTTTTTCATTAGAGTGAGTTTCAGTGTGCATTGTATATGGTGAGGTGCTCACTTTCCTAGCCCCACTAGAAGACTAACTTCCTCTCCCCAGTTCCAGGGCAGGCTTGCAGAGTGCAAAACACTGGGATTCAGAATACAAGGGAACCAAAGTTAAATTATAGCTCTGTGACTTACTAATTGAAAGATCTTCTCTTACTAACTTCAAATGTACAGTGGAGGCTATAACTTCCCTCAGGATTAAGGGGAGAATTAAATGAGATAGCTTGCATAAAGTTTTTGATATATATTAACTTTTTCATAGTAGACTTATTATCAGTTCTATCTCAAATAGAAGGGAGAAAGGGAGGGGAGGGGAGGAGAGGGGAGGACAGGGAGGAGAGAGGAGGAACGGAAGGAAAATATGATCCCAATGGCAATTATTCAGTTCAGGGCTCCATTCTTTAATGAGATTTGGCTAGGAGAGAAGGGTTACTAGGTAGGAAGAGGCACTTAGATATAAACCTCAACCTGCATTATAAATCCAAGATCTTCCTGGAAAATGTGGGGTACAGGGAACTACTGAAAATTAGAAGTCAATATTCAATTTTTGTTGGTGGTAAAAGAAATTGAGAAGAGTAACACAGAAGTCTGGCTGTGCAGTCTGGCTTCCAGACTCTGAGTATATGAATTAATTCCAAGGTGGTGGGGGTATGGTTAAGTTATAAATATGTCTATCCAGATGGGCTTGGAAACCAAGGCCTGTTTCACCTTGTATCTGGGAGCAGTTGGTAGATACAGTTGCAGCATGAATGTGGAGGGTCTGACATTGGAGAAACAAGATAAAGGTTGAAAACAGAGGAATCTCTACCATAATTAACCATTGAGAAGTTCAAGAATTCCTGGCATGGAGTCATAATGTATGAAAGAGTTCCATTTTGAAGATTAAACACCCTAAAATGCTTTTGATCACCTCTGAATCTTCAGGAACTGCCAGAGATCTATCCTCCAGGCTGGACTGGGAGCCCATTCAAGCATCAGAGAGTTTTCTGTGTTCACTATGATATCAAATTAGAACCAAATAGGGTTACTATAAATGACCCAGACTTTCCTATATTGGTCTGGGGTTAAACCAACAGACACTCCCATACAGTGCTACCAGGTAGCATAGAACGTTTATCCTTTCTGTGGCCCTAACAAGTGCGAGGGAATTTGGCACAGTCTTGGTGAAAGTTTCTTGCTGCTTCTCCCAAGAAGAGTTGAGTAATGATGTCCAATAGCACAAGTGGGAAGAAGTGTTTGGAAGGGAAATGAGAGCAAATGGCTGAAAGAAAAGTACTGATGAAATGTGGGAAAGAGGAGATGAAGAAAACAAAATAAACTAACAAAGAAAATAGAAACAGGCTCATAGATACAGAGAATGGACTGACAGATGTCAGATAGGAGGGGGCTTGGGGTCTGGGGGAGAAAGTGAAGGAATTAAGCAACAACAACAACAACAGCAATAACAAAAACACTTCATAGTTACAGATAACAGTATGGTGAATACCAGAAGGATAAGACAGTGGAAGGATGTAAAAGAGGGTAAAGGGGGGATAAATGGTGATAGAAGGAGACTTGACTTCATGTGGTTAACACCCAATACAATATACATACAGGTCATGTGCTATAGAATTGTACACTTGAAACTTACATAATTTTATTAACCAATGTTACCCCAATAAATTCAATAAAGAAGGGCCTCTTCCAAAATAGAAGAAGCAAGAAGAAATTGTAATTTTCCTGAATTTTCAATGACAATTGGAATAAAAATATTTTAATGCCTTTGAAGCATTATCTTTCATTTGAAGTCATGAAATAAAATTAACCAGCTATCTCAAACTGCAACTGAATATGTGATCAACTGCTCACTGCCCCTGTGGCTAGGAAAAAGGAGATGAAAATGCCATGGAATTAGGGGTGAAAGAAGACACTAGCCCTTCCACTTTTTTTTTGTTTTTGCCTGTGGCTTAGCCACCATAGAGACCCTTTCACTGCTACTCCTTTTTACAAAAACTTCCAGGGAACAACTCTCTGCAGCTGTGTTGATGTTTGTTGTCTGAAGGGAAATGTCAGAGGATGTCCTCAATGATTCTCTCCTTGAAAGTGTTGAGCATGTATGAATGTTGTGATACAATCTTAATTAGTATTGTATTTAGAGTCATATTCAAACTGTACTGGATAATCATTTCCATTACCTTGTATTTAATATGAGGAATCAAGTTTACGCCAATTGTACTGGGAGTAATATATACAAACACAAGATCTTATTAGTGTCTTTTTTTTTCTATCATTGCCGGGCTTCTTTCCCCTTTCTGAAGCAGGATTATTATGTGTATTCAGAAGGGAGCCAGACATATGCATCAGCAATTTTGAGGAGGAAGGGGGTGACAGCAGGAAATAGAAACCATATTTTCAAACTATATGTCTAGCTCAACTTTTCTCTAGTGACTCATTCTCTTTCAGGTAGCAGTTACCTCCAATGAGATGCATTGTTTTCACAAGTCCTATTTTATTCAGCAATCTATAAAAATAAGGAATATCACTCTTCTTGAAATTTTGAAGTACTCTACATAAAGAAATTTAATAAGGCCAGAAAAGAAATAATTGCTTCTATCTTGAGATGTTGTAAAGGATTACACTGCCTGTGATAATCTACTCAAGAAAATATTTCTATAGCTTAAAAATCCCATATAACTTGTAAGTGGCCGCTAGCTCTGTGGGGTTTATGTGTATATTAATACATTGTTTTCCTTTTAAAATTAAGGAAAAATTATAGTAGAGGGTGTATTTTCTTGCTGTGGGGACTGATGCAAAAGAGAAGTCAGTGATGCCGCTCTGTGGCAAAAGCACAGCATAGCCAGCTTCCTTCATAGTGTGAAGAAGCAAAGCCCTTCAAGCTTTCCTGGTCTCCCCATTTACGAATTAAGTCTTCCGAAACTGAATGGCCGAAATAGAAACAATCTATAGTAATCCCAGGAACACAGAAGATCAATGAGAGTGTAAATAAATTGAGCCAGTGCATAAAGCTTATACATATTGAGAAAATGCTAAAGGTGGCATAATTTTAAAAACATCACTTTGAATATAAGGAATGGCTAACTCATTACCTACAGAAACTCATATTCTTGGCCATAAAAAATATTTAAAGGGACATTGATAATATACACAATGAGAAAAATTAAATTTATATTCCTTTTTTATTCAATTCTTGGAACTTTAAATACTAAATACATAACTAAAAAGAAACAGTGGCACAAGATATTATCTTGGAAATATTCTTGAGGTAGTCTCATAAAATCAGATTTATTAGGGAATATATGGAGACAACTCCAAACCACCCATTAATTAAGATATAGAATATTAGTGTCTTAATCATCCTGTATACTCATTTTGTCCTTTTAAGTGGTATCCCTTGAAGAGGAAAGGCAGGAATGGAGAGAGATGAAGGGAAAAGAGGGAGGGAGAGAGAAAAGAAGGGGTAGGAAGGGAGAATTGTAAGCTGGCAGCATGAAGATCCCAATTTCTGGACTTTGTGCATTTCAAAATAGGGCCCTGCATAAAGTGGGTATTTGAAAAAAAATTACTAGTTTAAAAGAAATCCAAACAAATGTTGTCCCTCAATGGGCAGTTACCTATCTAGCTAAAGCTCCAGGGATCTGATGACAAAAATGAATACAGAAGTTGGAAGACAATGAGTCACCTTCCCAGGGAGATCACACACTGACCCTCATGTGGTGTAGGAGGTCCTCTATACGAGGTCTGCCTCTGCTCACCTCTGCAGTTTCCCAGCTCTCTGCTGTCAGAAGGGGAGTGGGATGCTGACAGGATGCAAGCATCACATGCAGCAGTACTTGGACACTCTGCTGTGGCAGGAGATGACCTCTGTAGCCTCACCCCTGCTCACTTCCACAGCCTCACCTTCCCCTACTCCTGACCCTCATGACATGTTTCTTATGTGCCTATATTTCCTCCAAATGTAACATGCCTTTCCATACTTTAGACCTCTGCTCATGAATTTCTTATCCCCTAATTTCTCTTGATTAATTGATAGTTTTCATTAAACACTTTCCTGAGGTGAACCAGCTTCCAATTAAACAGCCCACTCTCCTGACTAAACTGCAATACCCTTCTTTTTGTTCTCTGAGTATCAAACAGTTGTCATTACACTCTGCATTGTAAAGATGACCCTCTACTCAACAAATGTTTACATTACAAGGACATTATGGGAAAAGGGATACAAAGAAGGAAAGGAATGTCAACTTGACTCATTATTCCCATATCATGAGTGATTGTGCTCTCCCAATTTGTTTTTTAAAATTTTTATTATTAATTTTATCCTCATTCAAGGACAGGCTTATTGATTTTTTTAGAGAGAGAAAGCAAGGGAAAGAAAGAAAGAGGGAAACATTGATGTGAGAGAAACATCAGTCATTTGCCTTTGTATGTATGTGTCTCTACCAGAGACCTCTCCTGTGCACCCCAACAGAGGACTGAACCCACAACCCAGGTATGTTCCCTGAAAGGGAATCAAACCTACAACATTTCAGTCTGTGGGATGATGCTCCAGCCAAGTGAGCTGCACTGGCCAGGGTATGTACTTCCAGTTTAGATGTGGCTTTTTAATAATTTGTTGGTGTGTGACATGTGAATGATATTTGAAACATTGTTCCATTATATATGTATTTATAATGAAATGTAAAATCCCAAATACAAACATCTATATTTATACTTTTTATAGAATGGAAAAGAAACAAGAATGGTTAGGGTCAATCTAATCAATATTATAGGTCTCGCTGTGACAGGATAGTAAGAAGCTAGGAAAATTCCTGGCCAAGTGGGATAGGGAAACTGAGACAAGAAAATTAAGGCCAAAGAGTTTGAGCAACTTACAACCAGCTGGTAAATCGCCAGACCTTATCTCTCCTAACCAAGGACACTCAAGAGCAAATGGTCTACACCTCTCCTCCCTAACCAAAGAATACAAGCTTAAATCTCCCTGGTCTGGGAAATAGAGGACAGAAGCCCAGTTAATACCCTTTACACCAGCTAAACCCAAGGACACATGAAGTCAGGGGAACAAATAACAAAAAATCCATTAAAAGCCAAAGAGACCCAAGTTAAAAGTAAAATAGTATAGCAGACAAAAAAATATCCCTAAATGCCCCTATTACATGCTCATTTTGACACATTAGCATATTAAAAATGCACCTGGAAAGTTGATGGATATTCTGCTGAAACCCTCCCCTAAGATTCTCAGCCTGAAAAAAGATAAAAAGCCCTCAGGACAAAGACTCATTGTGGGTTCACTCTAAGGCACACACATACCCCTTCCTGGGCATGAACTGTTTACTTCCTCCTAAACTGGAAGGATCCCCACAAGACTTGCAGCCAGGGAAGCAGCAGGCAGCAGCAGCAGGACCTGGGCTTACCCCCTGATACTGTCTCCAGGGCCCCTTTTTCTCTGACTCCCCAAGGCATCCCTGCCTTGGCTCACTCCTTTCCTATCACTTTTCTAGAGAACCAAAGCAGAGCACTGCCTAGGCTCTCTCCTGTTACATTTTCTACTAGGCCCTTCCTTTGTTTCACTGTCTCCAGCTTTAATAAACATACTCTCAATGTCACCTGGACTCATGTTGTGAAATCTTTTCTACATGAAGTCAAGAACCCACAAAGTATAGGCTGGCCTGAGGCAGACCCAGTCCTGGCTAGCCCCTGTCTGGTAATATCATAATAGTTATAGATATGAATATATGACTCATTTTGAACAAATGAATTTATGTAAGCTATAGTTTCTCTGGAATACAACATTTTTGTAAGTAAAAATAAGAGCCTATATTGAAATATTCTATCTACTTGACTGTTTCCTTTAGTAAATTGCACATTCTTTAATTCAAGATGCATGTCTTCTCCTTTGTATCTCAGTATCCAGCCCAATTCCTGGTATGCAGAAGCATTGTTAACTATAAATGCATTCATGGAATACAAATTGGATCATGTAAGATGAACTTAAATAGCTTTAAATGTCTTTCCCACAGCGCCACAAATAAGTTTCCTGAAGAGATTTGTTCTCCCTGAGTTCAGATGTCTCATAAAATATACCAATGAAGTTAATTTAGTAGTAGAATTTTCTAATATTAACACATATATTTCTGCAGATATAAGTCCTGTCTCCCCAATGTAAAATAAAGAACTAAAATCCTCAGCCTCCCTCATAGCCATACAGACATATGTGGTCTAGGCTCTGACAGTCAGACAGTCCATGGGAGACTTTTCATTTATGTGAGCATAAAAGGCATCGGATTTTAGAGACACTAGATGAAAGCTAAATTTCTAGTGCAAAATTGGCATATGGTTGGCATCACTAGTAGTTATAGAAAAATCAAATTTCTTAAATATAGTGCTTGATGGTGCCAACAGAATAGGCAAAGTTTTCCTCATCAAGCCTAGAAGAGTATGGGACATTGTTCATAAAAATTTGCTCTCAAATCTGTTCCTCCTGACTTCCAACAATTTTGAAAACCTCTGATATCTTTTTATACATTACTCTCAAAGTGTGGTCCATAATCAGCAGCATCAGTGATACCTGGAGACTTAGAAATTTAAACTATCAAGTCCCGTTCTAGACCTAATGAATCAATTATCTGCGTTTAAACAACTTTTCATGGGTGATTCTACTGTATGCCCAAGTTTGAGAACCACACCATTAATGAATTTCTATTCTGCTATTTGCCTTTAAAAGCACTGGTTCGGCATATCTATCAATCACTATGTGCATTTGGCAGGAGACAATTTTGCTGGGCTACCTAATTAATTGCTTGTAATGTAACTAAGGGATTATATAGGCAGATTCAAGATAAAAATATCTCTTACTTAGATATAAATAAAGATACATTTCTTTTCAATAACATTTATTCTAAATCTAGTCTGTCAAAATGAACAATTTATAGAAGGCAATATTATTATGGTTTGTTTTTGTTTGTTTGATTTAATTACTCAAACTTTTAATGAAATATTTTTTAAAAATTTATTATTACTTACCTTCTAAAGCACTTGGCTATGTCCTGAATGTAGTAATAATTATTTCATTCAGTCACAGTTCTATATTGTGAAATAGAATAAAAATTCAAAAAGTAAAAAGGGTAAGGTAATTTTGATAGTGTCCTAAATTTAGAAATCTGAGTATTTTTTGGGGGGGCTAATATGGGAAAGAGAGACAATTATGGAGTTGCATCCAAGGTGAAAGGTAAAGGGAGAACCATTCTGCCTTGTGGCATCCTCCCACATACTTGTTGCTGTCTTAAATTCCCTTATAAATTATAAACTTTCAAGCTGAAGAAATTTTACAAGTTATATCATTAAACCATTTTTAAAAGTGTATTCAATCTATATCTCTGGCAAAGTTTGTCCAGTCTAATTTAACACTTCACTGAGGGGAACAATAGTCTTATAGAGACTGACCTTCTTTGAAGAGATCTTGTTTTTAAAAAGTTATTTATGTTGACATTCTGTCTTTCCATCTGAAACTTCTCATCAATCTGACTTCTCCCATTCTAGTGATAACCAAAAATTTCTCAATGATAACAATTTGAATATTTTCAGATGATTCCTTTGTATATCCTATTCATGTCTCGAGGCCATACAGAATCTATTCTCTGAAGTTCAGGGCCTGAACTCTTTGTGCAACAGATTTTGAAGTCTCTTTACATTGTCCCTTTTGAATGTGTTTCAGTTTGTCTAATTACCTCTTGGTGTATTATCACTGTAAAATCTAAGCAAGATTAAGAAAAGTGGATGAGCGCCCATTTTCATTCTACATTCTGTTTATTCAATGATGTATCCCTTAAGCCACATTTGTTTTGGGGACATCAATATCACATTGCTGATTTCTAGAAATATGACTGTCATCTTATACCTCTAAGCATTTTCACACATTCTGCTCAGAAGCTAAACTTTTTCATCCTGTGCAAATGCAGCGATATTTCTTTTTTTTTTTTCAACCAAAATATAGGACCTCACATCTGTCCCTGTTAAATTCCATTATGTTTTTTCTGTTCAAAATGTTTCAGTCTGTCAAGATCTTTTGGAATCCTAATTCTGCCCTTCCACATATTCTTTATCCCTTCCAGCTTTATCATCTGCAAGTTGATAAGATTTCCCTCTATAGTTTCATCCAATTCACTAATTCTAAAATGAGTGAATGTGACAAGACTATGGACACAGCCCTGAGATTGTCAATAGAAATTTACCTCCAGATGGATTTTTACCCATAAATCAGGTCTTTTGGTTAATATTCTGTCAATTATTAGTTCACTTAATATAAGGATACTTGATTCATATTTATCCTTCTTATCTATGAAAATACATGATATGCTTTGCTAAATGAATTATTGAAATACAAATATTCCATGTCAAGTATCATATCACCAATCTAATAACTCTATCAAAGAAAGAAGTGAAATAAATCTGCTCCATTAGCTCATGCACCACGTGGTGATCTCCAGTGACTATCACTTACTTGCTAAGATTCTAGGATTAAAGGGTTTCTTTGTTAAATTATTGAGTTTCATGACAAAAGTGCACGAGCTGGAAGGAGATAAGCCAGTCAGTAAACTCTTTTTTTAAAGAGTAATCTACTCCCTAGCTGGAGTAGCTCAGTGGATTGAGTTCGGACTGTGAACCAAAGCATCACAGGTTTGATTCCCAGTCAGGGCACATGCCTGGGTTGCAGGCCATGGCCCCCAGCAACCGCATATTGATGTTTATCTCTCTCTTTCTCCCTCTCTTCCCTCTCTAAAAATAAGTAAATAAAATCTTTTAAAAAGAGAGAGAGAATCTGAACTGTTAAAAAAAATAAAAACAAATGAAGAGTAATCTAAATAATTTTTCATCTTCTTAAACCAATAAAACCTATTTTAAGTAAGTATATGCATTTTAAAGTGCTACTTTTTAGTAAGAGTAGAATTTTTTTGATTAAAATTAGAATTGGGAGTGGAGGACCCCGAGTGTCACTGGTTTGAAGCCCTAGATTCCTGCAGCCATTCATTTGGCTTCCCTGGAGGATCCGAGGACATCTCAGAACACTGCTTTAAGCTATTTATAGCCATTTTGTCAACATGAATTCATTTTTTAAATCATTTTTCCATAAAACAGCTAGCCATGAGCAATCTCTTAAAACAAAAATACATTTTGATAAGACAGAAGAAAGAGAATATAGAATGGGATCTAAAAACAGTGATCATGTCCAAAGTCTTCGGTCCTTTAAAGGACTAGACAGGTAAGATGACTCTAAATTCTATGACTGACAAATAGCCAGCAGGCCAGTGTATCCCTTCATATTTTAGCCACAGCCTTGCCTCATAGATGCAGGAAGCAAATGGGTAATGCAAATCTTCACCTTGACACTTAAACAGGAGATTTCCAAGAGATTATAAATGAATTGGAACTGTTTGCCTATAACACAGTGTGGAATGTTAAAAAATAATTATATATTTTTAGAATTCAAAGATATTATTTTGCAACAGTTATGTAACTCTTTTATTCAATAAACATTTATAGAGTACTTACTATGTGTCAGGTACCCACTTAAGTATGATAACAGTATGGATGGATCTAGAGGGTATTACACTAAGTGAAATAAGTCAGAGAAAGACAAATACATGATTTGACTTGTATATGAAATCTAAAGAACAAAGTAAGTAAACAAAACTGAAATAGATCATAGACACAGAGAATAGACTGATAGTTTCCAGAAGGGAGGGGGTTTGGGGGACTGAGTGAAAAAAGTGATGGTATTATGAAATATAAGTTGGTAGATACAAAATAATCATGGGAATTTAAAGTACAGCATAGAAAATATAGTCAGTAATATTGTAATACGTATATAATATGTATGGTGCTGGGTGGGGACTGGAAATATAGGGGGTACACTTTGTAAATTATATAATTGTCTAATCACTATGCTGTGTACCTGAAACTAATAAAATAATATTGTGTGTAAACTATAATTGAAAAATAAAATTTTAAAAAAGAAAATGATAGCATTATTCATCATCACAAAACAGTGAGACACACATTAGGAAACTGAGACTCAAAGCAGCTAAGTTCTTTGCCTCATTTCACAAACTAGTAAGAAGTGCAACCAAGATTCAAATCCAAAAAAATCAAAGCCCCAGCTCTGAAGAAGGTGCTTGCATAATCAAAGAGATTATTATGTAAATAAAAAACTGCATAGGTTATTGCATCTATAGATTCATATTGACAGCTCTTCCATTTTAATCAGGGTTTTCTTCACTATGCTTGAGAGAAGCATGGAAAACAGAAGGGAGAGCAGGCAACAACCAGGAAATCTGTTCCCACACTTAAGAAAGGCAGGTGTCAGTTGCCATTCTATAAAGAACACAGAAAGTACATTTCTTTCACATTCTATGTGTTTGAAGTACTGTCACCTAATAGGCAGTTGTACTGAAGTATGCTCATGACATCTGTTTTTAAAATGGCTTGCCAGAGAACTACTTTAGAGATTCCACTCTTAAATGTCTCCAAGGTGTCGGGTAATGCTGTGGTCCTGAAAATGCTAAAGAGATATTAAATCATGTTTATGTCAATGGGAGCACTTAAGACCTTGTTTAATTTTTTTTCATGGCAGCAAAGGGAAGAAACAGGACCTGTATTTGGCACCAGTATATCCTTGACTTCCTTACTGTGCCAAAGAGCCTGACTTGAAGCATTTGTGGTGGCTTTCAGCTGCTGCAGACCACTTCTACGCAGCTCAGCAGATGGTTAGAGCAGTAGCTGAAGCAACAGAGGCCATTTTAAGCTCCAGGAAATGTAGCAGGTGCTGCAGTTTCCAAAAGATAATTATGCTCAATTTTGCCTTTCATTGTTTTCTTTTCTCTTGATGTGTGAAATATTCTCTCCCTATCTCTTACCTCTGTCTACACCTATAGAGGCAATGGTGGTAGAGTATGTCAATGAACTTCAGAAAAGTTTATGAATGTGCAAGGATAATTGCATAGCAATTAAGAGGAATGCTTCTAGGTATCCTAAGCAGAAGGCTGTGTATTAAGATGTTTTCTACTGGAGGCTTATGGTATTCCCTCCTAGGAATGCATATTTTGACCTTCCCATAAATCTAGAGTTTAATCTAGGAGGACTCTCGTATAATTTGAGACCAGAGATATTTTAAAAAGTACAGGAAAGTTTGGGAAAGTAATTTTAAATGAATTAGAGACAGAATTAAGTTTATGTAACTAGTATTTAGGCCTCTTGAATTGCTCCCTTTTCTGTATGTGCTATTGTGCTCAACCAAGAACTTTTTGGATAACACTCTTTCCACCTTCTTTTCATTCCATTCCCCCCCAGGATCCTCATGTACCTGACCCTCGGTAATTTTAATATTGCACAGGGTTCCACCCTTGAGTCTCAAGTCTTGGTACCCTATGAAATCTCCCTGCATGACTTTATCTAATCTCCTGGCTTCAACTACTATCCATATGTTAATGGTCTTGTTCCAGATTACATATTTGGCCCACTCAAATCAATGAATCCCAAGTTTAACCAACACCTTGCCTCCCCCTCCCCTCATGCCAAATCTAACTTTTGTTTCCAGGTTCAGTAAGTGAGAAGCACCACCCTCCACCCTGTCCTCTAAACTGAAAATCTGGAAGTTAGACTATATGTCTCCTTCTCTTCGCTCCATACCAAATATGTCATTAAGATTTGTCACTTCTACCACTGACTTTTCTGTGGGAAATTTTTTTTTGTAGTTTTCATTTCTACTGCAGTTGCTGAGGCCTTCACCACTTACTAATTAGATTATCCTACCAGCTTCCCAATTTGATTCCCCTGCTGGCAGTTGACTTTTAATCTATTTTATCTAAAATGTAATCTAAACACATCATTCTCTTACCTATCTTTCACAGTTTTCATTAACACTCATAATCCAACCCCAGTCAACTTCTCTTCCTTCTTTTCCTAACATTCATGAAGTACATATGTAAGCAACACTAAACTATTTATAGTTAGTGTTTATTTATTTAATTCTATTTATTTCCCTTAAAACTTAAGGGAAACTGTGTACTCTCATGCTCTTTCTTCTATTAGAATTAGGTATTTTTCTTCTACATAGCCTACTACTCTGGAAATTCATCCATCAGGGCCCTTAACTCTACATACTGAGAGAAGGCTGAAAGCAAACTGCTAAACTACATGGGTCTTGAGGGCAGACCTATCCTAGTTTAATTCTCAGTCGTGTCTCAGACTAGTGTGATCTTGGCCAAGTGTCTTCACCCTCTGCACCTTTGTGTTCCTCATCCACAAAGTGGAATTAATAATAGTTCATATAGTTTGGAATTGTTGTGAAACTGAAATGATATAATGTATAAAATGTTTAGAACAGAACTTGGCATATTCAGAGCATACAGTGAGATGTTGTTGCTATTATTGTAATAATTGGTTTACTTTTTTACTCACTCCTTGAAGGCCAAGTGTATGACCTTCACCTCTATTCCATAGTGGCAACTCAGCAATGTTTCTGTGAATGGCTTAAAATGATTCTTTAAAAAATATGTAGTGAAACTTTTTGAGGACATTTAAGCTTTTTTTTACAAGAAATATTAGCTTCTTCAGTTTACCAATAACTACTTTGATAGTAGATTCCTAAAAAGCCTGTGATATTTTTATACTTCTTCAAAAAAAGATGCTCTCTCAGTAAAATTGGACTCAACAAAATGTCTAAATATTTCTTGAGCCCTCATAATTATTTTTTACTGTTATTGCCTATCAGTGAACCCTAGAGTTAACATGTTTCCTAGAGTTAATGTATTGTGCCTTATTTCATCATTTAGCTCATAATTAATTTTTAAACATGTATCATGTGCTCTGTTTTCTAAACACCTTATATGCAAAATGGTGTTCCCTTCTTACCACAGATTTTATGATATTACATGGATTAGATATTGCATAAGAAATTAGGCAAGAATGGTAAGAATGGTATTTGAGGGTGATGAATTCACTCTCTAAAGGAAGATGACCACACTCAACTCCCAAAAACATAATGTAAGACTCCATAATATAGAAGCAGCAATTCCCTACAAGGACATACAGTAAAAAAAAAAGAATAAAAATAATATTAAGCGCCTAACAATCATATAGCAAGCAGTAAATGATAACTGAGTTGAAATCTAGAGCCCTCGCCACCTTGAATGATTCTGTGAAAAGCCTATGTCCAAGTCTATGACAATAACAGAGTTCATGCACATTGCAGGAATGCCATTTGCTTGTCTCTAAAGAGCTTATCTCAATTATTGAAGCCCACTGAACCAAAGGTAGTCAACAGAATAAATTTGTCTAATACTAGCCTTCAGTGTATGTAGCTAAGTTGTTGATGCTGAATGGTTGGTGTTTATCACAACACATTAGCTATAGAGGAAATAGACCTTTCTATTAGGGTGTTAGATCACATTAATCACTGATATAAAGTACATTATAAGCAACACTCTGTTAAAAAACAATCCATTGAGTAAGACATTCAGTTATGGAACAAATATAGAGGTTCTATTATACACTAAATAATTTAAGTTAATCAGGATCAATAAAAATATATGTTTCAGATTTATTAAAAGAAAAATCAATAATATTTTAATAGACAAATTAATATAAATTTCTACACATTTGAGCTAGATAATATAATTTTCATAATTATCATTATCTTCATTTACCCACTACATATGTAAAGCCTCATCATCAAGAAAACAACCTGTTGGCTCACAATTAGAATGATTGATGGTGATCCCGTGCATGACATTCAGGACAGTTGATCAATCATATTTCATGGTTGCCCCAGTTCTTCATACTTTAATGCCTGTTCTGTCTTTGCCAGAGATTCCAACTGGAAAACTGTCAAAATACTCAATTCAACTCTTATCTTCCCTAAAACTTCTCCACTAACTAAAGCTGACTTAGTAGCTTTTCTTCCTGTTTCTTTAGTAAGTTAGTGAAGCATTTTGCTTACATTTCAATTTCAGTACTTATCACATTGTGTTATAACCTATTGATTGGTCTCTCAATTAAACTGGTTCACTTAGCTTTGTTTGCCTAATATGCAGCAAAATGCCAAATACACAATGGGCATGCAATTAACACTTTTGACTAAATAATCAATAAGTAATTAGATTCTTATAATATACTTTTTTATTCTTGTTTATTCTATTACTGCTGTCCCAATTTTTTTCCCTTTTTCCTCCTCTGCCAGCCCACTGCCAGTCAATCCCCACACCATTGCCCATATCCGTAGGTCATTCATGTATGTTCTGTCTAATCCCTTTCCCTTCTTTCCACCATTCCCCTTCCCCTTCTTCCTCTGGCAGCTGTCAGTCTGTTCCTTGTCTCCATGTCTCTGGTTCTGTTTTTCTCATTAGTTTATTTTGTTCATTAGATTCCTCCTATAAGTGAGATTATATGATATTTGTCTTTCACTGACTAGCTTATTTCACTTAGCATAATCCAGTTCCATCCATGCCCTCACAAAGGATAGGAATTCCTTCTCCTTTCTTATAACAGACTTTTTAAGGAGTAGTTTTAGATTCACAGCAAAATTAAATGGACAGTACAGAGTTCTCATATACTCTCTAACACCACATGTGTACAGCCTCCCCCACTATCAACATCCTACACACCACAGTGGTACATCTGTTACAATCAGTGCGTCTACATTAACACATCACTATCACCCAAACCATAATTTACACTGGGGTTCATTCTTGGTGTTGTGTATTCATTCTATGGTTTTGGACAAATGTATAACGACATACATCTACCATTGCAGCATCATACAGAATAGTTTCAGTTGGCATTCTTCCTAAGACCCCAAACAAATGTGTGTGGGAGAAAGATTTGGGGGTAAGGTGGGAATGGAGGAGAAGATGGTGAAACAGGACAAGCTGATACCCTAAGTAGAGGTGTATCTCTCCTTCTGCTAACTATGGCCAACAGTGTGGCTGGTATAATGCTCTTTAAATACTGGGAAATGTGGCAGCTAAGCCAACCATCACCTACCATGGCCTGGTCAAATGGAAGGAGTATGAAAACCACAAGACTCCCCCACTTCCCAAGGCAGATGGCCTAAAAATTCTCTGTGTTCCTAAAAATTCTCTGTGTTCCACCTGTACATGCCTCATTCCTCCCCTGCCCTTACCCTGCAGGAAATCACCTTTTGCTATCTTCATACTTTTGCCTTTTCCATCATGTCATGTAGTTGGAATTGTGCAATATGTGGCCTTACAAGATTGGCTTCTTTCATTTAATAATATGCATTTAAATTTCCTCTATGTCATAGTTTGATAGCTAATTTCTTACTAGTACTGATTAATATTCCATTGTCTGGATGTACTACAGTTTATACATCCATTACTGAAGGATACCTTGGTTACTTCCAATTTGGGCAATTAAAAATCAAGCTGCTATATACCTCCATGTGCAATTTTTTTTATATATATAAGTTTTTGATTCATTGAATAAATACAAGGAATAAAATTGCTAGGTAGTATAGTAAGAGTATGCATCGTTTGTAAGAAACTGCCAAACTACCTTCCAAAGCAGCTTTACCATTTGGTATTCCAGTGCTCAATGAATGAAATTCCTGTTACTCCACATACTTTCTGGCATACAGTTTTGTCAGTGTTTTGGATTTTGGGCATTCTAATAGACCATAGGGAGATATCTCATTGTTGTTTTAATTTTCAATGACCTAATGATATATGATGTACAACATCTTTTTACATACTTATTTGCCATCTGTGCATCTTCTTTGGTTAGGTATCTACTTAGGTCTTTAGCCTATTTTTAAATTATGTTGTTCATTTTATTACTGTTGAATTTTAAGAGTGTTTTGAATATTTTGGATAACAGTTCTTTATCAGATATATCTTCAAAAAATATTTTCTCCCAGTCTGTTGCTTGTCTTCTCATCATTTAAAATTATTAGATTTTTATTTAATTCCATTGGACTTCTGTTGCATACTTTCTGAAATACAGCCTCATAATTGAGGACACTGAGACTATGCCATTTTATTGTTTCATGCTGGAATCTACCATCAAATTACTATTTCATAACACAATAGTTCTCAGTAATAACCACTGAAAATTAAGTAAAATGCACTGTCTAGAGACAAACACCCAAGTGTGTCCAGAGGGTGATCAGAAGTATTCATTTTTTAAAATCACTGTAAGTATTTCTAATACAAGTTGAGCTCAAATAACACTTTTTCAGTAGGACTTATCTTAGCTAGGGGGGATCAAGAAGTAATCTTCAGTTCTGGCTAGAAGCATATGTAAAGCCTCCAGGTGCATCAGGAATACCTTACAGTTGTCTTATTTATAGAAGTTTATTTAACTCTCACAGTTCCCAGGTTTCTGAGACTTCTTCTCAAACCTTATGGAAACAGGCTGTGTGTTTGCTGTGGCAAATGATAACCTGCCTGAAGATTAACTGTTCATCTTTTGGTTTTTGGGTCTCTGTTGTCAGATCAGACCATTACATGCTTATTGACTTTCTATCATGTATCTGGCACTGTACAATGTGCTGAGTACTTAATGATAAAAACATGGTCCATATCTCATGGTCCATAGAGTCCAGCACACATTCTTTTCTGTTTTTTATTCCCCACCCATCTGATCCATCTCAGGCTGACCTGTTCATGCTTAGGTTGTAAATTCCTCCAGAACAGAAAGCACAATTTACACACTCTGTGTCATAGTGCTTTCACATGTTTGACTCTTTGGATTTAACAATATAAATAGGTTTTTAAAAATAAAGTGAATACCTGTGATTCTACCATCTAGAATGAATTATTCATCTTTTGTTACTTTTTGTTCAAGATTTTATTAATAGAATGCAAAAAATATTACAAGTCAGTCATTTTTGAAAATCTTCCCCAGTCCCATTCCCCTCCCAAATGATATCCTACTTTCCAATTCTACTCCAAAAACCACTACTAGAAATTTGGTATAAAAACTTCGAGTCTCTTTGTGTATTCTTTTGACATTTCATAAACAGTTATATATGTGTATATATTATAATTTTGTATATGCATAATTATGTGATTGGTATATGTATATATTATAGTTCTATATATTTAAAATGTGCACAAATGCTACTACATTGTACATATAAGTGAGGTATTTATGTATTTATTTATCTCAATTGTTCCATAAAGAATCCTAGATTACATCAAAAGTTACATATTAAATTCAAAACATCTGTTATGGCAATTCATAAGCTTTATAAACCATCTAGCCATCTGTAATCTAATCATTTTAAAGGGTCAACACTACTGCATTAGGTAAATAATTAAAAGGTACATAGTTTAAATATTTTTAAATAATTTTAAAAGTACATGGATGCTATTGTAGCAATTTTTAACTAGAAAAATCTAGATTGTTATTGTTTAGATTTTCAACAACATTCAAAATGATTTCAATCCCATCAATGTTGTAATTAAAATTAAAAATCCACAACTGAAAACCTCACCAAACTCTCCATTAATATGATATTGTTCTTAAACAGTTACATCTAAGATACCAGCCACTATTTATAAATGAAACAATGCAATTCTATTTTTCTGTTAATGGTCATTTATTTATTTTTAAAATACGTTTTAAGTTTAATTTTTAAAATTTTTTTATTGTTGTTCAAGTACAGTTGTCTCCATTTTACTCCAGCCATCCCCACCTCCCCTCCTCGAATCTACCCCCCTTTAGCTTTGTCCATGGGTCCTTTATACATGTTCCTTGATAGACCTTCCCCTATTTCCCCCCATTATCCCTGTCCCCCCTCCCCTCTGGTTACTGTCAGTTTGTTCTTTATGTGAATACTATGCAGCAGAAAGAAAGATGGAGCTCCTACCCTTTGCGACAACATGGTTGGAACTGGAGAGCATTACGCTAAGTGAAATAAGCCAGGAGGTAAAAGACAAATACCATATGATCTCACCTGTAAGTGGAACCTAATCAATAAAACAAACAAGCAAGCAAAATGTAACCAGAAATATTGAAATAAACAATGCAATTCTGTATAGAAGAAAATACAAAGCAGAAAGCAAATGTAATAAAGATAATTATTGTGATAATTCAATGAAAAAATACACAAAATTATAATTTGCTTCTTTATCAACTTCATAATTTGCAAGCAATCATGTTACTTCAGTCCTATCTAAAGTAGTGCCTAAAAGACCACTTATCAAAGTAGCCACAGACCCTACCTAGTTTCATGCAGTTCAATATCAGCAAATCCACTGGCTCCCTTCCCTTCAGATGTAGCTATGTTTTAGCTTGTAGTTACATAATTGGAGATGTGATTTCTCCCCCTGATGATCTCTTTCTGTATGAGTTAATCAAGCATGACATATGGAATATAATAAAAATCCATCTTTATTCTTGATTTCTACCACCCTGTTAAAACTTATTCAGTAGAGAAAGACTTTTTTCTCTGACCCTAGGTTAAAAATTTCTAGGCACTATGACTCTCTTTTTCAAATTTTATGTTATGTATATTTTACCACAACAACAACAAAAACAAACTTTGAATGTATCAATTCAATGAGAAATAACCAAGATGATAACATAATACTTGAGTACTTTACCACCTGGACAACTAAAACAGTCTTGATAATGCTGAGAGTCTCACAAGATCTTCAAGGAAGTTAACTCTCTCCACTTCTCAATCTACTCTCTGAGACAGATTAAAACAAGTCTGGGGTGTGTAACAGGTACAGATTCTCATTCTGTATCTCTCCCCTTCTCCTAGCAGCCTCAGGTCATTGAAAACATAATGTCTGCCTCTCTGTTTAGCCACATTTTTCATTCCCATCATCACAAGAAAAGCCAGAAAACCACATCAATCAGTTCAAGTAAATAGATGAACGTAGTTGTCTCCAGCTCTTCAATTTAAGATCCAAGTTTGAACTGGGAAGGGCCCCCTAGTATAACAAATAAGATAGATCATATTATTCTTATTATACCAAATAAGATAGGTAATATTTTCACTTTGTGTTTACCCCCCTCACAAAAAGTGAGTAGAAGGGCGGGTAGGCCCTGTGACTTTCAACAGTTGTACAAACACTTTAAATTTAAGCAGCCTAGATTCAAAAAGTAGAACTTCCTGTCCTATATAATGATTAATACTCTAAACTTAATTTAGAGTGGAATTGTCACCTTTCCTTCAGCCTGAGCTGATATCAGGCCTTGGAGAAAGGGAAATAATGCTAGTTTTTTCCCCTTTTCCCTATTGCTCCTTTCCCAGCATGATAACTTTGACTTCAGGCTCTGTACGATTGTAGCACCAAAAGAAGGGAGAAGATGTCAAAAAAAGACTAGATCTGGCAGTGTCATAACTGAGTGTTGTGGCATCTGGGTCTGTGGGATATTTAAAGCTGACTGCATCATGGGGCACTTTTGTTTACTTGGAAATCCTAGTTAATCTTCACAGGAGATGTGACAAAATCATTTATCATCAGGGTTTGTCACAGCAGCATTTGCACAAAGCAAAGGAAAGGATTATGCAACAATGCTATCAAAGACCCTCTGTCTCTCATGCCTGCTCTTACTAAGCCTTTCCTTGACAAATATTTCTTTCTTCATTTATATCTGAAGTATCCCCTGCTCAGAAGTAAATGACTTTTGTTCTATGCAATTTATGAGATTTTCACAAACTAGAATAACCTCTCACAGAGTCATTTTCAATCTATTCATTACCATCTACAATGTCAAAATTCAGCACAGGCTGCGGAACCAGACTACCTAAACTCAAATCTCTAATCTGCTGCTTACTTAGCAAGTGACAGAGGGCAAGTTCCTTAAACTCACAGTGCCTTCGTTTCATAATTGTGAAATAGGGAGGATAAGTATTTACTATAGAAGGTTTTTTGAGGATTAAATGAATTAATACATGTGCATGCATGTGTACAGTAAGCATCAGTAAACACCAGTTTAGTATATCAGCTCATATCAAGTGGGCTGAGCCACTGTAATAATGGACCAACAGGCCACTCACATGTAGTGTCTTATTACCACATTTCCTTAAAGGGTATTCAGAAGTAAATTTCTAAAAACCCTACGAAAACCATTCCATTTTTTTTACTGCTTCCAGCAATTAAATGCCTATTTAATAGATAAATGATTTTGCTTTTAAAGGTTTACAGCCAATGATTTAAACAAAAAAATTTTACATTATTATGAAAATAACAGTTTTGGAACATGTACTAATATCTGTATTAGTTAACTTCACAAGAAACTTGTTTTTGTTTTTGTTTTTTTTACTATCTGATCATAACCAAATCACAGTACTTATTTTTTGGCAGAATGCCCTAATTTCAAGGAAATGTACCTGAAGGAAATAAGCAAAATTTGGGATATTGGGATTTTAGATGGACTCTATGGTATAAAAACATTATAGCTGCAGCACACAACAGAGTAAAGCAACAAAGGTGACTACCACAAAATGGAAGTACTGTGATACACCAAAGAATGTTAAAGTATATCAAAATCAATTAGCTATGGTGGCTATTATGTAATGTCCTTTATATAGAAATAGTAGAGTTGATAGTTCAAAAATATTTTGCTTCTTCATCAGAGCAGTCTTCATGAAATCACCATTGAAGACCCACCATGGAGGAGAATAATCCCCTAGTGAAATGTTTTAACCATACAGCAACAGGCATATGTACGACAAGTATAAAACATAATTTTCACATGTGCATTCTTACCTCAACTTCCAACTGTATCCTCAAATTATTCTCATTCCAAACTTGTGTAACTCCCATCTGGTAATCCCCAGTCTCCTATGCACATTTCACAAGTCAGTTAGTAATGGACCACAGGTACTTACAGTCATCAGTGTCTAAATCACTGAGCAGTATACTCAAAGATTTATGCATCCTTTTGCATTAACTTAGGCTTTGATGTGAAAAGTTTGTATGACTTCACTCATATGTGGAATCCAGTGAGCAAACTCAACTCACAAGCAAAATAGAGACAGACTCATAAACAGAGAGCAGGCTGACAGCACTGGGTGTGGGGGGCATTAGGATTTGGAGGAATTGAGCAAAAGGAAAAAGGACTCAAGGATATGGGGTGGTGACTGTGAGGGAAAGAGGAGTATAAGGAGGATAAATGGTAATGGAAAAAATACAACAATAATAAATTTAAAAACAAACAAAAAACAAAAGTGACCACAGTTTCAGTTCAATTCCACTACAGATGAGTTGCCTACCATTAAAAAAAGGGGGGGAAATCTCCACATTCAAATCAGCAAATATAGACCTTAATTATCAGTCAAAATGAAGATGAATGATCCCTGCCCCCCTCCACAGCCACTTTAAAGACTTCTCCAAAAGAACTCATATAGTGTTGCAATATAAAAAATTCAGTGGCAGATATGTGAAAACATTAATTCCAATAATGCTTCACTGGATAAGTAACAAGATCCAATATTCTTCACCAAATAGTCACTGTGTAACACACACTGGACATTAAATTCAGTTTTCTGCTTGGGTAAAGCGGAATAATAATAATGGGCTTCCTGTTCCTATTTATGCCTTTGGCTACTGATGACATTTAAAAAATGTTAAAATTTCAAAAAATAGATTTTATTGATAATTTCAGCTGTCATCACTTTAGAGGTCTATAAATTTTATATCTTCAAGTAACTAAGCATCAATAAAAATAGTCATTTCTGATCATAACTTAAACTCCATACATTTAGAAATATTCTGTAGTAGACTAATCCAGCCATGTCCCTATTTCAAATTAGCTTTCAAAAAGTTTAGAATATAACAAATGGGATTATAAATAAAGCAAAAATAATTTAAAAAATAAGATCTATTACCTTGTTTGGAAGAAATGTATCACAGTAAAATGGGTCACATAAATAAAATTTAGAAACTTCCAAAAGTCAGCTATAAAGTCTCAAGATTCATGTTACTATTGCTAAAATACAGGCACATGCTGATTATATTCAGCTTTAATTTGGTTTTCAGAACCAAACCAAACCATACAGATTGCTTCATATAAGCTTTTTATTTAATATAGCACTTATAGCTTTGAAAAAAAGGAGCAAAGGAGTCATAGCTATATTTGCCTTCATACTCTCTAATCTTGTTATAGGCATTACCTATAGCGAAAATGCAGCTGCACAGCTAATTTCAGGCCTATCAGCCTTGACAACATTCTTCTTTATAAGCAGCTGTTGATTAATCACATGAGAAAGTGTGATTGAACTCCAGATGGAGTTGACTGCTTAAATATTGCTCCAGACTAGTCAATCTGGGGACAGATATCTTTAGTGCTACTGACTATTGAATCACCTATTTCTTAAAAATTAGATGATGCTGAGACATTTTAATGTGTTAAAGAGAAAAATGCCTAAGACTAAGAGAACAGCTAAGTTCTTTTGTAAGTATTGTAACTAAAAGAGAATATGGAGTTGGACAGCAATCACCATCACTGACATTAGCTAGTAGCACATTTACCCACATGTTCAGAGACAGAATTCCTAATGAGGCAATAAATGCTGTACTACTTCCTATCCATCATGAAAAGAAGAATATAAGACCAGAGATATTTCAAAAGATATCAGTGATAACATAAAACTGAGTGTTATTCTGGTCAAAATACTTGAAAGCTTTTTTCTCTGAGGAACTCAGCACACGTTACTCAAAATTAACTATTTTTAAAATAATTAGTCTATTTCTTCCAAACAGTAGGAGTGGCAAAGGCAATGAGACAATCAAATCAAAGCAACACAGTGGAATATTTTTTTCCTCCTAGAATAAAATAAGTAGCTGGTCACATTTATGAATGAGATTTATAACCCTTGAACTGGAGAAATCTTTTTACTTAAAATTTACACAACATTTTCTGAACAAAACTATAATTTACATCCCAATAACTTCTTAATTTCCCACAGACTCACAGAACTTTGAAGTTTTAAAAACATATTACAGTTATCCGTGGTCATCAGCTATGATGTACATGATACCAATAATTTTATGGTAGCACAACACTTCAAGTTCAGGCCAGAGCTTCATCACTATAATAGCACACATGCACACACACACACATGCACCCTATAAGAAGTTTTTTCTTTCATTATAAATTTTAATTCAAATGAAAATAATCTTAAAATATGGTGAAGTGGATTTCCTTTTACTTCATCTTTTATTTTAAAAAGCATTACTAAAAACTTGTATTAAAATAAATCTACCATAAGTCAAAGCTCAAACACTAAAGGCAAATGCATTTTATTTAACAGATCTGTACAATATGTACAATAATGCATTTCTCTATTAAATTTATCTCAAGTAACCACTTCCTCTAAATTGTTTTTCTAGATTCTAAGTCCTTGTACTTACAAATTAGATAATATTTATTTGTTGCTCCCTCAATTTATGTAAGAGTATTGATAATGGATTTATTATATACTACCTGGCAAATACACTGGGTACAGCATGAAATATGCAATCATTAAGTACACACAAATAAAATAACAAAATAGACAATTCCTGTCAGTGGTAATGATTAGTTGACTGAGCTGTCACTCATGGAAAAAATCAATTGTATTAAAATAATTAATGGAATATATTTGTCATACATGACTAAATATGCATTCCTACCACCCCCTACCCTTAATCATATGTATATCAAATATTTCCAAAGGACTATGCAAACAGGCTGAAATAAACATTTACATGATGCAATAAAACACTACCTCATTGAATCCTAACCAACAACATTCAAAGAAAATAAATAGCACAATTAAATCTTTCCAGTCATAAGTTAATTTACCCCTTGTATAAATAAACATACACAGAAAAGATAACATTGCTAACAGATAGTCTAGGTTCTTTCACAAAAAACAAGAGCAACCTGGAAGAGCCATTCAAAATAGCACTGAATCGAACTTTATCACCCTAATTATATTAACTCTTACCTCTGTATTTTTCACACCTTGATTCTTTCATCCTAAAACATCCCCTTCCAAAGCCAACTATCCAAATCTTTCAAGGACCACATCTTCTATAAAACTTTTCACTATATTCAAGAAAATTGCTTCTTCCCTTATTGCACTGATTGTGGTAACAATGGATATTCTGGTCTTTTTAAAAAATTTTCCATTTTTACTGTGGTATAGTTCATGTTACATTTTTATGCGCTTCTCACTTTTTTTCTCAAAAGTTTTCTTATTAAATTCTACTTTTAAATGACAAAACTATTAAATTCTACTTTTGAAATGACAAAACTACTCATAATGTCCAAACAAAATCCTATTTCTTAAAGTAATTTCTGTTGTTTATAAATAGATAGTTTATACATTTTTATGTGATATTTTATTAACAATTCCAGAATAAATATTCTAACTTTACTCACTGAGGGCAAAACCAGTGGTTTAAAAGCAGAAACTAGAAATGTTGCTTATTTACTTATTTTGGGTTTTTTTTTTATCTTGCTTTGTTTTGCCTTATTTTTGTTTTTGTTTTGCAAAACAACACAACTTCGATGTCTTTGACCACTTAATCACACTCCTCCCAAACAGAAAGTATTCATGTGAACTACTAAATAAATTGTATTTTAAGTTTTTGTAATTGCTATTATCTTTAGGGGGAAAACAGTATGAATTAGTGCTGTAGATTTTGGCATCTTTTTCTTTTTGTCCAATGAACATTAATGTCATGTACTTTAGACTATCTATTGAATTGTCAATTCATAGATTTGGGTCATATGAAAACTGTTTTTTAATCAGATTATTTGGGTTTTTAGTGTTAAATTGTATGAGTTACTTATATATGATGAGGTCTGTCCAGAAGGTATCCAGCCATGTAATCTGAAAAACAGAAACATTTATTGAAGAAGACACAAAATACAAAAAAAAACAAAACATTGTACATAGGACAATGATGCCTCAGTCCCCTTCAAAGTGGGCAACTTGGGACCTCATGCAGTTCTCCCAATTTCCATCAGTAATTTTCCTGAATCTCATCACTGGTCTGAATCTCTTCCCTTGCAAAGGTGATTTTGTTTTGGGAAAAGCCAGAAGTCTCAGGGCACCAAATCTGGGCTGTAGTGGGGGTGACTCACCTGGGTGATTTGATGATGTTTTTCCAAAAAATTCTGCATGAGACCTGATGTGTGTACAGGTGTGTTGTTGTGATGGAGCTGCCAATCACCATTTGCCCATAGCTGCAGTCTTCTGAATCATCTGAATAGTTTCTGTGGAGGAATGTTCAAGCTTGATGCAAAATTTGATGCAGACTCATTACTCTACTTGCTCAGTCATTTTGAATGCCACAGCTCACTCAACAGCATCTTCTGCCCCCACTGAATAGCACCTTGAAATCATCATTGTTCATGCATGCACATTCCAGTCCACTCTCCTTGGCTACCGGGTTACCTCAGTGTCACATAAACTATTCTTGTTACATTAACAATGACTGGACTTTTTCTGGACAGACCTTGTATGTTGGATAATAACCTGTTATTGTTTTGTTAGTGAATATCATCTACCATTCCATAGGTTGTCTTTTTGTTTTATTAATTATTTCATTTCCTATGCAAAAACTTTTTAGTTTGATGTTGTCCCATTTGTTTACTTTCTCTTTTGTTTCCCTTGCCTAAGGAGACATATCCAAAAATAATATGGCAAACATCAATGTCAAAGTGTTTTCTGTCTAGGAGTTTTATGATTTCAGGTTTCCATTTAAGTCTTTAATCCATTTTGAGTTTCTTCTTGTGTATGATGCAAGAATGTGTATTTTTAATGTATCTGTCCAGTTTTCCCAAAACTATTTACTGAATAAACTGTCTTTACCTAACTGTAAATTCTTACTACCTTTGTCAAAGATTAATTGACCATATTAAAAATGAGTTTATTTCTGAGATCTCTATTTCATTCCAATGATCTATGTGTGTGTTTTCATGCCAGTATCAAGCTGTTTTGATTACTATAGTAATATATTTTGATATTCTTGAGATTGTTTGGGATATTTGGGGTCTTTTTTTGGTTCCATATAAATTTTAGAAATTTGTGCTACTTCTGTGAAATACACCATTGGTATTTTGATAGGAATTCTGCTGCATCTATAGATTGCCTTGGATAATATAGACACTTTTTAACTTGTGTTCAGTTTATTCCTATTTGCACATTTTTTCAAACTTATCCAATGGAATTTGAACAGAACACTGATATTTAATGAGCTGATAAATGATTTTTGAAAATGCTTACATTGGAATAATACATAGTGCTTAGGTTGCATGACAATATTAGTATGTCCATACATATCATTACCACTGCTTTTGTTTGTTAATTACAGCAATACATTGATAAATTGTAGAATGGCCCTGACAAAGTCCCTCTTTTCTCTATCCTTTTTCTCTTTACTGAAGAAATTGTGATAAATAACAAAAAATGTGGATCAGCACTTTAAAGAAATGAAAACAGTTTTAAATCTTTTTAAAAAGATTTTATATTGATTTTTAGAGAAGGGGAGGAACATCAATGTGTAGTTGCCTTTCATGCATCCCACTGCCCACAATGAAGGACATATGCTCTAGACTGGCAATCAAACCGGAGACCCTCTAGTTCACAAGCTGGCACTCAATCCACTGAGCCACACTAGCCAGAGCAGTATAGACATTTTAATGATGTTGATTATTCCTATCCATGAACAGGGTATATGCTTCCATTGATTTGTGTCTTCTTCTATTTCCTTCTTCAGTGCTTTACATTTTTCCAAGTGCAGACCTACCTCCTTGGTTAAATTTATTCCTAGGTACTTTATCCTTTTGGATGCAATTGTAAATAGGTTTTCTTAATTTCTCTTTCTGATAGTTTATTATTGTTATACTAAAATGTAACCAGTTTCTGACTATTAATTTTGTATCCCACTCCTTCTGAGGCCTGTCCCCTTGGTTGTGAATGACTGTCTTCTCCCTCTCTCTTCACAGCCTCTTTCTTCTGTATGCACATGTATCTGTCCCAATTTCCTCTTCTTATAAGGACACAAATCATATTGAAATAGGGCCAACCCTAATGATTTTATTATAACTTAATTACATCTTTAAAGACCTTCTCTCTACATATGGTCACATTCTGAGGTCCTGGGAGTTAGGGCTTCTACCTGTAAATAATTCAATCTATATCAGACTTAAATAAACATTTTTCCAAAGATTTATTTATTGTCAACAGTCACATGAAACTTTCCTCAAACATTACTAATCACTAAGGAAATGCAAATCAAAACCAAAATGAAATACAACTTCATATTCATTAAGATAGCTATTACAAAAGAAAAGAAAAAACAGAAAGTGTTGTCGAGGATTTGGAGAAAATGTAACATACACTGATATACTGCTGGTGGGAATGTAAATGGTGCAACCACAATTAAAAATAGAATTACCATATGATACAGCAGTTTAACTCCTGGGTATATACCCAAAAGGTGGAGGATTGAATGTGGGAAGTGGGGTGGGTAGGGCAGGGGAGAATAATAAAGGAAAATGGGGACAACTGTAATTGAATAAAACTAAATAAAAATAAATAAAATCAATGACTTGAAGAGATTCTTCTATACCCATATTCATAGCAGCCTTATTCTCAATAGCCAAAAGGTGAAAGTAAAGCAGGTGTCCGTTGCAGATAAATGAATAATCAAAATGTGGTGTGTACATACAATAGTATAATATAGTACAGTATTTAGCCTTAAAAAGGAAGGAAAATTCAACACATACTACAACATGGACAAACCTTAAGACATTATACTAAGTGAAATAAGCCAATTACAAAAAGACAAATGCTTTATGATTCTCACTTGTATGTGGTACTTAAAATAGTTAAATTTATAGAGACAGAAAGCAGAATGGTAGTTTCAGGGACTGGGGAAGGAGAAAATGAGAAGTTATTATTTAATGGCTACAGAGTTTCAGTTTTACAAAATGAAAAAGTTCTGGAGGTAGATAATGATGATAGTTGCACAGCAATGCAAAATACTTGATGCCACTGAACTACACACTTAATATGGTTAAAATACTAAATTCTATATTATTTATTTAATATATTTTACTGTGTTTAGAAAGATTTCATCTGTACAGAAAATCTGTCAGCAACCTAGTGAATACATATTCCTCTTTGAATTTTCCAGATGAGGTAAGAGAGGCTCAGAAAAGTCAAGTGAATACAAATATTTTGAAATTAGAAGAACCATACAAACCAAGATCTGTTTCACACTAAAGACTTACATGTTCAAATGAATGATACTGACCCACACTGACCACACTTCCTCAGCATAATTCAAATATTTGCTGGAGAAAGTATTGACAAGTATGATACTTTGAAAGTAAAGGATTATATTCATAGAATTGAATATATTAAGTCTGTCTTTATCATAAGTGTTAGCTGAGCTCTTTCTCTAATGACCTCTCTTTTGAGCAGCAGTGGTGCATCTCACCTGTCCCAGAACAGTTTATCATCTCATAGAGCTATTAGTATAAGGTTTATATATCAACATCAAGGAAAAAAACACATTTCACTGATCCTTTGGAAACAAGTCTTTGTTTCCACCTTCCAGGTGAGAGATTATTGAAATGCTTAGGAACCTGAGTTGCAAAAGATCCAATGCTGTGCACCAGTTTGTAGAAGAAATTAATGTTAATGTTTGTGTAAGATATCCGAAATGCCAAGCTTTGTGCTTCATTTTCACACTAATAAGCCAGACTTCTCTAAGCCTTGGAGGTTAGACTCTCCAGAGAAATTGTTTTTTAGCCAATTTCTTCTTGACTTCATAGTTTATAAAATAAAATGCCATTTGAAATACAAAAAATACAAATTAGTAAAGCACAGGACTAGAGCTTCATATCAGTGGATAGAAGATTTATGCACATAAACTGCCAAGCACAGGTTTTGAAACAGACCCTATAGACTTCCAGTTTCCATAGTAACTGCACAGTTTTATTCAATGTGAAAGTGTATACAGATAAGCATGGCTCAGGTAAACCATCAATGCTGCCTTTGTTGGCATCTGAGTTGCAGAAAAAAGTAATACATGCTGTCACTGCTAAAATAAAATAGTCATGATCATAATTTATAGCTTTGATTTCTTTGTGAACATCTTCCTCACAAAATCTTTTTTCGCATTGCTTGGCTAATTATACATGAAGACAAAGGTTCTAATGAATTATTAATAAATTTCTATTGAAAAAGCTTGGAGAACTACACAGCAAACAGCAAATAGTGTAAATAAGGCAATCCTGCCAAATGCTTGCATTCTGTTCTTTCATTCTCTTGATCCTAAACTGTTCTTTCATGTATACACAGAACAAGGGCACGGTGGGCACTACACCAGCTTTTGGAAATGCAAGTGCTCCTCTGAGATGCAACCACTTTCAAAAAAATAAAAGGAAAAAATACAATGAAAACGTTTTTCTTTGAAGTAAAGAAAGAAATGTTGGTGGGGCCAGATGCTAAAGAGCTATAATGACTACAATACTTAAACACAAAACTTATGTCCTTACAATTAGTTTCTTTCTTTTTTTCACAATTACAAATATATGGTTTTACTCAGAGTTCTAATTGCATGTTTAAGCATATTCTAAAATCTCTTGAAGTGACAATAGAAAATAAATAACCAAACCTTTTTTTCTTATTTTGGAGTGGGAAAAATAAAAACCTGGATGGTACAAATAACTTAACTCAAGGTCACAGAATTAGTTAATTCCACAGCTAAAATTAGACATAATAGGTGCATTGCCTCAAATGGAAAGTACTTTGAAAATGACTGAAATTTAAACATGTAAGAATAAATATACTGTTTTTCATAAATAAATTCTAGTTTGGGGGGTCCTCCCTCATATTAATGTATGAATTAATAATTTTGTATTATTAATATATTTTATTAATTGTGCTATTACAGTTTTCTGTATTCTCCCTTTACTCCCCTCTGCCCTGTGCACCCCCTCCCACCCACATCCCCCGCTTTAGTTAATGTGCATGGGTCATACATAAAAGTTCTTTGGCTTCTACATTTCCTATATTATTCTTAACCTCTACCTACCATTTATGCTGCTTATTCCCTGTACCTTTTCCCCCATTCCCCTCCTATTCCCTGCTGATAATGGTCCATGTGATCTCCATTTCTGTGATTCTGTTCCTGTTCTACTTGTTTCCTTAGTTTGTTCTTGGTTTTGGTTTTTTAGGTTCAGTTGTTGATAGTTGTGAGTTTGTTGTCATTTTACTATTCATATTTTTATCTTCTTTTTCTTAGATAAATCTCTTTAACATTTCATATAATAAGGCCTTGGTGATTAGAACTCCTTTAACTTGACCTTATCTGAGAAACACTATGTCTGCTCTTCTATTCTAAATGAAAGCTTTGCTGAATAGAGTCATCTTGGATGTAGGCCCTTGCCTTTCATGATTTGGAGTACTTCTTTCCAGCCCCTTCTTGCCTGTAAGATCTCTTTTGAGAAATCAGCTGACAGTCTGATGGGAACTCCTTTGTAGTTAGCTCTCTCCTTTTCTCTTGCTGCTTCTAAGATTCTTTCCTGATCTTTCATCTTAGCTAATGTAATTATGATGTGCCTTGGTGTGTGCTTCCTTGGGTTCAACTTCTTTGGGACTCTGAGCTTCCTGGACTTCCTAGAAGTCTATTTTCTTTGCCAGATTGGGGAAGTGCTCCTTCATTATTTGTTCAAATGAGTTTTCAATTTGTTGTTCTTCCTCTTCTCCTTCTGGTCCCTATGATTTGGATGTTGGAACGTGTAAAGATGTCCTGGAAGTTCATAAGCCTCTCCTCCTTTTTTTCAAATTCTTGTTTCTTTGTCCTGTTCTGGTTGAATGTTTCTTTCTTCTTTCTGGTCCACATCATTGATTTGAGTCTCAGTTTCCTTCTCATCACTGTTGGTTCCCTGTACATTTTCCTTTATTTCACTTAGCATAGCCTTCATTTTTTAAATTTAATTCGTGACTATATTCAACCAATTCTGTGAACATCCTGATTACCAGTGTTTTGAACTGTGCATCTGATAGGGTGGCTATCTCTTTATCACTTAGTTGTATTTTTTTTCTGGGGCTTTGATCTGTGGTTTCATTTGGGCCATTTTTTTGTCTGTTATGTAGGAAGGTGGAGCCTTAGGTGTTCACCAGAGCAGGGCAACCCACATCACTGTGTTGTGATGCTGTATGTTGGTAAGGGGTCTGAGAGAGAACAAGAGCACTTGCTCTGCTCTCTGACAGTTTTCAGTCACTTCTCCTGATACCCATAAGTAAATTAGACCCTTCTGGTGCTGATTCCCAGGTGAGTTAGTTTATGTATGTTCTAGGAGCCTGTGGGTCTCTCCAACAAACTCTTCTGTGAGGCTGGGAGTTTCTCCCACTGCTGCCTCAACACCCACCAGTGTTTTCAATCAGAGGTTTGAGGCTTTATTTCCCCATGCTTAAACCCTGGGTTTTGTGGTCTGTCTCACTCCCCAGTTGTTCCTCCCATTTTATCTGCATGTCAGTGTGTGGCTGCTGCCTCATGAGGTCTGCCAGCTGCCACCTTGCTGAGTCAGCCAGCTGCTGCCTTGCTGCGAGTCCTCTTCACCCAGCTGCCTGTCTCTGCCCCTCCTACTGATATGGATGAATGCTTCTTCTTTAACTCCTTGGTTGTGGGACTTCCATACAGTTTGATTTCCCATCACTTCTGGTTGTTTTTTATCTTTAAATTGTTGCTGTCCTTCTTTTGGTTGTGTGAGGAAGAACAGTGTGTCTACCTACACCTCCATCTTGGCCAGAAGTCCAATGATTTTGTATTATTATTGATATGATTACCTTTATTTCAGAAATAAGAAAATTGAATTTTAAAAGATTTAACTAACTTGGTCAAGTAGTAAAGCCAACATATAAACCTTAAAGTATACCTTGTTCTGAAATCTATGTTTTTAACAGCCGTGCATGCTGAATCAATGTGAGAACTAGCATATTGAAGTCCAGTTACACTTCTTATTCTTTCTCAGTAGTCTTGAGAAAGTCCTTTAGTCAATCCATAATTGATTATTAAGCTTCTACTATATTCTAATGCTTTTCTACATGTTAAAGGGATATTGAAGCACAGTTCATGACCTTTTGGAGGTTATAATTTATCTAAAAAGTCAATGTAAAGTAAGAACTCAATAAAGAATTAAACCACATGGTCTCATGTCTAAGATTCAGGATCTTAGTTACAGAAAGCAGAGTTGGAGGTATATAGTCACCATAGGAGAAGAATTCATAGAATTCAACTAATTTTGGAAGATGAATATATATTCTTAGAAATGAAAAGATATTTTTGGTATAAGAAGTACAATAAGGAAAAACATCTGAGTGCTCATTGAAAAATAATTTGGAAGCCCTAAATTATAGAGCTGGAAATAGAAAGAAGTGGGTAAATCAAATATGTAATTGATAGGAAATTATAGAATAGAATAGAATAGAACAGATGGATAGATAGATGATAGATAGATAGATAGATAGATAGATAGATAGATAATAGAATAGAAAAGAACTTAGGAACAGATTTGATAGAAAATGTGAAGACAAGAAAAAAAACAAACATGGCTTGAAATCTTCTAGCCTAGCCTGGACATGAAAGTGTTTTCATTTCCCAGAGACAAAAGTAGAGAAACTGAAGAGAACTCTTATATTAGGAAATGAGATCATGTGAGAATGATATTTTACTTTAGAACTTACTGTATTTGAGAAATTTCTGTGATAACTGTTGGCTTTTCTGAAGACAGTTATACAGTAACTCAAATAATAGCAAGTTTGCTTATTTATTTATTTTTCAAGATTTGATTTATTTATTTTTAGAGAGAGGGGAAGGGAGGGAGAAAGAGAAAGAAAGAAAAATCAATGTGTGAAAGAAACATTGATTTGTTGCCTCTGATATATGCCCTGACCATGGACTGAACCTGTAACCCAGGCATGTGCCCTGACAAGGAATCCAACCAATGGCCTTTCACATTGCAGTACAACTCGCAACCAACTGAGCCACACCAGTTGGGGCCAGGTGGTAGCAATTTTAAGTACTGAGCATGTAGTGATAATTAATGATGTAAGATGTCACTTTGCATAAAGACTGACATCTTCTTGGGAGAATATACTTAGTGGAGATGTTAAAAGTAAGAATAGTCAAAAATCCAAAGTGAGCAAATTACAGGCAGAAAGGAGGGCAGTAAACAGAATAGTTTTACAGAAGACAAGAAAATGCCACCATGGTGTCAAGGATAATTAAAATAGAGCTGTAGCCCTAACCAGTGTGACTCAGCTGATTGGGCATCATTCCACAAAACAAAAGGTTGCCAGTTTAATTCCTGGTCAGGGCACATTCCTGGGTTGCAGGTTCGGTCCCCAGGTGGAGCACATAAAATAGTCAACCAATCAATATTTCTCTCTCTCTCTCTGTCTCTCCCTTCCCTCCTCTCTAAAAATAAATAAAGTCCTTTAAAAAATAGAGCTCTATCAAGCCACTTCTTCACTGTACATCTGCATTCCCCATTCTTGATTCTAAAACTAGAGACTTAGTATAACTTTATGCAGCTGGAATAGAATAGTGTAGGTTTCATAATTCATTGTTAATGTTTTTGTACTGTTTTCTGCAAGCTTGCTTAATCCTAGGTCTCTGCCATGTGGACAAATTTTATTTCCTCATTTGTAGAACAGAGGAAATTATACAGGTCTTTGAAAAAGTCACAGCAAGTTACCTGGAAAATAATTAGGTGCTCAGTAAATGGTAGTAATATTTATTTTTATTTTTATTTATACAAAAAAAAAGAGAGCCAATGGGATGATGATCCTGCAAACGTACAAATCACACATACAGGTCTGGTTTGGCCTGAAAGATCTTCAGTTTCCTATGTCTAAATTTCAGGTGGCATAATCTCAATCTTGAAATTTTTATATATTTGTGTACCAAACACCATTATCACTGCAACCTTAAAGGACAATGATATGCTGCTGAATGCAGTGAATGTTATGACACTACCTCATATTTTACCATTTACTGTCTAAATACAGGATTGGTTGTAATGCCCTTTTCCATGTATATGCCTTCAGATATCCTCCTCATTATTTAAGATTAATTTTTAAGAAGACTTCTAGCCAAGGCAGAGTTTCAATTATTTTGTCCATGGGACCTCTTCACTTAACCTGAGTAGTACCCTTCCCTTCTATTTTGGTATTGCTTAGTACAGAGAGCACTTTTAACACTCACTGTATGCTTAACATAAAGGTAGATTCACAACATATATATTGTATGCATATATGTAACGTGTATATCAAGTTTCATACAACAATACATTCCTATAAACTTAACTTTATTTCAATAAAAGTACTGAGAGTTAAACAGATGCATGAAGAAAATGTCCTCTGTCAAGTATCAATTTCCTTCAGACCTTTTTTTCTCCATCACATATTTACTTCAACTAGGCAAATAATTATTTTCCATATCACAAAAGTGTTTGGAGAATTATAGGAGACTGTTTTGCATGGCGTGGGCCCAACTCCCACTTGGAGATGCACAGGACCTACTCCCATGGATAGGTTCTCCCATGGAGAATCAGGCCTGCAATGCACCTAGGCCGCTTTGAGTCTTGCTTTTTGCTAAAACTCCTTCACCCTGAATTGGGGACATTTACTGCAAACTTCCTAAAATCCATGCTAAACCTTCCAAGGATGAGTGTAACTGGTTCAACTACTTTTGCTTTTTCATTTGCAAATATCCCTCTGTGATGTGATTAGCAGCATTGTCTCCTTTGTTTTCTGTAAAAGGTAACCACCTAAAGCGAACCTGTACATAGTAAATGAGGATCATCAGGTAATATGCAGGGAGATAGAAATAAAGGCCTCTCAGGGCTGAGGCTGCAGCTTTTGCTCCCCTTGAGAGAAAAGCCATGCTGTCCCTTTTCCTCTACCGGTAGTCCATGTGAATGTCTCATTTCATCCATAATTATGTGGACACTGCAGGCCAGTGTCTGCATCAGAGAATTACATTCATCTAGTCTTCTAACAATCACAGAGCATGTCAGAAGTATTTTCATCTAATTGTTCTTATTGCTTATACAATATACCTGGTGTTAGGGTCAGAGAAAATACTGTAATTATCCTTCTTAGATTGTGTGCAGAATTCCAAAACTGTGGTTATCTTCACTCCAGTGATGTTCTGATGAGTTTTTATTATGAAAACCAGATGTTTTTGCCTGTGACAACAATTTACTTCATTTAGCTAGTATTCTCATAATGACCAATTAAAATAACCACATTTCAAAAAAACCATTTAGGAACAAAGGCAATAACCCTTATATAAATGAATTTTCATTTCTTCAGTTTTTTTTTCATTTCCAAAAAAATAAACTTCAAAAATTGGTGTGTATTCCCTTTAACACTTAAGTTCAATGACTTGAGGGCACTTACAGCCAACTGGAAGCATCAACACTTGGATATCTATGGTCCACTTTCTTAGGTGCTCAAAATATCTTTGAGAAAGGTAAAAGAAAAAAGATTGTTTTTTATGTACTGATTAATGTGTTGTATAATAAATAATTTTAGGAATGAATCCTTTTGGAAGGCTGGGTTTTGTTTAAGTTTCATTCATAAAATATGCTAATACCACGATGTTAAGTAGAATAGGTTTTATAGAAAAATTCACTTGAGTTATCCATACATATTTTCTTTTAAAAGCACAAGAGATAGAATATAAATATTTTGATTTCTGGGACTATTTTATTTTAAGGCCAGTTAAAAGAAAAGTCACATAAAATCATGACTATTACTAAGGTTGAACCCAATAGTTTTCAGATTAACCATTTCATTTCTCTGTGTTGAAGAGTGAAATTCAAGAGCACACCTACATTTTCAAAACTCTGAAGAGAGTCAGTTTAGAACACAAAACCTCTAGATAATAATCTCTCCTAGTTTTTAATAAGGACTAGCAAATGGTCAGGGAAATGGGAAAGAAATATCTTATGCCCAGGCCTTTCTTATTCCAAAGAAAAGGAACAAACTAATAATACAGAGAAGGAAATTGGCCTCAAAACTGCTCCCTAATAGTAAAACACAAGAAGAAAGAGAAAAGAAGGAGGTGAGTCTCTTTAATGCCCTGAACCCAGGTGGCCCAGGATTAGCAGCAGAAAGATCTCCCTGGCCACCACCTCCACTGCTAGATACTACTAAAATAGGGCCCAGAGGGCAAGAGCCCCACCCCTGCATAATGAAGGAATTACCTCCTGCTTGAAGACAATTGTCTCCTGCAGGGTGCCCAATTTGGGCAGGGAGTATTCTTATCCAGAGAAGGACAATTCCCTTTGA
Source organism: Phyllostomus hastatus (assembly GCF_019186645.2). Classification (NCBI taxonomy): domain Eukaryota; kingdom Metazoa; phylum Chordata; class Mammalia; order Chiroptera; family Phyllostomidae; genus Phyllostomus; species Phyllostomus hastatus. The sequence continues at coordinate 9,598,832 of NW_025333857.1, forward strand.
GGCAATGCCTTATTGATAGAAAAAAAAAAAAAAAGGAAGGCCAACCCGCTGGCCACTACTAGGCCCATACTCCATTTTGTACTTCGTATTTACTGAATTAGAAAAATTCCAACCCCTTATATAGGGAGGATACTCATAAAATGGCAGATCTTATCACCTCCATTTTTGCTACTCATCATCCAAACTGGACAGAAGTACAGGCTGTCTTTTCCATCCTACTAATGTCAGATGAAAGGTAGCTAGTTACAGATAAGGCTCATCACCTCCATCAAGAGAATCCCAAAGGGACCTCCAACCCAGCTAGGGTGATCCCCTTAATAGAGCCCAACTGGGACCCAAATGGTGAGGACCTAGCCTTTATAGAACATTACAAAAGGTGCATATTGAAAGGATTTAAGAAAGGGGTACCTAAACAAAAGAGCCACAATATGATATAGGTCATTCAACAGAAGCAAATTAGAGACCTTTCCAAATTTTTAGAAAGCATCTATGAGACCTATCTAAAGTACAATGATACTGATCCATAGGCAACAGTAAATGTCCAGATGATAAACATGACTTTATTGGGCAAAGTGCCTGGGATATCAGAAGAAACCTCCAACATTTAGAAGGGACATTGGGAATGAATCACTCCAACCTGGTGGACATAGCCTTTAAAACTTACCATGCCCAGGAAACAAGGATATTAAAGCAGGCCATTGTTTTCTTAGAAACAGTATGAAGAAACCAGAAAAAGATTCAGGACACAAAAGGAAAAAGGAAAGATCTACTAGGTGTCAATGTCCCTATTGCAAAGAGAAAGGCTGTTGGGAAATGGACTACCTGGAACTCAAAAAAATAAAAATAAAAAGGATAGAAACCCTTGCCAGCAAATATTAGAAAAAATGATGAGTCTAATAATGAATTAAGAGGCCCAGGGACGTCTCTCAACTTTTTACTATTTCCCCAAGGGATCCCTGGGTACGATTGACAGTAGGGAACAAGCTAATTGACTTCCTTGTATATATGAGAGCTACATACTCAGTGTTAAACACAAAACTAACCCAGAAAAGTTCAACTGCAATGTCAGTTACTGTAATGACCAGACAATTACAAAAAAATTGACATTCCTTCAATCTCTATGATGTCAATTTGGAAATAAAAAACTTACACATAGTTTTCTCTACATGCCAAGCTTCCTCATTCCATTGTTGGGCCAAGACTTACTTTGTAAATTGCATACACAAATAACTTTTTCCCCTGAGAAGCAGCAATTATGTTTAGGAGTCCCCCTTGAACATGCTCTCCAGCTCCAGGTTCTCCTGATTTGTCCAGAAGTACCTGGAGGTGAACTACTCCCACTCAAGATATGCAAGCAGGTCAATTGAGCTCTTTGGGCTGACAAAACCCCAGGTGAGGCAGTTAACATCCAACCTGTAAAAATTAACCTACAAGTAGAGTGCAGATCCCATGGAAGAAACAATACCCCTAAAAAAAAGCTTTATGGAGAATTTAACCAACATTGTAAAAATTCTTAAAATCGGAATTAATTTGGCCATGCCAGTCATCCTATAACACCTCAATTTTGCCAATCAAGAAGCCTCACTCTGATGAATATTGATTTGTACGGGACCTTAGGGCTGTAAATGACATTATCCAGGACATTCATCCTACATTACCCAACCTTTATACTTTGTTGATCATGGTGGCCAGGGATAGCAAATGGTTTTCAGTCCTAGACTTCAAGGAAGCCTTTTTCTGCATCCCAATAGATGAACAGTCTCAATTATTACTTGCCTTTGAATGGGGGGACCCAGAAACTAAAGCCACATTCTAATACTATTGAACTGTGTTGCCACAAGGATTTAAGAATTCCTTGACCATGTTTGGGGAAATATTAGCAAAAGACTTAAGGAACACTAACAACTTTGCACAAGTTTGCTCATTTTAGTTCTATCTACCCATTTGATGAGCCCTTATACCAATTCCAGATAGAAGGCTGAGTTTTATTAAAGACCTGGAAGACTCAAGGTCCTGAATAGCAGTTAGCCAAGCAATGAACCAGTCCCTATGACATCCTGCTGACAACACATTCTCCCCTAAAGCTCATGAGAATCAAGGATCCACCACACACAGATAAAGTGGGTGCTGCCTGGGGAGGACTTATATTTTGCTGTTGCTTTTGATGCTGCAAGAGAAAGTTGGACCTGTACTCCTGAAAGAAATTTAAAGTTCTTCTTTTGAAAAGGGACAGGACCTTCCAAAGCTAAGTGACAATGTTATTTTTTATTTTATTATTATTTTTTTAACAATTGCTATACATATGTCATGCTTAAAATGATAACACCTTTGTCCACATTTCTCAGATGGTGGCTTCCTCAGCAAACTTTTCCTGCTTTTGGATGTGCCACTCAAAGTTCCACTCAGGCCAGATCAAAGTGCCCTCCTCTCCACTACCATAAATAGCCAGGGGGCATTGGGGAGGACTCCATTGACCAAGATGGTGCAGGAGGAGATTCTTACACTGAGCACATCAAGTGCTAGAAAGATGAAAAGACAGGGCCTGAGCATGCTGAAAGCTAGCAAATAATTGGCTACAAAAAAGTCCTCTCTTCCCTATCCCTATAAGAACCTTGGGCTTCCTCAGGAAGCAGGGATAGTCTTTGAGACAAGAGTCTACCATTCTCCCAGTTGTGGCACCTAAGTAAACCTCTTTTCTTTTGCACCAGCACCTGTCTCATGACTTTGGCTTTTGTTGGAGCAGGTAGCCAAACCTGCATTTTCAGTTACAGAATCATTGTACTTGTAATACAGAGGAAGAATGAATGACAGAACTGAGTACAAATTATGACTGTTATAATGAATATTTGTCTAAAACAATCAGATAAATGCCCATAACTTATAAAATTTGCTCTTCTATTCTAGCTATTTAATGCAGGCTTTCACATTACCAATCATTTGTGAAATCAGATATTTTTAATGCAATCCTCTCTGCATAGCATTTGGTAGGCATTCCTGTAACATACTCAGCCACAGAAAATTGCCTAACAATTAATCACCCAAAAACACTAGTGTATATTTAGAGAATGCTTAAACAACTAGGATGAAAACTGAAACTATGGAAATGACTTCTTGTATTATATATTTCCACAACTTTGTAGACTTAACTTCGTATCACTTAGCAACAAAAATCACTCTGCTCTTCCCAGAGTAAATTCAGCTGAAATCTTAATCAGCATCTTTGAAAGCCTAAGCGTGGCTTATATGTTTATAGATGTGAACATCCTAGAGTTACCATAGGCTAAACTGGGTAAGTCTTGTCAAGGGACTTTGAAGCTACTGCTATATTCAAAACCATTAAGGAAATGCTAATGCTCTTATCAAATGCAGTCCTATCAGCACTAAACACTTGGCTTGGCATTTGGTAATAACATTTTAAAGAAAATAGGCAAAATGGAATTTTCCTTTATGTGGTAAATGGGTAATAAGTAAGAAACTTCTCTTATTGGTTTAGCAACTTAAAAAGCTAGATGAAGTTTGTAACGTAAGAAACATAAGAGATGGCATCCGTGATAAATTCTCACACTGGGTAATGAACACTCTAAATAGCTCTTTCTGAATTTGTGCTGTAATTCCAATTGAAGGGCTGTTCATTCATATGACTATTTCACAAGTGATATTTATAGGTCTTGCAGTACTAATACGGAGAGGCTCCCCAGCATTACATTCCACTTAAACTACAACTAATTCCAATAAGAAAAATTGTAAAGAAAGGCTTATTCACAATTTATGGAATAAAATAGTAAAAGTCTCCTGTTAGAGAAGGTCTGTTATTTGGATAGAGTGGTAGAAATGGGACTAAAGAAGGATTAAAACTGGCTATCTCTTGAGCACAGCAAACTATCTTCATTTATCAACCTGATTTTCCTCATTCTTGCTCACCTTTCACTGTGCCTTTCTAGCTTGTGGCTTTTCTTGCTTCTTGATAAAATTAAAGAGAGTGAAGTATTGTCTGCTGAGTTTTAAATCTTTCTTTCACTGATATGTTTAAAAATTAAAATTAAAAAAGCTGACTACTTATTCAAAAGTTGGCAGAACGAATTTTTTCTGCTTTTGCAACTGTTGTATCTCTCAGCAGTTTGGTGAAGAGACATCTCCATAAGCACCATTACAGACAAGAAAACAAGTCCAGAGAGGTTAAGAGGCATGTCTAAGAAATGATGACTACAAGGCAAAGACAGATTTCCACTGGGTTTTTCTGAAATCACACTTCATATTCCTCCCACACCACTATTTTCTCATTTCAGAAGAATGGTATTACCCAAAATGTGGTTTTTCTCCTGATCAAAATTTCTAATGAAACCAAAATCTACAAATCCACCCTGGATTACCTTATCTAAAGCATTTCCTTCCCATCCTCATTCTTCTCAGTTTTAGCTCTTTACTTCCTTCTTGTCACCTACCATAATGTATAATTATCTTTCTTGTTCATTGCTTGTCTGTTTTATACCCTGGAATATAATCTTTCTGAGAATGGGAGAGTGTCTGGTCATTGTACACATTGTATCTGGCTTTAAGCACAGTGCCTAGCACAGAGTAGAACTACAATAAGTATTTGTTAAATGTGTGAACATTAAATTTAACAGTTAAGTTTTCTGTGTAAATTTCTTCATAATTTTCACAGAAAAATGAAGCAGAGTTCCTTAGGATGTCACTTAGAATCAAATCTTCCAAGTGCAAGAATGTTTCAGTATGAATAAAAATTGTAGACTTTAGAATGATTAAGAGCTCTAAAAAACACTTAATTTAAGCCTTTTGTGTAATTGATGAGGTACCAAATCCCAGAGAGGTTACTCAGCTTACCCAAAATGACACAGTTAGCCACAGTTAGAACCAAATGATAGTTTATTAACTTTACTTATTTACATGTACCCTTCATTACTGAAGAAAGGGCCTAGGGGAATTGACTAATAACATAGAGAAAAGGCAGAAGTTAGTACTCTGAAAGAAAGTTCAGTAGCTGGATACATTTGATTCAGCTTCCAAATAACACTAATTTACACAGATAAAAATTGTACACTGTATGTCACTGATTAAAACATGTACTCTGCTTTACACCTTACTGCCCTGTGTTTTAGGATAAAAGTCATGTTTTAACATGCTTTAGTACATCCCCACACACACACACAAATCCAGCATTTCTTAAATAAAATCATTTGGGAGGGTAGAATAATATATCAAATAAAGCCACAGACAGGGACTTGTCCAGCTTTCCAACTTCCACATCAACTAAGAGAATATCTTTAGCTTCTCTTCTTGTAGCACAAATAAAATAGAAACAAAGTCTTCTCTCTCTTACCTACTAAATGTGCCATCTTAGGTACATATAAATAACATTTTCATCTTTGGATTCAGGCCGCTTACTAATAATAGTAAAGATTCTTGATACTATTTTAAGCTTATATTGCAGTATCACAAAAGGAAGGAGGAGAGATGTCCACCCTGAAATCATCTGTAATTCACACAACAGCGAGCAGTTTTTACAGCCCATATGGAGTGAAGATCACCCATTGCTGAAAGTTCCACAAGGGTGAGACGAGGTGCCATACAGGAGTTCCGTGTCATATGCTGGGTGGCAGCTCATTTCATAAGGACAAAGAACTTGTGATCTAAAAAGGATGTACAGAAACTGCCATGCTGACAGGGGTAGAAACTGGAAAATCAAACAAATGTTGCTGATTCAAAGTTGTTCTCCTACAGTAACAACCAGCACCAAATGGGTTGCCATGGTAGAGAGCAAGCTGTGCTTGGAGACTAATTGCTGCACTTGTTAGAATGTGCAAGAAGGTGTTTATTTGTTTTACATGTGTTTAGTGCCAAGACATCCTGGGGATCTGGAGCTGAAGTAGAAACAGAATGACAGTGTTTAGAAAACTAAACACAAAAACAAAAGGGAAAGAGATTTTTTTCTGAAAGTGACTTGAACATTAAACATATGGAAAGCCTGCGTCTCTTATCCTGGGTGATTAATTTTTCAGTCTCCTTCAGATCAACCCATGGGAGCCCACGCTAGAATGGAGTGTATTAAGTCTGGGAAGCTTTGATGTTGTTACTTTCATTTAGATGGTGAATTATTCAAAGCAGGAAGTATGAGCTTAAGAGCCACCAATAGAAATAAAAGAGAATGAACTCAGGAAAAAGAAGGAAGTGAAGCACAAAATGTGGGTGTTCAAACAGTTCCACCTGAATGGCAAAGTTTAGAATATGTACTATGGGGAATTTGCCGCACTGTATATTTCCAGCCTCAGAAATAACTAGATTTTGATTGACATTTTTAAAGGCTTAACGATGAAAATACCTTTACTGAGCAACCTTGTTTTTCTTCTCTCATTTTTTCATAGGCTTCCAGAGTCTTTCTTTGTACAGAAAATTGCTACTCCAAATCTAAGTCCAAATATTTCTGGAATATTATTAAAAAGTACATTTATTTTTGTATTGGTTTCATGTGAACAGCATAGTGGTTAGACAATCATATACATCACAAAGTGTTTCCTCCCAAAGTTCTAGCACCCATTTCTCTTCATACATAGTTATTATAATATTATCGACTGTATTCCCTATGTTGTACTTTGTTCCATTGACTATTTTGTTTGTTTTTTAAATATATTTTATTGATTGTGCTATTACAGTTGTCTCATTTTTTCTCCCCTTTATTCCCTTCCATCTTGCAACCCCTTCCCACCAGCATTTCCCCCCCTTAGTTCATGTCCATGGGTTGTATATATAAGTTCTTTGGCTTCTCCATTTTGTAACTACCAATTTGTACTTCTTAGTCTCTTCACCTCTTTTGCCTAGTTATTATATTTTTAAATGTCTCCTTTATTACCTCAAAAATGTATATGAATTTTTTTTGTTTCATTTGGATCTCTGGGCCTCTCTCTGTCTGTCTGTCTCTTTCCCTCTCTCTTTCTCTCTTCTTTCTCCCTCCCACTCAAGTATTTAAAAATTTCTCAGAAAGGAGGAAGTGCTAACCTTCCTTCATTTTTTCACACAAGGATAATAATGCAAATCTATACTTATTAATTTTAAAGTCATTTACTTTCTATTTTTCACTGCTTCCTGCCACATATAGTGTGAATGGTTCATTAATGTGTAATGAAAAACATATGTCAAATTGGGATTCATGAAATCATCAGTTTGACACACAAAAAGCAAATTTTATATTCATGAAAATCTTACAAGTTTTTCAAGATTATATTTATATTCAACTTTGAAACTATACTTACTTGATCTTAGAAAAGTTGTCAGGAAGAAGATATAGTTTATATTCTCTCTAATGGAACTTAATTTCATACTTCTTATCTGGTCTTCTGTACATTAAAGAAAATGTGCTTACAAAAACAGCCAGTGACAAAGAAAAGTCAACTCATTTACTGAGTAAATGAGCCTTTGTCTCTGATTTAATGCAAAATGAATTAAGTAAGCCAACCACATATTATTAGCATAACTACTATAACTACGGAGGAGCTGTTTTGCCTTACCAAACTTCTAAAACAGAAGAGTACCAGGAAAACCAATAACAAAACAAAAGTGTGTGTAGGTGTGTGTGTGTGTGTGTGTGTGTATGATTTACCTTGATATTTCTGATTCTAATCCAATACTACAGGGTTCTCCCTTGTTTTCCATATTCTCTATTTTGATCTCTATACTATCTGCACTTACCTCATCAAGCACTCAACTCTAAGTTCTGAGGTATTACTCTGAAAAATGCTTGTCATTGTCCCCATGGGCAGCTCCAGAACTCTTAGTCAGAAAACTTAGTCAAGTTTTGCTTGGGGGAAGAAGAGACTTTAAAATAGATGGCTCCAAAAGGAAAGGCTTTATTTATAAGTAAATATAAATAAATCTTCCAAATATCTTCCAAAATGAAAGGCTTTATTTATAAGTAAACTTGCTCCAGGTAGAAATAAAAGAGAGCCATGAACAAACATGCACTACTAAAAATGCTAATAAAGATAAAGGAAAATCTTGAAAGCAGCAAGAGAAAAACAATGTGTCACTTAGATGAAACTCCAGTGAGACTAATAGCTGAAATCTCAGGAGAAACCAGAAGGCAGTAGTTAACATATTCAATGTTCAAAAAAAAAAAAAACCAGTCAACTTAAGAATTCTATATTTAGAAAAACTATCATTGCCAAATGAAGGTGACATGAAAGTTTTTCCCTTTAAAAATATATTTATTTGTTGCTAGCAGACCTGCCTTACTATAAATATTAAAGGAAATTTTTAGGCTGAAAGCAAGTGACCTCACATAATAACTTAAATTCTCAAATGAACAAAGAGTACCAGTAGGACTATTTATAAAGGGCATAACTACTGCATATTTTTAAATGTCTTTTTTAACTGATTTAAAAACCAATAGTATCAAATAATATATATGTAAGATGCATTGTTGGATTTATAAGATGGAAATATAATATATAAGTAACATATCCTTTATAACAACAAAGAAGAGGTAAGAGAGAACAAAGATGAAATAGGTTAGAGGAATAACTGCAAGTCTTACAAGTAATAATTAACACAATATATCATTCAGTTTATACAATTAATAAATATAATATGTATAAAAATAATACCACAAAAATGGAATGAAGACAATAGATTTATATAGAAGTCATATTTTCTATGTACTCTATTTATTATCAGAATTAAGTTAGCATAATCAAGCTGATTTTGATAAATTTAAAAATATATATGGTAAACCCTAGAACTATCACTAATAAACCTAACTCAAAAAGTACAGTAAGAAAGGCAATAATGAAACTGAAATGTTACATTAAATAATATTCACTCAATGCAATAGGAAGCAATAAAGAAAGGACAGAAAGGAAAAGAGATATGAGACACAGAAAAAACAAATTTAAAACAGCAGATATAATTTACCACTATAGTAATAACATTGAATGTAATAGGTTAAGCAAGCCCATCAAAAGACAAAGATCATCAGGGTGGATTGAAAAACAATTCAATTATATGTTATCTACATGAGGAAAAACTTCAGATCCAAAGACACAGATAGACTGAAAGTTAATTGATGGAAAAAGATATATCATGCAAACAGCAACCACAGGAAAGCTGGAATAGCTATACTAACATCAAACAAAATAGACTTTTAAAAATGTTACTAGAAGTAAAGAACAACATTTTATAATAATAATAATAGGGTTAATGTATCAGGAATATAAAATATATAACAATTTTAAATGTATATGCACCTAATAACACAGCAAGAAAAATATATAAGGCAATAACTGAAAGAAATAAGGAAAAAGACAATTCAAAAATAATAATTGAAGATTCCAAGACCCTGCTTTTAATAATAGATAAAAATAACTAGACCAAAAATTAATAAGGAAATAGAATATTTGAACATCACTATAAACCAAGTAGATGTAACAAACATCCATGGAACACTCTATTCAACTATATAACATACATATCTCTCAAGTGCAAATGAGACATTTTCTATAATCAACCATATAAGAAACTTTAGTAAATTTAAAGAGCTACAAATAATACTAAACATGTTTTTTGCATATAATGAAATAAAACTATAATGCAATAAAGTGGGAAAACTAAGGCAACTCACAAATATGTGGAAATCATACAACACACTCTTAAATAACCAATGGGTCAAAGAAGAAATAAAAAAGTAAATAAAAAAATGTTCTGAGATAAATGAAAATAAAGACACATGTATCAAAAACTGACTCAGGAAAAATAAGCAATCTAAATAGACCTCTAAAAAGTGAAAAGCTTGAACATGTAATTTAAAAAAAGTAGTTATGAAGAAGTCTAGGTCAATATGGCTTCACTGATCTCTACCAACATTCAAGGAGGAATTAATACCAATTCTTCCCAAACTTTTCCAAAAACTTGAATTGGAGAGACTCTTCCTAATTCCCTTAATGGGATCAGTATTATCTTGACATTAAGAAAGCAGGCAGGATGAGAAGATGGCATCATGGTAGGAGGGAGCAGGTTTCACTTCTCCCTACACACAGGAGAAAATCCTAGCCAATCTACAGAGTAAAAGAGCAAACAGACAGCAGTGCTCAGCATATATGAAAATAAGAGACCACAAATTGTAGCAGAAACCAAAAAACAAGACAGTGAGGAGAGTGTTTCAAGAAAATAAGATCCCAGGGACCAGCTCGGGGACAGGGGTGGCTGCAGTCCTAGGCCTGGTGTGCACACTGGGTATGCCGTAGAGTCCTTGGGAGAGAGCGGGGCAACTGCTACCTCCCTGGACAAACAAGGTCTGAGCAGTACCAGGAGAGACCTGGTTACTTGAAGTCACAATGAGAGGAGTAAGGTCTAAGTAGCAAACACACAGGGGCTGCAAGCACGGTGTAGCCTGTGGATACCAGCAGAGATGAGAGATGCATGGTGATGGGCACTGACCCCTATAGTCACTGGTCTGGCTGGAGAATTGGGCTATGTGAGAGGCCAGGCCATTGTATGGAGCTGTAGGCTTGAGTAGGAGGAATTTCTCAAAAAGAAAAAGTGAAAAGACAGACACTGTTTGTGGAATTCTCCTACAGCAATCAGTCTGGCCCCCCACCACCCAGACAGGCAATCATCCCGAGGTTGCACGGAAGGTTGTGTGGAAAACCCTGCACACCCCCATAACACTGGGAAGGGTGTGCACTGAGGCAGCCTGGCTGAGAGTGTGCACGTCTGCACGCCAGCCCACAGTGGTAACTGTGGGGGAAAAGCCTGGATCCTCCACCCAAGGTGCTGGAGAGAGGTGCCAGGATAGCTCCAGGAGGCTGACTGAGTACAGATAGGGAAGGAAGAAAAGCCATACCAATCACCTCTCAGCCTGCTGCAACCAGCAAGACTAGAAAAACCATTTTCACCACTTTGAAACCAAGACGCTTTTTTTATTTTATTCTACTTTTATTTTTTTAAATATTTTTTAATTTTTTAATTTTTATTATTTTTATCTTTCAATTCATTTTTCTTCTCCTTCCTTCTTTCTTGTTTTATTGCTTCTTCCTTTCTTTCAAATTTTATCTCTCCTTCCTTCCTACTTCTGCCTTTTTTTAACATTTACAAGTGAGACAAAAAGTAAAAAACCTGTAACTGTGAAAGGACCAAAGTAGGACCCAAAGAAGTAGCATCACAACAGCTGAGACAGTGAGACAAATTTTTCTTTGCTATTACAGAGAACCTGCAAGTTATTGCATATTTGTATTAATCGTATTTTCCATTATTCTCACATCTTATATTTTTAAAGTATTTTTGTATTTCTCTTCTTTTGGTATAGTCTGCTTTGCTTGGCTGGTATATTGTACCATTTGACAGGTTTCCCCTGACCTCTCTTTCATCGTGTATTGCTAGTTGACTGTCCTTTACTTCACTGTGTCCTATTAGCACACTACTCAAGGTCCTATACTCCCTATTCTTGTTATCCAGATCACATAGATTCTGTCATATGATTCTTGTTCTAATATTATTGTAAATAATAGCTATTCCATACAATTGTAAATACTATACAACACCCCTCCCAGATGTTAGTCCACTTCATGGTTTCCCGAACTTTATTTACAGTAGTGGTTAACTCTATTCTCTCACACACTACACCTATTTACTATCCTTTACTCTCACCTGACCTCAGAATCTGAACTCCCACAGCCTCACTGCTTTCTAGATCCAACTCACAATCCTTCCTTCCCCAACAAGAGTCTTATCTTCATTCCATCCTTTCTAAAAATTGGCTACTTGGGTGGAAGATCACGGTTAACACTATACAAAGGATCTCCTATCTCTTCTCTACTGCCTGCTACTGTAAATATCACACAGTACTCTCTTGCTGTCTTAAACCATTTTGCCATCCCCTTCCAAATGATCTCAAAAAAGAGTAGATAGAAGTGGTGAACACCAGGATACCCACTGGAAGAGAAAACCCAACAAAAAAGAAACCACCAAGAGATAACAACAAAAGGTGAAAGCAGGAGTGGAAGCCACACAAACGCAACCAGGACCTATCTGGAAATACAGCTAAAGAGTGGAGAAAATACCCAGTACAAACAACTGAACAAGAGCAAGAGAGAACCATCAAAACTGTGTACACATGGAAGAACCACCTTCAACACAAACTGTTCATACCAGCACAACAAAATACAAGAGGTGGTGGACAGAGTGACCCTCAGTGAACCAGCTGGTGAGAAGGACCCACCAAAGAAAGACCCCAAAACAAGCAAAACCCAAAGACAAACACAGAGCCAACTTAAATGACAGCCCAAGGCCAGTGAGCTCGGGAGATCAAGGAGACTACACCACTGAATCTCACAGGTATTCTACCACAGAAGTTCACACCATAAACCCAGGGAGCCAGAACAGATCAATTTAAGAAGCTGAGGCTAACAAGAAGAGTCTCAAAAACACTGGGAAGACAAAGAAACAATCCCCAAATGAAAGGAAAGGAGGAAGCCTCAGAAAGAATGCTAAATGAAATAGAGACAACTCGACTATTAGATATTGAGTTCAAAGCAATGGTTATAAGGAAGCCAAATGAATGAGCTCACAATGAGCCAACAGAAACTACAGAGAACCTACAATGAACTCACTGCAAGCTATATCAACATGAAAAATGAAATAGAGACTCTCAACAAGGGCCAAGAGGAAATGAAGAATACAGTTTCTGAACTGAAGAAGAGAGTAGAATGAATGAAAAGCAGGAACAATGAAGCAGAAGATTGGATCAGTGAGCTAGAGGACAAAGTAGAAAAAAACACCCAGAAAGAGCAAGAAAAGGAAAAGAAGCTCAGAAAGAATGAAGAGGGATTAAGAGAAATGCAAGACAATATGAAACATAATAATTTCCATATAATAAGGATACCAGAAGGAGAAGAAGAAAAGCAAGGGATAGAAAACATATTTGAGAAGGTAATGATGGAAAACTTCCCTAATTTGATGAGAGAAAAAGTCACATAAATCCAGGAAAGTCAGAGAGTCCCAATTAAGAGGAACCCAAAGAGGCCCACCTCAAGACACATCATACTTAAAATGGCAAAATTCCAAGACAAAGAGAGAATCTTAAAGGCAGCAAGGGAGAAACAGGAAGTAACATACAAGGGAGCCTCAATAGGGTTAGCAGCTGACTTCTTAATGGTAACACTCCAAGCCAGAAGAGAATGGCAAGAAATGTTCCAAATAATGAGAACCAGAGGCCTGCAACCAAGGCCACTTTACCCAGCAAGGCTCTCAATCAAGACAGAAGACCAAATAAGAAGCTTCGCAGAATATAGAAGTCTAAAAGAATATACTTCGCCAAACCAGCTCTGCAAAAGATGGTAAAGAGACTGCTTTAAGGAAACGAAGGAAAACACACAGAGGAACACAGGTACAAAAATGGCAATGAATAAGTACCCATCAATAATAACCTTAATGTAAATTGATTAAATGTTCCAATCAAAAAACAGAATAGCTGAATGAATAAGAAAGTATGACACAAACGTATGCTGCCTAAAACACACCCACCTCAGAAAAAAAAGACCTATACAGACTGAAAGTGAAGGGCTGGAAACAAATATACCAAGTAAACAGACAAGAAAAAAAAGTCACTGTAGCAATATTCATATCAGACAAAATAGACTTTAAACAAAGGGCAATAAAGAGAGACCCAGAAGATCACATAACCATAATCAAGGGAAGAACCGACCAACAAGACATAAACATTGTAAATATATATGCACCTAACATAGGAGCACCCAAATACATAAAGAAAATCTTTTAGAGGACTTTAAAAAAGATATTGACAGCAACACAATTACATTAGGGGATTTTAACACCCTACTGTCAAAAATAGACAGATCTTCCAAACAAAATATCAACAAAGATATTGTGGTATTGAACAATCCCTTAGATGAAATGGACTTAAATGATATATATAGAGACCTCCATCCCAAAGAAGCAAAATACACATTCTTTTCAAATGCACATGGAACATTTTCAAAGATAGACCACATGATAGGACACAAAACAAGCCTCAACAAATTCAAGAAAATTGAAATCATAACAAGCATTTGCTCTGAACACAAAGGACTGAAACTAGAAACCAACCTCAAGGGGGAAAAAAAACACTCAAAATCATGGAGATTGAATAGCATGCTATTAAACAATGACTGGGTCAAGAACAAAATTAGGGAAGAAATCCAAAAGTTTCTGGAAACAAACGAAAATGAACTTACAACAACCCAAAACTTATGGGACACAGCCAAGGCATTCCTGAGGGGGAAGTTCATAGTGATACAGGCCTACCTAAAAAACATAGAAACATTTCAAACAAACAACCTAACCCTACACCTAGAAGAACTGGAGGAACAACAACAAAGACAGCCCAGAGCAAGTAGAAGGAAGGAAATAACCACGACCAGAGCAGAATTAAATCACATAGAGACTAAAAGCACAATTCTAAGGATCAATGAATCCAGGAGTGGTACTTTGAAAAGATAAACAAAATCAACAATACCTTAAGCAAGGTCATCGAAAGAGAGAGAGAGAGAAAGAAAGAAAGAGAGAGGGAGAACCCAAATAAACACAATTGGAAATGAAAGAGGAGAGATTGTAACTGATTCCACAGGAATACAAAGGATTGTAAGAAATTACTACAGAGAACTATATGCCAAGAAATTTGAATACCTAGGTGAAAGGGGCAAATTTCTAGAAAAATATAATATTCCAAAACTCAATGAAGAAGCAGCAGAAAGCCTGAGCAGACCAATAACAGCAAATGAAATTGAAGCAGTAACCAAAAAACTTCCAACACACAAAAGCGCAGGTCCAGATGGTTTCACAGGAGATTCTACAAAGCACTTAAGGAAGACCTAACCCCTATCCTTCACAGACTATTCCAAAAAATCCAAAATGATGAAGACTCCCAAACTGTTTTTATGAAGCCAGCATCATCTGAATCCCAACACCAGATAAAGACACAACAAAGAAAGAAAACTTCAGGCCAATATCGCTGATGAACATAGATGCTAAAATCCTCAGCAAAATATTGGCAAACAGCATCCAACAATACATTAAAAAGATCACACACCATGACCAAGTGGGAATCATCCCAGGGATGCAAGGATGGTACAATATTTGCAAATCAGTAAATGTAATACATCACATAAAGAAAAGCAAAGACAAAAATCACATGATCATGTCAATAGATGCAGAAAAAGCATTTGATAAGATACAGCACCCATTTATGATAAAAAACACTCTGCAAAGTGGGAATAGAGGAAGCATTCCTCAACATAATAAAGGCCATATATGAGAGACCTACAGCCAACACCATACTCAATGGGCAAAAACTGAAATCTTTTCCACTAAGATCAGGAACAAGACAAGGCTGTCCACTCTCACCACTTCTATTCAACATAGTATTGAAAGTTTTAGCCACAGTGATCAGACAAGAAAAGGAAATAAAAGGCATCCAAATCGGAAAAGAGGAAACAAAACTGTCATTGTTTGCAGATGATATGATAATGTACATAGAAAAATCCTATAGACTCCACCCAAAAAAACTGCTCGAACCTAATAAATGAATTTGGCGAAACTGTGGGATACAAAGTCAAAGTCAAACTGTGGGATATTCAGAAATCAAAGGCATTTTTGTATACCAACAATGAAACAGCAGAAGCAGAAATCAAGAAGAAAATCCCATTTGATACAGCAAAAAGAAAAATAAAATACCTAGGAATAAATCTAACCAAGGAGGTAAAAGACCTGTATTCAGAAAACTACACAACATTGAAGAAAGAAATCAAGGAAGACACAAACAAATGGAAACATATACCGTGTTCATGGATTGGAAGAATTAACATCATCAAAATGTTCATACTACCTAAAGCAATTTGCACACTCAATGCAATACCTATTAAAGTACCAATGGCATATTTCACAGACATAGAACAAACACTTCAAAAATTTATATGGAACCATAAATGACCCCGAATAGCTGCTACAATTTTGAGAAAGAAAAGCAAAGTAGGAGGGATCACAATACCTAATACCAAACTGTATGACAAGGCCACTGTAATCAAAAAAGCCTGATACTGGCATGAAAACAGACACATGGACCAATGGAACAGAACAGAGAGCCCAGAAATAAACCCAAGTTTATTGGTTTATTTCTGGTTTATCTCTATGGTCAATTAATATTTGACAAAGAGGGGGCAACATAAAATAGAGTAACAATAGCCTCTTCAACAAATGGTGTTAGGCAAACTGAAAAGCTACATGCAAAAAATGAAACTCAAGCACCAACTTACACCATACACAAAAATAAATTCAAGGTGGATAAAAGATTTAAATATAAGCCATGTCACCATTAAGGTCCTAGAGGAGAACATACGTGGGAAAATCTCAGATATTTCACACAGCAACATTTTCACTGATGTGTCCCCTAGAGGAAGGGTCATAAAGGAAAGAATAAACAAATAGGATCTCATCAAAATAAAAAGCTTCTACACAGCTAAAGAAAACAGTATTAAAATAAAAAGAGAACCAACTGTATGGGAAAACATATTTGCCAATGATACCTCAGACAAGGGTTTAATCTCCAAAATATATAAAGAACTTACATGACTCCACTCTAAGAAGACAAGCAACCCAATACAAAAAAAATGGGCAAAGGACTTGAACAGACACTTCTCTTAGGAGCACATACAGAGCATCCAGAGACACATGAAAAGATGCTCAGTATCCTTAGCTATCAGAGAGATGCAAATTAAAACCCCCATGAGATACCACTTCACACCAGTCAGAATGGCCATCATAAACAAAGTAACAAACAACAAGTGTTGGAGAGGTTGTAGAGAAACAGGAACCCTAGTGCGCTGTTGGTGGGATTGCAGGCTGGTACAACCACTATGGAAAACAGTATGAAATGTTCTAAGAAAACTAAGAATAGATCTGCCTTTTAACTTAGCAATTCCACTGCTAGGATTATATCCTAAGAACCCTGAAACACCAATCCAAAAGAACCTATGCACCCTCATGTTCACAGCAGCACAATTTATAATAGCCAAGTGTTGAAAGCAACCCAGGTGCCCATGAGTAAATGAATGGATCAATAACTATGGTACATTTACACAATGGAATTCTATGCAGCAGAAAGAAAGAAGGAGCTCCTACAGTTTGCAACAGCATGGATGGAACTGGAAAGCATTATGCTAAGCAAAATAAGCCAGGGAGTGAAAGACAAATACCATATGATCTCACCTTTAACTGGAACCTACACAACAATACAAACAAACAAGCAAAATATAACCAAAGACACTGAAATAGAGAACAGGCTGATAGTGACCAGTGGGGAGAGGGGAAGGAATTTCAGGGAAAAAGGGGAAGGGTTTACAGGAACAAGTATAAAGGACACATGGATAAAAACTAAGAGGGGGTAGAAATGGGAGGTAGGTAGGAAGGGCTGGGGGTGGCAGGCTGGGATGGGAGTAAAAGACAGAAAACTGTACTTGAACAACAATTAAACTAAAAAATTAAAAAAAAGAAAACAGAAAAAGTAAAAGAAAGAGAAAAGAACACTACATAAGAAAAGAAACTGCAGACTAATCTTTATTATGATAATGGACACAAAATAACCTCAACAAAATACTAGTAAACACAATCCAATAGCATATGAAAAGAATTACACACTATGGTCAAGTGAGATATTTCCTATCATACTAGGTTTTATTAACATTTGAAAATCAATTAATGTAATACATAATATTAATAGAACTTTTGAAAATCGCACAATCATCTCAATAGACACAGAAAAAGCACCTGATAAAATCTCATACTCTTTTGTGATAAAAATAACTCCACAATATAGGGATAAAAAGAAACTTCTTCAACCTGATAAAGAACATCTAGGAACAATTCAGAGTTACCTTATATGCAATGTTGAAAGTCTAGATATTCACCCAAGATAAGTCACAACACAAGGTAAACAATCTTGCCACTTCTATTTAACATTGTGCTGGAAGTTCTCCCCAGGTTAGTTTGTCAAGAAAAACAAATAAAAGGCATCCAGATTGCCGAGGAAAAGTAAAATATTTAGTCAAAGATGAAGTGACTTTCATAAAAAAAATCCTAAATAATCCACTAACAAATTATCAGAACTAATAAATGAGTTCAGCAAGTTTTCAGCATAAACATCAATGTGAAAAAGTCAGCTATCTTTCTATATATTTGCAGTAGACAATCTAAAAATTAAAATAAGAAAATTCCATTTTCAATAACATCAAAAGAAATAAAATAGGGATGAATTTAATTAAAACATGCAGAATTTATTCTATTAAAGCTATAAAACATTATTGGAAGGCATTAACAAAGATCAAAATAAATGGGAAAGCATTTAATTTCTGTTCATGGATCAGAAACTTAGCACTGTTAAAGAGGCAGTCTACCTCAAACTGATCTACAAATTCAATGTGATCACTATGATTAATTTTAGAAATTAACAAGCTGATTCTTAAATTCATATGTCATTGCAAATGTTCATAATAGCCACAACAAAAAGAAGAAAGGATGATTTACACTTTCATCAGTAATCAGATAGTGATCAGTAATCAGATACTGCGTAAGACAGCATGGTACTGTCATAAGGAGAGGCATGCAGTTCAATGGAATATAACTGAAAGTCCAGAAATAAAACTAAATACTTTATGGTACACCAGTTTTGACGAAGATGTCAAGACCATTCAAAAGGGAAAGAATTGTCTTTTCAGCAAATGGCACTAGATAGCCACAAGCAAAAGAATAAAAGTTGAAACCATTTACCATGTACAAAACCTATTTTCTGACATAAAAATGATATTAAGGTTATGCTGACTCATGATTGATAACAATTTGTTACAATTGAGAACAGTTTCTAAGTGTTTATATCTTCATGGTAATGATCTTTTCAAAGAGAGTACTTCATAACTAGGAAAAGACATTATCAATTTACTAGGTTAGAATCTCAGTGAATAAAAAGTATGATGATCTCTTAAACTAATCAGGTTCTTATTTAATCAAGAACTCGGCATTTGGTATATAATTAAGGTAACACTGAAAATTGTTGTATGTTAAAATCATAGTAAAAAAAAGAGAACTAACTTTATAAATTCAAAACTACAAAGTGAACACTAAGTTCCTTATTCCCCATAGTAATTCTTCTTTATGTCTTTGTAATTTTTGTCTTGGAATAAACTCTGGTTTGAATACAAGCATGTAAAAGTCAAAAATAGTCACAAAGGTAATTTATAACTCCAAAGGGTACAGATGCCAATGGATATGTTAAAGTCATTAATATCTACATATCTCATCACATTACAACACAGCCTTGTAAAACACAAAATAATAATGCAGAGGATACAAGCAAAAATTGAAATTATTAATACAAGGACATTATTAGTCCACACACACACTCATACACACACACACACACACACACACACACACAAAACAGTATTAGACTTCCAGCCAAGATGGAGGCATAGGTGAATAGACTGTGCCTCCTTGTACAACCAAAAGAAGGACAACAACAAATTTAAAAATAAAAAACAACCAGAACTGACAGAAAATGTAACTGTATGGAAACTGACAAATAAGGAGTTAAAGAAGAAACATTCATCCAGACTGGTAGAAGGGGTAGAGCCGGGCAGCCAGGAAGAGAGGACTCATTGCAAGGCAGTGGCTGGTGGCTTGGGCAAGGTGGAAGCTGGAAGAGTAGTCAGTTTCACATTTGCATGCATATAAACCAGGAGAAACAACTGGGGAGCAAGATAGACTGTGTGACCAAGGTTTCCAGCATAGGAAAATAAAGTCTCAAAGCCTCTGACTGAAAAAAACCTGTGAGTGTTGCAGCAGTGGGAGAAACTCCCAGACTCACAGGAGAGTTCTTTGGAGAGACCCACAGGGTCCTAGAACATACACAAACCCACCCACCTGGGAATCAGCACCAGAAGGACCCAATTTGCTTGTGGGTAGTGGCAGGGGAGCAGACTAGAAGCCAGCAAGAAGCTGAATAGGCTGCATTGCTCTATCTCAGACCTCTCCCCCACATATAGCACCACAGTACAGTGACGTGGGTTGCCCTGCCCCAGTGAATACCTAGTTCTCCTCACCTTTCTATGTAACAGGCACACTGAAACAAAAAAAAATGGTCCAAAGGAAAGAACAGATCAAAGCTCCAGAAAAAATACAACGAAGCAATGAAGAGATAGACAGCCTATCAGATGCATAGTTCAAAACACTGGTAATCAGGATGCTCACAGAACTGGTCGAGTATGGTCACAAAATAGAGGAAAAAGTGAAGGCTATGAAAAGTGACATAAAGGGAACCAACAGTGAAGGGAAGGAAACCAGGACTCAAATCAACAATTTGGACCAGAAGGAAGAAATAACCATTCAACTAGAACAGAATGAAGAAATAAGAATTCAAAAAAATAAAAAATGAGAAACTTAGAAACTTGCGGGACAACTTTAAATGTTTCAACATCAGAATCATAAGGGTGCCAGAAGGAGAAGAGGAAGGGCAAGAAATTGAAAATGTATTTGAACAAATAATGAAGAACTTCCCCAATCTGGCAAAGGAAATAGACTTCAAGGAAGTCCAGGAAGCTGAGAAAGTCCCAAAGAAGTTGGACCCAAGGATGCACACACCAAGGTACATCATAATTACGTTAACCAAGATGAAAGATAAGGAGAGAATCTTAAAAGCAGCAAGAGGAAAAGAGAGTTACCTACAAAAGATTTCCCATTAGACTATCAGTTGATTTCTCAAAAGAAAGCTTATAGGCAGGAAGGGGCTGAAAAGAAGTATTCCAAGTCATGAAAGGCAAGGGCCTACATCCAAGATGACTCTATCCAGCAAAGCTTTCATTTAGAATGGAAGGGCAGATACAGTGCTGCCCAGATAAGGTCAAGTTAAAGGAGTTCATCATCACCAAGCTTTATTACAGGAAATGTTAAAGGGACTCATCTAAGAAAAAGAAGAAAATAAAAAAGATGAATAGTAAAAGGACAACAAATTCACAACTATCAACAACTGAACCTAAAAAAACAAAACCAAGAACAAACTAAGGAAACAAGTAGAACAGGAACAGAATCACAGAAATGGAGATCACATGGATGGTTATCAGTAGGGAATAGGAGGAGGACAATGGGGGAAAAGGTACAGGGCATAAGTAACATAGATGGTAGGTAGAAAATAGACAGGGGAAGGTTAAGAATAGTAGAGGAAATATAGAAGCCAAAGAATTTAAAGGTATGACCCATGGACATAAACTAAAGTGGGGGGGATTCAGGTGGGAGAGGGTGTGCAGGGCAGAGGGGAATAAAGGGGGGGTATAGGACAACTATAATGTCATAATCAGTAAAATATATTGAAAAAAGAAAAAAGTGTTTAAAAGTAAGAATACGGATAATATTATTTGATTGAAATAATATTGTAAATACATAGATATGTAAAAATATTTAAAATACGAAACATAAAGTCCCTTTGGTTTAATGAAGAAGTCTGGTTCTTCTTGCTGACACAGTAAAGAATTCAAGATCAGCAAGTCTATTAGAATGTAGGCAGGGTGATAGGGATTTATTGGTGATAGTTCTCATGGAAGAGAACAGGCATTACCAAAGTGGGGGTTCAGAGAATGGCAAAGTAAGGGTGGCAAGAAGCAAGGGCATGGGTAGTCAGAGCAGAGGTGGAAAGAGCCCCAGGTCCTTTGTTCTGAGGACTTACACAGTTGGCAGAATGGGGATGAAGGAGTTACGTATTGATTGATAGGTAAAGATGGTGCCAGCTTTCCCGAGGGGACATGAATACCCAAATTTAGGTATGTGTAGGGGTCCCTTATCCCGAATCCTTATCTTGCTTCAGTGTTGGGAACCGCCCTGACTGGTATCAGAAGCTGAAACCCCCGCCTAGGCTAAAGCTAAGGGAACGCCCTTGGAACCGTGAGCCAGCAAGAAGACAAAAGATTATCTTCCTGGCAGGAATGCTGCTTCTGCTGCTTTATTCATGACTGAACCCCAAAAAGCTTGGTCGGTTAGCCAAAGACGGGTAAGATTCCCCACGGGGGGAATGACCTAAGACAGGCACGATCACTTTGGGAGGCCCCCCAAAAAAAGGACTTGGGAGGCTGCAGCAAAAGGGGGTGATGGACCCTCGCTCCTCCGCTTTGACATAGCCTGAGTTCTCAGCGTCTGGGAAAAAACCTCCTTGTCTCCCGGTTGCCTTAGTTCCCTTGCTCCACCTAAGCCTGAAACAATGACAGGGTGGTGCAGCTCTGTACTGAGAAGTGTGGATTCCCCGGGTGATCAGGCCTAAGAAAGAACATGTAAATTACTGTGAAACCTTCTTTGTTTAGAATGCTCTCAGTTGAATGAGAAGGGTCTTAGGAGGAAGTTATTTTGTTCCTCAATCTTACAGCTCTTTGACCCCCAACTCAATAGACCGGCAGAGTTCTTTGTTTTCTATAGTTCCTTACTTCCCCCTAATGAGTACTGTACTTTACCTGAATTATTATGCAGAATGAGCCCAATAAAAGCAGGTATGGACTGTAAATCGATGCGCTCCCCACTAGGGGGGGTGGCCATTCTGTCCCTACTTCCCCACAGAAACTAGTTTGTCTCTGTGCATGTGTGTTTTTTCTCGCGTGTTTATTGTCGAGCCATCCACAGCGTTCTGTGGTCACTGCTGGCCGGTGACCCACGAGCAACACTTCAGACTCCATTTGTTCATCCTGTTGTAAAACAGGTACCTGACAGGAGGCAGTAATTAAAGTTGAGACAGTTACCCAAAGTTATTTATGGGCTCTTTCTGTAAGCATTAGGGACTCCCTCATAAAGGAGATCGTGACCAGAGGTAGGCAATTAATCAAAGTTGTTTTATGGGCTTCTTTGCTCACTGTGGACCCCTCCCATCTGCCAGGCCTTGGGATGAATACACAATTTCAAAGCCTTTCTTTCCCCTTTCCCAGATAGTGGAAACAGTACATAGAATTTCAAGGACTGCCCTCCTCCCATGCTAACATAGTGTTTCTTGTGATGTTGGAACACCTGGCAATATTATCGGACCAGGCACAGGACTGCTGAGTTAGTGGGTGAACATGTCTCCCTCCTCCTGGCTACCTTGGTTTACTATCCATCCTACCTAAGTGATAAAAGATATTTCCTGGCAACCAGAACACTAGATGCTGGCCAGCAATAGCAGCGCAATCTCAGAGTTTTTCCTATGCTATCTCTTGCCTGACTTTTTACTCAAGAATGGGAAAAAATGAAACTAACCCTCTGTCAAAGGTGTAAGTACATGCATATAATATTTGATGTTTTATTAATAATTGCATATTAACCATTACATAGTGTTAATTTATTTCTGTTCTTATTAATATTTTATTTTATATTTATATATTTATTTTAACATCTCAAAATTTTATTTGTTAATAATTATAATTAATATATTTATAACCACTAGAATAAAACTTAGGACATTCATTTTATTCCTTTGAAATACACAAGGGCTTTCTAACTTGTATTCAAAGTTCAGAAGCCAAAGAATAAAAGATTAATGCACTTTATTATTTGAAAATTATAATTAAAAGTGAATTCTCTGCAGAAAAAAATAATGTAAAATTAAAAGATGGCAAAAAACATTATATCCCAGAAATAAAATATTGATTTCCCTAACATAGAAAGAATTGCTAAGAAAGTTTGTAAGAGAATGACAACCCAACAGAAAAATTAGCATAGTATATGTATAGGTGGTTCACAGAAAAAGAAATAATAAAGCAAGCATCTGAAAAGGTTTAATTTCATCATAAGAGACATGCAAATTAAAACTACATTAATATTATTATACAGAAACCCAAATATTTTTACCTATTGAAAATCAATACATTTCTGACACACTGTATAATAATAATACTCACAAATTGCTACTGAGGCCTCAAATTAGGTTAAACTATTGAGAGCAATTTGGCATGATCTTTCAAAATTATAAATGACTCAGATACAAATTTACAGAATTTATCCTACAGATATAATTATATACAAGCAAAATGATATATATTCAGAATTATCCATTTTATGCTTACAGTTTTCAAAGGATTATAGAACTCTGTCTACAGAAAGTGAATGTCATAATTTTCTTTTTGTCTCCAGATTTTAGAAAAGAAAGCCCAGCAGTGATCAGTGCTATCAACTCTATGTGTCCTCTGAAGTGTGTGAAGTTCTCAGCCAGGAAGTTAATCTTAAATGGCTCTATATTTGTAGAAGGAACAGGCACATTTCAAAAAAAGTCTAGGATGAGATTTTATGTTTTTGACATCAGCCCACCAGGTTTGCCTGTCAGGCATAATGTGTGCGAAAATGTTTTATCCAGTTCTGACATTTCTCAAAGTGATTTCATCTGTAGCACCTCTGGAGGGCCAAATGAAAGCTTGTTCAACTAGAACTTGAGGCAATGACAGTAGCAAGCCTCAGGCATTTCCTGCTCTTGGAATGTTAAAGGTCAGTGTTAAAATTTATAACATATTGTTATCTAACATTAGCACTTCCACTGATACATTCTCAAAATATTTCCACTTTGATGTGCCTAAATCAAAGTTTGTTTCATGATCTGGGTTCTTAAATGTGTCCCTGTATAGCAAGCAGGGGCATGGCAGTCAATTCATTGGAATATCTATGCAAACACATCCATAAATTGTGAATTACTTGGCCCTTTGGTTCTGAGCACAGGTGACATGACAGATTCTGAGGATAATTTTTGCTGTGACTATAATTATAACTGATTTGGTGGTCTTTGCCCTCCTTGCTCACACAGGGCATTTTATAAGTGTGTTATGTGAAGAGAACACAATCACACATACCATTAGCACCACCCACGTATTTTTTAAAGCATTGAAAACAGGCAAAGCGCAGCACACACAATCTCTCAAAGTCTTGTTTTATCTCACAGAGGTGACTGTGCTTAGGGCAGGTGCAGCTGTACTGCAAACAACACACAAAGCTCCCAAGAAGGAGTTTAACTTCATAACCCTCTATTTAGAGGGGGAAAAGGGCAGATGGAAACATTTAGGCTACCAAACATGTGCTTTCTACAGGAAACATATAGGCTATATGTTTTCTACAAGAAACATATAGGCTACCAAAACCAATGCTTATTTCCTAGTGAGGGAATTATTGAGGCGGGGCGGGGGGCGGGCAGAGGTTCAGCCCATAGTATCCAGTCTGTTCTCCTCTTGAACTAACTCAGACCTGCTGAGCCAGCTTCTTGTTAAACTACCAAAAGATGAGAAGAAACAGACTTCCATGGCTACCCAGGTTCATTATCTCTCCTGGAAATGCCTGGAGCATATTAACTATATTGCATATAACAAAGCACTGTGTAGGCAAATTTTGAGAAATACAAACATCTAGGTCAGGGCCTGGCCTTTCTGTGCTGTCCACCACCCTTATTCTCACAGCCTATCCTCTCAGACAAGGAATATCTTCTGTTTTTTCCCCCTGAAGCCCTGCTTTCAAAAAGGATGGAAAACATGCTTTATTTCTGCTGAGCACAATGCCCCAGACACCACAGACATCAAATAAATGCTTACTATTGATTATGAAGAAAGTGCTGACTTATACAAAGCTCAAATGATAATTATATCAATGCTCTCCTCAGTGACCTTCCTGTTGAGATTACTAAAATTTGAAAAATTTGGAAAAAAAAAGCATTCAATCTGTACACCATCTAAAAACAAAGAGGTAGCAAACAGCAACTTGGTTACCTTGAAGAATTTTTATGCAAATTAAATAATAATATTTGCATGCAAATGGAATAATTATAATTCATACTACTATCTCTTTTGTTTTTACTTATGTTAGAAAATGGTAACTTTATGCAAATTAGTGGTTTAGTCTGCTCAGGGAATTGATTCTTTATAAATATAATTTTAGTCTTTATCTAATTCAATTTTACAAGAGATGGAGAAAAAACTCACCTATTAAATGGGCCAGAGTGCTTTCCTTTTAGTTAATGCAACTCATGGTAAAAAAAAAAAAAGAAAAACATTGTGTTTTCTTTCTAGACAGTAATTTGTTGGGTTTTTTATCACTTGCCAATCTGATAAAACAGTTGGGCATGCTGGCTCTGCTTTAACACATTTATTGCATTATTCAACAAGAAAACAGAACTTCCTCTGCAGGCAAACAGTTCTATCTGTGTATTTTCTTCAAGATATTTAAGTTGGATCTGTTTGAAAATATAATCTAAATGTAATTTTAAAATATATAATTTAAATATAATATATACATTTGCCCACTAAATTATAGTTACACATATATATGCCTATCTCACATACACATACATGTATATATGTACACACATTTGTAAATATATACACACACATATATGAAAAAAATATATATATGAGAGGAAATGTGGAAGAATATAAACTAGTTTTTTAGTTAGACTGATCTAGGCCTAAGTTTGAGTTTTATACCAAATGCTAGTTAGGACAAATTGGAGCAATTACTTAACTTTTCTCAGGTGTTTGTTCATTTACAAAATTGATGTAATATTCTCAAGATATTTGAGAAGATTAATGCAAAGTAATGAAATGTCTAATATAAAGTGCTGAGTATAGGTCAGTATGACATCCAACTGGGGCACTAATCAATAAGGAGAGCTAACACATCACTAGAATACATCAGAAATGTACAAGTTAATTTGAGTTCTCAGGAAAAAAGGTTCCTTGTGTAACATTTGTGCTGCTCCAATTCCCACAGAAGTAGACAGCACCCTCAAGTGGAAAATTTAAAACTCACTCTTACGCAGTCAACCTATTCTGTGCAAGGTGCATAAGAACATCCCAGGTTAAATAAAAACTAGACAACTGACATTGCCCCAGGTCATATATGAAAATCAGAAGCACAGGGCTATGCCGTGTAGTGCTATTTTCCAAGAACAAGTGTATTGTTTTATCATCTAAATTCTAACTCTTTTAAAAAATGATAGGTTTCATTTTCAGAGGCTTAATGCCACTCATTGTTGAACTGAGGTACAGGTGTCATTTACTAATTTGTAATCTACCTTCCTCCCTACCCAACGACGTTATGAGCTAAGTGTTAGTGTTATTATCATCCCATTTATCAGATGAGGAGACTGGGACATTAAAAAGTCAGCTATGTCTCCCAAGATCAATAGGGAAGGAGCCAAATCAAGAGAAACCTTAGGACCTTGCACTTAGCTTTGATGTCACCCAATAAATTTGGGGAGTCAGAAAGTCAGAAAAGAAAACTAGACCAAGAACAAACACCCTGGAAGAGTAGGAAATGTTTTGCTAACATAAAAAACAAATAAAAGAAAGTTCAAGTGTAGTCTAAATAAAATTTGAAGCTTCCATGCCTCTGTCCAAGTGAGGTGTCCCTTTCTATAGAGTATGAATGAGTGCAGCAAGACAATTTCAAATGAGCTAAGTGCTGTGGTACTTAGTTTGTGGAATGAATTCTTTATTTGGAACTTAAACATTCAATTTTTATTGACAGGAAACAAGTTTCTAAGTGCCAAACATTAAATAAATATTATATATATTTTAAAACATTAGATTTAAAAGACTCCATATTAATAGCCTGACTGTGCGCTAAAATTCCTGCTTAGGAGCTAGTACGCATGAAGTGTTTAGTAAATGTTGATTTCCTGCCACCTGCTGTTTTCCTCTAAGATGATTTCCATATTTATCTATATAGCCCAGAATACTGTTTTGTGCATGTTGCTTACAAATTAAAAAATCAATTAACACTTATGCATGAATTAAGGACCTCTTTCTGATTGTCTAGCTGCTATACTCCTGGGAATATGCTTAACACTGATGGCTCTCTTTTGATAGGGAAAAGAAAGACTGGGGAGAAATATTTCTTGCTTGTTCAGATTCATTACCACAGAAACAGTGAGACTAGAAAAAGCACAGAAGTAATTTCATAACTTCAGTGATCAACTTGTTCAACAGAATTAAAATTAGTACAGTCTAGTGATGATCCAAATCACTCTCATATATTACAGTATTTTATATTAGATAAATAAGGTATTTTCCTCTTAGTTGTTCTTAAAATGTTTTAAAGCCCAGAAAAAAATTTAAAAATTAATGCAATGTACCTATACCTCTTGAATTAAGTAAAATTGACATTTTGTCATATTTCTTAAGATGTTTTAAGAAATAAAACATTAGGACTTCTGGCCAAGATAGAGGCATAGGTGGACGCACTGTGCCTCTTCGCACAACCAAGATAGGGACAACAACAATTTAGAAACAGAATAACAACCAGAACTGATAGTGAATTGATCCGAATGGAAGTCAGACAATTAAGAAGTTGAAATAGATCCACTCAACCAGACCGGTAGGAGGGGCGGAATCGGGCAGCCGGCACAGGTCATGATGCAGAGAGCAGAGAGCATGGGGACACAGCACGCAATACCGCAGCAAGTGGCAGCTGGACCCTGAGTGCTCAAGCAGCAGCTGGCAGACCCAGCTGAGGGGTGGCAACCAACAGACCCAGTGAGGCGGCGATTGTGAAACAAGGCACTGTGCGCAACCCAGGATCCCAGCGCTGGGAAATAGAGCCTCGGGGCACTGATTGAAAACACCTGTGGGAGTTGAAGTGCACAGAGAGATACCCAGCCTCACAGGAGAGGTTCATGGAGGGTCCCATGACATGCACAAGCCCACCCACAGGGGAATTGTCACCAGAGGGGCCCAGTTTGCTCGGGGGAAGCAGCAGAAGGGACTGATGTCCCACAGAGAATGGAACAAGTGCTATTGTTTCCTCTCAAACCCACCCCCACATACAACATCACAACCCAGCGACTGTGTTGCCCAACCCTGGTGAACACCTAAGGCTCCGGCCCTCATACATAACAGGCACAACCAGACCAAAAAGAAAAAAAAAGAGATGGTTCAAACAGAAGACCAAATGAAAACCCCAGAACCCATCCTTTTAAGCAACCGAGGGATAACCAACCTAAGATGCACAGTTCAAAACACTGGTGATCAGGAAGCTCACAGAATTGGTTGATTTTGGTTGCAAATTAGATGAAAAAATGAAGACTACAATAAGTGAAATGAAGAAAAATACACAGGGAACCAATAGTGATAGAAAGAAAGCTGGGTCTCACATCAATGGAGTAGACCAGAAGGAAGAAAGAAACAACCACACAGAAAAGAATGAACAAATAAGAATTCAAAAAAATGAGGAGAGGTTTAGGAATCTCCAGAACATCTTTAAAAGTTCCAACATCCGAATTATAGGGGTACCAGAAGGAGAAGAGGAAGAACAACAAGTGGAGAACTTATTTGAACAAATAATAAAGGAGAACTTCCCCAATCTGGCAAAGGAAATAGACTTCCAGAAAGTCCAGGAAGCTCAGAGAGTCCCAAAGAAGTTGGACCCAAGGAAGAACACACCTAAGCACATCATAATTACATTACCCAAGATTAAAATGAAGGAGAGAATCCTAGAAGCAGCAAGAGATAAGGGAACAGTAACCTACAAAGGAGTTCCCATCAGACTGTCAGCTGATTTCTCAAAAGACACCTTGCAGGCAAGAAGGGGCTGGAAAGAAGTATTCCAAGTCAATAAAGGCAAGGACCTACATCCAAGATTACTCTATCCAGCAAAGCTTTCATTTAGAATGGAAGGGCACATAAAGTGCTTCCCAGATAAGCTCAAGTTCAAGAAGTTCATCATCACCAAGCCCTTATTATATGAAATGTTAAAGAGACTTATCTAAGAAAAAGAAGATAAAAAGCATGTATAGTAAAATGACAGCAAACTCACAATTATTAACAACCACACGTAAAATAAAAACAAAAAAAAACTAAGCAAACAACTAGAACAGGAACAGAAACACAGAAATGGAGATCAAATGGAGGGTTAACAACAGGGGAGTGGAAGGAGGAGAGGGGGGGAAAAGGTATGGAGAATAAGTAGCATAGATGGTAGGTAGAAAATAGACGGGGAGGGCAAGAATAGTATGGGAAATGTAGAAACTAAAGAACTTATGACACATGGACATGAACTAAACGGGCAGAATGTGGGTGGGAGAGGGTGTGCAGAATGGAGGAGAATGAAGGGGGGAAATGGGACAACTGTAATAACATAATCAATAAAATATATTTTAAAAAGAAAGAAAACATTAGAGATTATGTTCAAGCACATATGTTATACTCTCCACTCCCATTCCTCTCCATTGCTCCTCAGAAGTAATTAATGTGATTTCTTTACTGTAGCCAATCCACAGGTTTGTACTTTTGTTAGGTATCTATCATAAACAATACACAGTATGCTCTGAATTTTTAGTTTAATTTCATGAATGGAATTATAGTACTACATATAATCCTTTCATTTTTTAATTCAGTATTTTTGTCTTGAGATTTATCCATGTTGATACTAAAGATCTGATGAGCTAACTTTAACTGTTGTGTAATGGTTTACATCTTCTATGGTTATTTGGCCAGTTTCATTGACACATAGTATGTATGTGTGTGTACATATACATATACATGTATATGCATATATACACATGTACGTGTATGTGTGTGGTGTCTATATAGTGTATATATGCACATATATAGTATAGTATATATAGTATATGTATACATAATATATATACATATACTATGTGTGTGTGTATACTGTGTATATACATATATACGTGTGTGTGTGTGTGTATCCTGGATATATAAATACTATGTATGTTATATATGTAATTTGTTTCCTGTATTTGCTACTTTTGTATATTATTTTTCAAAAATATTAATTTTACTATATAGTTCCACTTGTCTGTCTTTTGGGATGTATATTTTGGGGATCTTGGTAAAGAAACATTTCCATATCCCTTAGATATAAAGATAATCTCATATTATCTTCTAATAATTTCAAAGTTTTGTCTTCTCCAAATGGACCTTTATTCTATCTGGGATTTATTTCTGCAGTGAGGTTGTACCAGATATGTTCCTTTACACCTCCAGATCAACTATCCCCTTCTCCACTAGTCTCTGTGTCCTAAGGAGTGGATGTATACCAACCTATCAGCCGGCTGCCTTCCCCTCTGGCTTCTACTTCGGTTTACTCAGTGAGTCTCAGCAGGAAATCTGAGGGAGGGAGGGAGGAGAGTAAGTTCGTGATTCTATGCAAGGATTGAAACATCTGAACAAAAATGACAAAAAGTTTATCAACACATCTCATGGTTTGGAAGTTATAAATTTCATCATTATTCTTTGGTGATAACTTTTAGGTTTTCAACTGGTATACTTAAGAAAATATTTTTTTCTAATAAGCCCTAAAATTACTCAGCATCTGTTTTTCTCTCCCCAAAAGACAAGAATATTAACAAGTTTTAACTTATTACAAATACATATTCCTCCAATAATATTTTCCATTTTTGTCTCAATCCATTGTCCCATATTTTTTATTTTTTAAAAAGTAGACATACAGTAGTTAATAACATTTATTGACATGTTTTCTTTTTTATTATTATTATTGTTGTTCAAGTACGGTTGTCTCCATTTTCACCCCACCACGGGCCTCTGCCCTACCCATCCCGACCTCCCACCCTTGAACCTACCCCCTTTGGCTTTGTCCCTGTGTCCTTTACACATGTTCCTTGATGTACCTTCCCTATTATCCCCCATTATCCCTCTCCCTGCTCCCTTCTGGTTATTGTCAGTTTGTTCTTTATTTCAATGTCTCTGGTTATAGTTTGCTTACTTGTTTGTTTTTATTAGTTCTTTGTTTTTTTTGTTTTCTCTTTCTTTCCACTGCCTCATAAGTAAAAATATATTAACTATTATTTCTTCCATACAATCTCTTCAATTCTCTACTGCTAGAACTCCCACAGCACATATGTTAGAACCTCTCAATCTATTTCACACTATCATTTTAAAGATCCACTTATCTTTTTCCTCTCTTTATCTCTCTGTGCTAAGTTACAGATGAACTTCTTGGTACAATTTTCTGATTAGCTAATTCTTTTCTCAATTATTTTTATTCCTTGGATTTTTTTTTGCTGTATCCACCTTTTTCTTAGATATACATAACTCTGACTTTGTTTTATAAATTAATTTACTTTTAACTAATACTTATAGTTTTATTCTTTTTAGCCTCTGAAACATTTGTTTTAAAGTCATCTCCAAATTATTCTGTAATTTGAATTTCATGGACATATGCTCATGTCCCAACTATTTTTTGCAATGGCTTTCTTGAAAGTAGATTCCTTCATGTGTATTAAATTTTAATTTGCATGCCTATCTTTAGTGATAGTTCACTTTTCTCCTTTTCTTATTCTCTGTGTTCATGCTTCCCTACTTGGCACCCTCAAGACCTCCAGCCCATGACCACCCATTGTATTGGCACCTCAAGGCTCCCATTTCATATTAATATTAGAATGATGAGAAAGGCCATGGTAGAGCATGATCCACATTCTTATTAAATAACTGCTTTCCCTCTCTGACAATCCCAACCAAGATATAACCCTAGGCAATTGTGGCAACCCTTTTCAGCCTGCTTTCTTTGGCAGAGAAGTCCAGCCACATCTTCTAACTTACATTCATCGATGATTTTTCCAACCACCCATGAACAGAAGGCAATGTTGGCTTACATTAGTCCAAAATAGACAAGTTCTTATTGCCTTTGACCATTTGGATTGCTCAAGCCCAGGAGACATGTGTCTTTACCCTTGTGTTTACTACTGTTAGTTACTATTCTATTTCTTGCCTACAGAAATATTTATCTTTCTTTTTAGCAAAGCCATGTCTTTTTAATTTTAAAATAAATGTATTTGTATCTATCATAGCTATGTGTATTCAACATGATGGGTAAATTGGTTTAAATTGTGAATTCACAGCTGCTTCTTGCCATGCTGTTTTTTAATAAAAATTATCATAATACAATAAAAGCTGTGGTGTGTTGCATCCATGGAAATAACCATAGGTCTCTAAATTTGCCCCTAAAATAAAGACTAAAAAGCCTAAAAATTATAGCATTTCTACAAAGTACTAAATATATGTTAGAAAATATGTCCTAATATTTTTACAAAGTATTAAATGTATGTTAGGAAGTATACAATTTCAAACCAAAGAATCAATAAATTATAAATTATGGAATATAACACATGAACCCACATACCTGCTTTAGTTTTAAAAGTTTGAAAGAAAATGGCAAAAACTCAGAAACTCAACAGTCACCAAATCATACTATTCCTGATTATTTAATTTACATTAGCAAATTATTTAATTTAAATTAGTAACATTTTCTGCATGGAGGGAAAGTTGTATGTGTGTGTATGTACTTTGCCAAAACAGTGAGACAAAAAAAAACACAGCAAGAGCTGGCACCTTTATACCCTACTCTTAGCAACTTGTAGAACTACTAGACAAAAAATCAGTGAAGATATAGAAATACTGGACAACACAACCAACCAACAGCATCTAATAGACGTAAGTAAAATATATAACTAAACAACACACAACACACGTTTTTCAAGCACTGATAGATGAACCTGAATACTAAAAACCATGAATATTAAAGAAAAACATAAAGCTAAAGCAGTGGCCACAAATTTTTGACCTATGGAGCTCTTTGGCATTAACTAATAAATCATTGTGTATCTAGGACTGAAGTAGGTTGGGAAACCTCCTAGAGTCAAAGTGGCTTGTGCAACTGGAAAAGTTCTAAGTCTGGTGAAACTCTTGCTTCAGTCACCATAATAGACAATGGCTCCTCAACAAATGTCTGGACTTGGACCTGTTTATGGACCCAGAGGCTCTTGAAAAATTGAGGATAGGTCCTCTTGAGTACAAACCATGCTGTGCTTTTAATAATTTCAACAATAAATTTCCTCCTGAATTTCCCCAAATTAACCTGAGCTAATTTACTAGGTGGCTGTACATTGGGAAAAGAGAAATAATCATATTTTTCATGGTTTAGTGGACAATGGATATTCCCTTGAAACCTAAACTGCCACTGTGATCCACCAGGCTGGCTAGAAAAGATTTAAAACAGGGAATGAAGTCTAATCATCAATAACTCTTTGGCTTAGGTTCACCTTATGAGCACAGCGGGTACCCCAAATACTCCATGTTTACTTTCTCAACTCAGGCTAGCATGATAGGAAGAGACATACTCTGAAACTGGTAGAATCTTCACATTGGGTCTTTCATTTATAGACTGAGGATGATTATGATAAGATGTCAAATGGAGGTCTCTAGAACTTCTGCTCCCTATCAAAGTAGTGAAACAAAAGAAATAGAACATTCCTGCAGAAACTGCCAAAGTTGAGTCACCATCAAGGACTGAGAGAGTCCTACCACATCCTCATTCAACTCATCTATTTGGCCTTTGTATAAGGCAGATGGATCTTGAAGAACAACAGTGTACCATAATAAACTTAATTAAGTGGTAACTATATCTGCAGCTATATTTCCAGATGTGGTCACTTTATTGAAACAAATCAACCTACCCCTTTATTCTAGTTTAAGACTATAAATCTCAAAAATACTTTTCCCTGTACTTGTTAGTAAAGCTCACCAAAAACAGTAATATGTTTTAGTATTCCTTCTCAGGGCTCTACCAACTCTCCAGCTGTCTTCTATAGGTTCGTCTGCTGGGAACTTGCTTGTGGCTCTAATCTACAGGACATCAAGCAAGCCCACTGCATAGATAAATTATATTGATTGGATAGTGAGCAGACAGTATCAAGTACACTAGATATCTTATTAAGATATATGCATGCCAGAGAATGGGAGAATAAACATCACAATAATTCAGGAGTACATCATATCTGTGAAATTCTAGGAAGCAGTAGTTTGGTGTATGTTGAAATACCCCATATCACATGGTGAACATGTCTTCATTTGGCACCTGCTACCTCTAAGAGATGGGCCTACAAATTTTGGTTGCAAGAGATACCTCGATTTGGACATCTTACTTCAATCTATATGCCAAATAACCCAATTAGCTGTCAGTTTCTGATCTATATCAAAAGGAGGCTCTACAGTGGAAACAGGCTGCCATTCAACCTATCTGCCACTTTGGTCACATGACTCAGCATGTCCATGTGAATTATCGCATGTTGAATTATCTATGGTAGTAGGGAATCCTAAGGGAAAGCTTTGACAAACCCCTATAAATAAATCACAGTGTACCTCTTGGACTTTGGAGTAAAATTATACTTTCTCTGCAGATAATTACTCATTTGAGAAACAGTTTTCTGCCTTATTCCTGGGTACTAGTAGAGGCCTAACACTTAATAGTGGCTATTAAATAACCATGTGGTCTTATATACTCATAACAAGCAGGATATCACCTGACCCACTAAGACCTCTGTAGTCACAAATAGGTTGCATGAAAGTGGCTTAAATTTTCATGGCCATGGCTCCTGCTCCTGCCACATTTGGTTCTCTCTCTCTCTCTCTCTCCCTCCAAAATGAGGAAGAACAATTTGGTCTTTGTTCATACACAGTTCCACATACTTATGTGGGACTTCCTAAAGTGGACAGCTGCAGCACTGCAAGTGTGGCTCTGAAGGATCATGGTGAATGAAATCTTTCCACTGGGAAGAACTTCATGAGGTACACCTGGCCATTATTTCCTGGAAGAATAGATGGATAGAGGTACATATCTAAACTGAGTCATAAGCAGTGGCTGTTTGGGTGGATGGCCAGCCACTTGGAAGAAACATGACCTAGAGAAGAGGTGTAGAAAGAAATATGAGCATATTTTTGCCCTATACAAATGCTCAACAAACAACAACTTTATGACAGGAAAATCTTCATAATCATATACGCAAGGTTAGTCGTTCTTTTCCTAGTTCTTTTATTAAATCACTTTTATTGTTGTTTTATTACACTTGTCCCAATTTTCCCACTTTGCTTTCCTCCGCCCATCCCACCCCGACTCCCACAGTCAATTCCCACACAGTAGTCCATGTCCATGGGTCATTCATACATCTTCTTTGTCTAGTTTCTTCCCCTTCCACCAATATCTCCCTCCCACTTCCCCTCTCGTCACTTTCAGTCTGTTCCGTGTTTCCATGCCTGTGATTCTATTTTGTTTGTTAGTTTATTTTGTTCATTAGGTTCCTCTTAGAGGTGAGAGCAGAAAGAAAAAAGAAACTCCTACCACTTGTGGCAGCATGGACATAACTGGGGAATGTTATGCTAAGTGAAATAAGCCAGTTGGTGAAAGACAAATACCATATGGTCTTTTCCTATTCTTTTATACCCATAATTGTTTAATTAGCTCATAAAAACTATAATCATGAAAGCAGAGATAAAGCTTTTGTATGAGCTCAGCAAAACGCATTTCCACCTCACAAAGGCCAACTTCTCTATAGCCATAACTGAGTACCCACCCTGCCAAGAGCAAAGATCAAAACTCAGCACCTGAAATGGCATCATTCCTTGGGGGAACCAGTCAGTCACCTGGTAGCAGGTTGATTACATTGGATCACTTCCATCATTGTAGGAGAAGTTCTTTGTTCTCACCGGAAAAGACAGGCATGCTAGATATGGATTTTGCCTTTCCTACAGTCCACATTTCTGCTAAAACTACCAACTGTAGGCTTACAGAATGCCTTACTCACCTTCATAGAATTCCATACAACACTGCTTCTGACAAAGAAACCCATTATAGCAAATGAAGTACAGCACTGGGTTCATACTCATGGGATTTTCTGATATCATTATGTTCTCCTCATCCTGAAACAGCTGGCCTAATAAAATTATGAAATGGCCTTTGGAAGATGCACTTATGGAACCAGCTGGTGATAGAATTTTATGGGATTGGAATAATGTACGCCTGGATTAGATAGGCTTTGAATCAGCTTTAACTGTAATGATGTTTCTCCTATACCCAGAATTCAGGAGTCTAGGAATCACAGACTAGATATGAGACTTTCTCATATTAATATTAATGACTCACTAGCAATATTTTTGTTTCCTTCCTCTACAAATTTTGGGGGTTTTCTTTTCTTGCTTGCTTATTTATTTGTTTTTGGTTTAGATGTCTTTCTTCCCAAAAAGGGAAATTATTCCACCAGATAATACAACATTGCACTGGAACCTGAGACTACCTTTGGCTACTTTGGGCATCTCCTGCCACTGAATTAACAGGAAAGAGGTTAGATGGAGTGTTGCCAGTATTCAGGAGATCCTCCAGAATGCCACCTAGTCTTCCCATATGTTGTGGTAAAAGATAATGGAAGGCAACAACAATCCAAAAAAGGCAGGACTGTAATGACACAAACTCTTCATGAATAAAGAGTTGGGTCGCCCCACAAAGTAAGGAACCACAATTAACTTAGACACTTGCTGGGGCAAAAAAGACTATGAAATACATGAGTGGGAAAAGGAAGTTATGTATACCATCTCTGATCCCATGACCACTTCCAAATATGAGGGCACTAGTAAATAAGAGCATTTATATCTTCCTTCCTTCTGTGTGTTTGTATATTTACACCGATTTTCCTTCTCACTCATTTTCATACTGTAACATAAGATTTATTAATGGTAGTTAACTACATCTCAGAATTAAAGTTATAAGACATTCAAAGGGGGATTTGCCTCAGCTAGAATAAGAATGAGCATTCCTCAAAGACTTAAGTCACTTTGTATATCCTCTTAAGGGGAGAGGTGTAGTATGTTTTTATTGTACAAAAGAACACATGTATCAATGTTGGGTGAAAGAATGATTCTTTGTCTTTATTTTGAAGCAAACATAGTTAATATAAAAGAGTATATTTGCCAAATTTACCCAGGCTGCACTGGACTGCAGACCTTGCTGACCAACAGTGGGGGCAGGCCCACCACCAGGTGCCTGCTTGCCGACCCACAAAGTTAGGAGCTCTGCAAAGGCACTAGCTTCCCTAAACTCCCTTCGCAACTGCCTCCTTGGAACCATTTGAGTGACTGGGCGTGTTGGGCTTCACAGGTTTCCAATGAGTTCTCATTTCGTCCCACTTGCCTACCCATACCAATGCTCTAGGTAGATCCCTTAGTAACTCTTCTCTGATTTCCCAATTTCACTCTCCCAGACTTTCACTTCCCAGCTCCTTCTGTTTGTGTTATGTCAAATTTCTGTTAGCAATTCCCTTATTTCCATATATATACTTAAAGAGACTGTTTTCCTCATGGAATGCTGACTGACAAATATAAATGAACACAAAACTGTGATTTTGCTGTTCATTTACTCCACAAAGTCCTTTAAGAAATCCAAATAACATGTATAATAATATGCCATCAACATGCAGCTCACCTATGATATGAACAACCAAACAAGAAAACTAAAACTAGGACTATATATTTCTCTGGTGATGCCTGCCTTTTGGATTCTAAGTCCACTGGAAGTACATTAAATATAATTACAGCATCCTTGTTGAAATACTGCCATAAAGACAATATGTTAACACAAAGTAATCATACTAAGAGTAATTTATTTAGCACACAGAATAAAAACATTACTGTATTATGCTGTTTGTTATCTTTTATCTCCATGAACACTGCAAGTTAGATGTTCTTATTCCTGCTTTATTGAAAGAAAACAAACACCCAAGAGTTTAAATACCCTGCCCAAGTTGTATGGCTAAGTCCATCATAAATCTCTCTAAAGCAATTCTCCCTCTGGAAGACATATTTGCATATACTTTATGAAAAAATATATTAAAATTTATCACCATTGTCCTTCTATGTCCTTTTTGAGCTCTCTTCTTCTTTCTTATGCCTTGTGCACTCACTGACTTCATGCTAACCTCTGCCACTGTGAACCCCTTGTAAATCATGCTCTGTTCTCTCTTCCTTTTTCATATGCTCCCAAGAGACTGTCACATAGGAAAAGTTCTGATGAACAAAATTGCAGCATGTTTTATTGACAAATAATGGTTGTATGTTTTCATCTTCATGGTTTTAGAATTGAACGTCATTTATTCATTTATTAAACAAATGATTATTATGCTGCTTATTGTCTTATAAATGATTCAGTCCCAACACTAAAGCAATAATAAAAACTCCAATCAGTCAGGTTTCTGACTGGTAATTTCTACATGGTGTTTCCAATGAGTAGATGATACATTACTACACGCAGCAGCCATTCCTTTCTTGGACAATTACTAAGTGCCAGCATGCCCTTCTTACGCTCCTCTGAATTCTGTCTCCATGTAACTTTTACGTTCTACACCCTCTGCATTATAAAGAATAAACCAAATTCACTTTGTCATGTGCAATTTTTTAAATTTCTCCTATTGCTAAAACTCTGACAGAACACTACTATTACCACTACAATCACCGTTTAGCATTTTTTTGCCTCTCTGCTAACATTGCAGGTTTTAAAATCACTTATACATAGCACTCAAAACTGATCACACTACTTAAGCTAGTATCTGACTGCTTGATAATCCAGAGCACATAGCACTATCACCTCCCTCATCCTACATATATTAATCTCACTAATGTAGTCTACATATCAATTGACTTTTAGAACAGCCATGTTACTAGGTAATTTCATAGTGAATTTACCAATCAATAAAGAACACTTCTTTTTTCTCATTAAAAGTGTAAATGCAATCACTCTCCCTGTTGTCTATGAATGCAATTGATTTTTTAACCTTAAGTTCTTGAATATTATACAGGCACAACATAATGGTTCGAGGGTAAGAATAAACCATTTTAATACTTGATTCTGGGACAAGAGAAAGAGATGGCGGTGAGGTAAAAGGGAGCAGATTCCACTTCTCAATATACATGGGAGAAAAACCTAGCCAATCTAGAGAGGAACAGAGCAAACAGCCAACAGTACCCCAGCATATATGAAAATAAGAGACCAAAAATTGTAGCGGACACTGAAAAACCAGATGGTAAGGAGAGTACTTCAGGAAAATAAGGTCCTAGGGACCAGCACGGGGACCAGGGCAGCTTGCAGCCCCAGGTCCAGTGCCTGCTGCCAGGTTTGCCACAGAGTCCTTGGGAGAAAACCAGGTCAACTGCTCCCTCCCCGGCCAAACAAGGTCTGAGCAGCACTGGGAGAGACCTGGTTGCTTGAAGTCACAGAGAGAGGAATAAGGACTAAGTGGCAAACACACAGGGGCTGTGAGCACCCACAGAGTCTATGGATGCTGGCTGGGGAGAGCTGAGAGTTGGGCAGTGACAGGCCCTGACCTCAATAGTCACTGGTCTGGCTGGAGAATTGGGCTATGTGAGAGGCCAAGCCGCTGTACAGAGCAGCAGGCTTGAGTAGGAGGAACTTCTCAAAAAGAAAAAGTGAAAAGAGAAACATTGTTTGGGGAATTCTCCTTCAGCAATTGCTCTGACCTCCTCCCCACCCAGCCAGGCAATGATCCCAAGGTTGCCCAGAAGACCCTGCGCACCCCCATAGCACTGGAAAGGGTGCACACCTGAGCCTGCAGGACTGAGGCAGCCTGGCTGAGCACACCGACCCCAGCCTACAGTGGTAACCCTAGAGAAAGAGAGCTCTGAGGAAGACCTGGATTCCACACCCAAGGTACCAGACTAGGTCTGGGGAGAGTGGGAGCAAGATTGACTGAGTGCAGAAGGGAGAAAAGCCATACCAATCGCTCCACAGTCCACTGCAACCAACAAGACCAGGAAAACCAGTTTGGCCACTTTGAAACCAACAAGAGGTTTGGGTTTTTTTTTTCTTTTTCTTTTTTTTTCTTTTTTTAAGTAATCTTTTATTTTTTAATTTTTATCATTGTTTTATCTTTCAAGTCCTTTTTCCTCTCTTT
Source organism: Phyllostomus hastatus (assembly GCF_019186645.2). Lineage (NCBI taxonomy): Eukaryota > Metazoa > Chordata > Mammalia > Chiroptera > Phyllostomidae > Phyllostomus > Phyllostomus hastatus. The sequence continues at coordinate 9,639,630 of NW_025333857.1, forward strand.
CCTTCTTTCTTGTTTTATTCCTTCTTCCTTTCTTTCTCTTCTCCCTTCCTTCTTCTGCCTTTTTTTAAAATACCCACTAGTGAGACAAAAAAAAAAAAACAGGAACTGTGAAAAGACCAGAGTTGTACCCAAAGAGGGGGCATCCCAACAGCTGAGACAGTGAGACAAATTTCACTTTGCTATTACAGAGAACCTGCAAGTTATTGCATATTTGTATTAGTAGTATTTTCATTATTCTTACATCTTTTATTTTAATAGCATTTTTGTATCCCTCCTCTTTCTGTACAATCCTCTTTGCTTGGCTGGTTACTTTGTATCATTCCACAAGTTCCCCCTTTTCTCTTTTTCTTAGTGTATTGCTAATTTACTGCCCTTCACTTCACTTGTGTCCCATTAGCACACTACTCAAGGTCCTATACTCCCTATTCTTGTTATCAAGATCACATAGATTCTGTCATGTGATTGTTGTTCTAATATGATTGTAAATGATAGCTGTTCCATACAATTGTAAATACTACACAATACCCTTCCCAGATTTTAGCCCACTTCACATATTCCTGAATTCTAATTACAGTAGCAGTTAAATTTATTCTCTCACACACTACACCTATTTACTATGCTTTATTCTCACCTTACCTCAGAGTCTGACCTCCCACAACTTCACTGCTTTCTAGATCCAACTCACAATCCTTCCCTCCCCAACAAGAGCCTTATCTTCTTTCCATCCTTTCTAAAAATTGGCTACTTGGGTGGAAGATCACGGTTAACACTATACATAGAGAAAGGATCTCTTAACTCTTCTCTACCAGGTGCTACTGTAAATATCATAGAATACTCTTTTGCTGTCTTAAACCATTTTGCTTTCCCCCACTAACTGATCACAAAAAAAACAGTAGGTGGAAGCGGTGAACACCAGGATACCCACTGGAAAAGGAAACTCAACAACAAAGGAACCACTAACAGATAACAACAGAAGAAGGTGAAGGAGAGACTAGAAACCACACAAACTTCAATCCAGGACCTATCTGGAAATACAGCTAAAGAGTGGAGAAAATACCCAGTACAAACAACTGAACAAGAGCAAGAGAGAACCATCAAAACTGTGTACACATGGAAGAACCACCTTCAACACAAACTGTTCATACCAGCACAACAAAAATACAAGAGGTGGTGGACAGAGTGACCCTCAGTGAACCAGCTGGTGAGAAGGACCCACCAAAGAAAGACCCCAAAACAAGCAAAACCCAAAGACAAACACAGAGCCAACTTAAATGACAGCCCAAGGCCAGTGAGCTCGGGAGATCAAGGAGACTACACCACTGAATCTCACAGGTATTCTACCACAGAAGTTCACACCATAAACCCAGGGAGCCAGAACAGATCAATTTAAGAAGCTGAGGCTAACAAGAAGAGTCTCAAAAACACTGGGAAGACAAAGAAACAATCCCCAAATGAAAGGAAAGGAGGAAGCCTCAGAAAGAATGCTAAATGAAATAGAGGCAACTCGACTATTAGATATTGAGTTCAAAGCAATGGTTATAAGGAAGCCAAATGAATGAGCTCACAATGAGCCAACAGAAACTACAGAGAACCTACAATGAACTCACTGCAAACTATATCAACATGAAAAATGAAATAGAGACTCTCAACAAGGGCCAAGAGGAAATGAAGAATACAGTTTCTGAACTGAAGAAGAGAGTAGAATGAATGAAAAGCAGGAACAATGAAGCAGAAGATTGGATCAGTGAGCTAGAGGACAAAGTAGAAAAAAACACCCAGAAAGAGCAAGAAAAGGAAAAGAAGCTCAGAAAGAATGAAGAGGGATTAAGAGAAATGCAAGACAATATGAAACATAATAATTTCCATATAATAAGGATACCAGAAGGAGAAGAAGAAAAGCAAGGGATAGAAAACATATTTGAGAAGGTAATGATGGAAAACTTCCCTAATTTGATGAGAGAAAAAGTCACATAAATCCAGGAAAGTCAGAGAGTCCCAATTAAGAGGAACCCAAAGAGGCCCACCTCAAGACACATCATACTTAAAATGGCAAAATTCCAAGACAAAGAGAGAATCTTAAAGGCAGCAAGGGAGAAACAGGAAGTAACATACAAGGGAGCCTCAATAAGGTTAGCAGCTGACTTCTCAATGGTAACACTCCAAGCCAGAAGAGAATGGCAAGAAATGTTCCAAATAATGAGAACCAGAGGCCTGCAACCAAGGCGACTTTACCCAGCCAAGCAAGGCTCTCAATCAAGACAGAAGGCCAAGTAAGAAGCTTAACAGAAAAAAAGAAGTCTAAAAGAATACACCTCCACCAAACCAGCTCTGCAAGAGATGCTAAAGGGACTGCTTTAAGGAAAGGAAGGAAGAGAGAGGGGGAGAGAGAGAGAGAGAGAGAGAGAGAGAGAGAGAGAGAGAGAGAGAAACACAAGTATGAAGATAGCAATGAATAAGTACCTATCAACAATAACCTTAATGTAAATGGATTAAATGTTCCAATCAAAAGACATAGAATAGCTGAATGGATAAGAAAGTATGACCCACACTTATGCTGTCTAAAAGACACCTACCTCAGGACAAAAGATCTACACAGACTGAAAGTGAAGGGCTGGAAAAAAATTTTCCAAGCAAACAGACAAGAAAAAAAAGTCAGGGTAGCAATACTCATACCAGACAAAATAGACTTCACAAAAAGGGACATAAAGAGAGATCCAGAAGGTCACTTCATAATACTCAAGGGAAGACTCAACCAAGAAAACATAAACATTGTAAATATATATGCACCGAACATAGGAGCACTCAAATACATAAAGAAAATCTGAGAGGACTTCAAGAAAGATATTGACAGCAACACAATTACATTAGGGGATTTTAACACCCTACTGTCAAAAATAGACAGATCTTCCAAACAAAATATCAACAAAGATATTGTGGTATTGAACAATCCCTTAGATGAAATGGACTTAAATGATATATATAGAGACCTCCATCCCAAAGAAGCAAAATACACATTCTTTTCAAATGTACATGGAACATTTTCAAAGATAGACCACATGATAGGACACAAAACAAGCCTCAACAAATTCAAGAAAATTGAAATCATAACAAGCATTTGCTCTGAACACAAAGGACTGAAACTAGAAACCAACCTCAAGGGGGAAAAAAAAACACTCAAAATCATGGAGATTGAATAGCATGCTTTTAAACAATGACTGGGTCAAGAACAAAATTAGGGAAGAAATCCAAAAGTTTCTGGAAACAAACGAAAATGAACTTACAACAACCCAAAACTTATGGGACACAGCCAAGGCATTCCTGAGAGAGAAGTTCATAGTGATACAGGCCTACCTAAAAAAGATAGAAACATTTCAAACAAACAACCTAACCCTACGCCTAGAAGAACTGGAGGAACAACAACAAAGACAGCCCAGAGCAAGTAGAAGGAAGGAAATAACCACGACCAGAGCAGAATTAAATCACATAGAGACTAAAAGCACAATTCTAAGGATCAATGAATCCAGGAGTGGTACTTTGAAAAGATAAACAAAATCGACAATACCTTAAGCAGGGTCATCGAAAGAGAGAGAGAGAAAGAAAGAAAGAGAGAGGGAGAACCCAAATAAACACAATTGGAAATGAAAGAGGAGAGATTGCAACTGATTCCACAGGAATACAAAGGATTGTAAGAAATTACTACAGAGAACTGTATGCCAAGAAATTTGAATACCTAGGTGAAAGGGACAAATTTCTAGAAAAATATAATATTCCAAAACTCAATGAAGAAGCAGCAGAAAGCCTGAGCAGACCAATAACAGCAAATGAAATTGAAGCAGTAACCAAAAAACTTCCAACACACAAAAGCGCAGGTCCAGATGGTTTCACAGGAGATTCTACAAAGCACTTAAGGAAGACCTAACCCCTATCCTTTACAGACTATTCCAAAAAAATCCAAAATGATGAAGACTCCCAAACTGTTTTTTATGAAGCCAGCATCATCTGAATCCCAACACCAGATAAAGACACAACAAAGAAAGAAAACTTCAGGCCAATATCGCTGATGAACATAGATGCTAAAATCCTCAGCAAAATATTGGCAAACAGCATCCAACAATACATTAAAAAGATCACACACCATGACCAAGTGGGATTCATCCCAGGGATGCAAGGATGGTACAATATTTGCAAATCAGTAAATGTAATACATCACATAAACAAAAGCAAAGACAAAAACCACATGATCATGTCAATAGATGCAGAAAAAGCATTTGATAAGATACAGCACCCATTTATGATAAAAACACTCTGCAAAGTGGGAATAGAGGGAGCATTCCTCAACATAATAAAGGCCATATATGAGAGACCTACAGCCAACACCATACTCAATGGGCAAAAACTGAAATCTTTTCCACTAAGATCAGGAACAAGACAAGGCTGTCCACTCTCACCACTTCTATTCAACATAGTATTGAAAGTTTTAGCCACAGTGATCAGACAAGAAAAGGAAATAAAAGGCATCCAAATCGGAAAAGAGGAAACAAAACTGTCATTGTTTGCAGATGACATGATAGTGTACATAGAAAATCCTATAGACTCCACAAAAAACTGCTTGACCTAATAAATGAATTTGGCAAAACTGTGGGATACAAAATCAATATCCAGAAATCAAAGGCATTTTTGTATACCAACAATGAAACAGCAGAAGCAGAAATCAAGAAAAAAAATCCCATTTGATATAGCAAAACGAAAAATAAAATACCTATGAATAAACCTAAGCAAGGAGGTAAAAGACCTGTATGGACAAAACTACACAACCCTGAAGGAAGACACAAACAAATGTAAACATATACTGTGTTCATGGATCAGAAGAATTAACATCATCAAAATGTCTATACTACCCAAAGCAATTTACACATTCAATGCAATACCTATTAAAGTACCAATGGCATATTTCACAGACATAGAACTAACACTTCAAAAATTTATATAGAACCATAAATGACCCCAAATAGCTGCTGCAATTTTGAGAAAGAAAAGCAAAGTAGGAAGGGTCACAATACCTGATACCAAACTGTATGACAAGGCCACTGTAATCAAAAGAGCCTGATACTGGCATGAAAAGAGACACATGGACCAATGGGACAGAACAGAGAGCCCAGAAATAAACCCAAGTCTCTATGATCAATTAATATTTGACTAAGAGGGAAGCAACATAAAATGGAGTAACAATAGCCTCTTCAACAAATCATGTTGGGTGAACTGAAAAGCTACATGCAAAAAATGAAACGCAAGCACCAACTTACACCATACACAAAAATAAATTCAAGGTGGATAAAAGATTTAAATATAAGCCATGTCACCATTAAGGTCCTAGAGGAGAACATAGGTGGGAAAATCTCAGATATTTCACACAGCAACATTTTCACTGATATGTCCCCTAGAGGAAGGGTCATAAAGGTAAGAATAAACAAATAGGATCTCATCAAAATAAAAAGCTTCTAAGCAGCTAAAGAAAACAGTATTAAAATAAAAAGAGAACCAACTGTATGGGAAAACATATTTGCCAATGATACCTCAGACAAGGGTTTAATCTCCAAAATATATAAAGAACTTACATGACTCCACTCTAAGAAGACAAGCAACCCAATACAAAAAAATGGGCAAAGGACTTGAACAGACACTTCTCTTAGGAGCACATACAGAGCATCCAGAGACACATGAAAAGATGCTCAGTATCCTTAGCTATCAGAGAGATGCAAATTATAACCCCCATGAGATACCACTTCACACCAGTCAGAATGGCCATCATAAACAAAGTAACAAACAACAAGTGTTGGAGAGGTTGTAGAGAAACAGGAACCCTAGTGCGCTGTTGGTGGGATTGCAGGCTGGTACAACCACTATGGAAAACAGTATGAAATTTTCTAAGAAAACTAAGAATAGATCTGCCTTTTAACTTAGCAATTTCACTGCTAGGATTATATCCTAAGAACCCTGAAACACCAATCCAAAAGAATTTATGCACCCTCATGTTCACAGCAGCACAATTTATAATAGCCAAGTGTTGAAAGCAACCCAGGTGCCCATGAGTAAATGAATGGATCAATAACTATGGTACATTTACACAATGGAATTCTATGCAGCAGAAAGAAAGAAGGAGCTCCTACCCTTTGGGAGAGAATGGATGGAACTGGAAAGCATTATGCTAAGTGAAATAAGCCAGGGAGTGAAAGACAAATACCATACGATCTCACCTTTTACAGGAACCTAAGAAACAAAACAAACAAGCAAACAAAATATAACCAAAGACACTGAAGTAGAGAACAGGCTAATAGTGACCAGAGGGGAGAGGGGAGGCAATTTCAAGGGAATTTCAGGGGAAAAGGGGAAGGGTTTACAGGGACAAGTATAAAGGACACATGGACAAAATCTTGGGATGGGGTGGAAATGGGAGGGAGGTGGGGAGGACTTGGGGGATGGGATGGGATGGGAGTAAAAGACAGAAAACCATACTGGAACAACAATTAAAAATTTTTTAAAAGTACCAAAGAAATAAAAAAAATAAAATAAAATAAAAATAAAAATAAAATAAAAATAAAATAAAAATATAAAATAAAATAAAATAAAATAAAATAAAATAAAATAAAATAAAATAAAATAAAATAAAATAAAATAAAATAAAATAAAATAAAATAAAATAAAATAAAATAAAATAAAATAAAACTTGATTCTGGCCCTGGCTAGTGTGGCTGAGTGGATTGAGTGCCAGCCTGTGAACCAAAGGTTCACCAGTTCCATTCCCAGTGAGGGCACATGCCTGGGATGTGTGCCAGGTCCTCAGGTAAGGGGCGCATGAAATGGAACCACACATGGATGTTTTTCTCCCTCTCTTTCTCCTTCCCTTCCCATTTCTCTAAAATTAAATAAATAAAATCTTTAAAAAAAATACTTGATTCTGGCTCTGACTGGTGTAGCACAGGTGTGGCTTAGTTGGTTGGGCATGGTCCATAAAGTAAAATGTTGCAAGTTCATTTCCCCATCAGGGCACATTCCTACACTGTGGGTTCAATCTCCCGTCAGGGCATGTGCAAGAGACAACTGACTGATGTTTCTCCCTCACTTCCTTTCCCTTTTCCCCTCTTGTTAAAAATAGATAAAATCTTTTTAAAAAACTTTGATTCTGGAGCTTGGTATTAGAATTTTATGAAGTTGACCCACAGTCAAGAGAAGTAAAAGCAAACAAGCAAAATAGACATACTCATAGAGAGCAGGCTGACAGCTTGCAGGTGTAAGGATATAGGGATTGAGCAAAGAGGGGAAAAAAAGATAGAATTTATGGACAACTGTGTGGTAATTGCAGGCTAAGAGGGGGTGAGTAGAGGTGGAAAAGAGTATAGGGGAAATAAATGGTAATGGGAAAAAAATGCAATAAAAATAAATAAAGAATTAAAACATAAATTAATTAAATAAATAAATAAACGGGACTGTGGCAAACTAAAAAGCTTCTATACAGCAGAAGAAACAAAACAAAAAGGCAGTCAACCAAAGGGGAAAAGATATTAGCCACAACACTTCCAATAAGTGATTAATATCCAAAATAGAGAAAGAATGCATACAGCTCAACAATAAAAATAAATAAATAAAAAATGAGCCAAAGACCTGAACAGACATTTTTCCCCAAAAAACATACAAATGGCCAACAGAAATATGAAAAGATATTCAACTTCCTTAGCTATTAGGGAAAAACAAGTCAAAATCACAATGAGATATCAGCTTCACACTTGTTAGAATGGCTATTATCAACAAGACAAATAATAACAAGCATCAGAGAGGGGTAGAGAAAAATGAACCCTCATTCACTGTTAGTAGGAATGTAAACTGATACAGCCACTATGGAAAACAGTAGGGAGGTTACCATGTGACCCCATGACACCTCTTCTGGGTTTGAAAAATTTGACATTTATTCTTAAAGGTATGTGTACTCCTATGTCCATTGCAGTATTTATTCATGGTGGCCAAGGCATGGCAACCAGAGTGTCCTTTGATAGCTGATTAGATAAGAGAGACATGGTACATATATACAATGGAATACAACTCAGCCATAAGAAAAGATGAAATGTTCCCATTTGGAACAACATTGATGAACCTTGAGAATATCATGCTAAGTGAAATAAGTCATATGGAAAAAGTCAAGAACCATATGATTTCACTCATATGTAGGATATAAAATTGAAAACAAGAAATTAACGAATGACAAAAAAACTCATACACAAACAGTATGAGTTTTCTTAGAGCAATATGATGTATTCTTAGAAAATTGTACACTTGAAACCTATACAATTTTATTACCAATGTCACCACAATAAATTTAATAATTTTTAAAAAGAACATAATAGAAAAAAGTGATTTTGTCATCTAAGAGATTAGCTGCCATTCTCATATGTATTATACATGGTTAAACTAACAATGAATTTTGTATCTTCATTCTTTATATATTTTATTAGAAATATTTTATAAAATATCAGGGACAGGAATCTAAAATACCACCTGTCTTGGCCACTGTAAATAATGCTATAATGAGCATAGGGGTCCATACACTTGAAACTTATATAATCTTATTAACCAATATCATCCTAATAAATTTAACTTTAGAAAATGAATCAAAATAAAATAAAATATCTCCTGGTTGACATGGGTTTTCTCATCAATATTCTTTGACATTCTTGTTCAATATTTTATAAATTTCCTCCAAATTTTAGCAACACCTAGTCCACTTTTATTGATGAAGTTGTCTATAGAAAGGATTTTAATAAATATTTGACATTTTAAAGCAAGTTTCTGACATGCATTTTGATAAAGTCACATTTGTGCATCTATTTTAAAATTATAAACATCCTCATAAGACTACATAATATGACCATTTTGACTCAAGGCTATGTAGGAGTCTAAAAAAAATTACAATGTCAGTTTTATTTCAATTACCAAATTTGCAAAGGCGGGGAAGAGACATCTTCATAGTTCTCAACACTTGTGGCCCTTTTCCCTGAATACTCCCATGGCTGACACGGAATTCAGACAGGGGAAATGGTAATGAATTTCTCTCATTTGAATAATACTTAGCAGGCAAAACAAATAAAACAGCTACTTTAAAGTTTGGCAGAGCTGCTCTGAAGTATTACACCAAAACAGCTCCAATTATAAAGGGAAGATGTTAAATAACTAAGGACCTAAATTTGCATTATAAAAGAATTATTTGGAGATGTGAGGGAGGGGATAGAAGGATTGGATCTGAGCAGGGAATTTTTCCCATTACCCTTGACATAAAGGATGAGCATTGACACTTTAGAATCAGGCTGCCCTAAAGGCAAATGTGCCATTCTGAAGCTGATGACACACTGTGTCTCATTTTGTGCATCTTCTATCTACAGAGGTATATAATAAGGTGTTTTTCTTAAGCTTATCTTATATTCTGAGGGCTTTTTAATTTCAAAGATTAAAGAATGTCTAAAACTGCACTTTTTAAATTTTTATTACTTTTTAGTTACCCGCATCCCGCAGCTAAAAATATATTTAAAAAATAAAGAGTTGAATGGATAGGATACCTCACAAATAGTATTCTTAGTTCCAAGTTCATAGTTAGAAATTTCTAGGAGGGGCAGTCTTAAAATCCTTAGCATCCTTTTGTCTCAGAGGTTGCAGGGGAAAACATTTGACACTAATCTGTTTTCACAGAAGAGCTAGAAGAGAGCTTAGATCAGGAGGCTTCTGCACTGAATCAGATGGATTTCAAAGACCATTCCTGAGACTGAGATTGGGCAATAATCCTGATCCAGCCATGAGGAGGCTTGGGTGACTTCCACACAAGACTTCATTAAAGTGAACATAAGCCTCCTCTTGGTCCATGCCATTCATGGTAGACCTGAAAGTTGTTTACCAAACAGAATGAACTTCCTTCCCTAAACACACTACATGGAAACAGACATTCTCTCTTCCTCTCACCCCTAATTAGAGACTTAGGAGTTCAGGCCTCAAGTAGCATCCATTGGCATAAACATCAAGATACAAAGAACTCACTAGAATAACAACGTCAAACAGTAACAACAATGGTTAGTTGTTTTTGTATACTGAGGCCTGTCTGAAAATAAGTCCAGTCATTGTTAATATAACAAGAATGGTTTGCTCGTCATCTACATAACCTGGTAGCCAAGGAAAGTGGCCTGGAATGGGCATGCCTGAACAATGACAACTTCACTGTACTAGTCAGTGGGGGCGGTAGATGCCATTGAGTGATATGTGTACTGTGAGTCACATTCAAAATGAGTGAGCAAGTAGAACAACAAATCTGCATCAAATTTTGCATTGAGCTTGAATATTCCTCCACAGAAACTATTTGAATGAATCAGAAGGCCATCGCTATGGCCAACTGGTGATTGGCAGCTCCATCATGATAATGCATCTACCCATGCATCATGTCTCATGTCTCATGTCTCATGTAGAGTTTTGGCGAAACATCAAATCACCCAGGTGACTCAGCCCCCTACAGCCCAGATTTGGGCCCTGCAACTTCTGGCTTTTTCCAACACTAAAATCACCTTTGAAAGGAAAGAGATTTCAGACTGATGATGAGATTTAGGAAAATACTACAGATGCAGCAGATGGCAATTGGGAGAACTGTGTGAGGTCCCAAGGTGCCTACTTCAAAGAGGACTGAAGTATCATTGTCCTGTGTACAATGTTTCTTGTATCTTGTATCTTCTTCATAAATGTCTCTATTTTTCATATTACATAGCTGGATACCTTCTGGACAGACCATGTACATGGTAATATAGACTGTGAGCAACTTGAAACAAGGTCTTGTATCTCAGTCACCTCTTTGTGTCCTATATTTAATACAGTACCTGGCACGAAGTAAATGCTTAATAAATAGTTGTTAAATAAATAAATCCCTAAGCTAATACTTTGTTGTTATCTTTTATTTAATTCAGTCAGCGGAAAACTATTACTTGAGCTCCTATTACGTACTGGATACTGTACAAAGCTGTGGGTGGATAAACAAATCTTTCTTCAAACCTTGTAGTCTAACTGAAATCGGTGAAGTAACTTACATTCCTAATTGTTGACACTATTATTGTAACACTGGGGATGAATGACACTACTGCTGAGCCACTATTCCCTCACATACAATTTAATGGTTGACAAACTGACCTATTCTATAGAATTATTTGTTATAAAATTATTGCGAAGGGTATGAAACATGTAAAGCATCACATAAATTAAGTTTTAAGATTATAAAGTTATTTTTTAAATTTGAATACTGCCCAAATTAGAAGTTCTTCCAGTCCAAAAGTAATTGTCTCTCAAGTGGATACATTCACATCATTATATAAAGCACACAAAGAATTTAGCAAATCTAGCATTGTTATATTTTAATCCAGATCTCTACTGTAAAATGTAACTTCCTTGAGAATGCAATATTTTATATTTGGTATCTTCTATAGGACCTAGCACTTTTCAAAAAAACACAGCATTCAATAAATGAATTAATGCAATTGAAACAACTTAAGAATAACATTCAGGTTAAGAATCTAACCTGAAAGGCATTTAGGAGATTCAAGAACCCCAAGAAATTACATGCAAAACAGTGTGTTTGAAGGCCACTTTCATAGAATTTTTTGGTTTTATCAGAGTCTCATAGAGTTAGTTATATTACCCAAAATGGTTTCATTCACTCAGTGTGTAGTAATTAAACATCAACTACTTGTCAAGCATTGTACCATAGTTCCAGCTTAACATCTTTATAAATAATGAATACTGATTGAATGAAATTTTTACAGGATCTGCTTTCTCAAATTCATGCCTTTTAAATTACTGCATCCTCTATTGAACATATTTACATATCAAGTCAGCACTAAATACTTTTCAGTCATTTAACATATTTGCTGGAAAATATATACTTTAGAAATATATTCTCATTTGGCTTTATGAAAAAGCTTTCATGATGACAAAACTGGCAGGACTTGAGAAAATAATATGAGGGGGCACTCCCCTCAACACAGAATTATCTTCTGGAGGCAGGCCCTTTGTAGTACAGGCTTCCCCCTTTAGGTGAGTGTTCTAGAAACCCATCTGTATCAGTGTACTAGCTGGCATTGTTGTGAGAGGCTGCATTAAGCTTCAGTGAATTTTTTTAAGACAACACATTTGCCCATTTTATGATGGGTGATTTACAAGCACACCTGCCCACATTGCACTGAGTGTTCAGCAGTTTTTGACCAAAAACAGTATGACCCCCATGCACACCCTCCCTATTCACCCAATCTCACCCCAAGTGACTTTTTTTGGTTTCCCCAGATGAAAAAAAGTTCTCAAAGGGAAGCATTTTACCTATTTGGAAGAGGAGAAACAAAAAAAATGGCAGAAACACTAAAAGGTATCAAAATTGACAAGTTCAAAACTGTCTTGAGCAGTGGAAAAAATGTCCCAGTGGGTGTACTGCAACAACTGGAGAGTACTTTGAAGGTGACTGAAGTTTAAACATGTAAGAACAAATACACAATTTTTTATAAAAAGTTCTGGCTTTTTTCTGGGTCCCCCCATTGTGTGTATGTACACACAGACACATACAAGATTTAAGAAATCTCTAGTGAGTCATGAATGCTCACACTGTTTAAACCATCTCTAATTCATCAACTGTCATACACCACAGCTGGGTTTCTATTTATTCCTACAATAACAATAAAACTACTGTCGTTTAAAAATGATTTGTAAAAAAAACCTTCATAAAGTTGTTTTGTAAGCAGTTTTCTCAGGAACTTTCCACTGGCTGAAATAAACAGCTTTTAAATGCTCCAAATAAAGGACAAAAGTAATTTTAAAATCTCAAGAAAACTCTAACATTTAATGACAATGTTTCTCCTTTGGAAATATTATAATCTCTCCTCAATGCATTAAGAATCTTCTATTTAGAATCAGCCAATATTTATTTGAACAGATATTTAAATTTTCTGAATAATGTTATTTTTACCTTTGAGAATGACTGCCATATTCTTGTGACAAATATAAAAAAGAATATTTCCCAAACACGGGCATAGAGCACAAAGAGATTAAAATTCTCATCTACAGTAGACATTCACTTCATAATATCAAAATTTCTGTGTAGCATTATCTAAAATTACTATTTCAAAAAATAGCTTATATGAATTATGAAAATTAGGAAACCATTGGCTTTTAATGCCTATACTCTCTCAGAACTGAGTTGCAATTAATGATAGTGGCCAGGAGATGGCAGAGTCTCATTTTTGCTCCATTGACCTTTGTGTAATTTACAATGTTCACTTAAAAAGAAAAATGTTTTGTTAATGGCTCTCTTATCACAAATGACAGATATGATAAAATATAAGACATTAAAAAAAGAAATTTAAATTTTTCAAAAGTTTTACTTATTACTAATAATTTATATATGAATAAAATATTTTAAATACTCTGAATAAATTTTTTCTTTCCAATGTACAAGGAACAAAATGAAAGTAGTTTAAAACAATAATTATTTATAAGTACCTCGATTTTTCAATTCTTCCTTTTGGTAATTTTTATATAATGCTGGATCGTTTTATACTGACACATGTGTTTTACAACTATAAATTCCACTTTTCAATAAAATAAAAGCAAGTATAGTTTTAAAATAGAAATTTTACAATGTATATTTTAGGGAGAAAATTTACTAATATGAAATAAAAGTATTTCTTGAAATGGCTTTATTCAAGGCACATGTAATGTTTAAATGCTTCTTTTTGTTTGTTGCTGTTGTTTTTCACTTAATAAATGCTAAAGAAATCTTTAGATCTCAAGTTTATTAGATTGCTTGTTCAAAAAAAAACAGCATCCTTAAGGCTGGGCAATCCGCTCACACACATAGTGAGCCTGGTAATAGATGGAGGCGTGGGTGTGGGGTTTGTGTTGCATGCCTCCTTCTAGATTGACTCCGGAAAGGGAGAATAGGCAAATGCACTACAGATTGTCTTGATTCAGCCTGGAATACAGTCTGCTACCAGTTACAGGGTCTTTACTAGGAAGGTAGGAAGAATCCCTAATCATCCCCGAAAAGGCATAATCCAAAGTTGTGTGAAAAGGCAATGCTGGTACCAACCCAGGAGTTAGGTAGGGAGACATGAAACCAGATAGCCCTCTTCCTGGAGAGGAATATGCCAGCCGCAATGGACTGATACCTAGTCTAGGACTTAAGCTGTAGAGGCTTGAATCGCCTCCATAAGAGGCAGAAGTGGTTTGAAGAGGAGCAAAAGCTGATTTATTTCCTAGAGTTCCAAAACCTATTCCAGCTAAACTAAAATTTGAAGCCCTCTGGAAAGCTGTATTTCCCAATTCTGCTGAGCTTGCTAGGTTCCTGGTGTCTGGTTGGTGTTCCTTCCCATTTAGGACCTGTTCAATAGCTTGAACCACATCCCCTTTGCAGAACTGTAGAATGCCTTCTAGCCGGCTGGGCCTGTAACTTGGGAAAATCTTGGTAAGGATATCAAGAGGATCTCTTGGTCTTGTGGACACTGTGGGAAGTCTGGATCTGGCAGCAGTGAGGTTTTTGGCCCACTCACTTTCATTTCCTGATTCCAGGTCAGAGGATGACAGAGACCTGGGACTCTCTTCACCTCCTGATTGCTCCCCACGGTGAGGATACAGAATGCTATTATCCTTGTCTAAGTTTTCTGAAACAGATGACATAACATTTTGTTTTCCAACTACACCAATAGACTCTGGAGGTGACTCCAGGGTTAGCTGATGAGATTTGAAGACTGGTTCATTTTGTCCACTCTGGCACGAGTCACATCTACTTTCTTTTTGTTCTGGGGAAAGAGAAAAAAGGAATCAAATAAAGGGAAAACTTTCCAGAACATAGTGTTGCCCACTCAAAAACAGTGCTAAATAAAATAATTCATTCCCTCGTATATTTATATTTTTTGCTGTAATAAATTTTAATGAATAAGAATTTTAAAAGATCATTTGGAAAGGCCAGTGTTATAATAGTGAGAAATGCTATTTATCATGCCATTTCAAGATCACAAAATTATATAACATATAAATGCAGTAGTTATTTAGGAATCAGTAAAGAGAATCTATGGTTAGCCCTAAACTGTTAATGTAGCACCAATATTTCATGTATTTTGCCCCATCTTAGCAATTTGAGGTTTCCCTAAATGTTACCCAAGTTTTTTTTGTTACCTAAGTGAGTCTTTTTTTCATAGTGACACCATGCTAAGAGAACTAAATAAAATAATTATGTTTGGATAAGAAATCAAAAGAAGAATAATCAATATGAAAATAAATATTCTGTTTAATAACTAATTCTACATTTTTACCACTGTTTTTTAATGCTCACATTTCAGATTCCAATTAAGTTATCTGAATAATGTGGAAAAATAATAAAATTGTTTACTTCATTTTAAATCTAAATCAATAATGACTTCTGCTCTATTAATCTCAGATTATACTACCTACATATTTCATTTTATGTGAGAGATGATACAGAGTTGGTATTTCTTATAATCCTCTGTGAAACATGGACTTTCTTTTTCAATTTCTAGGAAAATATCAAGAAAAGAGGTTACAGTTAAATTGTATCTAAAAGAAAATTGCACTATTGCAATCTGTTGGATCTTCAAAGTGTGTGGTAAAAATAACATTAGGCATTAGCTTCAAATTGCAACTTTTTTTAATATTAAGGAAAAATATTTTACAGAACAACTTGATTTTTCTACCTTAACATGTTGACCATATGAATATTAATAAAACAAGAATATCTTTAGGAAAATAATTATGCATATAATCGATAAATAACTTTTATTTTGGTTTATCTTATAGACATATTTATTTTCTGTTTCCATTTAGAAAGAGTAAATTGTCAAGTGTACTCAGAATATTTCAGTCCAACTTTCTTCTACAAAGTTTATGAGTGCAACAAAACAAATATTCCCTAAAACAGTGATTTGCAACCACAATTTGCAAAACTCCTATGTTTTTTCAAGGAGAGGACTTAAATTCTAAAGAAATAGCTACAGTTTATTTTAAATTTAAAGTAAGTATACAATTTAACACTTTGATCATTAAAATGTCATTAGAACAAACATGTAACAAAAGATGTTGCTCCCACAAAATGACAAAGACTCTCTCTCATTTCCAGTTTCAAATAAAACAATAAAACTCTTCTAATGAAATCTGCCAAGTCGAGATAGATTGACACAGGATAGACTGCCATTCCCTTTTTTACAAGGATGGTTCACTAAATATGACCCCAGAAAATGGGAAATATCAAAATTTCATCTCAAAAGCAACCTGTGTATATTTTGTTATTTTATTGTACTCTGGAGTACAATATAATGCAGTGAAATACCAATTGCATAAAACTACCTAGAACATAAGGTGTCTTCAAAATACTGTGATTTCATTTATATCATCTCTCTGTTCTCTCAACTCTTACAGCTCATTTTACTTCTTCACTTTTATCATTGTATATTACATCTTACAGTTTTTGGATACATAAACTTTTCCTCATTTTGACTGTAAGGTTCTTTTATGTAGGAAAATCTGATTCACCTCTGAATTACTGTTAGTCTTTGTCTCATGAATGAGTAATTTAAATAGAATTCCTCCCTACAGATATAGTGTGAGAGGAGGCAGTTAGTTCAGAAAAGCCATGAAACTAGTCTTTTAAAGTGGGGGATGGGAGTCAACTGAGGCAAAGAATAAAATCAATTAACTGACCCTATGAAACAGGACATGTTGGTATCCCTCCAAGAAAAATATATAAATCAGGGTTGTCAGCCAAATCTCACTGTCAATTTAGTTTACAGAATTTTAACTTTTACTTCTCTTTCATAGTAGTTTTGTTTAATAACTTCGTTTTTCAGCCCTCTTTGAATTTTAATGAGAATTTTTTACAGTCTTTTTTGTCTACTGAAATAAACTAAAACATGGACAAAAATTGGCATTGGTAAAAAATTATGTATGTCTTATTTAAATAGAGATAGGCTCTTTTCAAAGGTACATCCTGTGATCTAAGATCTGCAATTTTCACAATCTAGGGACGTTTTCTAATTAATAACCTAATGTGTCTTTATCAGATAATCTCATGGGACACAATCTCTCTTGGATTTATACAAAAATACTGAAATAACATTTTCACTGCTACTGGGTACTGTGGAGGACTGTGGCATTCACTAAAATACAGTGGGATTTTCATTAGCTGGAAAAGTTTATTTGGCATAACCCTAGTCAAATATATATTTATCAACCACAAATAACAGTATATGAAAGTGACTTGTGGTTAATAAGTAGGAGAAAACAATTCAAACTCATTGGAAATGAAATCCCTAATATTGGACTTTGAAATTCTCATCAGTGTTTTCACAAATCTGGAAAACTTAACATTTTTTTTCCCTATGGGAAGAGTTGAAACTTCATATCAGAGCATGTTACACTTTAGGAGGCTGACGATGGGGATTGGGGGTGGAATGCTTAAAAATTTGAAGCATATTGGATGAAAAGGGGTTTGGGCAGATCTCAGTCTCTTCCCTACTTCTAGTTGGCTCCAAAAATTTGCCCCAAAGGTAAAGAACTGTACTCTCAACTATCAATGAGTTCCCCAGACAAAAAGGGTAACTCTGGTTTTATGGTACAGGGCAAGCTCAAAACGCAGCACCTCTCGCTAAGATTTTCACTCAATGCCCACTGGAAGTTTTCTCACACAGTCATAGAAACTTGGGTGCAAATTCCATTCCTAGCATGAGCTGCTCATCTGATTACTCACCCTTCAATTTTTCCACTTTTTCATTATCGTATCCTATCACCTGAAGGAACAGAAAGCTTTTCCAAAGTGAATGTGATGGGTTTCAACCACTCTCATTAACGTCCTATTGCAGGACCCACTCGCATTAACGTCATACTTGCAGAGCCGTTTCCCACAACTTAAACAAGGGCTTCTTCTAACAACTTGCATCACCCGCCTCCAGGCGGTTTTGAAACCGCTTGTTTCAGTGAGTTTTTCTCCAGAACAATCTTTTTTCCTTTTTCAAAGAGGAAATGAAAGACCAACTCACCTTGCTTTTCCTCCGTATTATCTAGCTGGAAAACCTCGAAAGCAGGGGTCGCCAGACTACTAGCGTGTCTCCGGGCATCAGGTCCCAGCGCAGTCACCCCCGCAGGGTCGCTGGCCGCCTGGGAATTCTCGGTTCTGCTGCTGCCTCCAGAGGTCCGAACCCCGGGCCCCGAGGGTCCGGGATACAAGAACCTTTGCAGCCCCCGGGCCTCGTTCTCCTCCTGGGCCTGCTGCCTGCGCAGCGCCACCTGGGCGGCCATGACGCGCTGGCGCTCCGCGATCAGAGTGCACTTGGCACAAGCACAGTCGCGCCAGTGGCAGAAGCGCTTGTGGCCCTTGAGCGCCGACACCACGCCGTGGTTGCGGCAACGGGCGCACTTGGGAGTGCGCGGGTAAGCGCAGCCTACCGTGCCCACCCCTCTCT
The DNA here is from genome assembly GCF_019186645.2 of Phyllostomus hastatus. Taxonomy (NCBI): domain Eukaryota; kingdom Metazoa; phylum Chordata; class Mammalia; order Chiroptera; family Phyllostomidae; genus Phyllostomus; species Phyllostomus hastatus. The sequence continues at coordinate 9,658,157 of NW_025333857.1, forward strand.
CCAGCGCGGGAGACGGCGGGCAGCCTCCGCTTCCCGCGGTGGGGGTGGTGGCAGCCGCGGCTACCCGTAGAAAGAGGTTGGGAGGCCGCAGGAAAGTTGGAGGAACCGGTATCCCCGGGGGTACTGGTAACGCCGGTGAGGAGGGTGGAGGGGCCGGGGCCACCAGTCCCAGGGCCAAGCGGGGTCGGGCGCTGCCGCCGCGGTCTCTGCCACCGCACCGCGACTGCTCCATGCCGCAGAAGTGTCTGGCGACCGGTAACCACCGGAAGGTGTGCTATAGGCAGCTAACCCTGCCGGGGCTCGGGGTCCAGTGGGACTGCCCGTGGTCCCGCTGCTTCCCACCCACAGGCGGACAGAATTTGACACAATGTCTTCAGAGAGTTGGGGGCCACCACCTGCCGCAGCTGGAGACTCTGAGAGGTGCAGAAACTCCGTGAGCTGCTTGCTCAGAGTCCCGGGGCGCTAAGTTAACGCCCGGGTGCTCCCGAGGGAATGGAAGCCTAGAAACGCTACCCCGCCCACCCGGTCTCCAGGGCTAGCTCTGCAGCCCCGGAGCCGGAGCGCCAGGGGCGGGGAAGGGGGCCGTCTGGGAGGAGGGGCGACGGGAGACCCGAGAAACTGGGCTGATGGGCTGCCAATCTCTTTTTCCCGAAGAAGCCTTTTTCTCCACTTGTTTCCTCACGAATTCCTCCTCGCAGTTTAGTTTTGTTGAATAATCTTCAAGGCCTCTCCCATACATCTTACTGCCCTTCTTAAATTAAGCAATTTTACTTTCTCCTTTTAGTTCTGCGCTTCTAAGCAAATTTGAAGATTTGGATTTGGAGTTGTCCTTTTCTTTCCTTCTCCCAGATGAAATCTTCAAGATGGTCGCATGGTCAGTGTGAATGAAAAAGCACAGCTTGACAGACTGCAAATGTTACCCAATTGAAAGATGCTCTATTTTAAATGGATCTTAGGGCTGTGTAAAAACCATGGAGAAAAAAATAAGGAAATTAATTCAGATTCAGACTCTTCTAGTATATATGTTTATTTACACATGCACATTTGGATTCTATGTATTATTAAATTCTGAAATGCTACCTCCCAAAGACTTTATTAATTTATCTGGAATTATTTATTAACAGTTTTGTTAAAGCTGTTTCAAAAATACTTCACATATCTGTTGTAAACCATGGGGGAAGGTCGTTCAGACCATTCTTCAAATATGCTACCATAAAATGCATTCTTGAAATATGCACTTAATGCCTTTAATTTTAGAAAAGATCATGTTCCTTTAAACCAATAGAGCAGTTGAGGCAGAAAATCCATGAGTATTTGTTCTTAATGGAAAGAGAGTCGGGGCTTTTTCATTCTTCAGGATAACTGCCTTGACAGACAATTCATATTCTAGCTCTAGATGGAAAATAATACTGACATATTTTACCATTCCACCTATTGGCATCCAATGTCTGGGGAAGATGGATGCCGATAGGATTGCCTACTGCTAGTCAATCTGGGCTTTCTCCTGCCTTCCTGCTTTACATGATCACTACTTTTACCATCTTCCCATATCCACACTGCGATATCCTATCATTGAGGTTTTCTACCCTTCCTACACATTGGAACTATCTAGGGAACTTTTAAAAGATACAAACACTCCAATACAAATATGCTGATTCTTGTAGTCTAAGGTTTTTGAACTCTGAAGGGAATGTTATATACCAGCAAGGTTTAGAATACCACTCTAGAAATTCCTAACCTAAGCAAATTCTACAATACCCAAACTTTCTTACACTTCTGTATCCTTGCGTGGGCAACTCCTGCCTAAAATGTAGTTATTCCCTAACTGTGGCACTCACATCCAAAGTATGAGAAATGAGGTTTTAGTGCTATATGTGTCATTAAAATGCAATGTATTTATTACCTAGTGAGAAAACAGTTCCCTATTTCTCTTAAGACCTGGTTACAAAAAGAAAAATGTGCAGCTTGGTTTAACTATTCTTTTAGAATTTTTAAAGACTTGCTTTTAACAAAAAAGGAAATTTAAAAGAGACTCAACAAGTAACAGTATTTTCCTGGAATTTAACACTAATTCTTTTTGTTCTTATTTGATTATCAAAGTTACTTTCCAGTTATGGCAAGTGATAATAACTTTCATGTGAAGAAGTGAAGATAATTTTAAGTAAATGTATTTAAATAAAATTATGTCTATTTAAATAAAAAAATGATAAAATGTGTGAAAGACTGAAAGCTAATAAACTTTTCTGATAAAAAATAAAGATATAAGTAAATGAAGAGATATATTGTGTTCATGGCCAGAAGACTCAACATTGCTAAAAACATAGTTCTACCTAAATTGATATGTAAATCAATTCAACTCAATCAAAATTCTAGCAGAACTTTTTGGTATAAAATGTCAAACTCACCCTGGCTGGTGTAGCTCAGTGGATTGAGCACTGGCTGCGAACCAGACATCACAGGTTCGATTCCCAGTCAGGGTACATGCCTGGGTTGCAGGCCATAACCCCCAGCAACCACACATTGATCTCTCTCTCTCTCTCTCTTTCTCTCTCTCTCTCTCTCTCTCTCTCTTCCCTCTCTAAAAATAAATACATAAAATGTTTTTTAAAAATGTCAAACTCATTCTAAAATTCATGTGGAATGCAAAGGAAAGACCTAGAATAGCTGAAACAACTTTGAAAAGGGATAAAGTTGCAAGGCTAACTATAGCTTATTTTGAAAGTTATTACAAGGTTACAGAAATAAAAGTGGTGAGATATTTGTGAAAAGATAGAAAAATCACCCAATGTGACAGAATAGAGAGTTCAAAAAATAGACAACCAATTTTAGACAAAGGTGCAAAGACAAAAATGTAACCAGCGGTGTCCAACCTGCGGCCCACGGGCCACATGCTGCTTCGGAGGGCTATGAATTCAGCCCAACACAAAATCATAAATTTACTTAAAACATTATGAGATCTTTTGTGATTACATATCACAGTGTATTTAATGTGTAGCCCAAAGCAGCTCTTCTTCTTCCGGTGTGGTCCAGAGATGCCAAAAGGTTGGACACCCTTTTTAGAGGGAGAGTGAAAGACAGGCAGGAAAGATTACAAAGGATCAAAAGAAAAGCTTTTTGGGAGATGATGAATACATTAATTATTTAAATTTTGATAATGATTTTACTTGTATATATGTAAACATTTATCAAATTGTGTACATTAAATATGTACAGATTATTGTCTGTCAATTATACTCTTATAAAGCTGTTATAAAAATAAAACCTCTTGTTACCTCTGGAAAAAAGTGGAATTCTCTTCTGGAGGGCAGACCCCTCATAATACTGGTTTCCCCTACTATGTAAGTGTTCTGGGAAGCCATCTTTATCAGTGTACCAGCTGGCATTGTTGTGAAAGGCTACATTCAGCTTCAGTGAATTTTTTTTGAAGACTCTTTCAATGAGTTTGCCGCATTTCTTGATGGGTGATTTATGATCACACCTGCCCACACCTGCCCACACCACTTTTTGAGTTCAGCAATTTTAGATCAAAAATAGCATGAGCCTCATGCTCCACCCTCCCTATTCACCTGATCTCATGTTGAGTGACTTTTTTTGTTTCCTCAGATGAAAAAAAAAATGTCCTCAGAGGGAAATATTTTGTTGATGTGGAAGAAGTGAAAGAAAATATGGCAGAAGCACTAAAAGGCATCAAAATTGACTAGTTCAAAAACTGTTCTGAGAAGTGGAAAAAAAGTCTTGATAGGTGTATTGTATCAAATGGAGAGTTCTTTGAAGATGACTGAAGTTTAAACATGTAAGAATCAATACATATTTTTTATAAATAAATTATGGGATTTTTTGATTCCCCCCTCATAGAATAACATGAAAACATTTTGGGCAAAGATGATCCTAATCTGAGTATCCAAAACTGGAGCAATGATTCTAAACATGTGTATTTTTTTTTCAAATATACCAAAAAGCCTGAACCTATTCTCTTCTCATAACAGTACTTCATGTTCTCTTTTACTCAAATTCTATGTACTTTTTTCCCTCCATTTACACCATCTCACAGCAAGTGAGCATTATGACTATCCCTATAAGTTACTGAGAAAACGTGAACAGCTGCAATCTAGCAGTGGCAAAACTTTCATCTAATGAAAGAGTGATGAGAAAGATGAAATATGTTTTTAAGCTGTGTGCAAGTATCACAAATATGCCATTTAAAAATTCATCCTAACTAAAGTTTTAAAAAACCTGGTCTGATAAAAGGGAAATGCAGAAGCAATCAGAAGGCAGGAAAGGAAGTTAATAAATATAATTTCTTAGAAGCTCAAAAACATCTATGCACCTCCTTTTTATTAATTATGTCTACTTCAGTCCCTTGTCCACCCTAAACTCTTATAGTCAACTGTCATTTTTTGTTGGTTCACTACACCAACCACTAAGCATAAAAGAGTAGTTGTGTGAATCAGCAATCATAAATGTAGACCTGGCTCTGATGGGAACTACACTGTTAGATCTTGGGCAAAACATTCATCCTCTCAGCTTCACTTTTCCCACTGGCAAATGAAAACATTAAGTTGTCTCCAAGGATAATTCCAAGATTGTGCACCATTTCTTCTGCCAAGTCTAGTCTGAAGTTATTTTCATTAATGTTTCAATCTCTAAAGAACCTCATTACTACTTCCACTAAAGCCTCAGTTAAAGCACCTCTCCTGTTTGCTGACAGAACAACCTAGGCTATTTTGCTGGTAAAGTTAAAGTGTTTGTATGCAGGTTGTCTGGAAGGTTTTGACAAGAGTTTGTAAGGAAAAGCTCTAAATTGACCATTCATTCATGCATAAACATACACAATTCACTCCATGGCTTGAGAATATATTCGAGCAGACTTTTCATAGTCCATTTTTTCCAGGGCTTCCCGGAGCCCCACTATGTTTGCTAATGTCATATTTTGTCAGTTTTGAGGGGAAAGTTTGAACTGCACTCTATTTCTCTGGGGTTCTTCAAAATGCACTGATGTCATCCTGGTTGAGAGTCTACAGTCTGCAGAGTAACATAAATTTCAACCCTTGGACTGTGTCTCATCCAATGGCTAGGCACCCCAAGTCTGGGAAGAAACAAGGCTCCCCCTGGACATAGCCTTTCTTGCAGTATTGTTGGGGAAGGATGGGCCTGCTTGGTGATATATATTATTGGCCAAGAAATGTCACTCCACCAAAACCAGTATTCCTGATAATAACACCCTGACACTGGAGAGAGAGAATTCATTATGCCAGATCTGTAACTAACAACAGCATGTACATCTTAAGAAAGAGGGCTTCCTTGCAGGACACAATCTCTGATCCCTCACTCTGGGAGGCAACAAGCCAGCTGTAGACCATACACAGTGTTCCCTCGCCATCGAGGGGACACGAATTACAGTTGAGAGCAGAATGTGTTTTCTTTTGTTGCCTTATAGCTCTTTTCATACCACTTGAGGATGCTTAGCTGGAATCATAAGAAACTAACAAAGTTAGGGAGAGAAATACCCTAACAAAGTTAGGGAGAGAAGTACCTATTGTTTCCTATAGTCATTTCTAAATGCCCAGCACATAGTAAATAATTTTTTGCACATAATAAATATTCAACACATCTTTGAAAATAAATAAAGAATGCCACAGGACTTACATGTACGTTGGCTGAATAGGCACTAATATCACATTACTTTTCCTTTGTATTCTGAAATTTTTGTGAAGTACTTTCCAGTGCACTAAAAATTAATCCTTTCCTGTTTTACCTCCCTAATGTTTACATAAGCTGGAGTGTGATTTCTTTTTAAGTATGGTTTACTCTTTCCTTTGTTTTCTGTACTTTTAATATTAAATAAGGTATTTTATGACAATTTTTTTCTTAAAGAAATAGTCTTGTGGAAGTCTACAGTTACACTTTTCATGCCAGTGTCCCCATATTCTGGTATTTTAAAAAGTATTGAGCTCTAAGCACACACAGTTGCCTATGAATATGATGTACTAATGTGTTAGTGTATTCACTTCTTGTCTTTGTTCTGCATATAAAAAAGTTATGGTGCTATATATAATACTTTAAACTTCATATTATCATACAAAACATTTCTCATTTTTATAGCTTTTTAAAAACAACAGCTCTAATACTATATAATTTTCCATCATTTAGCCATACAATAATTACTTTATTCTTCTAGTTTAGGACATTTGTAATGTTTCATGTTCTCCCTGTTTGAAGCGAGAAAAAATGAATATGTGACCTTAAAATGGTTTCTATATTTGAAATTATCTCTTTAGAATAAACTCCTATAAATAGCAGTCCTGAGCTAAAGGCTGTGGATATTTTTGAAGATTTGACTTATGTTACCAAGTTTTTTCCTAAAGAGATCGTATAAATTTGAATTCTAATATATAGTTCACTTTATCACAATCTCATGTATTCTTTTTCTTTTAAATGGCAGTGGTTATCTTACTAGGAAATTGATACTGCTTTCCCCTGAAATAACAGTAATAATTCACAGCTCCATTAGGAAAATAATTCTGCAAGCTTTCAGCTCATGGAAAGATAATCACCATTTCGCATACCTCTGATTGAGTATGATTGGGGGGAACTGAAGCAAAACATGGCAAAAGCTCCAACCGTTGTAACATACTCTGATGGTTCTTTGAGTAAATTACACAGCCTTTTGTGAACTTGCTAATTTAAACCAGTCTTCATAAAGGAGTGCTGTTGATTTAGAGACTACAACAAGAAACCTGGGTGCCATTGTGGTTAATTGCATAAGCGCATGTTCAACAGCTATGCTCTTTATTTAGTTTACTCTAATGGGTCTGAGTCTGTTGTGTAATAGGGCTCAGAATTTATGAAATTCCTGTTTTTGTTTTTAACTCATAAAAATTTAAAGTAATTCATGCTTAGAGATTGAGATAAGCTTTAGTGGTTTGTCCTACAAGAAATAGAGCCCACCTTCATAAATTAAAATATGTGAAAACATTTCCTCAGAATCCATTCCTTGAGTGGCACAGCACAATTTTACTCAGAAAGTACATGGAAGCCTTTTACGTGACTGTCAAAGATAGTAATGGAATGAGCATCACATATTAAACCTGAAGCATTTTTGGAAGAAGTTTAATTTAAAAATGCATCCCAGGTAAGTTATTTAAAAAGAATAAACAATAGTCATTGATCAATAGATAATCCTTGTAAAATGTTACCATCTTAAAAGATTTTCTACATATGGACATCTCTCTCATTATTACAGCTACCTTTTAAGAGTTGATTATTGTGTATCACACAATGTGCTTGGGCTTTATATATAAATATTGTGTCACTTAATCCTCATAATGACCTTATTGAAACCAATTACATTATCCTGATTTTATAAAAGAAAAAAAGTTTAAAAAAGAATAAGCCCTCAAGTAGTCTAATATTCAAGTTTCTGACACTCATGCTTCTCCAAGGCAGTCAGGCTAGCCTCCACTGTACAACAGACCCAGGGTGACCTGTTATGTAGTTGTTCATGAGATGGCTACCCAAAGGGATGCCTATTGGCTGAATCATTTAGCAACCTTAAAAATGCATCTATTCTGCCCTGGCCAAGTGACTCACTTAGTTGGAGCATCTTCCCACACACCAAAAGTTTAGGGGTTTGATACCCAGTCAGGGCACATACCTAGGTTGTGGGTTCAATCTACGGTTGGGCATGTATGGGAGGCAACCAATCAATGTTTCTCTCTCACATTGATATCGTTCTCCCCACTTCACTCCCCCTGTCTTTCTCTCTTTGTAAAATCAGTAAACATAACCTCAGGTGAGGATTGTTAAAAAATGCATCTTTTCTTTCAGTTAATAACAGTGCCATTGAAAGAAAAGAAAGTATGAGGAAAATAATGAGAAATTCAAAATCCTACATTTTGTCTATCCTGTTTTAATTTAGTAAAGTTAAATGACAGAGTTTTTGTTATCTTCCTTTTCTTCCCCACATCTTACCTATAACAGTAAGACAGAAATGAAGGCAAAAATTTTTGTTATTTATTTACACCACTAGAAACTTGAAACATATCTTTCTTTTACTCTAAAGCATCACTAAAGTCAGATTAGATACTAAATTTCACCTTTTTTAAAGCCTGACATTTAATTTAAAGGTAGTGGTGAGATCCTGCCATTTGTCATTAGAAACATACTTAAAGAAATTCACAGAGTAAAAATTTACAAAAGAAAAGTTTTATATGCTCATTTTGGGAAACAAAAGAGTTAACTTTAAAAAATTATACACTTTAAAGTGTTAGTTCCTACTCTATTCCATTGAATGAACACAAACAAGATATGAAAACAAATCCATCAAATACACCCAAACCCCTAAGTCTTCATGAGGAATTGCCACAGACCCTAGAAAACTATTTCTTGTTCATTATCATTATAAAAATTATGAAATTAACTTTAAGAGGTATTATACTTTCCTGTTTTTTTTTTCTTCTACTGTCCTGTGCTGTGCCAGAGTCTGTCTTCTGGAGATTTCATTAGAAGTGTCCCAATTAAATAGCTGTGTGAAAAAAAAATGGCTTCCATTCACAAGGATTTTAAATAAGAGGTAAATTCAGTAAATCAGTTCCTCTCTGGCTCCTAGCCATTCACATCTTTTGGTTTTTAAATCCATTTCATTGTGAGCATAAGGTGGTTGTTATGAGGTGTTGTCAGGCCTCTTGCAGGGTTATTGTGCACAGTAGAAGGTGGTTGTTTTTGATCAATGTCTTCAAAGTCAAAGCTTGGAAAATAATAGGTGCACATCAAAACCCAGTATGATAATGCAGTTAACATAGGGCTCTTTCAGGTGGCCCCAGGGAATTACTTAATTCTCATGTTGAGCTTTACTGTAATTAGTCATTTATAATGGTGTAGTGAGATTTATGTTGTGGACTTATAACTTGATATTCATTATCAAATGAGGTTCAGGAAAATCATTACCAGAAAAAAATAAAATAAAGAAGCCTATCTATTCATGTTCTCCTCCTATTTTTTTGAATCCCTGATTGACTACATTTTGTTCTTAAGACATCTCTTTTTGACCTAATATCTTTATAAGAAGGCCAATGTTTAATCTTTAGGACATTTATGCAATTATTTCATGAAATTCTGCCTAGTATATTAAGTTACTGATGTTAAGCTTTTTTTGTTGCACCTTCTTCTATATTCACATTACTTTTCCAAAAAGTCTTAACATTCATATTTACTTTAAAACAAAGGTGGGTTTTTATGTTATTTTTAGTTTTCCTTCTTTTAGAACAGAATTATTAACATTTAAGAAGAAAAGGCCATCTTGTTCTTATAGACATATAAATAACACAACTAGCATATATTACATAATAATATATAATATATGATTTCTTAAAGAAACTATAGAATCACATGTGGAAAATATACAATAAAAAGTCAAATAAACCCATAGCTAAGAGTTAAATGTGCCATATGTTTCTCTAATGCTGAGGCACAATGGGGTGCATGAAGAAACTCATTAAGTCAATGGAAACAGCAGCTGGGCCCTATCAAGATGTCTATTCACTTCACTCCTGAAGTAGAAAAACAGAAAAATAGTGGACACATCCCATTTCTTCTCGGGTTTGAATTGATAATATTAGCATGGGGTTAGTGCAGTGCAAAATGCTAATGTATCTCCCCTCCCAGCATCTAATTTGATAAACTTTTAATAGCTGTTTATTTTTCCTAGTAAAGATGGAGATGTCCATCTGCTCTTACTCTTTGAATTCCTCTCTTAAAAAATTATAGTTCTGCCAAAGCACCTAAATAGTCATATAGAGTTATGCAACAGCAAGATTGTGCCAGATAAATGACTTAACAGTAAAGAAAGTCATAATATGTCTGTTTTGATTTTATAGACTTCAGAATGAAGTATATATCATAATATAAATTGCTCCCACTAAAATTTTGTGCAATTTTGGTAAAGGCTTATTCTCAAGGCATTAGTTTTCTCCTTTATAAGTGTAGTTTTAGATGTTTCTTTTAGTGTCAGTTGCTTTAAGAATCTGATAAAATTTATGAGTAACTGAATGCATGCACGTGTTGAAAATTTTACATAGTATTTGCAGTCCCCTTTTAGTTTGAGAGTAATAAAGAATTCCTAAAGCCCCTTTCTAGTTTAAAATTTTATGCTTGTATCTTAGTATCAATACAAGTTTTCCTGATTCACAAAACAACATCTGCAAAACTGAGACCAAGTTTCCGAAGTCCCTAAAAGTCTACTGTGGGAAGAATTAATGCAGAATTGTGGAATTGTAAGAGTTCAAAGTCACCTTAGCATTGATTAGTTTTCTGTATTGCTAGATTAAAATTTATAGTTTCTATACATGTTTTAACAAAAACAATTCTCCGAAACAGAATGAGATCAGTCTGAAAAAGTAACACCTCCAACCATTTGGTTTAATAATAATAATTCATGTTCTTGAATTTGTTTTCTTCTTATATCATCTTCAAAATTCCCACTGAGTTGAGAAACATTTAACAACTAAGAAGACAAAACAAATATGTTTTCCCTACTTTGTAGTCACCACACTGCAAATGTTAAACTCTTTAAATATCATTCAAGTTTTCATGCATCAATAATAAATCCAGAAGCATAAGGCTTAAATTCTAAAGTCAAAGCCCACAATATTATCAGTAATGGTTTCAATCATTTGAAATTTTAAAACAGGTGAAGCAAAGTCCAACATCTTTGAAAATTCTTAGCTTCTCAGGAGTTCCCTCTTAATGCTTTTTTTTTGCTATCTGTAGAATGTTATTAAAAAATCAATTGAGTAGTGTGAACATTTAAAAACTACTTACCCCATAATTATGTAAGCTTGTGAATTTTAGAATACATATTTAATTTCTTTTTTAGTTTTTATTAAAGATTTTATTTATTTATTTTTAGAGAGAGGGGAAGGGAGGGAGAAAGAAAGGGAGAGAAACATGTGTGAGAGAAACAGTGATTGGTTGCCTCTTGCTCGCCCTCACTGGGGACCTGGCCTGCAAACCAGGTATGTGCACTGACTGGGAATAGAACTGGTGACCTTTCAGATCCCACTTTGGTGCTCAATCCACTGAGTCACATCAGCCAGAGCTGTCCGATTTCATTTTAGCCGATGACAGTGACTGCCCTATTCAAAGGCCTGCTTTCCAGTGGAATGAAGAGTTTATCAGGCTTCCACAAACAGTTCAGATAGAGACATGTCTTTGTATTGATAGTTTCTGAGACTGTTAGATTCTCAACTAAGATATAGACATTGAAATTTGATTTAGTTATGGAAAACAAGAGGAGAGATTGTGATAGAAAAAAGAAAGTATCCCCTCTGTTTTCCACCTCTTTAATCGCTTACTCTTTTCTGATCCCTTGTTGTAAGCTACCAACATATTCCAATGTCTGTTATCTCTCAAAGTTTTCATTCAAGCCTCTTAATATAGCATTCCTTCTTATCTCTCTGCTTCACAGACAAATCCCAACAAGGGTTGTCTATATATCTGTCTTTCTTTCCTCATCTAATAGTCACATCAAACACCTACAACATTTAGGAAGGTCACCAATAATTCCCATGCTTCCAGATCAAAGGATGCTTTCCAGTCTTCACCTGCTAGACCTCTCAGCAGTACTCAATACAGTTACATGTACTTAAAATTCTCTTTTCTTGGCTTCCATGAAATGATAATTTCCTGTTTTTAATCCTACTTCTCTGCTTCTCCTCAATCTTATCTGCTTATCCCTTTGCTTTTCTTTTTTCATATATAAGCCTGTCATAGTTCATTTGTGTGGTTATAATTATTTAATGCCCACTTCCTCTGGGAAACAGGACTGTTTTATTTCCCACTGTGTTTTCATATGTTGATCACCTAATAGATATTCAATAAACACGTATTAGCAGAATGAATGGAGAAGGCTTAGAAAAGGTCAGGTTATAGTTATATACTAGTTACAGTTATAGCATCTCACCTAATCCCCCTGGCATTCCTATAAGATATTATGCTTTTTAAGAAAACAGATACAGAAGGAATACAATTAATGGTGGCCTACATATTAGAACACACAGAATCAAACCATACTTATGCTAAAAAGGCACACTTTCACTAGATTCCACATATAAGTGTGATCACACAGTATTTGTTTTTCACTGACTGGCTTATTTCATGTAGCATAATAATCTCCAGATCCATCCATGTCATCACAAAAAAATAAATTAATGAACCAAATAGAAACAGAGGCATGAATACATGGAACAGACTGACAGCTGTCAGAGGGGAAGGGGGGAGAGACTGGATGATAGAAGGTGAAGGAATTAGCCAAAGAGCATATATGCATGATACACAGACATTCAACAGTGTAGTAATGGCCTGGGAAAAGGAGGGGTGAGGGCTGGGTGGAGGTGGGCATAGGGGGATAGATGGGGACAACTGTAATAGTATGAACAAGAAACAAAAGTCTTCTAAAGAAAAGACACACTTTCTAGTTTAGAGCTTAGGAGAAATTCCAGGACGATGGAGATGTTCCTACTACAAGTCTCTTGGCTCCTGACCATCTGATCCCAAATATCAAAACAAAAATCTTCCTTATCCAAAGTTTTTGAACAAAATGCCTCAGAACTCATACAGGTTTCCCAAAGTGTGATAAATAGCAGAATTATGCTGTCAAACTGAATCTTTTGCTTTGCAGCAATTAAATGAAATTCAATCCTTTTTTTTTCCCAGGAATCTGTCTTCAATAGTGGCAGGGACTTTCACAGGCCCAGTGCTAGGGCTCAGACCTTGTTGAAAACAGCAGTGTCCATGCTTTGCACATATTCCTCTAACTTGGTGATCTCCTCTTCCAGGAGGTCAGTCCCCACCTTGTCATCCTCCATCACACACACTGGATCTGTAGCTTGGTGCAGATGCCGTAGACCACCAGCACCAGCTTGGAGCACCCCCATCCTGCCCCCAGTCAGCCTGTCCAGCTGGATGGAGCACACGCAGGCCTCCAGCTGGGCCATGTCCATCTCATCATCCCAGGGCTTCACATCCAGGAGGATGGAGGGCTTGGCCACCAGTGCAGGCTTCTTGGTCTTTTTCTCTGCATACTGCTGAAGCCTCTCCTCCCGCAGTTTGATGCCTCCTTGTCCTCCTCGTCACTGCCAAACAAGTCAATGTCACAACCCTAGTCGTCCTCTGTGGTGGGGGCTGCCTCCTTGGTGGGATCTGCACTTAGCACATGGGAGACACGTGCTGGGTCTGGGGGTTTGTGGCCCAGTGGGCAGGCGCGCTCTTCTCCAGCACACTCAGTCGGGCCTCCAGCTTGAAGATGGCCTGCTGCAGGCCCCGTACCATGCCTTTCAGGCTCTGGTTCTCCACTTCCAGTCTGGCGATCCTGACGACAAGCTCACTGTGGTCTCCACAGGGCCCACTGGAGGCCCCATGGCCTGAGCTTCCAGCCAGGGATTTCTAGATGTTCTCTCTGACTCTCGCAAGGTCCCAGAGGATCATGCATGTGCCATTCTCAAGGCATGAGGAGCTAGCCGCAGGCCGGTTCATCTGCTTGTAGAATTTCCTTTCTGCATCGTCATATTTGAACTTGTTGAACCAGGTCATCTCGTGCACTCGGAAGTTTGTGGCCATTTCCCTGATGCCTGTCAAAGATGCAGCGACCGAACAGCAGGGCTCTGCAGTGAGGGACTGTTGAGGAAAGGGAGCGAAAGTCAATTTTTACAAAATTCCACAGGAATAGTAGTAATACCAACATAAAACTAGTATCAGCAATCTCCTTCAACTATTACTATTTGGTAGACCACAGTTTAACCTATAATTTTACAATCTCTTAGTTTCAAATTTATTTTTATTTGACCTGGGGAAGTTCAAGTGAAACCTGGATACATAAATATCAACCCATATTTATATATCTTCCTCAAAGTACCAAATACATCTATCAAAAAAATTTTTATATCTGTTAATGCAATAACATTATTTTATGTTATTTGGAAACTGGTATACAATTTCTGAAAGACTGAAAACCACATTCTCTTGCTCACTGTTCTCAATTCTTATTAACTTTCTCAAAACAAAACACACACAAAAAAAACACAAAAACTCAAGTTTTGGGACATCCAAAGTAGATATAACAAAAAGTAATATGAATAAACACAAAAATACAGTAATTTACCTTTAAATGTTTAAAGATAAATAGAAAGAGTAACTAAATTAAAGGTTAGTATATACAATATAAAATAATATTGACGGTTGTCTCTCCAGGTGTTCAGGACATTAGTGTAATTTTAGAAAAATGACATTTATCACTTGTTTTTAATAGTCATTGTAACTTCCCATTCTAACAACTATGAGAAAATGTAGGAATTTTGTGATACATAAATTTTTCCTCATACTTAAGCTTTTCAGGACAATCCCGTTACCTCTGAAAGGTCAAAGACAACTGTGACTTAGAAGGTGAAGAAGAAAGAAAACTCAGATAAGAAGTATGATTATCAACTGGGAATAAAGTAAATTGGAAAGACCAAGTTCCAACCTGATTCTGTCAATCACCATTAGTATACCAAACAATAGTATAAATTCCCTTAACCTATGTCCTTCCCATGTACAAAGGAAGAGTGTACATAGATATTAAATGAGATAATATGTGTCAAAATACCTAGAGAAGTGTCTTACACATATAGGCATTCAGAAAATATGAATGGCTTAGTTATGTAAATAGTGCTAGTCATGTTATTCCCTCTGCAAAACTTTTCAAAACACAGGAATTCTTTGCCAAAAGTCTGATAAAAGTAGAAATAACAGAATCACAGAAAAGTATTAAGTGTGAAAAATTTATATTTAATTATGTATACTTTCAGAGACTTTTAGTTTCCATTCTGGCATGTAAAGAGGTTGAAAGTCATCATTCAGTCCTAACAAATAAAAAGCTGAACAAATTGAAGAATCAACAACTCCTTTTAGATCTGTTAGAGAAGTGAGATCACAGGACGAACTGCTATCCCCAAAATTAGGGAGAAAGATGAGTAGATACAAAGAAATCACAAGTTACTGGGTGGAGCAGAAACCCAGGAGTAGAAGCCTCCCTGAGAATAGTACAGGACAGAAAAATCTGAACTATACTTGACGAATTCCTGGAGGCTCAACATGGACAGGTCTTAGAGTTAAAAGCCAGAAAATCCCAACACTTCTGTGCATTATGCCTCCAGGGGCTCTACCAGGTTCTCTCAGTGAATATCAGAGAAAAAACACCTCCTGTTTCCAGCAGAGGGGTGGAGAAAAATAAGCATTTTGAAATATACCGAAGCATTCTACATTTCTTAAGAAAGCCTGCCCTCAAGAGAAACTGTTTTAGCACAACCTAAACTATTGGGGTGATATCAGAGCCTAACCAACTTGGGAGAAGGAAAATGAGCAAATTCCATCCCACTCTAGCCATAGTCACCCTGTCCTGCTTAAAGGGAAATAGATGGTAAGAGAAGCACTTCTGAGATTCACTATAAGACTGAGATCTAATCATAGGAGTACAGAATTTTCCCATCCTCCTGCACCTTACCACCAAATTCTTGAAAACCTCTTTATCACAGTTCCTTTTACCTAAAACAACATGTCTGGCATTCAACAACAACAACAACAACAAAATCACAAGACATACTAAGAGATAAAACACAGTTGGATGAAAACAGAGCAAGCATCAGGACCAGATGAAGATATGACAAGGATGTTGGAATTTTCAAACTGAGAATCTAAAACAATTATGATTAATATGCCAAGAATTCTAGTGGGAAAAGTAGGCAATATTCATGAACAGATGGAAAACATAAGCAGGGACAGTAATCAGAAATGGAAATTCTAAGAAATAATTTTTAAAATATTTTTTATTTATTTTTAGAGACAGGGGAAGGGAGGGAGAAAGAGAGGGAGGGAAACATCAATTGCTTGCCTCTCATACGCTCCCAACTGGGGACTTAGCCCACAACCCAGGCACGTACTAACTGGGAATCAAACCTGTGACCTTTTGTTTCACAGGCCAGCACTCAAGCCACTGCATCATACCAGCCAGGGTCTAAGAAATATATATATTTGATTTCAGAGACACTGTAACAGAAATGAAGATTGCCATCAGTGGGCTCATTAGTAGACCACATACAACTGAAGAAAGAACATCTGAGCCTGAGGATATGCCAATATAAACTACAAAGCAAAGAGTAAAAAGATGGAAAAAAAGGAACATAATATGCAAGAACTGTGGGCTAACCACAAAAGGTATAACATATGTGTGATGGAATTATCAAGAGAAAATGAAAGAGAATGAAACAGAAGAAATATTTGAAGCAGTGATGACTGAAAATTTCCCAAAGCACAGACCCCAGAGGTTTAGAAAACACCAAAAAAAAACACAAATGCCAAAGGGGGAAAAAGAAAAAGAATAAAAAACAATAGCAAAAACTACACCTATGTATCATATTCAAACTGCAAAAATTCAAAGGTTAAAAAAATTAGGTTAGAAACCAGAGGAAAAAGATATTTCATGCACTTCATATACAGAGGAACAAAAATCATATCCAATTCACAGAAACCACACAAGCAAAAGGGGAGTGGAATAAAATATTTAAAGTAATAAGATTGTTAAAAATCCAATCTAAAATTCTGTATCCTGAAAAATTATCTTTCAAAAGGGGAAGAGAAATTGACTTTCCAAACAAATATCAAGGGAATTTGTTACCAATACATCCACCTTCAAAGAAATGTTATATGAAGTTTTTCAAATAAAAAAGGAAAATGACAAATCAGACACTCAAATCTACCTAAAGGAAGAAAGAACATTAGGAAAGGAATAAGTAAAGTTAAAATAAAAAACATGCATTATTTATACTTAACTGATCTAACAGGTAATAATTTGTTCGAAATAATAATAGCAGCAATGTGTTTGATTGTTATAGTTATGTACAAGTGAAATGAATGACACCAATGATACAACAGATGAGATCAAGAGATTAGGAATGCAGGGTGAGCAAAAAGTGGATTTACAGTTGTGAGTATGCAAAACATAGCTTATTCCATATTATTATACATTAATTATTGTATTATTAATTATTATTTATTAATTATTGTGTTGTACAAATAACTGTAAGTCTACTTTTGCCAAATCTTGTTTTCAGTTATTATGGAGTACTTGTACTACCTGAGAATTGTTATACCATTACTTGAAAATGGCTTGGATTAATTGAAATGCATATTGTAAACTCTATGGCAACCAGTAAAATAGTTTTTTTAAGTAAAATGAATATACGAAAGAGAAAAAATGGAATCATAAAATGCTCAATTAAAACAACAAAAGGCAGAAATTAATGGAAGAAAAAATAGGAAACAAGAACAAGAATAATAAGTAGAAAGCAGTTATAGTATATATTAATCCATCTAGATCAATAATCACCTTAAATGCCTATGGTCTAAATATACCAATAAAAAGAAGAGATTGTCAGGATGGATCCAAAAATGAGACCCAACTATATGTTCTCTACCAGAAACCCACTTTAAATATAAAGACATATATATGGACTGAAATTAAAGGGATGGGGAAATACATACCATGCTAACACTAATGAAAATAAAGCTAAAGTTGCTATAATAATAAGCACTTTCATGCTTAGTGCTCTTTCAATGCCAATACAATTGTTTTTAATACTTTCAAAGACTACTCAAACTTCTGCTTCCCTCCTTGGTAGAGTAACAAAGACAAGATTTATCCTACCTCCTAACATAAAGTAGACAAAAATACATAAAACAGTTGTTTTCAGACACTGGACAATAGGTAGACCATCCAGAAGGTAATAAAATAATTAGGAGAACTGAGTGTTTGTTAGAGCTAAAGAAAAATTATTTGAAAAAGGAAGTCATAGTTAAGTGTCAAAATTTAAAGAAGTAAATTAAAATACATTTATTGATTTTAGCAAAAAAAGGCATTCTTGAAAAATCAGTGATAAAATAGGCAAAATCCCATATCTACTTTTCACTTGTACTGACTATAAATGTTACTATATCAGTACATCAAAGAAAAGGAAGAAGAGGAGAGGAAAATACTCATTTGTCGGAATGCTGTGGAAGCATCTCTAAGATGTGGATACTGCGATTAGGACCTCAGCAGTGTGATAACATAGCATTCTGTTGAATGCATGTTTTCCACAGAAATTCAGAAGTAGCTAAATTTTAATTCTGCAGTCACATAATTTCATGTTACATAGAAAAATGTTCTTACTTATAGAACAATTTCCTATAACTTGGAGAAACTATAAGCTCTTTCAAGGATCTTCTGTATTTCATCTTTAGATAATTAAAATTTAGATCTTACTACATAGTACGTGCCCAGTAAATGTCTGTTATGTAAATGAATGAGTGAGTGAAAGAACAAATTAAATAAATGTCGTAATATTAAAAATATTTACTACCAGCAAAGGAGGGAGGGAGGTTTGGAGGGGGTGGGGAGGAGGACAGGGAGAAAATACAGACAACTGTAACTGAACAATAAAATAATTTAAATAAAAATTAAAAATAAAAAAATATTTACTACCATATTCAACTATGCTCTATTGCTGGCACTCTGTAGATATGTTTCTTTTCCTCATATGTAATTATGCTTGAATCAGCAGTTTGGTTTCATAAAAAATACTCTAGTTTTTATAAAAAAACACACCAGTGTTTGTTTTAAAAAATTCCAGTATCTCTAGTAATATATCAATTGCAAAAGATAATTTCTCTTTTTTCTTTAATAAAGCAATGTGACACTTCATTACCTTTGTATTCCATTATGTATATGACTCGGGCTTTGTGCTGCCATTGCCTATTGTAGATTCCTGAGTACACATCTCCTAGAACAAAATAAAAGGTTAGAATGACTTGCTAATGTATTGATGCTGCCAGTACAATTGCTAAAATGTACCCTACAAAAACAGTGTTAGAGCTTCTTAAAATTAAACCATACAATATTGAAATCCATGAAAGGAGTTTAATAAATACAGTATTAACTCTGGGCTATGAGAATGACTGTAAACACAGGCACAAAGGCACAGAATCACAAATGACTCCCTACTTTGACTACCTTATTGCTAGCTAGTGTTACTACTCCAGCATTAATACTTTATCCAATAACTAGTATGATATTTATTTTGGCATTATCAATATTAATGTTCAACATAACTACACTATTTACTTCTCTTAGCTACTTATAAAGTCTGAGGATTTAGAGCCCCTTTTGTGTCCATATCATAATAAGTAAGTTAAGTTTGATTCCTAACTCCACTTATGGTGAGACTTCTGTCAATTTGCCCAATATAATTTCCTATTTCATCATTAAAACAGGGATGAAATAGTATTTTCTTCATTGGGGGTTTGAGAAGATTAAATAAGATAATGTATGTAAAACATCTTGAATGTAATGTATGTTCCCTATTACCATCAGTGAAAAAAACTGCAGGTTTCTATACTTGGTGACTGAATTCTTAGAGATATTTTCCCCCAAATGATACATAGTTATTACTTCTTTTGATTCTTTGAGAGTGATGAACTAGCATATAATTTGCCTTGCAAGAACTTTTGTAAGTCATCCTTTATTTCACCAGCCCTGAAATGATTCTATGCTTAATGTGACAGATTTCTTTATAAATTCTGCATAAGTCTCTAGAGGCCTTGTCAGCTTAGCAAGGTATCTTTTGACTCTATTTGCTCTTATATGACTCATACCCATCAGTTTCTCCCAACATCTGAAAACTGATCATAATTCAATTTAGAAAATTCAGAAACTCAAAAGGAACAAAACAGAAAGTGAGTCTGAAAAAAAATGCTAGATAGGAACTAGGGAATATTTCAAGTTACTATTTTACAACCTGTTTACTTTTCCCCATTTGTGGGTGATGCTGATTCGAAGAATGTAAATAGATCCAATTGAAACAGACCACCTGTCCATTAAACATCTAGTATCCAAAGCTTGTAACATCAGTTCTCTTTACCTTATCCCATTCAACACAATAAAACAGAGACACTTAACTTTTTATGTTCAGAAACCTTTCTGAAAATAAAAATTATGAAAATTCAACCCAGGAAAAAACACATACAAAATTTCACATGTAATGCCAATGGGTTCCAAGGAACTTCCTCAAGCCCATCTATGCATCGTAGGGCTTTGCTGAAAGCAGATTTTTAAAGCCTTGATTTTGAATATGATGATATACCTGAAAGTTATCCTATTACTTTGTTTTGGATTTATATTTTTCCCACAGACAAGTACGTAGTTTGCATGAAACAGATGCATACACGTAGGCAGTTATAGCTGCTTCCCCAGGCTCATTCATCAACTTATAAGGGCACACACATAAGACTGTATGCAAACTCCACCCTGAGCATTGTCACTGGTTGCATGGACTGCAAGGCAGCCCACCACTTAAATATCCTTAGACTTCCTACTTTGAACACCTTATTGCAAACATCTCTTAGTAGACACTCCAGCGGTGCTGTAGTTACAGTCTCTTATCTCAACCACATTGAGTTGAGTCCATTCCCTATTTTCAGACATTTCTATTATATTTCTTTGAAGAATTCCCCTCTTTGCATCCCATGCTTTCACACTAACTGCAAAGTAGGTCATCAGTAACAATCTACAACTTTCATGAAAATACACCATCAAAACTAATGATGGCTATTTTTTACGTGCCTAACTTCCAAATCGTTTTTAATTTTTTTATTTTTCAATTACAGTTGTACAATATTATATTAGTTTCAAATATAAAGCCTAGTTGTCATATATTTATATAATATATGGAGCAACCACTCCAATAATTCTATTATCCATCTGAAACTATAGTTATTCCAATATTATTGACCATGTTTCCCATTATGTTCTTTACATCACCATGACTGTCATTCTGTAACTACCAATCTGTATTTCTTAATCCCTTAAAATTTTTCATCAACCCCCTCATTTCCCCTCCCATTTGGCAACTGTGAAATTGCTCTCTATATCTATGAATCTGTTTCTGTTCTCCTTATTTGTTTATTTTGTTTTTTTTTTCAGATTGCACATATAAGTAAAATTATATGGCATTTATTTCTCTCTGTATGACACACTTCACTCAGCACAATACTCTCTAGGTCCATCCATGTGGTTTCAGGTGGCAAGATTTCATTCCCCTTTTTAACTTAGTCATATTCCATTGTATATATAGCCACTTCTTTATCCATTTTTCTGATAGACAAACAGACAAATATATTGGCTGTTGCAAATAATGTTGCAACAAATATATGTATGTATGTGTCCTTTGGACTTAGTGTTTTGGGTTTCTTCAGATAAATACCCAGAAGTGTAATTTTGGGTCTTTCTTGTTATAGGCTTTGCTTTAAAGTCAATTTTGTCAGGTATAAATATTGCTATGCCACTTTTTATTATTTCATTTTCATAAAATATCTTTTCTCATCCCTTACAGCTTGGGTGTGTCTTTTGATCTAAAATGAGTCTCTTGTAGACAGCATATTTAAGGGATTTGTTTTGTTATCCATTCAGCCACCATATGTCTTTTGATTGGAGAATATAATCCATTTGTATTTTGAATAACTATTGATAGATATGTATTTATTGCCATCTTATTACTCATATATTTTTTTTTCCTTCTCCTTATAGAAAACCCTTCAACATTTCTTGCAATACTTGTTTGGTTGTGATGAACTACTTTAGCTTTTACCTGTCTGAAGGACTGTTTATCTATCTGTCCTTTGATTCTAAATGATAGCTTTGCTGGATAGAATAATCTTGGTTCTAGGTCATTGTTTTTTCATCACTTTAAATATTTCTTGCCAATCCCTTCTAGCCTGCAAAGTTTCTTTTAAAAAATAATCTGACAGTTTTATGGGGGCTCCCTTATAGGTAACTAGCTTTTCTCTTGCTGCTTTTAAGATTCTCTATTTGTCTTTAACTTTTGGCATTTTAATTATAATGTTTCTTGGTGTGGGCCACTTTTGTTTCATATTGTTTAGGACTCTCTGTACTTCCTGGACTTGTATGCCTATTTCCTTCACCAAGTTAGGGAAGTTTCTCATCATTAGTTTTTCAAATAGGTTTTCAATTTCTTGCTCTCTCTCTTCTCCATCTTGCACTCCAAAGATGTGAATACTGATATACTTGAAGTCATCCTAGAGGTTCCTACACTATCCTCATTTTTTTATTCATTTTTCTTTTTGCTGTTCTGATTGGGTATTTTCTGCTTCCTTATCTTCCAGATTGCTGATTTGATCCTCTGCTTCATCTACTATACTGTAGATGTATAAATTATTCTTCATTTCAGTTATTATATTCTTAATTTTAAAATATATTTTATTGATTATGCTATTGCACTTGTCCAATTAGTTATTTTGAACTAACCCTAACCCTAACCCCTTTAGTTCCCTCCACCTTGCACACCCCCTCCCACCTGAATTCCCCTCCCCTTAGTTCATGTCCATGGGTCATACCTATAAGTTTTTTGGCTTCTCCACTTCCCATACTATTCTTCACCTCCCCCTATTTTGTACCTACCATTTATGCTTCTTATTTCATGTACCTTTCCCTCCACTCTCCTCCCTCCCCTTCCCTGCTGATAACCCTCCATATAGTCTCCATTTCTATGATTCTGTTATTGTTCTACTTGTTTTCTTTGTGTTTGCTTTTATTTTTGTTTTTGTTTTTAAGGCTCAGTTGTTGGTAGTTGTAAGTTTGTTGTCATTTACTGTTCATATTTTTGATAGTCTTCTTTTTCTTACAGAAGTCCCTATAACATTTCATATAATAAGGGCTTGGTGATGATGGACCCCTTGAACTTTACCTTTTCTGGGAAGCACTTTATCTGCCCTTCCATTCTAAATGAAAGCTTTGTTGGATAGAGCAATCTTGGATGTAGGTCCTTGCCTTTCATGACTTCAAATACTCCTTTCCAGCCCCTTCTTTCCTGTAAGCTTTCTTTGGAAAAATCAGCTGATAGTCTCATGGGAACTCCTCTGTAAGTAACTCCTTTTCTCTTGCTGCTTTTAAAATTCTCTCCTTCTCTTTAATCTTTGCTAATGTAATTATGATGTACCTTGGGGTGTTCTTCCTGGGGTCCAACTTCTTTGGGACTCTCTGAGCTTCCTGGACTTTCTGGAAGTCTATTTCCTTTACCTGCTTGGGGAAATTCTCCTTCATTATTTTTTCAACTAAGTTTTCACTTTCTTGCTCTTCCTCTTCTCCTTCTGGCATCCTTATGATTCAGATGTTGTAATGTTTAAAGTTGTCCTGGAGATTCCTAAGTCTCTCCTCAACTTTTGAATTCTTCATTCTGTTCTGGTTGAATGTTTATTTCTTCCTTCTGGTCCAAACTATTTATGTGAGTCCTAGTTTCCTTCCCATCACTGTCATTTCCCTGTACATGTTCCTTTATTTCACTCTTCTTAGCATTCATTTTTTTTCTTTATTTTGCTACCATACTGAACCAATTCTGTGAGCATCCTGATTACCAGTGTTTTAAACTGTGCATATGATAGGTTAGCTAACTCTTCATTGCTTAGCTGTATTTTTTCTGGACCTTTGATCTGTTCTTTCATTTGGGCCATTTTTTTTTTTGTCTTGACTTAGGTTACATATTGAGGGGAGGAGCCTTCGGTATTCAATATGGCGTGCAACCCATGTGGCCACGTTGTGGTGCTGTCTGTGGGGGAGGAGTCTGAGAGGGAAGAGTGCCATTTGTTCAGCTCTCTGCTGGTTTTCAGTCACTTCTGCCTCTACCCACAAGAAAATTGGGCCCTTCTCATGCTAATTCCTAGGTGGGTGGGTTTGTGTACACTCCAACAAACTCTCCTGTGAGGCTAGGAGTTTCTCCTACTGCCGTAACAGATTTTTTCAGTCAGAGATTTTGAGGCTTTATTTCACCACAGTGGAACCCTGAGTTGAGTGGTCTGTCTCGCTGCCCAGTTGTTCCTCCCGGTTTCTCTGCACACAAATGTGGGACCATCCAGTTTGCCAGCTGCCACCTTGCAGTGAGTCTTCTCTGCTGGTTACTGTCTCTGCCCCTCCTACCTGCTTGGGTGAATGTTTCTTCTTTAACTACTTGTTTGTTGGACTTCCATATAGTTTGATTTCCTGTCAGTTCTGGTTGTTTTTGTTTTTAAATGTGTTGTTGACCTATTTGGGGTTGTGTGAGGAGGCAAAGTGTATCTACTAATGCCTCCATCTTGTCCAGGAATCCTGTATTCTTCATTTCTGACTAGCTCCTTTTTGTGTTCCATTTTTATCTTTTTGTTTCCCTGAGACCATTGAGCATCCTTACAAACAGTGTTTGCAACTCTGCCTCCAGTTGATTAGTTGTTTCAATTTTGTTCCATTCTTTTTCTGAAATTTGGTTCTGTTCTTTTATTTGGAACATGTTTCTTGTCTCCTTATTATGTCTGCCTCCCTATATTTGTTTATATGTATTGGGTAGGCCTGCTATGCCCCCTGGTCTTGGTAGAGTGGACTTATGTAATAGTGTCCTATAGGACCCAGTGGCAAAGCCTTTCCAGTCACCTGAGCTGGGAATTTAATTTGTGCCCCAGGTGTGGGCTTTGTGTACCCTCTTGTGTAGCTGAGTCTTAATTTCTGTTGGCATGTCAATGGGGGCCATTTACCCGCAGTCCAATCAGCTATGATAACTGGCCATAACCATTAGTGTGGAGGATCTGCTGTGCAGGGGCAAACTTAACAGAACAGGACTTACTTCAGCTGGGCTCTGGTGCCCAATGAGTCTGCTCCTTGAATGTCATTTGTGGAGGTGGTTAGGTGGTGCTTCAGCATGGTGTGAAGCTATCCACCAGTTGCACTGGCTTCAGGCCTCCTGGGAGGTGCAGGCCAATGTCAGCCACTGCCTGTGTTCTGCTTGGGGCCACCCAATAGGATCTTCAGATGGCTGCTCCTCATGCTGGGCATGGAGTGGTCCAAGAGAGGTCAAGCTGCATACCATGGCTGGCTCCACTAGTGTCACACCTGGGGCCACCTAGCAATAAACACGGGGCACACTGAGGCCAGATGCTGCTTATTGAAAAGATTTTAGAATAATCCAAGCATAAGCCAAGTGAAGCTGTTTATATGAAAAAGTCACTGGAAATGGCTTTTGGTGGGACTGAAAGTTAGGTGTGGAAGTGTCTCAGAGAATCAACATTACAAAGCTATAGCATTAGCCAGGCTGATGGAGACTCAGATATGGCACTCACCTGCCTGTGTGGGGGCAAAGCTTAGCAAAGGAACAATGGGTTCTGCCAGTTCTTCTGCCTGGGAGAAAGCTCCCCTCCAGCCCTTGCCCTGGTTTCAGACAATTCAGTTCTTCTCCATATATCCCTAGAGCCTTGAGCTGCTGCCCCAGCGCTGGAGCTCAGAGATAATGAGTTGAAGTAAGTCTGTGCAGGCCCTTTAAGAGGGATGTCAGGGATTACAAAAGCTCTCCTTCTCACTCAGCCAGAATACCTTCTGGTTTTTGTAGCTGGAA
The DNA here is from genome assembly GCF_019186645.2 of Phyllostomus hastatus. Lineage (NCBI taxonomy): Eukaryota > Metazoa > Chordata > Mammalia > Chiroptera > Phyllostomidae > Phyllostomus > Phyllostomus hastatus. Next base: position 9,683,650 of record NW_025333857.1, read on the forward strand.
GTTATGGGGACTTCTTTACTGGACCTGAAACTCTGGGCTGTGGGTTGGCAGGACTGGTATGGAGCTGGACCCTTCACTCCTCAGGCAGGACCTCCACAGCTGAGGTATCCTTCTCAATCCTTAACTGCCACACATGGGTGTGAGACCAGCCCATTTCATGTTTCTGCCCCTCTGACCAGTCTCGATGTGGCTTCTTCTCATTTTCCTTAGTTACAGGACTTCTCTGCAGCTAGATTTCTGGCAGTTCTGAAAGATAGTTTTACTGTAGTTTAGTTGTAATTTTGATGTGGTTGTGGAATGATGTGTGTATCAAATTTACCTGCTTCACCATCCTAACTTCCAGTTCTTATAACAGCTCTTCAGAGTATGAATTGCTGTTACTACTTTATGGATAAGGAAATCAGACCTCAGAGAGACTGAGCGATTCACCCAGTTCCAAACACCAAACACATCATTTCCATCATATCACTGCCAAACAAACAAACAAAAATCAAAAATAGCTCCTTAGGAAAATTATTCTCTAGATATGCACCACAAAAACACACATAAACCTGGGCCAAATGCCCTTACCAAAAGAATGCATATGAAAAATAAGGAGTATAAATGTGTCCCCTCTCTCAGCTGTGGTTCACTTAGCAATGACCCAGTCTTTCTCTCTGGACATATTTCAAAATCAGCTTCTGTTTCAGATTTGCAACAGTGTTTTAGGCTGCCACATTGTTATTTTAAGCCATTGCTTCTATATAAGCACATCAATTACTCACACACTCAGGTCTAAAGGTCTGTTCTTTGCTTCCTCTCCCTCATCTGTTTCTCTTCTGCTCTCCACTGCACCTCCACCTCTTCACTAAATGACAGAATGACAGACATGGCTAATATACTTTGTTTAAACATCTGCTTTATTACTGTTGAGTGAGTGCCCTATGAATAGGCATTGGTTTTTTTAATCTTTCACTCAGGAATTCAGATAGTCTGATTAGAAAGCTAAACTGCTTAGAGGATCTTGACAGATGTCTCTTACTTTCTTTTAAGACCACCATGAGTGGTTAGGCATTCCACTCAGACAATTTTCAGTAGTGGAACAACTTTCTGTTTAGGTACCTGGCTGGCCAAACATGCATTTAGCTGGAATCCCACCTCCACACCCAAGGATTAATTTCCTCCTGGGAAATAACTGGACAAAGAACCATTTGAGTATGTTAAGGGTCAGTTGCTGCAATTGTTTAATGGACTGACTACTGAGAAGACTGGCTGTTGGTAGAACCAAAGTAAACCTCAGAGAAACTGAAACCAAAAGACAGAAACAAAAAATGAAGAAAGAAAGCCCCAGATACTAAGTATATAAAACAGAAAATACAAGGGAAAATACAAGGGAGTTTTATATTAAGTATATAAAACTATGGGTGTTGTAAAATAACCCATAGTTTTTTTTAATAAGTCTTTTAAAGCTTCCTTGTGGAAATAATTTAAAACAGACTATTTTGCATTCAAATATCAGAGATAATTTTGGATTCAGGGATACAAATGAGGTACCAGCTTCATAAATCTATATGAATACATTCTAGTTTGGATCTTTCAGGAAAGTAAAATATTACTCATTTTGACTTCACGTAAAATGTTACATTCTGAAAAAATAATCAGACCAGAGATTTTTAGAATATTATGTGAAGAAATTTAAGCTCAAAAGAAAGAGTGGTAAGAAGTGTTAACAGGAAATGAGTTAAGATGAAATCCTAAAAGGGGACAAAAAGAAGAGTCTGCAGTGGTATCATCATTTCTTTTAGGTGCTGTCCTTTATCTTTTTCCTGCAGCTGACCTTTCACTAGTCACTCTTACCTTCTTTCTGCCCTTCCATTGCAGTGAGCTCATCACCTTTGAAAGAGTTTGTGTTTTCCACCTGGGCCATTCTTCCTCTAGATCTTCCCTTACATGTTTCCCCATATTTAGTTGTTTCTCTGCATTAAGCAGCATCTTAAGCCGCATCACTCAACATGTAACTTCAGTGTCACCTCTCAAAGAAGGCTTCCAAAACTATGCTATTAAAAAGCTCCCCAGCCACTCACTCACCTAAGTTTCTTTTATTTTCACTATAGTACACTTTCTTGACATTTTTCATCTTTCAATCTGTTTCAGAAAATCTGTCTCATTCACCACTCTATGTTTATCACTTAGCCCATAGTAGGTGCTCAGTAGACGTTTATTGATTGAATCAAGTAAAGACAGAAGTGTTTATTTTCTTAACTGTGGGACAATTATTGTCAAAACACAAAGCTCCCACAAGGAGCTAAATTGGTAAATGCACCTCCTTGGTGAATGCACTCTCACTTCTTGAACTGAAGAGAATAGAACAAGCATGACCTGATAAACATGTTCAGTTTCTGGAAGAGATTCTGGAGAATGGTGCACTTCCACAGGGGACCCAGATGGAGAGGATTTGCATGCAGATCGCTGAGGCAGAAGCCTGCCTCACTGAGTACTACCAGATCTAATAAAGCCAGAGAAAAGAGATGATACCCTCCACTTCAAATGCCTTTCAATAAACTAATTCTGGACCCTGGAATATATTGCCCAATAGATACCAGTATTTCATCAACTTAGAATACTTACTCATAGTTTTAAGGAGAATAAAAGATTATATATATATATATATATATAATCTTTTATATATATATATAATTATATATATATAAATATATATATATTTATATATATATCTCAAAAGAATTCTAATTTATGTTCTCTAAAATAAAACATTGTAGTAACTATTTAAAATACTATTTTAAAGGGCTGCATCTAAGATTTTATAGTAAGACATTACAGGAAAAACTATGTCAAAATGGAAAATATGTGTAAAATTAAATATAAAAATAGAAGAGAATATGGAAATTAAAAAGTGTACTTAACTGCCAATGCTTTATAAAAATAAACTCTCTAGTCTTTAAAGTCAAGCACCAGCAAAGAGACTATTACAGTAGTAAAAGAAAAACATTTTCCTTCAAAATATCCCACAAATGAAATCAACATCATACCTTTTAGATTAGAGTGTGGAAGACATAAATATTGTGAATTCAGTAAACACTCCTTCTGCTCCTCTAGACTACGAGAAAAGTTAAAAGTAACTCATGGAGTTGAAAATGTTACATGAAGTTGTTTAGGACATGTGCAGGCTACAGAAGGGCAAACAGCCGATGTCCAGTAAACATCAGTCCCCACCTCCATCTCACTATGAACACACAGCCACATGTGCATCACAGCAGAAAAAATGTTTATGGCAGCAAAATAGAAAATTGTGTAATATAAGATTCTCTCAATCTAAGCCTCATTCTTTGCAATATATAAGAAGCAAATTATGCATAATAGTCTAAATAAGACTAGTTCTGGAGGTTAAAATAAACTTCATGCAAAATTCTCTTAGACATTTATAAATCTCAGTTCAAAGTAAAAGAGAATAATTGTCATGGAAATCTGAAAAGGCCTATGGATAAAGTCCTAATTCTCCAGAGCTCGATAGGGTCTATATCTAAGGATGTCATATTAGTTCCCAGAGGGAAAAAGGAAAATTTTTCAAATGAAAAATAAGGTTACATTTGCATAATAGTTTAAATAAACTGCAGTAATTTGACATTGGTTTAAGGTTGTACTATTAGAAAAGAAGTAAGCTTGTAACAAAGTTTGTTAAAGGAACAGATCTCAATATTCAAAGAAGGAAGAAAACATTTAAATGGAAAATGGGACCATCCTACTTGAAATTTCCTGAATAAAAAAAATCTGAGATATTCCTGAACCTATAAAATTCTAAATTCAAGTTTTATATTCAAAGATCTTACAAAAGCAAAAGTAAATGTGTATGATGGGAATAGAACATGTAAATTCATCCTACTGATTATTCTGATAGTGTTGTATTAGAAGTAGTTGAACACACACACACACACACACACACACACACACACAGTCTTAATGCAGCCCCATTATATGACAGGCACTACTTGCCTCATCTGTGCCCCAAAATCTTCACAGCTAATATAGATTTTTGTCTATTTCTGACATTTCTTCTTTAACAGATGAAAAGATCAATTACTTGTGATTCTATGAATAAATAATAGACACAAATTTTGGTTTGGAAAACCCAATCTTACTTAGAGATAGTTTTAAAAGAGAGATTATCAACTTAAATTAGCTAATAATTCTTTTTCACTAGATTTTTTAAAAGGTAAAACCCCTCACCTGGAGTAACTGGGATGATGTTTTTCAAATAGGGTTCTTGTGCAAGCTCTGCTTGGAGGTTTCAGAAAGGATTTCAGTGGGAAAATATCTTATGAGGAGTAAGTTTAATCTACTTAATTTTTATTATAATTACTACTATTATGCATTCATTTATAATAACATATTTTGTTTTTAATTTACCAAACTTTGCTTGATTTTGTTTCATTTTATACCTTCTATTGTTGGGATTACATTTTCTGTATGCATTTGTTTTGCTTTTATTTAAAAACTGTCTTTTAGTCTTTTCTTCACAATGTTTAAGCCTAAATTTCAACAAACATTCTTCATTTAACAATATCTAAGCATAACCTTTATGTCCGAATTCCTCTAAAATAATTAAATAACCTCAGAACTTTAACACTAAACACCTTATTACATTCATTTCAACATATTTTAATATTCTACAAAATTACTCATCACTTATATTATTTTTATCATCTTTATTTTTTATTTTATTTATTTTTAGAGAGATGAGAAGGGAGGAAGAAAGAGAAGGAGAGAAACATTGATGTGCAGTTGCCTCTCTCACACCTCCAGCTGGAGACCAGACCCACACCCCAGGCATGTGCCCTGGCTGGGAATTGAACTGGCGACCCTTTGGTTGTCAGGCGGGTACTCAATCCACTCAGTCACACTATCCAGGGTATTGTTTTGTTTTTTTCAACTTTATATTGACTTACATGCTTCTCATATCCTGCTCCTTTTCTGGATTCTATTTATCCTGAATCAGATTTTTTATTAGTTTTAGTGTGAGCCAAATTTTAGTAGTCAAATCTTTTGGACTGTCTGAAACTGTCATTTTTTCTACATTTTTCTTATGTTCAGCTGTGCATAGAATTTTAAAGATTTGTAGATATTACATTTTCTCTTGGCTTCTATTGCTGCTTATGAGTGATCTACACTAATTATAATTGTTTTGTAGGTAATCTCTCTGTTCAGTTTAAGATTCCCTTATTGTTCTTAGATATATATATATATATAATATTTTATATTATGTGTATTTTTATATATAGAAATAAAATCTTGAAACCTTGCCTGAGTATACTTTAATTTGATGACTTCTTTTGATTCTGGAAAATTCTCAGGCATTTATTCAAAAATGTTCTTTCTGCCATTAAATCTTCTCAATCTGTTTGTATCCTCTGTATCTCAATCTATCTTTTGTATTTCTCCTATACATTCTCAAACCTATTTTCAGTTCTCTTAATTCTTGCACTAAATTTGTGTGAGTTACAATGTAATTTTTTAGGATGTTTTGGACATTAAATTTGAAAACAACTCCTATACCCTGGCTGGTGTGGCTCAGTGGATTGAGCACAGGCCTGTGAACAAAAGGATCACTGGTTTGATTCCCAGTCAGGGCACATGGCTGGGCCAGGTCCTTAGTTGGGGTGTGTGAGAGGCAACTATACATTGATGTTCTCTCCCTCCTTTCCCCTCTCTCCAAAAATAAATAAGTAAAATATTTTTTTAAAAAGCTATTCTAGAAGTAATATGTGGTTCTTTTTCAAATCTGGCAGGATAGATAGATAGAAATAGATAGAGGTTGAGATAGTTATATGCAGAGATAAAGATATCTTATTACTTGTTTGTAATTTCCATCCTATCTTTCTCTCTTGAATTTTATTTACAAGCCTTTTCAAACTATTACATTTTTAAGTTCTTTCAAGTGCTAATTTTTTTGTTTTTGTTTTTACTGAATGGCCATGAGTCTTGTACATTTGGTTTATGGAGATGACCCCATTTTGTATTTAATTCTATAAATCTTAAGAGTTTGATCCAAGAAAGCATGATTTCTCAGTGTGAAACTGCCCTACAGTGCAAGTAGTGTAAATCTGGGCTCCATTTGTGGATAATTATTAGAGTTTCTATTACTTACACAAAATTATTTTCTCTTTATCCTCAGTTCCAAACCATTAATTTTCTATTCCACTGGGATTTTTTTAGGTACTTTTTTAAGAGTGTGAAGCCCTTTATGGTTCCAGCTTTGCATTAGAATTTTAGTTTCAATTCTGCAGCTCTTGTAGGAAAGGACCACATTTCTTAGTATGAAATCCCTAGTTCATGGCCTTTTATCATTTATGCAGATGATGGGTCTCCCTTGGTCTGTCACAGTATGAACTTTCACTGTGGGAGCTATGGCTTTGAGTTTTTTAATTATTATTTCTGACTCTTAGGAATTGTCCACTTTTGCTACCAAACACAAATGGGATTCTACTGCCTGGTGCCCATGGGCAAACTCTGGAGACAGAGGTTTAGTGTAAAAGGAAAGGGGTCATTTAGAATACCCAGAGAAAAATAACTCTGCCTCCCTCTGCCAGACCAGTCCAAGGGTATGCCCCGAGTTCCTTCTCCCACTTAAAATTACCAACCTGCAGGCAGCCACGGAGTCATCCTCCAAGACACTCCCCATTACTTCCCCATTACTGCCAGGCCTCAGTTTCCTTTTGGGGTCCTGCATGTGACCCAAGTCCTATTTTCTGCACAAGTACCTTCTTTTGCTGCCTGCCTGCCTGCCCAAGGACTGTGCCCTGTCCCTCTAGTATTTCAGGGCACCAGTCACCCATGCTAGGAACTTCTCCCTTGGGGGAGAGGGAACCGCTATCTGGCCACATGGCTCAGTGCCCACTGGTCCATTAGCACTCCACCCCCTCCACCAGTCAGGCCAGCTAGGGAAAGAAGAGCCATGTAACTCCCTACCCTCCATTTAAATCTCCTGGCCCAAAATTCCATGCTCTCTGGAAAGGTCCTGCTTTCCCAGTCAACCCCATTGTTTTTTCCCAGGCTAGACTGGAAGGTCTGCATCTCCCCACCTAGGAGGGCTTTTCCCTTGACCATCATGCTTGTCAGCCTGGAAGACTCTGCACAAGGTGACATCTCCCTTTGGTGGCATCTCAGTCCAAGGGTAGGAAAATCCTTCATGCTATTGTGGCTCCACCTCCACACCTCTGGTTTCCTATGACCCCTACCCTCACTTGGCCCCTCCTCTGCCCCTGGATCTGGCCAGATATCCCTGTATCATTATGTCTTTTAAGCTTGACTATGTGCAGTATAATGTAAAGGGAGAGGTAATCTGTATTCACTTATTTTTGTCATGTGACTAGGAAGTGTCTTGGTTCATCTTTTATGATCTTATTTTTCAATATCTTTTGTTTTCTTGTTTCCAACCCATAACTGTACATTTACAATGCTTGGTCTTATCTAATTTTATAGGATCATTTTTATTTTTCCTAAAAATTGTATTACTAATTATTATGTAACAAAGATATTATTAGGGTGAGCCCACACAGCACACCCTGCAGGCTACTGGAAAAGTCCCACACTCTACCCACCCAGCCCAGGCCTCAGCCCCAGATCTCCCATTTCCCACTGCATTTGAAAAAGAAGTTTCCTGATCAAGGGGCTTGTATGAAGGGGCCATCTCCTCCACTGCATGTTGGTGGCAGTTGGGATGGGCCTGAGATTGTTCTTCAGTGTGGAGACTCCAGAGACAGGCAGCTATGATCCCCTGGGATGAATTCTAGACACCTCACAGGTGCCAGGGGAAACAACTAGCCCCAAGTAGATTAGTTCAGGTTGGCTCAGTCTTGGATCTTAGCAGACATGGGGTTGAGCCCCCGGTTCCTCACTAGAAGTCTGTGTTGCTGCCCTTGGTTTCCTAGAAAGCTCTAGATTGGATACTGAAGTTACACAATTCACTCCCTCATTTTGGCTTATGGAGGTCTGAGCAGCCTTTGAGCCACAGCAAGTCTTTGCACTTCACTGGGCTCCAGGAGAAGGGTGCCTCCACACTATGAGTTGGGGCACCTGGGATAAGGCATTGGGGTTTGCTAGATAGTGGCACAAGTCAGACTCCAATGGAGGACTCTGGAACCAGGGGCCTCTGGTACTGGAGTTGGGGTCAGCGGTGGGGTGGCACTAGGTGTTTCTCAACCCAGGACTGCCCTGCTGCCAAATAGATCTCCTGATCCCACCAGGATTGGGATCTCTCTGGGAAATTAATTATGTATCTATCTCTCTAATTTCTGAATGCATATATTCAGAATATAAATTCTGAATACAGCAGGCACCTAAATGATGTAGTTTAGTTCAATATCCTTTTATTACACACCTAGAAACTTAACTTTTGCTTATATCAATTCACCTATGGCAAAACTGGTTTTGTTATACTTCCCTTTGCTTAAAGTTACAGAACCTATCGATAACATTGAGGACTTACTGTACATATGTATTCATTAAGAAATAATATCTTTTCCAGAGGATACACTATCAAATTTATCTTCTAAAAACATTTACAAATGTTTATAGGTGAAGAAAAACTGCACAGAGAAATAAAATACCTAAACAAAGACTACTTACACTCTTTAAAAGAAAAGACTTTTATAGTACATATTAATGTATATATTGAAGTATGCTCATTTGGCCTTAAAACTAATCTGTCAAAAGACAATTAAAGGTTTGTTCTCAGTAAAATGTCCTAAACATAATGAATTAGAACAACCTAGCTTTCAGGCCAGATACAAAAAAGTCCCAAAGGGTCCACTAAACTTATCCCCAAAATCACCCAGGCAAGACTTCATCAGCAGTATATTCAGGAATTTCCTACCACCCCCCACAAAAGGATAAAACAGATTATAAAAATCTGGCCTTTGCTTTTGGCTATCCCCAGTCAAATGTTAATTTTGTGCTGTCACATATAAGGAAAACTAGATCTTCAACAAGGACTTTTTAGAAGTATAACTCTGGCCTTTTTACATCCCAAGCTTGGGTCTTTCTGGAAATCTTAATTCTATTAACCCTCTTTGGGTTATGAGAAAAGTAAACACAAGGAGCCCAACTCTCATATTTGCAGAGCAAAACCACTGTAGGTAGCCTGGGATTTGGTGGATACTTACACTGTACCTCTTTGTTTCCATAGAGCTGAGAAATCTGAAAAGTTACCCAGTATTCTTAACAGCTGGGAGGGATTGGGAATAAGACGAGTCTATCTAATCACAATTTTGGAGCACACTTTATGACTAGGAAGGCCCCCTATCCATGTTCCTAGTAGCTAAGAATGCAGGCCCTGTTGAGATTGTTCATAGGCAGCATCAGGTAAGAACCCAGTAAGGCTTTCAGTGGAGAGGTAACAGAGCTGCTCTTGTGGGTATAATAGGTTACATAATTGTAACCTATTAGGTTATATAATTAGAAACAGCAGCATTGTAGGAATCACAGTTTGTCTGTTTAAGTAAATATAAATTTTATTATTCAATCTGCCCTTTTTCTTTTTTTTTTGTTTATTATACAATAGCGAGGTAAATTCAGTTTAAAACTGACAGAACTTATCATATCTTAATTTCAGTTCAAGGAAATGAGAAGGAGGTCTTTATGTAAACTATATCTATTTATTTAACTTCTAATGCCAGTAGAGTGTTTCCTTAAAAATATCTTATTGAAAGAATTATTTATTTCTCAATCTAAGTTTGTTCTAATCCTAGTAAATCCCACCCATACAATGTAATAATATGTGTGTAATAAATAATCAAATTTTAAAAATATAAAATCAGTCATCCATTGCTTAGATCATGTGAACTCAGCAAATTTGATGGTTGCGTCCCCTACTTCATTAATCCAGTCATGCATGCTTTCAGCAAACATATACTCAGTGTGGAACATGTGCCTGAATTCTGCTGGGTGTTCGAGGTAAAAACAGCATCAAGGACCACATAATTTCAAGAGTGATATAGACAAGTATACAAATAGTTATCAAAAATAAAAAGGTAATTGCTGAGATAGAAATATCCTTGGGATTCTAGGAGAACAGAAGAAGGGCATGTTGATGAACCTGGAAAAAAAGTTAAAGAAGGCTTAGCAGAAGAGATAGCGATTGAGAAAGATCTTAAAGTTTACTATGTTATCTAGAGTGGACCTCTCAATTCAGCCAGGGTCCCTCCTCTTGAGGAGATTTAGATATATGTGGAGTTTCGAGTTGTCACACTGTTAGGGCACACTCCTGCATAAGTTTGATGCACAATGACCAGGAATATAAAACGTCTTGCTGGGAGAGGAGATTCCTGCACAGTGAAGTGTCTTTTACTCATATTGTTTTTTAATGTTTGGACATCCTTAAAGTTAAAAAACCCAATGTATAATCATTGAAACTTTAAACTCAATTTTGTTTCATAAATAAACACAAAAATTTTTTGTATAGTTTATTCACTGAATTTTCAAGAATTAACACTCCCATGTAAATTAAGGAAAGATTGGGGTGGGGGGAATTTGGAACTCTTCCAAGAGTATTTCATCATTCCATCAAAAACAGCACTACTCATGATACTGGTGAACCTAACATAGCACATTATACTGTCTGTATTCACAGCTTTCCCATTCTAAGTGAATATACATATGTATATAATATATGTACATAATATTTTCAAAATGTGATGTAAGCTTAAATGTTTTGACAATATTCAATTTAAAATTGAAAATCCAAATTTATTAATATTAAATTCATGCATCTGATTACTTCTTTATATCTTTGAATATAGATGATCCCAAGCATTTACATGCTGAAATATATATTATGTAAAAATCTTTTTATTTGCCTATATATTACTCTTAGAATTTTATATTGACTTAATTTTATTGACTTATAATTACAAAAAGCAAAAAACACAGATCTTAAATTTATATTTTAATGAGTTTAACAAATCTGAATGTATTGAATACCTCATTAAGACATAGAACAGTTCCATCACTCTACTCACTTCATGCTTCTTTATTGTTAATTTCCTCCCTCCTCCATCACCAAAGGAAACCGATGTTCTGAGATCTAATTTTATTAATTAGCTTTGCCTGCTCTTGAATATCATACAAATGGAATCACAAAGAATGTACTATTTTGTGCCCAAATTTAGTCAACCATAGTGCTTTTAAGATTCATCCATGTTGCTATGTGTAACCAGTAGCTTGTTCCTTTTTATTGCTGAATAGTATTCCATTTTATGAATTTTAAAGTTTTGTATGTAGGCAGGTTACATTATCGATACATTTTGTTTCAGTATAGTACAGGAGGTCCTTTAAATATTTATTATAAAGAGAGATTAGGAGATTGGGTCTGATAGCTTAGAACCAATGATATAGTGGTTAATAGCACAGAATTTATTTTAAAAAATGACTCAAGGTTGGAAGTAATTCTTGATTCACTTACTTTTTAACAGTAATTCATCTAATCTCTGTAAACCTCGGTTTACTCATCTTGCATACTAGGAGTCCTAATAATAATCCTTATCTTACTAGGTGGATGCAAAGATTCAATTAACTACCTAGAGTAATGTATATGTATGCCTGACACTTTTAGCATTCAATTCTTTGAACATATGTTATGGTAGAAAATGGCCAATTAGCCCTAGCCAGTATGGCTCAGTTGGTTGGAGAGTTATCCCATAACCAAAATATTGCAGGTTTAATTCACAGTCAGGGTATATGCCTAGGTTGCAGTTTCAATCCCCAGTCTGGGCACATTCAGGAGGCAAGCAATTAATGTTTGTTTCTCACATCAATGTTTCTCTCTGTTAACAACAACAACAAAAAATTTAAATGTCCTCAGGTGAAGATTGAGAGAAAGAAAAAAGGAAGTAAAGGAGAGAGGAAGGGAAGGAGGGAAAGAAAGGAGAGAGAGCGAGAGAGGGAGGGAGGGAGGGAGGAAGGGAGGAAGGAAGGAAGAGAGAGAGGGGGGGGAGGGGAGGGGAGGGGAAGAGAGGAGAGGAGAGGAGCGGGAAAATGGCCAATTAAGTATTTGAATGACTTCAAGGACCTGTCTCTCTCTGAGTATATCCATCTCCAACCAAATTTGCCCACTGCCTATGTCACAGGTGTGCACAGGTAACCAGGTTCTTAGTGATCGAGAACAAAGAATTGAACCGAACACACAAAGTTTATAGCATAAAGAAAGAGGGGAGGTTTATTAAGTGATAGTACATACCACAGGACACGGGAGTGAGCCAGCTCTGAGCAGAGGAAAAAAAAAGGGACACGTGGGCTGGGGGATTCTATTCTTATAGGGGCAGAAGCCCCCTTGCTAGTCTTTGGCGGGCTTTTCCTGCGCAGGTACAAGGAGTTGGATTTCAAAGCTACTGCGCATGCGTGGTTTCCCATGACTTTCTTGATTGGCTACTGGAGAAGGGAGTCCCACTAATGTTATTTCATTATAATGATATTATAATGAATCAGGGGTAGCGCGCAGGCGCATTCTATGATTCAGAGTTATCCCAGAAAACAGGAACAACCCATCTTAGGGGGTCTTTGTCATGTATAGATGTTTTCTACCTCAGCCCTGCGGGGCCTCTGGAGCTTCCTTCCTGACTACCTCCTGCCTCACCTAGATTCCTAAATTCGCCACTGGTAGGATTTGGCTCCTTTCCCAGCAGGAAGTTTACAACAGGCTGCCTACCTCTGTCAGATGGTTACTTCACACCAGTATCAGTTGGTGCCTACTGTTCTGATTACATTTTTGAGAGGAGATGCCTCTCCTATTATGGGTTGAACTGGAAGCCAAGGTGGGGCTCAGAAAACAGAAGATAAGCTGAGGCTAGAAGTGACAAAGGAATCCTGGGGTCACAAGTAGCAAGCCCCATCCCCTTAGGTACATGACCATATAAGAATTTGAAAACAAGAGCAAGCTAACCATACATAATTTGTTTATGTGGAGTAAACTCTGAAAAATATTTGTTCATTAGGCATCAAAGCCAGGGCTCCCTTTTTCATGCCAGAGTAGGAGAAAGAATAGTTTTGTGTACTCACAGAACATGTACAGGAACAGAAGATTAAAGCCACTTGCTATTACCTCAGTTTGATAGAAACAAAAGGGAATACCCTTCACTGAAAGGGAAATTAAAGATGAGAGTTTTTTAAATTACACCAGGTGGAACATAATCTGTTAATGGAGAAGGAACTGAGCTCTGGGCTTTCAGAAATCTGGGCCCTTTCTCATCTGGCCCAGAGACAATGAGAAATTCCATCAGGGGTCCAGCAGAAGTAGCATAAACACATGACCTATTGCTTCAGTACATCCTAGAAAGAGACTGTCTGACATTCTTTCCATTCTGGGCTACCTGAATCTACTTTGACTCTTTTGGAGAGTGGTAGGATGGGCAGGGTTCAAGCAGCCTAATCACACATAGATGGTTATCAGTTTAAAGGTTGAGCTGACCAAGTGGACTAGGGAGTGAGAGGTCAAAGCTTCCAGGGAAATACAATCTATACATTCATTTAAAACATGAAGCTAATAACCAATTGCCCACAAAGAATCAATGCTTCAATTCATAGAATTGTGCATACTTTCAAACTGCTGTAATATGATTGCATTGCAGAATTTTACACTAACAGCCTAAAGGCATGGACTACTTGAAAGCAGTGATTGGCAAACATTAGCATGCATTGTAATCACTTGGATGTCTCATTAAAAATGTAAGTTTTTGAGCCCAAGTCCCATAGTTTATGATTGAGTAATTCTTGAACAAAGCCTGAGAATTTGCATTTCTAACAACCTCTAAAGTTATGCTGATGCTGCTGGCCTAGAGAATCACACTTTGAGAAACACTGCTTAGAGGACCCTCAGTGGCCAAAGAAAATCTTGTTACAATATGATGTTTGCTTGGAGGAGGGAATTATCCTGAGGACTTCTTGCCAAATTAGGACTTCATGGGATAAGTGTGGGCTTTCAGGTCCTTGCTGAGTTCCAAGCAGAAATCAGATTTACTCAGTGTTCCAGTTCTCATGATTCAAGAACTTTGCATCCTGACCTCATCTAGGCCAGGACTCCTGCTTCAGCTGAGTGCTGCAAGTCACCTCCAGGGAGTGACCAAATTTTGTCTCTCTGCATTAAGTTATCAGTGTGGCCCTGGGTCTATGGAATTTGGTTTCTAATATCCCCACCACCCTTAGGAACCCTTATTTTGTCAAAGGACAGTCAGTCTAAAGAGCTGTTTTTCATGGACAAATCTTAGGCTGAATTAAATTCAGCAAATCAGAATAATTCAAAGTGTTAAAATTTTACAGTGAATCAGAAAATGTAGTGAATAAGCTCTGTGAAACATTTTGTTAATTAGTCAACTTAAAAGATAGTATAAGGTAGTAAAGACAGATTTTTTTGCAGAATGATGTAACAATATCTCCTTCTGTCCTCAAAAGCATGCGTTTTATATCAAAAATACAGATCAAAATAGTGAGTCTCCTAGAGGTAAATAGCCTGCATTCATAATTTTTGTTTTGAATAGATAAATAAATCAAAGTCAAAGATGTTATTACAGTCAGTTTTTTTATGCTAATCCTCTAGCAACTAAAGCTGGAATTGTTTGATGAATTTAACCATCAATACCATCACCTATGCACACGAGAATCTGTGAACAATTTAAATTGGCATTGGAAGTAAACGAAACTATCAGGAATTCTTAGAACTTGCTCTGCCTTCTCTGCCTTTCTTCTCTTGTAAGACACTTAAGGATAATGTTTATCTTTCTTTTGTTATTACTTGGAACCAATGTTCTACCTTTCAGGGTGGAAGCTACATTTGCTAAGAGTAAAATTCACTTGATCTTTAGGTCTTTTGTAATGTTGGCAAGAAGTAACTTCCTGTTTCTTATCAATAAAAGCCAACAAGGCTACTGAGGCAGATACATATGGGTTGAATTTCCTTTCAAAAATAAATATTGGTTTAAATCTTAAATGAGGAAAGTTGACCCAAATGGATTACACTGGATTTCTGCAACATAGGCTGAAAACCACCTATCATTTCCTTGTTCCCCTTTCACACCCTCAAAGAACAAATTACCTTCTGAACAAAGAGAGAAATGTTTGATTCTTTCAAAAAAAATCTGGAATATGTCACTGGACTTTTAATGGAGAATGAACTCTTTCAAGGACAAAAGAGGTCACTGAGCACACAATAGACAGATTGAAATTTGATCCATCTCATAAAAGCAGGATGGGGTCAACCTAAGAAGGAATTGTTGATCTTGACATGAAAAAAAGTTGCAAGACTTTAGCCTTCAAACTCTCCAGACTGTACAAACTAATCTGAGCAAAACATAGAAAAGATTTTAATAAAGAAATAAATATATTTTTTTTATTTTAGGGAAAAAACATCCAGAAAGCAGAAAATCCCTGAAGTCACAGTAGTTGCTTATACTACATTCTTTAGGGTTGGGTTTAGGGTTTTGTAAATTGAAGTTATATTTCCTCATACACTCCTTTACTCAGACGTTACCCTGTAGATGTTTGGGGGAAACCACAAAGCATGAAGCAATAATTGTCAAGAGGATCTCTTTTCTTTTTAAACAATTTATACCACAATTTCTACTCTTTAATTTTCTACTCTCAGTCTATACTATCCATTCACTCCCCCAGCACAGTTCACATAGAGATATATACAAAAAAAAGTTCTGATCTTCCTTTCCTAATCCTCCAACCAGTTTACCTTACTCTGCTGAGGTGCAGAGCAAAGAATATGGGATTCAAGATTGAGAGGACCATGTTTAAGCCCTGGCTCCGCTACAGATTAGCTGGGTAATCTGGCCCAAGTCATTTTGTTGGAAGACGCAAGTAGAATGATGTCTGTGTATTGTTATTGTATATACCTATTTATTTACTTATACATGGTATTGTCTATATATGTTATTACCAATTCCATGCTTGAGTAAGTGACTGAACCACTAACGGAAGCCATGGCACAGAACTTCATCTGCAGCCTTTGGAGCCATGGTCAAGAAGAATCAAAGACAGTTCAGCTGGAATATTTATTTTGGTGACAAAATTGAGGCAGGGAGATGTCAAATCACTTACCAATGTGACCCAACTAGAGCTAGAACCTTTTTTTTTAAGTGAAAAAAATTTTATTGTTGTTCAAGTACAGTTGTCTATATTTTCCTACCACCACTTTCCCCTGCCCCACCTCCCCTGCCCCACCTTCCTCCCTCCATCCATCCCCTGTTTGGCTTTGAACATGAGTCATTTACACATGCTCCTTGACAACCCTTTCCCTTCTTTCCCCCATTAGCCCCCTCCCCCCTTTCCTCTGGTTACTGTTAGTTTGTTCATTATTCAATGTCTCTGGTTATATTTTTCTTACTTGTTTGTTTTGTTAGGTTCCACTTACAGGTGAGATCATACGGTATTTGTCTTTCACTGCTTGACTCATTTCACTTGTCATAATATTCTCCAGATACATCCATGCCGTCACAAATGGTAGGAGCTCCTTCTTTCTTTTTGCTGTATAGTATTCCATTGTGTAAATGTACCAGAGTTTTTGATCCATTCATTTACTGATGGGCACTTAGATTGCTTCCAGCACTTGGCTATTATAAATTGTGCTGCTCTGAACTTTGGGGTGCTTAGGTTCTTTTGAATTAATGTTTCAAAATTCTTAGGGTATAATCCCAGCAATGAAATTGCAGAATAAAAGGCAGTTCATTTTTAGTTTTTTTGAGGACATTCCATACTGTTTTCCACAGTGGCTGCACCAGTCTGCATTCCCAGCAGTGTACTAGAGTTCCCTTTTCTACACAACCCCATCAACACTTTATTGTTTGTGGATTTGGTTATGATGGCCATGCTGACCAGTATGAAGTGGTATCTCATTGTGGTTTTAATTTGCATCTCCCTGATGGCTGGTGATGCTGAGCATTCTTTCATATGTCTCTGAGCCCTCTGTATATTCTCCTTGGAGAAGTGTCTGTACAGGTCCTTTGCCCATTTTTTAATTGGGTTATTTGTCTTCCTAGAGTGGAGTCGTGTGAGTTCTTTATATATTTTGGAGATAAAAACCTTGTCCAAGATATCATTGGCAAATATATTTTCCCATACGGTGAGTCCCCTTTTCATTTTCTGATATTTCCTTTAGCCCTGGAGTAGCTTTTTATTTTGATGATATCCCATTTGTTTCCTTTATGTCCCTTGCTCTAAGTGACATATCAGTGAAAATATTGCTGCATGGAATATCTGAGATGTTTCTCCCTATGCTCTTCTCTGGGACTTTTATAGTGTCATGACTTATATTTAAATCTTTTATCCACCTTGAGTTTATTTTTGTATATGGTGTAAGTTGGTGATTGAGTTTCTTTTTTTTTTTTTTTGCATGTAGCTGTCCAGATCTCCCAACACCTTTTGTTGAAGCAGCTCTTTTTACTCCATTTTATGCTTCTTCCCCCTTCATTGAATATTAATTGACCATAGAGACCTGGGTTTATTTCTGGGCTCACTATTCTGTTCCATTGGCCCGTGTGTCTGTTCTTATGCCAGTACCAAACTCTTTTGATTACTGTGGCCTTGTAATATAGTTTGATGTCAGGTATAGTGATCCTTCCTACTATGTTTTGCATTCTCAAATTTGTTGCAGGCATTCAGGGTCATTTATTTTTCCATATAAATTTTTGAAATGTTTGTCCTGTATCTGTGAAATATGTCATTGATATTTTAATAAGCATTGTGTTGAATCTATAGATTGCTTTGGGTATATGGACATTTTGACGTTAATTCATCCAATCCAAGAACACCATACATGCTTCCATTTATTTATGTCTTTCTTAACTTCTTTCTTCAGTGTTGTGTAGTTTTCTGAGTATAGGTCTTTTACCTCCTAGGTAATGTTTATTGCTGGGTACTTTATTTTTCTTGTTGCTGTAGCAAATATGATTTCTTTTCCTCATTTGTTTCTGATATTTCACTGTTGGTGTACAAAAATGTGTTTAATTTCAAATATTAAATTTGTATCCCACTGCTTTGCCAAATTCACTTGTTAAGTTAATTAGTTTTTTGGTGGAGTCTGTATGGTTTTCTATGTACACTATCATGTCATCTGTAATGACAGTTTTACTTTCTCTTTTCCAATTTGGATGCCTTTTATTTCCTTTTCTTGTCTGATCACTGTGGCTAGAACTTCCAATACTATATGACATTCTTGTCTTGTTCCTGATCTTAGGGGGAAAGCTTTTAGTTTTTGCCCATTGAGAATGATGTTGGCTGTAGGTTTTTCATATATGTCATTTATTATCTTGAGGTATGCTCACTCTACCCCCACGTTGCTGAGTGTTTTTATCATAAACAGGTACTGTACCTTATCAAATGCTTTTTTCACATCTATTGATATGATCATGTGATTTTTGTCTTTCCTTTTGTTTATGTGATGTATTACATTTACTGATTTGTGAGTAATGTACCATCCTTGCATCCCTGTGATGAATCCCACTTGGTCATGGTGTATGATCTTTGTGATGTATTGCTGGATGCAGCTTGCCCCTGTTTTGTTGAGGATTTTAATGCCAATGTTCATCAGCGATATTGGCCTGAGTTTTCTTTCTGTGTTGTGTCTTTATCTGGTTTTGGGATTAGGATGATGCTGGCTTCATAAAAACAGTTTGGGAGTCTTCCATCTTCTTGGATTTTTTGGAATTGTCTGTGAAAATAGGGGTTAGCTCTTCCTAAAATTTTTTGTAAAATTCTCCTATGAATCCATCCAGTTCAGGGTTTTTGTGTGCCAGGAGTTTTTTGATTGCTACTTTGATTTCACCAGCTGTTATTGGTCTGTTCAGGCTTTCTGTTTCTTCTTCATTCAGTTTTGGAAGATTATACTTTTCTAGAAATTTGTCCATTTCACCCAGGTTTTCAAATTTCTTGGCATATAGTTGTTGATACTAATTTCTTACAATCTTTTGAATTCCTGTGGTATCAGTTGTAATTCGTCCTCTTTAATTTCTGATTTCATTTATTTGGGCCCTCTCTCTTTTTTTCTTGATGAGTCTGCTTAATAGCTTGTCAATTTTGTTTATCTTTTCAAAGAACCAGCTCCTGGATTTATTGATTCTTTGAATTGTTCTTGTACATAGGGAACTGCTTTGCAAGGCGTGGAAATGTATCTCAGCACCGACATGGAAAACCAGTGGGCAGTGAGTCAGCATGCAAGACCATGCCCATGGATCAGTTCTCCCCTGGGAAATCAGGCCTGCATTATAACTAGGCTGCTTTGTGACTTGCTCTTGCTAAAACTCCCTCACCCTGAATTCAGGCAGCAAACATTTACTGCATTATTTTAAGTAACTTCCTGAAGTCTATGCTAATTCTGCCAAGGACAGAAGTGTAACCAGACCTATTACACTTATTGCTCCCTTGCATTTGCAACATTTTTTCCTTGTTAATCTGTAAGAAGTAATCAGTAACATCCCTTCCATTTCTATCTGTAAAAAGTAATTACCTAAAGCAAACCTAAGTATAATGAATGAAAACCTTCTTTGATGTATGCTATTAGAAAGTCAGCCCTGGCTGGCGTAGCTCAGTGGATTGAGTGCGGGCTGCGAACCAAAGCATAGCAGGTTCGATTCCCAGTCAGGGTACATGCCTGGGTTGCAGGCCATGACCCCCAGCAACCCCACATTGATGTTTCTCTCTCTCTCCCTCCCTTCCCTCTCTAAAATATAAAATAAAATAAAATCTTAAAAAAAAAAGAAAGTCAATAAAAGCCTGTCAAGGCAAGGGTCAGTGTGCTCTCCCCTTGAGAGAGTAGCCGTGCCATCCCTTTTTCTCCACAGGACTTGGTAGTCTATGTGAATTTATCTCGTCTCATCCATAACACTGCAGACACTGTGGGCCGGTGTCTGCATCACTTTTAGTATCTATTTAATTCTGTTCTGCTCTTGATTATTTCCTTCTTTCTACTTGCTCTAGGCTTTCTTCATTGTTGTTCCTCCAGTTCTTATAGATGGAGGGTTAGATTGTTTATTTGAAATGTTTCTATCTTTTTTAGGTAGGCCTGTATCGTTATGAACTTCCTGCTCAGGACTGTTCACTGTGTCCAACCATTGCGTGCTCATTTTCATTTGTTTCTAGAAACTTTTGGATTTTTTCCTTGATTTCATTATTAACTCATTCATTGTTTAATACCATGCTATTCAGTTTCCATGAATTTGAATATTTTTGAGTTTTTTCCTTAAGGTTGGTTTCTAGTTTCAAGCCCTTGAGGTCTGAGAAAATGCTTGATATGATTTCATTTTTGTTGAATTTGTTGAGGCTTGTTTTGTGACCTATCATGTGGTCTATCTTTGAAAATGTTCTATGTACATTTGAAAAGAATGTGTATTTTGCTTCATTGGGATGAAAGGTGCTATATATATCAGTTAAATCCATTTGATATAACACATCACTCAATTCCACAATATCCTTGTTGATACTTTGTTTGGAAAATCTATCCATTGTTAACAGAGTTAAAATCCCCTAATATAATTGTGTTGCTGTCTATATCTCTCTTGAAGTCCTCCAAGTTTATCATTATATATTTGGGTACTTCTATATTGGGTGCTTCTATATTGGGTGCATATATGTTTATAATATTTATGTCTTTTTGATGGATTCTTCCCTTGAGTATTATGAAATGTCTTTCTGTGTCTCTTTTTATGGCCTTTGTTTTGAAGTCTATTTTGTGCGATATAAACATTGCTACCCTGGCTTTTTTTTTTTTTTTTGTCCATTTGCTTGGACTATTTTTTCCAACGCTTCACTATCAGTCTGTAGGTCTTTTGTTCTGGGGTGGGTTCCTTGTAGGCAGCATATGTGGGGGTCATGTTTTCTTATCCATTCAACTATTCTGTGTCTTTTGATTGAAGCACTCAAACCATTTACATTTAAGGATATTATTGATAGGTACTTATCAATTGCCATTTTACTCCCTTTGTACCTGTGTCCATCTCTGTCTTACTTTTCTTCCTCTTCTTAAAGCAGTCCCTTTAGCATATATTGCAGTGCTGGTTTTGTGGAGATATATTCTTTTAGCCTGCTTTTGTCTAGGAAGTTCCTTATTTCACTTTCCATTTTAATTGATAGCCTTGCTAGGTAGAGTAGTCTTGGTTGCAGGCCTTTGCTTTTCATTACTTGAAATATTTCTTTCTGTTTGGAAGTCAGCTGCTAGCATTATCGGGGCTCTCTAGTATGTTATTTTCGCTCCCTTGCTGCCTTTTAGAGTCTCTCTTTGTCTTTAAATTTTGAAATTTTAATGATGATGTGTCTTGAAGCAGGTCTCTTTGGGTTCCTCTTGATCGGGACTCTCTGTGTTCCCTGGATTTGTGTGACTTTTTCTCTCAACAAATTAGGGAATTTTTCCATGATTGCTTTTTCAAACAGGTTTTCTATCCCTTGTTCTTCTCCTTCTCCTTCTGGTATCCCTATTATATGGATATTATTGTGTTCCATGTTGTCCTGCAGTTCCCTTACCACCTCTTAATTCTTTCTGAGACTCTTTTCCTTTTCCTGCTCTTTCTGGGAGTTTTTTTTTCCTTGTTCACTGATTCATTCCTCTGCTTCATCTAGCCTGCTTTTGATTCCTTCTACTGTGTTCTTCAGTTCAGAAATTGTATTCTTCATCTCCTCTTGGCCCTTGTTGATAGTTTCTGTGTTCTTTTTCATGCTGATATACTTTGCAGTAAGTTCCTCATAGTTTCTCTGTAGTTTTTGGTAATTCGCACTGAGTTCTTTGAGCTTTCTTATAGCCATTGTTTTGAACTCAATATTTGATAATTTACTTGTCTCTATTTCATTTAGCACTCTTTCTGAGGATTCCTCCTTTCCTTTTGATTGGGGGTGTTTCTTTGTCTTCCCATTATTTGTGAGACTCTTCTTGTTTACTTTTGCTTCTTAAATTGATCTGTTTTGACTTCCTGACTTTGTGGCATGAACTCCTATGGAAAGAGACCTGTGAGATTCAGTGGTACAGTCTCCTTGATCTCTTGAACTTGATGCTCTTGGGATGCCCTTTATGCTATTTATGTTGGTTTTCCTGATATAATTGGGTTTTGATTATTGTTGGGTCTTTCTATGGTAGGTCCTTCCCTCCAGCTGGTTGATTGAGGGTCACTTGGCCAACCATATCTTGTGTGCATTGTGTGGGTGTAGATAGGTTATGCTGATGCTGATTCTTCTGTCTGTCAGAGATTATAATGCTTCTGTCTCACTATTGCTCAGTTGTTTGTTCTGGGTGATTTCTCCACAATTTAGTTGTAATTCCAGATTGGTCTTGGGAGAAAGTTAGTGTGAATTTCATTCAGTCCTCTGCCATCTTCCTCCACCAACTGTGTCAGTTTTGATGTCTTATACAGCCTAAGTGCTCAGTTTTATGTTCTAGGGATTCCATATGAACTAGCAATCACACTCCTGAGCATTCATCCAAGAGAAATAAAAATGTATGTCCACACAAAAACTGTTCACCTATTTAGAAGGGCCAAGATGTAAAGTATAGGAAAGAGTCCTTCTCTGCCTTTAAAGGTTTTTCTAGAACTAGAACCTTTATGTCTTCCCCTACACCACTCTACTGAACTCTCACAGCTAATTCTGGTTTCATGGAGGAAGATTAAAAGGAGAGAAGGAAGAAATGACATTGCAGGATGAAAAAGAGGATATCTGTAGATGAAGTATTAGAACACAACCAGCAACCCAGGGTTATTGGTGCCTGAGAGGCTGAAGAACACCTAGAGTCCTGTCTGCTGATGAAGACAAACTTGATGTGAGCTGACATAGGGTGAGGGTAAGGAGATATGACAGTCTTTAGAATGTCATGCTAGGATAAAGAAGAGGACATGAAAAAGCTGTGGACTGTGAGATGTGTATCTATAGAAACTCTCTTTAATAATAATAAAGGCAAATGATGTATTGAATAAATATATCAAATATTTACCCTAGGAATCAGGCAGTCGGGCACAGTTGCTAACATTCCCTCCTCTGTATAGACGAAAAGACTCTACAAATCCTCTGAATTAGATTTTGTTAAATAATATCTGAGGAAATAAACTTCTTAAGGCAAACTTGGCAGATGAAATATACCCTAATTTTCAATTGTATTCAGAGTCTTTGGGACGTGACAACCCTTTGTTTTATATTCACTTCCCCACATACATCAGAACCTCTCTGAGCCTCTATTTTCTCATTTGCAAGATAATAAGCCTTTGCAGAGTTTGTACAAGTGCTTTTTAATTTTTTTTTATTTTAATTGTTGTTCAAGTACAGTTTTCTGCCTTTTACCCCCATCCCAGCCCACCCCCAGCCCTCCCACCTCCCTCCCATTTCCACCCTCCCTTGTTATTATCAATGTGTCCTTTATAGTTGTTCCTGCAAACCCTTCCCCTTTTCCCTTGAAATTCCCTTCTCCCCTCTGGTCACTGTCAGCCTGTTCCCAATTTTAGTGTCTTTGGTTATATTTTGCTTGTTTGTTTGTTTGATAAGATTACACTGCCAAACAGAGTGCCTGGTATGTAACCTCAGAATGCCTGGTGTGCCTCAGAAATTCTTGGTCTCTTTTTAAGCTAACAAAAGAAATGATCCTAGAAGGGGAAAAAATATCCAAGCTCAGATTGGTAGGCTGTTTAGCCAAAACTTTTCCAAGTTGTGTTTCTGTTTATTATAAGAGGATCAAGAAGAATGGCAAATTTTCACTATAACTAGTCATTTATAAATTAACAGGCAGTGTATTAAGCAATTTGAATATTCTCTTTTAATCCTTACCACAAACTTGTGAACTTCTCATTTTAAGTGGCAAAACTGAGACTCAACAGACTAAGTAACACTAGTTTACCGAGGGTTTTGTAGGGATTCATACCTACATCGGAACAATCTGAACAATCTGAACAAAGAAGACTACATTGGTATTCTTTTATCTTTACCTCATGTCATATGTTCAACTGGACATAACATCACATGAGTGGTATGAAAATGTTTTTGACAGAACAGGGTGTTAAAGTATTGATTATACTTTTACACAAATACTCTCAACAGTTAAAACACCAGTGTCACCTTTTTTCTCTGAGTTTGTGCTGCTTACATCTGTCTGTGACAAGGGGACCCTTCAACTGAATTTCAGTGTTTTCCATTTTCAGCTAGATTTTCCTCCCCAGATTGATGTGAGATCATTGTGAGGCAATCAATGCCAAAGATTTTTTTGTCAGTTTTCCACTGCCTTGGCTTAAATAAACATTAATGTAAAGGAGGGGTGCACTCACTCACACAGATGCACTCTTGCCCAGACACACAACTTCACAAAGACAGACTTTGTCATGGTTCACTTGCAAAAATCCAAATGAAAAAGGAGGAGGTGGATGAATAATAAAGCAAAGGAGAAAAAGGAACTAATTTAGGGATAATGAGTGCAAGACTGCCTCAATAAAGAAGAACAACGTGTGTCATTAGGTGGCAAGCTTAGCCTTTGGGCAAGATTACACTTGGAAGCCCTGCTCCAATTACCTGTTTTTAATCATAAGTGAAGGGGAAATATAAAGGAGGGGAAAAAATACTTATTCTCCCTAAACAGTAGTAACATTCAGAGAAAATTAACTGTTGCTCTCACAAAGAGAGTCTTTTTGCAATTGCAACTGTGAAAGGTGAGAATCCACCATGCCCATGGGAAATCACACATTTGGCCATCAGATAGAATACCATTTCTTCCAATGGTCAAAAAATGAACTGAGGAGCAGTGAACGTGTGTCCTCATGTTTGCATCTTGCCTCAACATCTGGGAATCTCAGAAGCTTCTGAATAAAGCAGCAAGCCTCCATCTGAGGTGACCTGCTCACAGCATGGGTCAGTTCATGAGAATGAGGCTCTTTTGCCATGAGGACTAATAACAGGGTAGGAAAGCCTGCTGATGAGAAAGCCCAGAGCCTTGGACAATGCAAACAAAAGCCTGGTTAAGGAGCACTTCCAAAGTTATTCCTTCCTTACCCCACCAGTTACCACTAAGCACAAAGGTAGGGGTGGAGTAGAAGGATAAAGATGATCAAGGAAAGGAAACCATAATAAGAGGTTTATCTCTGAATGACTCAAATTCCCACTCTCCCCACTCCTTCCCAGATATCAACTCTACTACAACTGATTGCCTTATCTAATCCCAACCCAATTTGGGGATAATCATTGGCTTTTGCAAAGGTAAGCAGGAGATATTCTTTCAGAGTTGCCTGCTTTTCCCCAAATCCCCTTTAATAAGAATTACTTGAATGTAAGTCAGCTTCCTTTTTTGGTGCCATAACAACAGTGTTCCTTATAATCTGGCCAAGTACAGGTTATTTTTAAAACCATGTAGCTAATAGGTGTATACTTCCTGCCTGCAGGTGAAACTGGCAGTCCCCCTTGATGCCAAAATAGTGTAAGGATTGCTTCTGGGGAGGGTCATGACTCATTTCCTTCCCCTCAAGCTGTTTCTCACTGGGAGATTTGAGAGGGGAATCTTGAAATGTCCTAGACATGCTCATCCTCACCTTCTATAGAAGGAGCAAGATGGGGCAACTTAAAAAGACTCAGCATGTAAATATGTTAGCCTCAGATAATTGCATAAAATGTAAATAAATATTTTTAATTCAAAATTCAGATCAGCATGGACTCTTCTGCACTATAATAAAGAACATGCGATTTCTTTTGTAGTCATTGGTGATGAGATAGACATTTCAAAATATGGCTTAGATTAGTGCTTCTCAAATATTAGAGTCTATTAGAATCTTCTTGAGAACTTTGTAAAAACACAGAGGCCTTACCGTACTGGGCCTCTGACTTTTTATTTTATTTTTTTAAGATTTTATTTATTTATTTCTTAGAGAGGGAAGGGAGGGAGAGAGAGAGAAACATCAATGTGCAGTTGCTGGGGGCCATGGCTGCAACCCAGGCATGTGCCCGGACTGGGAATCCAACCTGTGACACTTGCCTCTGACTTTTCAATTAGCTCTCCAAGTGATTCTGATACACACCAGAACTTGAGAGTGTCTACCTGAGACAAACATTAAGTACCCTGAATGACCCCTACCTACATCTCCTACTGGCATAGCCTCTCAGACTCTTGGCTCCGTCTGTCTTATTTAAACTCGAACCTCCCGTACATTAAGTCAGTCCACCCTTACTTTCACAATTGCACAAACCACTGCAAGAATGGAGAAAACAGATCAAATATGAGTCAAGATCACAAGAGCCTTTCATCTATTGTATGTATGTCACTGATGCACCCAAGTATCTCTCCAGTCCTGGTCCCAAATATCCAGCTCCGCCTAGATGTACAACAGACACCCAAGAAAGAACATGTAGAAAGTCAAGCTCTCCGTCTCTTCCTCAAAAGCCTGATCTTCCACTTGTATTTTCTATTTTGGGACATAAGAGAGGAATGAATCATCCTTACAAAATCTTTTAACCATAAGAAGGCCATGTAAAAACTCCTATAAATCAGTGTAATGGGCCAGTAGCCCTGAATTATGAAGAACTTATATTTATAGCTATTAAGATCCAGGGTATAATTACAACTCATTCACGAGATTGAAAATGTGGGATAATTTATGAAAACCCTCTGGGCCTACTTTTTCCCAGCTTTCAAATGCAGACAACCAAGCCTATATCACCTAAACTTAAACTTAAGTAATTAAATGAGATAATGTCTATAAAGTGCATAAATAAGCATAGTAGACTCAATCAAACATTAAACTTTTTCCCTAACAGAAACAAATCCGAAGTTAAGGTATGTTGGCTAATTACTAAATTATTGATTTTAGAAGGATACTTATGATCCAGGATACAGGCAAAGTATGCAGCAAATCCATATCTCTGTAGACTAGAAAAAGAAGAGAAAATAGAATGTGGAGTTTTTATATCATTGGAGAAAACAGGTGTTGCCTTTCTTCATTTAAGGCCATATCTAAAGAGAATATAAGAGTGGCTTGAATCATACTGGTCACTTTACAATTTTGAAGAAGAAATAGCAGTATAAGTACTATGCTATATCTTCTTACATAAAATAAAATGACACAAAATATAGTATGACATGCTTTACTCATTCTAAAATACAAGCATTCTTTTATTTAAAAAAGAACTAGAAAAATGCTGGATTGCTGTGATTAGCATTTTTCACTCTAGATATATTATTCTATAATACTATATTTAATCACTAATAACATCTCTACATATTGCTATAAATGTACTGCTTATTTTTAAAATTTAAAATGCTTTGTTTTGTTACCACTGTCTTTCTTCCCATACTATTAAAAACTATTCAACTTAAATAACTCTCAGTGGAAACAGAAACATCTCAGGAAAATAGCACCACATTTTACAGCTCACAAAATTTAAAATACAGTCAGTGATAACATAACGATGGTCCCCTAAAACAAAGGAGTTGATACCAATGCTCTCAGTCTTCATCAAAGATAAGTGATGGCTCTGGGCCTGCAAGATGATTTACTGAGTATGCATAGAGATTTAGACTATGTGTCACAACACATACATGATCCAAAAATCTTTTTGTAAACATGAGGGTCAAGTATGAGTGCATTTTTAAAAATAGGATCTATTCTCTCTGAGGCCTAAGTCACTCACTGGTAGTTGGTTGGATATCTAAGAAATCATATTCATTGCTTGGTTGGTATGGCTCAGTGGATTGAGCACTAGCTTGTGAACCAAAGAATCACCGGTTCAATTCCCAGTCAGGGCACATGGCTGGGTTGCTGGCCAGGTCCCCAGTAGGGGGTGTGAGAGATGCAACCACACACTGATGCTTCTCTCCCTCTCTTTCTCTCTCCCTTCCCCTCTGTCTAAAAATAAATAAACAAAATCTTTTTAAAAATCATATTCATGTCTCTTATACATGTAAATATACAGAAGTATTATGGTGAAACAAACTACTTATTGTGATGACTCAGGCTTTGAGTAGAACAAAAAGAAACAAACAAAAAAGCATTTATCAAATGCAACTATGTGCCATATGCTCTCATTTACTCATCTCATTGGTCTTTACAACACCCTGCTGTGGGAATGTTACTTACTAATCCCAGTTTGATAGGTAGAGAAACCAAGTCTCAATGAGAGCAAGTAATTTGTCCCAGGTTGCACAGAGTGTTTGTGGCCGAGCTGAGACTCAGACTCATGTTTGCCTGATCCTCAAAGCCATGCCATTTCTACCATAAGACTACAACACATCAAATATTTTTAAAACTACCTGTTCTTCACATTTAATTTTGTTATGTTTTCTTACCTCTACTTATCTACTCTGAACCTTTTCACCCAAACATCACTTCCATTCAGTTTAATATCATCAAAACCATAACAAGCAATTTACACTTAAATATGTACTAAAAATTTAATTAATTGTACTTTATGCTGTTTTTTCAATCCTAAATTACAAGATATTTCTGTGCATACTACCACATTTTTTCTGCAAAAGGGGCTAAGAGATGTAGTGTCCCTCCCAGAATAACAAAAAAAGAAAGTAGTGCAAAGGGAATGGAATCAATATACTGATCACTATAATTGTGGGTTTTCATCTTTCTAATAGCCATGCAAGTAGTAATCAATTTTATGGATGAGAAATTGAGGCTCCGAGTGATGATATAAGTGGTGATTAGTGTTAGTGTTTGAATCTTCTTTTGTCTTTGTTTTTTCAGTAACCTTTTCTTACCTTTAAGTCATATTGAACCCAGAAGAGAAACAGAAAAGGAAAAAAGAACAGTATGAAAATATTTTAGACATTTAAGACTAAACTAGAAAGGTGCTTCTTCTCTCAAAACTTTTCTCATTCTCCCTGTTCGCCCCTCCTGTGTTGACTATTATCTGCTTGCTACATGCTGCAGAGTCCACAAAAATGAATAGCACATGGGTTCTGCCCTCAAGGAGTTTATAATCTAGGAAGATGGGAAAAGGTTACAATTGAATTGATTCTTGGATTTCAGAGCATACATTCAAATAAATTAAGTAATTAAAACATTAAATGCAAACTGAAAATATAAACTAGAGAAAGTATCACTGAACAATCCTGAAATGAGGAGGGATTTTATGAGCTTAAAACAATGCAAGAACACACAAAGTAGATAAGCATAAAAGCTCTGATGTCTTTCTTTTCATGATATAGACCATTTATTTATATTCATGGTTTCCCTCTCCATAACTCTACAAACTTTTTCTCTTAGAGTATTGTTTTCCCTGCTAATTTGTAATAGACCTTGAGTCACACCTTGTATGTCCTATATCTTGGAAATATTTTTTTCTTAGATGGCCATTTGCTTTTCAATTTTGAGAACGGTTTTTAATGGATTTATAATACTTACATTTTATTTAATTTTTATACTATTCTTTCTTCTTTTACTTTTATTCAGAAAGTTCTTTCTAATCTTGATATAATTATTTCTCATGTCAAATATTTTTAGAATTTTTTTTCATTTAACATTCTAATTAATCTGAAAGTTATTTAGGTGTATGTTGGAAGGTAAGAATACAACTAAATATTTTAAAGCAATTATTTATAATTATTGCAAGAAATAATTTCCCATTGATTTGACTTGCCATCAGCACCATTTGTTTAATTCTTTAAAATAATAAGATTTCTTTGCTTTCTTATATTGTTTCACTGGCAACTTCTTCCTTCCTTTTCTTTTACCTCTTTTTCTTCTACCTCCTCCATTGCTTCTTTTTCCATTTAAGTATATCACACCATTGAAAGTTCTAGAGCAGTAGAGTGATTCAGTTAGCCCTGATCTTTTAGGATGGTTCATAAGGGACAGTGCAGAGGCTGTACGGGTGGTGACAGAAAAGACAGAAAATGCACAGTACTCTGGTTTAAGGCAGAGACAGTGAAAGAGAAAGGAAAGAGACAATTGTGAGACACCGTGCAAAGAGATGTGACTTGATGGAGCAATGATGTAGAGGTAGAACATGTGGGAAAGGGACAGTCAATATGCCCCACACTTCCCATGCAGTGGCCCAGGATGAATAGTAGTAGTAATTAGAAATAGGGAACCTCAGAAAAAGAAAATGGATAGGAAGAAGAGAGAGAGAGAATGAGATTTGGAAGGGACTGATGATTAACTCCACCTCACAATCTAAATAAATAAATACTAATCTGAGCCTATGACTTTGAGAATGGTGCCTTGTCACCTGGTAAAGTAGCACTCAACATGAAAAGAAAGCTTGTTGTGCCTGAGACCTAGCAGAACAACCATTAAATTAGTAAGAAATTAATATTCCACATACTCTGGGAACCTCACTGTAATTTCACTTCTTTGCCAGAATAGGAAAGGATACAAAGAAACAAAATGCATGTTACAGATCAACATATTACAGACTTTAGTCTTAGTTTTTCCTTCATTCTCTAAAATGCAAAATACTACAAAATGAGAGTTTGTAGAATTTTGTATTGACTACTGCTGAACTTTTACAAATTAGTTGCTTCCCTTATTGAATGACAGACTACAGTCTCTCATTCAGTCTCTGAATACAAGAGTCAATACGAGTAGTCAATACAAGATGCTACAATCTCTCATTTTATAATATTTTACATTTCAGAGAAGGAAGAAAAATTATTTCTTTTGAAAGGTTGTTGAAGTTGCTGAGAAAGCGCATCCAAAGTGCTCTTCAGCCTTCCAAACAGTTCACTTTCTGTATGGAGAAAGAGCATCCAAAGTGCTCTTCAGCCTTCCAAACAGTTCACTTTCACCAGTGTTATTTACTTCCCAAATATTTTATATGCTACTGGATCCAACAGTCTTCAGCAAAGTCTCTCCTTCATTGAACAGCTGCAAAGCAAGAGGAAGGATAAAGTGGGGTCAACCAACAACAGGAAGGGATAGGAGCTTGACTAAGGCGTTGGATGAAACTGTTATCTCCACTCAGTGAACCAGATGTTAACATTCCACAATCATTCTAAGGGTGTTCTTTGATTTGACAAAGGTTTTGAGGAATGTAATTCATTAGTATGAGCCTTTGTCATGGTTCAGTAAACATTCTGCTCTCTTCCTTGTGTAATCCTGGGCACACCTATGCAATGGTCCCTGATTTATTACAGTAACATTGTTTTACATTTAAAAGAGAGTTCTTCATTTATATTGGACCATGGATGAAAGCATGAGCTTTTAATTTTTCTTCTTTCTTGGTCTCCTTTCTCTCATATTGACAAATTTCTCTACTCATGTATACCATACTTTCTTCTGCCTTACCTATAATCCTCATTCAGCCTCATCATATTTTCTTAAATTTCTCTTGGTTTTCCATTCCACTAGCTACCTGATCCTTCCCCCAACTTTATCCAAATTATTATGAAAAAATGAAAAAATAATAAAAACTATAGCCAAGAGACTTAGACCCTAGTGTCAGCTCTAATCCTAATTAACCATGTGACCTTGAACCAAAGCTTTCACTTTTCTGGGGGTATTAATTGAAACTGTGAGACTTGGCCACTTATATCTCTAAACCTGTTAGGCTGATTTAAACAATAGTATGACATTATGAAATCCAAAAATATACTCCAATTTTTCTTTACTTTCTGTGAATCAGCAAATGAACAAGGGCTGCAATGTTCAGGATGGTAGTCACTAGCAACATTTGGCTATATAAATTTAAATTTGAGTTAATTAAAATGAAATTATTTTAAAAGTTCAATTATTCAGATGCACTAACTACATTTCCAGTGCTCAAAAGGTACATGTAGCTAGTGATTGCTGTATTGGACAATGCAGATATTACAGAACACATAAAACATTATAGAAAGTTCTATTGGACAGCTCTGAGTTAGAACAACCTAGTGCGTGAAACACCATGCAAAATACAGACATAAAAATTATAATACCTGCCTTCAAAAAACTTCCAATTGGGAGAAAAATGCAAACATACTTGCAATGTTAAAACAAACACACTGTTTGTGACCAGGTTTCCTATAAGACATTCCTCATCTTCAGTTCCTAAATCTGAAAAATGAGGAGACTATATTAGACCATCTCTACATTCCCTCTGGGTTTTCACTAAGATTCTATTATTCTTCTGGATTAATAAATTTATATGAGTATCTTTAGTCTAAGAATAATTCAGGAAATGTTAGGATTTAAGCTGGGCCTTGAAAGATATATGAGGTTGGGATAAGCCAAAAAATGAGGGGAATGTTGAGGGTGATGAATTAAAGACAAGATGTACTAAAATAGGTTTAAGTCGACCTAAAGGTTCTTCTTACACTGATGGCTTAAGAAAGGCTAGTGACCATCAGTCAAGAATGAGGTTTTCTGCTTAGACTGGAAAGTTTAAAGTAAAATCATGTTCAACTCTAAGTGTCTTACATTATGCGAGTATGATTTGGAGACTACATGGGCGTAGTGAGAGTCAAGGACATGTGGAAAGAAAAGAGGCAGAATGGTATTTGCTGGGTTATGATATTCAGACCAATAGAAACTTAGCTTGGATCCTCCTTATTCAATGGGGAGCAGGGAGGGAACCTTGGAGAAACGCAATTGAAACAATCTGAGACAAAAATGTGATATCATTAAGGTCTCTCTACTCTGTTGAGGAATATTGTATAAAAATGTAATGATTTAACTATCTGGAATTTTTGCAACTTCTTCAAATAAACCTAAACTTTATCTTAGATTAAATTGGTTCAGAACCTCCTGAGGCAAAGCTGTGGTCTCATTGAGGAAAATTTGATTAAGTCTTTCCAGGGAGCAAAACAGTGTAGTTTCCTAAGACTGAGGAATGCATTCCCTGCCTATTTAGGAGGATGTTCTTTCAACATGTCTACCTTCCTGATGAGAATGAGTTTCAGAAGTCTGTAATCTCATCAAAGGAAGCCAAGTGACAGAGGCTCTCTCCACAGGGGAGCAAATCAGCAAGTCTTCCTTTCTTTTCTTCCAGGCCCTGTTCATTGTTTTCCTGGGACTAGTTTCCAAGCTATTGAAATTTTCCTTGATCCTTCGTAACCTTCGGTCAGAGTTGAGGAAGTGATGATTTCCTCTGGGCTCTTTCCTTTAAGCTCACCCTTTTGAATCAAAGGATGCATCCAGGTCTTAGCACAATACTTGGTGAGCCTCACATTTGACATTTTGCAGTTTTAGACACTAGTCTGAAATGAATCTGGAGGCCCAGGCTCCCAAACTAGTTACCTACTTGAAGCAATTTTTTTTTCAGGTCATGGCAAACAGTTCTGGATGTAAGGTAATCTGATACCCTCAGGATGTATCAGGAATCTTCAAGACTGAAAGCCATGGGCTGTACACGAGCTAAATGATTCAAAGCTGAAACTCTCCAATCCAAAAGAAAAGAAATACTGTGGCAAATGTCAGGAGTTTAAACAAGTTTAATAGAAAGGTAATAGAATCTGTATTATTTTATTCCACAAATTCACAGTGAAGTCCTGACAGTCCTTTTTGTTTTTATACAACAAAATATGAAAAAAGAGAAGCAAAACAAAACAAAATATGACAATCTTGACTTTTTTCTTTCTTTTTTTTGCCAGCTAACCAGAGGGAAACAGAAATGCTCTTCTTTCTAGAAAATGGGGAAGCAATGGCATCTCAGCTAAACACAGATAGGTGCTTAGTAGGCAAGTCAGAGTCCTGCTAACCCACCCTGACCATTACTAAGCGTTGGCCCCCCACTCATACACATGTTGGTAAACTGACTGAACATCATCTTAGGAGTTGTGAGATATGTTGATGGGAGTGAGGGTGAGGGAAAAGAGAAACATTGGAACATACCCCTTTGAATTACAAGGCTCACCTTTTTTATTTTACTTTGATAAATTGTACTATATGGTAGCCATTTTGATTTCACTTTCAGGTCAACAGCTGACTTAGCCATCACCTTCTCTGGTCAGTGAGGAAGTGGTTGCCCAGGATTATGGAGGTGTACATTCTGTTCCCTGCTATAAATAAAGTGTGGAATTGTATTGTTTCTGACATGAATTTTCCTGGTACGTGCTATAATGTCAGTTATATTACGACACAGTTAGCCAAGACAGACCAGACATTGTGTGGCTTCAAAGGTCTTCCTATTTTGCTTTTCTAACTCCCACTTAGGGAAGAAGGGATAAGAAAGCTGAGAAGGAGAAATGCTTCTAAGTTATTCAGAAGCCCACAGGGACTGCCCACTAAATTATCATCTTTATAACCAGCACTGAGAGAATGTAACACTATCCCAGTCACACAATAAATGTTAGCTATAGTCAGACGATAAAGTCTCCTTTCCTTCTTCTTTTAGGTTCCCTACCGGTAAAAAGGCATCCTGTTTTGTGCACACTTTCTAAAAAATGTGTTTAGGACATATTTATAAATACTTTTATTTACAACTGTTTAGATCCAAATTACAATTTTTGGAGGGTGCCAGGGAAAGAAACACGGAACCACACAATGATTCTTATAAACACTTGAATTTATCTGTTGGCAACTTTTCACAACACCTTCAGCAAACAAAGCACCCATGCGTGAAAGAAAAATATTCAGGCACATGCTTTATTATGTGACAAGCTATTTAGTATGTAACAAGAAAGGCACCTTCTTATTCTCCCCTGCTACCCACCAAACCCTCACCCCCAAGGCCATGGGAGAAATCCATCAGTATATAAATTCAAACAAATCCCACTCCTTCCAGAAACTCATTTTTGCTTCTCAGGATGAAGTTTCTCTGAGATATGCTAGAGTGACCATCTTCCTAATGAAATAGACATTAGCAGGTATTTGGGTCCTCTATCACAACACGGTTTGGGTAAATCTCCAAGTTCTGGCCAGGATACCATATAGCTAAAAGTGGATCTTCTCTGTACCCATGCAAAGTACTTTGTCTTTCCAGTGTTTTCATCATGACCACAAACAAGTGAGGTACAGATATGATCCAATTTTTGTTAATAATTAGCTAAGACTAAGTGATGAACCTAAGGTCTCATAACCACAAAGTGTCCAAGCTAGGTATGCTCTCCCTATTTATATCATTTCCACTACCCACAAAGGTATCCATATACTATACATGAGGTTTGTTCCTGATACATGATAAATACATGATAAATAACTAATATATCTTATACACATATACTTAATGTGAATAGTTCTTTTTTATAGGAACCCTTCCCCTTTACCTACCTGCTTTGATGATTTTTTTAATGCAAGTTACTCATTATATCAGCCATTAGATGGAAAGCAGAAAACTATCCTATATAAAATTGTTTACCTCATTACACCTAACAAAACAGTGCTATCTAATATTTATTAAGGCCTTAATAAGTATGAAATTTTCTTAAAATATCCTATTCCTATGCCTCAAAACTGTACTTATATATGTATGAATGGGCTCAGAACGCTTATACGACTTTTCCCATAGTAAGTGGTGAAATGTGAATTTAGGTCCGCCAGAGGCAACAATGATTAAGGGTCTGTATGTACTCACATACTGCAAGTTTATGTAACTCTGAAAAGTGATTCCATTTTTTAAAACAAAACTATGAAAGGAAGTGTTTTTGAGTGAGCAAAATTGAGTTTCATTTAGGTATGCTTATTTTAAGGTGATAGTTAGAAAATCTAATAGGAATATTTGGTAGAGCATTGAGAAGACCTGGAAGAGATACCAACAGGACATATTTGGAACAAATCTCAAGTGAACTTGAAGCTTTAAGATATCATTCATTTTTAAAGGGCAATACTTATTGAAAATAAAGAGGGCCAAAACAGAGACTTGAAGAATATCCAATGTTATGGGAATGTTAGGAAAGGAAATTATTTCTTGAGGGTCTACCATCTGCCATACATTGCCTCATATGCCCAATAACTTAGTGGTTATCATAGAGAGATGATTTTGCTTCTCCCTCAATAGATATCTGTCAACTCCTGGACACATCTTTGTGACCACTAGGCTAGTGATACTGAAATCTGGGCAGAGGCCAGGGATGCTACTAAATATCCTACAGTGCACAGGACAGCACTCAACAACAAAGAATTGTGTGGTATGTGCCACTGAGTCAGCTCCAACTCCTAAACACCCTGTGAATGAGTGAGGTCCACAATGTCTTGTCCTCAACAGACCTGCTCATCAACTATGGATTCATGCCTACTTTTTAATGGATTCAATCCATATCATACTTAGTCTTCTTCTTTTCCTGCTGCCTTCTATTTTTCCAAGTGCTACTGCCTTTTCCAAAGAACCCTGCCTTCTCATGATGTGCCCAAAGTAGGACAGCTTGTTTTGTCATTTTTGCCCCCAACAAAGTTTTGGTCTTCATTTGCTCTAGAACTTACTTGTTTGTTTGTTTGTTTGTTTGTTTGAAGATCCAGAGCTCTCCCTCAACATAATATTTCAAATGAATCATTTTTTTTTCCTATCAGCCTTCCTAATTGTCAAACTTTCATATTTGTACATAGATTACAAAGAATTATCTGGCCCAAAAAGTCAATAGTGTTAAGGCTGACAAATCTTGCACCAAGGTATATTTAAAAAAAAAAGACTGGAAAAAAAGATAACATTCATCCTGAATTTTGAGAACAAGTTGTCACAACAAGAAAAAATCTCTTGGAGAGAATAGCTTCAGGATAAGCAAACAGAGTTACATTTTGTTACAGACTATAACAAAGTCCTTTAATAAAAGGTTAGTAAGGGAAATTAAAAGAGTAGCATAGAAAATAACAAGTTTGGTTAGTTTGCTGATGACAGGTAACAAAGAAAAAGAGCAAAAGCAACAAAAAATGGCCTGATGTTAAAGATGAAGTTGATGGTGTTCTTCATTACAATTCAACCCACACATTAAATTTTGTGGCAAGCAAAACATATTCCCACCAATGAGTATAAGTTGAATTGTTTCCCTCTCAAATTCATATGTTGAAATGCTAACTACCCTCCCCCAAACCCCAGTAGAGTTTGGAAAATAGTTTTTACAGAGGTAATCAAATTAAAGTGAAGTCATTAACCTAGGCCCTAACCCAATATAACTGGTGTTCTTATCAAAAGGGGGAACTTGGACTCAGATGTACATAGAGAGAAGACAGTGTAAAGAGACACAGGGAGGATAAACCCATCTACAAGCCAAGGAGAAAGGCTTGGAACAGATCCTTCCTCACATCCCTTAGAAGGAACCAATCCCACCAACACCTTGATTTCAGACTTCTAGCCTACAGAGTTGTGAAGCAACAAATTTCTGCTGTTCAAGACACCAGTTTGTGGTACTTTGTTATAGCAACCCTGGCTGATTAATACTGAGTTGTAGAACACAACAGCTTTTATCCTTGATGGTAAACCTCTTAGATGGAAAACCTGAAGGTAACTTTCACAGTAGACTTGGATAAAGGCACTGAGCATATATACTGAGGAAATAAGTAAGGGCATTGCCTACTTGTGGCCACTGTTCTACAAAGATTATGAGAAATAATATAAAATTACTGAGTCACTGTTTTACATTTTTCCTATAGCCAGGAGTTTAACAATTTGATAAAAGCAATCCAGGTTTAAATTCTGACTCCACAAGGAAATACTACTTAACTTTTTATAAACAATTCCCGTATCTTAGAAATAGTACCTAAGAAGTCCTTGGCCTGGTCCTTGGTATAGAATGCAACTATAGAATGCAGGTATAATTATCATACTAAAAACCTACTACAGTGTATGAGAGTATGTGGTGTGAGCCTAATCATGTACATTGCAAACTATCTTAATTAATTTTATTTTAAAAATTTATTGAGCACTTTTGCCAGACCAGTGTTAGCACCTTCACACATCTATATTACCTCATGTATTTACCATAATCCTTTGAGATGGTGCTCATGGTTATTATTGCTTATAATGTCTCCATTATACTTATGGAAAAAATTGAGTCTTAGAGGTTATCTAATTCATTTGAGGCCGCTTTGCTGATAAGTAGCAGAAACAGGTCAAGAACCTAGGTTTATATGACCCCTTAGCCCATATTTTAATCACAACTAGGATGTCCCTCTAACTGCTTCCTTATGAAGAAAAGGAAATGAAAGAGGAGAGTGATTCTGTAACTGTACTTGGAACTGTAACAAATGCAGTTATCAGGAACTATGTTGTTTATCAGAGCAAACACAGTTTTGGACATTGGCTTATGAAATTCTACTTATATGCTGGAATCTAAAAAGAAAGTGACTTGGTATTTAATCTTGAGAAGAAAAATTACAATTCATTTTAGTAAAACATATGAATTGTCTTCTATGACATTTCCAAAACAACTGGGTTAGTAACTTGGTGGGTTGGGGTGAAGGGGAGGGCGCTAAGCATTGTGAGCTAAAAGAGAAAGGTCTCCTCCTGCTAATCCCTCACCTTCTGGTACAAGGGCACAGCTGGTGAGTTGGCCCATGTTATAAGCAATTTGCTTTCTCTGACCATAGGTTTTGGTCCCTATGGCATTGCCTCCCCAAGTAGAAAAGTAAAGCTGTTTTGTTTTACCAAAAATTAGGTTGATATATGTACATAGCATTAACAAAAGCATTACAGGAGAACGGACCACTGTTAACTTATGACTTAATAGCATGCCCCTCAGGAAAAGGGACAGGGATTCAAGGAGCTAGGAAAGCACCTTCTTGCTGTTTTCTCAATGCTAATCCCCAAAAATCCACTGCCTGAAACCAGACAAAAGACAAATTATATGGCTGCTGAGTAGTTTATTTTTCCAGATGGCCAACGTGAAGCTATAGTTCACTGGCAAATTAAGTCCCTTAATACAGAGAAATCCAACCCAATCATGTATTTAATAGAAAGCACAAAGTATGCTTCCCAAACACATTATTTGGAAACATGGAAAGTGCCAGAGACAGTATATGCAGGGGAGCCCTTGTCTCATGTTGAATTTCATCTTTCATGTTTGGTCAGTTGGTAAGAAAACAAAGCTGTGAAAACTATATTACTATTGTCCCAGTGACTCCTGTTTATATTGGTCTAATTCTTCAAAGACAGCCACTTGCCTTACTGCCTCAGTGAGGTAAAGCTATTTCTGTCTCTGGGTTCCCAATGAGCTAATCTTTCTTCTTTAATATTTCTCCATTGCAAGGAACTATCTATCTCTATCTACATATAGACATACAGGACACATAAGTTATATAGGAGATGTGTATACACAGGGATGGGAAAAAGTAGGTTTACAGTTGCTTGTATGGAAAAATACAATAATAATACATGAATAAACTTTGTGTTTTGTATACTCACAACTGTAAACCTATTTTTGCCCCATCTTATATATACACACATATATACCTCCTATATATGACATATATGACACATAGATTATATAGGATATGTGTGTATATCTCCTAAGTGTGTACATATATCTCCTAGGTGTGTACACATGTGTGTGTATATATAACATGCATAGGTATATAGAGATATAGATACAGATACATATTAGGTTTTTGATTGCATGGGTGCAGAGTGAGAGAATAAGCTGGAATAATGAAAGAAAAGAAAAATCTATCCTACTGTTCAGAAAGTTTCATTAATATAATCATCAGTTTCATCAATTTGATTTTTCAAATGAGAATTATATTAAGCCACAGAAAGTAGAAGGTGAGGGAACATGATTAGAATGATTAGGAATTAAGAGTTCAATTGCCTTCACAATGATAATATTTATAATAATACTTGTACCTCTCATTTAATTAAATAAGCATTTATTGTGTGTCAGAGAATAGGCTAAACACTTTGTATATTTGTTCTTTTTAACCTCACTGCAACATTCTGATATTGTAGTTTCCATTTCATAGATGAGGAAACAGGCTGAGAAGGTTGTTGCCCTGCTAGCAAGTGTTGGTGGAAGATTCAAAACCTATCAGTCCTAGTCCTGGAGTCTTATGTTCAACTACTATGCTCTCATTTGTTTACACATTCATTTATTCCACAAATATATTTTTAATCACCTGCTTTGTTTTTTTTTAACACCTGCTTTGTGCTATACATTAAATATTGGGCAGTTGGAAAAAAGACACTCTTATTCATTGAGCTCTCCATCATTGGAGGAGACAGTCAAAAAATTTAACTGCAGTATGATGATATATATATGTTAGAAAGCAGTTGCAGAAGGGTGCCAAAGGTCCAAAGCAATCCCTATTGGCTCTTGGAAAGGGGAGAAGGAGGGAGCTCAAAGGCACAAAATTAGCAGCCAAAATACCTTTCTTCTACCTCCAAACCAAGAGATGTCTTCTAACTAATGTTTGTCTTAAAAATTGTTTTTATGCCTGGTTTCCCTTAAAATTCAGTTTTCAAACTCTATTAAAAAACCTTGTATAAGATAAAGATCTTCTATCTTCAAATTTCTTTTGTCTCTGCTCCAAGTCTACAATGCCTCTATACCTTGTAGGCCCTCTTCCCCTATTTTTCAATACTTTTAAAAATATATTTTATTGATTATGCTATTACAGTTGTCCCAATTTGTACCCCTTTTCCCTACTCTACCCAGTATCCCCTATCCTCTACAGCATTCACCCTACTTAGTTCCTGTTCATGGTCATGCATATAAATTCTTTGGTTTCTCTACTCCCTATACTATTCTTAACCTCCCCCCATCTATTCTGTACTTACCAATGTGCACTTCTTAATCCCTGCACTTTCCCCCCATTCTCCCTCCTCCACTTCCTGTCTAGTAACCATCCAAATGATCTCCATATCTATGATTTTGTTTCTGTTCTGCTTGTTTGATGTTTGTTGCTTAGAGTCAATTTTTGATAGTTGTGAATTTATTACCATTTTAATGTTCATAGTTTTTATCTTCTTTTTCTTAAATAAGTCCCCTTTAATATTTCACATAAAGGCTTGATGATGATGAACTCCTTTAGCTTTACCTTATCTGGCAAGCACTTTTTCTGCCCTTCCATTCTAAATGATAGTTTTGCTGGATAGAGTAATTTAGGTTGTAGGTCCTTGTTTTTCATCACTTTGAATACTTCTTGCCAGTGCCTTCTAGCCTGCAAGTTTCTTTTGAGAAATCAGCTGATAGTCATATGGGAACTCCCCAGTAGGTAACTATGTGCTTTTCCCTCACTGCTTTTAAGATTCTCTTTTTATCTTTAATCTTTGGCATTTGAATTATGATGTATCTTGGTGTGGCCCTCTTTGCAACCATCTTGTTTGGGATCCCCTGTGCTTCCTGGACTTGTATGTTTATTTCTTTCACCAAGGAAGTTTGCTTTCATTATTCTTTTAAATGTTTTCAATTTCTTGCTCTTTCTCTTCTCCTTCTGGCACCCTTGTGATTTGAATGTTGGTACATTTGAAGTTGTCCCAAAGGCTCCTTACCCTATCCTTGTTTTTCTTTTTCTTTTATTTCTTTTGATTTGTGTTTCTTCTTGCTCTTCTGATTTTTTTCCTTGTGTTCCAAATCATTGATTTGATTCTCAGCTTCATGCCTCCACTGTTGATTTCCTGTAATTTTTTCTTTATTTTGCTTAGTGTAATCTTTATTTCTCCCTGGGTCTTCTTATGCTGTTGAAGTACTTAAGGAGTTCTTGAGCATTCTAATAACCACTGTTTTGAACTCTGCACCTGATAGATTGCTTATCTTCATTTTGTTAAGCTCCTTTTCTGTAGTTTTTTTAATGTTCTTTCATTTGGGCCATATTTCTTTGTCTTCTCAATTTGGCAGCCTCCTTGTGTTTGTTTCCATATACTGGGTAGAGCTGCTTTGACTCCGTGTCTTAGTAGAATGTCCTAAGTTAGAAAAGTGCACCAGTAAGTTGGATGGAGTAGAGCCTTAGATAATCACCTGGGTAGGGCAACTCATGGGAACCAAGTTGATGGAGTCTCAGATATGGTGTCACCATCTGTGGCTCTGTGTATGGGAAGGCTGAACAAAGGGACAATGGCTGCTGCCTGATCTCTGGAGTTTTGTCTGGAAGGGAGCTGTCTCCTGGCATTTGCCCTGATATCAGACACTTCTGTTCCTCCCTATATGCCACTGGTGCCTTCAAGCTGCTGACCTTGTGCTGAAGCCCAGAGAGTGTGGTACTGCATTAGTTCTCAGTTTGTTGTGGGCTCTTCAAGAGAAGATGCCTGAGAATCCCTCGGTTTCTTCCACCACTGTAACCCCTACTTGTTTTAACAGCCAAGAGTAATAGGGACTTATCTTCCTGTCACCAGAACCTTAGGCAGGCAGTCCTGGTGAGGGGCTGGGATCACTTGCTCCCAGATAGCCCTCCCGATTTTCATCCA
Organism: Phyllostomus hastatus; assembly: GCF_019186645.2. Classification (NCBI taxonomy): domain Eukaryota; kingdom Metazoa; phylum Chordata; class Mammalia; order Chiroptera; family Phyllostomidae; genus Phyllostomus; species Phyllostomus hastatus. Next base: position 9,725,830 of record NW_025333857.1, read on the forward strand.
TCACACGTGGGTGTAGGACAGTCTTCACATCTCTGCTCCTCTTAACCTTCTGAATGAATATTACTTCTTTAATCCTTTGGTTGTCAGACTATAATGCAGCTTGATTTTTTGACAATTCTGGGTGATAGTTGTTTTGTAGTTTAGTTGCAATTTTTCCTGTGGTTGTGTGAGGAAGCAAGCTATGTTTACCTGTGCCTCCATCTTGACCAGAAGTTCTCTATTTTTCAATACTTTTCTAATGAAATTCCTGTCCTTCAGCTTAGTCTCTGTTTAGCTCTACCTTCATCCTGCTACCAAGGTTAACTTTCTACATGAAAACCTAACCGTCATATGTCCCTACCAAATATCCTTTGGTGGTCCTCTGTGACCCTTACTAGATTGTCAGTTTGGTTCTCCAGCTTCAGTTATCTCCATGCTCCACCTTCATAGAATTAACAGCAGTTCATTCAGTGAGGACTTGCTTCAGGAAGTTTAAATAACCTATCTCTAATATTCATAGAAACCTTGGATGTAAGAGATTTTATCCTCATTTATAAATGAGGTAATAGAGGATCTGAGTAATTGAGTGACTCACTCAAGTTCATGCCAATAATAAATGGCAGAATGACAACCAACACTGTTGTCTTCCCCACTACACAAATGGGTATTTTAAGACCAAAAAAAAGTATCTTTTTCATCTCTATATTATCAACTGTTAACATAATACCTGATAGTGAATAGATGAATGAATGAATAAATGGATACATGTTTCCCATTCTGCTGCACAAAAAAATTGGTTCTCAATTCCACATTCCTTGAATTTTATTATCTGAATGACTGCATTTCAGAGAATTCCTCCAATGTCATTACAAAGTAAACCCAGCTTTGGATTTCTTTCCTTACTGGGTCCCAAGTGGGGATCCCCAATCTACATGGACTCCTCTTACCTACAAGTAGAAAGCTAGAGTGTGCATGATCATTCCAGTCCTGCACATTTACTGCTTGCAAAGTGCTATCAAAATCCCCAAGATGTCAGTATTGTGTGGAGCCAGACCACCTCAAAGCATATCCCAGCTCTATCATTTAGTTGTATGACTTTTATGCACACGTGGCTAAATATGTGGAATCTTAGTTGGAGCAGAGAGGATAAATAAGAAAAGGAAGATGTTGTAACTGCCTTGGTGAGACATATATAGTGCTCATCTTAAAATGTTTTTAAAAGAATACATGAGTTAATATATATCGAATGATCAGAACAGTAACTGATACAGAGTATTTCAACTGTTTACTATTATTAATTTAATCTTATCTTGTCTTTATGCCCATGTTGCAATAGGTAGTATAAATATAAGCATTTATATTTTATTGACAGGGAAATAGAGAGGAGATTAATCATGTTCCAAAGGTATTGAATTCTAATTACCAGAAATCTATCTCCATGAGACTTTCCAGCACATGACACACTGAAATAAAAGGGGTACATTAAACAGTAGAAGAATCTCTGTCCTGTTGGTGAGGATACCCCAGATGGGAACACCTCAGTAAGGTCTTGAATTGGGCCTTTGTGTTAGAGTTTTGCCATTGTATTTCCACTCTATTCATTGAGTTCAGCCCTGAGAATCAAAGGAATAAAATAGTTTTTGGAAAAGTAATTTATAAGTGGTTGCTGTTAATAACAAAATAACTTTTAAATATGTAGACAGAAGCCACTGTATGTTAGTTCCCATCCTCTGACCAATGGTATTAATTGAGCACTTTATACAAATGGCTTATTTAATCCAGTATTTAAAGATAGGGAAGCTGAGAGACTCTAGCTCAGTGTATGTAGAAATAGGATCCAAACTCAAGGCTGTCAGACTTGTAAGGCTGTCAGACTTGTAAGTCTGTACCTCCAAACAGTTTTCTATTGGATATACAAGTATAAACAGCCTAGAGTCCATGTTCAAGTATGGAAAAATCAGGAAGTATTATTTTTAATACCTATTTTTAATCTTCACCTGAGAATATGTTCATCAATTTTAGAGAGAAAGGAAGAGAGGGAAAGAAGGGGGAAAGGAGGGAAACATTAATGTGAGAGAGAAACATTGATCAGTTGTCTCTCATATGTGCCATGGCCAGGGATCAAACCCACAACCTAGGTATGTGCCCTGATCATGGGTCAAATCCAAAGTCTTTTGGTGTACAGGATGATGCTCCAACGAACTGAGCTACCCAGTGAGGGCGAGAAGAATTATTTTTATATTTCTTTCTTTTATGGATTCTATAAAGTGATAGGCCTCTTTTGATGTTAAACCATATGCTATGTCTTGCTTGATATAGCTGGTAATATTCATGCTGCAGCTGATTTTTCAATGCTTCATATAAAGCTACCACTTTATGCTAATTCCCAAATTGATAAATATATTCAAAAGTAAATTATATTTTGCTTGTTTGTTTGCTTTGTTGATTAGGTTCCTATTAAACAAAGTAAGATCATATGGTATTTGTCTTTCACCGCCTGGCTTATTTTGCTTAGCATAATGCTTTCCAGTTCCATCCATGCTGTCACAATGGGTAGGAGCTCCTTTCTTTATGCTGTGTAGTATTCCATTGTATAGATGTACCATAGTTTTTTGATCCACTCATTTACTGATGGGCACCTAGGTTGCTTCCAGCACTTGGCTATTGTAAATTGTGCTGCTATGAACATTGGGGTGCATAGGTTCTTTTGGATTGGTGTTCCAGGGTTCTTAGGACATAATCCTAGCAGTATCAGAGGGGAGCAGGGAGAGAATTTCAGGGGAAAAGTGGAAGGATTTGCAGGAACAAGTATAAAGGACACATGGACAATAACAAGGGGGAGTGGAAATGGGAGGGAGGTGGGAGGGCTGGGGGTGGGCTGGGATGGGGGTAAAAGGCAGAAAACTATACTTGAACAACAATTAAAGTTTTAAAAAAATTTAAAGGAGGTATTTTAAAGAAATAATATGATGCAATGTAATTTTTTCATTATACCAGCAAAGATGTTCTCTACATTGATGACAGAAACTGCTTACTATAAACAGAATGATATATGTGGTTAAAATTAAGGAAGATCTAGGTGATGTTGTCACCCATTAATATATCTTAAAAATCAAAGTTTTTCAGAAATAATTATAGAGATGCAGAGTATTTCCTGATGATTAAAGGCCTTCCAGGGGCTACAGACATACAAGAGACCATTCACCCCAGTTGTTCAGTAATGCTTTAGAAATAAATGCTCATTTTCAGATTCATTTTGCACTGAGAGATTATCCTTAGGGGAGAGGAGGATAAAAGTTCTCACAAAAAACACATGAAGATTTTTGTTAACTGGTAGACAAAAAAATGCAACAAATGTCCAGAAAAATTAATATGTGGTATTACCAATTTTATTACCAGATATTTACCATTTCAGTTTGAAGGTGTCTCTAAAAACAAATTACCACCATGGCTGGTGTAGCTCAATGGATTGAGTGTCAGCCTGTGAACCAAAGGGTTGCTCATTTGAGTCCCAGTCAGGGCACATGCCTAGGTTGTGGGCCAGGTCCCCAGTAGGGAGAGAATGACAGGCAACCACACATTGATGTTTCTTTCCCTCTTTTTCTCCCTCCCTTCCTCTCTCTCAAAAAATAAATAAATGAAATAAAATAAATGACCAAATCATCATTTTTTCTTCTTACCCACTATGTACATCAACAATAAAACATGAATGGATTTTCTGTATAGTATTCTTTACATGAAGTTGTTCACCCTCTGTAGTCCCACTGTAGTAACCAACATTTGATACCTGAAGGCAACAGGTAGGTAAAAAAAAAACTGGTATTTCATCTTGAGACTTTTAAATAAGAAATAGGAACTCAAGTGTACTCTACTGGCAGCAATACCCATACATTTAATAGACAGACAAGTGTCCTCTTGCATCAATACTATGCCTTTTCTCTGTGTTTCTTGTTTTCCCATCCTACCCCTACCTAACAATCATGGTTTTCTCTTAACCTCTGAAGAGCTTTTCCTAACTTCCAAGCTTTTAATGATTACTGCAAACCCACCACATGCCCTTCCCGAACTTCTGTAATATTTAAAATACAATCTTCCACAAAAAATTATATGTTCCTTAGATTAAAAATTATTTGCATTGTGTTTAATAAAGTCTTATCTTTTTTTCATTCTTTCCTTTTAACTCTCAGTAAGTAGGTAGCATCATAAAGAGCAAAAAGAATCTTCAATACATACATAAAGGTTGAAATTGCAATTTGCAGAGAAAATACCCATTCAGAAACTGCACCTGAAAAAATTCATAGTCCTCAAAATACCCACATATTAACATTTCTTTGGCATGTCTCATTTAGGCCATTTAAAATCAAAGATTTTCCAGAGGGGAAGTGGAAGGAGAATATGGGAGAAAAGAAGGGGAAGGGCCTAGTTAAAGAACAAGTATGAATGACCCATGGACATGGACAACAGGGTGGGGATTGACTATGGGAGCAGGAGGTGGGCAGGGCAGGGGAGATTATGGGGGAAAATTGAGACAACTGTAATAGAATGGCAATTTTAAAAAAGAAGAAAATCATATACAGAAGAAGCAATATGAAACCAAAAATAATTTTTTAATAAAATCAAAGATTTTCATGAAGTAGAGAACACCATGTTATTCTCAATCATTAAGACTTCACTAGGGGTGCATTTGGAAGACTCTGTAGTCACTGATCAACAAAGCTCTAGTTAGCCCTGGCTGGCATAGCTCAGTGGATTGAGTGCAGGCTGTGAACCAAAGTGTTGCAGGTTCGATTCCCAGTCAGGGTACATGCCTGGGTTGCAGGCCATGACCCCCAGCAACCACACATTGATATTTCTCTCTCTCTCTCTATCTCCCTCCCTTCCCTCTCTAAAAATAAATAAATGAAATCTTTTTAAAAAAAGCTCTAGTTAACTAAAACCAAGAAGCAATGATTATTGTAGCTAAAAACTAGTAAAATGCATATGGGTTCATGCCAGGAACAATCCTGGTTGTTTTATATGCATTGCCTCATTTAATCTTCACCATAATGTTATGATGTGGTTTCTATCATTAAACATTTTATAGATGAGTAAACTAAGTCACAAAGACATTGAATAACTTTGAGAGACTTACACAGTTTATAAATAAAGGGACCAGGATTTAGTTGCAGGCAGTCTGATCCTAAAACCCATGCTTTTAATTTCTGCATATCACTTTAAGTTTTGGAGAAAAAAGATATATTGCACTCTTGGGCTCTTGAGTTCCCCACCAAAGAGAGACTTGGGTAACATCCAGAGTGGTTATAAGGCAGCATAAAATCCTTATATAGGTAGCCAGGGGTGCAAGTTCTACTGTTTGCTTTATAACTTTATCTAATGATAAACAATTCTGCTTCATTTTTATTCATCCATTAATCCAACCAACAAATGCTTAGAGAGCATTTACCATATGCCAGGATCTATGTCAGATAATTGGACATAAAATTGAATAAACTTTAGTCCCTTCTTCAAGGATATCATTTTTATGGTGTGCCAGCACTTTAAAAAAGTTAAAGTTTATAATAAAGGCATATAAACTAATTCAGAAGAACAGTAGATTGGTTCTTCTGTCTAGGAATCATGAAAGCAAATCTATATTGAAGTGATGTTTTAGAGAGCTTTGAAGGATGAAACTAAATTATCTGAGTAAAAGAGAGAAAAGTCCAGAAAAATTAAAGGCAAATCCAAGGCCTGAAGATAAATTACAAATTATATTCTGAGAAAGACAACTGAAGTGTAACATCCACAGAATGGTATGATGGTTGATGATCACAGCAGGGTTGGTGCTGTCAGCAGCCTGGTATCCAATTTTGTTTAGACATGATTCTATGCACAATGGGGAGTCATCAAAGTTGAAAATCAAGGAAATAAATTTTGTTTTAGAAAGGCTGTTCTAGAGCAGGGTGGAGAATAGGATGACGTTTAATACAGTCAAGACAGGGAGCCTGGTTAAAAGGCCATTTGCACTGATATAAGACTGAATTAAGTCAGTGAGGGTGAGAACAGAAAAGACAAAAAGCTGAACTGACAAACTTTTTGACTTAAAATTAAGATAATTGATGGCAAACTGAAAGTGGTGGCTTTGGGATAGAAAGTAGTCAAATACAAGGGTGGGCAAAAGTAAGTTTACAGTTGTAATACAAATAATACAATAATTAATAAATAATAATACAAGAATAAACTCAGTGTTTGAATGCTCATAACTGTAAACCTACTTTTTCCCACCCTTGTATAATTCTTAGATTTCTACCATTTATGACCAGGTGAGTGATAATGACATACACTGATATATGAAACACAGTTCAAGCAAGCTCAGAAGAGGAGGATGAATTATAATTGCACCATATGGTGATGATAGCTATATGTTATTCCAAATGTAGAGTCAAACTGTTACACCTACCTTTCTTAAAGAAAAAAGACATTAATTTTAGGTCTACCAAATCCGGCAGTGTCAAGATAATGTATCTTTATTTTGTAAACATGGTAATGATTTATTTATGTTTAAAACTGTATAATTATCTAACAGTTACTTATTCATTTATTTATTTTTTCCAGATTTATTGAGGTATACTTGACAAATATAAATTGTACTTATTAAAATTATACAATGTGGTGTTTTACTATACTTATACATTGTGAAATAATTTTAAAAATTAAGCTAATTAATATATCCATACTTTACATACTTATGAATTTTTTTTGTACATGGTAAAAACACTTAAGATTAACTCTCTTAGGGACACATTCCCAAACTCATTTTACAAGGCCAGCATTATCCTAATACCAAAGCCAGGTAAGAACACTATAGGCAAAGAAAACCTATATAGAGAGGATATATAGGCCTATGTCCTGTATAAATACTGATGCAAAAGTTTTCAGCAAAAAAATAGCAAATTTAATTCAACACCATATTAAATAGAAAATGCACCATGACCAAGTGTGATTCAATCTTGGTATACAAAGATATTTTAACATATTTAAAGCAATAAATGTGATATACCACATTATCTCCATAAGTGCAGAAAAAGCATTTGACAAAATATTTTTTGATAAAAGCTCTCAAAAAACTGAGTATGAAGGAAAAGTACCTTAACATAGTAAAAGCCATATATGACAAACCCACAGCTAACATCCAATAATGAAAGTTGAAAGTTTTTTCTCTAAGATCATGATCGGAACAAGGGTGCCCACTTCCACCACTTCCTTTGGAATAATACTGGAAGTCCTAGGCAGAATACTCAGACAAGAAAAAGAACTAAATGGCATCCAAATCAGAAAGGGAAAATAAATCGTCTCTGTTTACAAATGATATTATCCAGTGTCTAGAAAACCCTGTATCCCTGGCTAGTATGGCTCAGTGAATTGAGCATCAGCCTGCAAACCCAAGTGTCCAAAGTGTCACCAGTTCAATTTCCAGTCAGGGTATATTCCTGGGTTGCAGGGCAGGTCCCCAGTAGGGGGCACATGACAGGTAATCACACATTGATGTTTCTTTCCCTCTCTTTCCCTCTGCCTAAAAATATAAATAAATAAAATCTTTTTTAAAAAGAAAAGAAAACCCTGAAAACTCCACCCAAAAACTGTTAAAACTAATACATGAATTCAGTAAAGTTGCAGGATATAAAATCAATATTCAAAAATCAGTTTTATTTCTATACACCAACAGAAAACTATCTCAAAAAGAATAAAGCAAATAATGCCATGCACAATAGCATCAATACAATAAAATACTTAAAAGTAAATTTAACAAGCAGGTAAAAGATCTGTTTCCAGAAAGCTATAAGACACTGATGAAAAAAATTGAAGACATAAATAAAGATATCTCATGTTCATGGATCAGGAAAAATTAATATTGTTAAAATGTCTATACTATCCAAAGCCATCTATAGATTCAATGCAATCCTATCAAAAATCTAATGGCATTTACATATAAATAGAAAAACAGTCCTAAAATTTGTATGGAACCACAAAAGACCCCAAAGAGTCAAAGCAATCTTGAGAAAAAAGAAACAAACTGGAGGCATCACCCTTTCTGATTTCAACCAATATTATAAAGCTATAGTAATTAAAGAAGTAATGTACTGACATAAAAACAGACATGTAGATCATTGGAACAGAATTGAAAATCCAGAAATAAACCCGTGCATATATGGTCAATTAATATTTAACAAGGGAGCCAAGAATGCTGAATGGGTAAAAGATCATCTCTTCAATAAGTGGTACTGGGATAACTGGATAACCACTTGCAAAAGAATGAAACTGAACCTCTATCTTACACCACTCACAAAAATTACCTGAAAATTGATTAAAGACTGCAATGTAAAATCTGAAACTTTAAAACTCCTAGAAGAAATATAGGAGGAAAAGCTTTTTGACATTTGTCTTGGCAATACATTTTTGGATATGATACCAAAAGCAAAAACACATGGCAAAAGCAAAAATAAACAAGTGTGACTACATCAACTAAAAGGCTTCTTGCACAGCAAGAGAAACAATTGACAAAATGAAAAAGCAACCTGGCAATCCTAAAAAATAGGAGAAAATATCTACAAGTCACATATCTGATAAGGGGTTAATATCCAAAATACATAAAGAATTCATACAACTCAATAGTTAAAATTTGTGGAAATATTATTCCTTTAACCAATCCTGTACAATAGAGTTGGCTCCTGAATCAATGAAATTGCCTCATTTCACACTACTCTCCATAAATCTTAGAAATACATTGTCTCCAAAATAAAATTTAGGGACTTTATTTCCAAATATTCAGAAACTTGCCTTTTTCTATTAAACAACTATGATGGAATAAGTAAACGTTTGAAGAACAAAAGCAGTAATGAAATAATCTTTACTTTGAATCATAAAAATAATCCTAAAAAACAAGTGTAATCAAATGAGTATGTTTCTTTTGTTTCTAAAGATGTAACACCTTTAGAACTTCTTGGGATTCTCGTTTCTCTGTTCTCACAAAACAGAAACAAATTAGGCACCTTTCGTCACCTCCTTAATTTTGAGGAGATTGAGAGAATAGTATGAATAATTCTGTTACATAGTTTCTTCATGAGAGACTTTTTGATGTATGTGTTCAAATTAAAAGTGTTTTCTGAAAACAATATTATTATCTCCTGGTATTAACATCTCAAGATGTTTTTACTTGCGTGTAAAAACATGCAGCTAAACTTTCAGCAGCATGCACGGTCATTTGCCAGCCAGCCAACACAGTTGTTTTGTTTTTCAAAGAGCAATATGTGCTCTGATCATCTTTATACCGAATTGTTCACCTGACAGAATATGAAAATATATACCTGTATCTTTTTGTGAGTTTCCTGCTGCTATTTCTGTTCTGGAGAAACTCTCCTGAGTTAACTAATAAATTGACAACCCCACTAGCTCAGAAATACTCCCCTGGGGTGATTCCCTTTACATTAGCATTGCTGATAAATGCTTTCAAGAACTATACAATTATAGCCAGATGAACACATTCCTCATACACTTTCAGGATTAATATTAGTCTCCTAACAACCTAGAAACCATGATAATAATTACCAACTGACATTTCCCCCTATTGTCCAGGTAACGGGCCCTCAATATATGACCAATTTGAAACCTGGGAATCTTGGGAGAAAACATCAGGTCTGCTGTTGGGAAATTGAATTCAAGTGCAGTCCTGCTCCCTGAACACTCATATTCTTCTTTTCTCTTTGTGCTATTTGTTCGTCTCTATTGTGTAGAGCTATCGTTTGTGCACACATTCTGTGTTAGATTTTCTACTCGATTGAGCTTGAAAAACCAAAGCTTAAGTACTAAATGTTTCCCTAAGGCCTGAATGGACTTAAAAGGACATAGGTGCGAAAAGAAAAGAAAAGAAAAGAAGGAGAGAAAACACGGCTTGTTAAGTTGTTGCAATAATCTCATGCTGAGAATAAAGACCTTCAGAGTTAAGAGAATGAAAAACACTCTCCTAAATAGATTGCTTGCTTTTGTTGCGCAGGTGGCAAGGCCTGGAAATATAAGATACAGGGAACAGCAGGACAGCCTGCTAGCATTTCATTAAGCTTTGAGAATAGCAGAATTGTGGAGCAGTTTCTTCCCACTTTATGAGAGACACAGGTTTCTTGACAACCTAGACTTCAGAGTGTTTGTTTGCTGGGATGCTTTCTACCAGGGAATACTCTGGGGAAAGACTACATCTCCCTGTATTTTGTAGGATATACCCTCTCCTTTATTAAAACAAAACCTTTTCCCATTGAGCATGGATTTGTAATCATCATTGTTTTAGACTTCCCATCATTTAGGTACTCTCATGCTTTTAACATAAAGTGAGTGTTGTGTTAGAAAACACAACTTTAGAGAACATGCTAGCTCTGAACACTACACTTAAAATCATGCAAGGCTAATGTGCCATGACATGGGGCAAGCTTTTTGGTTCAGGAACTAAATCACCCCCTCAAAAAATGAGCAATAACTAAAAACCTTCTTTACAGAAAAAAAAAATCATCAGAATGAAAATGTAAACTATGGAATCAGAGAAAATATTTGCAAAGCACAGATCTGATATGAGGTTAATTTCCAAAATATATAAGGAACTCATGCGGCTAAATAGCAAAATATAAAATAAATACAAATAATAACAATTAAAAATGGCCAAAGGAACTCTTGATGGTAGAGCTCAGTAAGTTGGGCATCATACTGAAAAGCAAAAGGTCACAGTTCAATTCCCAGTCAGTACAAATGCCTAGGTTGTGGGTTTGGTTCCCAATCAGGGCACAGAAGAGAGGCAATTGATTGATGTTTCCTGCTCACATTGATGTTTCCCTCCCTCTCTTTTTCCCCCTCACCTGCTCTCTCTAAAAATAAATAAATAAATAAATAAATATTTAAAAATGGGCAAAGTATTTGAATAGACATTTTTCCAAAGAAGATGTACAAATGGCCAATAATATCTGAAAAGATGTTCAACATCATTAATTATCAGATAAATGCAAATAAAAATGACAATGAGATATAACCTGATAGCTCTTAGGATGAGACTATTTTCAAGAAATAAAAGACAAGTATTGGCAAGAATATGAACAAATTTGAACCCTTATATACTTTTTGGAATATGAAATGGTACGGGCACTATGGAAAACAGTATGCAGGTACCTCAAAAAATTAAAAATAGAACTACCGTATGGTCCAGTAATCCCATTTTGGGGTTTATATCCAAAATAATTGAAATCCAGATTTCAAAGAGATCTCTGCACTCTCGTGTTCATTACAGCACTAGTCACAACAGCTAAGATATAGAAACAACCCAAATGTCCATCAACAGATGAACAGAAAAATCGTTAAAATGTAGTATATGCATACAATGATATATTATTTAGCCTTTAAAAAAAGGATGAATACAGAAGACAACATGGATAAACTTGAAGGACATTATGCTAAGTGAAATAAGTCAGTCACAGAAAGACAAATACTACATGATTCCATTTATATGAGGTATCAAATAGTCAAACTCACAGAAGCAGAGACTACAATAGTGGCTGCCAGGAGATAGGATGTAGAGAAAATGGGGAGTTGTTTTTTCATGGGTATAAAGTTTGTTCTGCTATTTGAATAAATTCTATGATACTCTGTACATCATGGTACCCATAGTGAACAATACAGCAGTGTGCTTCAAAATTTGCTAAAAGAGTAGATTTCATGTTAAATGTTCTTTCCACAAAAACAAAAACAAAAGGACACAAGGAATCTTTAGGTAAAGTTGAATATGTCTGTTACCTTGATTGTGGTGATGGTATGATGTGTCCAAACTCATCCAATTGCATACATTAAATTTGCATGGTTCCTTGTATATCAGTCATATCTCAATAAAGCCTTTAAAAATGAACAATAAAACAAAATGAAAGGATAATATTGTTGAATGTGAAGGATGGAGGAAAATTTAAATAAATACCAAAGTGTTGGCTGCTTTTATCTGTCTTCAGCACAATGTCAAAAATAATGAGTTGGCACAACTCATAATTTATAATCTCCAGTCCTAACTTAAAGAGTTCTAGTAGGATCCTCTGATCATGCACCATTGATTTCAATTTGGCGGTTATTTCCAATCAGTTTAAATATTTGTATTCTAGTGTCATTTTATTTTTAACACAGCAATTCCAAACTTTGAGAGTTCAGTCCAAACTTCATGGATGAGAAAAAAAGCATGGCTCATGAAAAATAAATAGGTTTCTTTAAATCTATTTTAAAGATCTGGTGGGAATGGGGGCATTATTACTCTCAAGTTTCCGATTAGTTGTTAAATTCATGTTCTTCAGTATTAACTGTCATACACAGCTCTTCAGACTATCAGAAAATAATTTTAAAAAAAGCAGGTTTGCAAAATATGAGAAATAACTTTAACTTTTTAACTTTATACATCTCCAAAAATGACTGACTATATGCTTCAGAACACAATGAAAGCTAAGCTCAGATAAAGCAGAAGATTATGACTTTGCATGTATACCACTGTGACTGTCCCGGACAACTCCCTTTCAAGGAACTCTGAGGTCCTGCTTCAAGTCAAAATACCTGAAGCTGGTGCCTCTTGGAGTCTGCCTCCTATTCTATTTTTTTATCTATTTTTTCAGAATTATATATTAAGCATTCACCATGTGCAAAGCACAAATAACCCTAAATATTTTCTTGCTCTAAGTACCTCAAGTAGATTATAGTGATAGTTATACAACTCTGTAAATATACTTTAAAAAAATCATTGAATTGCACATTCAAAATGGGTGAATTTTATAGTATATAAATTATATCTTAATTAATGTTACCCCTTTCTGAGTATGGGATGAAAGACATTGTTGCATAGTGGAGAAACATAGATCTTGGAGTAAAACAGATTTGGCTTAAATCTTGTCTCAATTTGTTCCTAGACAATTTAATTAAGTTCAGTGAGTCTTAGATTCCCCATAGGTAAAATGAGAAGAAAACAACCATCATTCAGGAAAATGGTAAGATAAAAGCAAGGAATGTATTGATGAGTGCCTATTAAAATATAAGGTATAACATTAAATTATTGCACTAATTTTAAGAGTTGACAATGTACTTTCTGTAGTGGAGCTATAAAAGGATGAAAACCTTAGCCTGACATTCTTCTTACTGCTGCCAATACTGCCAGCCCAAGCCAACAGCAGCCTTAGCCTTCATGAGACAGTATACCTTACCTCCTTTAACCATTCATGCCACTGAAGCCAACATTTCCAACATATCTCCTTCTCTCTCATGCTTAAAGGGATGCTTGCAGCAATGCCCCTTCTTCTAGTTGTTGCTACATAGCTTCCTAAGATTGGGTCAAGGAAATGAACCTTTGTAATACCATCTTTTGAGAATCAGACCCGATGCCCAGCCACCTCAAGACATTCCCCATTGTGTGGCACAGGTCCACTGATTTGTTTCATATGGGCTCAATACAGTAAAGGTAACTCCCACTGGTTGTGGTATAAGACCAAACGTTCTGACAAAAGTTGTTCACATTTCCCTATGGGTTTGTCTTTCCTTCCTAGGAGCAGACTTTTCTTTCTGTGACTTATAAGAGACCAAGTGTATATCATGTCTCCCAAATGGCTCCAAGAAAAGATATGCAAAGAAAAACTGAAAGATCTTAAGAAGGCTTTGTTACTAGTATTCAAAGTAAATATTCAAATTCCAAATAGTTTATGACCCAAGAATGATGGCACAGTTTATAGAAAGCCCTTAATCAACTTAAATAATGTTATTCTTTCCCTAACTTCTCTCACATGCTATAAGAAATCTCTAGCAGTTTGGTAGAAAGGACTCCTGCTGGCAAGCCTGGTTGATCTGCCAACCAACAACTAGCCAACAAATAGCCAAGCCAGCCTCCTGAAGCCACACTGAGTAGAAATGAGCTGCCCCTGTCAAGCCCTGATCATATTGAAGATCTATGTGCAAAATAAATGATTGTTGTTGCTTGAAACTAAGTTTTGGGATATTTCATTATGCAGCAATAGATGCCTCAAATAGAACTAAATACTGTTCCATCTTTCTCTGCCTGTTAATTTCTATTCATTCTTAAAGATACAACTCAAATGCTCATTTAAGAGTATAAAGCCATCCCCAATACACTGAGGCAAAATCAATTACTTTTGTCTGTGCTTCTCCAGCCCTTAGTGCATATAATATTATAGCAATTAATGTTCACTTCCCAAAAGTATTACAAATTTCTTGTGATTAACTGTTGTATTCTGGTTACTAAAACAATTGTTACTTGAGCATTCAATGTGGTAATTTCTGTACTGTGCTGACCTCTAATTTTAACTTTATTTTAGTACAGAAAACATTTACTGAGTACTGTGTGCCATGCAGTATATTATGTGATAGGGATGCATTGTGAATAAGTTGTAGGTTCTTGCCCTCAACAAGCAGATGTGTCCCTCAGTTACCCCAAATAACCTTTTCTCTTGTATATAGCACAGATTTCTGGGACGTCAACCGAGTGTATACTTAAAGGCTCAAATAGATTCATAGATTTTACTGGAGATAAATATCAGTCCTTTTTGCTGGCCCCCATGATTTCTAAGAAGAGCAAATAATGACTGGCCATATATCTTGGTAAAATAACAACAGCAACAACAAAAACCCTTCAATTGGACTCTTAAAAGTTTCATAAGAAAATTAAAAGTTTGCTTCCTAAATATCTAACATCTAAAGTCTTCATTCAACAACATGCCATATTCAAGGCCTAAGGCTCTTATCTCAGAAATAAGCTATAAATAACCTATGATCCAAAGTTTGCCAGAGGATCATTTTATACATCTGATATTTGAAAAACACAGTGTAGTAGATATCCTAAGCATTTTTTGCCCTCAATTCTCTATGCTCTGAATCAAATTGTATGGTCTCAAATACCAAAGGGATAACACACATCAATTAAAGTTCAATATTATGTCCCTATGTTTATAAAAGAAAAAGAAAAATATAACCACTTGAATAAAGTTACAGGAAGGAAATTCAAGATGCTGGGGGAGTAGGTGGAAGCTACACTATCCTCCTCCCAGGACAAATATGGAATTACAACTAAAGCAGAGAAATCATCTAGAATAACTAACTGAACACTAGCTAGAGAGAAGCCTTATAACCAAGGACAGACAGAAGAAACCACTTCACCACAACGTGACTGGTAGGGAGTGCACAGAAGGCACAAGAGGGCTGCCTGGTCTCCAGCAGATGTCAGCTGAAGTTCTGGAAGTATATTTCAGTAGCCAAGGGGGGTCCCTCTGAGAAGTGTGGGGTATAAACCCCAAGCTGGGTTCCCCACCCTACAGCACCAGTGCCAGAAAGAACCCCAGATAACATCAAGCTCTGAAAAGCAGTAGGGTTTCTGTCTGCCAGGAAGAGACAGCTAGAGATTCAGAGAGCCTCTTAAAAGGGCCAGCACACAAAATTGAGTTTGCAGACACTTACCCTTGGCACTGGCAGAAGGAAGGCAGAGCAGACTAGAGAAGCTTGGGGACAGTCTGGAGTTGATGGCTCTGGGGAATTAAGTGAAGGAACAGCTACCAAGATCCCTATGCTGAGTCATTCCTCATACCACAGAAGCCATATTTCTCAGAAAAGCACTCCTCCCCAAGGAGCTCCAGCCTGAGGGGAAGCAATAGCCCTATCTTAAGAAATTACTCTGCCCCACCCTGTGATACTTAAGCCAGACTGCTGATTACAGCTTGACTTGTTTAACATCTAAGAAGGAAAATACAGAGAAACAGCCAAAATGGGGAGAAAAAGAGACACCAAATGAAAGAATGACAGAATTCTCCAGAACTAGATAAAATGTGGGCAAGCAATTTATCAGATAGTTTAGAGTAATGATTATAAGGATACTCAACAGCATAAAAAAAGACACAGAAACCATAAAAGAGGATCAGTCAGAAATAAAGAATGCAATATCTGAGATAAATCATACACTGGAAGGAATAAACAGCAAGTTAGATGAAGCAGAGGGTAGAAATCAGTGTTTTGGAAGACAAGGTAGAAAAAAGTACCCAGGCAGAGCAGCAAAAAAGAAAAAAGAGTTTTAAAAAATAAGGAGAGCTTAAGAAACATTTTGGACAACATGAAATGCAACAACATCCACATCATGGGAATACCAAGAGGAGGAGAGAGTGAGCAAGGGATCGAGAACCTATTTGAAGAAATAATGACCAAAAACTTCCCTAATCCAATGAAGGAAAAAGTCATACAACTTCAGAAAGCTCAGGGAATCCCATACAGTTTGGACCGAAATAGGCCTATACCAAGACACATCATAATTAAAATGATAAGGCTTAAAGACAAGAAGAGAATCCTAGAGCATCAAGAGAAAAGCAGGTAATAACCTACAAGGCAGTACCCATTAGACTGGCATCTGATTACTCAACAGAAACATTTCAGACCAGAAAGGGGTGGTGTGAAATATTCAAGATGATAAAAAAGCAAGGACCTACAACCAAGGCTACTTTATCCAGCAAAGCTATCATTTAAAATCAAAGGAGAAAAAAGAAGCTTCCCAGACAAGAAAAAGCTAAAGGAGTTTGTTAACACCAAACTAGTATTGCAACAAATGTTAAAAGGCTTGCTTGAGGAAGCAGAAAGAGAAGAAGAAGGAGAAGAAGGAGGAGGAGAAGGAGGAGAAGAAGAAGAAGAAGGGGGAGGGGGGAGGAGGAGGGGGAGAAGACAACTACTACTACTACAGGAAAACAATCTAACAATAAAATGACTACATGTGTATCTATCAATAATTGCCTTAAATGTAAATGGTTTAAATGCTCTGACCAAAAGACAAAGGGTAGCTAAATGGATAAGAAAACAAGACCTATATATGCTGTCTACCAGAGACCTATCTGAGATCAAAAGACACACACAGACTAAAAGTAAAGGGTTGGAAAAATATATTTCATGCAAATGGAAAAGAAAAAAAGCTAAGGTAGCAGTACTATATCCAAAAAAACAGACTTAAAAACCAACACTATAGTAAGAGACAAAGGAGGACACTACATAATGGTAAAGGAAACAATTCAACAAGAGGATATAACCCTAGTAAACATTTACACACCTAATGTAGAAGCACCTAAATATGTAAAGCAAATCATGACAGGCATAAAAGCAGAGATTGACAGAAATAGTCATAGTTGGATATTTTAACACGTCACTGACTTCACTGGATAGATCTTCCAGGCAGAAAATCAACAAGGAGACAGTAGCCTTAAGTACACACTAGATCAGGGGTGTCAAACTCATTTTCACCAGGGGCCACATCAGCCTCGCAGTTGCCTTCAAAGGGCCAAAAGTAACTTTAGGACTATATAAATGTAACTACTCCTTAACTAGGGGCAAGGAGATCAGCACTGCTTCTGGGTAGAAACAAGGTGCCAGGCTGGATAAAACAAGGTGGAGGGCCAGATTCAGCCATGGGCCTTGTGTTTGCCACCTGTGCACTAGATCAAATGGGTTTAATTTATATCTTCAGAGTATTTCACCCCAGAGCAGCAGAATATGCATACTTTTCAAGTGCACATGGAACATTTTTAGGGTAGACCATGTGTTAGAACACAAAATAAATCTCAATAAGCTTAAGAAGACTGAAATTATATCAAGTATCTTCTCTGACCACAATGCTATAATCAGTCACATGAAGAACACTAAAGAACATGCAAAGACATGGAAGCTAAATAACATGTTATTAGACAATGGGTCAACAATGAGATCAAGGAGGAAATCAAAAGGTACCTTGAACCAAAAGAAAATGAAGACACAATAGTCCAAATCTGTGGGACACTGGGAAAGCAATCCTAAGAAGGAAATTCATTAGCATTAAAGGTCTATCACAAAAAAAAATACAAGATAAGCTCAAATAATCAATCTAACTTTACATTTAAGTGAACTTAAAGAAGAACAACAAAGCCCCAGATGAGTAGAAGAAAGGAAATAATAAAGATGAGAGCAGAAAAAATGAAATAGAATCTTAAAAAATGATACAATCAATGAATCCAAGAACTGCTTCTTTGAAAAGATAAATAAGATTGACAAACTTTTAACCACACTCATCAGGAAGAAAAGGGAAAGGAACCAAATAAATAAAATCAGAAATGAAAGACAAGTACAAATAAGTACAAAGGACTGTAAGAAAATATTATAAATAATTACATGCCAACAAACTGGAAAATCTAGATAAAAAGGATAAATTCCTAGAAACATACAGTCTTCTAAAAATAAATCAGGAAGAATTAGAGCATCTGAATAGATAGATTACACCTAATAAAACTGAAGCATTAATGAAAAAAATCCCAACAAACAAATGCCCTGGACCAGATGGCTTCACAGGTGAATTTTACCAAACTTTCCTAGAAGAACTAACACCTCTTGTTCTCAAACTATTTCATAAAATTCAAGAGGAGAGAAGACTCCCAAACTCCATTTACCAGGCCAGCATTATCCTAATTCCAAAACCATATAAAGACACTAGAAAGAAAGAAAGAAAATTATAGGTCAGTATACCTGATGAACATAGATGCTAAAATCGTCAACAAAATATTAGCAAACTGAGTAAAGCAATGCATCAAAAAGATCATACACCATGATCAAGTGAGATTTATTCCAGGAATGCAAGGTTGATATAACATGCACATATCAAGAACTGTGACTACATAAACAAAATGAAGGATAAAAGCCACACAATCACATCAACAGATGCAGAAAAGGCTTTTGATAAAATCCAGCACCCATTTATGATAAAAACTCTCAGCAAAGTGGCAATACACAGAACATATACCTAAACATTACAAAGGTCATATATGACAAGCCCACTTCCAGCATCATACACAATGGGCAAAACTACAAGCATTCTCCCCAATATCTGGAACAAGACAGGGATGTGTGCTTTCACCACTCTCATTCAACATAGCACTAGAAACCCTACCACAGCAACCAGACAAGAAGAAATAAAAGGCACCCAAATTGGAAAGGAAGATGTAAAACTGTCCTTATTTGCAGATGACATGTTACTATATATAGAGAACCCCAAAGATTCCACCAAGAAATTACTGAAACTGATAAATAAATTCAGCAAAGTAGGATACAAAATTAATATCCAGAAATCAGTTGCATTTTTATATGCCAATAACAAACTAACAGAAAAGGGAATTAAGAAAACAAATCCATTCACAATTGCTCTAACAAGAATAAAATACCTAGGAATAGACCTAACCAAGGATGTAAAAGACCTAAACATGGTAAATTATAAGACACTGAAGAAAGAAATTGAAGAAGATACAAATAAGTAAAAGCACATACCATGTTCATGAATAGGAAGAATTAACATCATTAAAATGCCCATAATACCTAAAGCAATGTATAGATTCAGTGCAATTCTTATCAAGATTTCAAAGACATATTTCACAGAATACTTCAAATATATAAATGGAACCACAAAAGGCCCTGCATAGCAACAACAATCCTGAGACAAAAGAACAAAGTTGGAGGAATCATGCTACCGTATGTCAAACTTTACTACAAAGCCATAGTAATCAAAACAGCCTGGTACTGGCATAAAAACAGACATATAAATCAATGGAACAGAATAGGGAACCCAGAAATAAATCTATACCTTTACAGTCAATTAATATTCAACAGAGGAAGCAAGCACATACATGGGCTATAGATAGTTTATTCAATAAATGGTGTTGGAGAAATTGGACAGATGCATGCAAAAAATAAAACTAGACCATCTTCTTACAACACACACAAGAATTAATTCAAAATGGGTCAAAGACTCAAATGTTAGACTAAAAACCAAAAAAATAAAATCCTAGGCGAATACATAGGCAGCAAAACCTACGATATTGCTCATAGAACTTTTTATTGGATACATCTGCCTGGGCAAGGGAAACAAGAAAAGTAAACTAATGGGACTACATTAAACCAAAAAGTTTTTGCACAACAAAGGAAATCATCAACAAAGTAAAAAGACAACCCATTGAATGGGAGAAAAATATTTTCTGATCCATCTCATGGGGATTAATACCAAAAATTTATAAAGTACTTACAAAACTCAACACCAAAAAACCAAACAACCCAATTAAAAAATAGGCAAAGGACCTGAATAGACAATTCTCCAAAGAAAACACAAGATGGCCAATAGACATATGAAAAGGTACTCAACATCACTAATCATCAGAGAAATGCAAATGAAAACCAAAGTAAGATAGCATTTCACACCTGTCCAAATGACTATCATCAATAAGTCAACAAACAACAAGTGCCGGTGATGATGTGGAAAAAGAGGAACCCTTCTGCACTGTTGGTGGGAATGCAGATTGGTGCAGCCACTGTGGAAAGCAATATGGGAATAACTCAAAAAATTTAAAATTGATCTGCTTTTTGACCCAGCAGTCCCACTTCTAGGAATATATCCAAAGGAACCCCAAACAGTAATTTAAAAGAGCATAAGCACCCTTATATTCTTTGCAGTGTTATTTACAATTGCCAAGATAAGGAAACCACCCAAGTGTCCTTCAATAGATGAGTGGATAAAACAACTATGGGACATTTACACAATGGAATTCTACTTGGCCAAAAAAAGAAGACAGTTTTACCCTTTGCAACAGTATGGATGGACCTGGAGAACATTATGCTAAGTGAAATAAGACACTCAGAGAAAGACAAATAGCATATGATTTCACTCATATGTGGAATCTAATGAACAAACTGAACTAACAAGCAAAACAGAGACAGACTCATAGACAGAGAGCAGATGACAGCTAGTTGAGGGTAGTGGTTACAGTGTGGAGCAGTTGTGCAAAAAGGAAGAAGGACTCATGGACATGGACAACAGTGTGTTGATTGCTGGGGGAGGGGAGCATAAGGAGACTAAATGGTAATGGAAAAATACTATAAAGATTAAATTTAAAACTATTTTATAATTAAAAAATAAATAACAATGAAAGTCACACTCACACTTTTCTAAAAATCATTATTCCCATTTTATTTCTATAAACTTTTAGCTCCTTGAGAAAGAGTCTTTGTTTTATTTTTCTATAAACCTCAATATCCAGAACAATGCCTGATTATATATAGTAGGTGCTCAATAAACCAAGTAAATCAATTAATTAACTACTTTAAAATAGTAAATTTCTAAGGAACAATAACTTTACCTCTAGTTCAATGTCAGTAAACATGCTGTCCGTGCTCAGAAAATTGTCTTTCCTCTTATTTGAAAACTATCACTAGCTTTCCCAACTAGTTTTCCTTGTTATCACTTTTTGTCTTAGGTGTCAGGAAACTGTAGGCTAAATTTTGTGCTCTACCATAACTTTTGCTGGAATATCAAAAGCACAGAATTATGAGCAAATAAAAGTGCATTCTTATTTATTCATCAAAGCACACATAGGGAAACATTGTTAGCCTGAGTCTTGTTGCCAAATGTACTTGAATGCAATAAAAGTAAATTTCACTTAAAATAATCTATACATCCCAATGACATTATTTCCCTTCCTTCCCATAAATTCAGGCCAATGAGATTTTTATCAAATGTATTTTCCAACATGATCTGGTCATAGGAATATAGTTTAGAATATAGTTTAGAACAGAACTAAGAACTCTAAAAAGCCAATATGTTAAATATTTCTAGACAGAAAATGTTAATTCAAAATGTACACATCTCTTTTGAGGACCAGATGGACTATATGAATTAAGTTGTATGTCCGTATAGCTCACCTGTGTTCCATATCATAGGAACATGGGTTGGGTTCTAACAGAGTGGGTTCCTGAACACAATTTAAAACCTTGACATTAGCAGTTTCTTGTATAGTCCTAGCATGCTCTTTTTCCAAAGAGAAAGAATAGTTTCAACAGCAGTAAGTGAAGTCATGGTTTCTGAGAGGCAGGCAGATGGTAGTGCTGGGCTTCACATTAGTCTCACAAAAGCATAAGGCTCAAATGATTCTGTGGTTAGCAGCTGTATATAATGTACTACTTGTAGTGGCTCACTGATAAGGAATGATAATCTCTTCTTCCTTATAAAAGGGATAAATCTGACTTTGTTTGCATAGACTAAGGTTACAGAGTAGGCCTAAAGTATAGAGGGCTCATAAGCTTATTTGGTTACAGATATGATCTTTAACTTTCCCTAGCCAGAGAAGCCAAAAATAAACATTTCATAACTTTTAATGTGTGGTTAGCAAATATAGCCGGCCCATGGCCATGGACCCACAGCCTGGAGTCCCGGACAGAGTCAGCTCAGCTGGCTGTCTGGATGCCTTGGCCTCCTGCTTAGGGCCTTCCCCTACAATTTCAAAAGAACAGAGTCTTTTTTATCCTCTTAGCTCAGTTGCTATAAACCCTTGCTGTACGTTAAATGACTTCTCAGGTTCATCCAATCTGATTTGCACATCATTAGTCTGTGCAGAATGAAATGGATGCCTTTGGATATTTAATTTTGTTAAATACTGAGACCTTTGTAAGTGAAAAGCCCTTCATATAAAATATTACATCAGGATTGGCTAACATTCCTTTTCATTAATCACTGGTACCTTCAAGTTGTCCTTGAAATTTCAAATCCACTCTAGACACTTCCAGACATGTACAGTACTTTTTTAAATTTTATTTATTTGTGTTTTGATTTGGATGCCAACTCTGCCATGAAAGAATGTGCAAAATTTAACATCAGAATAAATGCCCTTCACGTACATCAAAAAGGAAAAAGAAAAGCATTGCAAACCTGAGAGGAAAATGCTCATTTAAATGCCAGAAAAATTCATCAAAGATCCATACTTCACCCTGACTTTCCACAGTTATTCAGTGCCAGTCACTCACCTCTTCTATTTCTGGTTTGTAATGGACATGTTAATGTCTTCTAAAAGCCTCTACTCATCATGTGCTTTCAGATTTGAGTTTAAGAAACTAAGAAATAAGAAAAAGACTACAAGTACTTATAAAATTTGCATTTTGAATTTTGACAGAATTCATGTAACAACTATTTATGATTATAAATAGAATAACTTCATTAAAAAACTAGACCCTAGCCCTGACCAGTGTGGCTCAGTTTGGTGGGTGCCTTCCCACAAAACAAAAGGTTGCTGGTTCAATTCCTGGTCAGGGTACATTTCTGAGTTGTGGGTTCGGTCCCCAGAAGGATGGAGCATGTACCAGAGGCAACTATTGATGTTTCTATCTCACACCGATGTTTCTCTCCCTATTTTCTCCCTCCCTTCTCTTCTCTCTAAAAACAAATAAAAAATAATAATTAGAACAGTCCACCATAATCACTTTAAAAGCAGTTGCTTTCACTCTGGCTGGTGTAGCTCAGTGGAATGAGCACCAGCCTGTGAACCAAGGGGTTGCTGGTTTGATTCCCAATCAAGGCACATATGTGGCTTATGGGCCAGGTCCCTAGTGGGGGGCACTTGAGAGGCAGCCACACATTGATGTTCCTCTCCCTCTTTTTCTCCCTCCTTTCCCCTCAGTCTAAAAATAAATAAACAAATCTCTTTTTAAAGAAAGAAATTTTAAAAAATAAATAAATAAAAGTGGTTACTTTGATATCACTTTGAGGTGACTCTGATGTTACATGGGCCTTTCTGTGATGATGCCTTCACTGCTGCGCTGCACCCTACCTTTCACTGTGATGTCACTGAGGTGATGAGTTGCTACTGTAGCAGCTACACAATGGAAAGGAAGCTTGACAGTACAAACAGCATCACTACCATTTCTTGGGAATACCCTAATATCATTTTTTTTCTCATGAAGTTATCTTGTGCTATTAGATTATAGCCATGGGGCCAAACACATCTTACCAAATTTCAATTTTCTATCATTTTGCCTGCAGTGTTTCTGGTAACAGGTTTTACCTGAGAAATCTCAGATGCTGCAGTTGCTTTCAAAATATGACCTATTTTGCACCAGTAACAATTTTACAACCCTTGGGTCATAATATTTTATGTCATTAAATTTTTTATAAGATTAAAGAAAAGGGAGGTTCTTTGATATTTATTGGATATATTTTATAGCAAGAGTTTAAGGTACATATGTACCTCATTTAAACTCCAGAATAGCCCAGTAACAAATATCACCATCCTTACTTTACTAATACCAAAACTAAATCTCACAGGGGCTTTGTCAATTGCTTTCTTCTATACATTCCAACATTATATTTGTTCCATAAAATATTTTTTAAAACTTACTGAAAATGTGACAAGAGTAACCATCATTCTACTGAAAATTACCACTACTGTGACTGGATATTTTTAATATGAAACATCAAGAAACAAGAAATGAAAGAGATTCCTGAATAACAGAAAGTTGATGGGATTGTGTCTCAGAAGATCAAAACCAGAGGAAAGCACAATTAAAAGCACATAGAGTGAAAACTGCTGTGGAACTACAAGTGGCTGAAAGACCTTCAGACCCAGAGTCAATAGATGCAGGGTGTCACATTTGTCCCAGGAAAAAGCAGCAGGCAAGTCTTTGGAGATATGCAGAGGGCAGTGGCATTTACATTCAGGTACAAGCCAGAGTTCTGAGCACTGAGACATAAGAGGTAGGACATTGCTCCAGGTAGCCCCAACTCAGCAGCCACCTTGTCAGCTGGGGCTAAACCAATAGCATGTCTCACACCTTTCCCATGATCTGGAAGTAACCTAAATAGAAGCATCGTGCATCGACAGGGTAAAGGTGAATTTTAAATATAAGGATGGTTACATGACTAGGAGTCACCAAGCTCAATATTAAAGAGACAATAATTCTGCATGAAATAATTATAAATTCAATACAATCCCATCCAAACTCACAGGACTAGGACTTGTATGGAATTAGACAAGGCTACTTAGGAGAGAAAATTGGAATAACTTGCCATAACAAATATCAAAACACATGATAAAGCTATGAAAATACAAACAATAATTAGCCTAGGAATAGACAAGTAGATCAATGGAACAAACTGGAGAGTCAAGAAAAAGAGGAATGTGTGTGTGTGCTTATGCTAATAACCAAGGAAAAATAGAAATGTAAATTAGCACAGAAAGGTTGGAATTTTAAAAATGCAATTAGCTTTACAAATTGATTAAATTGGCACCCTACTAAACACCATACATAAAATAAATTACAAAATGATTAAGGTGGTAATGTAAACAACAAAACTATTAAAATATTGCAAAATACAATAATGTATTCTTAACTTTGAAAAATGAGAAAGGGCCTCCCACAAACTAAAAAAAATAGTAACATATCAACTATATTAAAATCTTAAAACTTTGGCAAAGATTATCATCAACTATAATAACAATAATAGTAATAAATAATACTGAGAAAAAGTATTTGAAAAACTTGAAGAGACAAATAGTAATTACCATTGTATGAAAAGATTTTCCATGTTATTAACAAGAGGTGATTATCTTTTAAGAAATTAGATAAAAAATACAAGGAAGGAATTTACTGAAGAACTGTATACTAAATGTACATAAAGATATGCCAAACATTAATAGTACTTAGGGCAATTAGAACAATATCACTATATAATTTTTACTCCTCAGGTTAAATAAATTGTTTAAATTTGTTAATATCCATTTTGGGGAAGGTATGGAGAAACAGGTCCTTTCATAAACCATTGGTGGAAATTTGAAGTCATGCCCACTTTTAGAAGGTACTTTTGTCAATATCTTTCAAAACTAACATCTCTGTAAACATATACATGGGTTTTACTTTCATATACTTAGCCTATAGAAATGTATATTTGCCTAAAGATTCATGGGTTAAAAAAAAAGTTGATTGTTAAATTTTTTAAAGCAAATGACTCAAAT
This sequence comes from Phyllostomus hastatus, assembly GCF_019186645.2. Classification (NCBI taxonomy): domain Eukaryota; kingdom Metazoa; phylum Chordata; class Mammalia; order Chiroptera; family Phyllostomidae; genus Phyllostomus; species Phyllostomus hastatus. The sequence continues at coordinate 9,751,662 of NW_025333857.1, forward strand.
TAATCCATTTCTGCCATAGACTAACTAAATAAATCATGGCATATCAGTTCTATAGAATATATTGCACTTAGTAAGTAATGAAGTGTATCTATATAGACTAACACTAAAGAGACACCAAGATAAATTCTTGAAACAATAATCCATATCATATGTGTAGTAAGACCTTTATAGTTTTCTAATTCATGCATGGGAGTGTATGTGTAAGAAGGAAGGAATGTGCATGTAAATGCAAGAGATGGTAGATTATTTTGAAACAGGTTTGTGGTGGTATAGAAGTGGCTAAATTTGAGAGGAAAACACCTCTAACATGATAAACAGAAAAGTTTTAAGTATTGTCTCTCTGTGTGCAACTACAAACCAAGGCACACAAAGTCTGTCTTACAGGACTAAAGTAAGCCATTGAATACCAGCTAATAAAAATTCTCTAGGTATATAGTCTTCACCTATCAAAAAAATGTTTCCTCTCTATCCCCCATGGAAATTCAGAGAAGAAATTATAAGCATTTTATGATTTCATTTGGTGAACAATATTTTTGTTCAAAACAGTATTTGCAGTTCAACTAGTAATTCAATTAAATGTAATCACTTTTTAACTAGCAAACCAAGAGAGCAAAATATTGAAATAAAAAATAAAACATTGGTTTGGGGGAGAAGACTCTAAAAGCACAGCCATAGAAGTGTCTCCTTTTCATTTTTACTACAGCTTTTTACTAGACCTTAAATCATTTTAATAAAATTCTAATTTCACATCAGTTACTTAGATATTTGAGACCAAATGAATTTGAAGTATGAATAACAAAAATAATTACTGTAAATTTTCTATTTTGGCTAGGAAAACCATATATGGCAAGGTTTCACAACATAATTTAGTTTATACTTGGCAAGATTTTCCAACATAATCGACCATACAGCTAACTGGATGCATTTGGCATTTTTCCTTAGACAATTTATATACCAGTGTTATAAAACAACATTAAAAGTGAGAGGTAGTCTCATAGTTTTCTTTACAAATTAAAGATAGAGTTATCTCTTTAAGTTGTAAGTCTTCAGGATTGAAAATAATTGAAAATAAGTTCGTGTATGACTTTATATGCATCCTCAACTTGAAATAGTAACTGGAAGCAAACAACAGAGAACATCAGCCTCTTCCATTATAAAATCTCTTGAAGACTTTTCTTCTTTAATTTTAATCAGAAGCCACAAAATCTTCTTTTATATGTGTGTATTAGCTCTAAGAATCTTCACAATGCTGATATAATACCTGGAATTAGAAGATATGTGGGAGCTTAAATAGAATTTGTCAAATCATTTCCCTTGCATTTAGATTTTTGAGCTCCTGGTAAAGGATAAAAGTTATTTCAAACTACTCACTGAAGATTGGAACTTGGAAGCTGCAATGAATGGACCAGAGGTAAGAACAGATTTGTGTGTTATAGACCAGGCTATAGACCAGGAGTTTGGGATGAAGCAACTGATCTTTGAAAGGATCACATTTGGACTATTATTAATTCAGACTTATCAGTCTGAAGTTTTAATGGTTATTTTGTAAGAGTGTATTTTAATTGTGACTTTTATAATGGTTAAGTAATGGTATTCAATGACAATTTAGACCCTGTATTAGGCATTTTGTTTTCATTTACAGACCTCTCTCCCCTACTAGACTGAGTTCCCTGAGGAGGAGGATAAAGTTTTAGAATTTTCTGAATCCTCAAGACCTAGTGGAGTGACCACTGGAACAACCGCTAAATAAAGAATTGGGTAAATTAAATTAATATATATATGCACCAACCAATCAATTAGAAAGTGATTCAGTGTATTCTTTCTAAATTCTGAACAATTATTCTAGCTTTGTACAAATTGGTAGGTAAACCAATACTTATTAAAGTATTAAGGGCCTACCATTTATTTGGTCATATGCTTAACTACATATTGGAAATATTTTTAAAGTGTGACCAATGGCTCATATTCTCAAGAAGCTGCAACCTAGTCAAGTGAGAAGATGAGGAGGATAACACTATGAAACAAGAACAAATAAAAGCAGCCAGCACATGACTAAGAGTGTCTAAAGATCCAGAATCGGGAAGGTATGTGGTATAGCTGCCTGACAGCCCAGCACAGATGACCAGCCCGCAGAGGTGTGAGCTAAATCAGTGGTTTGTTGTACTCCACTAAGATTTTTGGATACTTAGCAATGATTAATCTGAGCACTTTCAATATCCAGTCCACCACACAAATCTGGACATTACCTTCGATATTCTCTTAGTATCCTAGTCTAAGCCACTGTCGCCTTGCCGCACCTGAACTACTGTTACCACTTTGCAATTGGTTTCCCTATATCCATGCTCCTCTCTTGTTTTCTGTCACACTGCATTCAGAATGATCTTTCCAAATGTGAATCTGAATATAATTCTGTCATTTAAAATCTTTCAACATCTTCCCACTGAATTTCAGATAAAGCCCTGAATTTTTAAATGGGGCCCTACAAGACCCTGCATGATATGCTCCTTGCCTTGTGTCCAACCTCATCACTGGCTCTCTCTTTTTTTGAATTAACTAATTAATTTATTATTTTGACATGGGGTTGTGGCCCTGTCAAAGCAAGGGCGTCAGGGCACAGGCAATGCCTGTGTGTGCACTGGGCCCCTGGGCCATGGCTCCCTCTTCCCAGCAATTCCAGGCAAAGCCAGGATCCCGTGTCTCACACACACCTGGAGCCACCACCTTATTTACAGCTAGGATGGATTTGGTTTTCTGCTTTTTTCTTTTTTTGCTTTTTGTTTTGTTTTTTTTTTTATTTTTAATTGTTGTTCAAGTACAGTTTTCTGTCTTTTACTCCCATCCCCCCCGCCCCCCGGGGCTGGATCTCTTTTTTACTTGTCACTCCCTAGTCGCACTGGATCTTTTTTTTTTTTTTCAGTTTTAAGAATACACCATGTGCCCTCTGGACCTTTGCAAAGATTATCCCTCAGTTTGTCATGCTCTTCTCCAAATCCCACTTTCCTTACCCCCATCAACTCCTACCTATTTCTCAAATTTAGCTAAAATGTCCCTTAACAAGCTTTATCTGACCCTACAGTCTATGATCAAAAGAAAAAAAAAAACCCTGCATTTTGCCTTACCATCACTTGTTACAATTAGTCACTATGTATTGATTAGTGGAGTTTGCATTAATATCAGTCTTTTCCACCAGAGAAGAATGGCAGGGATCATGTGTCTCTTGTTGGCTACTGTATCCTCAGTATCTCTCATACATTCTGAACCATAGTAGGTGTTCAATAGTTATTGGTTTAATTAATTCTGACATCTAATGGGCTTGTTCACGTTCTTTTCCATACCACAAAACACACCCAAACTTCCTGAAATTTAAAAAAGAAAACCTGCCTCCAGTTTTTGTTGCTTTGGAATTGGAACAAACATCTTTATAAAGGAGGATGTGTACTTAGGTTATTTAGAAGCATTCACTTAAGCCCTAGGCTAGAGCTGGCATGTTGTATTACTTCCTTATTCTACTAGCCAAACCAAGTTACATGGAGAAACTTAAAGTCAGGGGCCAGAAAAATATGCACTTCCTCTTTAATGGGAAGAACTGTATTCACATACAAAGGGCATGCATACAGGAAGGGTTTGTCCCGAGATATGGAACAAACATGCAATGTACTACAAGAGATAGGAAATGGAAATATAAAGCAGAGAATATTTATAAGGCTAATTAGATACAGAAGTAGTCAAGTTAGGATAGAGGTTTTTATAGCATTTATAAAGAATTTGTTCCCTATGTCATTATATTTTCTGTTGATCTAAAAATATTATGCATGACATTTTGTATGCATTATCTTATTTGCTTTATATCTATGTGTAAGAAAATTTATACTGAACACTCTTAGTACAGTGTTCAACTACAAATACCATTTTTGTCTATTTGAGATTAAATCACAGAAATAAAACCAACTCCAAATACTCCTCCTGCTGAATTTTATGTCATTATAATTTACCCTAAATTATATATATAAAGATTAACTGTAAATGTTAATCATCTTTCATCTTCTTGGGGAATGAAGTTTTTGCTCCTGTGATGATGAGACTCAATACCATTGAGAGTGCGATTGGGTTCTGTGAGATTGGGGCAGGGTAAGAGCCATTGAACTCAGTGTCCTCCCATAGCCCTGCAAAGCTCCTTGGTTTTCTAATTAGGTTCCTAAATCACAATGATCCATATATTTTATGATTTACAAATCAATATAATGTTGGCCAACTATACTATATGTTTTCATTTTTAATAATAATTTTTGGAATTTATTTATTATGTTTCCAGTACAAGTTATTAATATGCTTAATAGAACTCTTATCAACCAGCACCAAATCACTTGCAGTAGAAGACACACTAGATTGAATCACAAAAACTTATCAATTGAACAATATGTGGTATATTTAAATGATACGTGAACAGAGGCAAAGCTGAAGGAAGCAAATGTATAGGATACTTAAGGATTTTAACCTGTGGGAATGTCAATTAAAGCTTAGAGGGAAGCAAATGGCTATAATTAATACCTGTTAACAGCTTTTGGCCTTCAGGCTCACCCTGCCCAGTGATGCATAATAATTAGAGGACATTTCATTACCAGCAGACATCAAAGGATTAAATGTGTGTGAAAGAGCTTTGCAAACTATAAAGTTATGAAAGAAGATAGCTGTTATTTCCATTATTAGTATCAAATATTGCACCAAGAGGGCAGGTCATTTGGAACCTCACCAATAAATATTTAGTGATTAATAAACTTTGAGTACTATGTACACTGTAACTAAGGGAATGGGTAGATTATTCTCCCCACTAATCATAAAAACACAGATCAAATTTAAGATTTTTCTGAGTTTTTTTCTAATTTAGAAAAATATTGTGATATTAATATTATTGATTTATTTTTAAATAAATGCCTCACATAATTCATATTAAGAAACACTCTATTCCCTGTAATTTCACATATGTTGAAGGAAAAGAAAAAGTTCAAATCAGCCCCATATATCAATCACATTGATTCCCAATCACATATTTAAAAACAAAATGAAACAGTTAAAGATTAGAGCTTCAAACACTGCCATGCAATCAGTAAATGTTAGATCTTGTTAGAACATCATAGATAAATATGGGGGCCACCAATTTGAATGAAAGTTCTATCAGATTCATTAGTTCAATATGCCTCTCTAAAATAAAGCATGAATTTAGAGATTCATATATGTATTCAAAATTACCACTCACTATAATTAAAATTCTATATAAATTTGTTCCACAAGAGTTTGAGATCTCTGAAACATGTAGAAGAGATGTGATGCTATGAACTGTCTGCTAAGTTTTTATGTCTCCAGCATTAGTCCGTTAAAGAGTAAATAATTGGTTACAATTAATTATTAATAATTGGTTACAATACTTGGATTTTTATTGAAATGTCTTCCCATGTGACCTGATAACCAAAGCATATCACTTCATACTCAGCAGTTAAACATGATCTATTGACTTGCTTGTCCTAAGTGCATGCGATGGGCTTGCTCAATTCAATCATCCATCCATCCATCCAATTATTCAAATACCTTCTATGTACCAGGCATTTTGCTAGGAGCTAGGAATACAGGATTGAGCAAGTCATGTTACCTACTTTCAAAAAGCCTATATCCTAGTAGGAAGACATGTCTGCATACTAATAACAACTAAGCAAAAGAATAATTATTTTAATGGAGAATAGATCTGTCTAGGAGAAGACAAAAATTCTTTGATCTAAAAATGGATGGATGCATTTTCAGGAGTGTGCCAGGCATTTAAGGAAGAGATATAATAATATGGTTTTTGAAGGGAACAGTATATGGTTCTATATGGCTGGAAAATAAAGTATATACAAGGATCACAGTATGCGGAAAGCTGACAGATCAGAGAGAAGAAGCCAGATGGCTATATAATTTACTCAAATGTTAAAAGTAAAGAGTAATTTGTCTATAGAATATACTGGGTATTTTGGGTAACATGTGGGAATAACAAAAGCATCTTGTAGACTATCATAGATAAATAAGGGGGCATAGAATATTTTTAAAATTCAATGACTTTTAATGTTATGGAAATTGAAATTTTTTTATCTGTCAGAATATAAAACAAGTCTGTTAGTACAATGGAGATCAAACAAGACAGAATAAGATAAAGAGAGGTCAATGACAACAAAGGAGAAGAAACACTTACTGAATCTCACTTTATAACCCTGGACCACGAGGAGTTACAAGATGTCAGGCCAATACCAGTAGTCTGAAGCTTCCTTCAGAGTCAGTGGCCAGAGGCCAGAAGAGGTCTAACCTGGCAGGTGTCTCCATCTATCAAGACAGAAAAACAAACAGAGGAAAAAATGTCATAAAATGTATGAAGAACTGTATCCAAAGAGGAGAATGACATTAAGAATCAGAGAAAATCAATGAGCATCAAGAAACAGAAGAAAAATACTAATAAAGTCATGTTTTATCTTTTCAATAATACTCAAGAAAACAGCTTCTGCTATAAAAGCAGCTAGATCAACAGCTAGAAAAATAGATCACTTTGTGAGATTAGAGAAGGCATGAAAATTAAAAACTCAATTGTAAAATTACTATATACAATGGAGATAGTAATCGACATATAAAATACACACACAGTGTAATTAAAAACTATTAGACACACTCAAGAAAATTTTCCAGAACTCAAAAATAATTGATGAGTAGGTGTTCACATCCACCATCTCTCTATAATGCTAGCACCTCCTCTAGCTTGCTGAGCTCCAGCCCAAGGAGAAGGTGTGTAAGAAAAGAGGTCTCTACATCATGGCTCCTGCAAAGCAGACTGCCCACAAAATGACCAGAGGTAAGGCACAGAGGAAGTAGCTGGCTGCCAAAGCCACTCTCAAGCATGCACCCTCTACTGGAGGAGTAAAAAACCTCATCATTAGAGGCCTGATACTGTGGCACTTCCTGAAATTAGTGGACATGATCACAAGTCCACTGAACTTCTGATTCACAAACATCCTTTCCAGAGTTAGGTGCGAGAAACTACTCAGGATTTCAAAACAAATCTGCGGTTCCAGAGTGCAGTTATTAATGCTTTGCAAGAGGCAAATGAGGCCTGTCTGGTTGCCTTTTTGAAGACACAAACCTGTGTGCTATCCATAACAAATGTGTAAAAATTATGCCAAAAGACATCCAGCTAGAGAATATGCTCAAAAATCCACTTTGGGCCCTGGCTGGTATGACTCAGTGGACTGAGCACCAGCTTGTGACCCAAAAGGTCACATATTCGATTCCCAGTAGGGGCACATGCCTGGGTTGCAGGCCAGATCCCCAGCTGGGGGCCATGTGAGAGGCAACTGATCTCACACACTGATTTTTTTCTCTCTCTTTCTCTTTCCCTTTCCCTCTCTCCAAAAATAAATAAATAAAATCTTTTTCAAAAATCCACTTTGGCCCTGGCTGGTGTTTCTCAGTGGAGTGAGTGCCAGCCTGTGAACCAAAAGGTTGCAGGTTTGATTCCCAGTCAGGGATATACCTGGGTTGCGGGCCAGGGCCCCAGTTGACAATATGCAAGATTGATGTTTCCCTTGCACATCAATGTTTTTCTCCCTCTCTTTCTCACTCCCTTCCCCTATCTCTAAAAAATACAATAAAATAAAATCTTTCAAAAACATGTTTTAAAAATCCACTATAATGGGAAACATTTCATTCTTTAAAAAAAGTATCTTGTGTTATTTGTAGTTCTGAACCTTAGATTTTTTCCCCCCATGGGGTCAAAAGGTACCTAAGTATATGATTGCAGGTGGAAAATAAGGGACAGAAATCAGGTATTGGCAGTTTTTCCATTTTCATTTTTAATATAAATGTGGGGACATAAAACATTAATCCAAGTAAAAATGTTTCCATGAACAAGTTTCAGCAGTTCAACTTTATAACAATATAAATAAACCTGTTAAATTTTTCTGAACAACAAAAAAGAATAGATAAATAAACATTGTAAAAGGAGCGATTTAGGGACACGTGTACTGGAAACAACAGAGCACACAGATACTGAGAATAAAGAACAATGGAAAATTTCTAAAATGAAATGACTTTTCAGATAAAGGGGGGTTTACTAAGAGTACTTTTTACCAAGCAAAAGGTCAAATTTTAGATGTACATTGAATGGGAACAAATTTTTTAACCTGGTATTTTAAGAGGTTTACTATTACCATAGCAAAGATAAGAGAGAGAGACATTATCTTAAAAAGGGCAAAAAAAAAAGAATCATTTTGGAATCAGACTTCTCTTCTACAGCATAAAATACCAGGAATCAATGGTTTGGGGAGGAAATTATTCTGAAAGAAGCATTTTATATCCTGGCAATTGTTTTTTCAGTTTCAAAAGTAACTGAAGTCATTTTAGACAAGGAAGAGAATATGACACTTCTATTGTCTTCCTAAGAAATTACTCAAAAACAAAATCTAACAAACTAAGAAGGTGAACCCAATAGATGAAGGCAGGCAAAGGGGGAAATGGGGACATCAACAATATAAAACTCAACTATGAAACCTTCAGAATTAAAAAATTGATAGCGATAAAATAACCCAAATACTATTTACAAGTATGATTAATTTTATAATTGTAATAATTATTAAAAATCCATTACTTTACTTCAAAGTAAATATCAAAATGATATCTAAAGGGTAGTCTTCAAAGTAATAACACTAACCTGGACTTAAATCCCAGCTAACATAGAAAAAAATTATAAGGGTAGATGAGGAAGGAAGGAAATTACTACATGCCAAAATTTTCATTATATTCAAGGCAAATCATTAAATATTTTATTCTTGACATTTATAATTATAAAACTATATTCAATTATATGTTCTGTGCTTTCAAAATTTTCTCACAATAAAAATATGCTATTCAAAACATTAGGAAAATAAAACAATGACTACAAGTGTAAAAGAATTAAAAGACTGACTTATTTCACTTAGCATAATATTCTCAAGGTCCATCCTTATGGCAAATGGCAGTATTTCATTTTTTCTTATGGCTGTGTAGTATTCCACAATATATACGTACTACCTCTTCTTTATCCAGTCCTCTATCGAAGGACACTTTAACTGTCTCCATGACTTGTCCATCATGAAAATGCTTCAGTGAGTATAGCGGTGCATATGTCTTTGCAAATAAAGAAGTACTACTGGGTCATATGAGAACTCTATTCTTAATTTGCTGAGCAACTGCCACATTATTTTCCACAGTGGATTTTCATCAGCAATCAGGAAAAGCTAAGAACCATATGATTTCACTCATATGAGGGATATAAAACTGGAACTTACAGACACAGACAACAGTATGGTGGTTACTGGAGGAAAGCAGGTGGGGCAACAGGTAGTAAAGAGTAAGGGGGGTCAGATATGTGATGATGGAAGATGACTTTAACTTTGGGTGGTGGGCACACAATGCAATATACTGATCATGTATCTTAGAAATGCACACTTGAAACCTACAGGATCTTATTAGTCAATGTCACATCAATAAATTTAATCAAAAACTTTTTTAAAAGCAAATAATTACTCATACTTTCTACATTAGCCAAGTGATAACAATCTATTCAAACTTTGGTATGTTCTCAGATTTTCCTCTTTGCTTATATGTAATGAAAGGCTACATGGGTAAACCTTAAAGAATTCAGAACATCATGTGGTATTTGTTTATTTTTCTTTCTCCTTGCATCATAACCTATCTATAAGAGTAATTTCTGTACAAAAATAAATAAAACATTTTGATCAAGTTATGCATCACTGGAACTTAAAATCTATTATGTATTTTATAGAAACAATGCTATATCCAAAAAAAAGAAGCTAAAAAATAAAACTTAGAAGTGTACAAGAGTGTAAAAGGTTATGTAGCTTTAAACAGGTAAGGTAAAATGAGAAAACATGATTGCAGAGTTTAACATATAATAGTTAAGTTATCATGGTGACTTATACTGCTTTACAGAATACACACCTTGAGATCCTAGTTCTCAGTTTGAAAACCAGTTGTAGTTACTTAGGAAATGACACTCCAGCTTTGGGAGTTGAGAATCACTACCCACAGCCACATCACTGCATAACTTACAACATCCAGGCCTTAAAGCTGTCTGTATCATAACTCTTCCCATGGGTTCTACTTTCATTTGTTTAGAATGTTAAATACAATATCATAAGCAAATCGGTCATCTCCATCTATTCATCACAGACTCATTTGGCTGTCTAAAGCACTTTTATTTTATAAAGGAAGGAACTGCTGCTTAAAAAATATAAGCCACAGCTCTGAGGCTTAGTTTTCACCTCTGTAAAGTTAAGAAGTTGGATTAAATGGCCTCTGAGTCCCTCTGAGCTCCAAATCCTATAATTCTACCAACTGGTCACCTCAGGCTATAGAGTTCTGTAAAGTATTTACCATGTGGACTAATTGAAAAGTATTTATGAAGAGCTTAAGTAAAAGAATTTTAACATTTAGATTTGAACTAATATAAGCCTAACTTTTAAAACCAGCAATACTGGGATTTCCCATTCTTCTCTTTTTCCACAAAATGAGGTATATCTCAAGTTAAAAAAGCATACAGTTTATTCAATAAATGTGTTTAAATTGTAGCTTGCAATTTGTCAAAATATTCAAACCTAAGGCATGAAGAAAGAACCTGAGTTTTTTGCAGAGTATAGAAAAATAATTATAACTACAAATATTATATCTTCAGATCATTAACTTGATTAAATCACAGTCACCCAATTACCTTTGTAATAAATATGCCAAAGCATAGCAACTCTCCATCAAATTATATTGTGCTTTATTATATTGGTGTCAGGCATGTTTTAACTTAAATTTCAGAAGCATTTACAAAGTAATTCATTTATAGTGCCAAACCTAGAAATTCTATTACATTCATGATCATTTACTGTGCTCAGAAAATGTAACTAATTTTCCCTTAAAGTGACATGTCAAATGCCAGGAAAAGTTGATTCTCTATACCCCACCTCCACCACCTTGCTGAAACCCACATTAACTCAAATCACCCAAGCACCATATGTTGTAACACAAGTGTTAATGAGATGTCAAGTTATACAGTAAAGACTTGTTACTTTGTTGATCCCATGTTAGACTCTTAAAAATGAAACTAATTAAAGCATACCCTGAGTGTGAATTTCACTAGGTATAAAGGGGAATTGAAAATTTTACATATTGACAACAAGCTAGACTTTATGTCCAGAGTCTTTGGAGCCTATATAGCCTGACCACACAATTTGGAATACTTCAGCAAGAACAAGATAAAAAGCAAAAATGTTCTTACCCAGAACACCCATAGACAGTGCTCTTTAATAACTGAATGCTAGCACTGGGCTCCCCTTATCATACTGACATATGTTCCTTTTAGAGCCCCTGCTTTGTAACCTATAAGAATGTACATTCTATGCATCTCTTCTTACAAACTATAAAGGTGGAAGCAGAAAAGATTGAGGAAAAGAGAAACTATCCGCACATATCACAGAGAATTAAGACAATTTGAGGGGAGGGGAAGGGGATAAGGAGGGGAAGAAGGGGAAGGGTCTAGTCAAGGAACAGGTATAAGTTACCTGTGGACATGGACAACAGGGGTGCATTGACTGTGGGAGCAGCAGGGGGAGTGGGGGGGTGGGGGACGAAAGAGAACAATGGGTGGTGGGGAGAGAACTGGGACAACTGTAATAAAACAACAATGAAAGTCAATCAATCAACAATTGAAAAAATTATAACTTACCAAAAGTGTTATAGACTGTATTATTTAACATTTATCACTGAGTTCTGTGTATTAAATCAGATGCAAATTATTAAGCCATATATTAGAGAATTGTAGATTTCCAGGGGTACACATACAACTTATTGATTCTAAGTAATAATAACATCTAGTGAGAGATCCAGCATTGGATATTAAGACACTAATGATTCTCTATTCAGCCACTATCCACAAGCATTACATTTATTTATTATTGTAAAACCAAGATGTACACACTTGGGTCAATTGAAACCTGGTATACTCCAGATAGAAACCCTGAACAGAGTACAGATGCCTAGGAATTTTTTTTTCACACTGCAATCTTTCCTGTTTATCTCATTTGTTTGAATGATCATATAACCATTGACAAGGTCTGAGTACCAGATAACACAAGTTCCCTTATACAAAATAGTTTCCCACTGAGAAAAAAAAAGGTTTGAAACAGAGAATTAGTAGATGCCAGGAAAGCAAGATTGTGGTGGTGGTTTCACAGTTGTTTACATATCCCTAATTTCATCAAACTGTATACATAAAATGTCATTTATTTGTATATCAAATAGATCTCAATAAAGCTGTTTAGTAACTAGAAACTTTGAGAGATGGATTTATTTGATGGTATTCATTTTGGAAAATATAGGGATAAAAGAAATAGACACAAAAAAATGTCTAGGATCTATCACCATGGCTTTCTTCCCTGGTTTTGGTTTTGCAGGAGTATCAAAGTATTGCAAAGACTAAGAAAAAGAAATACCATATTTTTCAGACTATAAAATTCACATTTCCCAACCCCAAATTTGGGAGGAATAAGGGTTGTTAATGCTGCTTTTGAGTTCTGTTTATATTTACATTGGTGAAAAATTATGTTATTTATGTTATTAAATATTTTATCACATTTTTGGCTTCCAAATTTTTTGTCCTATTTTCTTCCTCTAAAACTTAGGTGCATCTTATGGTCTGAAAAATATGGTATGTCTTTCAAGGTTCAATAAGATTAAGAACATTGGAAACTAATATTTGCATGGCACTTTACTTTTCTAAACAATTTTTGAAGGCTGGGCAATATCAGGGATAAAATGGTAAAAAAGAAACATACTCTGAGGAATGTTTAATAATTTGTTGTAGGAAGTCTTATGACATCCATTTTTCCCTGATGAGGGATAGTTATCAGGTGGGTTCCCAAACAAGAAGTTATTATTCTGGCTGAAAGGAGTAAGATATATAGATGCCAATTACTGAAGTGGGACAGCCATCATAAACAACAAAATTAGGAGGAAGAATGTCATTCCTTGTTAAAAAACATAGTTATTATGCAGGACTTAATGGAAAACCACACCTTCATCAAAACTAAATGATAAAGATTTGAACTCTGGATGATTACATTAGCAGAGTGTGAGAACAACCTGCAAAAGAGTATTATGATCCAGTGAAGCAAGAAGGTATCAAATTCCACTGAAATTAGAAAACAGAAAAAAATTATTAACACTTGCAAAAAGATGGACCCAAACCAAAACAGAAGCAGTCCTTGAGTTGCAATCACTGAATTTTCTTACCAACTATTTGACTTTCTTTGTGAAATGGAAGGACATAAGCTCAAAACTCTACTTCATAGTAAGATAATGTATCTGCATATAGGGTAGCTGTGTCAACTATGCAGTTTGAATTATGCAATATGGTTTTCCTTAGACTCAATTGACCCTTTTATTATCTTCAAACACTGTTAACTTAAAGAATTTCCTCAACTGCTTATAGAGATGAATGTGAATTGGGTGGACCTTGGCAGATTCTTAACAGTTAAGATTTGGTGCCCTGAATGGATAATACATCCTTAACAAAGTTTCATTCTCTCTGAAGATTTTAAATTATCACAAATATAATCACATTCGATATTCTCAAAATTCATGTGAAATTGATGGAGGAGCTATTATTAATTTTACATTATAACAGTGCTATTAAAGCAACTAATTTAAGCTCATATGGTCTATAAACATCACATATTTTATATATATCTTATATATAGCAACTACTGTATATTATATTATTATACATATTCTATATGATATTAATTATATATTAGGTGCCTCAAATCTAGAACTAGTTCTAAATCTAAAACAGTTTGTTTAAGTCAATACCACATTGAAAGCCTAAAATTGTCTCAAGTAAAAGCAATTTAGAAGCTCTTCACTCTTCCATTTTATTTTATTTTATTTTATTTTTTAAGATACAATCATTTTTATATTTTTATTTTTTACTGAATTTATTGTGATGACACTGGTTAATAATATTATACAAGTTTCAAGTATACAATTCTACAATACATCATCTTAATATTGTGTTGTGTATTTACCACCCCAAGTCAAGTCTTCTCCCATCACTATTTATCCCCCCTTCACTCTATTCTACCTCTCCCCACCCCCACTTCCCTCTGGTAATCGCCATACTGTGTCTGTATCCATTAGTCTTTTTTATTTCTTCCCTTTCATTTTAAACCCCACGTTCCCAATGTCCAGACAAATTCATGGTGTTATTTTTGTTTGTTTATTTTAATTCCAACATTTAAAGTTTCTGAATTTATTTCATTTTAGACAATATTTTGCATAAAAATAAAACAAACTTATAGAACAATCAGTGCAATTTATATGTTCAAATGACAGAATTCACCCATGGGTTTTCCCAGTTGACATACCAGAAAAAGCTTAGGTTAGAGAAATACCACCACATACCCACCAAAGTGGCTAAAATTTCAGTAACTAAAAATTTTAATTGTTGATAAAATCATGGAGCACCTGTACTGTGAAAATCACTTTGGAAAAATGGGTAGTGTCTACTAAAGCAGAACAAAGTAATTCTTCCTTGCTGAGTAACAGAATCACATATATAGCAACTCAGAAAGATACATACAAACAATTAAACAGCTTTACTCATGATAACACCAAACTGAAAACAATCCAAATAGTCAAGGACAGCCCACAAGCCAAATCCAGCCTGTCCCCCATTTTGTAAATTATTGGAACACAGTCATACCTATTCATTTGCACAATGTCTATGGCTGCTTTCATGATACAACGTTGCAACAAAAATCATATGGCCCACACCACCTAAAATACATACAATCTAGCCATTTACAGATAAAGTTTAGTTACTTCAGATCTACAATAAACTAATAAACATTTTGGGGGTATATTCATACAGCAATGTAATATTCATACAGTAACAAAAACCTTTCCCTATATTGTTAAATTATTTGCTTCTGTCTTCTCTACCAGTAGAGACGACAGAAGTAAATGATTTATAGTCCATGGTTCTATTTATGTAAGTTTCAGGAGTGTTGGTTTGAAAACTCAGGTGCTTCCTGGGAGGTCTGAAACTGGCCTTTAAAAACAGAGAGCAAGGAGGGACTGAAGAACGAGGCAGACCACTCCAACTTCGCATATGGCAGGTTTAACAAGCGAGGGAATAAATATGGAAGGCTCATCTTGGGTCCCAACAGATGAGTAGATCTCCACACCCACCTCCCAGAATCTTAGAAATTTATGTAGAGGTCTTAACTGGGTTCAGTCATATTATATCACCCAGGTGGTCTCAAAATCATTATCAAGGCTTGCTCCTCAAAAATGGCTCCTGCTGTGGGAATGGGCAGCATATGCATTCCAGAGAAAGGGGTTAGGAGCCTTTGATTGCCCAAACCAGCTCACAGGTCAACTGGCAGACATATCCTCTTGATGACCTCCTCCAACAAGAAACTAGCAAAATTTCCCTCTCATGACATTGGATACCTTTGGGAAAAGGAAGGTATCAGTGATTGCAGGTCTCTTGAAGACGCTTCTGGATGATGGAAAGTTTCTGATTAAAGTGTTATTAGAAAGATATTTTTACAATAACTTATTGATATATCCATTTATATTTTTTGTATTTCTCAGTCAATATCTTACTTGGCTGTAAAAGTAGATGAAGAAAGATTACATGTTAATTTACTCAGGAAGAGGAAAGAGCCTAATTCACCTAGAACAGGCAAAGAAGACCAATCTTGGAAATCTAGTGCAAGCAAATATTGAGAAAAGACAGCCAGGTGAAGATGTGGGAAGAAATGTTCTGACAGCAAGAATAACTGGTGTAAAAATTCTGAGATAAAGACAAGATCTGAGAATTCTCAAGTCAGAAGGGTGGTGAACACGTACCATAATACACAAATGATGTATTATAGAATTGTATACCTGAAACCTATATGATTTTATTAACAAATACCACCCAATAAATTCAATTTAAAAATGAAAAAGAAAGATTAGCATGCTGTGACTGTGGTTGGAGGTGAGGTCTGGGAAAGAGCAAGGCCCAGATCTGGGTAAGGTGTTTCAAGCCACAGTGAAGTTCGAATTGTATTCTAAATGGACTGGGGTGACATTCTCCAGTTTACACTTAGAAAGATCTTCCTGACTAGTGCTCATAATATGGATTTGGGTAAAGGAGGTGGGGTGAGAGGAGATAGGAGGAAATAAAATCAAATGGCTGAAATGTTCAGATGAGAAAATACCAGCTTGGAGTAGAGATTTAGCAGCAGAGATCATCAGAAGTGGACAAATTTGAGATATATTTTGGAGATACAATCAATTGGACTTGCTGAGAGATTGGGTATGATTTATATGGGTAAAAGAAGAAACATGAATAATTCCTAGGATTTTGACCTGACTAATTGAATAAATAATGATGATACCCTTGGTGGGGCACATTTGCAGGCAAATACAGAATAGGGCAAAGTGGGTTCACAGTTGTGAGTATGGAAAACGGTTTATTCTTGTGTTATTATTTATTAATTATTGTATTATTTACCATGCCAACAATGATAAGACTTTGCCCACCCTGTGTATTGACAATTCAGTTTTGGTGACATATGTTTGACATGGCCCTTGAAGAAATGTTTCCTTTATTACCTGAAATTTCATCTTACATTATCAGTCATATCTTCCTTAACAAGTCTTAGTTTCTTCATTAACAGGTTCCCTTTGTGAACCATTAACCAAACTATTAAAGCCTGTCAATGCCAAGTTAAACAACGGAAAAATACCAGTGACCATGTAGCTGATCACTACATCAACAAAAGCCCAAAATTCAGACTGAAATTTAAACACAACCAATTTTCTGGAGGCTATGCCTCAACAAATGCCACTGAGGTGAATACCTGAAAACTGTTCAGAGATCCCACGGATTCCAAACTGACCCTGCGCTGACTTGCTGAATAATGGCTCACACCCTAAATCACATGGAAGGTAGAGCTGTACAAGAGGGTCCGAGACATCCTGGAAAGATGATATCTATTAACTCAGTGCATTGTCTAGATAAATCAAGAGTTTAGTTCATATTGTCTCCATATGAAGTATTCCCTGACCCTTCCTGCACATCCTGGCAAGATGAGATGCCCTTCCTATGTGACCCCCTGGGTTCCCCATGATAACATTTAATTCACTGCCTAGTTGCTTTCTATTCCTCCACTAAACTGAAAGTCTTCTTATTTACATCCAAGCAGTGTCCAGAGAAGAGGATGTTGGCCCCCAAGCATTTAATATTTCTACCCCACTGGAAAAACTCTCCTGCTATAGGGAACAGTAACTGAGACAACTGACCTGAAAACACCTCCTCAAACTATCCAAGTCAGCTATATTACTCTGATTTCATGCAAATCAAATAGTCTTTTGATTACATGACTTCCTTGAAGTTTTTTCTTTAGACAATAATTCTCTGGTCATGTTGATGTGAACATGCAAGTTACATTTATCATTTTTTTAAATTCATGTATTAGTTAATTCCTGCAAGATGGACGTATTTTGAAAGAATTATCCAACCAAGTTTTTTATTTTGCAGACAGTGAGTACCCACAGCGTAGATCCTTTGGGAAGGAACCAGTTGGCCTCTGCTGGTATTAACTTGACCTCATAGCATCTCATTCAATTTAAATTTCAACCCTATGAATTAGCATTTCATAGTTAGTGATTACTAATTTATTAATGGATAGTAAAACATTTCCTTATTAATGGTTGGTTAAAACAATTATTATTTTCTTTTTTTAATTTTAATCATTGTTCAAATACAGTTTTCTCCTTTTTACTCCCAATCCAGCACACCCTCCCACCCCTCCCCACTTCCCTCCCATTACCACCCTCCCCTTAGTTTTTGATCATGTGTCCTTTAAGTTTGTTCCCGTGAGCCCTTCCCAATGTCCCCTGAAATTCCCTCTACTCTCTTCTGTGGGCACTGTCAGCCTGGCCTCTATTTCAGTGTCTTTGGTTATATTTTCCTTGTTTCTTTGTTTTGTTATTTAGGTTCCTGTTAAAGGTGAGATTATATGGTATTTGTCTTTCACTGCCTGGCTTGTTTCACTTAGCATAATGTTTTCCAGCTCCATCCACCCTGTTGCAAAGGGTAGGAGTTCCTTCTTTCTTTCTGCTGCATAGAATTTCATTGTGCAAATGTGCCATAGTTTTCTTGATCCATTCATTTACTGATGGGCATCTTGGTTGCTTCCAGCATCTAGCTATTGTAAATTGTGCTGCTATGAACATTGGGATGCATAGGTTCTTTTGGATTGGTGTTTTAATATTCTTAGGATAGAGTCCCAGCAGTGGAATTGCAAGGTCAAAAGGCAGATCCATTTTTAGTTTTTTGAGGAAGTTCCATACTGCTTTCCATAGTGGTTGTACCAGTCTGCAATCCCACCAACAGTGCACTAGGGACCCCTTTTCTCCACAAACTCTCCAACACTTGTTGTTTGTTGCTTTGTTTATGATGGCCATTCTCATTGGTGTGAAGTGCTATCTCATTGTGGTTTTAATTTGCATCTCTCTGATAGCTAGCGATGTTGAACATCGTTTCATGTGTCTTTGGATTTTCTGTATGTCCTCCTTGGAGAAGTGTCTGTTCAAGTCCTTTGCCCACTTTGTAATTGGATTCCTTGTCTTCTTAGAGTGCAGTCGTGTAAGTTCTTTATGTATTTTGGAGATTAAACCCTTGTCTGAGGTATCATTGGCAAATATATTTTCCCATAGAGTTGGTTCTCTTTTAATTTTGATACTGTTTTCTTTAGGTGTGCAGAAGCTTTTAATTTTGATGAGGTCCCATTTGTTTAGTCTTTCCTTTATGTCCCTTGCTCTAGGGGACAAGTCAGTAAAAAAGTTTCCTCCTGAAATATCTGAGATTTTCCTACCTACATTTTCCTCTAGGACTTTAATGGTGTCACGTTTTATATTTAAGTCTTTTATCCACCTTGAATTTATTTTTGTATATGGTGTAAGTTGGTGCTCAAGTTTCAATTTTTTGCACGTGGCTGTCCAGTTCTCCCAACACCATTTGTTGAAGGGGCTATTTTTACTCCATTTTATGTTGCAGCCTCCTTTGTCAAATATTAACTGACCATAGAGACTTGGGCTTATTTCTGGGCTCTCTGTTCTGTTCCATTGCTCTGTGTGCCTGTTTATATGCCAGTACAAGGCTGTTTTGATTACAGTGGCCTTGTAGTATAGTTTAGTGTCAGGTATTGTGATCCCTACTACTTTACTTTTCTTTCTCAAAATTGCAGCAGCTATTTGGGGTCGTTTTTGATTCCATATAAATTTTTGAAGTGTTTGTTCTATGTCTGTGAAATATGCCATTGGTACTTTAATAGGAATTGCATTGAATGTGTAAATTGCTTTGGGTACTATGGACATTTTGATGATGTTAATTCTTCTGATCCATGAAAACGGTATATGTTTCCATTTGTTTGTGTCTTCCTTGATTTCTTTCGTCAGTGTTATGTAGTTTTCTGAATACAGATCTTTTACCTCTTTGGTTAGGTTTATTCCTAGATATTTTATTTTTCTTTTTGCTATTTCTTTCTTTTTTTTATGGAAGAGTTGTCACATGTCATTATACCTTTCCTATGCAGCTGTGTATTTGTCCACTCGTTCAGCACTCCTTTTTTTATTTCATTTCTTTTTAGAGAGGAGAGAGAGAGAGAACATCAATGTGTGGTTGCTGGGGATCATGGCCTGCAACCCAGGCATGTACCCTGACTGGGGATCAAACCTGCGACATTTTGGTTCGCAGCCCATGCTCAATCAACTGAGCTATGCCAGCCAGGGCTCTTTTTGCTATTTCAAATGGATTTTTTCCTTGATCTCTGCTTCTGCTGTTTCATTGTTGGTGTACAGAAATGCCTTTGATTTTTGGATATTGACTTTGTATCCTACTGTTTTGCCAAATTCATTTATTAGGTCAAGCAGTTTTTTGGTGGAGTCTATAGGATTTTCTATGTATACTATCATGTCATCTGCAAACAGTGACAGCTTTGTTTCCTCCTTTCTGATTTGGATGCCTTTTATTTCTTTTTCTTGTCTGATTGCTGTGGCTAAAACTTCCAGTACTATATTGAATAGAAGTGGTGAAAGTAGACAGCCTTGTCTTGTTCCCAATCTTAGTGGAAAAGATTTTAATTTCTGGCCATTGAGTATGATGTTGGCTGTAGGTCTCTCATATATGGCCTTTATTATGTTGAGGAATGCTCCCTCTATTCCCACTTTGACGAGTGTTTTTATCATGAATGGGTGCTGTACCTTATCAAATGCTTTTTCTGCATCAATTGATATGATCATGTGATTTTTGTCTTTGCTTTTGTTTATGTGATGTATTACATTTACTGATTTGTGAATATTGAACCATCCTTGCATCCCTGGAATGAATCCCACTTGGTCATGGTGTATAATCTTTTTAATATATTGTTGGATGCAGTTTGCCACTATTTTGTTGAGGATTTTAGCATCAATGTCCATCAGCGATACTGGCCTGAAGTTTTCTTTCTTTGTTGTGTCTTTATCTGGTTTTGGAATTAGGATGATGGTGGCCTCATAAAAAGAGTTTGGGACTCTCCCATCATTTTGGATTTTTTGGAATAGTCTGTGAAGGATAGGGGTTAGCTCTTCCTTAAATGTTTTGTAGAATTCTCCTGTGAAACCATCTGGTCCAGGGCTTTTGTGTGTTGGGAGTTTTTTTATTACTGCTTCACTTTCTTTTGTTGTTATTGGTCTGTTCAGGCTTTCTGCTTCTTTTTCATTGAGTTTTGGAAGATTATATTTTCCTAGAAATTTGTCCATTTCATCTAGGTTTTCAAATTTCTTGGCATACAGTTCTTCATAGTAATTTCTTACAATCCTTTGTATCTCTCCTCTTTCATTTCTGATTGTGTTTATTTGGGTCTTCTCTCTTTTTTTCTTGATGAGTCTGCTTAAAGGCTTGTCAATTTTGTTTATCTTTTCAAAGAACCAGCTCTTGGATTCATTGATCCTTAGAATTGTGCTTTTAGTCGCTATGTCATTTAATTCTGCTCTGATCTTGGTTATTTCCTTCCTTCTGCTTGCTCTGGGCTGTCTTTGTTGTTGTTCCTCGAGTTCTTGTAGATGTAGGGTTAGGTTGTTTGTTTGAAATGTTTCTAACTTTTTTAGGTGGGCCTGTATCGCTATGAACTTCCCTCTCAGTACTGCCTTGGCTGTGTCCCATAAGTTTTAGGTTGTTGTGAGTTCATTTTCATTTGTTTCCAGAAACCTTTTGATTTCTTCCCTAATATCATTCTTGACCCATTCACTGTTTAATGGCATGCTATTTAGTCTCCATGATCTTGAGTGTTTTGAAACTTTTTCCTTCAGGTTGGTTTCTAGCTTCAGTCCCCTGTGGTCCGAGAAAATGCTTGGTATGATTTCAATTTTCTTGAAATTCTTGAGGCTTGTTTTGTGTCCTATCATGTGGTCTATCTTTGAAAATGTTCCCTGTACATTTGAAAAGAATGTATATTTAGCTTCTTTTGGATGGAGGGCTCTGTATATATCAGTAAAGTCCATTTCATCAAGGGTATTGCTCAATGCCACAATATCTTTGTTGATATTTCGTTTGGAAGATCTGTCCATTTTTGATAGTGGGGTGTTAAAATCCCCCACTATAATTCTGTTGCTGTCCATATCTTTCTTTTAGTCCTCTAAAATTTTCTTTATGTATTTGGGTGCTCCTATGTTGGGTGCATATGTATTTATAATATTTATGTCTTCTTGGTGGATTCTTCCCTTGAGTATTATGAAGTGACCTTCTGGGTCTCTCTTTATGGACCTTTTTTGGAAGTCTATTTTATTTGATATGATTATTGCTACCCCAGCTTTTTTTTTTTCCTGTCCATTTGCTTGGAAGATTTGTTTCCAGCCCTTCACTTTCAGCCTGTGTAGGTCTTTTATCCTGAGGTGGGTCTCTTGTAGACTGCAGATATGTGGGTCATTTTTTCTTATCCATTCAGCTATTCTATGTCTTTTGATTGGAGCATTTAATCCATTTATGTTTAAGGTTATTATTGATAGGTACTTATTCATTGCCTTTTATGTATGTGTGTTCCTCTCTCTCTCTCTCTCTCTTTTCCTTCCCTTCCTTAAAGCAGTTCCTTTAGCATCTCTTGCAGAGCTGGTTTGGTGGAGGTGTACTCTTTTAGACTTCTTTTGTCTGGGAAGCTTCTTATTTGGCCTTCTATCTTGATTGAGAGCCTTGCTGCATAAAGTAGCCTTGGTTGCAGACCTCTGGTTCTCAGTACTTGGAGTATTTCTTGCCATTCTCTTCTGGCTTGAAGTGTTTCCATTGAGAAGTCAGCTGTTAGCCTTATTGGGGCTCCCTTGTATGTTACTTCCTGTTTCTCCCTTGCTGCCTTTAAGATTCTCTCTTTGTCTTGAAATTTTGCCATTTTAATTATGATGTGTCTTGAGGTGGGCCTCTTTGGGTTCCTCTTGATTGGGACTCTCTGTGTTTCCTGGATTTGTGTGACTTTTTCTCTTATCAAATTAGGGAAGTTCTCCTTCATTACTTTTTCAACTAAGTTTTCTATCCCTTGCTCTTCTTCTTCTCCTTCTGGTATCCCTATTATACGGATATTACTATGTTTCATATTGTCTTGCATTTCTCTTAATCCCTCCTCATTCTTTCTGAGCCTCTTTTCCTTTTCGTGCTCTTTCTGGATGCTGTTTTCTACTTTGTCCTCCAGCTCGCTAATCCGATCTTCTGCTTCATCAATCCTGCTTTTCATTCCTTCTACTGTGTTCTTCAGTTCAGAAATTGTATTCTTCTTTTCCTCTTGACCTTTGTTGAGAGTTTCTATTTCCTTTTCCATGTTTACATAGTTTGCAGTGAGATTGATGTAGTTTCCCTCTAATTTCTGATAGCTCATTGTGAGTTCATTGAACTTCCTGATAATCATTGTTTTGAACTCACTATCTGATAGTTGAGTTGCCTCTATTTCATTTAGCATTTTTTCCTGAGGCTTCCTCGTTTCCCTTCAATTGGGGGTTGTTTCTTTGTTTTCTCATTGTTTGTGGGTTTCTTCTTGTTTCTTCTTGTTTCTTAAATTGATCTGTTCTGGTTCCCTGTAATTATGGTGTGAACTTCTGTAGTAGAATACTTGTGAGATTCAGTGGTGCAATCTCCTTCATGTATCCTGGTGTTCACAACTTCCCCCTACTCTTTTTTGTGATCAGTTGAAGGAGTAAGGCGAAATGGTTTAAGACAGCAAGACAGTGTACTATGATATTTACATTAGCAGCCAGTAGGGAAGAGATGGGTTATCCTTTGGCTCCTTACAGTGTTAACCGTGATCCTCCACCCCACTATCCATGTTTTAGAAAGGATGGAAAGAGGGTAAGACTCTCATTGTGGACGAGAGGATTGTTAGTTGGATCTAGAAAACTGTGAGGCTTTGGGAGGTCAGATTCTAAAGTAGGGTTGGAATAAAGATTAGTATATAGGAGTAGTGTGTAGAAGAATAGAGATAACCTCCACAATAGTATAGTTCAGGAAATTGCAAAGTGGGCTGAGATCAGGTAGGGGTATTGAGTAGTATTTACAATTGTATGAACTAGGTCTTATTAACAGTAATAGTAAAGTGACAATCTTGTGGCAGAGTCGATGAGATCTAGATAACAAGAATAAAGAGTATAGAACCTTGAGAGGTTTATTAATGGAACACAGATGAAGGATAGTAAATTATCAACACACTGTGACTGAGATACCAGGGGGAACCTATCAAATAACAGTATAACCAGTCAAGCAAAGAAGATTGTACAGAAATAAAAAGAAAACCAAAATATTATTACAATAAAAAATGTCAGAAAAGTGAGAAAAAGATAATACAAATTTACAGTAACTTGCAAGATTAAAAAAGAAAGGAAAGAAAAGCAGAAGATGGAGTGCAGGAGAGATAAATTTGGAGTGATAAGAATAATATTAGGATGAATGGAAGAGGAACATAAGGGATTGAGAGATATAAAAATAATAAGAATTGAAAAATAAAAGGTCACTTAAAACACAAGATAAAATCAATCAACCAACAACAGCCACAAAACAAAACAAAACAAAACCAAACAAAACAAAATAAAAAAAACCTCTTGTTGGTTTCTAACTGGCCAGACCAGTTTTTCTGATCTTGCTGGCTTCAGCTGGCTGAGGGACCTTTGAAATGCTTCTCTCTCTTCCCAGCCAGATCTCAACAAGTTTCTCAGGTACCCTGGACGCTCCAGAGCACACTAGCTCTCCGGAGCTCACTGCCACGTTCTTCCCGACTCTGGGGTCCCTGCAGGGTTCCAGCTCTATGATCTCAGGAGGCACCCATGACGTTTTGGGATTCACTGCACCCCCCTGGGAATCATAAAAGGGTGCACCCCTCCACCAAACTTTTGAGATTCGGGCTCTAGGATCACCCTACGCGCCACGACCCTTCCAGGTTCACAGTGCGCGCATCCAGATTCCCGATGGGGCATGAGCCAAGCCCTTCCCAGCTCTGGGTTTTCCACTGATCCACACTCCCACTGGGCTAGGGGTGTGGGCGCATTTCCCAGCCACCCCTGGTTGTGCCAGCTGGAGGCCCTCACTTCTCCCAGGTCTCTGGGTGGGTGTTCATCGTCCCTGGGTGACTTTTTCCCAGTCCAATTGGCCAATCTGTTCCTTCAAGCAACAAGTTCTCCCCTGGAGTTGCTCAACCCCATATTCAGGGAAGGGAGCAGTGACTCCCCTCTCCCGGGAGCCCTGAGACAGACCCAGGAGCACCGGACCTGGGGACTGCAAACCTCTGGTCCCCGTGCTGATCCCTGGGTCCCTTTTGTCCTGAAGCAGTCTCCTTACCATCTGGTTTTTCAATGATCACAATAATTTTTGATGTCCTGCTTTCAAAAGTGATTCGGTAACCTAGGCTACTTGCTCTGTTTCTCCACCAATCTGCGAGTTTCCCTCCTCTTCACAGAAGCTGAGAAACACGCTGCCTAGAGTAAAGCTGCCATCTTCCATCCAGCTATTATTTTCCTTTAATTGTTTGGTTTTAAAAGATTTCTGCCTTACTAATTTTATTGTGTATTGGGTGAAAAATGTGTACAGTGAAATATATTTCCAATTTTATTATAAGATTTAAGGATAAAATTCCATTTCATATACACAAATTCAATTTATGCAAATCTGTTCTAGAAAATAAGCTCTCTATAAAATTAGTGTTTATAATGCATTGGCTGACTTTATAATTGTACCTATGTTTTCATTATAGTATATTTATAATTAGATATAGTACTGGTAGCCAAAAACTCATTTCTTTCACTGGCTGTGTTGCTTCAGAAGCAGAAGGGTCAGTTTCACTTGACATCTCTCCTTTGATCATGTTTTGTAGCCCATAGAAGGGTGGAATGTCACAAAATAAGTCATATCAAAACTGAAGTCTTCTCCACAGCCATTGTTGTTCCATGCTGCCTGCTACCCATCCCAGTGCTACATCACACATACACACACACACACACACACACCCTCTCCCAATTTCTCACAATCTTTACAAAGCACATCAGGCAATGAGCAGTTTTTTTCAAATTATGAATATATACTTCTTGCTCCCTGAATGTGTAACTAAAAGAGTCTGTGATTATAAACACCAAAATTGTGATTATTTCTGGTTGCCTCACAAAGTTTCCTGGGCTAAGTGGAGTTGGGCATTTATTTCTACAGGATCATCTCTTGATGCTCTCTTCCAGGAAGAGAATATTTGGAGTGGATGTTAAGCCAGAAAGATGAATCTAAAATGATCACAGCAGTTATTTTTCCTTTAAAGGAACTAGTTAAAAGGATTCTGGCCACAATTTTCTCAAAAACTTTAAAACTCACTAAAGAACTTAAGTCTTCACTCCCAATCATTTTTCTTCAAGTTTATTTCTTGTGATCATTTTCTCTATCACACCTCATCTCCCCAACTACGGTCTTTTTTTTTAAGTATAGTGTATTGATTATGTTATTACAGTTGTCCTAATTTTTTCCTCCTTTGGTCCCCTCTGCCTGATACCCCCTTTCCCTCCAGCAGTCCCCTCCCTTAGTTTATGTCCATGAGTGGTGCATATAAGTTCTTTGGCTTGTCTATTTCTTACACTATTCTTAACACCCCCCGTATCTATTCTTTTGCCTTTTAAAAAACATTTTATTTGTTTACTTTTAGAGACAGAGGAAGGGTGGGAGAAAGAGAGAGAAACATCAATGTGTGCGAGATACAATGATTGGTTGCCTCTCGCATGCCCCCAACCAGAGACCTGACCCACAACCTTGGCATGTGCCCTTACTGGGAATCAAACTAGCAACGTTTTGGTTCACAGGCTGACACTCAATCCACTGAGCCACACCTATCAGGGCAATTTTTTTGCTTTTTAACCCCTGAATGAACCTTTTTCCCCATTCTTCCCCTTCCCCCGACCCAACTGATAACATTCCAAATGATCTCATTTATGATTCTATTCCTGCTTTGGTTGTTTGCTTAGTTTTCTTTTTGTTTGTTTATTTGTTTATTAGATTCAGTTGTTGATAGTTGTGAATTTGTTGCCTTTTAATGTTCCTGAATGAGATATCGTAACAGTGCCTAAGAAGTGCTTGAGCTCCCTCTTGTGGGTCTTGTAAGTCACTTCTGAAACTTGAAGCTCCAGCCCTAGAAGTCCACCATTTGGTGAATTTGTAATTCTTTGTCTTCAAGAGATGGTGTGGGGCCCTTGACCCTCCTGGGGCCTGGGCCCCACAAGGCCTGGGGGCCTTGACCCTCCCTCACCAATGGAAATATCTCCATTTGAAGCTCTGCATAGCTGTCCCAGGGACTCCCTTTGACTCTATGAATCAATCCTAGAACTATTCCTGTGCATAACATAAAAATATGTTTTATAAACTTAGTTGTGACAATAAATGCCTATCATTTGCTCTACTAAATTTGCATTTTACAAAGTACATCCACACAACATTCTTTCATTTGACACAATAACTCTGAAAATGTGGTATTATCATTCTCAGTTTCAGGTCTGGGTCTGCAGGAGACAAACATAAACCTGAATCTTCTGGCACCAAATCCAAGGTTGGTTCCATCTCATCCCACCCTGGCCTTTCCACATTTGCAGTCTTGCAGCTCCTCCTCCCAAGGTAAGATTCTTTCTAAAGTTTCAAAATCTCAGATCATTGTCCCAATGTCTCTTTTTCAAAACTTTCATGCCGAATATGTAATTGCAAAATTAAAAAAAAATCTGTCTTGGAAACCAGATTTTTCTAACTCTTAAAATGTGTCAGTTAGTACTTCTTTCCACAGTGGCAATATATTTGGTAAGTATGGGACTGCATTAGGGACAAAGTGTTTGAAAACCTCTCAAAAATTCAAAGCTTAAGGTTTCCATTCCTATATTTTTTTGTTGGTGGTGTTCGATTATGCAGAATCAGCTAGTGAATTTGTGGGAAAAGACATTGAAATCTCATTTATCCAGACAAGGTCATTGACTAAATCTTACTCAAAGGAAATGCATTATATACCAGGAAATTAATTACAATGCTTATTGCAGAGAGATAAGTGAAATTTTGCTTATCCCTTTATCCCCCTAGTTTAGTTCACATCAGCTTACAACCACAAAGCAACACTGAGTCTGAAAACCAACTCTTTTATTTACTGTGTCCTTGGGGAAGTGACTTAACCATTCTGAGTCTTACTTTCATCATTTGTAAAATTAAGGTAATAATAAAATTTACCTTATATGGTAGTAAAAAGGATTAAATGACACAATGCACAAAAAGTACTTAATAGCACAGATAAGGAGTCAACAAATATAATTCTTAAAAGTACTATTAATACTATTAATTGGTGAGCTCTATAAATGCCTCAATTCTTGCTGCTTTTGTCCCATTCCTGATCACTAAACACCTTGTCTAGTTTTTTAATTTCTTTTTAAATCCTCACCTGAGGATATGTTTTATTGATTTTAGAGAGTCAGGAAGGGAGAGAAAGAGAGAGAAACATAGGATAGTTCCCTCCTGTATGTGTCCTGAGTGGGGATCAACCCCAACCTAGTTATGTGCCCTGACTAGGAATTGAACCCGCACCATTTTGGTGTATGCCACCTGGTCAGGACAACATCTTGTCTAGTTTGGACTTCTCTTTGAACATCCATATTCCTTGGTCTCTCACTCTTTATTCTTGATCACTGTTGTCTTTTAACCATATACTTTCACCCTCAATAGTGACAACAAATAGTGCCTTGCCGAGCCTTCCTGCCAACCTGACTTCCATTGCCTTGATCACTGGCCCTAGCAGACCATCTCTGGTATAGCTGAACCTCCTACTCCTGACTGCACATAAATACCTTCTGCTGTGGCTCCTAGATCCTATATAGAATGAGAGTATGGGCACCGACTTTGGAATCCTGTCTCGGCTTGATAAACAGCTCATTTTCATACTTTTCAAATATTGTCCATCCAGTTTTCAAGCCAGCTCAAAAGAAACTCAACAACATGAGGTGTCATTTAGTCATCCAGTTATTTATTTATTCATTATTTATCTATTTAGGCACAACTGAAGATGAAAGACCACGCTGCAACCAGAGTGACAATCGCCTACTTTCTTCCTCCTTATCACCATACCTGTGCCCCAGAACAGTACAAGCAGGTAGAATACTGAAGCCTAGGACTTAGAATGAACTTGAAAGAAGGGAAAATTTCAAGGATATAAGAGCATGCTGTGAATTTATCTGATATGGTGGAAAGATCAAACCCCAGATATGAAGCAAGACCTAATAAGAGTTAAGATATAAGAAAATAGGAGTGGACCTGTAAGAAACAAAAAGGGGGCATTTCTGTATAATAAACACCCATTTTTAGGGACCACAGAGAGATCTGGGGAGTGAGGCCACAGACTTTTTAGTGAATAGGAAACAATTCACTAGCCAAAAGCAAGCAATGACTCGTTTCTCATGCTATTACCACCATTGCATTCTGGTTTAGATTGAACCACCAAGAACCTTGAATAAACAACTCTTTGGCAGGATCACAAAGACATATTTCTATACCCACTTGCATTGCATCATTATTCACAATAGCCAAGAGGTAAAAGTAACCCAAATGACAACCAATGAATTAATGAGATAAAGAAAAGAAAATATGATACATACATATAATGGAATTTTAGTTAGAGGAACTTTTCCTCTAAAAAGACAGAAATCTTATCACATGCTACAACATAGATTACATCTTAAGGACTTCATGCTAAGTCAGAAAAAGACAAGCATTGTATAATTCTACTTATGAGTTATCTTAAGTAGCTGGACTCATAAAAAAGAAGAGTAGAATGGTGGTTTCCAAGGGCTGGTGGTGAGGGGACATAGGGAACTGTTTTTAATTGGGTGCAGCATTTTAGTGTTAAAGACAAGTCCTGCAGATCTGTCACATAACAATGTGAATATATTTAACATAACCAAGCTGTCTTAAAGTCCTTAACCACTTAAAATTGGTTAAAAGACTATTAAAGTACTATGACAATTTGAAGAAAAGAATTCTACACTTTTTCTCCAAAACTGTCAAACTTATTCTACATGATTTATAATGTAGTGCTACTGAAGTTTGAATGTATGACACTTGAGATATAAGAATAGACAGCCAAACTAGAACAAATTTTAGCAGAAGAAAATTTAAATGCAAATATATTCAAATGAATAAATAAATAAATGGTTAAGATGGTAAATTATGTTGTTTTTACCACATTTTCTTTCATTATTTCTCCCCCTGTCTGTTCTGTACCTACCATTTATGTTTCTTATTCTTTGTATCTTTTCCCCCACTCTCCTCCTTCCCCCACAGATAATACTCCATATGACCTCCATGTCTGTGATTCTGTTCCTGTTCCAGTTGTTTGCTTAGTTCATTTTTGGTTTTGGTTTTGCTTTTGTTTAGGTTCAGTTGTTGATAGTTGTCATTTTACTGTTCATATTTTTTATCTTTTTCTTTTTCTTAGATAAGTCCCTTTAATATTTCATACAATAAGGGCTTAGTGATGATGAACTCCTTTAACTTGACCTTATCTGGGAAGCACTTGATCTGCCCTTCCATTCTAAATGATAAGCATTTTGCTGGATAGAGTAATCTTGGATGTAGGTCCTTGCTTTTCATGGCTTCAAATACTTCTTTCCAGCTCCTTCTTGCCTGTAAGGTTTCTTTTCAGAAAACAGGTCATAGTCTTATACAAACTCCTTTGTAGGTAACTGTCTCCTTTTCTCTTGCTGCTTTTAAGATTCTTTCCTTTTCTTTCATCTTAGGCAATGTAATTATGATGTGCCTTGGTGTATGCCTCCTTGGGTCCAACTTCTTTGGGACTCTCTGAGCTTCCTGGACTTCCTGGAAGTCTATTTCCTCTGCCAGATTGGGGAAGTTCTCCGTCATTATTTTTTCAAATAAGTTTTCAATTTCTTGCTCTTCCTCTTCTCCTCTGGCACCCGTATGATTCAGATATTGGAATGTTTAATGTTGTCCCTGAGGTTCCTAATCCTCTCCTTTTTTTGAATTCTTCTTTCTTCATTCTGTTCTGGATGAATATTTATTTCTTCCTTCTGGTCCAAACCATTGATTTGAGTTGCAGTTTCCTTTCCTTCACTGTTGGTTCCCTGCACATTTCTCTTCATTTCACTTTGCTTAGCTTTCACTTTTTCCTTCATTTTGCTACCATACTGAACCAATTCTGTGAGCATCCTGATTACCAGTGTTTTGAACTCTGCATTTGATAGATTGGCTATCTCTTCATTGATTACTTCTATTTTGCAACTTTGATCTGTTCTTTCATTTGGGCCATATTTTTTTTTGTCTCAGCTCACCTATTTTGTAGTAACAGGTGGAACCTTAGGTATACTCCAAGGCGGAGCAACCCACTTCACTTCATTGTGATGCTATATGTGGGGGAGGGTCCGAGATGGAACCATGCTGCTTGCTTGGCTCTCCACCAGCTTTCAGTCACTTCCCCCACTACCCACAAGCAAACTGGGCCCTTCTGGTGCTGATTTCTGGGTGGGTGGGTTTGTGTAAATTCTACGACGCTGTAGGCCTCTCTAATGAACTCTCCTGTGAGGCTGGGAGTTTCTCCCACCACCTCAACCTCCGTAGGTTTTTACAGTCATAGGTTTTTACAGTCATAGGTTTTAAAGCTTTATTTCCCCATGCTGGAACCCTGGGTTGTGCGGTCTGTCTCACTCCCCAGTTGTTCTACCCTGTTGTCCTCACACAAATATGTGATCACCTGGTTCTCCAGCTGCCACCTTGCTATGTGTCCTCTCTGTCATGGCTGCCCATCTCCATCCCTCCTACCAGTCTGAATAAATGTTTCTTCTTTAACTCCCTGGTTGTCAAACTTTCATACAGTTCAGTTTTCTTGCAGTCTGGTTATTTTTGTTTTTAAATTTGTTGTTGTCCTTTTAGTTGCACAAGGAGGCAAAGTGTATCTACCTATGACTCCATCTTGGCTGGAAGTCCACAATTTTATTTATGAACCTACACTGTTACATCATCATCACCCAGAGTCTATAGTTTAAATTGGGTTTGTTCTTGCTGCTGTACATTCTGTGGGTTTGAGCCAATGAATAATGACAGGCATCGACTACTACACTATTGTACATATTGGTTTTTTGCCCCCCAAATCCTCTGTGCTCTGCCTACTCACCCCTCTTGCCCTCTTGTTCTTTTTTTTTAAGAAAATTTAAATAGAATTTCAAAAATAAATATTGGCGAAGCTGCTCTCATTAGGGTGTCAGGAGGTCCAGAGCCTTCCCCTCAGCTTTCCACAGTGTTTGCTGAGCTGCTGCCATCAGTGTTGTGAAATCTAAAAGAAACAGTTTCAAAATTATATTTTTCTAGTTGAAAAGGGAAGGGAATTGAATTTTCCAACATTTTATATATACCTTTTAAAGAATTTGTTTATTTTTAGAGAGAAAGTAAGGGAGGGAGAAAGAGAGAGAGAGAAACATCAATGTGTGGTTACCTCCCACATACCCCCTACTGGGAATCCAGCCTGCAACCCAGACCTGTGCCTTGACTGGGAATCTAACTGGTGACCCTTTGGTTTGCAGGCCAGCACTCAATCCACTGAGCCACACCAGCCAGGACTAATATTTTATATTTTTATATATTTTCCAAATACAGATTTCCAATATTTCCATGTATTTTTTTCAGGATACTGAATATACTGTTACTGTCTCATGATCTGGGGAAATATACACATTTTTGATTCAGCAACTTTATTTCTAGGACTGTGTTTTATAGAACCTTACATAGTTTTCTATTTTACATAGAATATTTATGATTCAAAAATATACACAAACAAGGATGTTTCTTGCAGCATTACTTGAGATAGCAAAAGACTAGAAATAAAATAAATATTGGAGATACAAACAATTAAAGTCATAATAAACAATATTGAAAAAAGTGAGGAAAACACACTTTCCATTAGTGTTAAGGCAAATATAAATTGATAAATTATCAGCAATTTTGCTTTAAGAAATTTAATTTATAAAATATTTACATTAAATATACATATGAGTATGTTCATTATAGTAGTGAAATGGAGAAAAAATTGGAGGCAAACTAAATCTTCACTACACTTGTAGTGTTTTGGGACAGTAGGTTTTAATTTTAATGTGATCAAATTTATTAATCTTTTCCTTTATATTTTGCCTTTAATGCCTTGTTGATGAAATCCTTTCATACTCTGAGTTCATAAACATAGTAGACATTTTCTTCTAAGACTTCTAAAGTTGTGCTTCACAATTTTAGGTCTTTAGCTACTTGAAGTTCATTTACTTGGGCATCACATGAGGTGAGGTTCGAGTCATATTATTTTCCACTAGGAGGACCATGTGGGGGGGGTGGGGATCCAGGACTCTAGGCACCACCATCCATGAGTCCAGGAGTCACTGAGGCCCTGGTTCCACTTAAGGGCTGGTTTGTACTCCTGCTACTCATAGGTCCTTTTTTGAGCTTGACACCTTACAGGAGGAAGCCATGGCTACTTCTGGTCTCTATGGGACTCAAAGGCTATCACTGATGAAGCCACTTCAGAGCTATATGGGGTTAATCTTTGTGTTTGGGTTTATCTTTCATTTTCTGTTTCTTAGCAGCATCTTTCAATGTCCTATGCTTGGACTGTGCTTACAGTACAAGTGTCCCTAATAAAAGATTTTAACTCTGTGGAATCTAAAAGGTGCAATATCTACCAATCCTATAAATCCAAATAATTCAATTGAAGCTGAGACTGAAACTTGTTACATCGTCTAGAAAAGCTCAAAAGATCTTTCCTCATTCTATCACGGTCATGCATTTGAATTCTAAGACCAATTATCCCTCTACCTAGATCAAAGAGTTGTCAAGCCTAGAAAAGTGTGCTTCAAATTTATCAACCCTAAGGTTCTTGTTAGGAATTTTACCACAATTTTTAAAAACATCCGTGTGAATCTTCTTTAGCATTCTGTGTGTGTGTGTGTGTGTGTGTGTGTGTGTGTGTGTGTGTGTTATTTTGTCAGGAAGAAGAATAAATCATAGTGCTCAACCATCACAACTATCCCATGACATCTTTGCCATAGGTGATGAAGTGGCAAGGACGTCCACCCATAGAGAAGAATTTACAGTTACTCACTGTAAACTGAAGACAGAGTGCCTGGTGCCAAGTTACAAGGATTAAAAGCATATCCTCCATTGTACAATGTTGCAGCCCTCATTACTATGATAGCATGTGAAACTGCTTTGTAAATGATAAAGAGTACTCCCACCTTGTACTAGATTCTCCATCAGGGTTCAAACATCTTTTTTTTTTTCAATATGCCCAATGGAAAGTTTTAGGCATCCATTCTCCAAAAGCCTGTCTTTGTCTTTGTGCCTCTCTCTCTCTCTCTCTCTCTCTCTCTCTCTCTCTCTCTCATACAAACACACATATACTATCCTATCCTAAATGTTCACATCTCAGGAATCTTAAAAAGATTCTATTTCACCATTGTCATTACATTGTTGGTAACTTTATAACTTTGGGCAGATAATCTCAATAATGATTCTGCCCATTTTTGTTGATTTCATGCTATTCATTCTAATTTGTAACATGCCTATATTCATTTGAAGAAAGGAGATGCATCCAGTTTGTTCAACTTCTGTGTCTCTTCTTACATCAAGATGGCAGGCATTAGTGTAAATCCTTATCAGCATGTATCACAAGCTGGAATCTTTGGAAATGCAAAAGTCATTTTGTAAATTTATACTAATTGAATTTTTCTGTTTCTAAAAAGTGTCAACTATATATATAGATTATTTTTTACTCTCTTTTGAGACAAATTCCATTTTGGATTAATAACCTCAAAGCATATGGCAGCTTCATAAATTCTTAGAGCTAAGTAGCAGGTACTCTGCAAAGCATTTTACAAACATTACTTTTTTATTCCTCATAGTAAGCCTATGTTAAAAGTATTATCATCATTAACCCTAATTTATGAGTGACAAAATTAAGATTTAGAGAGATTAAATAACTTACCCGAAGTTACCCAGTAAGAACAAAGATTTTAACTTCTCTGACCACACACTCCATGCTTAATCAGTCCTACTGTCCATAAACCCAATGCCAGGCATTGCAGAAAACTCAGACTCACTCCTTATTTATATCACCAAAACAGCACTATCACCTCCTCACTATATTTTAAAATGCTACAATGCATTCACTCATTTTTTCATTCACTCATTCATTCCCTTATTCACTCTGTAAGCATTGTTCCAGATACTAGGTATACGTTTTGCACATGCAAAGTCCCTACTCTAGTGGAACATAAAGTCCACTCCATATTCAAGGGCTCTTAGTGTCTGCACACGTGGCTTCTCACAGAGTGAGACAGAGTGCTAGAGTTAGAGAGCCATTGTAGGGCAGAAAGTCCACAGTGTGTGCTACAGAAAACAGCAAATACTGCTTATGAAGAATAACCTTTCCCCTATTTCTATTTGGATCAAAGTTCACAGAACCCAACTTATCTGTTACATAAATTTTCACAAGAACTATTCTCAAATATGTCCTATGATGTGAGTTAGTCACATATGCATCTTGTGGTTCTGTCTAAACTCACCCTTTAAAAAACGCATATTATGATTCTTCAAATATCTTCTGTGGCTGTGATTAAAATCTTAAAGATCACTATCATAGATATGGATAGGATTTCTTTCCTGTTAGTGCTGTACTCTTCATTTGCCCTTCATGAGCTTAACAATGCTCCACATTCAGCAAATAGGCTTCACAAAGCATGCAATTAGAAATAAAGTCAATGTCTTCACAAATGGAGATTTATTTTCTCATGACAATAGAGTTTTTAAAGTTGCACTCTCCAAGTGGCAAAACCTGAAGGGGCATCACTTGTAAGTTCATGAGTTAAGACTTCAGAATTGCCACCTCGGCAACTTCCATGCCCCATTAAATGTGCACACTCAAAAATTCTGGGTTTACCCTTATTTCATTTATTTCGGGTTGATTAGCTTTGCAATTATGCCATATAGTTCTTAGGCTTTGCTCTGAAAGAGTACTCATCTACTTACCACCACTTAAAAAGTCTTACTTCCAGTATAATAGCCTTTTCGGTTAGTTTCAATTGGCAAGAACAGACAATATCTCACAGCACCATTTAACACAAACTCAGTCTGTGAGTACACCGAGGAACAAGCAATCCTCTCAGTTTGCAGTTAATGAATCAAAGTTTAAGACGACAAATTGGCTCGCTGAGGCAAAATAGTTAATTAACTTTTAGTCAGAAATATTCATCCTCTTCTCCCGGCATAAACAAGTCTCATAAACTCTATTTACTTATTCAAGTGCTTTCTCCTCTTCTACATCCCTAGGCATCACTCAGAGCTCTTAATATATCATGTCAGAGTAGCTTCAAATTTTTAATCCAATTTTTATGTTTTTAGTCTCCAAGAAATAAAATGTATCTCTTCATCATTAATTTAGGTATTGTAAACACTGTAGTATAAATTCAACTTAAAAAAGAGAAAGAAAAACCACCAACATTAAATTCTGTAGCCTCCATGACTTTGGGTGCCAATTGAATCAGACTTTGTGTTCCTTAAAGTAAACACATTAATTCCAAATGTTGAGTTAGCTCAGCCTGTTTAGCCTGTCAGGTAAGGCTTTACACTAATATTGTAGCAGTCACTGGTGTGTCCAATTAGCAAAGAAGTTTAATGGTTACCATTCCAAACCTTTTTGCCTCTGGTACTTTATAGATGCACCATTTCCTTTGAACATCATTTTAAATATTAGCTAAAAAGAGAACTATATCAACAGCTTTGATAAGTATATACCTGAACAGCCATTACATCATATACTCCCTAACCACTATTTCAAAGTCACCTTTTGCTAATTTTTCCCCAATTATCAACATTCTTCTAGAGAGAACACTCTAAGTTTCACTAAGAGTGGCAATCTATTATCTTCTGTCACTGGCCCGTGTTTTATAAAGGAAGACTGTCTGGTACAGTGAATGCTCACATTTAAAAGCTACTGACACTAAATGCAGCTTACATTTTGTTCTTTGCAGTATTGCCACAAAGTTTACTCTTTTCTAGCTCTGAGCCAGATTTCTTAAACCTGAAGTCATCATCATTTTATGAGATGATTTTTCCAAAAGCAAATTACAGATTTGTGAATTAAGTAAGTGTTGAGCCAGAACTGGTGCTTGTTTTTGGAAGTGACTCCTATAAGTGTAAATAAAAAGTCAGGTTAATGCCTTCTTGTAGACATGTAGGGATACACATAGTGTACTACAGAAGGAAACCCTCAACTAAAAATAAATTATGTTCCAAAAGTTTATTTGTAGATTGACATAGTTTCCCGTAAGTTAAACACTTTTAATTTATGTAAATATTTACCTTAATGTATGTCAAACATATTTTTTCATGAAACTAATCCTGAACAAGATCGAAATTGTTTAGTTCAACAAAGCCGTTTTGGACAAGGCATCAGGTGAGATTCTAAAAGCCAGGAGTATTAAGATAAATAAGACACAGTGCTGTCCTCAAGGATTTACAAGGTAATGAGACAGAATTTATCTTTATGGAAAATCCATTCAAATCTTTACCTTGGAAGTCTAAGCATGTATCACCCTTCACTCTACTGGTGGGCTCCTCATACCCCTCCCACTACTACCTGGAGCAAAGGCTTGGTGTGTGTAATTCAATGTTGGTGTTAAGTGCATAGGGTGTTAGCGAAGCAAGAGGAGTACTCATTCAAGATGGAGAGGATGACAGGGAGTATAAATGCATACCTCAGCTGCATTATGAAGAGTTTGTTAAACCACTGCTTTATGAAAGCTGTGGGATTCAAACCAGTAGCATCAACATCACCTGGTAACTTGATGGAAATACAAATTATTGGCTATCACCTCAGAACCTCTGGGGCAGGGAGTCAATAATCTCAGTTTTAATAAACCCTCAAGGTGATTCTGATGCACACTAAGGTTTGAAAGCCACTGTATCAAGGCAAGTTTTTAGGCAACACAGCAAAAGGGGGGAAGAAATGATTTTTCATGGAATAAATTATGTAAGCAAACACCTGGAGTAGTTGTAGTAGCTCTTCCAGGTACTTTGAATATTGGTTGTTAACAACTCACAGCTGCACTCTTCCCCTAAGAATCATTTTCTGCCTAAGAGAGGCAGCTCACCTGGGAATGCTTGGAAGGCTATGCCCTTTCCAAAAGTGGCCACAGTCGGTGATGGACTGACATGAAGATATAACATACAGTCCCCTTACCTCTAAACAGAAAAACTTCATGCTCCATAGCTCCTCATAGGACCAGCTGAACTCACATCTTGGCTTGGCTTCTTGCCCTGCCATATTCTGCTTCCCTCCCTCCATTCCAGATTTCTCCTGAGAGCAGTAAATCACTGGCACAAGAATCCCCATCTCAGGCTGTTTGTAGGGAACCCAACCCAGGATGGTGGTATACAGTATAACAATGCATGGAGAGTTGCAGTAGGTTTGTACTGATGGAACATAAAGTGTAAGTAACAGAATGGTGAGAAGAGACGCTGAAAGGGTGGTAGAAGCCAATTTATGATATACTTTGGACAACAATCTATAAAAGTATCAAAATTCACTCATTCATCCACACACACACACACAGATGAAACCACCATACATATAGCGTATTGACATGGGTGGGGAGAAAAAAATCAGACTACTACCTTGGAAAGTCCCTTCTCTATTTACCATAAATAATAATTTACATCCCACCTCTCACCAGGCACCAGAATTAAGAAGACTCCTATATCCAAACCACAAAACTCAGAGGCTGTGTGATCATTTAGAGATGGAGATTCTTAGAGATCTGGAAGGAAAAGAAGGACTGGCAAAGTGACGAGCTCAGGTAACCCTCTAAGTGATTAAAACATGTAAGAAAAAGACACTTGGATGAGGAGAAATGATGGGGACCAAAGGAATACGATTCAATAAGGGGCATCATAGATTTCCCTTCTTTATCTTTTTCGGCCTCTTTCCTTGACTCAGGGTACTCTTGCTAGTGCAAACTCCTAGGGCCACATTTGCAAACCAGCAGAGTTCAATGGTTGCATACATTCTTATATTCCAAGAGCTTCTGCTTTCCTTTTATCTAAAAGGATTTTTCTAACCAGGATCTCTTTTCAGTTTGGGAACCTGGTCAACACTCTAAGCTTGCTCCCTTCTCCTGTCATTCAAGTAAGCAGACATATAAAGAGGATTTCTTAGATTTTTTCTTGTTAGCACAATAGAAAAAATAGACCAGGGAGATACATGAGGTAATTTTCAAACATTTTGAATGTTTGAAAATTACCTCAATTACCCCCACCAGCATCCATTCCCTCTTCTTACAGCAGCAATCCTCAGTTACCTGCTAAGGGTCCATGCTGCTGCCACTCTCAATTCATTTGACATGAAAGAGTATCTATCACTAGTTCCACCAATGAATGGTCTGTTTCCCATCACATTGTATCCTGAAAACATGAATGGCTGGAGAGTCTACGGCTATCAACTGCACCGCACGGATAGAGAGAACCATGGCAGCACGAGAGGTGGAGTAAGACATTGCTTGATCCCTGAATTTAGCAGTATCTGAAGCCAAGTCTACCCTGTATTTTTCAGTATTATAAAGTATTAAATTCCATTTTTTGCTTTAAACCACCTTTAAGAAGTTTTTCTATCCCTTTAAATATAGAATCCTATCTAACATAAAATGTTTTATATTTTTAAGAAAGTGAATATGAATGAACCTAATCTTTCTCTGGGCTTCACTCTTTTGTTGAAAAACCTTTAAATGTCGTCATCTTCTTTCTATCATTTATACACAATATCCCCAAAATGGGGTGTTGTGTCATATAAAATGTAAAAGGAAGATGTTCCATGGTCACAAAAATGTGGAAAGTATTTATTTCAATGAAGTTTAATTGGTTTCTTTACTGCAGGACTTCTCAGAGGCTTTAACATATGATTTACGTGCTGAACCCCTGAGGGAGAGTCAGGATATGCCTAACTCCCCCAGTGTGTTTGCATGTGGAAATCTTACTCTCATTGAGTAATTATGGGATAAGATTATGTGAAGTATATTCAGAAAATGTGGATCCAGCTAGAATTTCAGACCTTTTTCTATTCCTCACTGCTTAGTATTGAGTGTTCTTTTGATTGTCCTTCCTGAAACTTTTGATCATTCCATCTGTTGAGCCTCAGAAAGGCTCCATCTAGAACAAGTTTGGAGAACAAGGTGAAGGAGAATGCTAACCAAAGAAAAGGTATATGTATGTGTACTTCCCACCACCCCAACATGGGACAATGTTTCATCACCATTGAACAGGTAGTAGGTCTTCAATGTAATATGGACATTTTATTAACATTGCTTCATGTGATGTACATGTCTTTAACTTAACATGAATAAATTATCCACAAAAACTTCTAAAATACATTAACTTAAAAACCTCTACTCAGAATATGAAAACTGCCACACCAGTTAATTATCTGGAATATATCTGAGCAGAAGGAATTTTAGAAGTCAGTTTTATGGTTTTGGTTACACCTTCTAAAATGTTTCTGGTGGTTTTTTTAATGTTTTAAAAGTCTGACAGCTACTTCTGAAAATTAAATACTACTTGTCAGTAAGCTACAGTTAACTCATTTAAATAAATATGTAATTTGTTCCTTTATAAAACAGTTGAAAGCATTTGCTGACATCTGAGTAAAAAGGAAAACTGGGTAATCTGGGGAAGGGAAGGGTCAAATATTACAAGCCATCTCATCTCCAGCTCTCTGAGTGTAATAGAGGGATTGGTCACAAGAGGGCACATTGCTTTGGGTCTATAGTAAAAGGGACCAAAATGCAAATGATTCCTTTTACCACCTGAGTTAGTGAAAAGAGGTCACAATATGAAAATCTGATTCCTCTGTGTGGTCTTTTGCATTTACTTTAAAAAAGGCATATCATCTAGAGCTTCTCTCTGAACCCTACACCTCCAGGCATTAAGCAATTTCCTTACTGTGGATAACATGAAATTCAGACATTTTCTTCCAAGAGTTTCTGGATCAAAACAATGCCTCTCCTAACAGTTCCCTGATGTAGTTTTTTTGGGCACTTTTTCCCAGCCCTTGGTACTTCCAATAGTCTGTTTATACATTCCACAGGTTACACACACATACACACACAATCAACTTCTGGTCAGGAAAACAGAAACCACTGTAACAGTTCAAAATTAAATTAAATTAAATCAAAAGATTTAATACAGGGAACTGGTTGTAATAGGTGCAGGATGAACTAAAAGAGGAAAAAGAGAGCTCTGAGGTAGCCCAGAGTGAATGTGGTTACCATTCTAAGGCTAGAAAAAGAAAAGAAAGAGGTGGAGCTACAAGAACCTATAAGCTTGGGCCAGGAGCCTATGGAGTTGGTGCTCAGGCCTCTGAGGAACAGCCACACCATTGGCTGTGCTGGTATCTCTCAATGGGTCTGAAGACATTGGTTCTTAGAGTGTTGAAAGTCATTAGTGGTTAGAACCAATTTTTGCTGCTAGAGCTACCCCGCCCCACTGTCTCACCCTGTGGGAACACATTAATAGGAAGAGAAGGGCCCTTGTCTCCTCCCACTTTCCAGTCTCTCTGTAGTCCCTCCATTGGAAGACCCTAAAAGAAAGCCCCCTTGGCAAAGGAGTCGAAAATGCAGTCAAAAGAAAGGCAGGCAATATCACAGAAGACACTTAGGAGAGTTGACTTGGAGCTAAGAGAAAATAGGTAAGTAGCCATTCCTACATCAAACTTCCTCTCTCTTTCATAGCTACTCTTCACCCTCCTGTTCCAAATACAAACAAAGGAATAGAAGTTAATATCATTCTAGCCTCCCCTAAGAAACAAACATCAAATGACTTGTCATAGCCATGACTACTTCCCTTTAAAAAAGGTGACTGACTTGGACAAGTGGTAGAAACTTACTGACAGTTTCCTCTTACAGGATACCAACATCTACCTGGGAAGGTAGGATTAAGTATACAAATAGACTACCTGAATAAAGGGCTTAGCACAATGCTTCTCTTGTGATAGACACCCAATAAGTATTAGCTGACTTCCTTTTTTCCCCCTTATTCCTCATCCTTCCTTGTGGAATGAAAGCCTTCATACCAAAATACTAGAATTTCAGGCATCAGTTAATACCTGTGAGATCACTGGGAGGGAAATGTTTCTGTTTACCTAGAGAGGCTTTACATGTCCAGTAGGTGAGATTCTCAAGAGTTCAAGGAAAAGATACACAAATGCCTCTCAGGCTAAATTTATTGTAAGGATACATGGGAAACAGAAAGGGAGGTCTTAAAAGAACAATGCCCTGCTCAGGAATGTGTGGTAGACTCCATAAGAAACTAGAAAAACCTGCCTAATTTGCTAGGGACAAGAACTTTGGGGATCTACTTTTTCTTTACTTAACTGGCACTTGTATTTCCCCAAAATCGTGGATTTGAATGGGTCTTTTTACCCTACTAGGTATGAAGCATTGCTGATAAGCAGAAGCATTGCTACTGAGCAAGTCATCTAAAAGATTATTGGCCTCTCAAACCCAGCCCACATGTGGTTGATTCAGCTAATATGCACCTTTCCCTGCACAGCTGCTGTGCTAAAGTAGAAAGGTTCAGACTGGTCTGTAAAAAGCCTTCTCCTAATTCATTCACCTCAGAGCAAAAGGCTATCTGGGTATTTTCCCATAAATCAGGCATTGTGTTACACACAAGAAATGCCTTCTATCCTATTTCTAGGATAGAAGATACCTTGTTTTTCACCCATGTTATTACATGGTTCTCAGAAGTGGGGAACAAAGGAAAGGAGAAACTACACCTAGATCTTTAAACTGAAGAGTGAAATGAATGTGATATTATTAACAGAAATAGGGAAAACAGTGATAGGGCTTGCTTGTGGTGAATTAGTTGTAGAAAAGTTGAAGAAGTTGCTTGTGAAGTGTCTGGATATAAGTGGAGCACCCAAACACACGAAATAGATGTAACAGCTTAAAATCAGAGAATGAATGAGAGGTTTTGCTGCTTTATTTTACTTTTAGTATAATAACTTCTAAACTTTTTGGTACCATAGATCACTTTGAGCATCTAATGATAGCTATGCACATTCAGAAATAAAAATCTACATATGCATATACCACTAAAATCATATGTATATATGATTTATATATGTATATATTTCTAGATTTTCAGAACTCCAGCTAAAGTTGCACTGCCCCACCTCACCTAGTAAAAAAATATAAAAAAGAGAAAAGTTTGAGCACTGAATCTGTACTGCATTAGAAATTGATCTTTCCTCCTCTTGTAGTTCATCTTCCTCACCTCAGACAAGCTAAAATTTTATGTGTGCCAAATAGCTTCTTACCTAGCAATGCTTTTAAGAGATAATGAGAAACAAAGCAGGGCAATTCAATGATAAGAGTTCCTAACCATTGCCAGCAAGAAAATGACCCAAGGTGTTCATTTTCTCAATTACTGTAATGTTGATTTTCTTTTTGGATGGGCAAGTGCTCCTGAGAAAACCTCAAGGCAAATTGTATCTATACTGGCATATACAGTTCACCCGAAGCCTAGAGGCAGCAGCTAGCAATTATATTCCACTGATTAATGTGCAATCCTAAATTTACAGGCTTGATGGTCCAAAGAGGCTCCCTGCTATGTGAGATAATGAATAGGAAATTGTCAGAATAATTAGCCTAGTCAGACTTCACATGTATACCTTTAAGATATTAAAAAAAAAAATGCCTGTCCTTTAACAGAATCAGAGATTTAAAAATGGGATGTGAAGAAGGAATGCTGTAGTCAAAATATTCCTTTGTGCCATTTTTGCTTCATTCAGTTCACTGACCATATTGTCTGTAGGAAATACAGTGCTGCACCTCTCAGATTCACCTTTAGAGTACCAGCCACTAGACGTGCTACTGTGTCTGCAATCAACCCTCTCCAGAATTTGGTCTCAGCAAGAAGCAGCTGTCTTGCCCAAGGTCAGCCTATCCACCCAGGAAGAAAGCGGGGCAGCACACATTCAATGACTAGTCAATGCCAGATTATAAAGGCCTGGCCCACCTTATAAGAACAAGACACAAATCAGAAGGGCCAACCCATCTTCAAATCTCCCTAGAGGTTGACTAAAGCTTTAGTTGAGACCACATTACAGACCACCTTCTCCCTCTGTCAACTCCTAGTTCTCTCCCTGAGGACACTCTTCATAAACTTTCTACATACTAATTGTTAACTGAATCTTCTTACCAGAGACTCTAACTCACAGTAGTGTCAAAATCACACATCAGTGTCAGGATTACAATAAAGAAATGACCTTGAACCAAGGAATAGTCTATTTAATTCAGCTTAATTAATATTTTTTGTATGCCTCCTGTGTACAAGTTTGAAACTATGCCAAAGTAGGTTTCTTCTTGAGATTTTCCCTTTAAAAAATTTGTATTGTTGTTTGGTTTACTCTGGTTTCGTCTTGTGAATCAAACATACATAAACTCTAATGTCTAAGGTGATTCTTCTGAGTAAATTCACCTTCTTTTTTAAATTATCTCATAAACTAAAAAAAATACAAGCTTTAAAAAGTGCCCCAAAAGAAAAACTGTTTATATAAAAGTCAATATTTTATGTTACATTTGAAATACATAATTATGTGTATAGCTTGACTACAAAAATTCAAATAGATCAGAAAAAGGCATGAAAGGACTTTATAGGTCACCTATAAAGATGACATGTGATGTCAATATCACTATGTATTATCACTACCGTGAAGGACACCAAAATTTCTATTAACTATAAAGACCACAAGTGATGAACTGAATGAATTACCCATGGTAAAAGATGATCCTCTTTTCAAGTGTTATACGAATATAGTTTAAAATGATGGAGATTGACCCTGTCTTAAGCAAATCTGGTATTAAAAATGGAGACTACTATAAAAAAGAGAAGAATGATTTTTTAAAAAGAATTCAGTCAGGTTGTTTTTAACATTCATGAAAAATATGTCCCAAATGTTAAAATATATTTATACAGAATTCAATATTTTATCAGCATATCTTACAGATATGTTTCAACATTGAAATCCCCTTTTTGTTCCTATCTTCTGTAAATATTATAAATCATTATCACTGTTTTTATTTTTTATATTGTGATATTATAATTTGTAAAAATAAACATATATTTGGTCTTGATCCCCTTTTCTGGCACAATGCTCCTAAAATCCTTCAAATTTCATAAATGATGAGTGCGATAAAGGTATCTCTTGTT
Organism: Phyllostomus hastatus; assembly: GCF_019186645.2. Taxonomy (NCBI): domain Eukaryota; kingdom Metazoa; phylum Chordata; class Mammalia; order Chiroptera; family Phyllostomidae; genus Phyllostomus; species Phyllostomus hastatus. The sequence goes on from NW_025333857.1 coordinate 9,796,588, forward strand.
ACGTTAATGAGGTGACTTTTGGAAGGCACCTAAAGAAGGGGCTGGTTCCCAGGACAACCACACACATTAGTGTTCAGTCCCACACTCCTGAACTCCTGGGAGAAGAAAAGCATCTGGAGGATGACTCAATTACTGTTATTGTTATATGTTATGAACAAGTAACCAATATGAACAAGTAACCAATAGTTTAATCAATCATGCCCAGGTAATAAAGCTCCCATTAAAAGCCAAAAAGATGGGGTTCAGAGAGTTTCCGAGTTGATGATCATGTAAACATTTGGGGAGAATGATATGCTTTGAGAGAATATGGAAGCTCAGAGCCCCTTCTTCCACGGATTGCCCTATGCATCTTTTTGTTTCTATATTATATTCTTTTGTAATAACTAGTAATCCAGTAAGAAAAACATTTCTCTGAGCTCTAGACAACTAATTGACCCCAAAGAGAAGGTCATGGGAACGTAATGATTTATAGTCAGTAGGTCAAGGAGTACAAGTAACAACCTAGGCTTGGGAGTGGTGTCTGAAGTGTATATGTGGGTTGGGAGTTGGGGGACAGTTTTATAGCACTGAAGCCTTAACCTGTCGAATGTGATACTACCTACAGTTAGATACTGTCAGAATTGAGCTGGATTCTCAGACACCCTGATGGTGTTGGAAAATTGCTTGGTGGTATGTGAGGAGGCAACTCCCTCTCCCACAGAAACACATACTGGAATTGGGTCCAAGAACTCAAAAGATAAACTTAGATATAAGACTCACCCTTCTGCCTCTTAGTAGTGTGACCTTACAACAACCATTTACCCATTCAAAGCCTTAATTTGTTCTTCTGTAAAATGGAGTTGGAAATAGCTAGCTGAGACCTATTGAGATGACTAATAAGAAATATATAAGAAAATGTCTCACAGTCCTCAATGGTTATTGTTTGTTTTCTGTAATGTAAAATGTTTGATGAAATTTTTCTTACAGAGATTTAAAAAGGAATATGTCCAAATGATTTAGGACACATTCATATCCCTTTAGCTTACATGGCTACATATATTTTAACCTGAAGAGAGTATTTTTAAATAACATTTTTTACTCAGTAGTTATAAATAATAACTAATGTCCTAATACAGAACAACTCATTATTCCCCCCCAAAATGTCCTAAAATAAAGGGAACTGCTTCCATATTAAGAATATCTACATCTCTATCCAAATACATAATGTTCTTTTTACATTTTGATCCTAAAAAACATTAAAAAAAGAGAAAGAAAGACTCATGCTAGCTGAGTATCTCAATTGGAGCATTTTCCCAATATGCCAAGGTTGTAGATTCTATCCCCAGCCAGAGCACATACAAGAAGTAACCAATGAAGCCATGGATGAGTGTAAGAGCAAGTTGATGTCTCTGTCTCTGTCTGTCTGTCTGTCTCTCTCTCTCTCCTTCTCTCTCTCTCTTTCTATCTCGCTCTCTCTCTTTCTCCCTTCCTCCCCACCAAATCAATAAAATAAAATATTGTTAAAAAGGACTCATGAGATGAGACAACAACTTTGCTAAGTACCCAAGCATTTTGTAATATAAGAATCTAGCAATGGTAACAGGTCTCAAATCTTCCTAGAAGGGTCTCTGTACTGTGTTTAGTAAATAATTTTGACTACTGGGATCATTGGCTTTAAAGCTGAATTTGATGAAAAGCCTCAGGCACAATTTTAACAGTGTCCCAAACCACTGTAATTAGGCAATTAATGCTTAATGATATAGAGGAAGAGTACAGCTCTATCCTACATAAAATTGAAAGACAGGCATTGCTTGAATTGTTGAGATCATGGAGGCATGTGTTTTCCACTGTCAGCATTGCAGAATTTTTTGTTGTTTTTGTATTTTAACATATAGCAGCAAAAATATATTTAATCTAAAGGCATTCAGTCAACACTTAGAAGCAAAATGTACAAATGGAAAAGGACACACTTTGATATTCATGGGTATTGGGAAGTTTAGTTGAGTGTATAGCATATTTATGTGTTTAGTGAACTCTTCTTTACTTAGCCCTGTTTCATGTATGACACTAGGATTAAGTATGTTTTGGAGTGCTATAGTTTTAACACTTTTCCAGGTTAGGATTTTTCTTCTTTATAGAAGTCAATATTTCTGTAAAAGGAATTTTGGGAAGTGGTTTCTTGATTCAAATTTAACTTCCATAATAACCTATATTGTGACATTTTGAAATGTTTAATTACATAGACATTCACCCACTACCATGCACTCTGTGAGGTGCCAGAACCATGGAAATGACACCACGTATGAGCAAGAGACATTCTCTCCAATGGTGCTGGCAATGGTTATGTATGTGTGTGTGTGTGACTACAACCCTCTATACAACTAGCTCATATGAAATTAAGGTTCTTCTTTTGTAAGGTTGATGTGAAATGACTTTTCATGGATGAATTGTTCTTCTGAAAAGTGATATCAAACAGAGTCAGTAATTCATATAAAGATGATTTTTAAAAGACCAGGAACTGCTCTTGTCATGAGAACTCTGATTTGGAAGCAGAATTGAAACTAATTCTGGCTTCAAATCTACTCAAGGGTTAGGTGGTTAACTATATATTAACAGGATGAAAATATGAGCAGAAATGAAGTCAAGGTGATAGTAAATCACAAAGTACTGTTAATTAGTTACATACATAAAACATATAATTTACTAAAAAACCCATAAAATTTAATAATATAAATATAAAGGAACAAAATAAATTTTTTAATACATTTGAGAACTTAGACATTCAAATAAAGGCCAAGAGGCCCAGGGTGGAATCTCAGCTCTCATTTACTAACTGTACATTTCAACAATTTATAAGCCTTTATCTCCTCACCCAAGAGTTTGACATGGTAATAACTGCCCTTTATTCAAAATACAGATTACTAATATGAAAGCCTTTTATGAATTATAAATGCCATACAAATGTGAGGAAGTAAATTGGCTGCCATTAGGGGCACCTTCTTATAAACCACATATATTTACTTTTTTTGATATCTCTACAATGTTTTAATTATCATTTGTATCATTTTAGGTGAGTAAGTAAAGAAATCAAACTAAATGACATTGCTTGAAACTTAAGTTAAAAATTGTGTAGTGAGGAACAAAGATTTTCTTTTTGTAAATTTTTTGCATTCTGCACACTGACATAGAGGTGAAAGAAAATGACTGAAACTTAAATATGAAAGAATGTTTTACAATTAAATCCACATTGTATCTATTTATCTTACATGTCAGTGCAAAAATCAACAACTATTATGAAATAGGATAAATTATATCAAAAAGAAACAAAAACCTCATGAAAGTATATCCAAGTATGAAAAGTATTGTACTTGTAGTGTCTTCACATCCTTTTCTTCTGTGTACTATGTGGAACATATTGTTTCCTTGGATAAATGCATCCCCATACTTATTCTTCAGTTGCTCATTTACATATTCTTCCCTGCGCTCCAAGATGATGAGTATATTCATGTAGCTATGCAGGCAAGCCAGGACCCCTTGCGAACCCACTCCAGAATTTAATGCTACCACAATTGGTAGTCCAATGATTTGCATTAAGTCACTGGGAGTTTGCTTCCACAGACTCATTTTAACAATCCTGATCAGAAATTTGGGAGGCAGGAAACTTGAGTTCTAATCTCAGCTCTGCTACTTAATTAGCTGTGTGCCTTGGATAACTCATCATTTACTTCTCAAGGTGCCAAGTTCCTCATCTTGTGGCTGAGATCTGGAATCCCCACCCTAGGTGACTCACAAGCTCAAACTTAGCTGACAATGGTATGAAACTGAAACCCACACATGCTTACTTTAAAATAGTATAAAGTTCCCAGATGCATAAGTCATCTTATGAATTTGCTCACCCTAAGTTGTGGTGAGCCAAAATTCAGATGGTATTGACTGTGCCTGATGAGAAAATATGTTGAATCTGAAAAATATGAGTAAAATCAAGAAATTCCAATCTGAACCTATTTCAAGACATGAAGTAGAAAATAAATTCCTGAATTAAGGACATGCCCTTAGATACAGAAAAGTACACCAAAGAGTAAATATAGTGCTTCCTTCTGTAATCCAAGTTCGTTTTGTTGTTGTTCAGGTGGAGTTCCAGGTGTTTATTATCTAATGGGGAGCTAGAAGGACATACATGGAAATATATCCTATGGCTATATGCTTCTTGGGCATCATTCTAATGCCAATACCCAACTCCCTAGAGAATCTGTTTATTCCCATTAACTATATTTTGCCAAACTAGTTTTGAATTAAAAGACTGCTTTGTTTTCTTGAAATGACTAGGAAAAGTAAATTTAAGTGTATATATTCCAGTGTGGAAACCAAAGTACTGATCACACCATCCCTGACATTCAGACCCCTTTCAAACAGAGCTGTAAAATAGTTTTATATGATGTCAAGGCTCAAACTCAAGATTAAAAACTGAATTGTTCTTGCCCTGGCCATGGTTCAGTTGTATAAAGTATCATCTGTACACCAAAAGGTTGCAGGTTCCATTCCCAATCAGGGCACATATGGGAAGCCACTAATCAATGTTTCTCTCTCTCCCTCTGCTTCCCTCCCTTCCTCTCCCTCTAAAAATCAATAAACATATCCTCGGGTGAGGATTTTAACAAATTGTGTTATCCTTTACATGACTGTCTCAGGTAACTGAATACCCAAACAGCAGTTCATTACCTAAAATCTATGGTCTTCAGGGGAGGAAGTATGTCGAGAATTTTCCAAAATCATGTGTATCATATTTGTAAATATGAACATTTTTCTGGGGAGAGGATCTGTATCTGTCACTAGCCCCTCAAGATGATCCAAGACACAAAAATTAAGAACTACTACCTTAAGCTAAATAAGAGTGAGAATTTGAGGTCTGTCAAAACTCCTGTAAAAAATGCATTTTTATGTTTTTTATCCTATAAAGGGCAAGTTGATAAATAATCAGCAAAAGACAATCTTCCTTCATGTAATTTTTAAAATTTGCTTGGCTCTTTAATTTCAAGTGATAATGAAAAATTTTGTATTAAACTGAAATAACCAGTAGTTTTTGAGCCAGTGTATACACAATCTGGGCTCTAACTCATAAAATTGCTCAACTAAGCTCTTACTTGTTGGCACAAAAAGGAAAATGAATGTGAGGGTATTTTTCATACCATTTTTAGGATTAAAAGATTTTTTAAATGATTTCTCTGATTGATGCATACTAACATTTTAATGATTTTTTAAAACTATAAGCTCCTTGCTTACCTAGCAAAGAAAGCATGACTATAATGAAAAATTCCAATTAATAAAGAAAGCTGTCTCCATTGCTTCAGCTTAACACTGCAAAAAAGCATTTGTGAACTAAAGTTAAAACAAAATTTTCGTGAACAGCAGCAAATAAAGTCATTTTAGATTACAAAAAATGTTTCTCGTCCTTTTGAGGCATTTCCTTCCTTGCCTGTACATGAAACTTTATAGAACCTGAAAATTATTATAACTAAAGCCTATAAGTTTTAAGCATATATATATTTTTTCAAATTAAATATAAGAAAAAGTAGCTCTAAATTTAATGTTTGTCTTCAGAGTGACAGACTGCTATAGCAATGGTAGCAATAACATTGATGCAGTACTTTCATTTAGGGAATTCTTTTTTTAAAATTTTATATTTATTCCACTTTTATTAGTATGATAATATAACTTATCTTTCCTTCCCCCACTATTTTTTACCATGTCAGTATCTTTATAACTACTCTCACCAATTACCAATCTATGTTTCACAATATTAACAGAGTGATCATTCAAAATGTATGTTCATGATGAGGGGCACATTTAAAATCATTCAGTGCCCCCTATTAATTTTAGGACAATATTTTAGACTTTAACATTAACTAGTTAAAAAAATAGTTTTTCAATATTTTGAAAAAATCTTGTCTACCTTCCCAAGTTCTTCTTTCACTGTTCCTCCAACACACTTTTCAAAATAATTATATTTTGTTTCCTTAATTATATTATACTTGGCCTCACTTCTCTGCCTTTGCACAAGCTGATCCCGCTGCCTAAAATTTCTTTCTCAAATAAAAGAAATTGATAAAATCACCATTTTACAATTTCTAATAAAAAAATTTATTCAAGCAATGGTCATCAATGGATATTAAAACCATTAGGCATAAGGTTGACCAGAAACAATACACTTTCACCACCTCAATTTACTAATATACTAAAAGTGAGACAACCAGTAATTATTTGATTCCTGATGGGATGTAACATGAATTACTTTGCACTGCTTATGAAGAATTATCTAAAAAAATCCTTTAGTTCTAACTTTCAGTTTATAGAAATAGGTTTGTAAATTTAAAAAATCATAAGAACTATTGATTCAGATTTAGATAGTAGATATCTTAGGTTGTGTTCCCCCCAAAAGAAGACATTGAGACAAAGTTTATGGGTTTTTGTAGGATATCATTTGCAGAAAAATAAGAGAGCAAAATAAAAAATGGAAGAGAAGGAAGCTGCCAATAGGAGTATTATTAAGCAGGTCATTGCTGCAGGAAACGGCAGTTCGATCTCACTAAGAAACTGAAAAACAGTAGACTACATCTTAGAATTATCTCAAAGGTTAGGAAGTTGAATCATTTATCCATTCTCGTCGATCATTGGTTGAAGGCTGTTAGAGGCAGTGGAAAGCTACTGATAGGGAGAGACAAGAAAGCCCAAAACCAGTCACAGTTGCTTTCTTCTTTTTTCCTTTTTTTAAAATTGTTTTTCTATTAAGTCATGCCAGTTTCACCTTCTTTGCCCTCCTCCAACCCATCATACTCCCACTCCCACAGTCAATCCCCACACTGTTGTCCATGTCCATGGGTCATTCATACATGTTCTTTGACTAGTCCCTTCACCTTCTTTCCACCATTGTCTCCCCACTCCTCCCCTCTGGTCACTGTCAATCTATTACATGTTTCCATGCCTGTGGTTCTGTTTTGTTCATTAGATTCCTCTTATAGATGAGATCATATAGTATTTGTCTTTCACTGACTGGCTTATTTTTCTTAGCATGATATTCTCCAGTTCTATCCATGCTGTCACAAAAGGTAGTTTCTTCTTTCTTTTTGATGCATAGTATTCCATTGTGTAAATGTACCACAGTTTTTTGGTCTGCTCATTTACTGATGGGCCCTAAGGTGGTTTCTAGCACTTGGCTATTGTAAATGGCACTGCTATGGACATAGGGGTGCATAAGTTCTCTTGAACTGGTGGTTCAGGATACTTAGTGTATATTCCCAGCAATGGAATTGCAGGGTCAAAGACATTTCCATTTTTTTGTTTTTTGAGGAAATTTCATACTGTTTTTCACGGTGGCTGCACTAATCTGCATTCCCACCAACAATTCACTAGGGTTCCCTTTTCTCCACATCCTCATCAGCACTTGTTGTTTGTTGATTTATTAATGATGGCCATTCTGACAGATGTGAGGTGATAGCTCAGTGTGATTTTAATTTGCATCTGTCTGATGGCTAGTGATGTTGAGCATTTTTTCATGTGTCTATGGACCCACTGTATGTCCTCCTTGGAGAGTGTCTATTCAAGTCCTTTGTCCATTTTTTAATTGGATTATTTAACTACCTAGTGTGGAGTCATGTGAGTTCTTTATATATTTTGGAGATCAAACCCTTATCCAATGTATCACTGGCAAATATGTTTTCCCATACAGTCAGTCCCTTTTCATTTTGATGACAGTTTCTCTAGCCATGCAGAAGCTTTTTAATTTGGTGCAGTCCCATTTGTTTTTCTTCATATTCCTTGCCCTAAGAGGTATATCAGCAAAAATATTGCTACATGGGATATCTATGTTTTCCTCTAGGACTTTTATGGCGTCATGACTTATATCTAAGTCTTTTATCCATTTTGAGTTTATTCTGGTGTATGGTGTAAGTTGATGGTCTAGTTTCATATTTTTTGCATGTACTAGTCCAGTTTTCCCAATGTTATTTATGGAAGAGTCTGTTTTTACTCCATTGTATGCTCGTCCCCGCTTTGTCAAACATTAATTGGCCAAAGAGACATGGGTTTACTTCTCAGCTCTTTATTCTGTTCCATTAGTCTATGTGTCTGTTCTTATGCCAGTAGCAGACTGTTTTGATTATAGTGGCCTTCTAATACAGTTTGATATCAGGTACTGTGATCCCTCTTGCTTTGTTCTTCTTTCTCAAAATTGCTGAGGCTACCCAGGTTCTTTTATCTTTTCATATAAATTTTTGAAATATTTGTTCTAGATCTGTGAGATGTGCCATTGGTATTTTTTAAGGTTTTTTAAATAACATTTTTTTAAAAGTTAACAAGTGCATATAATAGGAAACTGAAAAACACAAGAAGCAAAGAACAAAGTCATCCATAACCACAAGCAGTTTACAGTTTGACATGTCCTAACTCCCCTGTGTGTCTACATTACTAAGTTTCTATTTTTATGTAATTATAATGGTCAAGTTATGAATCATGTGTTTTCACACATCACAAGTATTTACCATTTCAAAGTCTCAAAACTAAATTTTATATTCCCAAAGTCACAAGTTCACTATACCAATTCAGTCTGAAAGAAAAATATGTAATCCTGCCTTTCTTGGTGACAAAATTTCATAAAGGACAAAAATAGCAACAGACCACTAGATAAGTATGTTGGCAAAGTTACAGTTAAAATACTGCATTCCCTTGATGTTCAAATAAAAATGAGACACAAAGCAACAGAGTATACAAAATATAATACTTCTAAGATAATTCATTATGATCTGTACTTTTAAAATATTAGCAAGGAGACAAGTTTTGACTGAAATACTTTACAATGTACTCCTGCAATACAACCAAAAGAGATGCATACAGATTGATGGTTATCATCACAATGTAACTATGAACACATCCACATACAACCCTCCCTCCATCCATCTTCCTGTCCCTCTCCTGCCAGCCCAATGAACAACTCTTGACATTCATTTCTCAGATGGTTTAACAATTCCATGTCCAAGATGCCTTTTACTAGGAATTGTGTTGGATCTATAGATTGCTTTGGGTAGTATGGACATTTTAATGATGTTAATTCTTTCAATCCATGAACATGGTATATGCTTCCATTTATTTGTATCTTCCTTAATTTCTTTCTTCACTGTTCTATAGTTTTCCAAGTACAGGTCTTTTACCTCCATGGTTAAATTTACTCCTACATACTTTATTTTTCTTGTTATAGTAAATGGGACATTTTTCCTAGGTTTTCTTTCTGTTACTTCATTGTTGGTGTACAAAAAAATGCCATCAATTCCTGAATATTGACTTTGTATCCCATTATTTTTCCAAACTTACTTATTAGGTTGAGTAGTTTTTTTGGTGGAGACTACAGGTTTTTCTATGTACGGTATCATGTCATCTGCAAATAATGACAGTCATTTACTTCTTCCTTTACAATTTGGATGCCTTTTATTTCTTTTTCTTGTCTGATCACTGTGGCTAGAACTTCTAGTACTATGTTCAATAAGAGTGGCAAAAGCAGACACCCTTGCCTTGTTCCTGATCTTATGGGGAACACTTTTAGTTTTTCCCCATTGAGTATGATGTTGGCTGTAGGTTTCTTATATATGTCTTTTATTATGTTGAGGTATGCTCTCTTTATTCCCACTTTATTGAATGTTTTTATCATAAATGGTCAGTGTACTTTTGCAACTGCTTTTTCAGCATCTATTGATATCATCATGTGATTTGTGTCCTTCATTTTGTTTATGTGGTGTATTATGTTTATTGGTTTGCAGATATTGTACCATCCTTATATCCCTGGGATGAATCCCACTTAACCATGATGTATGACCTTTTTAATGTATTGTTGAATCTGCATTGCCAATATCTTGTTGAGGATTTTAGCATGTGTGCTCATCAGAGATATTGGTCTGTAGTTTTCTTTCTTTGTTATGTTTTTTACCTGGTTTTGGACTTAGGATGATACTGGCCTTGTAAAAAGAGTTTGAAAGTCTTGAATTGTTTGAAATAGTTTGAAAAGGATAATAGCTAGCTCTGCTTTAAATATGTGATAAAATTTATCTGTGAAGCATCTGGTTCAGGGCTTTTGTGTGCCAGGAGTTTTTTTACTACTGCTTAAATTTCATTAGTTGTTATCAATCTATTCAGGCTTTCTGTTTCTTCTTAATTCAGTTTAGAAGATTGCATATTTCTAGAATTTTTTTCATTTCACCCAGATTGTCTAGTTTCTTGGTGTATAGTTGTTCATAATAATTTCTTACAATCCTTTGTATTTCTGTGATATCATTTGTAACTTCACCTCATTCATTTCTGATTTTATTTATTTGGGTCCTTTCTATATTTTCTTAATGAGTATGGTTAAAGGTTTGTCAATTTTGCTTATCTTTTTGAAGAACCAGCTCCTAGATTTACTGATCCTTTGAATCATTTCTTTAGTCTCTGTGTCATTTAATTTTGCTCTGGTATTGATTATTTCCTTCCTTCTACTTGCTCTTGGCTTTGTTTTTTTGTTTTTTCTCTAGTTCTTGTAGATGTAGGGTTAGATTATTTGAGATTTTCCTGTTCTTTAGATAGCCTGTATTGTTATGATATTCCACCTCAGGACTGCCTTCACTGTTTCCCATAGGTTTTGGGTTGTTGTGTGTTCATTTCCATTTATTTCCAGACACCTTGTGATTTCTTCTTTGATCTCCTTGTTAACTTATCATTATTTAATAACATGTTATTCAGTTTCCATGTATTTGATTGTTTTTTAGTTTTTTTCCTTGGAATTGGTTTCCAGTTTCAATCCATTGTGATTTATGCATATTCTTGATATGATTTTAATTTTTTTAATTTGTCGATGCTTGTTTTGTGTCCTACCATGTGGTCTATCTTTGAAAATATTCCAAGTGCATTAGAAAAAATGTATATTTTGCTTCTTTGGGGTGAAAAGTTCTTTATATAACAATTAAGATCTAGAGTGTTGTTCAATGCCACATTATCCTTTTTTCTTTTTTTGGAAGATCTATCCATTATTGACAGTAGGGTGTTAAAATCCCCTATGGTGGTTATTTTGCTGTCAACATCTTTCTTGAAGTCCTCCAAGATTTTCTGTATATTTTAGGTGATCCTGTTACAGGGTGCAGCCAAGAGGGGGGACCCCAAATGGGCATTTGAAATGGGGTCCAGAACTTAAGGTGTCCAGGAGATTTTAAGATGTCTCCATCCCCCCCCACGCAGGGTGTTGGTTGGGGGAAGGGACAAATGGAGCAAGGCCATTGAGATCTGTTTTGCATAGCAACAGCCTTGCAGCTACCCTCTGGCGTGGTCATTTAACATATCTATAGCCTTTGGCTGGTCGCTTAGATATGTTAAATAGCTGTGATCACCTCTGAGCCAGGGGAAGGGAAGTAACTTCCCCACCAACACGTGACTGGGGCAGATCCCCCCAAGCTACAGCGCCTGCGTGGGAGCTCGGAGAAGATTGGCTCCAGGACATGGGGCCGCGCCTGTCCAGACTCAAGATGGCAGCCCAGCAAAGCTGGAAGGATATGAATTCTGGCAAGTGAAGCCGAGTGTGGGAGGAGTCAGAAATGAGGCTGCAGAGGAAGATTGGCCGTGGGGATTTAAAACCCAGACTTGGCGGCCATTAGGAAAGAGAACCACGTGGCTTTGGCAGAGTGAGGACTCTCCCTTCCCGCAGCCATAGGAGAGAGAACCACGCAGCTTTGATGGAGTGGAGACTCCTGCATCCCAGAGAGAACCGTGCTGCTTTAGGAGAGAGAACCACGCGGCTTTGGCAGAGTGGGGACTCTCCCCTTCCCACAGCCCTGAAAGGGAGAACCACGAGGCCTGGACAGAGCGGGGACCCCCGCAGCTTTAGAAGGGGGAACCACCACCTGGTTTTAGCAGAGATCCCGGCGACTCAGCAGAGGGTGCCGGGAACCCGGGGAGGTCTCCCAGTTGAGAAGGAGGACTAACTAAGAACCAGAGGACTGCCTGAGCCATGGACTTCTATTTCCTTTCCTGAGATACGGTACTCTGGACTGGGCAAAGGGGGAAGGAAGGAAGGACTGCGTCTGTTTGTGGGTGTTTTAAGGGACTTTGGGATTTTTGATAAAGACATTAGGTCACTACTTTAAGTTTGAATAGCATTAAATAAACATTTCCTTTCCTTTTCACGAATCTCTGACATTGAGAGACGTCTTTCCTCTGGCAGCGGACATAACGGACCCGGGGCCTTCTTTCAATAATAGTATATTGTCCCAGGCCCCCCTGTTCTGTTCTGTAACAATCCTACATTGGGTGCACATATGTTTGAAAGGGTTATATTCTCTTTTTGGACTATTCCCTTAAGTATTATGTTGTGGCCTTCTCTTTCTCTTTCTATGGCCTTTGTTTTGAAGTTTATTTTGTCTGTATAAGTATTGCTACCCATCTTTTTTTCCATGACCATTTCCTTGGAATATTTCTTCTATCCCTTCACTTTCAGCCTGTGTAAATCTTTTGTTCTGTGGTGAGTCTCTTGTAGACAGCATATATACAGGTCATGTTTTCTTATCCATTCAGCTACCCTATGTCTTTTGATTGGAGCATTTAATCCATTCACTCTTAAGGTTATTATTGATAGGTACTTATTAGTTGCCATTTTTCCCATACCTGTGTTTCTCTTCTCTCAACAGGTTCAATAACAATGACAGATGTGCCAAGATAAATAAAGTTTGGAAAGAGAATAAAAATAGTATAAGAAAGAAAAAAAAGAATATGAAGGTCTACAGTAAAGAAAAGTAAATAATAAGATTAAGGAATAGAATCCAGGCTAAGAAAAGGAAAAAATAAAATTCCAAATTCAAATAATCTAGGGCAGGAGGAAGGCAAAATGGTAGTACAATGAGAGAAGAGTGCAATGTGAGATGTTAAATAAAAATAAAATGAAAAAGTACAGAAAAATCTAAATAAAAATGATGAATAAAAGACAAAAATAGTGAATTAGTTGGAATGCAACTGAAAAAACAAAGAAATGTTAAAAGGCTATGCAAGAAAAAAATAATGCAGATTATGAATAAGAATGTGGTGGAATTCATCCAGCAGAGTTTGGTGTTTGCCTTCTGTCTTCTTCTTCTGGATTCACTTCTGGCTTTTTATTAGCTCAAGATCCAGGGGTGGGTCATCCAACTTCTAGCAGCACCACAAATACCACCTTCACCTGCCTCTAGAATGAGTTTCTATTATGATCAGAAGGGTGGTGCTCCTGGGTCTTCCCTGGGAAGTGCTCTTCAGTCTTCTGGGAAAATTGTGGCTGTCTTCCCCAGTCCATGTGCCACCCATCTTGCTCTGTCCCAGCTTATTTCCAATCATGTATAGTTTCTGATGAACTAGTTGTCTGTTTCAAGGGAGGGGCCAACTTGTATAAGAACATCAGCTCCTTCTTGCTTGGTGCTGTTGGCAGCTCTGTGTGAGAGCTGAGGCTGGGTGGGGCCCTGAATACCCAGTGCTGTGCTGATTTCTTATCTCCCTGCCTGGCTGGCCTCAGTGGAATAGGGCCTTAAGAACTACTGTCTTTTGTTTTCCTGAGAGAAGTTCAAATTGGGTCCTTTGGGAGATTCTCCTCAGCTCTTTCTCCTATGGATATGCACCCTGCAGGGGGTTCTTGATTCTGTCCTGCCTGTTCTGCTGAGTTTACTCATTGGATGTGGTGCTTTCAATCTTGCAGGTGGTGGGGACTGGGTACATCCTTCCTTTCCCAGAGGTTTGAATTCTGCCATAGAAGAGGGTTCTGCCTGGCTATAATTGACCTCAGGTGCTCAACTTTTTCCTGTCTAATTCCCAGTCCACTGCCTTCATAGTAGACACAGACCTAAACTCTCCATTTTATGTAGTCCCCAGCTTGCTAGCTGTACTGGTCTGGACCAGAAATCCCGTTGCTGTGCAGTTTTCTAATCTTCCTACCCAGCTGTATTCAGTGGGAGGAAACTGTGCTTTAGATCTTGTCCCTTTGTTGGCAGGGCAGAAGCACTTGGGGTCCCTGCCCTCACACTTCAGCTCCCCTTTTAAAAAGTCTCTCTGTGGCACACCCACTGAAGCACCAAGTCATTGTCCAGCTTTCCGTGCACACCAGCTCTCCAAAAAGCCAGAAGTCTCTCATGGTCACAGCTGGCCGCAGCCTGCCTCCACCCAACCCAGGTACAGATAGAGTCTCTCTCAGTCTCTCTCTCTCTCTCTCTTTCTCTCTATTTGTCATTTGCAAATGGCACTGCAGCTGTGGATGTGCTACTCACTGTGTGCATGTAGCCTGGATCTTCCCCACCTCACACACCCTCCTAAGTCACTCCTGGTCTGCATCTGTGGGTTCCCCACTAAGAAGTGGGGCCCCCTGACCTGGGAGGGGAGGGAGCCACAAAATGCAATTTCTGATCAATCTCTCCACTGATACAGGCACCATGCACAGATTCTGGAACTGAAATATTTTATAACATTTTGTGAACTCCATATAGTTTTAACTCCTAATGTGATTGTATTTTTAACCATTAAAATATATTCACCCTGACCAATGTGGCTCATTTTGTTGAGCATCATTCTGCAAAGTGAAAGGCTGCCAGTTGGATTCCCAGTCAGGGCACATGACTGGGTTGCAGACTAGGTTCCCCATTGGTGGCATGTAAGAGGCAACTGACAATGTTTCTCTCACTTCCTTCCTCCCTCTCTTTCCCTCTCTCTAAAAATCAATAACTAAAATGTTTTTTAAAAGAATATACTGGTATATACATGTTCTTCCTACTTGTAAAGTAAAACTCTTTGATTTCATTTATTGTGTATTGTCTTTTTCTCCTATCTAGAAAATAAGGTATAAGAGAACAGGTATAATTGTCAGTTTTATTCACAAATGTGTCCCAAGTGCCAGAACAGTACCTAGCACATAAAGAGTGCTTATTAAATATTTATTGAAAGAATGAATTGATTTAGGAGTTACAATGTCATTCACAGCAGCCAGAACTTTTGTTTAATGGAAATAAACTGGGAGCATTGCAATGAGGTGATCGTTCATAATTCAGGCCCAATCAGAAAAACCACTCTTCCTTCTAAAACCCCAAATGGGATGAAACCTCTTCTATCATCACTGAATGATAAAAAGAATGTAGAACAAACCAAGAAAGAAACAACTCAAGAGGGAGGTCTCAGTACCATGAGAGGGGAGAGAGAGCATTCACCAAGAATTCATAGTTATCATCAGATGTCTTGCCTTATTCAGGAAACATAAATCCTACTTTTTTGATATAACAAGTAAAAACTCATTACTTAAAAGTACATGTAAAGCTATGGAAGAATTTTATACAAGGAGTTACCATAAGTTTCATGACACAAGCAAGAATATTTCAGACTAAGACATCAACATAAGAGGAAAGAGAATCTAAGGCCAGACTGAAGATGGTGGTGAGGTAGGTGGAAGTGACTTCTTCCACCTACACATGGAAGAAAACCTAGCAGATCTACAGAGGAGGAGAGCAGAGACCAAAAATTATAGAGGACATTGAAAAACCAGATGGTAAGGAGAGTGCTTCAGGACAATAAGGTCTCTGGAACCAGCATAGGGACCACAACAGCTACAGCCCCAGGCCCGGCACCCTCCAGTCTGCCACAGGGTTCTTGGGAGAGAGCCAGGTCAATGGCTCCCTCCCCAGCCAAACAAGGATTGAGCAGCACCAGGAGAAACCTGGTTGCTTGAAATTGCAGAGAGGGGAATAAGGACTAAGTGGCAAACACGCAGGGGCTGTGAGCACCCACAGAGTCTGTGGACGCTGGCTGGGGAGAGCTGAGAGTCAGGTGGTGAAGGGCCCTGACCCTAACAGTCCCTGGTCTGATTAGAGAACTGGGCAGTGTGAGAGGCCAGGCCTCTGTAGCAGCAACAGGCTTGAGTAGGAGGAATTTCTCAAAAAGAAACAGTGAAAAAAAAAGACACTGTTTGGGGAATTCTCCTGCAGCAGCTACTCCAGCTTCCTCCCCACCCAGCTGGTGGTACTTCCAAGGTGGAGCAGAAGGCCCTGCCAACACTCCCATAATCCTGGGAAGGGTTCACGCCCAAACCTGAGGGAACGGAGGTGCCCGGCAAGCAAACACGCCCACAACCCCAGGAGAGTACACTTTGTGGAAGGTCCCCAGCCCACACCCAAAGCCCTGGGGAGAGGTACCAGGTTGTCACACTCGTAGCCCTGGGGAGAGTGTGCACCCAAACCTGTGGAACCTGAGGGACAAGAGGCTACTGGGGAACTGGGATGGAGGCTGACTGAGAGTGGATCAGGAAGGGAGAAAAGCAAAACCAATCACCCCTCAGCCTGCTGCAGCCAGCAAGACCAGCAAAACTGGTTTGGCCAGTTTGAAGCCAGCAAGAGGCTTTTTTTAAAGTAATTTTTTTATTTTTATTATTTTTATCTTTCAACATGTTTTTCCTCTCTTTCCTTTTTTCTTGTTTTATTCCTTCTTCTTTTCTTTCCCATTTTATCTCTTCTTCCTTCCTTCCTTCTTCATTTTTTTTAAAATTCCCACAAGTGAGAAAAAAAAACCTGGAACTGTGAAAAGACCAGAGTTGGACCCAAAGAGGGGTCATGCCAAAATCTGAGACAGTGAAACAAATTTTACTTTACTATTACAGAGAACCTGCAAGTTATCGCATATTTGTATTTTTATTTTTTCATTATTCTTACATCTTTTATTTTATTAGTATTTTTGTATTCCTCTTCTTTCTGTTTAGTATTCTTTGCTTGGCCAGTTAAATTGTATTGTTTGACTGATTTCCCTTGTTCTCTCTTACATAGTGTATTGTTAATTTACTGTCTTTCACTTCACTTGTGTTCCATTAGCACACTACTCTACATCCTATACTTCCTATTCTAGTTATCCAGATCACGTAGATTCTGTCATATGATTATTGCTTCATTATGATTGTAAATAATAGCTGTTCGATACAATTGTAAATACTACACAACATCCCTCCCAGATCTTAACCCACTTCATGGTTCCCCAAACTCTATTACTGTTGTGGTTAACTCTATTCTCTCACACACTACACCTATTTTCTATCCTTTACTCTCACCTTATCTCAGAATCTGACCTCCCACAAGTTCACTGCTTTCTAGATCCAACTCACAATTGTTCCCTCCCCAACAAGAGTCTTATCTTCTTTCCACCATTTCTAAAAACTGGATAGTTGAGTGGAATATCATGGTTAACACTGTACATAGCCAAAGGATCACCTATCTCTTCTATACTGGCTGCTACTGTAAATACCATAGAATACATTCCTGCTCTCTTACACCATTTTGCCTTCCCCCTCTAACTGATCACAAAAAAGAGTAGATGGAAGCTGTGAACACCAGGATACCTGCCAGAAGAGGAAACCCACAAACAGAGGAACCACCAACAGATGACAGAAGAAGGTGAAAGAGGGAGTGAAAACCACACTAACTCAACCCAGGACCTACCTAGAAATACAACTAAATAGTGGAGAAATTACCCAGAACAAACAGCTGAACAAGAGCAAGAGAGAATCCTCAAAACCTTGTACACATAGAAGAACCAGCTTGAACACAACCTGCTCACACCAGCACAACAAAATACAAGAGGTAGTTGACAGAGTGACCCTCAGTTAACCAGTTGATGGGAAGAACCAACCAAAGAAAGACCCAAAAACAATCAAAACCCAAAGACAAACACAGCGCCAACTTAAATGACAGGGCAAGACCAGTGAGCTCCAGAGATCAAGGAGACTGCACCACTGAATCTCACAGGTATTCTACCACAGAAGTTCACACCATAAACACAGGGAACCAGAACAGATCAATTTAAGAAACTGAGGCTAACAAGAAGAGTCTCACAAACACTGGGAAGACAAAGAAACAATCCCCAAATGAAAGGAAAGGAGGAAGCCTCAGAAAGAATGCTAAATGAAATAGAGGCAACTCAACTATCAAATATGGAGTTCAAAGCAATGGTTATCAGGAAGCTCACTTAGTTCACAATGAGCTACCAGAAACTACAGAGAAACTATGATGAACTCACTGCAAACTATATCAAAATGAAAAAGGAAATAGAAACCATCAACAAGGGCCAAAAGGAAATGAAGAATACAATTTCTGAACTGAAGAACACAGTAGAAGGAATCAAAAGCAGGCTCAATGAAGCAGAAGATTGGATCAGTGAGCTGGAGGACAAAGTAAAAACACACACACAAAAAAAAGAGCAAGAAAAGAAAAAGAGGCTCAGACAGAATGAAGAGGAGTTAAGGGAAATGAAGGACAATATGAAATGCAATAATATCCATATAATAGGGTTACCAGAAGGAGAAGAAGCAGAGCAAGGAATAGAAAACTTGTTTGAGAGAGTAATGATGAAAAACTTCCCTAATTTGATGAAAGAAAAAGTCACACAAATCCAGGAAACACAGAGTCCCAATCAAGAGGAACCCAAAGAGGCCCACTTCAAGACACATCATAATTAAAGTGGCAAAATTACAAGACAAAGATAGAATCTTAAAGGAAACAAGGGAGAAACAGGAAGTAACATACAAGGGAGCCCCGATAAGGTTAGCAGCTGACTTCTCAATGGAAACGCTCCAAGCCAGAAGAGAATGCCAAGAAATAATCCAAGTAATGAGAACCGGAGGCCTGTGACCAAGGCTGCTTTACCCAGCAAGGCTCTCAATCAAGATAGAAGGCCAAATAAGGAGCTTCCCAGACAAAAGAAGTCAAAAAGAATATACCTCCACCAAACCAGCTCTGGAAGAGATGCTAAAGGGAATACTTTAAGGAAGGGAAGGAAAAGATAGCGGGTGGGGGCAGAACACAGGCACTAAAATGGCAATGAATAAGTACCTATCAACAATAACCTTAATGTAAATGGACTAAATGCTCCAATAAAAAGACATAGAATAGCTGAATGAATAAGAAAGCATGACCCACACATATGCTGTCTAAAAGACACCCACCTTAGGACAAAAGACCTACACATACTGTAAGTGAAGGGTTGGAAACAAATTTTTTAAGCAAACAGACAGGGAAAAAAGGTCAGGGTAGCAATACTCATATCAGACAAAATAGACTTCAAAAAGGAGGCCATAAAGAGAGATCCAGAAGGTCACTTCACAATACTCAAGGGAAGAATCCACCAAGAAGACGTAAACATTGTAAATATATATGCACCCAACATAGGAGCACCCAAACACATAAAGAAAATCTTAGAGGACCTCAAGAAAGATATTGACAGCAACACAATTATAGTAGGGAATTTTAACACACCACTGTCAAAAAAGGGCAGATCTTCCAAACAGAATATCAACAAACATATTGTGGCATTGAACAATGCCCGAGATTAAATGGACTTAACTGATATATATATACAGCCTTTCATCCCAAAGAAGCTAAATACACATTGTTTTCAAATGCACATGGAACATTTTCAAAGATAGACCACATAATAGGACACAAAACAAGCCTCAACAAATTCAAGAAAATGTAAATCATATCAAGCATTTTCTCCAACCACAAGGGAGTGAAACCAGAAACCAATCCCAAGGGAAAAAACCCCAAACACTAAAAATCATGGAAATTGAATAGCATGCTATTAAACAATAAATGGGTCAAGAATGAAATAATGGAAGAAATCAAAAAGTTTCTGGAAACAAATGAAAATGCACTCACAATAATCCAAAACCTATGGAACATAGTGAAGGCAGTTCTGAGAGGGAAGTTCTTAGCGATACAAGCTTACCTAAAAAAATAGAAACATTTCAAACAAACAACCTAACCCTACACCTACAAGAACTTAAGGAGCAACAGTAATGACAGCCCAGAGCAGGCAGAAGGAAGGAAATAACCAAGATCAGAGGAGAATTAAATGACATAGAGACTGAAAGCACAATTCTAAGGATCAAGGAATTCAGCAGCTGGTTCTTTGAAAAGATAAACAAAATTGACAAGCCTTTAAGCAGGCTCATCAAGAAAAAAAGAGAGAGGACTCAAACACAATCAGAAATGAAAGACGAGAGATTATAACTGATACCACAGATATACAAAGGACTGTAAGAAATTACCATGAAGAACTGTATGCCAAGAAATTTGAAAACCTAGGTGAAATGGACAAATTTCTAGAAAAATGTACTCTTCCAAAACTCAGTGAAGAAGAAGCAGAAAGCCTGAACAGACCAATAACAGCAGATGAAATTAGAGCAGTAAACAAAAAACTCCCAACACACAAAAGCCCTGGACCAGATGGTTTCACAGGAGAATTCTCCAAAAGATTTAAGGAAAAGCTAACCCCTATCCTTCACAGACTATTCCAAAAAATCCAAAATGATGGAAGACTCCCAAACTCTTTTTATGAGGCCAGCATCATCCTAATCCCAAAACCAGACAAAGACACAACAAAGAAAGAAAACTTGAGGCCAACATCACTGATGAATATAGATGCTAAAATCCTCAACAAAATACTGGCAAACTGCATCCAACAATACATTAAAAGACCATACACCGTGACCACTTGGGATTCATCCCAGGGATGCAAGGATGGTACAACATTCACAAATCAGTAAATTTAATACATCACATAAAAAAAATCAAAGACAAAAATTATGTGAGCATATCAACAGATGCAGAAAAATCATTTGATAAAGTACAACACCCATTTATGATAAAAACACTCAGCAAAGAGGGAATAGAGGGAGCATTCCTCAACATAGTAAAAGCCATACATGAGAGACCTACAGCCAAAATCATACTCAATGGACAAAAACTAAAATCTTTTCCACTAAGATCAGGAACAAGACAAGGCTTTCCACTCTCACCACTTCTATTCTACATAGTTTTGGAGGTTTTAGCCACAGTGATCAGACAAGAAAAGGAAATAAAAGGCATCCAAATTGGAAAGAAGGAAACAAAACTGTCACTGTTTGCAGATGATATGATAATGTACATAGAAAATCCTATAGACTCCACCCAAAAATGCTTGACCTAATAAATGAATTTGTAAAAACAGCAAGATACAAAGTCAATATCCACAAATCAAAGGCAATTTTGTATACCAACAATGAAACAGCAGAAGCAGAAATCAAGAAAAAAATCCCATTCAATGTAGCAAAAAGAAAAATAAAATACCTAGGAATAAACCTAACCAAAGAAGTAAAAGACCTGTATTCAGAAAACTACATAACACTGAAGAAAAAAATCAAGGAAGATACAAACAAATGGAAACATGTACCGTGTTCATGGATCAGAAAACTTAACATCATCAGAATGTCCATACTACCCAAAGCAATTTACACATTCAATGCAATACCTATTAAAGTACCAATGGCATATTTTACAGAACAAACACTATTATAGAACAAACACTTCAAAAATTTATATGGAACCATAAATGACCCCCAAATAGCTGCTTCAATTTTGAGAAAGAAGAATAAAGTAGGAGGGATCACAATACCTGATACTAAACTGTATGACAAGACCACTGTATTCAAAACAGTCTGGTACTTGTATAAAAAAAGGCACATGGACCAATGGAACAGAACAGAGAGCCCAGAAATAAACCCAAGTCTCTATGGTCAATTAATATTTAACAAAAGGGGTAGCAACAAAAATATGGGGTAAAAATAGCCTCTTCAACAAAGGGTGTTGAGAGAGCTGGACTGCTACATGCATAAAAATGAAACTCGAGCACCAACTTACACCATACACAAAAATAAATTCAAGGTGGATAAAAGATTTAAATTTAAATTATGATAACATTAAAGTCCTAGAGGAGAATATAAGCAGGAAAATCTCATACATTTCATGCAGCAATATTTTCACTGATATGTCCCCTAGAGCAAGGGACAAAAAGGAAAGAATAAACAATGGGATCTCATCAAAATAAAAAGCTTCTGCACAGCTAAAGAAAATGGTATCAAAATAAAATGAGAAATGTATGAGAAAATATTTGCCAATGATACCTCAGACAAGGGTTTAATCTCCAAAATATGTAAAAAACTTACACAACTCCACTCTAAGAAGATAAGCACCACACAAAAAAAATGGGGACAGGACTTGAACAGACACTTTTCCAAGGAGGACATACAGAAAATCCAAAGACACATGAAAAGATGCTCAGTATCGCTAGCTATCAGAGAGATGCTAATTAAAACCACAATGAGATATAAATTCACACCAGTCATAACAGCCATCATAAACAAAGCAACAAACAACAAGTGTTGGTGAGGTTGTGGAGAAAAGGGGACCCTAGTGCACTGTTGGTGGGATTGCAGACTGGCACAACCAGTATGGTAAACAGTATGGAACTTTCTCAGAAAACTAAAAATGGATCTGCCTTTTGACCCAGCAATTCCACTGCTGGGACTATATCCTAAGAACCCTGAAACACCAATCCAAAAGAACCTATGCACCCCAATGTTCATAGCAGCACAATTTACAATAGCCAAGTGCTGGAAGTAACCTAGGTGCCCATGAGTAAATGAATGGATCAATAACTATGGTACATTTACACAATGGAATTCTATGCAGCAGAAAGAAAAAAGGAACTCCTACCCTTTGCAACAGCATGGATGGAGCTGGGAAGCATTATGCTAAGTGAAACAAGCCAGGCAGTGAAAGACAAATACCATATGATCTCACCTTCAACAGGAACCTAAACAACAAAACAAACAAACAAGTAAAATATAACCAAACACACTGAAATAGAGAACAGGCTAACAGTGACCAAAGGGGAGAGGGGAGGTAATTTCAGGGGAGAATGGGAAGGGTTTATAGGAACAAATATATAGGACACATGGACAAAAACTAGGAGGAGTGGAAATGGGAGGGAGGTGGGGAGGGATGGGAGTAAAGATCAGAAAACTGTACTTGAACAATGATTAAAATAAAATTAAAAAAATAAAAAGTAAATTTAAAAATTTTTTAAAATGGTATAGGAAACAGAGGACTCAAAGAACTTATATGTACAACCCATGGACATGAACTAAGGTGGGGGAAGCAGGAGGGTTGGGAAGGCAGGGTGGAGGGGGCATAAAGGGGGAAAACTGTAATAGCATAATCAATAAAAAATATTTAAAAATAAAATTTAAAAAGTGATGTAAAAAATTAAAAATAAATAAAAATAAAATAAATTACAATTTCAAAATATAATTTCCAACTATAATTTCACTTTCATTTACTACTAAGTAAAGTCAAAGAGTAACTACATTCCGAATATTGTTTCCTTGTCCTCAGGCTAAATATTAATACTGGATATTGTCGAAATTAATAAAAACACCTGCCCTGAAGAAAATTTTAAGAATAAGAGATCATGTGTAAGATATGCTCTATGGATCTCAAGCTCTATACAATATTTTGGGAAGAACAAATCATAAAAATGGGAATGGTGGGTGAAAGTCAAATAAGAATGGATACTGCCAGCATTCTCAGTGCCTTTAATGTGCTGTTCACTGTGAAACCCCATACATAATATGCAGAGTTTCCTTAGTTATTTAATCAGCAAATCATTTTATTAAGCAATTTTCTCAGAATTCATGTATCAAGAAACACATTAGGAAAATTATTAGTCTAGTTGATAGTACTATTTTTATTTATAAACATCTACAAGTTTAGCCATTGAAGTATCATCATCTGCTTTTTACCAATTAAGTATAATACCTATCATATAGAAATGATATTTAAAAAACCATTTATTAGTTGGTATGAACACTGACATTAGGGAAAACTACTAGAACTGATTTGGTCCAATATCCCACCCAGGGTGAATGATACTATGAAAAGTTGAGGTTTGGTTCAATTTTCCTGTGTAATAATCTTACTATGAAGCATTAAATGTGCCAGAATAAAATGCCTCTCTGCAAGGAGATTATCACATATTCTATAGATATAACTAGAGGCCACATCAGCTGCCTCACTAAACTAATTATAAAGGAAAAAACCTAGGGTGTCAATATAATGAAACATGGATTTTATTATTATATTCCCTTAATTGGACTGAACAGGCTTAACAGTAACCATATCCCATAAAGAACTTATTCCTAGACAGTAACAATAAACTGCTGACAAGGTAGACAGCACAGTACAGGTCTCTAGTACTCTGTAATCAATGGGTATGTGAGGAAAGACCATAATTTATCCACGGCGAATTAAAGTCAAGAACATGGAGTAGATACAGACATGCAGAACCAGACAATGACATAGAGCAGAAGAATTTAGGAAGTAAAATGATAAAAATTCAAAATAGAAATGTTCTTTCAAGTCAACACCCATTCCCCCCATTTTACAGAAGAAAACACTAAAGCCCAAAGGGAGTAAGTGACTTACCAAGGCCAAAAGTCAAGTCAAAGGTAGTCAGAACTATGAGTGTGAACCAACTGCATTTGATGGCATTCACTGTTTGTGAACAAAATAAATCAATAAATAAGAGGAGGAATGGGAAGAACAAGAGGAGTGGAGACAGACAGGGAGAGTAAGATAAAAGAAAACTCCCCACTGCTTAGTCCAGGGCTGTTTTTCATGTTAGACTTCTGGTTCCTACACTTTGCACTAAAAAAGAGAGGGTGGGGTTGTTGGGGAGTTGGGGCAGAGAAATATCTGGGATGCTGAGTCTCAGTTACCAAACTGAGTCTTCAGCTAAATATTGAAAAGTATTGGGAAACTGGGAGAAATAAAAAAAAACTGTTCTTTTTAAAAATAATAAGATAACCAGTAGACCAAAAAAAATGAATTGGAGAATAATATAATTAAATCACTGACTCAAATAATGTACCAGAGTGCAAAACTTAAAAAATAATAATATTTAAAAATTATTTTGAAGCCCTGGCTGGTGTGGCTCAGTGAATTGAATGAGGCCTGCAAACTGAAAAATTATTTTGAGCGCAGTCTGAGGGTTGGTTAGAGTAGCTCGTTCATATTTCCTTTGAGCTTCCCTGCAAGGTTCCTTGGCTCCACCTAGTGCCAACCAATCAAAATTACACCATAAACATGATTTGTAAATCGTACCATATTACTGCTGATTTCTTCATTTCCTTAGAAAAGCCAGCTACCACCCAGGGATTTATTAGCCTCTTCTCCATAAGTAGAAGCTGTGCAGCCCTGTCTGGTATGGCTCAGTGGATTGAGTGCGGGCCTGAAAACCAAAGGGTGGCTTGTTTGATTCCCAGTCAGGGCACATGCTGGGGTTGCATGCCAGGTCCCCAGTAAGGGGTGCATGAGAAGCAACCGCACACTGATGTTTCTCTCCTCTTTCTCCCTCCATTCCCCTTTCTCTAAAAATAAATAAATAAAATCTTTAAAAAAAACAGTGAACTTTAACTGGAACATAATCAACAAAAGAAAAAAGCAAACAAAATATAACCAGAGACATTAAAATTAAGAACAATCTAACAATACCCAGAGGGGAAGGGAGAGGAGACAGTGGGTGAAGGGTTTTCAGGAACTACTATAAAGGACACATGGACAAAACCAAGGGGGAGGGTGGAAGCAAGGGAGGGAGGTGAGTTTGGTTGGGGTAAGGGGAAGTGGGGGGGAATGGTGGAAGGAAGATACAGACAACTGTAATTGAACAACAATAAGGTAACTTTAAAAAAGAGAGGAAAAAACAGTGAAGAGTTGTAGCTCATTGCAAAACTCAATGTTTATGACAGCCACATATAGCTGGATATGTCTACGCCAGTGATTTTCATCCTTTTTCATCTCATGGCACACATAAACCAGTTACTAAAATTCTGTGGTACACCTAAAAATATATTATATGTTTTGCATATCTGACAAAAATAGGTATAAAATGGCCAACAGGTATATGAAAAGATGTTCAAGTTCACTAGTTATTAGGGAGATGCAAATCAAAACTACAATGTGGTACCACCTCACACCTGTTGAAATGGTTATTATCAGCAAGGCAAGAACTAACAAGTGTTGGAAAGGTTGTGCCAGTGGGAGTATAAACTGGTACAGCCACTATGGAAACCAGTATGGTGCTCCATCAACAAATTAAGAATAGCCCTGACTGGTGTGGCTCAAGTTGGTTGGGCATTGTCCCACAAAGTGAAAGGTTGCAGGTTTGATTCCCAGTCAGGGGACATACCTAGGTTGCAGGTTCAGTCTCCAGTCAGGGAGCATACAAGAGATAACCAATCAATGTTTCTCTCTCGCATCAATGTTTCTCTTCCTCTCTTCCTCTTTCCCTTCTCCTCTCTCTAAAAAATAAATATTTAAAAAAAAACATTAAAAATAGTGTTATCATATGACCCAGAAATCCCTTTTCTGGGCATCTACCCAAAAAACCTGAAAACACTTATTAGCAAAGATAAATGCGCCCCCTATGTTCATGCAGCGTTATCCACAGTGGCCAAGACATGGAGACAACCAAAGTGTCCTTCAATAGATAACTGGATAAGGAAGATGTGGTATACATATACTATGAAATACTACTCAATCATAAGAAAAGATGAAATATTGCCATTTGCAATAACATGGATAGACCTTGAGAATATTATTCTAAGAGAAATAAGTCAGAAAAAGCTAAGAACCATGTGATTTCCCTTATATGTAGGATATAAAACTGAAACTCATTGACACAGACAACAGTATGGTGGTCACCAGAGGTTAAGAGGCTGGCAGGGAGTAAAAGGTAAAGGGCATCAAATATGTGTTGACAGAAGATGATTTGACTGGGTGGTGGGCACACAACACAATATACAGATCATGTATCATAGAATTGTACACATGAGATCTATAGGATCTTATTAACAAATATCACCCCAATAAATTTAATTTTAAAATAAATAAATAAATAAATAGGTAAATATCAAAGTCAGTTTACAACGCTCCCAAAAAATATTCTTTTGTTTTGTGGGCACCGCTACACACTATAAAAACAATCCCAGGCAGGCAATGACTAGGCACGCTTTCAAAATTGGTTTCTCATTCTAAATTTAATTTGACTCATCTAGTGTATTAACTATATGTTTTTCATTTTTCAATCCTGTCGAAACAGCCTGAGTCACTATTTTTATTTAAGTTTACAAAAAAAATGCTGTCTGTAGACACCTAGCAATATGAGTCATTGATATTTTTATAACATCAATAGATTGCAGTCTAAAGAGAAATGTAATCTATAGCTGCAACAACTTGAGACAAGGATGTTTTCACAGCCCCATTTTCTTACAGACAAAAGGAGATTTTAGGGGTTTCCCCTTGACATTACACAAATATTTTTAAGGTATGTACAATGAAAGATATACAGTCTAGCACATAGTTGAGCACATAGACTGAAATACAGGGTTGAGTAAAACATTCTTTAACTCTGGGGAGTTTGCTTTCTAGCTGAGGAAATAAACTCATTCATTTTACTGAACATGCATTGTGTTAAGGTAACGAATGCTATAGAAAAACAAGCCATGTTCGCTTGAGAAGCATGGTGGTGTGCGTGTAAATAACCTAAATTTACGGTGCTGCGTAGTAAAGTTAAAACAGACCCACACACAAGGAGGTCTGGGAGTGTGATGTAGATGGGGGTGGGAGGGAAGAGTCACCTGGAGGGTTGCCTAAGCTACATTTTAAAGAATGACTGGGAGTTAGAAGTTTACCAGGTAAAGTAATTCAGAATTTGCCAGGTAAAAAATTGGATAAAAGCAATCCAAAAGTAGAAACAGCATAGAAATTAGTTGAATAAAATAGCCAGATATCTGAAAGATAGATTCTGATCATTGCCATTATAAAGGTATTACCAGGGACTACTCCAGTTCAAAACAGGTAGAATTACTTCCAGCTAGAAGGATCTGAGAAAGGTTTCCTTGAAATGTAATATTTGAGGATGGGTAAGATCACATAAACATAAACTAACAGGGTGAGGGCAGCAATAGGAAGAAACAATACAGTTAATTCAGTTTTAAGTTCTGCAAACTACAACTATATCTTGAGCAGGGCAAAAGTCCTACAGGCTCATATATACACCTATTCCCCCTTTATAGTAATAATAATAATAATAATGATAATAATGATAAAATATTATGAACTTGTGGGATTGGTTATGTCTACATTTACTCTACCAACAGGGCTATGCATAGTTAGTGGCTACCTGTGGTACCCTGCAACACAATCTCTCAGACCACCTCTGACTTCAGGTGGGCAGTAGTAAACAGCTCCATCTAAACTCAGCTCCCACTCACCATAAGCATCTTCCCACTTCCTGCCTCAGAACCTTCACTGACTCTGCTGGGCAGCCCAGAAGTGCTCTAAAGCCCCAGGGGTCAACTGTCAAAAATAAAACAGAGTCATATAGAGGGTGATCTAGGAATTCAGGGAAGATGTGCAGGAATCACCTGGAGGGTTGCTGAACCTCTGAAGTTCTCAAGAGGTTTCGGGAAAATCTAGGCCCTCATTCATCACAGCAGCAACTTCAACGACACACCCTCAGGTTGGATTTCCTGAATATATCTCTTCAAATTGTCTCACACCCCACTCTCTCACTCTTGAAATCACTTTCCAAATAAATGACTTCTACAGGAGTTTTTGTTTTAGGCTCTGCTTTCTAGGAAGCCAAACAAAGACAAAATGATTCATACTTTAATTATAACAAGTACAAGTCTTTAAGCCTAGTTAGCTTTTGAAAAATTATAAGCTGAAAATGCTGGTGAGCTAAATATATCTCTTCAAATTGTAGGGTTAACTAAACAATTTACAGCATGTCAAATTGAAATTATGAAGTGAAATGAACAGCAATTTTTAATTTTAAAAAAGC
This sequence comes from Phyllostomus hastatus, assembly GCF_019186645.2. Lineage (NCBI taxonomy): Eukaryota > Metazoa > Chordata > Mammalia > Chiroptera > Phyllostomidae > Phyllostomus > Phyllostomus hastatus. Next base: position 9,825,334 of record NW_025333857.1, read on the forward strand.
AATATAATGGAAAATGAAATATAAAATGAATTTCAAAACTATACTATGGTAAGTAATAATATATATTTCTGAAAATTTCAATTACCTGGGAGCTTTGCAATTGCCAAGACTATGTGTCAGCCACATGTGGCAACAGAAGAAATTCAAATCCTTACTGAACTTCATTCTCACCAAAAAAAAAAAAAAAAGTACAAGAAGCATTCATTGAATTGCCTGTTTCAAGGGGAATAAAAGTATTTGGAAAGATATTCTTTTGAGCAGAATTTAGGAACCAATTGTTGTTTGTTTGAAACAATCAGTAGCCAAACATAATCTCTGAAGCAAATGGGATTTCCCAGAAGGCTGCTGAACAAATCGAAAGCTTTGTCAAGGGAAATGTAAGGCATGTTTGTGTGCAGAAATGATGCATGAACTTTTCTCATTGATAGGGCAGGTTTCGTTCATTCAATGGCAAGTGCTCTCAGAGACACAGGCAGATAACAGTATGGTGGTTACCAGACGGAAGGGGGTGGTGGTGGTGAGGGTAAAGGGGGGCAATATATGGTGACAGAAGATAATTTGACTATGGGTGGTGGGTACACAATGCAATGGACAGATCATATATCACAGTAATGTACACTTCAAACTTATATGACCCTGTTAAGCAATGTTACCCCAATAAATTTAATTTAAAAAATGAGTGCCTACATGACCCATATATCTTGCTAGTTACAGAAAATAAACAAGGGGCATGCCCCTATTCTTTCTCACTGAATATACTTTTCTAATGGGGACACAGGCAATAAGCAAATACACCAACACAGAACTAGAAATTACAATAGCTGCTAGGAAGGAGAAGTGTAAGGAGAAAGAATAAGGGAGGAGACCAATTTTAGATTAGGGTCAGGAAAGAACTCTCCAGGGAAACATTCATGCTGAATCTTAAAGAATATGTAAGAAGGACTTCACCAGATGAAGAGAGGAATACTTGTGCACTAATTTCACAATGCAAAAGAAGACCAGTTAGTTCATGGAAGACTTTTTTTTACATTAAGGAGTAGGAACATAATAAGTAAGGCCAAGAGAGTGGCTCAAGATGAAGCTGGAGAGCTGGGTTGAGACTAACTCTGTGGCTCCTTGAAGGCCATATTAAAATATCTGGACTTTATAGTAAATACGGTGAGGACTGTAGAAACCATCTTGTCTAAATTTAAGCCAAATGCAAAAATATTAAAATAAAATAAAAAAGACACCAATAGTTTCCCTGGTGAAGAGTTGATTGTGTCATTTCTTCTTGAACCACAACTGTCAGGCAATTTAATATAATACAGCCAGTTTTGATGCTGGATATCATAACTAATAGGAAACCAATTTCCTGTACAGATTTAACATTGTTTTAAGGACAGGGTTCTAAGATGGACCCAGGGCAAGCCAGCAGATATGAGAGATGTGCTTAGCCCCTGGGACTCAAATGGCCATGGGTCAGAGTGGCATTGGCAGGGTTCCGTGGGGCAGTGACACGTTTGTCCAGAAGACAACTGCAGCAGGCCCTAGCTGAGGTATGGGATTAGGTGAAGGGAAGTGGAGAGGGAAGGATCTTAACAGCTATTTAGTATCTACCAGATACTAGGCACTGTGCAAGCTGTCTTGAGTTTCCATGTAATCTTCACAGCCACCTTATGCATTAAGTACACTTACTTCCATGTTTCAGATGAGGAAAGGGAGCATCAGGGAGAGCAGGTCATTGACTCTGAGGACACAGCTGGGAAGGAGCACTTCACCACCAAGGGTAAAGAGGGAAAACGCCCTCTCACCCAGACCTTTGTATTCCGCTCAAAGTGTCTCCCAAAAGTAAATCATCAAAATTGTTCATTAGTTGATGAATTGAACAGACTGTGGCCATTCTGTAGCCTTTAAAAAAAGGGGGGGGTGGCATTCGTGTCAATAAACAATGAGCTTTTAAATACCATTTGTGAAACAATTAGGCCAAAGGAATTTTTTAAATATAACTGTGAAAGGTGAGAGTGAAAATTTGGCTGCAGAGTCTGACAAGGGCCTGTTTGTCAACCGAGGTTGTAGCAGTTTTGTCTTCAGGCTGAAGGAAAGTCCTGGCTGCGAGTGAGAAGGTGTCTAACGAAGTAGGTTCCCCCACCCTTACCACATCCTGAAGTTTCTTTCAGTTTGCCTTTGAAGAGCACAACCAATAAGCCACCACTAGGTGTCCTCAAAGTAAAAATAATAACAGGAGAAAAAGCACTTCCTCACTCTTACGAACTACTGTAACTTGACTTTTTTGTCCACATTCTTTGAGTCCTATGCTTTTAACAGATAAAGTAACAATTAAACAGGAACACGTGACCACCGTGAACTAGAGTTGTTTTTTTTTAAGGCTATCTAAGATGCTCATTTTCACTTTAAATTAGAATTTATATTACTCTGTTTCAGGAAGGCAGGCCAAGATTTCAAAATGGCACTGTTCTCGCCCAATTGACCAGCGACCCAGGGAGCACTGCAGGGTGCGGAACACCTCGGGCGGGAGATCGCGGCTCCCAGTACTGAGAAATTTCAAATGTACAGAAACTGTGCTCTGGCAGATTTTTTAACAACTAAACATCTTCAAATATAAATTAGGTGAATTGCAGAAATTACCTCTCCCTGAAATAGCACCTGCAACAGCCTTTTTCTTTAGTTACTGCGGGGCAAATAGAAAAGTGCACTTTAGCAGTGTGCTCCCAGTTCGTCTTTTAAGCAAACACAGACTTCTCACCATTGGTGTCTGCAGCTTAGGGGCCCCTTTCCTACTCGCCTTCCCTCCTATTTCCTTCTTTTTCCCTGTTCTTTCCCCCACCTGCACCTCTTCCATCTGTCTTCTTCCATTTTATCCCTCGAGTAACCATTTTACATAAAAAATCAATTTTCTGATTATGATCTTTTACACAGTCAACTTCTATAAGTACTTGCTCTGGTTCTAGGGAGCCAGTAGAGGGGGAGAAAGAATGTTAGAATACATATGACTGTATCTGCACCTGTCCAAAACTTAAGGAGATTCAGGCTCCCAGGGGGGGCCGGGGCAGGGGTGATAAAAGCCAGAGAGGGCTGCTCCCCTGCCAGTGCTTCGTGTTTTTGGAGTTTCTAATCTTACCATAGCCAGATGACTCACACCCACTGACTGACTCTTTAGGCTTCTACAAAACACCTGGAAAGATAACCCTAACCCAGGAGGCAATCTTTCACTCCAGGTTAGCCTTTCAAGGTAGGTAGGGGAATTTTCAGCGTTTATTACCATTTTGTTTGCCCAGGAGTCACAGGCCTTAATCTTGATTTCAGACATTGTTGTGTCTGACAGTCAAAAACAATTTCCTGGCATGGATGGAGGCCTGCTTCTGCCTGGGCAGGGAAACTGAAATGAGTCAAACTTGACCTTATTTGGGGCCAGAAAGACCTGAGATTCCTGTGGGAGGGTTCCCTGTGTGCTTGCGGAAGCCAGCTCCTCAAATCCTTCCTCCCTTCATGCACCTCACTGGCCTCGGGTTGCCTTTTGGGGACAAGTCTTTTTTATCTCCGTCAGGGCTGACGAAGGTGATATTTGCAAGTAAAGTCTCTGAATGCAAGCCACAAGGGAAAGAGAAAATGGGGTCCAGAGAGTCTAATTTAAAACATAAGTGTTAGCAAAATCCATAGAAACAATCATATACCAGCATGTGTGAAAATCAGAAGAATAAAGGAATCAAGAAACTGCTTTTCTGAAAGTGTACTCAGGAGTCCTAAATGTAGAAACCCTGGATATGTAAGTGAGCCATGAATATAAACAACTACCTGTTGAACTCTTGTTTCTAATAGCTACTATTAATCAAGCATTTAAAATATACCTGAGGTTCTGTGCAAGGGCTTTTCTAAACATGAAGACTCACAACAACACTAAAAGGAGTATATATTTTTAATTGTGATATAATTGATATATAACACTGTGTACATTTAAGGTGTAAAATATGTTGCTTTGCTACATTTATATATTAAAATATGATTACCACTGTATATCATTATTATACCCATGAACAGATAGGAAAATTGTTTGATGCTTTCCTTGAAGTGAACAGTGATTTCCTGCGACATAATTGGACTGAGGCTCTGAGCATGCCTGAGGCACCTGGGAATTGGGGAAAACTAAGTTAGAGTTTAAGATGGCAAATTGGACCATTTATTAATTTTTAAATTTTTAAAAATAAAGACACTCAATATTAATATTTCTCAGTACAGGAGGAAAACAGACTCCCTGACCGTCCATTCCCTGATTTTGTCCTTCTCTCTCTCTTAGAAGATGATCCATATTCTTTCCCATTAAAATGGAGGAGACTCCATTCCCTATTGTAAGTTTCCAGGACACAGAGCTAGTAGGCAAAGGTACAGAATTCAAACCCAGGATGATCCAGTCCAGAGACAGGACTCCTATTCACTCTGCTAGGCCAACTTGCTGCTGTTGGCACCACTCATGCCACTGCCGCAGAGACGAAGCATGAAGCATAAAGGGACTGAAACTTTTAGATACCTGAGTGCTTTCATGTGGATGAAGGGGAACAACTGCAAAATGCCAATGGAATGGAGGAAGGTTGACTCCCATAACCAACTTTCACTAGAAACCAGCTTGTATGTGGTATTATATCCTACTCACAAGATGTTCTCTGGGGTTGTTTACTACAGTGCTGTCAGTGCGATCCAGGGAGGTCTGAACAAGATCAGACTCAAAACAGAGAGTGTATAGAAATCTTTGGTAATGCCGTATCATCAAAGCAAAAGATCTTATATGTCTAAAAATATTTGTGTGCCATGGTTTGGAAATTTTTTTAAATGTCATCTAAGACAAACAGTTTAAGAAGCACTACTTTATTTCATTAGGATCTTGGTAGTTGTCTCCAAATCTCCCTGATAAGGCTTACAAATTATTCAGCAAAACCCAAACTTACTGTCTTTCTCTTCGACCAGAGCCTAAGTTCCCCAAAGGTGGGACTTTGTTTTGTTCACTGCTTCATCCTTGGTCCCTAGAATCATGCCTGATATTCAATGAATATTTGTTGAATGACTGTGGGAAATGCCCTTGTACCACTTTGAAACTGGATCACAAGACCTGGGTGATGGCAAGTCTTCTGCTTCCAGCCTGCCTCTCCACCTTCCTGCCACTACGCCCACACCCAGCTCATACCTCCATCTGCCCAGAAGGAAAAGCAGAAGAAAGAATGTTCATTTATTTTCCCAGATGTGCTTTAGAATTATTTGGGCACAACTTCTAAAAAGTTCCATTGAAATTTTTATTGACATTACTGTCAACATATAAATTAACTTGAAAAGATAACACATTTTTTATGAGTCTTCTCATTCACAAGAATGATAGGTCTGTTTATTTTTCTTATGTTCTTATAAAATTCACAGTAAAATTTTATGGGTTTTATATAGTTTCTGATTTTAGGATGCTTTATTTTTATACTTCCTGTTCTGTATGGGAAAAAATGTTCCTTTTATTTCCTAATTGCTGGTATAGAGGAAGAAAGGAATCATTTTGTGAATGGTTATTTTCTATCCATTCATTTTAAACTAAACCTTTGCTAATGCTAAAAATTTTTCATTTGCTTATCTTGGACCTAATATCACATTATCAACAACTGATTGTTTTATCTTCTTCCACATTCTTCCTCTGGTTTTACCTATTTTTCAGCTCTTTTTCATAATGCATTCAGCAGAGTGAATTCCCCTTAAATAAAATTTTGATTGGAAAGAGAATTAAGATGCAACAGAATAGTTAAAGAACAAAACCATGAGAGTCCACATCTCAATGAAGGACACTACCAATGCAGTACTTGGTGGAGATTTGTTACTCTCAATACTTGCATGGGGGTTGGGGGGAGAAACAGTAAATTGAATCAATACCTAATGCACTTCATTCCTTTTAAGTTACAAAACAAGAGTAAGAAACAAAATAAAGTGATAAACCTAAATAAAATGAAGGTATAAGAAAAAGAATTAGTAAAAAAAAATTATCCTTCACCACAAGTAGTTTCAGAAATACTAGTTTACTACACTAGGGTCCTGGTGCTTTCTCTGGGTCTCCCTTATAGAGCCTAAAAGAATCAGTGAACAACAAACTACTCTATAAAGGACATTTTCCTTCAGTCAACAGACTACTTTCCAAACCTCTCGAATCCTGTAGGCCTTGAAAATAAAACTAATTAATACAAGTTACAATAATTTTTGAATTTAGATTCTAATGCTATATTTTAAATAAAATAAAGAAGTATTACTAGCTACATATATTTTTGAAGAATGGCAGATTTTTTGCCCTCAGGCAGCCCAGTCAGAGTGATTGGTCATTCTTAGTGAGTCTGCTCTGTGAAAAGAAAGAACCTGGTGTCATTTTTTTGATGTACCTGCAGGAACCAACTCCAGGAAATGACTGAATGAAAAAGGATCAACACAGTCTTTTTGGTGATACAGAGAGTGTGGAAACAACTCTACCCTCGCTTTTCTCCTAACTCTGACGATAGGGTTAATTTATAACTCACAGGCCTTTGCTCCATGAAATAAAATCTTCCCTAAAAATTTTGAAATTTTAAACCTCTCCTTAGGAAGGGTGGGGGTGGGAGATTTAATTTACACCTCTAGGAAGTCCTGGAACAAGAAAATATGAGGTCTGTCCAGAAAGCATTCAGCCATGTACTATGAAAAATAGACACTTATTCAAGAAGATACAAGAAACATTGTCCTTAGGACAATGATGCCTCAGTCCCCTTCAAAGTAGGCACCCATGACTCATCTCCAGTTTTGACCTTCTTGAGGAAATCTGGTTCATTGGTAGCAGTTAGAATCAAGTCATTAGCAAGTGCAGGAAAATGTTCTTTCTGCTCTGGTAGCAGAAGCTGCAGAATGAATTTTGCCATGACACATTTCATGCAAGATTCTGCATCAAAACCTTGGACACAGTAGTTTTTGGAATTCCCAGATCAGCTTCTAGTTCTTGCACTGTCAGCTGCCGATCTTTGTTGACTGCAGCCCATGCACGTTCAACATTCTCAGGTGTTCTGCTTGTTGCAGGCCTTCCAGAATATAGATCACTTTGAATAGATTCTTGACCATCTTTGAAACATTTGTGCCATAATTTATCTGTGCAGCACTCATTACATTGTCCCCAAAAGCCTTCTGAATCATCCAAATAGATTATGCAGAGGAATGTTCAAGCTTAATGCAAAATTTGATGAAAATTCATTGCTCTACTCACTCAGTCATTGTGAATGTGATGGCCACACAGTACACATGCTCACTCAATGCCATCTACGGCCCCCACTGACTAGTACAGTGACATTATCATTCTTTACATATGTGCATTCCAGTTCACTCTCCTTGGCTGCCAGGTTACATCAATGTTGCACAAACTATTCTCACTACATTAACAATGGCTGGACTTTTTCCAGACAGCTCTCATATATTAAATTAAATATGCCTCTAGGCTGATAACATCCCAGGTTCTTGTCTAAAAGAAATACAAATCCTTTCTTAAATTTTGAGCATCCTCATCCAATTTCCTTCAATAACCCAAAAAGAATGATCAGCCAAATATGAGGAATAAAAAGTAATATGAACAAAAGTTGAAAAAATAAACAACTTTCTATAATGAAAATATAATTGCCAAAATTAAAAAGAGACTAGATTAATTAAACAGTAGATTAAAATGAGCTGAAAAATAACTGGTGAACTAGGAACTAGATCTGAATAAATTATGCTTAATAGTTCAAGAGAAACAAAGAGTTGGAAAAGATGCATTAAGAGATGTTGCAGATGGAATGAAAAAGGCTAATAATTGTATACATAGGGTTCCAGAAAGAAAACATAGAGAAAATGGAAGTATGTTAGTTATCTATTGCCTTTTAACAAATTACTCTAAAACTTAACTGTTTAAAACAACAAACAATTGTTTCTCACAGTTTCAGAGGGTCAGGAATCTGGGAGCAGCCCCTGAGCAGTCCTGGCCCCGGGCCTCACGTGACTCTGCAGTCCTGCTGTGGCCATTGCTGCACTCAGTCAGGGCTGGGCTAGTTCTCTTAGCCAGGATGACTTAAAAATTCTAAATGTGTATATAGCTAATGGCATAGCCACATAGCATATAAAACAAAACATTAACAAAGTAGCAAGGAATCAGTAAAAAGAATTAAAAGAAGTTAGATTAGGAAAAATCATAAATATACTTTATTAAACAACTATAGTATCAAAGAAAAAAGTCAAATGAAAATTAGAATACATACAGAAAATCCAAAGACACATGAAACGATGTTCAATATCACTAGCTATCAGAGAGATGCAATTTAAAACCACAATGAGATATCACTTCACACCAGACAGAATGGCCATCATAAACAAAGCAACAAACAAGTGTTGGAGAGGATGTGGAGAAAAGGGATCCCTAGTGCACTGCTGGTGGGACAGCAGACTGGTGCAACCACTATGGAAAGCAATATGGGACTTCCTCAGAAAATTAAAAATGGATCTGCCTTTTGACCCTGCAATTCCACTGCTGGGACTCTATCCTAAGAATACTAAAACACCAATTCAAAAGAACCTATGCATCCCAATGTTCATAGCAGCACAATTTACAATAGCTAGATGCTGGAAGCAACCAAGATGCCCATCAGTAAATGAACGGATCAAGAAAACTATGGCACATTTGCACAATGAAATTCTATGCAGCAGAAAGAAAGAAGGAGCTCCTACCCTTTGCAACAGCATGGATGGAGCTGGAAAACATTATGCTAAGCGAAACAAGCCAGGCAGTGAAAGACAAATACCATATGATCTCACCTTTAACAGGAACCTAAATAACAAAACAAAGAAACAAGGAAAATATAACCAAAGACACTGAAATAGAGGCCAGGCTGACAGTGCCCACAGAAGAGAGTAGAGGGAATTTAAGGGGACAGTGGGAAGGGTTCACAGGAACAAACTTAAAGGACACATGGTCATAAACTAAGGGGAGAGTGGTAATGGGAGGGAAGTGGGGAGGGGTGGGAGGGGGGACTGGATTGGGAGTAAAAAGGAGAAAACTGTATTTGAATAATGATTAAAATAAACAAAAAACAAAAAACAAAAACAAAAACAAAACAAAAAAAGAAAATTAGAATAAACCTAGGACTGGACTGCAAGCTTTATAAAGGCAAGAGTCATGTTTGTTTCTTTAATAACTTCACATTCTAGCATTTAGCAGGGACTTCATCAATAACTGCCAAATAAACACATGAATGGATTTGAATAATGTTAAAAATATTTGCATGAATTTTTTTAAATTCCTATTACTGCCTGCATTTTCTGAGATAATAAAAAATCATCATCTAGCTTTTGTTGCATTGCAAGGTGTCCCTAGCTGAACTCCTTAAAGAGTCTGGCTGGCAGAGTGGTTAGGCTATTTTTTTTCTTCAGCTTTATTGATGTGTGATTGATAAATAAAAATGGTGTATACTTAAAGTGTACAACTTGATATATTGACATACATATATATTGTGAAATGATCACAATAAAGTAATTAACATATTTATCACTTCAAAGAGTTACCTTTCTTTTAGTTTCTGACAAGACCAGCTATGATCTACTCTCCTAGCAAATTATAGGTAGAAAAGTATACAATTGGTAACTATTGCCAATATGCTGCTCATTATATCTCCAGGACTTACTCCTGTTGCATGACTGAAACTTTGTACCTTTTGGCCAAATTCTCCTCACTTCTCTCACCCCAAATCCCAGGCAACCACCATTCTACCCTGCGTTTCTATGACTTCAACTATTTTAGATTCTACATACAAGTCTGGCCTATTTCACTTAACATAATGTCCCCCAGATTCATTCATATTGTTGCAAAAGACAGGATTTCCTTCTTTTTAAAGCTGAATAATATTGCATTTTATAATACATATAAAAATGTTTAATTACCATGAAAGTTTGAAGCAACTATTTTTATAACATTCATTTCTAATTAGAAAAGATGTTAATTATAAAATAAAGAACCAAAAAGAAGCAATCTATTTTCACCTGAATAAAACTACACACATAAAAATGCCATTGTCTCAGAAAGTGAATCATATATCATACCAAGTTAAATGGCATGGAAATGTTATATTGAGTCAAACCCCCACTCCACACCTTAGACAAATGAGCACCAGAGAGAATAACTGTCTTTCTTGGGTTCTTATGGCTATTTAAAGAAAAGTGCCCATCACCTAATTCTACTCATTTGTAACTATACTATGTTTACATAATGGGTCCTCCACATGATTCCTGCTTTCACATATCATGACCTCTCATTCCACACACCTTCCCCTAAGTGACCCCTGAAGATCTTGACCTGAGATTGTAGATAAAAGTCATTTACAATAATTTTTATGTATGCCTAATAAAATTATAACAAAATTTTATATATATATATCCATCCCTAGGAAATTCTCAGCTAACCACTGACATGTTTTATCACAAAATGATTTTGCCTCTGAGTGGTTATTCTTCATAATTTCAACCACTTTTTAAAGATTTTATTTATTTATTTTCAGAGAGAGGGGAAGGGAGGGAGAATGAGAGGGAGAGAAACACCATATACAAGACATACATTGATCAGTTGCCTCTTGCATGCCTCTGCCAGGAACCCAGGCTGAAATCCAGGCATGTGCCTGGACTGGGAATCAAACCAGCAACCTCTCAGTCACAGGACGGTGCTCAACCCACTGAGCCACACCAGCCAGGGCAATTTCAACCATTTTTATATGCTCCAAGGAAACACTGGCACATTTCTCAACTGACTACCTATGTGGTGGGTGGGGGTGGGGGGGCGGGAATAGGACACCAGAACTGGGTAATGAACATTTATTCTAAAGGCTTTCTACATGTCATATCTCACAGTGTAGCTACATTCAGCGCTTCTCCTAAGCTCAGGTTCAAAACTGCCTGCCCTGCTCTCCTGCCCAATCTAGAAGTGCCTCTGGGAGCATGAGGTTCAGTTCAGAAAGACTGTTTAGGAGTTCATTTGTTTATGGAGAAGAAATTTTCTGAGAAGCAAAAGGCTTGCCGGTCTTTCAGAGAATCTCATCTCTCAGGATGTTAGAAAAGTTTGCTTACAATGGTGAAAGTGATTTCATTTTCAAATTTTTACCATATTTTTAAAATATACCTTTTGCCATGAGTTTCCAAAGTCTACTTATATGCAAAAATCTAAACTTTAGAACTTTACTCTGAGTACTTTTAGCTACATCTAAATGTCCTCATTTTTGTTCTTTAAAAAATTAACATTTTCTCACTACAAACTGACAAAAAGTAGTATCTGGTGCCAGAATTTGTTCTATTATTCTAAGATCCTTATTTTGCCTACATAAAATCCTTTTTTATCTACTTTATTTCAAATATGGATACTACACAGTGAGAACAAAAGGACTTTAAAATAATCATCTTCTGAAGAGAAGTTTGTATCATATGACCATTATAGTGACACAAATCACAAAAAGTTATTTCAACCTCTAATTTTACTACAATCAACTAAGTGTAGAGAAAAAAATTATATTCATCGGAGTCAGAGAAATTTTCCTGTCTTAAAGATTAATTGACTCATTCATTCATTTATACATTCTTTCTTTCTTAAAAGTATTTAAATAAGCACTTGGTTGGTAGAATGCAGGTGTTCATCTAGGTGCTAGAAAAACAGCTATAAAGAACATGAAGTCTTTCCCACACTAGTTCCCCATGGGATTTACATGATAACAGAGAAGAAAGGCAATAAATAAATAAACAAATGAATGTGAGTATTGTCCAGTTTCATGAAGAAAATAGCAGGACTAGACTGGGGGAGTGATACTGTGCGTAAGCTCTCAGGGTCTCTAGGGAGATGACATCTGAACAGAAATCTGAAATAAGGAACAAGCCACAGCAATTTCTCAGAAAAAGGTTCCAGGTGGAAGGAATGACAACCACAAAGATCCTGAAACAGGAATATAAAGGCTGTGATAAAGAACAAAAAAGACAATCTTTCATGTTTTTAGTCATATTTCATCTATATAATCTTACATTTTTAACAGAACTAATGGACACAACCAAAAGAGCACTTACTACACCAATACTAGACTGGTTACTAGAGATGCAGACTCTGTTTGAAGGGACTTGACAGTAGTTTCTATGCATTGGAAGAAATCTTAGAATTTGAGTCCAGCCACTCAAGCAGAATCTCTGAAATTATGTGAAAGTGTGCCTTTTTTTATATTGTGTAATCCAAGTTTAATTTTTTTAAGGGACAGCAGAGGTATCACTTGCAAAACAGAAGTGGGGGTTTATCTCTCAGTCTAAAGTATTCCAGTAAGTCATAAATCAACTGGTCATTTCTCTAGTTAATGATTTACCACCTTATCAAAGGCATCTCCTTGTTGGCTTTTTATGAGGCTTATCATCTAGAGCCAGCCTCCAAAATTAGAGGCTAATAAATGATTAGCTACATGTTCAGATGCGCAACAGCTGACTGAGGAGTAATAAAAGATCATACTCCACCTTACCATTCAGCTCAGTGATTTAGTCTGTGTCCACTGGCACAATCCTGTAAAAGTCTGGCATTCATTCTGTCTACATTCAGCACAGGCAGCTGGGCAGAAGCCTCTTCAAAGTGGCTTTGGAGAAGCTCAGTAATCTGCTGTTCACACTGATCCCATTTAGAAGTCTCAGACCTCTACCTCCCTCTGTCACCTGTCCATACACAGAGGCAGATATTGACATTTTGATTTTTATTTATAATTTTGAAAATCTCTTGCTGTTTGAATATACTGTCAGGTTTCACCTATCTCTGCAAATTTCACTAATTTTGGAAGTCCAAATAATGCTAAAATAGAGGCAAAAAAGTTACCTTTTAAAAGTAAATCCTTTTTCCTTGTAAATTTGTAAGAAGTTAGGGTGTTTTATATTAAAAGTTTTCATGCACTGTGAAAATATTCTTTCCGCTCAGTCTAGATATATAGGTATATGCTGCCTTGGAAGACGATGATAGATACATAGATGATAGATGGATGGACAGATGATAGATAGATAGATAGATAGATAGATAGATAGATAGATAGATAGATGACAGGAGAAAGCAGGGATGGGGAAAGAGAAAGAAGGAGGAGGGGAAAGAAGAGAAGGAGGAGAGCAGGAAGGAAGGGAGGGAAGGAAGGGATGGACAAAGAGAGAGAGAAGGAGGGGTAGGGAGGGAAAAAAGGAAGGGAGGGCGGATCTATAGAACCTACTGCTCAGGTTTGCAGGTCTAGAAACTTGATATGCTTGATTTTCTCAGGATTGATCAGCCTCTTAGAAGATGACTCAATCTAACAACCTTACATAGGAATATTTATAAAAAGTTTATATTCACTGTTATTTTTAAATTTCACTAGAAGAAATCTCCCTGACCAAGATCTAAAGCCAATCTCCTGCCTTCTTGTGGAAAGATGTATTCAGCATTAAAGTTTAGTCAGTTGGTGGAGAGAGAATTTGACCCAAAAAAGTTTGTATTCTCCAGCAGAGGTCATTATTGATATTATAGAAAGAACAGAAAACAAAGCTGCTAAAGTAAGTGAGCTGATGGCCAAGGCAGAAGTCCTCTCTCTACCTCAAACCATCCCACATTCATAGGGTCATCACATTCAAGATTTAGTTCAGAAATCTGAAAATGGAGAAACTCAATGCTGATGGAACAATCACAGAAGATCAAAGTAGAAGTAACTCTTGTTAATATAATTCACAATAGGTAGGTGTATATGCTGGTTACTAGCAGTCTCCATAAAATATTTCTGGTTCTCCACTTGCCTGGTACATGGTAGGGTTGCATTTACTCACCCCATTTATATTGAATATACTCATAACTTTAGGGGGAAAAGAAATGTGAACAGAAGTGAAAGGTGTCACTTCCAGGCTGACACTCTAACAGACAAGCTATAATTTATGACATCCTCTGATATGGTTATTAGGGACTCATAGATTGAGATGACTATACTGAGCAAAGCTCTATGCCAATCTTTGTTAGGTGTGTGTGTAAGAAAGAAAGAAAGGATTGTTGACTTAAACTGCTGAGATGTGGGGGTTGTTGATTAGTGAAACATAAACCAACCCATACTTTCTTTTTTTGTATAAAGCCCAGAATTAAATATTATTCTAAATTGAAGTACCTTCTTGGAGTCAAGGTACACTGACAACCTAATTAACACCTAGAAGTTCACTTGGTTTTTATATAATCAGAACAAACTGGAAAATGTTGTGAGATGCCTGGAAAAGCATAATAAACTATTACTGCACTATAATAGAGCATAATCTCTGGTGATTGCATTATACGTGCCTGCCAAACACCGTAGCTCATTCATCATTTATTCCTTCATTTGTTCACTCAGCAAATATGTGTAGAGTGTTTACTATACATGTATAGTAAACTGTGCTGGACCCTAGAGATAGAACCATAAAACGACTGGGATAGTCACAGCCCTTACAAATGCACTGGTATCTCAGCCTCTTTACTCTCTCTCAGTCTCCAGATTCTCACTCTCTCAGATTCCATGAAGAGCATGTACTTTTCACCAACATATATTCCTTTATTGTAACTGCTTAGGCTGCCACTTTCCTTAGTTATGTTCTTGATCCAAATATATGCTCAACATCAGTGCTTCTCCAACTATCAGATTTTTTTCTAATACTTTTGTAGACTATAATAAATATAACTTACTATAAGAATATTTTATGTAATCAGATATCAAAGCAATGCCAATAAGTTTAAAAGCTTCTAAATGATTACTTGCAATTTCTGTACTTATCTCCTTCAGGAAGGACAAAACATTCACAGACTATTGCTAGTGTATGGACCACACTTTAAGCAGCACTGCTCCGGACAAGCAAGTAGGACTCAAACAAACTATGTGTTCTATTTTCATCTATGAAACCATCTGCCTCGCAAACTTATAAAGTTGTATATACCGGTTAACCTCTTCAGGTCAGTCCCCCACTTCCCATTCAGCCCACCACTTCTATTATTATTTAGTTAATATCTTTAAATCAACTCACTTTTTTGTGTCTACCCCATGTAAATGGAAAACCAATTTCACTAGTCATAAATAAAATGTAAATAAAGGAGTGCTATGAATAAGTAATGCAAATCTAGAAAGATGTGGTTGTCTGCTCTGGGAAGAATTAAAATCTCACTACGCAAAACTGAAACTTACAACTTGACAGAATTAGAAAATAGAATGGGAATAAAACAAGAGCATTTACTGATTATGCATTTCATTGCTAGGTAATCCCCTATTCATGTTCCATATAAACCGTTTTAAGGACCAAATTGTTTTATTTTAACTCTCCCAATATGAGAACCAATTCCAAGTTGTCCTCCGTGACTGTTTCTGTCTACAGGCACCAATCAGGTGGTCATAATCAAATAGATAACTGATCGAGCAGGGGTGTTAGACGTCACCGCTTCCTTTCCTTGTACCCCTGGCTTATGGACCACTGATGCTGTAGACCATAGGCTCATTTGGACTTTTGAAAGTAGTATTTTCTCCAGCTCCAAATAGATTTAATTTAAGACTAATCTCTTTATGACACTTTTTGGAGTCCTGTTGCAGTCTCAGGTACATGATAAATATCTAACTAACTTGCATTTTCTTCCTTCTTCCATTAATAATCAGTTTCTTTACCTTATGAGGAAAATATTCATATATTTAATGACTGGAATGCTTCCTTGGGCTTGCTGTTGTAATGATTTAATCACAATCCACGATTACAATACTGATGATATTACCCACCATACCACAGAAGTTTCGTTTGTGCTGTTTCCATATAACTACAACTCTGCCCAGCTTAGAGCAGACACAAGGAAGCAGAGACTCCAAGGACAGAAGAGTTGTTCCCTCAGTTGTTTATTCTCTGTAAATTACCCCAGCCAAACACCAGGTCAGGGCTTCTATGTGCAGTGGTAAGGCTGTGAATATACACAGGCTGAAGAATTAAATTTGTGAGATATTTCCAGAGATGGGAACAGGAGCCAAATGTTTATAACAATTGAAAGATCCTTCCGCAGGCATTTCTTACCTAATGTTGAATTTTATCAAAGAGTTTTTTTCCGACTAGCTATTTCAAGTAAATGCTAACCATATAGTGTCTCTTTGCTCCCTTCAGGATATACAAACCACAGAATTCCGATGACTCACCCCAAAATAGCTTATGAATATGCCAGGGACGGAAGGGCATGCTGTTTAGTTCTTTAAAACTTCCTGCCAAACTGAAGAAACTGAAAAACTGAACATACACAGATATTTGGGGACTAACTGTGAGTAATAATGATAATTTAATCCCCTTTAGTGTTCTGGGTTAAAAACAGTTTGCCTAATATGTCCAGTTACATCCTGTTTGCTACACATGTGACTCCTCAAAAAAATAATAATATAATATTAATAGCACAATGTTTCATTGTTAAGCCTGCTTTATCTATGTCAATGGTTCCCAAACATTTACAGCCATGTGTAGGCTAAGGTCATTTCTTGGAAGAACTATAAATTAATGGCTTTATGAAACACATATCATTATGACTGAAATAAAAAGTCAGAATTGAATGTATGGAATTTCAAAGCTGCATAAACCCTTAAAAATGAAAGGCAGTAAAGTGTATTGGTTAAAATCTTGAGCTTGAATCCCAGTCCACAGTTAAAATCCAACTATGTCACCTTTTGCAGTTATTTGGCTTCCCTAAATCCTACTTTCCCCACATGTAAGGTAAAAGACAATGATATACTTAGTATGTGTAGGGTTAGGACTCTATATCTATAGAGCGAGGATTAAAACAAGGCATGCATATAAATAAGGGGTACTGCTAAGTAAATAAATTATCTACTGCAATATCTTTTCACAAATAATGAACCTAAAGACCAAACCCATTAAGTGACTTAAGAACAGCACACACTCATCAGTGCTCTGCTAAAATACAGTATTATAAGACTGTGGTTAAAAACAGGCTCTGGGCCGTTGAACTGCTGTCACCACGATCATCCCCCTGCACTGTTTCACCTGCAGCAAGTGTTGGGCAACAAGTGGGAGGCCTACCTGGGCTGCTGCAGGCCAAGCATGGGCATGGGGGTGCCCTGGACGGCGCTGGGCCTGCACCGCTCCTGCTGCAACCGCATGCCGCTGGCCCACTGGACTTGGAGAAGCTGCGCAACTACAATCCCCCCGGAAAAGTGACAGTGCGGGCCACACCCGTACTTTCACTTGGCTGGAGTTCGTTTCACTGAGGTGTGGGTAGCTGGAAGCAATGCCTGCCCACAGCTACGTGGACGTTCCTCTCCTGCTCTGAAAGAAGCCTTCCAGTAAGCGTCTTTGCAGAACCACTTAGAAAAAGAAGTCTCTGGAACCAATCATCCCAATCATGCCAATTCAAGCCCCAGTTTTCCTGCATGCTAGCTGTATAACCTTGGACAAGTCACTAAACTTTTCTGTACCTCAGTCTTACCTACCATATGAAGATAATAATAGTACTTTTCTCTCGGGGTTGTTGAGACAGCTTAAAAAGAATACAGGTAACAGCGATATATTAGCACATAATAACTACTCATTAAGTATTACTACACCAAAATTGGGAAGTTCTGGTTATTCCAAAACTATGTTTTAAAGTAAAATAAGTGTCAACAATGCCAGATTTTTAGAAACTATATCCCATAAAGGCAACCTAAACTTTAACAAAAATAAACTTCAAATTTTCTATGATATAGTTTATAAGATGAGCAAAATATTTGCAGATGTCTTTTCCAATTAGGGTACATGTCTTCTTTAACCATGTTTATGTGTCATATATCCATTTTCTCATAGAAAAACATTTCAAGCAACAACCCCAAATGCTGAAGAGTCACTTCTATTGGAGTTTGAAATGAATGCAAACACTCAGCTGCCCTTGGCGTTTGTAGAAGCATAATGTAGTGGGAAGGGCAGCAACTCAACTTTTCAGTTCAGGCCCTGACATTGGACCAGATACAGTCAAGTTACTCAGCTTCTGAATCACCATCTGTCAAGTGGGGACAGTAAACCTTGCCTGCCTTATAGTAAATACTACATGGAAACAGGCATGTGACATGCTTCACAAGATATACGTTCTATGTGTGTTCATACTGTAAACACTGATATAGCACTCTGGTTGACTAGTTTATTTAAAACTATTCTGAAACAGAAATAAACTTTGCTTATTATATACCAAAATGACATAGAGACTCTGATTTTAAGAAGCAGTGGCAAAGAGAAGCAAGAGAAAACTTTAAAATCTCAGAAAAAGAAAGAATTTGAAACTTGCCAATCTTGACATGGGATAAAAAGGCATGTAAGACTATATATTTTTAAATGTCTTGAGAGGAATTAGCACAGAGCTCCACACATAGTAGGTGCTTAGAACATATTTGTTAAAAGAATATATAAGACATAAATAAAAGATTTTAAGACTTATTGTGTCCAGCCCCTAATTGACACCACCATATCCCTATTCCCACTCAATTGGTATCTAATTGGAAAATCACTGATATAGGCCCAGACATTGATGCCTTCTGAGGGTTACGTGCCTACAGCTGCTACCATGTTAATAATAAGGTCAAAAGGTGACCGTGGTATGAAGAACTTCCCTAACCCATCACTTGTTTTTCAAGTGATGTGCTTTACGTTTTCATCATCTTACAGTTGTGCAAGGGATTTCAATCCTAAACTGAAACCAAGTGTTCAAAGAACCTTAGAAGCTATATTTCCCAACTTCAATGGATATGTCCAAAAATAAGAGAAAAAAATATCCACGTTGCCTTTATGCACCGTGTGTCTATTAAAACACCATAGGAAACAAATGCGAATGTGTTGTGATTTGATAGTGGGATGCCAGCCTGGGCTGGTACCACAGTTCCTCATACCTTCCAAGAGAAAATTTATTGATCAGAACTATACTGAAAGATTCAAGGGAGCAGACAATTCAGATGACTTGTGATAGGATCAGGAGAAAGACCCTGATCCTATCACAATCAAAGATCAGGTAAAGAGTGTTCTCCAGGGTGGCACATGTTTGCTGGCCCAGCCCTCTCCATGCATCAGAGCCTCACCTGACACTAACTCATTACTGGATGTGACGCCAAGGCCTAATTATGTCAGTCATATGTAACTTGCCACTTTCAGCCAAGTATTTCAAGCCCTTTCAGAAATAGGACATGAACTTGCTTCTTCAACACTATGCCCTGAAATTCACCTAGGACCATAGCCAACACAGTCCGGAATTCCCTGGCCACCATGAATGTCTCTTCTGATGGCCCTCTGCCCCCCTACAGCCAACCTCTGCATCAAACCTGATGCAGAAGCTGGGAGGCTCCTTTTGTGGACTCTTAGTAAATATTTATTCAACTCAATTCAGTCACACTCAGAGATAACAGGCAGCAAGGATTATCAGATTTCCTAAATGCACCTGAAACTCATTGCCTGGAGTGAGGGTGATAGGGGGTTATTTTCTTACAGAAAAACCAGTTTTCTCAAATGCACTGCATTAAGCCTCAATACAGATACTGGGTCTTACTTAGCTTTATAAAACATTCAGCATGTCTATCACAGGAGCTTAAGGCTCTAAGGCAGAAAATCTGAATCAGTAACAAAATTCTTCCAAAGTAATAGTTGGTTCACAGACATCAAAGAAAGAGTCAAACCCATCATGAACTATGTATTGGACAAAAGTAACATAGGATGAGCTCTTGTTTCTTGATATTTCAAACAATATATCTTCCCATCTTTCGTAGAGGATTCCATGTCTTACTAGCTCATGTATACCCTGTGCCTGCAAAATATTGGGAACATAAATACATATTTTGAATGTTGTATTACAGAAATAAAGAATGAATGAATATTGGATTGCAAGAGAGAAAGAAATGAAAAAGGAAAAGAAAAAAAGACCAAACCTATAGCTAGTCAACATTTATTCTATGAAGGTAAGCACTTCAGTATTATTTTCATGTGTATTAACATTTTAAATCTAAAAACAAGCCTACGAAGCACAAGTCTGTGTACAATGGCAAAAATCCATAAACAGCACCTAACCCTTGAGGTAAAAAGAATAAATCGAGATAAGAAAGTTTCACATACATTAGTTTTAAAAAATACACCCAAGTTGTTCAAGATAAAAATACTGTATATGTAGTAGGATCAAACATAGCTAATTTAAAAAGACTGGCATATGGAATACTTCTATAATTTGAGAGAAAAGGGAGATTATGGTGGGCAAGAGTACAAAAAAAGAATACCTACATAAATCAACAAGCAAATAAACAAAAGTAACCAGGCCTCAAAGAATTTGGGGGACCTTAATAAAATAAAAAAGAAAGAATTTCAGGGACAAAACTGGGAAACAGTGTTTCCCAGACTCATGCATCTTAAATTACTTAACTAGAAGCAATCACCAGGGAGTGAGAAGATAGAGCCAGAAATGTCCCTCTCTCTTCCTAGAGAAATAAATGACTCTTAAGTATACTTGATAATTATTAATATTAAATTATAAATATTAATACCTATTAGCAATTAATAGCTAAAATCCAAACTGGGTGGAAAAGGACAGAGAAAGAGAAAAATGTTGAGAAAGACCAAGTCTCGCAAGGCCATTGTGGATAACCAGGGCAGGCTCGGGCAGCCTCAACTGCCAAACAAGGCTGGGGAGCCACCTTCACTCACCCTGCAGGAAGCAGGGCTCTACTGGCTATAAGTAGCTCGTTGCACATATATAAGGTGTAGCAAGTATTCTTACATATTATTGATTTTATTGTTCTCCCCTCCCATTTTATTGCCTCCTGTCATGGTGTTAGCTCATAGCAGGTACTTAGTAAACAGTTGTTGACTGAAAATATCCAATGATATGGACTAACAATGACAGACTTCTCAAGCAATTTAGGTGGGAGTAAATTCATCTCTGGTACACGGTGGCTTTAAATTTGAGACTACACTGGAATGGCCCAAACAAGGAAACTCTGTAAGAATGCTCTCCCAACCTGTACAAAGCTCAGCTCTTATCTATTCTCTGCACCTGTAACTGCTTGACTTATAAATAGTCTGCCCTTTTACTTCACTTCATGGTCAGCTGCACAGCAGAAAAAAATGCCTAAGATCACGTTGCTGTTGTGACTAATCTTTACAAAGAATAGTGCTGGGAATTAAAGGGAAACCACCAGCAAAGCCCTCAAAACCAGGAGCAGAGAGCCCACCAGCCCAATGTGGACAGTTGCAATGCAGGGATCTTGTTATGAGGAAGGGAGGGACAGAAAGGGAGAATGAGAGAGAGAGAACAAAAGAATAAAATAAAAACACTGAAAAGGATTCGGGCGGTATGGAAGCGATAGTACAAGAAAAGAAAATAGTTGACCAGTTCCTGAGAATTTTTGCATTTATAGGCAGATGTTACAATATCTCAGTGTAAGTTAAGAACACAGTGCCCCAACTAATCAACTCAGTGATGTTTTGCAATTTATCAACTATAAGTTTTTACCTTCTATCTTACCCAAAGAGCAAAAAAGTTATTTGAATGCTTCTATTTTTGGTTAGTTATTTCCAAATCACTCATCTAAGAATTCATACTGAAACTATACATATTTTAACCTCTTGAGAAAGTAAATTACTTCTCTTTTCTACCTGATATTTAAAATATAATTTAGTTTTCAGATATTGCTACCCAAAATTCAGAGTCTGGGTATTCTATCATTTCTTTAAGAAGGCTACTTCATCACATTCTATTTTAGATCTCTTTCCAAAACACAAAAATTAAAATCAATATTTTCCCTTCACACTGATATTTTGCTCACTTTGACTCCCTCTCTGGACTTTTTCTGTGGCCTTTTATCTCAGTCCTTGGATTTCCACATGTCTGTGTCTCAGGTTCATTGAACTCGTCTGACCCACCACACCCCAATAAGAACTTCAAAAGAAATCGAGCACCGCAGCACTTGTTCTGGCTGGAGCATCATCCTGAGTCCCTCCCTGTTTACCCTGCACATGTTTGGGCCTCCTTTCATCTCCAGATCTCAGAATCTGGCACAATGACTCTGCTCTGATGCCAGCATCTAACCCTTTGGATTGTGGGCTGTGACTGAAATTTATATGCCAGTACTGATTCTGTGGCTCTGGTCTCACAGCTAATTTTGCACTGCCCTCAGTGAGAAATCTCCCTGTCTAGGACAAGTCTTCACATTTTCAGAGGACAGAGATTTAGACATCTGCTACCTCTTTCATACAGCCCAGCCAGACCTGCAAGGATCTATAACATTAGCCACAGCTGAAACAGGACTCTTAAATGATTCACTATGAAAATCCTATAGACTCCACCAAAAAAAACTACTTGACCTAATAAGTGAATTTGGTATAGCAGCGGGATATGAAGTCAATACTCAGAAATCAAAGGAATTTTTGTACACCAATAATGAAATATCAGAAACAGAAATCAGGAAAAAAATCCCATTTGATATATCAACAAGTAAAATAAAGTACCTAGGAATAAACCTAACCAAGAATGTAAAAGACCAGTACTCAGAAAACTATGCAACACTGAAGAAAGAAATTAAGGAAAACACAAATAAGTGGAAGCAAGTACCATGTTCATGGATTGGAAGAATTAACATCATCAAAATGTCCATACTACCCAAAGCAATTTACAGATTCAACACTCAACACACTCCCTATTAAAGCACCAATGACATATTTCACAAATATAGAACAAATGTTTCAGAAATTTATATGGAACCATAAATGACCCCGAATAGCTGCTACAATTCTGAGAAAGAACAACAAAGTAGAAGGGATCACAATACCTAATATCAAACTATATTTACAAGGCCACTGTAATCAAAACAGCCTGGTACTGGCATAAGAACAGACCCATAGACCAATGGAACAGAACAGAGAGCCCAAAAATAAACCCAAGTCTCTATGGTCCATTAATATTTGACAAAGGGGGCAGCAACATAAAATGGAGTAAAAACAGCCTCTTCAACAAATGGTGTTGAAAGATCTGGATGGCTACATGCAAAAAAATGAAATTCGGTCACCAACTTACACCATACACAAAACTAAATTCAAGGTGGATAAAAGACTCAAATATAATCATGACACCATAAAAGTCCTAGAGGAGAACACCGGCAGCAAAATCTCAGATATTTCATGCATCAACATCTTCACTGATATGTCCCCTGGAGCAAGGGACATAAAGGAAAGACTAAACAAATGGGGTTTCATCAAAATAAGAAGCTTCTGCATGGCTAAAGAGCATTAAAATGAAAAGAGAATCAACTATATGAGAAATCATATTTGCCAATGATAACTCAGAAAAGGGTTTAATCTCCAAAATATATGAATAACTCACACAACTCCACTCCAGGAAGACAAACAACCCAATTAAAAAATGGGCAAAAGACTTGAACAGACACTTCTCCAAGGAGGACACACAGAGGGCCTACAGACACATGAAAAGCACCACTAGCAAATTAAAACCACAATGAGATACCACTTCACATTGGTAAGAATGGCCATCATAAAGAAATCAACAACAAGTGTTTGAGAGGATGTGGAGAAAAGGGAACCGTAGTGCACCGTTGGTGGGAATGCAGACTGGTACAACCAGTATGGAAAACGGTATGGAACTTCCTCAGAAAACTAAAAATGGATCTGCCTTTTGACCCAGCATTCCCACTGCTGGGATTATATCCTAAGAATCCTGAAACACCAATCCAAAAGAACCTATGCACCCCAATGTTTGTAGCAGCACAATTTACAAAAACCAAGTGCTAGAAGCAACCTAAGTGCCCATCAGTAAATGATTGGATCAAAAAACTATGGTACATTTACACAATGGAATTCTACACAGCAGAGAGAAAGAAGGAGCTCCTACTCTTTGCAACAGCATGAATGGAGCTGGGGAGCATTATGCTAAGTGAAATAAGCTAGGTGGTAAGGGACAAATACCGTATGATCTTACCTTTAACTAGAACCTAATCAACAAAAGCAAAAAGCAAGCAAAATATAACCAGGGACATTGAAATTAAGAACAGTCTGACAGTAACCAGAGGGGAGGTGGGAGGGGATAATAAGGGGAAGGGTTACCAGGAACTACTATAAAGGACACATGGACAAAACTAAGGGGGAGGGTTGAAGCAAGGGAGGGAGGGAGGTTTGGTTGGGGTGGGGTGGAAGTGGTGGGGGAAAATGCAGACAACTGTAGTTGAACAATAAAATAATATTTTTTAAAATGATTCACTATAATATCATTGACCTGCTCCTGTTACATTGACCATAACCTTGTTACATTTTCAAACCTACTTCAGTGAAGTGGCATATCCAGTGCAACACAAAAGTAACCTTTCCTGAAAGTTTTCTTAGAGGATGGGAAACACAGTGAATTAAACCTCACAACCCAGAGAAAAACTTCCCTCAAAATTTTTTTACTCATCTTTCTCCCCCAAATATTTGCATCATATAGCAGTAGCCCTCTCTACCTCTCCTTCTCCCTTAATCTCTAGCTCATTGCTGCTCTGTAAATTCCAAGTCAGCTATTAAAAAAAAATGAGGGCCCTGGTTGAGTTGCTCAGCTGGTTAGAGCATAGTTCCGTACACCAAAATGCTGTGGGTTCAATTCCTGGTCAGGGCACATGCCTAGGTTGCAGGTTCCATCCTTGGTTGGGGCACAGGGGAAGCAATTGATCAATGTTTCTCTCTTCCCCCCTTCCTCTCTTTCTAAAAATCAATAAAAGCATAACCATGGGTGAGGATAAAGTATCTTTAAAAAGATGAGGAAGATCTCTATGAACTCATGTGAAGCAATTTCCCAAAGCTATTGTGACATAACTAACACTGTAATGCCTAAAAGCAGATACAGTAAGCTATCTTCTGTGTAACAAAACACAGGGAAGAAGTCTAAGAAATCATACACATAGCCACATAGTTTCACAAAAAGAAACAAGAAAGGGGAAACATAAAAACAATAAATTTGGTCATCTACAAAGGGTAAGAGGAATGGAGTGAAGGGACATTTAATTCCTATTTTTATAGTTTTGACCTTAAATGTGTTAATATTTTACAAACCCAAAGAATAAACATAAATCATAAAAAGGATAAGGGAGGAGCTAAAACTGAAAGCAAACTGAAACAAATGAACCCAATGTTATTTCCAAAGAAAAACATAATATTATAGGGAGGAGACGGCAAGAAATACTCCAAGTAATTAAGATCACAGTTTTTAACTCTCAGCCCTGGGCAAGGCAAAAAGCAGGGGTGGAGAACAGAGAACACATCCTGAACACTTTTCTAATAGGTTTGTTTTTTAGTGGTGTGGCAAAGAAATTCTGAAATTATTTTATACCTATCACAGGATTCAACAAACACAGAAATGTGTCAAGATTGTTGGGAGCCAGTTTCCTCAGTGTGGAGGAAGGGACACACTCACATGGTACCAAGAGGGCGAACCTGTGATGGGAGATAAGCATCAAATCAAGATTTATAATATATAATGATATTTCTATATTTTACATATATAAATATATGTGGTAGATAATTACATTAAATATATGTTATGTATTATATATTATTATTATTCAGGAAGATCTCTGTTCCATGGGTTAAATCAAAGGTCTGTTATTAATGTTTTTTTCTGATCTCCTTGAGAATAACTAAGTGTACTTTTTTTAATCCAGGAAAGTTAACCATATTAAGAGATTCCAGTTGTACACCTTTTGTTCATGCAACCTCCTGTTTTTCATCCTCACTTGATTTAGCATTTTGGCACCAAACTTACTTTTTCTTTGCCAATAATAGTTAGCCGCCTTAGTATACCAGTAGATCATGAGGAGTGGCTTATCATATAGAAGAAACAGTATATGGTCTTAGCATGCTCTGGTCATGAGTTGTCCCCTGGGCTCCTTCTGGGGACCTAAGTATCCAGTATTTACCTCCACTAACTCATCAGCAAATCACTTACCTTGCTTTCTATTGATAAGGTCAAGAAAGAAAGGAGTAACCAAAGACCCAAGGAGTAGAACTTCTAATTGGGAGTCAAGGCAGCATTCTAGGCAGTTAAATCTACACTCAAGGTAAATTAAGGTCTGTCAGCTTGCCAAGGAGTCAGCAAGCGTGGGTGTCCTGAAATCTCAAAACAGGAAAGAGATCTGGATTTCATTCAGGTCTGCTAGCTCATTCTTCAGTGATCAAAAATGAGGTTAAAAGTATTGCTCAAGATAAAATAGTGGCACACCTAGGCCAAAACCTTAATCCTTGGTCTAGATTCTAGAATTTTCTCTGGAACAGAATTTGTGTGGTGCTGATTTTTTTTTATCTAGACTGCTTTAACCAGCTAATGAATATAATGCACACAAGTTATTAAAAGTATATTAAAAATTGTTTATGTGAAATTCCCAATTTGTGAAAATCATTGCAGGTGAAAACAGACACAAGTGATGTATTCTAAAAAAATGAAGAAAAAACAATTTAAGAGCAGTTGGCCTTGAAAAAACACTGAAGGGCCACCTGCTTCAATGATTTTCACACAGGGTTTTTTTTTTTTTTTTTGTAGTTTCGGAGTTTTGTGGGGGCAGGACGGGGAGGAAGGAGCAGGGAGTGGGGTTGATGTTTTGTTTTAATTTCATTCGTTCAGATTGTTTTAAAGAGCGCCCCCTGAGACACCTTTTCTTTCCAAGGACGAAGTGACAAGTTTAACCACTCCCCCAATCTCGTTCAGCGCCTTTCTTTTATCTAACAGGAACTGAAAGCCAGATACCACAGTCTTTCAGTA
Organism: Phyllostomus hastatus; assembly: GCF_019186645.2. Lineage (NCBI taxonomy): Eukaryota > Metazoa > Chordata > Mammalia > Chiroptera > Phyllostomidae > Phyllostomus > Phyllostomus hastatus. Next base: position 9,852,137 of record NW_025333857.1, read on the forward strand.
AGAAGCAAAGATGTTACTTAGTGAAGTAACGAAATAAAAATACTTTCTCAATCCATACTTTACTATGCTGCAAAGGGCGGCAGAAGGAAAGGAAAAGGAAGTCTATCCCCACTCCCCTTGCCCAGAGCCCTGTAGGGGAATTCAGCCAAGGACTGAGACCAGTGAGCCCTAGGGATGAGCCTGGCAAAGACGGGCAGCCACAAAGCAGGAGATCAGCAGGTGGCCTAAAGCCCGAGATGCAATCGGGTGGACTGGATGGGAGAAATAACAGAGCAATGTGCACATATCATAGGCTGAATGCAAAAGTGCAAGGAAGTGAAAAAGCAATGGAAGATCTGGTCCCTGAGGAAATGGAGTTTACAGTCAAATTAGAGGTGAGGGAGGGGGAGAAAGAGTCTGTGTGTGTGTGTGTGTGTGTGTGTGTGTGTGTGTGTGTGTGTGATAGAAAAGAATCACCAACTGCAAGTCTTAGGAGAATGTTGTTGGCATGTTCCAGAACTGTTGGTATATATGAAAATCCTCCTGGACTGACAAGATACAGTGCAATCTTCAAAGGTTTTTTTTTTTATTTTTATTTTTGCAAAAGGTGTCAGTACATAAGTAGGGTTTGAGAAATAGCAGCCCTGATGCATGACAATTGTTTTGGAAGAATGCTGGATTAAAATGCTTGGATCTTAATGTTAATCCTGAGCCTGGAGCCCAGGAGAAGCTAACTTAGATGCTTTAATTTAGAAAATGACTGTGTCTGAATAGTTAAGTTACAGAAAAGAGCAGTAAACTGAAAGAATCATTAAAGAACCTATCAGACCCAGTACCTTTTTTTCCAAAAGTCAAATATTTAAACCAGTCAAAACAGATGTTTACTTATCTTAAAGTTAATACTTTCCAAGGTATGTTAATAACTCATTAACTATTTACTTAATACAACAAATTTTTATTGACCTCCATGTTCAAAGTCATGTAGGAGATACACAAGAAGACTACAGAGAAGGCCCTCTAATAGTCTACTGTGGGAAAAGAGTAGACAGCCCATTTACTTGTAAATCAATGCACCAGTGTTTGCCAGAGTGGACATAAAAGTATAGCATGTAACAAGAGTTATGATTGAAAAATCAGGAAAGGAAAGGTTATTTCTTATATGATGTGCAAATGAAAAAATTAGAAAAAGTCCCATCAGTGCCTCCTGTCCCACTATACTGCTAAAATTAATTCAATAAGAATAAAGAATTAAGTATTTTTAAAATCATAAATCAACATGAAGAAAATTTAAATATATGTATTATTATAAAATGGGTTAGCCTTTCTAACTGAAATCTTTAAAAGAAATAACAGTAGAAACATTGACAGGCTTGACTGAAAAAATGCAAAACTTCTTTAGGAAAAAACAAATGAAATTAGGAAAATATTTAACAACCTAAGATGCACAAAAAGTTTTCATAAACCAGTAAGATTAGCCTTGAAATAGAAAGCTGGTCAAAATCATGAGAGGCAAAGAATTACATTTATAGATATAAACATTTGAAATACAATTTTCAAAAAGATATTGGAAATAACTTGTTCTCACAAAAAGTTAAAGGAAAAGAAAACTGACACAATATTTCATACATCATTTATCAAACAAGTTACATGTTAATATTTTATACTGATGAAGTTGGTTTAAAGTAAGTACTATTTTCTAAAAACTGAATTGGAAAATAATTTCTAGGGGGTAATTAGGTAATAGCTACTAAACATTTTAGAAATGCATAAAATACAATGTAAATTGAAAAAAGTGGATTACAAAGAAATCCTAAATTTGTACCCATTATACACACTTGTATATATCATACACACACACATACATACACACATACACACATATCCATACAGAAGGCTAAGGGAAATATTTAGGATCCTGAATGATTCTCATGGGTCATAGAATTATGATTGACTTTCCAAGAATTTTAATAAAGGATATGAATTAATTTCACAACCAGAAAAAAATATTATAAAATAAAAAATAATACCAATAAATAACAAATGATCTAACATTCTCAGGAAATCAAATAAAATTTTATAAAAATTTAAAAGTGAAAACTTGTAAATTGACTTTCTAAAATATGCAACTTATAATGAAAAATTTTTTCAACTTAATCCCAGAGGCAATAATTATTTTTATTATAATAGATCACAAATCTATTAGATCACAGATCTATTATCATTATCATCATCATTTTTATTATATTTTCATTACTATAAATGTTTCTTCAAATAATTGCCTTTTATGATTTCCACTGACTCCTCCCATCATATTTGCTTAACTATAGTAAATGGGATATATTGCTTAAAAAATGTGATACAATCAAGTAAATTTAAATGAGTTGAATATTAGATCATATTAAAAATATTGATTTTGTAAGTTGTAATATTAACAGAATTTGTACATAAAACATATCCTTCCAATTAGCAGTGCATAATGAAGTATTTATGGATGAAATAACACAATGTCTGGAATTTGCTTAAATACTCTAACCTATACTTCTAGGAGACTAAATGAAACAAGATTGTATCAAAATATTGATAATTTTTGAAGCTGGATGATAGGTTATGAGAATTTATTATACTTTTTCTTTGCTTTTATATATGCTTTAGAGTTTTCACAATAAAAAGTGTTTAAACATGTTAATGAATAGTTCTGGCAACTACAGACAGAAAAACATTACCTCTGTTTTCCCTATCTACAGATCTATCTACAGATAGAGAAATTAGAATGAGACCTTCTATGACAGTAGAATTTTTGTTCTCAGCACTCTTTATCTCATTGAAGTATAAAATATCACTGGCTTCTGAGTTATTTCCCTTCCTCTGGACTACTCACACACTCTAGGATGTAGGCTCAATTTCCCAGTCCCTAAGCACAGGATCCCCTATACCAGCATGTACATCCCCCACTCCCCCAGAGCCTATGATCCCTGGTCCAGCTACAGGAGACAACCAGTCATCACTTCTCTCTCACATGGATGTTCCTTTCTCTCTCCCTCCCTTCCCCAATAAATAAATAAATAAATATTTTAAAAACAAACAAAACCAAATGGGTCATTGGGGGATCATACTCATGTTTATTAGCATAGACACTAGCAGTTGGTAATAAATGACTTGCCCTTGGTGGTATTTGTTTTTCTTCAACCTGGTATGAATGAGTTTTACAGTCAGAGTTTAAATGAAAATTTATGGAAGATTATTGGAAATTGTTATGATTATTTTTACTTCAAATAATTACAAAGTGACTTTTAAATTTTATATAATTAATAAGTCTATTTTTCTAAGAAATTAATTTTTTTCCTTCTCAATCTCAGATACATAATGAGCTTCACAGATTGTATGTTTCTCTGTTGTAGTTGTATTTATCATCATGGCTCCAAAATGTATAGTTAAAGACTCTTAAAACTAGAAAATAGAAGGAAACTCCATTTTCTATGATGAAACAAAATTGTTAACAACCCTCCTGAACCCATCCCATATTCTTTCCATCTGTTTTAAACACATCATCAGGGTTTTATAAATATTGCATTCTAAAAGAAGATTGTTCATTAGAAATGGAGGCAGTTTTTTTTAAGGTGAAAATTTTCAGTTTAATTAACAAAACATCAATTGGTAGGTTTCTACAATGTCAATAATGAAACTGAAGGGCATTAACCCTTATCACCAAGTTATCAATCAAAGGATGTGTGGTAACAAGACAGAAAGGGAAGTATTCCAATGATGGCGTTTACCACCTGGAATTTTCAGGGGACTATAGAATGCCTCCCCTTCTAAGTGTGCAGCAGATAAAAATGGTTCTCTCTCTTACTGATTACAGGCCTAAAGCAAAAATGATCAATGGACTTTCCAGAGCTAATGAAATCACCTCTCATCTAAGCGTAAGATCATAAATTCTTTGCTATATGGTTAATTTTATGTGTCAACTTGGCCAGATTATGGTACCCAGTTGTTTGGCCAAACACTAGTCTAAATGTTGCTGTGAAGCTACTTTTTAGATCTGATCAACATTTTATCAGTAGACTTTGAATAAAGCAGAGTGCCCTCCATAATGTGGGTAAGCTTTATTCAATCAGTAGAAGGCCTTAAGAGCAAGGACTGAGGTTTCCAGATATACAGGGATGGGCCAAAGTAAGTTTACAGTTGTGAATACACAAAACACAAGTCTATTCTTGTATTGTTATTCATTATTGTATTACAACAGTAAACATAGTTTTGCCCACCCCTGTATATACATTCCCTATTGTTTTATTTCCTTTGGACAACCCTAACTAATACACAACCTTAGAGCATTTCCAAAGTTTTTGTAAATGAAAATCTAGTGCCTATCTTTTCAAAATTTAAAATAGTTCAAGTAGATTATTTTTATTTCATTTTATAAATCTATAAATAGCACCATATTTTCTCTCACTTCCTGTTTCTTTAAAACTCACAAATGATTTCCCAACCTCCCAAATCCTTAGCAAGGCCTACAAGGTTCATCTAACAAGACTACCAGCCTCAGGCATTTGCACAAAAAACTCCCTGCTATCCAGTAGGAACAATCAGTGCTACAAGAGATGTGCCTCACTCTGTGCCCTTGTGAATACAGAACTAAAACACATGGGCATAGATGTCTTTAACAGTTTCAATAGAATATCTGAGTGGATTATTGTACCCCTTGCCAGATATTTCTGTCCAGGCAACTGAGGCCTGCCTTCTGGTTCAGATTGCCTTTGACTCTGAGAAGGACTGGCAGCCTAAGGAGAAGGCTTTACTCATTAGCAGTCATTTCTCCAAACTCCACTTCCATAATTAAGTCTGTTTGACAATACAGCATTCCCACGGATGTGTTGCAATACGACTGCACTGTTTTTCTAGGATACACACCCTAATCACTTTGATGGAACTTGACAAACACCCTGGGCCTATGAGAAAATAAAAGAGACATCTTAGTCTCATTAGCAGCACAGTTAAAAGTATCACTTAGGTTACTGCCCCACACAGGGCACATTACATCTAGTTTGGATCTATTTTTACTTTCTTCATTTTGATTTGACAGTCACCATAATCTGAGAATAATTTGGGATCTAGGGCTCCCTATGCACTGATTAGGTTGCCCCACTCCTGAATAATATGACTATGTGGTTTGTCCTTGTCTCTGAGTCATTCATCCCCCTCTTCTAAACCTATCTAAAAACATCTCTATCTTCAACATATTTGTCAGAACTTAGGTTATTCCATTCCAACCCCCACCAAACATAGTGCAATGTTTACCTTTTGAGACATTCCCTAATGAAATGTTTCATAATAGAAGTAAACATCTGCAGAAATTTCTCAACAAAAAACTACTCAAAAAAATGAACCCGTGGAAAGTTGCAGCTACACCATGTCCGTCAGAGCAGCTGTACCATCCTATCTCCTGCCCACACATACACCTGAGGATACACACACGTGACCACCACTACCGCCACCACCAAAACAACAAAGAAAAGGGCAAACCTCACATAATCCTAATCAGTTAGAATTACAAGAGGAAATGTGGACCTAATTAAGCAAAATCTGGAATATGTGGCTTTGAGTATTAAATGTATCAGCAAAGGAAGGTCTGTATAAGGCCAAGAAATACTCAATACATGTCACACATCATCCAAAGTGCCTTGAACCTTAAGCATAGAAATTTCATTCCTCTAGGCAGATAATAAAGATAATAACTTACAATAACTTATACTCATATAGTTCCAATTCGGTACTTGGAAAAGTCTAAGCACTCTACATTTATTAACTCACTTAATATACACAGCAGCCTATGAGTAGGTACTATTATTATCCCCATTTTTCAGGTAAGAAAACTGAAGCACAAAATGTTTATATCACTTGCCCAAAGCCAGAAGTAGAGCTGGACTGGAATCTAGATAGACTGACCTAAGGATCTATTCTCCAATGTTAGAATATAGTAAAGAAGTTGAAAAGACTGGTTTCCTTTTTCTTTGGGAGGAGACAAAACTAGCATTTGTTGAGACCCTAATACTTGCTGAGGATTATGCCAGGAATTTTATATTATGCTGTAAACAACGCTATGAGTCTCAACCATCTGATCCCCATTTACAGAGGTAGAAACTAGGCCTCCTGGAGGTCCTTGAGAATTAAGTACTTTGGGGGAGATTACTGAGAACTTGTCAAAATCAAAGCCAGTTTGTTGGTTCCCTTTCATTTATCCTGAAACAAACAAATTTAGTGTTAAACAAACCCAAACAAGAAGACACAATCTTGAGATTGTCCATCTGTTTGTCTGATATAATGACCAGTTATTAAAATATACACATGGGAAAAAAACACAGGAAATTCAGTTTGACTGTCTTCTGAACTGGTCAAATTGAGTTCGGATGACTCATTTTTAACACACCCCATTTTATTGATTATATGAGTCAACAGAGAGTGTTTCATGAAAAAGAAGTCTCGGAGTCTACAGAATTGAGTACACTCTAAATTTCTCCACTTGGATGGTTAGCACCGTAAAGACTCATTTCGATAGAAGACAGAAAGTCCCAAGTTATAGCAGAAATCAAAGCTGGAGCCAAGATCAGTACTCCTGAATCTCTCTAATTACTTAGCCAGAAATCTTTCCTTTAACCAAATTTACATTTTCTTTTAATGATAAAGGTAACGTATTTTATAGAAGGGCCTATGGAAAATAAAAACAAAAATTGCAAGGCCCTAAAACTATGCTATGGTAATCACATTAATGTCTGAAGCTGAGAAGGTACTCTATAATACACGTATTTTAAATATTTAGATCACAAGATAGATACATTTCTGGGTCTTTTTTTACTTAATATTTTATCTGGAATATTTTTATATGTTATTAAATACATTTTGAAATTTAAAAACTGCAAAATATTTATAGCATAAATATTTTAGTATATCTATACCACAGGATATCTTCTATTCTTAGAAATCTGTGTTGTTACCAGCTTGCACCATTATAAAACAACGTGATAGAGGTATCAAAAGCATTAACACATTATACTTCAAACAGATAAATAGGAAGGAGAATCAAGCATGATTCCTTCTAGTATGAACTCTTTTAAGATAACCAAATTGTTGGAAAGAGAAAGCTTTCCTTTATAAAAAAAAATTCAGTTAATTAATGCAAAAAAATTGGTAGAATTAAAAAACTACTTTGTAAATCCTAATGAAATAACGGATCCAGGCAACAAACATTAATGAATGTTATAACTCACAATTATGTAAAAAGTGAATAGGGAATTTTATAAAAGAGGGCTCACCAGAAGCTACAAATCAATCTTAGCATCAGTAAAAGTGGGGCAACCACAGGAAATACAAAACCCCACACATACATTCAATAGTATTCTTGGCAAAGAGTAAAGATAAAAATAAGCCTAACTCTAATCAAGCCTCATTTTAAGTACCAGTTTACAGGAAATATGAGGGATGGAGGAAAAAAATTGAATGATACCATGAAACAGACATCAGCTAAATCTAGAATGTTAGACATTCTATGGGACAAAGACCTAGTTTATTTATCAAACAACAGAAGAAAGAGGAAAGAGGGACTTTTATACTTTTAGAAGAAACTTAAGAAGCATAAGATCAACATGTGCAATGTGCAGCCTTCCTTTGGATTCTAATGTGAACAAAACAATTACAAAAAGACATTCTTGAGACAATGAAGAAAGTTAAACCTGAACTCATTAGATTCTCTTAGATTTAATAATGGCCTTTGGTTACTATTTTAGGCTCTTATTATACAAAAATGTTTACAAATAAAGTAATAAGATGCCTTGGATTTGCTTCAGATACTCCTAGAGAGAGGCAGTGACAGGAACAGAGACAGAAACAGAGAGAGACAGAAACAGGGAGCACAGAAATGGCTAAAACAAGACTGGGAAAACATCAGTAACTGTTGAAGCTGGGGATTGGGTACTTTTGAGATATATTATAATACTCTCTCCACTTTTATGTTTCTGTAAAATTTATATATACTCTTTGAAATTTTTACTAAATCCACAGTCATAAGGTCAAAGGAATGAACTTCTTTAAGGTTCTTAAAAAAAATTTTTTAAGTGTTCTTTAGAAACTTTGCACCAATTTATAACCCCACCAGTACGTACGTGTAGCTCTCACCAGGCCAGCACCAAAAATCAAATATGTATTTTGAAACATTCATTCTATTATGATAGAGAAAGGATATCTTAAAATAATTCATTCTTTTCTTAAAATAAGTTGAAAATTTTTAATAAAAATTTGTAATATTTCTTGACTGAATTGTCTGATTATATTCTTTATCCATTTTTTATTTCAGTCTTAGTGACTTTTGTCTTTGATTCATAAGGGCTTTTTATATATTAAAATAATAGGCCTTCTTAACCTGATGTCAAATATTTTGCTACCTATTGTTTGACTTTTACTTTGTTTGTTATGAATATTCATAACAAACAAGTAAATTTTAGGTAATTAAATCTACAGACATCTGTCCATGTTTTTTTTTTTATTGCTGTTATGTTTAAAATTCCTCTCCTCAGCCCTGGCTGGCATAGCTCAGTGGATTGAGCACAGGCTGGAAACCAAAGTGTCCCAGGTTCGATTCCCAGCCAGGGTACATTCTTTGGTTGCAGGCCATAACCCCCAGCAACCGCATATTGATGTTTCTCTCTCTCTCTCTCTCTCTCTCTCTCTCTCTCTCTCTCTCTCTCTCTCTCTCTCTCTCTCTCTCTCCCTCTCCCTCCCTTCCCTCCCTAAAATAAATAAATAAATAAAATCTTAAAAAAAAGAAAGAAAAAGAAAACCATTTTAAAAAAAATAATAAAATAAAATAAAATTCCTCTCCTCTCCTAAGATGAAGTAAATATTCATGCTCTTAGAGTTTTTTAAATAGATTTTCACTTGTACATTTTTCACCCATCTGGATATTATCTTGGTGAATAAGCTTATGGTGTCAATTGGGAACTTACTATATTATTTTCCAAATAGTAAGCCAATCTTTGTTTTCCTTTTTTCTTTTCCTTTTTTCAGGTTTAAGCTGCCTCCAGACATTTAATAACTCTCTGCATATACTCTTGTATGTTCCTGATCTTCTTGACAACATGGCTCTCTCTTACTGTTGAATTTTGTGTCTGTACCATATTATTATAATTTTGTACCTGGTGACTAGAGGTAGACTTGCTTAAAAACCAAGGAAATGAACTAAGGAGAGGGCAAGAGGTTATTATAACACAGCAATAGGTTATCACTAGCATCTATACAAAAGCTCTGTGCTCTAGAAGAGAGAGCAAAGATTCTGGAGTGGGTGTACAAAGTTTCAGAATCTGGTTTTATTTATTTACTGTCTGTGTGTCCTTGAATGAAGCACTTAACTTCTCTGATCCTGTCTCTTATACTGCAAAATGAAGATTATAATATCTATACCATAGGGTTCTGGTAAGGTTCAAATGCAGGTCAGAAGTGGATGAGAAATTCTTATAAGATGTAAAACAACCCTGGCTGGTGTGACTCAGTGGATTGAACAGCAGCCTGCAAAACAGAGGGTTGCTGGTTTGATTCCCAGTTAGGGCACATGCCTGGGTTGTGGGCCAGGTCCCCAGTAGGGGGCAGTCAAGAGGCAGCCACACATTGGTATTTCCCCTCTCTTTCTCCCTTACCCTCTCTCTAAAACTAAGTAAATAAAATCTTTCTAAAAAGATATAAAAAAGTGTAATCTTTACGTTAATACTTTTTAGTTTTTAAACAGAAATGCTGACAAAGTCTAGGATACTGTGGAAAAAAGCAATAAAGTCATTAGGAAGATGCTGGGGATGTTTGCCAGGTCTTTTTCAGTATTTTCTGCCATAAAGATGTATACTTTTAGGAAAAATGTATATTCTGTGACCTGCCAGCTATGCTGAAGGGAGTTAAAATTTAAAAAAAAAAAACACACACAAAACATGTTGTCTAGCTTTTGAGAGCTCTATATCACCAATGAAATTTAAAATTTTGTAATTAACTTCCATTTTATGTGATTGATTTGAGTGAAGCATGAGACACTAAAATCAAATTCATCACATTGTGCCTTTTGGCAATTGAGCTTGGCTTCACCTTTATAATGAGAAATTATAGTTGAAGTAAAAAAAAAAATCCCCACCATAGTTGTAAACAGATGGGGCAGATACTGTGCTTAGAGTTAACCTTTAAGAATACATCCGACAAGTAAGCTTATATAAACTGTCTTCTCTTCTCTTTGGTGTCAGAAGCTGTGACCTGTGCCTTTAAAAAGGTGGAAGGGCTGCTACCAGTGCAGCAAGAAGAGAGAGAAGCCAGCTGAGACTTGGAGAAGCAACAAAGCTTCCAGCAGTAATCTGGAGTGCTTGTCCTCCTTCGTCCTGGTGTAATAACGTTGTGGCTACTGACAGCTGAGCACACTGCTTTCATAATTATCAGTCCTCAGTTTTACCCACGCTGTGGTTCTCCTCTCTTCTACCCAAGCCAGACACCTACTCCTCGCTGGCTTTCCAAACCTTTTCTGTCCTCACCTGGTGTCTCTGGCTTCATCTTGTACATCAAGAAGTCCCAGCATGTGTTACATGACGAGGAGAAAACTTTCCATAAATACACTTCAGGAGTTGAACTGAATTTCAAATGAGTAACACTATTTTTTGTTATTAAATCTGAACTATTTCAGTCTCACAGTGGAATAATGTCACCACCGCCAGTAAATTATATAAAGGGTGAATACTAGTGGAACTTAGATTTTCTGACTGTTCACATGTGCATTTCTTCCAGATCAGAGAGAAGAGGATTAAGTAAAAAGCATGTGTTAAAATGAAACAGATACAAAAAAGTTCTCAGCCCAGCTTGGATTCTTTCGCTTTTAGTAATGAAATCTTGACAGGGATGTATTAGTCTTAATGTGTGATCAGTTAAAGGGATAGAAAAATGGTATAAAGGCTCTATATATTTTCATGTGAACCACCATGGAAATCTATATTCCATCCCATACCTAAAGTGAATTCATTCAATGCATTCACTGTTGATGTAGCTAGATTGATACCAGCATAAGATTAAATTGAATGTAAGCAAAATAGTCATGTGTATCTAACTCTAAACCCACCAAGAACAAGCCAGAGCCCCCAGATAACTATAGTCCAAATAAAGTGATACCCTTTCTTATTAAACTGTAGTCTTGAAATTAAAAGTGCTTCTTAATTAATTATATTTTCTTCTAATTCCCAAAACTCTTATTAAATGCTATCATGTGATAAGCACAGCCAGGCATTTGCCCATATAGTTTCTCATTTAAACCATATTATAACCATGGGAAGTTGGTGTTATCATTTTGAATCCACCAAATAACACAAAGCTGAGAGAGATCAAGCAGCTACACAATGAGCAGAAATGAAATTTTAACTTAGGTCCTCAAATTCTAAGACCTTTCCATGCCTTACTATTCCTTTACTAAAATTCTTTTTTAATGGATTTTTTATGATGCTATTATAGTTGTCCCAATTTTTTTAAAGATTTTATTTGTTTATTTTTAGAGAGAGGAAGGGAGGGAGAAAGAGAGAGAAACATCAATGTGTGGCTGCCTCTCATGTGCCCCGGACTGGGGACCTGGCCCACAACTCAGGCATGTGCCCTGACTGGGAATCAAACCAGCAGCCCTTTGGTTCATAGGCTGGCACTCAATCCACTGAGTCATCCTTCCACCCAATACCCACCATTCCCTCCAGCAATCCCCACCCTTAGTTCATGTCCATGGGTCATGTATATAAGTTCTTTGGCTACTTCATTTTCTGTACTGTTCTTAACATTTCCCTATCTATTCTGTACCTACCAATTTGTACTTCTTAATCCCTGCAACTTTTCCCCCTTTCTCCCCCATTGCCCTCCCAACTGATAATCCTTCAAGTGATCTGCATATATATGATTCTGTTTGTATTCTGTTTGTTTGCTTAGTTTATTTTTATTAAATTTATTGCCATTTTGATGAATTTATTGCCATTTTGATGTTCATAGTTTTGATCTTCTTTCTTCTTTAGCAAGTCCTGTTAACATTTCATATAATAATGGTTTGGTGATGATGAACTCCTTTAGCTTTACCTTGTCTGGGAAGCATTTTATCTGCCTTTCAATTCTAAATGATAACTTTGCTGGATAGAGTAATCTAGGTTGTAGGTCTTTGCTTTTTATCACCTTGAATACTTCTTGCCAGTCCCTTCTAGTCTACAAAGTTACCAAAGAAGCCCAGAGGGAGTGAGTCTGCATAAGTCCTAAATCTGTTGCAGACCCTTTAAGGGGAGACCCCTGAGCTTCGTACAGTTTCTTCTGCAACCCAAATCCCCACTGGTTTTTACATCCAGAAGTAATGGGGACTTGTCCTCCTGGCACTGGAACCTCTGGCTCAGTGGTCTGGGGTGGGGCTGGGATCCCTCACTCCTGAGGTACCCCTCCCAATTTTTATCTACCACATATAGTGGGTGTGTGATGCCCATTGTGCACCTCAGCACCCCTGTGCCTCTCTACATCTCTGCCCCTCCTACCCATCTCAATGAATATGACTTCTTTAATTCCTTGGTTGTCAGACTTCCATACAGCTTTATTTTATGACGCCTTCGTTTGATATTTGTTTTGTAGTTTAGTTGTATTTTTGCTGTGGTAGTGTGAGGAGGCAAGCCATGTTTACCTATACCTCCATCTTGACTGGAAGTCCTCAACTTCTTACTAAGTTCAGGTAGTAACTGTGGATGCAAAGTATTATCACTGTTAATACTATAACAAAGGACACATGGACAATAACAAGGAGGGATGAAAAGGGGGGAGGAAGGTGAGGAGGGCAGGAGTGGTGGGGAGAGGTGGGGGGGAAAGACAGAAAACTGTACTTGAACAATAATAGAAAAAATAAAAATTAAAACAATGAATATTTTTAAAGTATAAAAATACTAATAACAACAAACATATCAAGAGAAATATTATCTTAGAACATACTTTAAAATATAAGATACTTTTTCCTTCATTTTTCAAATTGGATCATGGATTTTCAAGTAGAAAGAAAACTCCATATCCAATTATTTTCATCGCATGTGAAAGCAGAGGGAAGGCAAAAGTCTAGAAAAGGCAGAAGACTAGACACTGGAGATAAACAGACATTTCCCATGAAAGCCGATCTGGATCTGCTTTCATTTACTATTTCCATTTCTCTGGGTAAGTCACTTTACCTCTCAGAACATCAGTTTCCTCATCTATAAAGTGGAAACATAATTTCCCCCACAGAGCATTGACTCAAGGATCAAATCAAATGCCATATAAATTACCCTACGGCAGGCCCAAAAAGTCGTAGCTGGTATAGTAAACTTTCAGTTTTTTTAGGAGCAAGTTAACTGATTTGCAGAATAAGGTTGGGTTAAGTTAAAATCATACATTCACACACAAATAATAAATAGTTTATATGCTCTGATGAGGAGAATATACATGTTTTTAAATATAATGATAATACCCTGGCTAGTGTGGCTCAGTTGTTTGGAGCACCATTCCATAATTGAAAGGTTGTTGGTTCAGCTCCCAATCAGGATACATACCTAGATTGCAGGTTCAATACCAGCTTAGGGCACCGGCACATGCAACCCCTGGGTCCTGACAGGCAGATTCCTGGTCCATTACTGATCCCCAGTCTGGGCAAACGTGGAAGGCAACCAATCAATGTTTCTCGCACATGGTGTTTCTCTCTCTCCCTTCCTCTCTCCCTTTCTCTCTTTCTAAAAATCAACGAAAAGAAATGTCCTTGGGTAAGGATAAAAAGATAATAAATAAAATAAAGTAAAATATCATGATAATTTTTGCCCCAGAGCAGGAATCAAATATCCGCTGCTTTTACCTACAGCTCTGACCCCACCAGTTGCAGCTATGTCTGCTCAGCCTCTGCCCAGCTCCTTCCCTTCTTCCCATCTTGCTATCCCCACCCCATCATGCTCTCTCCCAACACTTGCCAAGAATTTGTCTTTTCTCTCTCTTTTATTTTCTTCTCCCTCTTTTATAATAGCTGCTGCCTAACCTCCCCATGTATGCAATTCACCTGGGGAGATGAGTAGGGTCCAAGCCCCCTCTGTACCTAACAACAGTTAATTTATACCCCCATGACACAGAGCTAATATGGCTACATTTACATATTATTTGTGATTATCTGTGATCTTCCAATACCTTGCCTCACTCCAAGCCTCCCTGCATGCAAATACATGACACACCACCACTTACAACACTTTTCTCAAGTTAATTTGTATTTGACTCTTACTATTCTACACCTTTCCTTCCAAATGGCCCTTCAGCTTATTTATGTCTCTGTGCTCTCAATGACAGAGAAATAATTTCTTCTTGAAGATGCATCCCATTTGATATTTTGATAACTGAAAAATTTCTCTTACTAAGCCACACTTTCCTTTCAAATAATATTAATCTGAGTTTTTTCCTTCCCCATAATGGCTCTCAAAAAAAGGAGAAAAAAACAAATCTAACCCCTTTTCTATGAAGTAAACTCTTCAGATGAGACCCTATATAAACCAGGCTGTACCACAAAGATACGATGCTAAGTGAAAGGTGATAGTCTCAAAAGACTACATATAGTATGATCTCACTTATATAACATTTGGGAAAAAGGTAAAATTATAGGGACAGAAAATACATTAGTGGTAGCCAGGGATAGGATCTGAGGTGGGGGTGGTGGGCCCTAGTGTTTGACTTACAAAGAGGCAGCATAAGGAAATTTTGGGGGGTGTTGAAATCATTGTGTATCTCACTGTGTTGGCATGTTGGTGGTTACAATAACCGATGTATGTATTAAAACTTTAAACTACACACCAAAAAAGGCAAATATCACTATATATACATTTTTAAGAGTTATATTTATTGATCTCTTACTATGTACTAGATACTTATCATTATTATTTTTATTTTAGTCTTCACAATAACCCCACAGGTTAGATAATAGTATTATACTCTCCACTTTACAAATAAAGAAACTGGGGCACAGAGAAGTTAATTAACTTATCCCAGGTCATAAAACTTTACACAGGAAGAGCTTGGATTTCAGCCTAAGCAATCTGACTCCAGAACTGAGTGTCTTCACCACTTTCTATGCTGTCTCTGGGAAAAATAAAAAGGAGCTTCACTTACGCTCTGTGCATGAAACTACAGGACCAGTTTAAGGAACGAAACATCGGATAGAACTACATTAGCACAATTAACTGGCAAATGGAGCAGAACATATGCTACCAAAACAAACATGTCTCTGGGCCAAAAAAAAAAATCTTAATTGCCTCTTTAATAACTAATATTTAATCTGTTCTATTTCCAATTTTCTTTGTAATAAAATATCCTCTTGTTAACATACTAAGTAAATTTCAAATTCAACTTTCTAAGGCCTATGAACTCCAGTACAAAAACTGTTCTTAATTGTCCCTTAAGAAATCCTGATTCTGATGTAAAAAATAGAATATCTCAACTGGAAACTCAAATAAATTGTTTAAAAGTTAAAAAACTTATTCCCTTACTTCTCCCTCCCCACTTCCCCAAAACTAATTCCTTCCGGATATTTTTTTGGAACTAAAACCTCTTAGTAATAAGACAAACGGATAAATACACCCACGCATGGTGCCTTGTGGTCATTCTTACACATTCATTTAGATTTTTCAGTGCCTGTAGTCTACATACCCACAAACTCCATTCCACACACTTTGCAAAAATAAAGCTATACACTGCAAAAGTGGTGCATGGCATGTCTGATAATTCAGCAGCAACAGTTGAAAAGAGAGAATAAAGAGAAAGAATTATGATTTTTTTAAACTGAGTTCCCCCAAATGCCTAAATTTGGTAAGCACTATTTTGAGATGGTAAAGTTTGCTTAGTTTTTATGTAAAGAGTTGATGGAAGAAAATTTGCTTCTGGATTCTTAGTGTTCAAATGTCTGTGATTGATTTAATCACTACAGAACTATGTCCAAGACAAAGTAGAGACATAGTCGTGAACACTTTCTCCATCTCAGGGTAAGAATCGTCCAATGTCTATGTGACATTTCTGCCTTGTATCCACCTTTCCTAAAATATTCAAGTGTTTAATGGAGCTATTCTGAGCCCATTTTTATCATCCTCCAACCATGTTTAGTCTGAACCATTAATATTCAGGAAATTTGAAAAAAGAGAAATTTGTATAAAAAATATAGCTGGTCTTAAAACTCAAACAGTTGTGGCCTCCTTCATCATTCTATTATTTACAACCAATGCCACACAGGACACATCCTTGTGAATTCAATTCTCTGATCTTTTCCCTTCTATAAAAGTGCTTTAGCCCTATTTATCTTTCAGAGCTAACATTAGAATCAATGAGAAGATGCTGACCTAATAAAGTTCTTGCAACATACTAAGCTGTCTATAAGTGGTACTTACAATTACAATCAAGGAAAGAAATCCTACAGAGGAAATAGTATTCTTCTGTGGGATTTGTAGCTTTGTTTTACAATATTTCCTTAGGCAAATTTCTCTACTCCCTGCCTCAGTATCAGTTCTGATCTTGTTATTAAACTCATGGCCTTTTCAGTGTTAATTATTAGTTATCAGCACACCTCCCATTGAATACAGTGACTTTTGGTTTATAAAATTAAGCTTGCTAGAGAAATATTTAAGAGATGTAAAATGATTGCAACCTGATGCAGCTAGCAGGCTAATTGCACAATCCTAATTCACAGGCACAAGTACACACGCCTACACACCCAGGAAGTGTGGGGGGCAGGCGTTGTCTTGTGGAAGTCAGTAGTCAGTAGCTTATCTATTATGTGCACTCCGGAGCTATAAACAAGACCATGTGAGTACTCAGCTAAAATGCTTCCTCTGACTCAGTATTAAACAAACTTCCGAACTGTTAGGGAAGGAAATAAAGCCACTGTACCCACAAAGACACCAGGACACAGAGCACGGATTATGGGAACTGTGTTCAACTTTGTCAGAGTCCGGTGTAACAATTAAAGTAAGTTTTGTAACAAAAAAATGCTGCTTAATAATAACTAGCATGAATTAGAATAGGTAGTAATCTCCATATGGAATGCCCTATCAGAAATTTACATGATTTATTATGTGCAATGTCAGAATTTTTAAAAATCTTTGGTGTTTTTCCTCTAAGAGAATGCCAGCACAACTTTCCATTTAGTAATTATAATATCAGTGTCATGGTCTCTAACATGATTTTGGTTCAAAATGAATCAGAGGCAAATGTCTCATCAATGGTGAAAAAAACAAAACAGCAAGAAATCACAGATTTTCATAGACAGCATAATATGATGCAGTGGAAAAGATAGGCTTTGAAATCAGAAGTGCTCCCATTCTGCATTTTCTGGTTTTGTGATCTTGGGCAAGTTGCACTGCCTTACTGAGACTGCATTTTCTCCTCTAGGTGATCATGATATTCTCGAGGTTCTCATTAAGGTCAAAGTAGACACTAGAGTAAGCGCTTTTACAAGTATAAAAAGCTATACAAATATGAGATACTACAATTTACTGCTCTAATCTATAAATGTCCTCAGGTCAACTAAAACAGAAAAAAGTCAAGTTTAGAATACCTTAGAATTGTTCTTGCTTCAGGTAAATAATGAGTTCTAAAGCTTACATCTTTTTTGGCCTATAGTACATTTTGGTTTTTAAGGATGAAAAGGATGGATATCAGCTATGAAAGAACTCTTCGGTTATAGCTCAATTCAGAAATATAGTTCTTACATATCATTTTATTTCTGAATTTTAGAAGACTGAATATAGAAATCACAAATGAAAGGAAATAGTTAAAACACTTTAATCCTTACCAATGTCCACAAAGAAGGATGTTTCATTAAGTTTTGTCTGGGTGCTCAGACAGTGAAGTACATTACCATTTCCGGCAACCCAAAACTTGAACTCACACTTCGACTTCTGAAGGTAAACTTCCTGGGAGGAAATTAAATACAGAGAACAGCTTCCATCTTTGGATACCAGCTTTGCCAAAAACGCTGTAGGAAACATTTAGACTACATTAATTTTTAAAGTTTTACCCTAAAATTATTAAAACTGACAGAAAAGGCAGTGTTTTTTTTATTTAGAATAGGAAGTGAAATCAAAGTCAAGATGTCCTAAATATCCTTTTCTATTTGCCTGTTTCTTTATAAAATGTGTTCTAAAATAACAGTTTCTCCTTCCCTTTCTGCAATATGTTTACTTAGACCCTGATCTCCAGACCTTAAAAATGAAAACATTCACCCAAAAAGGAAAAAAGAACTGTAACAGTCATAATTTACATATGTGACATACATACAGTAAAGTAGGAAATGCGTTCACCCTGTCTTCATTACTCACACTACCCAGGATCATTCAAGCTTTGATTCTTCTCTAAGGTGTGGTGTACCTGCTCGATTCAGTGGACTCTTTGAAAGGTCAAATAGAGTCCATCCTTCAGCCAGATAAGATGCTATTCTATTTTTAAAAGACCTCTAGAAAAGGAAATTCCACTAGCTTCCCCAGTTACACATTCCAATGTCTACCAAAGCTCACTGTCTGAAAATTTTTCCTTTTCTCTTATCTAAATTCCTCATGCTGTAACTTAAGCCTGTTGCCTCCTGTCTTGTCCCTAATGGCGATGGCCATCATCCTTCATAGATCAACCTCCTCACCCAGGCTCTTTTCAAATGCTGCAAGCCAGAAACAACTTGACTTCTAACTCTCTTTATCTCCTCTCTTTCATCGTGGTTATTACAAGTTTTCTTCTGCCAACCTTGTATTCATTTCACATATGTTTTTAACATAGTATTTTTAAAAATAAAGAAAATTAAAAGTATCCAGTTACTTTAATACACTGAAATAATCTATTTGCAATTTTCTTTGTTCTCATCTCTGTTCCACACACATACAATCATCAGTGTTACCATAAGGTGTAATTTTATTGAATTTATTCCAAGTTTTTAAATTCTTTCTTCAGTTTCACAACCCAGAACATGTCTAGAATTAGTTTATCATTACAACTTTGACAAGACTGGCATAAAGTTCAAAATTTAAAGAATTTCCTTTTTATCAATAGAATTAAATGATTGATTACTAAGTATGGAAGCAATGCTAGATTCTAAGAATTCAAAGCACTTAACATACAATTCCTGCCCACGAACAGGCCATAACAGGACACACATCCAATTAATCAGAATGCAAAGGGTCCTGCATAGATAACTCCTGCACCTACCTACACTGTGCAGACTTAAAAGGTTAATTGAGAGAGAGTGACCCCAGGGAGGGCTGACCCTGCAGAAGCCAGGAGAGAGGAATCACTTGCCAGATAATCAGGAGGAGCAGGAGCTCTGGATAAGTTGCCACCACTTCCTCCACCTACAAGGACAGAGACCCTGAGGAAAGAATGTTCAGGGCTATCCAGAGCCACCTGACTGGGCCACCAAGGAAGGATGTTTGTTAAAACACTGAGTTCAGTGGTAGCTGCATCTCTTATCTTTTCTGAATTATAAGAATAAAGGTTGGTTACCAGAATGAAGTGTCAAATTTATGCAACTGAAAAAACCATGGTTAATAGGGTAAGGTGACTGTGGGATAAGTCTTACTTGAGGCTTCATATAGCAAGTGATGGATGAACCTAGAATTATCGAGAGCAAAAACCTGAATGGAAAAACCAGTTCCAATACCATAATATCCTCAGACAAATCAGTCTTAGGGTCTGACATTCAGTTTCTTCACCTGTATAATAGATGTTGTTTATGTGTATTACAGGATTTACATTCCATAAAATAGCAACTATTTTTAAAGTACATTTTATTTCCCAAAATTGAACATATAAGGTATTTCCAGAAAGTATCCATCCATATACTATGAAAAATAGAGACATTTATTGAAGAAGATAGAAGATACAAGAAATATTCTACACAGGACAATGATGCCTCAGTCCCCTTCAAATTAGGAACCTGGGAACCTCACACAGTTCTCCCAGCGTCATTAGCAACTACAGCACAATGTTCTTTCTGCTCTGGTAGCAGAAGCCGCGGGAGGAATTTTGCCACATGTTTCATGCCAAGATGCTGCATTAAAATCTCAGACACAGTAGATTTTGGAATCCCCAGATCAGCTTCTCATTCTCACACTGTCAGTCATCAATCTTTGTTGACTGCAGCCGATACATGTTCAACATTCTCAGGTGTTCTGCTTGTTACAGGCCTTCCAGAACATGAGTCACTTTGAACAGATTATCAACCATCTTTGAAGCATCTGTGCCACACTTTTATCTGTGCAGCACTCATTGCATTGTCCCCAAAAGCCTTCTGAATAATCCAAATAGATTATGCAGAGGACTGTTCAAGCTTAATGCAAAATTTAATGAAGACTCATTGCTATTCGTTCAGTCATTTTGAATGCAACAGCTACACAGTATACATACTCACTCAACAGAATTTACTGCTTCCACTGACTAGGACAGTGAAGTCATCATTGTTCATGCATGTGAATTCCAGTCCACTCTCCTTGGCTGCCAGGTTACATCAATGTTGTGCAAACTATTTTCGTTATATTAACAATGGCTGGAGTTTTTCTGGACAGACTTTGTACCATCCTTTCTAATAAAAAAAACCTCTATGCCCATTCTCACCATATTTTAGACTTAGGTTTAAAAATAGACTATACAAACTACACTCTCAAAAAGTTTAGTTTTAAAAATAGATCCCTGGTATTAAAATATTAAAGAAGATTTCAGTTTAATAGATTCTGATTGAAGAGCCCAAATGCCCAATCTTCCTCCGTTTTTCAAAAAAGACATGTTGAGTGCTACCTGTATAAGGCTCAGTGCAAGGTACTGGCAATACTGTACTTTGGAAAACAGAATTCAAGGTCTCAGAAAGAAAGAAATGGCATACTTGAAACAGATATGGTAATCTAAAGGGTTTAGTGAAGTGTCGGTAAAGGATGTGGAAAGTGTAAGAGGAACTGAAGCATCTTGAGGCAGCAACAAATGGCTCTGAAGAGCAAGAAAAGAAGCCAAACCACAGAAGTTTATTACACATAGGCCTAAATCATCAGGGAGAGAAAGTAATTACTGAAAAATCAAGAGCTGTAGGAGATGACTGACTGAAAGGAGCTCTGGCCTTTGGTAGAAAAACACAGCTACCACCAAACCTTTCCTTCCACTCTGTGATCATTCAAACACAACTAGAAGCCAGAGGGCAGGGCAGCCCAGCTAACACAGCTCTAAGAAGTCGGCCTCTCAGGACACAGGGCAGGATGAAGATGCATATGCAGCACATCCCTGCTTTAAGAAGCATGTGGTTGTGGTGGCAGAGAGATAGGAAACAAGAAATAAGATCACTTCAGACAATCACCAGTGTCTGAAAATATAAAGCAAGGATATGACTGAGGAGGTGA
Source organism: Phyllostomus hastatus (assembly GCF_019186645.2). Classification (NCBI taxonomy): domain Eukaryota; kingdom Metazoa; phylum Chordata; class Mammalia; order Chiroptera; family Phyllostomidae; genus Phyllostomus; species Phyllostomus hastatus. The sequence continues at coordinate 9,873,538 of NW_025333857.1, forward strand.
TGATAACTGATAAGATGATAGTTTTGCTAAGAACTTAAAGATAATAAGGGGCTAACTGTAACGATTCAGAGGAGAACATTCTAGTAGGGGGAATAGTCAATTCCTCCTCAGAGGTCCTGAGGTAGGGCTCTCAGGAGTTTGAGAATTGGGTAAAAGGCCAACTATTTGAAAAGCATGTTAAGGAAGAGACAAATGTTAAAAATGAAGTCAGAGTAGTAGGCAGTGTCGATATCTTGTGGTTAAAGGCAAGGAAATCATAGCAAGGAGTTTGGGCTCTACTTTAGTACAATGGGAAGCTACTGAATGATTAAATTCACTGGACGAATGTCATTTCATTCATATGTTCCAAAGATCACTTAGGCTGCAGTATGAAGAATAAAGTTTAAGGGCACAAAAACAGAAGCAGGAAGGCCAATTACATGGGTTAATAGCCTCCACTTATTTGCAGGGGATAAGTCCTTAGACCCCTACTGGATGCCTGGACCATAGATAATACCAAACCCTACATACACTGTTTTTTTCTGTACTCATATACCTATGATAAACGTTAATTTATAAATTAAGCACAGTAAAAATTAACAATAATAACCTAATAAAATGGAGCAATTGTGACAATACTTACTAAAAGTTATGTGAATATTGTCTCTCTCAAAATATTTTATCATACTGTGTTCACCTTTTGACTTAAAAGAGCACTTCACAACTTCTCTGTGGTATATCTGAATTGCCAGCATCACTATTCTTATGCTTTGGGCCCACTATTGGGTAAAAGAAGGGTTGCTTAAACACAATACTGTGATAGCAGAACAACCCATATAATAAGCCAGGCAGTTACTAAGGGGTGGGTCACGTCCACAGCGTGGGTACACAGGACAAAGGTATGATGCACATTGTGGGAGGGATGGAGCAAGACCTTGAGAGATTACTCAGGACAGGATGGTATGCAATTAAAAATTTTGAATTGTCTCTTCCTGGAATTTCCCATTTAATGTTTTTGGACTGTGGTTTACTGAAGGTGAGTGAAATGGCAGAAAGCAGAGCTGCAGGTAAGGGGGCAATACTGTATTTCAGAAGTCCATAAAGAGTCGGTGTTTTGGACTAAGATAGTAACATAGGTGTTAAAAAGAAGACACTGTAGTTTCAGAAGGATTTAAGATAGAGAACAAAAAAAGAGAGAAGGAAAAACAATAACTCCCATATTTTTCCACTCATACATAATACACTTCTTGCAAATTACATAAAAAGATTTGTATTTCCTTAAACATACTATATTTGTTCATGCTTCTCTGTCTTCAAATTTATAGCTTTCTCTTTCAAGAATGTTCCCCCTTTCTGGCCCACATATCTAATCCAGACAATTCATTGTTCAAGACTCAGTTATGGGATATTTGACTCAAGAAGCTGTTCTGAATGCCCTAGCCTGGGTTGGCCTTCTCTCCTCAGAATTTCCCACAGCAACTTCTGCATGCAACACTTATCACTCTCCTATTGATTTGACTTATATCAGGGAAGAAGCAAGAAAAAACAGCATGAAATGGGGTAAAAAATAGAAGATAGAAAAACTAAAAGCACCTTTGAAAGGGGTGAGATTTCAGACCATCAATGAGATTCAGGAAAATACAACAGGGAAGCTGATGGTTATTGGAAGAACTGTAAGGTCCCAAGGTGCCTACTTTGAAGGGGACTGAAGCATCACTGTCCTATGTACATTTTTTGTATCTTGTATCTTCCTCAATAAATGTCTCTTTTTCATATTTCATGGCTGCATACTTCCTGGAAAGATGCCTGCTGCATTGAAAAACAAACAAATCAACTTGTGCTAACTGGTTATATCCAAGCAGGTAGATAGGGAAGAAATTGATGTAATTTTTACTTTCACTTTCTAAATTATTATCTTTGTGGCATTTATTTTAATCTTTCAAAATGAGATTATAGTCAATATTGGGTTCTAAAATCAGGGACAGGGGAAATGAAGACATCAGATATAAAGAAATAAAACTTCCTATATACAAATGTATACACAAAAAGAAAGAAAATATTTTTCTCTTAATGCCCATAAAATTTTGATGTCATATACTAGAAAAAGTTGAGGAAAATAACATAAGTAAAAAAATAATGTATGAGAACTATCCAGGAACAGACCAAATGCCACCAAAATGATGAAAGCACCAGTTTATCACTTCATGTAATAATGACATAAAGTGGAAATAACTCTATAAACCCCTTTAGTTTCAGGATTTTAGTCTCATACCACTTCTGATATGGCTTTGTGCTATTTTCTGTATCTCTTTAGCTGTTATTTAAACATCAAATTATATACCTTTTTTTCTTTTGTGGAATCTGTATTCCTTCAAATACCTAGCACCATCCTTTTCTTTCTTTTTTTCTCAATGATATTTAATGAGCATCTCCTATGTACCATTATGCTAGGACCATTGATACTATCATTAGTAATATAACAGCCTTCTGATAATGAGGGTCTAGATTTGCATCTGACTTTAGCATTTATTTGACAGCATAACTTCAAGTAATTTATTTAATCTTCCTGACATCAAATCTCTCATTGTTAAAGAGAGGGAGACGTATTACATATATGGAATTGTGTTGAAATAGATACGATTTATTTGTTTATTCAGGCACTAATTCGATAAACACTAAATTCTCTGTATGTCTCATATGTATGTGCTTCATGAACCAAAAATAATAAATCAGTAGTGTGAGTTACTACTATGCATATGCAGTGAAATAAACTGGTAGGTTTTGCTTATTGGCTTGTTTTGTTTAAAAAGTTTGTTCAGCCAGTGTATTCTGTAAATTTAAGCACCACAATGTCACTTTCTAATTCAGGTACAGTAATCATTTTAATGTCTAAATTGAACTAGTAAGTTGTGTATCTGCTGAAGAAGATAATATTTTAGTTCTAAATATTCAAATGGACAGCCAGCAAAACTAGAAAGCAAACTGAAGGAAGAAGAAAAATAAGGAGTAAAGAGAGCATAAGGAAAAGCAGGAAATCTGGGGAAATGATTTTGGAATGTGCTGTCTCAGAATCACATGTGCTCATGTTTTTCTACTAACATTTTTATTGTAAGGGCTCCCTCAAAAAAGCCAGATACTTTACTGATAAACAGTTTGTTGATTACAGTTCTGTGGAATATTTATTTATTTATTTATTTCCTCACCTGAGGACATTTTTCTTCATTGCTTTTAGAGAGAGAGGAAGGGAGAGAGGAAGGGCAAGAGAAAAATATTGATGTGAGAGAGAAGCCCCGACTGGGGGACCCATGCCAGACCAGATCCTATGTATCTAGACCAGGGATGAGAAGCACCTGTGAACCCACAGCCTAAATATGTGCCCTGATCAGGAATCAAACCTGCAACCCTTTGGTTACAGGAGGATGCTCAACCAACTGAGCCACAACAGCCAAGGCTGTGGAGCATATTATAAGATTGACTTATCATGAGATGCCTGTGATGTTTATGTTTTGACATTTGCATTACTAATTTTTGAAACCAAATCCCACACCTATCTTTACATTATAATATAGAATATAAACAATAGCTGCGGTGGAAAAATTCCATTTATATGGCCAAAACCCAAAGATTCAAAGGAAGAGAAATATTTTATTATAATATTTCTTCCATCTAATCTTACTTCTTTTTATATATATGTGTATATATATATATATGGGATTCATTTGTACATAAACATTTTTCATACTTACTATCTCAAATATAATATCAATTTTTCTGCTTGATCAAGACTGCATTTTACATATATGCACATAGATATTTATTTTACGACCCCAAGGAATTTAAAAATCCCTCATATATGCCACCTATTCCCTTTATAATCATGTCAGCATCATGACTGACAACCAGGAACAGGAAGTAAACCTGGGTAGAAAATGCAGTAAAATAAGAGTCAAAAATCAGTGGAGAGACCACATAGTTTTGCAATGAGTGGAGTCTCTAAGACTTAAAGTTAAAAGGTCCTGTACATTAGTACTCTACTCTAGTTGAAAAAGTTTTCCACAAGGATACAGGTTAGCAATTCTGATAGTGCTACACATGTGCAGGGATGGGGAAAAGTTGGTTCACGTTGTGAGTATGCAAAACACAGAGTTTATTCTTGTATTATTATTCACTGACTATTGTACTATTTTCCATATGAATAACTGTAAACCTACTAGTGGGAGCATACAGATGAGCAAGGAAATCCAAAGTGATACAAGTGGCAATGAATTATAGGTGGGAACATCAGTACTAACTCATGCTTAGGTTGCTTTTGAAATAGGCAGTTACATACAGAGATTATATATGTGTGTGTATATATGTATGGCTTAGTGGACTCATATAATACCTTATTTTCTTAGCTGAGAGGTATTAGAAGTAACTACATCTACTAGCAATAAGTATATACCTGGTGTCCAGATCTTGGTTTCTAAGAAAAATAAATTAATTAAGGGAATCGGGGCTCATTGAAGAAATGACTGATTCTAGGACTGAGGGAGGAGATATGTAAGATAATCCTAGAATTATGTAGGAGGGAAAGGGAGGGAGGGAGGGAGGGAGGGAGGGAGAGAGAGAGAGAGAGAGAGAAAGAAAGAAAGAAAGAAAGAAAGAAAGAAAGAAAGAAAGAAAGAAAGAAAGAAACAAAGAAACAAAGAAAGAGAGAGAGAGAAAAACCTGTATTAATAGGGGTATGTCATGGAGATACAGGAGCCAAATTGCAAGAGCTTTCCAGGGCCAAATCTGGAATAATTTAAGCAGCAAAATAAATAAAAGTATTAGATTTTAACCTAAAGTATAAAATAAATATCCATAAGTATATGCTGTTATAAATTAATGAATGACTATATTAACAAATGGGGAAGTAGAGAAAATCTCCCATGCAGAATTCCAAATAGTCTATTTCTGTGCTCAAAGAGGAAGAACATAAGTGCCCAACACTTTTTTTAATCTGATGAGATGCTTTGAATTTTTTTCAGTTCAGCTTTATTGGGGTATAATTTATATTGAGGTATAATTTACATTGAGGTAAAACTATAAGATATTTGAAGTATGCATCATGGTGATTTGAGATATGTACACATTGGGAAAGGATTCCTTCTATCGAGTTAAATACTACATCCATCCCCTCAGATATTTACTCTTTTCTGGTTTTGGTGAGAACATTTGAATTCTATTCTCTTAGCATATTTCAATTATCAATACAGTACTGCCAACTGTTGTTACTATGTTTTACATTAGGTCTTCAAACTTTATTTATCTTACAGCTGAAAGTTTGCACTTTTACCAATCTCTCTTTGTTTCATAACTCCCAGCTCCTAGAAACCACTTTTCTACTCTCTGTTTCCATGAGTTTCACTTTGTTTTTTCCAATTGCTTAAATGTGGACTGTGCATAATGACTTCTTTCTAAAGAGCACAGTATTTTTAAAAAGGTAAAAAGAATAGCTTTAGAGTGGTGAAACAGTACCCCAGCCACATAATCAAGGTTAACATCACCATTGCTATGTCCTGTATGTCTCCCAGATCTCATGTGATGAAAACGGCAATTTACGTCTATGATCTTCCTCCCAAATACCCACAACTCCAGTCTAACCATGAAAACAACACCAGGCCAGTTTGAATAGAGGGGCATGCTGCAAAATATCAGTACTCCTTAAAACGGTCAAAGTCATCAAAATCAAGGATAGTGTGAGAAACTGTCACAGCCAAGAGGAGCCAAAGAAACATGACAATATAATGTGTCATTCTGGGTGAGATCCTGGAACAGAAAAAGAATATTAAGCAAAAACTAAGGAAACTAAGTAAAATGAAAAATTTAGTTAATGATAATGTATCGATATTCATTGATTGTAACAAATGTACAATAATAATGTAAGGTGTTAATAATAGGGAAAACTGGGTATGGGGTTAATGGGAACTTTTTGTACTTTTTCTCAATTTTTCTTTAAGTCCAAACTGTTTTTGTAAAAATCTATTTTTAAAGTAGACACTGAAGATGCATTTGAAAAAATAAAATATCAAACCTTATAAAATTTTTTAAACATTTTTTATTTATTATTATTATTATTATTATTATTATTATTATTATTATTATTATTATTATTATTATTTATTTTTAGAGAGGGAAGGAAGGGAGAAAGAGAGAGAGAGAAACCTTAATGTGCGGTTGCTGGGGGCCGTGGCCTGCAACCCAGGCATGTGCCCTGACCGGGAATCAAACCTGCGATGCTTTGGTTCACAGCCGGCGCTCAATCCACTGAGCTATGCCAACCAGGACTCCTTATAAAATTTTTTAAAAATAACAAGATACTTCCTAAATATGTATATTTGGGAAATTTCTAAACTTAGGAGCTTTAGAAGAAATCAAAAAAGAAATGTTGTATGGATTAAATAACTTACAAGTTTCTAAAAAGTTCTCTAAAATTAGGCCCTGGCTGGCTCAGGGGATTGAGCACCTCGCCTGCCAACCAAAGGGTCACCAGTTCGATTCCCAGTAAGGGTACATGCCTAGGTTACAGACCAGGTCCCCAGTTAGTGACGTGAGAGAAGCAACCACAAAGATGTTTCCTTCCCTCTTTTTCTCCCTCCCTTCCCCTCTCTAAAAATAAATAAATAAAATCAATAAAAAGATCTCTAAAATTAAAGGGGGAAAAAAAACCCACTCTAAGAAAATATACAAGGTGGGGCAAGAGTAGGTTTACAGCTGTGAGTACATGAAACACAATGTTTATTCTTATATTATTATTTATTAGTTATTATATTATTTTCTATATGAATAATCTACCACACTTTTGCCACACTCTGTATTCAAATTAAAAACCATAAATAACTGTTGATACTCTAAATTGACATGGAATGCTTACAAATTTACTTTTTAAAGAAAACTGTTTCAAAATGGCCACAAGACATAAAAGGCAGTTGAGAAAAGAAGAAATAAAAGTGTTTAAATAAAAATGGGAAATTGTAACTGCTACTCCAAGAAATAAATAAAAATTAAAGTGCAAAAAGAGAAAAAATACTATTCTATATCTGTTAAATTCCAAAATTACATAAAATTTTATATAATTTTATTACTGGTTTATATATAATATAAAATATATATAAAACTATGTTTACATAATTATATATAGTCTATATGTACATATAGTTGGTTTATATACATTTACAAACAAGCAGGTAGTCTCATTAGACAAATGCTGGTGAAAATCAGTGGATACATAAGCTTTTGGTGTATGTTTACAAGAGCCTTAGAATGCTGTTCACATGTGACTTTAATAACCTATCCAAAGGCCTGGCACACTGTTTCCATAAAGGGCAAGAGAGCAAGTATTTTAGGCTTTGTGAGTCATGCAGACTTTGTTGCCACTACTCAGTTCTGGCCTTGTGGTATGACAGCAGCCATAGACAACTCTGTAAATGAATATGACTTTGTTCCACTAAAGCAGACACTGCGCCATATTTGGTCCATGGTTGGCCAACCCTTGCTGTCTCCTAAACAGTAACAGGAGTGAAAGAAAATGCATAGAGCAAAATTACGTGTATTGTAAGAGCTCAACTAGGTAAAAAGTATGTGTAGAGAAATTGTTAACAGAAACAGCATTAAAATGTTAATCAGAACACTTTCCAGATAGTGGAATAAGGACTATTTGCCCTGCTTTTATTCCTACAATGCCATTTCTGTAAGTATTAAAAGTAAGAAAATGAAATTCTAAATCTAGTTTTCTTGAATTTGGGCTTTTACCAGTAATCTAGAGATTCCCAGGACAATCTGAGATTTGAGAGTATTCTTATTTGTGATATATTTATATACATTCAAAAAATATTTTGTTTAATCTTTATCCAGTTCCCCATAATAATGGGCTTCCTTTGACATTCATAAATTATACTTTAAAATATTACTTGTTTCTAATCAATTTCAATTATGGTTCTAATTCTACTGTTAGTTATTCATGAAATGCCTCACTGCTTCGGGAGTTTCTGATACTTTATGGTGGGATTGCCTAAAGCCACAATATTGGGAGATGTTGCCTGTTTTTCTAAAGCTCTTTATAATGACTCATGTTCTTAAAAGCCTCTGTTTAGGTGACAAAAGAACCACTGTTGTTAGGAGGGATGTACAGTGCATTACACAAGTTTACCCTGGCAAGCCACAGGCCCCACTCTGCAAACCTGTGTCAGCACTTTTCAGCCCCACTAATATGGATGCAGATGGGTGTGCGAGCTGCTCCAGGGTTCTCACAAGGCCAATCAAAACAAGGAAACAAAGGCCTTTAAAAGCTCCATCCTGACCACAGTCCCTACAGTATTGCTAATGCCATGCTTTTCTCTTGGCTTTCCGTATACAGAATACCTCTTACCTGAGAGAAATCAGTTTCATTCAGAACCTAGGACAAGTGAGATGTGTAATTATTCACTTTGGAAAAGGGAAAATGAAGCTTTTTTCAGCCTTTCTCTAAGAACTTACAAAACAGACCAATATCTTTCTGAACACATGGGAGGCAAACCAAGGAGAACTGGTTAGCCTAGAGCAAAGGCACACAACTGGGCTGACATTAAGTAAATAAAGAAAAATGAAAAAATGAAACCATTATCTAAGACCAGTTGAGGGAGGGAAAGATGTGCTTATTCAGTTTCACTAGAACCTCAAAGAGCCCTCCCCTGGCCACCATAAATGTTGTCATTTCCTGTCCTTCACCCCATCCATTCTCTGTCAGAAGGACATTTGAGCTAACATAAAAGTTTGTCACTATGTTTTGATTTATATTTATTGGTTTTTCTTTGTTTCCCTCACTAGAAATATGCTCTTTGTGAGGTCAGAGACCATAATCTGTTGTTGTTGTTGCTATGTTCTGTTTTCCATAGTAAATACATAAAACTATGTGCTTAATGTGTAAACAACAGAAAAATTTAGTAGGAAAACTGGATTACTAGTCAGATAATGTGTTCTAGTCTGGCTCTACCATTAACTAGTTAGGTGTATTACTGAGGTTCCCACTATGGTAATACTCTGTGGTACCCACCCAAAATCTCAGTAACCTATATCAGAAAGCATTTATTTTTGCTCATAAGTCTGTGAACTTACTGAGGCTCTGCTAGGCTTGATTACAGTCGGCCATCAGGTTAGGGTCAGGGTGGTACCTCACGTCTCTTCACTCTGAGGTCATTAATTAATTAATGTAATTAAAATAGGTTCCTTGCTTTGATAAACTTAATTAATTAAAGCAAGGAACCTATTTTCACATAAAAATCACATTCTTATCTTGAGTTTTTAATCTTAGCACCAAAGTTCTAAGGATTAAAACTTCAATGGATGTTTTTGGAGAACACAATTTAACCCACAAGAGGGATCAAGATACTGTTACTATTTTTTGCTATTATTATCAACAAATTTTCATATTTACTAAAAAAGTTTAAAGGAATAGCATTAGATGTTTTCACCAATTAAAAGACCTCCTCAGGGGACCTATGACTTAACTGACTCCAAGGAAGAAAAGAAATCATAAAAAGGATGATGCTTCTGTGTTTCTTCCATCAAACTATTCATGTGCCTCCCAGGCTAGCCCACGTTATGCTCTGCCTCGCGCCAGCCCACACTGGGTGACTCACCAACCTGCCCCACTGTCCTTTGCAGAACAGTTTTATCATCCAAGGAAAAAACCCTCTGGCTACTACCACCACCAAATGCTGAAGTTAATTTTTAACACTGGGTCCTTCAACAACTGGCTTGAACAAGATCTGGCACCAGTGGTCTGTCTCATATTCCCATTTCTGCTTTAGGAAACTTCATTAGTAAATTTCACAATGCAGAAGCTGATTAGGCAGAATTTTTAGTTCCTAGTCATTTATTTTCCAATTTACAGCAACAAAAATAGTGAATGATCTCAAACCAGTTCTTAGACTACTTGGCTCATCTCTTCACAAGTCTGGACTTGAAGCAGGAAGTGTAGAAGTACTTGCTTTAGTTTCCTGTTAGTGCTGATATCCTAGATCCCTCGTTCTATTACCCAGATTCTTTGACTGAGCAACATGGTATTCTCTGATCATGGGTTTCTGTTTTAGCTCCAAAGCTCTGGAATCCAGACTCTGTTTACAAAAAACAGGGACCTAGAGTATCAACTGGTCTTCTCCCTGGCTCTTTCTGAACATGACCCCTTGTGTGCTGACTCTAATCATAACTATGTTCCTACCTGCCTTAGTTAACAAACCCCAAACCTGCCAAAGTCCTTCTAATCTGACTCCTTTCCTCCCCATCTCTTATCTATATCTTTCCACTCTAAATCTTCCTTCTTCCTTGTCTACCTCACTCATGGCATGATTGTAAGCATGAAAGAGTGGCTAATGTGACATATTTTTAAAACAAATCTAGGACATCTACACAACAGAATACTACTGGGCCATAAAAAAGATGAAAATTTTACCCTTTGTGACAGTATGGATGGACCTGGATAACATTATGCTAAATGAAATAAGCCAGTCAGAGAAAGACAAATACCATATGTTTCACTCATATATGGAGGTTTAATAAACAAACTGAACTAACAAGGAAAATAGAGACAGACTCACATAGATGGAGAGCAGGATGACAGCTAAGGGTGACGGAGGTTGGGGGGTAAGGGACTGAGCAAAAAGGAAGAAGGACTCATGGACATGGATAACAGTGATAGGCAAGTGTGGTGATTGCTGGGGGAAAGGAGGTAAAAGGGGACTAAATGGTAATGGAAAAAAAACACAATTCATAAAAAGCTAATTATTCCAATTCACAGTACCCTCTGTATTGGAGCCTTATACAAAACTCCTAGTATATATGTCTTACTGCATACAATAAATCTCCAAGTCAATAAATAGCATTTATGCATTTGCCAACTCCAATATAGATAGAAGCTAAATCTGCAATGTTTTCAGCATTGGATAATTTTCTTTCCATTAAGAGGTTTTATTTTTTCTTTTAAATATTTTATTGTTTATACTATTACAGTTGTCCCAATTTTCCCCTTTTTTCCCCTTCTACCCAGTCTACCCCCCATTCCCAAAGTTAATCCCCACACCAATTTTAAGCAACTTTTAGATAAAACTGAGACTATTCATAGCATTGACAGTGCGTATGCCTTGGGATTATCCTCTGTAAACCTGATTTTATCACTTTCTTTAAAATTTAGTGTTCACAAAATATTTTAGAAAAGCTACTGTGAGTTGCCTGCATATTTTCCCGGCTCTGGATAGCATAGTTAGTCACATGGAATGTGGAATGGGCTAGACATCTTGGAATTGTTCTTGTTAAACTGGTGTAAGCAATTGACCCAATGGCTTTGATAATCATTATTTGTTTAACAAGTTCCTATGAGGAAAGCTATGCAGTTGTCTTGTGAAGTAGCTTCTTAAAAGGCTTTTATTTTGTCTGCATATGATAAGGATCATTACATGCTATGTCTAACTGATGACTTAGTGCTCTTTCAGTAGATAGAAACTTCTATGGGAAAAAGAATTAGGCAATAAGTACCAATGACTTAATACATGCCATGTTTCCAATTCAAATTGCTTTGATAAAAATCAAATAATCCCCAGGAACACAAATATTTATCTACAGTGATTAGACAGTCTGCTAAAATTGGCATTCTCAGTCTCTTCAAAATAGTCATTTGTCCTTTATACGACCTACATGTTGTCAAGAGGTTAATAATGTTGAAAAATTCCTGTGGTCTTCTTAGGTTTTGTGCTATCTGGCAGAGAAACATCAGGATCCTTAATTTTCTTTTCAACAAAGCTTTTTCTTTATTCATAATCAATGTTCCTCTGTCTTAATAGACAAAATGGGAAACAGATTTTCAAATTTTAAACATGCTGTAAATTCATAACATTTTTCCTTTGAAGTAAAATGTTTTATATGACTGCAATGAAACATGAAAAGAATTCAGATGACCAGAAGGCCTAACAATTAAAAGCATAATAGTTTGTCCTCAGTAAAATACACCAAATTTTAAAGATAAACCAATATTAAAGAGTTCGGTCAAGTGATTTTTAAATGTGCTAGTTTTGATATTCTAAAATATATTTCAAACTAGGATTCAACCCTAAATGCAATTATATGCCACATTTCCTATGTGCAAAGATTATTCTTTCCTATTTAGACATTGTTTTTAAGTATTACACTTTACCTTGATATCAAGTATCCTGGCACCAAGATTAAATGTACCCTTAAAAAAGATAAGTTATCTACTCTAATAAAACCATAGCTAATAAACCCAGTTATCAAATATGCCAAGTACATGTTAAATCATAAACTATCATAGGACTAAATATAGAGGATACCTTCACACTTTCAAGGTTACTATCTTTATACACATACTTAATATGCTTTCAAATGAAACTTTGTAAAAAGAATTTATTAGTAGTAAAATATGAGAGTTAGTATTAATCACCAAAATCAAAAGTATAGATGGGCTTCACTTCCTTCAATGAGTTTTACATGTTTAGAAGAAAAACACAACAAGAAGAAAAATTCTCAGATTACAATATTAGAAAAGGAAGTCAAAAGCCAATTCTAACACATCAAGGAAAGAGAAGTCTCTAAAAACAGTATATTATAAAGATTCCCATTAGTCTGTAAGATAGCATGTTGCTACTAAAAAGCAAAACAATAGACCATTTCTCTTAAAGTGACTTGTAACTTAGAGATGTCTCCACTGTCCGCTCCTCTTCCTAATTTTTTCCTTGGACCTTCAATCCCTTTCACTACATTTACGTACCTTACCCACTAACCACCCTTCCTCCCCTCTCTACCACTGTTTTCCCATCTCCTTTGCCTCCATCAACTGACCTTCCCCAGGAAACTTATCCTATGTCTGCCCCTACCTTAGCACCACAGTTTCACTCACACACTCAAGGATTAACATTCAGCAATTATTCTATGTGTGCATGCATACACATGTGTATGTGAAAAGCTTGGCTTCTAGAGTCATTCTCACAGTGCTCAACTCCCAGCTCTGCCCTGTCTGGACTGTGAGGAGGTTGGCTAACATGATTAAGCCTCAGTGACACCATTTGTAAAGTGAGGATTATAACAGAATTTACCTAATATGGATATTGTGAGGACAAAATGAATTAATGCAAGTAAAACAGTCAAACAATGCTGGTAGAGAGTAAACACACAATAAATCCTGGTTATTATTATTTCCATTACTGAAACAAGAAATTCTCTTCAGTATGAAGTCAAATTTTTGGTATTATTTTATACCACCCTGTAAGCATGGTGACTGCACTGTTTGAACTAAAAGCGGAACAAACAATCCGACAAATCACATGCACTTATGTGGCCAAGAAACAGAAGCTTTGAAATACAAACAGTACCAGGTAATTCAGAATGGGAAAATCACTGTATATATAAGTCCTATGCTTTTCTCTTTTAATAGATTGAGACCTCAGATAAAAGCATGTCAGGTCCACACAAGTGAAGTAAAAGGGCTGATTTGGGGAGCCAAATTATAAATTTATAGGCAAGCAAATTATGCCCTGGCTAGTGTGATTCAGAGGATTTAGCACCGGCCTATAAGTCCAGAAGGTCACCAGTTCAGTTCCCATTCAGGGTACATGCCTGGGTGGCAGGCTAGGTCCCCAGCTGGGTGCATGGGAGAGGCAACAGATCCATGTATCTCTCACGAACTGATGTTACTCTCCCTTCCTTCCCCTCTCTCTAAAAAGAAATAAATTAAATCTTTTTTTTAAAGACAAGTTTTTTCCTTCCTGTATTGGATGTATAGATAACTGTACAGTGTACTTATTTATGCTCTTAAAAAAACCTCTTATTTTCACCTCCCACAAATTGCTGTAAGGACAATATCAGGAAAAAAATCTTCCCAGTACCAGTGTGGGAGGAGCCAGAAGACAGAAGGGAGAAGTGGTGGGGAACAGGCTTACTATCATGTAGAAACGAGAAGGGAGCTGGAAGGGAGCTGTTAACAGAGCTGGAACCCCTGTTGACAAAGAAAATGGATCAGAAGGAGTTTGATGTCTAACATCTGCAGTAATTGTGTCCAAGGACAGAACTGACAATTGCTTTCAAGTCTGTTAAGTGAATTGTTTTTGGAAAATTCCACCTTAACTCTGAGAATCACATCTACCTGGTTATAATTTTATCAATATTTTAAATGTGTGTTTACAGAATGTAAGGACCAGGACCTTTAGAAACCCTGTCATCAAGGTAACACTGGAGAGAGAGACAAAGACAAAGAGAGAAAGAAAGACTGAGAGCAAGAGAGAGGGGGAGAGAGAGAGAGGTATGTGGCTGAGGGTTAGCAGAATAAGAAAACAGCTCCAACAGGGTCTGGTTATGATAGAACAGCCTCCTTGTACTCTTTAAGGAATTGTCAGAATAGGCACACCCCCAGATAAATTAAGTACAGCAACACATTTGAAAGTCAAATACAAATGATTTTTTATTATCTTTCATTTTTTGTAAGCCATACCTCTGTTCCCAAGCATTTGTGTCGATAATTGAAAAATGACAGCATAACAAATTTCTTTCCCTGTGTCTCCATTTCTCAGGGCAGATGAGCTATTATAGCTAAGGAGACACTCCATGTAGCAAAAGATAGTTGTGTCTCTCAGGTTAACCAGTGGTCCTTTCCTGATGGCTGTACCCTTTTACAGTCCTTTTCAACCATGAATGAAACCAATATACATGCACTCATGTCAACAGAATGGCTCCAAATGGTCTGATTTTCATGCTCCCAATCTTCATCATCTTCACACTCTTCTGACATTGCTTTATTTCTAAGGTAAAATATTTATATCTTTGCTGTACTTTATTTTGATAGCTGATGTATTGTTACTCTCATACTGTACTTTTTTAAATGACTTTGTATTAGAAGAAGAAAATGTTCATCCTGGACTGGGGTAAGAACTGCACCTAAAAGGTAAAAGCATATGGACCATTATCTACTCACCACCAAATATACTCACACACCATAATTTATGTCAATATTATACAGAGCAGAAAATTAGGGCAGAAATTATTAAAGCAAGGTTGAAGTACCAGTTTTATGTTATTTTCTCTACTTTGTTATATGCTTGAAAATTTCCATTATAAAAAAAACTTTAAAAATTTACATTAAATTAGAAAGACCAACTCAGAAAATCAGGTGCAGTGATGTGAATGTTATCATCTGATTTCAGACTACTGTAGGCAGCATCCCTAGACGTAGCAGGGCTCCAGTGTTCCTCTCTCCAAACTCGGGGAGCTCCTGGGAGGAAAAAGGGTGTTTATTTTTAGTGTGCTACTTCAGCAAGAGAGTGCCCAATTTTCTTGTTGAGGTGATGCAGACCTGAAATGCCATATATTTTATTTTCAAACTAGATAGTGGCAAGGTAATGAAAAGTAGGAAGGCTTTCATGCTGGATAAACCAGATTTAAACCATCCCATCTCTACATTTGGAGGAAATTAGTAATTTCTCTGACCTTCTGTTCCTTGTAAAGTGGAGTTAATATCACCTACACAGAGTTATTATATGTGAAGTGCCTATTAATATGTCTGGCAAATAAGAGATTCTCAACGTGTGTTTCTTTCCTTCCTTCCTGTCGTAGATAGTTTCAGTTACTAATCATATAACATGTTTAAGATCCACCAAAGGCTTCTAGATATAACTTTGAAAACATTTTTAGTTCTCCAAAACAACAGTAAGAGCTTGGTATATTCAGTCACTGAACATTATTAATAGAAGGGCTATTGATAAAGGAGGAATCGATGTCTTTAGACAGATTAGATACCACATTGTGCGGTGGGTTAGACAGGACAATAAACTCTCTGTTGGGGACATGAATCCTCATCTCCACTCTCTCATTAAGTAACTGTTGCCTCTGAAATGGACACTTAGGCATAAGTTTTCCTCTTTCTGAAACATAGAGAAAGACAGGCATGGAGACTGGCTAATGTATATAAAACTGATAGTTTGATATATCACTCTATTAAATAGAGAAAAATCAGTCTGGTTTCCTCAGGTATGAAAACTTTTCCTATTAAATTTTGACAAGGTAAAAACACTATACAAACATGAGGTTTTGACTCTGAATCAAATGGTCTTGGCTAGAGGCCACAGCAAATAGTCATGTTGTGTGATTATTATTGTCTTACTACAATGAAAGCAGGATTATGAATTAAATGCAATAAGCAGCTGCAAATGAACTCACGTCCATCACAGAGAATGAGAAGTGTGGGGTATCAGTTGTCAGTGACAGCGGGCCCTGCTTGGCCCTGCACCTGCAGTGACCTTGGTGGTTTACTTCGCATTTCAGAACCTCCATTGCTTCATCCCTAAGACAAGGCATGTCTACCTTTAAAATGTTGTTAAAAAGTTAAATAAGAAAATGTTGGTAAAATTGTTCCTGACATTTATTAAGTGCTCAAAAATCTATTTTATTTGTGACTTTCTACTTTTAAATATATTATACCAGCTTTTTATCAATAATGTTGATCTTCCTCAGAGTTAAAATTCAAAATTTTACTTTTTGTGTTTATGATTCACTATTATTGTGTGTGTCTGTGTGTGTGAGAGAGAGAGAGAGAGAGAGAAAGAGAGAGAGATGAAACACTTGTTTGGTTTTTAAAAAACAGCAAAATGTTAAAATAACAAGAAGATACTATTTAGTATTGTTGAGTAGTGATGGAGGGAACAAGAGACTCACAAAAGTCTAATGAACTCTCTGTTGGGGACATGAATCCTCATCTCCCCAGGGATTTAAGGACTGGGTGACTCTCAGTAGGAAACTTTTTTTTCCATTAAAAGCCACAGATGTCCCTAAAGCCCTTCCCATCACAGCCCCTGTGATAGGCAACTTGGGAAGGCACCCTAGTTAAGACAAATTGCAACTCACCCTTGAATAACAGAGGAATCACACCTCCAGCATGTCTGGACAATTCAGAGCTAAGAAAAGAAATAGCCTGAACAATACATGTAAATACAGCTGAAGAGTCTGCATTTGCCAAAGGAGATGGAATTCTCTGAAGTGGAAAAATCAGCTTTGATTCAAGAAAGTGACCCACAAAACCTAGACAGTATAGGGTGTGACCCAGCATTCTGACACTGACACAGATCAGCAGGTGAGTCAAAGCCCAGATGACAGGAAGAAACAAACACACCAATGCAACAGCTCAGACCCAGCGTTTCCCAGATCACAGTTACCATAACCCTAATGGGCTGGAATAGACCACAAACTGCTGTTCAACTGTGATATGTATTGGCTCTGCTATATGTAAATTAAATGTGCAGATAAATGTGTATTTTTTCCATTGTTTAGCTACAGTTTTGTTAAGAAATGTCAGGTGAACTGGTGTGATAGCATACAACATTTACAAAGAAGCATGCCCATCACAGCCATAATCCCGTTTGAGGGCACCACCTCTTAGGCATACACACCAAATGTTGATTCTTGCTATTATAAGTTTCAGGCCTCTCACCACAAGATGGGATTTAGAACACTTATGTAAGTTGTCTCTCTTTATTTAGGGGCTCTATATAATTACTGGTGCTCCCAGGACAGAACAAACACCAAGACTTTATTGATTTAATAAGAAAAGATTATCTTACCATCTCCAGGACAAATTGTAAAAGCAAATAAAAGCAAATTATCTATGTTTACAATTCACCTGTCTTATAACTCTTTCACAATATTTAACTCTTTACTTTTCTCTTTCCCTTGTATCCTCACAGTTTCTTTTCCCAAAAGCTATTCATTCATCTTTTCCTCACCTACTACCAAAGAGGAAATCATTTATTTGACTAATGAGGCTTGTTGCCTCATTTTACTTTCTTTTCAAAGACAGAAAAAGGAATCCCTGCCAGAAAACTCCACAAGCACCCCCACTCCCACCCCACCCCCACCTTCTCATCCTTGGAGTAAGAAAAACCAGACATGTATCTGGACCTGAAACTGCCCTTGCCTGAGAAAGCACGAACCTCTCAGACAAGAGAGGAAATGCTGTAGACAATAGAAGCTGCAAGTCCATAAACGCTCAACTTTCTACCACACCCATTGGTGGAATTTGTTACCAGTAAACACACACAGCTCCAAACATCATTTTTTTATTAGAGATGAAAGAGAAAAATCATCCGCTTTTGAAATCAAGCTTTTAATATGAAAACTGGATAGTCTTTGCTTCTCTAAGCTAGAAACTACACAGGAAAGCCATTTGTCACCTAAAGATTGTTCTTTTTCATGTACCCTGAGTGAGATCTCCCTTGAAACTCCAAGAAAGGCAGTAATTTCAAATTAGATTGTAAAATAAGGACAGGGAACATAATGGGAAACCCATGGAACACTATTGGAAAATCTGATGAAAATTCTCTAAAAACTATATTTACAAATGAAATCTTAGGGTTTAGAGTTAGCCTTACTAAGCAATAAGAAATGTTCAGCATCTAACATAAGTAAAATGATAATGAAAAGAATAAGGAAAAAGAATAGTGAAAGTACCAGCCAAACTTCACACTCTGAAGTGGTCCCAGCCTGTCTCCCCATAGGTGAAGCTGCTGTAACTAACAATGTCCCAAAGTTTCTCAGGTTCCCTTCCTTGCCTTCCATGGTATCTCTGAACTCAGTCCAGCAGCTGTTAATGGCCTCTCTCCAGTTCCAGTTACAGGAGGAGTAGACCGTTCATTCTTCCCAGCCTTCAAACATAGTTTACCTCTGGAGCCTGTGAGGCTCCCCAGTTTCATGTTCTGCAGCCTATAGGTCAAGCTAAATGCCCCTGGAAGCCAGTCTATTGCCTTATGCTTCCAGTTACTTGGAAAAGAAAGTCAAGGCTTGACCTTTCTGCTTACTCCTTACTTTACTTCTCTGAGCTTTGATTTTCTCATCTATAAAATGGGCTAGACCTAGCTATCTCAAACAGTTATTATGTTTAGAAATACTTCATTATAAAAACACCTACAGTAAGAATTTAAAATATTTTAAGTACTCCACAAAAAGTAATAATAATAATAACAAAAATAATGACAATAATAGCAAGTTAAAAGTAAACAATTCTACATTGTGAAGCAAGAATTAACTCCATAAACAAAAAGTTGTTTATCTATTGCAAAACATGAGCCAATAAAATTTATAAGAACCTTCCTCTCCAGAACCCACTGTTGTTAAACCCATTATGGGGTCAAAGTTGGTCTTTGAGGTCCTCCTACTCCCCTTCCTCACTCTCTTCCTCACCCTCCCTTTCCCTCAGTGAACATACAGAGAACATTAAATTCCTTCAAAGTTCCCCTCAAAATATTTTCTCTTCTTCCCTCCTTAAAGTACTCATAAACAGTATCTCACTATTCCACCAGCTATGAGAAAGGGAGGCAACTTAATGTAATTAACTCATCCTTAAGAATTGCTATGTGACAATGTACCAGACATATTTACTCTACTTAAAAAAAAAACACAGCCCCCAAGTGTCCAAAAACAAAGTTTCTTGTTTTCTTCTGTTTTTAAGTACAAGTCATCAGATGATGTAAAAGCTTGAATGCAGAATGTCTTTCTTCTAGGCTTGATACTGCACCTTTGAATTCAAATCAGTAACACGTTCTGAGTTATCACTGTTTCCACTAATCCCCACCCTAGCACTCACCCTTCCATCCATTTCCAAATACACCCAAAGAACAAGAATCAAAAGTTTAGTTCACTACTTTTGAAAGAAGATAAAATCTTTGTTTGCAACCATACCTTAGTCAATACATTTCTCCACTGTATATTTTATCTTCTAAAATCATTTTTGTTATTTTGAAAACAATATGTGCTCATAAAACATTTCAGCACACAAGAGAATATACAATAAAAAGTTATTTTCTCACCTATAATAGACCTCATTATTTTCCCCAAATGTAACTGCTGTCACAGTTTTTATGTATCCTTCCATATATCTATCATAAATATGCATATGGATGTATGTAGCTTTTCCTAAATTGAGAAATACTATGAACAATTTTTTGAACATCAATAAATCATTTACTCAGTAATAACACTCAGCAGATAACAGAAACAGACTGCATACATTCATTTCCCACTTACCCTGAATATAAACTATTTTTATTTGTTTTTTATTTAACAATATGTTTTGCAAATCTGCATTTTTAAACCATCTTATTATTTCAATTATTGTATTTTATTCTATTCTTCAGCTATACCATAATTTATTGATTGATTTCCCTATTGATGGATATTCAGAGGTCTTTTTAGTATTTTCTTATTACAAACAATACTGTAATAAACTAATTTGCACATGTGTTTGTGTATATTTCTGAACATATCTACATAACAAAGAGCTCAAACTGTAATAAAACAGTAAGTGCATTTTGATTTTTGACATTCTCAAATTATCCTCCCAAAGTTTGTCCAATTTAGACTTCCTCCAATAGTATATAAATGTAACTTCTTTTGCATACCTTCACACATATTCACTATAGATCTTCCTTACCTCTGGGTATAGCGCCTCTAGAGATAATAATCATGTGTTGAGTATGAGGTGTGACCACAAATTAGAAATGAAGTGATAACATGAAAAGTATCCTAAACAAGTTAGGATATGAAGTAGATTTGACTACTTTTATTTTATAAGTGTTTTAACATTTAGACATTTAAATATATCCTTCAAAACAACATCTTGAAAGGCTATTCTCTTAAGCTAAGTTTACTGCCAATATTCCAGCTATCTTTGTTGTTCTACTTCTACTTTGGGTATGGTCTTCAGAGTTAGCACCCCATTATTTTTTTACTTCTTCAGTGGTAACAACTGTCTTTTAGTGATGGGTTTTAGTGTTCTGATAGCCAGAAGCATTCACAGCCAGTCCTCTGAGAAATAAAATTGATTACCAAGAAAGATAAAACATTTTTAGTTAAAAATAAAGTATACCGTGCTGATGGCTGGTATCTAGACTTTTGGTGGTGATCACTTTATAGTGTGTACAGATGTTGAATTATATTAGTATACACTTTTACCATATAATGTCATATATAAATTTTATCTCAATAAAAAAGTACACCTTAAAATGATGTGTGTGTGTGTGTGAGAGAGAGAGAGAGAAACTGGATATGAAGGATATTTCCAGTGAAGAATTTAAATATGTTTTTTGGCAGTATGTGTGAAAATTTTCCCAAGGTCACAGCTCTGAAGGACAATTTTCATTTGAATGTAGACATTGTGGTATGTTTGCTTTAAAAGATTGATTATTTTATAGCTACAACTCATAAAGCCTGTGACCATAAAACACCTCACTCTGTCTTAGAGGCAGACCACACTTGTGTAAACAATGGTGTCAGGTTGTAACTGAGCTCAGATCACTCGGGCTCTAACATGGCTGGACTCCACTTTGAGCCCAGGTAGCCAGCACTACTTCTTTTCCCACATGACAAATATGACCCTCAGCTTATATAGAAAAAGAGAAGAGGAGATTTTGTTTCAAAAGAATAAATACTGTTAAAGGATAAGAAGTTTCTAAAAAAACAAAAATAGCTTAAAAGATAGAAATAAGCATAACATTGATTTGGGGACAGTTTTAATAAAGGTCTTTAAATTTAAAGACAAAGAAAGACTCTATAACTCTATCTTCTTTTCTTAATTCCATATCTGCTACTTGTCAAGATGACCGCACCCTGGCTGCTCTGTCTCCACAGCCCTGCTTTCTCACAGTTCAGTTCCAACTGACTTAACTGTCTTCTTTATCACTTTCCAGTCATACTCCCCAAGTCAGCTCTTTGCTAATTTTAGAAGCTCCTAATCTCTTACAATTTAATATTCTGTACTTACTACCTCCATGCTTTGTCTTCCCATTCCCTTCCTAATTCCATGAAACTCAGGACTGTGGTTTTCTGGGGGAGGGGGAGGGGGGGAGGGAAGATAGACTTTAAGTCAGAGAAGGATGGATTCAGATCTTGGCTTTGACTGTGACCTCAAAAAATGTAATCAAGCTTCTTGAGCTTTACAAATTAAAAAATATATGTATTGTAGGTTGTTCTAAATTATATATGGTCATAAAAACTAAAAAAATTATTATACAATGCATGTGTTTCTACGCGTGGTGTATTTTTGCATGCACATGATATATATGTTTTAAAATGGGAACATAATACAAAATGTATTGGTCTGCAGTTTGCTTTGTTTGCTTTTACAACATTACCCAGCCTCTGCTTACATATCTGTCCACAGTAACCAAGAGCTACGTGACTGTGGAAGTTACTGCTGCTCTTGTACTGTTGTTACTGAAGTAGTACTGAAAGGTTCTTCTCCATTTTGGTTTTAAATCTTTCTCCCTCCACCTGTATCCATTCGCCTTACTTTTATCCTATAGAACAACACAGGCAAATTTAATCCCTTTGCCATATGACAGCCCTAAAATATTAAATGTAAGTTTTCATATCTCTCTGACTCTTCTTCTCCAAGTTAAGAAGATTGGGGTTTTGATTTTTGTTTTCTCCTTTTTTTGTGCAATACTATATCTAGTCCTTGGTCATCCTAAGAGTAGTACCTGTCAACTCTTTAGCTTCTCCCACCCCTCAAGACCACCCACAGTCCTATATATTACCTGAAACACTTACTTTCTCCGTGCAAACTCATCTTTCTTCCTCAGCTTCTACTGGACTTCACTTTGTTTTCATTTCTCACCTCAGTTACACTGTAAATGATATGGGTTGTATTTCTATTGGAACAAACCACCTCCTCGCTCTTCACCTCTGCCATCATCACCCTAGTAGGAGAGTATCTCAAAGCTATCTTTAAATTAGTTTTGTTGACTTTAGCAGCTATTTCCTATTTTTATGAAACCAATACATGCTTTGTGCTTTTTTTCAAATTGAAACTATTCTCAAAAACTAATAAATAAATCAAGGTATATTATGAAGTGAAAAAAGAAAGGATCAAACATAAAAGAGAACTGAATTCTCCTATTAAACTTAGTTTTATTTTTTCAAAGTATATGTGTATAGTATCACTGTCAAAATGATTCCTCTGGAGTTGGACCACTAAGGTTTAGAGCCCAGTTTCTTACCCGCTCTGTGACCTCTCTGTGCTTCTGCTTCTTCTGTAAGATGGGGTTGACGGTAACCACCTCAAGGTTGTTATATAGATTATGTGAGTTACCTAGTTGGCTCTAGGCAAACACTTTTGTAGCTATGATGACAATGTGTTTGGGAAAATCAGCTGTTGTTTTTCTGGGTATTGGTTTCCAAACCTGTAAAGTGAGAAGGTAAGTGCTGATACTAGTGAGAGTAACACCATACAATCCTAGAGCCCTTGACAATTTAAAAAGCACTTCGATATGCTGTGTTTTGTGGGCAACACTCATTAGTATCTCCCATGCTCTCAGCTAACTGGATTTGCTGGAATAGCTGGCCAAGGTGCTACAAAGTATAAATACTAGCTATGGTCCCTGGCCTCCATTTTATCAGAAAGCATTAAATGCCTCAAATAGTGTATGCCTCCTCCAGTGACTGACTTGCTATCTGTAACATAATTTAGAACTATAAAAGCTGGACTCCCAAATTCACTAAGAGACTTAGAAGAAAGAGACAGGGGAAAACTAAAACAAAGACATTCATATTTATTGATCATTTACAGTATAGATCATTGTAATGTCAATCGCATTGAGTCTTCACAACAATTTTGATTGAAGGTTTTATTGCTCATATTTCTGAGATAATTTCCTCATAGAGGTTCAATATCAGTGCCAAGGTCACACAGCCACTACTTTTAAACCAGGATGAAAGTCTGACTGAGTCCAAAACTTGAGTTTATGCTCAAGTTCCATTCTATCTCACTGAGACTGGCAATCTACTAGAATTGAATGTTGGTTATCTTTTTAATTCCTCTGCTAAATTTCAAGCCCTAAAGAGCTCTGCTTGATAAATACTACCAAGGACATAATGAGACAGGGGGATTTATTTTATAAACAACTAGCCTATAGATGGTTATATCTTTCAATCATGACTGACCCAGTATGGCACTCATAAGGAAAGCAAAAATGTCCCTGTATTTTGAAGGCATCTTGAAACAGCTGTAACTTGCAATGCCACCTGATCATTGATCAACATGGCTACTGAGCAATTATATTTCTTCCATGTCCACAGTACAACAGAGAACAAATATCTGAAAAAAATATCATTCTTTCATATAATAAACATGGTCAGTAAATAAGCTCATGATACTTTTTTGTCCCTGCTCTTCCTCATTTATTTCCCTCCAACACACTTCTCTGCTCCCCTGATTTGGTGGATGATAGCCCTCAGGGCACATGAGGGTGAAGTCAGCATAATATACATTGCTGCAAAGTCTTGAGTCAGTCAACTGGGACTTGCATGCCTGTTCAAAGGAAGCAGCATAAAAATGAGGGAGCAATGAAATCATGGTCTTAAAATCCTGGAGACTTCATTGTGTTTAGCAAACTCCATTAAATTAGAATACGAGAGTTAAATAAACAAAATCACAATTACATATTAAGATACATCTACATTATCTTCATTGACATTTAATAGTTACTAGATGCCAAATAGGGTGCACTGTGTACTATTGCACTTGTGTCTCATAACAATACTTTGCAGTAGGCACAGTTATTATATCCATATTTAACAAGGAAACTGAAACACCGAAATGTTATGGAATTTTCCCATTGTCATAGACCAACACGATGGTATAGCATGAGGATTCATACCCCAGTTGCTTGATTTTCTCATAAACGGCCACCCTTTCTTAAAGCAAGTTTCTGATGTCTCTGGAAAATGGCCAGATACACAGATGTGTTCCCTAAAAGATGAACTTGTTTAGTTTAATAGTTTTCATGAGATTTCCCAATTCATTTAAACAATCCCACACTAAGCAGTGATGTGATAAAAGTGAACTCAAAGACTTGGATACACTAAGAAAGCCAAAGCCAACACAATTGCGAGAACATCCTCAATATGGTCACTTCACTTAACTATGGGATCACAGGCCACACTCAAGTTGGAATGACACTGAGAATTTTTTTATGTTTGGAGGTAACTTGTGGTGAATATACTTAAAGGATTGCATTCTTTTCTTACTGTTATTTTTCTCCTAAGTTTCTGACAATAGCATGCATTTCTGTTAGAAAGGAAGGGTAATGCCCTGGCTGGTGTAGCTCAGTGGATTGAGCACAAGCTGAGAACCAAAGGGTCACTGGTTTGATTCCTAGTCAGGGCACATGTCTGGGTTACCAGCTAGATCCCCAGTAAGTGAGAAGCAACCACATATTGATATTTCTCTCCCTCTCTCCTTCCCTTCCCCTCTCTCTAAAAATAAATAAATAAAATATTTTTTAAAAGTGGGAGAAGTCTAAGGAGGAAATTGTCAGCCTATGGAACAGTCTATCACTGGTTTGTTTCACAGTCTAGAGTTCACAAACCTTCCCCTCCCTGTTACTCCACAAAGCTCCTTATCCTTTCAGAAAGTCTCTCTTCCCAAAGCCAAGGACTGATAAGAAATGAGGACAGAAGAGTGGTGACTTGTCCTAAGTGGTTTGTTGGCATCACTAAGACTTTTCATACTAAGTAATCCCCATTTAGCTCTTTATGCCCTTCATAGACAGCAATAATCTTCTGTAAGTACTTTCTCTCTGTGGATCTGGAGTAGGGTGGAGTACAGTGGGGAACATACCATAATATAAGTCTCTCTAACCATCTCTCTCTTTTGAAGCGTAATGAAACTCATTTCATAAAAGGAATGACCCCCAATACAGATGGCCAGAGGTACAATTGCAAGGCAAAGGAGGGAAACAACTAGTGACCCCAGCCTGGGCAATGATCTGCTGAGTTGTAAACCTCTGCCACTGGGCATGATGAATGGAGGATGGCACAGCCCTAAGAGTCAGAAGGTTCATATCCAAGTGCTACTCACTCTGTGGTCTTGGGCAAGTTCCTTTTCCTGTTGAGATCCCAGTCGTCTCACTGTTATTAGGGATAAAGCCTCATGGGAGGGTCGGGAGGAACTGATGTGGTCTTGTACAGGCAGACATGTTCTAGGTCTTTCTAGGGGCCTTTGTCAAATGCTAGCTGTGACTTTATTTTTAGAGGTCTTGCCTCTCACTTGCTTCTCATTCTAACCATGAGCTGGTCCTTGATCCTTGAACAGTTTCCCAAGCCCAGGAGCGATAAAAACCTGATATTGTTTTATGTGTGACTCCAGTCAGTCTTATTAATAAACATGCTTCCTGTTTCTCTGCAGTGAGAAAGCAGGAGAAATGCAAGGTGCGAGGAGAGTGGCAGAGGCCACACCATGCAAGGACTTCAGTGGGGACAGAAAGAGCTTGCTCTAGCTGAATGAATCCTATGTTTTTTCCTGTTAAATGATTCACGTGCTGAGGCATATTGGTCTGAAATGTACAAACTCTTGTCTGCCTTTCATGAGCTTCCAGATGAGTTGGTGACTTTTGTTTCTGTTTTCCTATTTCACTTCTCTCTCTTTCCTTGGAAATGTGATTGCAGTGTTTTCCATCCAGGTGGAGGTTTCCCTACCTCATGTAAATGTCCTGGGGAGGAGGCATTATCACACCAAAGAAACACTGGCCATTTTAAATGTTATCCATATACCTTAAACTTCCTTGTGTTTTTTTTTTAGTCAAGTAAGTTAAATTATAAACAAACAAAATTTTGTAGTAAATTATATACAATGAAGTTGAGCTCTTTAGAAATCAAGCTCTAGATATGTGAATTTCTATGTGCCTCTCTATAAAACTTTTTTTCAATTACTTTGAAGGGGAATTTCTTCTGGAATATATAAAAGATATATTTTTTATAATGAAATGTAACATTTCATTGCCTATTAAACATCATCATCCTTACATTCTTTTAACACTCCTGTGTTTTGTTCTCTCATGTTAAGTGAGGTCAGTTTTAATTAAGGTCCTTCTTCCATGTTCTGCTTAATCTTCATGCATATCCACAGACATAATGTCCTTTTTAGCCAAGTTATTCAGTAAAAGGTTGTTTAATATTTGACATAATCTGGACAGTGATAAAATTCCCCATCTTAAGACCATAAGATATTTCTTACCAATAATTTCTCACTATAATTAGAAGATTAGTCAAGCTCCTCCCTACTACCTGCAGAGCTCTATATGGCCTACCCCTGCCTTTCCTCCAACCAGTCAATCCCTTATCCACTGTGGTCTACACACTGGCTTTCTCTCTGTTCCTCCAAAACACCAAGTTGTCTCAGGTTCTGTGCACTTATCACTGCTACTTCCTGAAAGAGTCTACCCTCATTTTCATCTGACTTCCTCCTTCTTATTAGTTCTATATAAGGCCAAATAAATATCACTTCCTCAGATAAGCCATTACTGTCTCCCACACCAAGGGGCTGTACCCCTTTCCTGCTTTATTTTTATCCAAGAAGTTAAAGCACTATTGGGATGGTTTAATTTGTTTTCTTATTTATTAGTTTTTATCAATACTTATTATCTTTCAGGTTTGTTATATTCTGGGAGAGGAAAGCCTATTTATTGTGTTTTTTAAATTTTCTTATTTGTTGTTCAATTATAGTTGTCCCCATTTTCCCCCGTTACTCTTCCCTGTCTTACCCACCCCCAACCTACTTCATTCAATACCCCCCGCCCCTGCTGTCTTTGTCCATGCGTCCTTTATACATGTTCCTTGATTTGACCCTTCCTCTTTTTTCCCTCATTATCCCCCTCTCCCATTCCCTCTGGTTTTTCTCAGTTTGTTCTTTTTTTTCCATGTATCTGGTTGTATTTTGCTTGCTTGTGTGTCTTATTGATTATGTTCCACTTATAGGTGAGATCATATGGTATTTGCCTCTTTATCTGTCTTGCTCACTGCTATTTTACAGTTTCAGGAACAGCTCCCAGCACATAGAAAGCACTCAGTGAACACTATTAAAGAAATAAATCTTGGCTCACCTTTACACCTACTGAAAACTAATTTCTGTCTGTGATGGGGAGCTCTGGATGCCTTGAGTCTTATTACACATTCAGTAATCTAGTCTAAATGATCAATTACAATGAAAGCCTTAGAATACTGTCAAAACATTAAGAATTCTGGTAATGTCCAATGTCATTCTATCCAATTTTGGAAAAAGACAAAAGAGCTAAAGGAATGTTGAAAACTCAGTCAATTTCTTGGGTAGTTCTCTTTAAAATTTTTCCAACAACATACAGCAAATAGCTTAAAATAATAAATAATACAGGAAGATCTAAGCATAAAGTAGCTCCCTAAAATAATATGTTTAAATTCTCATAATTCATTTTTAAAATCCAAATGAATTTTATATTCTATAATAATTCACTATATATCTGGGTTTGATTTAATATAAAAGAAACTTCCCCTCAAATTGTTGGGGGAAAAAATGTGCCCTCCAAGAACATGTATCCTGTTTAGCCTGGAAAACCACCAAGAATCCCCTAAGTGCATGTGATCCAAGTTAATAACCATCTAGAACTGTTTCTGTAGGAGCCTTGAAGGGAGCACAATCCCCACACACCCCTTGCTGCTAACCTACTTGCCTCCATCTTCATCCCGGGAAGGAAGAGCTCTGGAACAGACACCTAAGTGAACAGGGAATCCCAAGAGATGTCAAGTTTTGAGAAGGAAAAACAGCTAAAATTTCTACCTTTCTATATCACTCTCTTTTCAGACATCTCACCTAAATCATTTCACTGCTCCTTCTTTCCACGTGCTCAGTGAGGTGAAAGGTGCAAGTCTTCCCTGATCCTGAGAGGAGAGACCTTAGAGTGACCATATAACTCAGTTTTCTCAGGACTATCATGGTTATGGCACTTGTCCTGGCAATACTGATAGTGTTCCCTTTTCATTTGTGCAATATATGGTCACTCTAAGGGATGATTTCCCCACCCCCACCCCCCACTTAGAAGGACAAGCAGGAACCAAACTAAGGGATCATAGATAAGATAATATAAATCTCCTTCCAGTCCAGCTTCAAGTCAACAAGGAAAAGGAATCCTTGTGACTCACATCAATTGTCCATTTCATCCATTAAGAAAATTACAAAAACATTTCAGGTCCCAATCTTGGCTCTTATTAATGAAGTTTCCTTTGATATATTTCTATAGTTATAAGTCTATAATTACTATTGGTGGCTCATTGAGTATAGGAGGTTCAAGATCCAGGCAATCATGCACACATTATAATATTAATACTTATAGGGAAAAGATAGAAGAAGCAACCAGGATGGTAAGAATGAATTGAGTTAACTAGTAAGAGTCTTTAAAAAAAATAAAATGTGATATTCAGGCAGAGATGCCACATGAATTTGAATAATCAGCCATTTCAATGACCTAACATTCAAAGGCATGACAGAGAAGACCATTATCCTATGAATGTAGCAAAAAACAGATTGCTGAGATAATAATTACGGTTGCTACTGTGGGAAGCATACTAGACAGATAGCCCCAGCTGCTGCCCTCTGAAATTCATCATCACATTTGTTCTGAAGCTATGCTTTCTGTAGCTGCTCCCAGCCATGACTAAGCACAGCAGGCCTGCTAACACAGGCCTGTCCCTGGAAAATGCAGGATTCCTCTGATGGGCAACGTTAGCTTAAGGACTCTTGATTAACCATGCTAAAACTTTCTCAGATTGAAATCTTAAGGCCTTTCTTCTTGCTTTCCTTCTTTCTCTCTTTCACTTGGAAGAATTCTTCATGGTGGTCTCACAGCCCTCCAGCGTCCTCCAGCTCCCTCTCTATTTTCTCCTACAAAGTTGTCTTCAACAAATCTCATGCTCAGCTCATCCTATCTTGGCATCTGCTTCTCAGAAGACCTCAACTAAGACAGTAATCCAAGTAGGGAGCTATTTGAGGGACAGAAGGAATTAGGCCATTTACTGTACTCAGGATAATTTGTTCTAAGAATAAGGTTAATCGGCAATCATAAGAGAAAATGTTTGACCCAAGTTAAGAAGGAATTTTCTGAGAATAAGTAAGTGGTAACAGAAGATGTTGTGATGGTGGGGATGAAGGTGACAATAATCAGAGTCTGATGTTATTCACTTGCATACCTGATGCTACATTAAGCCTAAAGGCCAATTAGTGAATCTGGAGAGATTGCATAGCTTTTGGCAACTGCATAGTTTAGTTGATATGTGAGGACTGGAGTCCTTTTAAGAGGACTATATTTTTATTTGGACTCTCTACAATTGTTTTAAGAAGACTCTATAAAAATATGTTTTTGGCTTTCAGGTGTCTTACAGTTTTTAGGTTTGTGATCTTAAGATTTTTCATAGTTAGAAGTCAATCATTAAGTTAATTATTTGCATCAGATATCAGCAAATAACATTTTTCAGCCCATAGGAATGTATTTACTATAAAGACAAAATGGTACATTGAAAGTCTACAAGTGTGTGGAACTCTGTATCCCCAATGAAATACAATAATGTTTGTAAAACTGAATTAAAAATTGTTTGACATGCACTATTATGTTTAAAACTAACATGGACCAAGTGAGGTAAGGAAGGCAGGTAGCTTTAAACCTCATTTTTACCAAAGATAAAACTGAGGCTCAGGGGAGCTAAACAGCTAACATATGGTCAAGTCCAACCCAGACACCAGGTTGCAGTAGGCAGAATTTCTCGGAATGACTCTTTTAAGATTTTACACCCTAATGCATGTAATATGTAAGTGTGATGAAACATCATTCATTCCCACGATTATGGTAT
The DNA here is from genome assembly GCF_019186645.2 of Phyllostomus hastatus. Taxonomy (NCBI): domain Eukaryota; kingdom Metazoa; phylum Chordata; class Mammalia; order Chiroptera; family Phyllostomidae; genus Phyllostomus; species Phyllostomus hastatus. The sequence goes on from NW_025333857.1 coordinate 9,904,213, forward strand.
GTTATATGGTATAGTTGACCTTATACAAAGATTATCCAGGCAAACCTAATCCAATTACATGAGCCCTTAAAAGCCTCTTCTGCCAATGGGCAAAGAGGAACAGAGAAGTCAGAGAGAGAGATGGCAGAAAGGAAAGTTGGAGAGATTCAAAGTATGGGCAGGATTCAAGGTACTAATACTGGCTTGAGGATGGATGGGGCCATGTGGAAGGTGTGAGAAGGAAACAAATTCTGCCAACAATCAATGAGCTTGGAAAGGGATCCAAATTCCAAATGAGAATTGCAGCCCCAGACCATACCTACACTTTGCCCTTGCGATTCTCTAAGTAGAGAACCCAGCTGAGCTACACCATGCTCAGACTTCTGAACCACAAGAACTGTGGTATAATATGGGAGTTGTCTTAAGCCACAACATTTGTACTGATTTTAAACAGTGACAAAAAAGTAACACATGAATTTTCTGGTTCCATCACTATTTTCACTGTAATGTCACCCTTACTCTTAACTAATGCCAATAAAAATAAACAACAGTGAACTGATAAAAACACAGTACTAACCTAGTTTTGCCAATTGAATTTTGATTAAAAACTTTACCTTCCTCAGGCAGATTTATTTTAGGCCTGACCTCATTTCTTTAGGTTCTGAGCCTGTGGACTTGAACTCATTTTCAAGAAGACAGGACTCTCATTTCATCCTAATTATTTATTTTAAAATATTTCAGGTAAAACATAAGTAAAATAATCCAAGAAGAAAATATTATAAAATTAATTTTACTGTCATAGTTTGGCAAATACTGAAAATATCATGGTTATTGTTAAAACAAGTGTAGTAAAGAATAATTGCTTTATCTGTCCATTGTACCCTCTTTCTCTAAACTTCACTCACATTCTTTTGGGAATGTTCTTATTCCAGTGAAACCAAGTGGTTCTGAGGAAATGTCCATGTTCATATATAACCCCATTCTTCTCTCCCCTACCCAGGCAACAATAAATTGGTCTAAAGATGGACAATATCTCCAAGCTGAGGCAATCAGACCCTTTTCTGGTCATTTTTAACTTTTCATCAGAGAAAGCATAAATTAATCCATCACCAGCGATAGAAGTCATAGGTTGTAGAACTCAGGAGGTGTTGACAGCAATGATTCTTGCATGTAGAAGAAGACAATCTATGGTAGTCAACCCAGAAAAAGAAGCAGAAGCAAGAACTGGAGAAAGATCCCTAATCATGTTTGACCCTTTGTTTTCATTTCTGGAAGTCCATCTGCATCTCCATTCTTCCCATTGTTTGATTGTTCAGTTCTTCATGGTATTCCAGACAATAGCATATTTCTCCTTTTACCTAAACTAGTCCAAGATGTGTTTAGTCAGTTGCAATCAATACAAAATGACACATAAACAGAGAAACTGTATTACATTTCCCTTGAAAATATTTGTCATCGTTTAGTACGAAAAATTTCTAGGAAAGAAACTCATCCAAGTATCTCCAGGAGAGCAATGATTCATCGTGGCTTTCATTTTGATTCCTTTAACATCAAAACTGTAGCTGTTTATCAACTGCCACACTAATTTGGTTTTTGGTTACTACAGCAACTACTCCTTCTCAAGTTTTTGGCATATAAAAAGTTTTATGTTATTAATGTTATCTTGATTATAGCAGCCTATAATTTGTCAATGTCATATCATAAACATCTATTGGCATTTGTTTAGTATATCTACTTTAGAATATTTTAAATTGATATGGAATTAAATGAACTTACAAGTGTACTTATTCATAAACTTAACATCTGATCACTTGTAAGGAAGATACAATAGTGCCAAGCATAAACTCATTCTCAGTGGTTGGTAAATATTTCACAAATGCTGGAATCCTAATATATGCTTTTAATGATAAATAATTTAAAACATTAGTCAGATTGACCTCTGTTGAATCCCTGCTCTTTGGGAAAGTTATTATAAATTCTCCAATGTCACTTCTCTATCATGGGGACCCATAGGGTATTGTGATTAAGGATGAAAACTCTGACAATAAACTTCGAGGGTCAGAGTTTGGTCTCAACACTCTGACCTTAGACCTTAAACAAGTGGTTTTGTGATTCTGGTCCTTGGCCTTCTAATGCATCTTAAAATAGATAAACAGACAGACAGAAAGATACCTACCTATGTATACACACATACACATACATACCTACATACATATGTACTTACACACACCAGGCATATATAAAAATATTCAAGGCCACATCATTCATATCAGCAAAAATATAAATTAAAACAACCCAAATGTATGCCAATGGTAGAATAAATTATAGGAAAATCATCCAGTAGAATATTTTTCAGCAATAATAATGTATAGACTATAGCTACACACATCAAAAATAATAAATATCAAAACAAAATATTGAGAAACTAGTAAGTTCTAAAACAATGCATAGTACAAGATTCCATTTACATCAACCTCAAAAACAAGTACAACTAAATCATGTATTATCTAGGGATACATAAATAGATGGCAAAACTAGAGAAAAATAAGGTAATGATTTACACAAAATTTAGAATAGTGGTTACCTCTAGAGGTAAAGGGGATGTGACTAAAGAGGGCACACAGGCATATCTAAGAACGCATAAATTTGTGTTTCTTAAACTGAGAAGTGCATATAGGGTGTTTACTTTGTAATTTCTATGAACTATACACACATATTTTCTGCACTTATATATAATAATTTAAAAAACAAAAATAATTATAGTAACTAACTGCCACACTGTGAGAGAATTAAATAAGATTGTAGAAATTTAGCAGCAGTGTCTAGCATATAGTAAGCTCTCAATAAATGACAGGAGTCATAATGGTGATGTTATGACATGTAGACATTTGTACCCTTAGAAGAAAATACTAAAATGTATATCTTCATCTCTTGTATTCCAAGATTCCAGAAGACCTATGTTAGAACTACAGTCCTATCAGAGAATGAAACTTGATGGTTTTCAGCCTTCATACATACAAGGGATAGTACCAGAAATGATTCTTAGATTCTTAGCCACAGGCAAGAATTTTACTTGGTTAAGTATCAGGCACCAGTAGATATACATATGGAAATATGGGGTGTTTAGTTACCTGATATCAGAGAATTAAGCTCAACCTTCAAAGAAAAAAAGATGACTGATTAATATCTTCATCTTAGTAGAGAAAATAATAAATACCAGGTCATGTATTTATTTCAAACTATTCTAAGTAGTGTATATTCTGAGAATAATGAAATCATGGAATTAGTAAAGCACTTTGACCATCATCTCTTTAATTATTTATTAGTGAATAATTTTTTATGTATTTATTAATAAATAAATTTCAGGACAGAAGAAACTAAAGCTCAGGGAAGTTAGTTGACTTCCACAAGATCAATAGTGAATTTGTGACAGAGTCAGGACTAGAGCACAACTGAGGATGGAAGCTGCAGAAAATGTCCTACTATTGGTGTTCACCAGACCAAGTAGTAGGGAATATGGGAGGTGTATGGAAGCAGAAGGGAAAGTGAGTGAGATCAAGTATGGGAGCTTGAGCACTTACTTCCTGGAATCCATTGAAGCCTAACACACCACTTTTGGGGTAAAACCTCTGAATAAACTCCTTTTGTTCCAAATTCCTGAAAAGAAAGCCTCAGCTGATTCTAATAGTAGATGACATCTCATATGCAATTTCAGAGAATTCGGACACCCTCAATCTCACCATCATCTCCATCACTTGCGTCTAACCCATTTGATATGCATACAGTACAATATTGCTCTTACTCAATTATTCTGCTCTAGAAATATGTTTATCACTAGCCAATCACCAATCTAAGTTTGTAAGTATTCTTTCAAAAAGTACTCACAGGATACCTGTTAGGAATGAAGGCTGTATGTAGGCTAGGCATTAGGAATTTCATGAAAAGTGTTTAATCAAGCTTCATTTTCCTTGTCCAATCAGGGGAGACAGTGAGTTATTGAAAAGAAAAATAAACCAACCAGAAGTAACTCTATACAGACTAATCCCCTTAACCCTTATGTCATAAGGAAACTTAAATAAAAACTCATAAAGAACCCTTGCTTGCTTCAGAACCTTATCAGCTTGAGCCAGCTGATAGGGAAAGTAAGTCTTATGGCTGAACTCTTGAACCAGGAAAAGACCAGTCCAAAGTTTCTGTCAGATGATGTGACCTGCAAAAGTACTCCCATTCCTTGGCTTATCTTTATAACTGATGAATGATTGCCAGTTACTTGCTCTATATGCTTGGAAGATGTGGTTAAATTGCTGAAGCTGTCCAAAGAAAGAGGTTTCCTTCTGGAAAAAAAAGAAAAATAATCCCCTACATGCAAAGTTTAATTAAGGGAAAAGTTGCTTAGATGATCAAACTATGCCTTTTTTTCCTGATCCAGTGTTTTGTAGTTTGGGAGCTTTTTTAACAAGCCAAAAGACCTCTAAACAGAAACAAGACTTTTGTCTGTCTTTTCTATTCTAATTTTTCCCACTCTACTATGTTTGTAGTAGTCCATAATAGGAAAATATGACCTCATCAGTTATTCCTCACTGCCATTCACCAATTCATTTAGTTTCACTGGAAATTCCCATTATAGAGGAAATTTCTAAACCATGGAGCAGCTCTTTTGGAGGAGGAGCGGGGTTCTTTATAAATGAAAAAGTTGAGTTGTAATTCAGGTACAGTGAATGACTTCTCTAAAGAATTATTTCAGCATGCAAAGCCAAGTTTAAACTTCCCCCTGCTTACTAAGAAAAGCTAGGTTTGACAACCTATAACAGGACTGTGACCAAACTGTGTGAGCATCTAGAGAACTTATGGGCTATGATAGCTTAAATAGCTTGTAACTTCAGAGACTGGCGGCCAAGGGCAGAGTTAATAACTGTCTTTTGAATGACCAAGCAATGTGCATAGTCAAGTGTTCAAATAATTAAGGCAATACTCTCTTCTCAAGTGATTTGCTGTCTGAAACACTGAGTTAAATGTAGTACCCACTATTTCTAACAACTGACAGCTGACAAAAGCTGTTCAATCAAACACCAACCTCCATAGCTTACTGGGAGAAGCAATAATTTATTCAAAATGTAGTATAAGCCCAGCTAATGTGGCTCAGTGGATTGAGTGCTAGCCTGCAAACCAAAGAGTTGCCAGTTCAATTCCTAGTCAGGGTACATGTGTGGGTTGCAGGCCAGGTCCCCAGTAGGGGGTGCATGAGAGGCACTAGCACACTGATGTTTCTCTCCCTCTCTTTCTCCCTCCCTTCCCCTCTCTCTAAAAATAAATAAATAAATAAATAAATAAATAAATAAATAAATAAATACAAGCTTTGAAAAAATGAAAAATAAAATGTAGTATAACAATAAAGTTATGTTCTAGAAATCAATCCTATTAACAGAAAGAGATAGAAGGTACAAGAAGAATAAGACAAGGTCACAGCAATTTTTTTAGTCTCAGAAATTATTCTAAAGAAAATAATTTGAAAAAACAAGTATTTTCATAGTTATACTTGCATAGTTAGAAAAAAAGTTGGGGATTTGTCTGGTGGTTTCTTCAGTTGTTTTAGTTCATTTTCCTATCATGAGACAGTTTAATTCTCAGACCTTGACCCAGCAATAGATTAAAGACTTTAATCAAAGATATGGAATGCCTCATCTAAAGACACATATTCTTTCTCTGTCCTTCAAAGCACATATTGTCCCTCCAAAGGAATTCACAATGAAACTAAATGATACACTCAATCTTCATATGGAGATCCCCCTGGCTGCCTGAAAACCACATCACAGCACTAGTCAGTCATCTTTTGTAAGAACTAGAAAATCATGTGCATAGTTACAGGAGAAAGCAGTCATAGGTCATCCTGCAAGGCCCCTGATGTGGAAGGAACAACCACCTAGTACACACAAACAATCATTGTAATCCCTGGGACAAGGGCTTGGAGTGTGGGAAAGGAAGTTCAGCGTGGAATTTGAAAGCTAGAATTGCAAGGTAAGAGATCTGAGAGCTTCAAGAGGAGTCTGTTTTGTTTGTTTTCTGTCTAGACTGAGAGTACAAGGACTTAGGAAATGTGCTTTAGGTTGGAAGACACCCTGCGGTTGTTTTCTTTCTCTACTTAGAACCTATGTAATAATGCACATGCCAGTGGCACTCAAAGCTGACTTAATGGCTAAAAAAATTCCCTCTCTTTGTCTGCACATCCAATCAGTAATTAAGGATGACCACCACTACTTTCTTTGGACCTCCTACACATCTCCTACACTATTCATGTCTTCATTATTTCAGGTATCTCAATATTTTCCACATGGATTAGAGCAACTATCTTCTAATTACTCTCCTTGCTGCCAGCCCCTGATTCATATTCCATACTGCTTTTGAAAGAGCCAGGTCGGCCACAGGACTGCTTAGTTTAAAATTCTTTATTGGCTTCCAATAGTCTTCAGGTTAAAATTCAAACTATCCTTGTACAGGCTCTGATAGAACAATTACTTTGGCTAACATATCCTGTCTTTGTTATTTACCAATTTGAGTAAGTTTCTTAACCTCTTTGATCTTCAATTTCCTCATCTATAAAATAGGATAAGAATAGTGTTTTTTCATAGGTCTGTTAACCTTCAATGAGATACTCCTTTTAAAGAGCTTAGCACTATGTCTATTAGGCAGTGGTGCCTATAGTTGAAAGCAAAGCCCGTCATACTCCAAATCTGTTTTTTTTAATGCCTACACCATGCTGCCTTTATCCCACTTCATTAAAATTGTCCCCCACAAAAATGCTATAACAGTATGTCTGGTTCCAAATACTTATCCAGGACCTTGCCACTTCCCCATTAAGAGAAAGAATCTATGGCCCATCCCCTTGAACTTAGACAGGGCCTTTTGACCATCTCAATTAATTTATTAAGTCTAGCACAAGTTAGGCTATGTAAATTCCTAAGCTAGGTCATAAGAGGCAATATACCTTCTGTCTGGCAATCCTTTTTGGATGATGCATCTTTGGAGGCCTAAGCTTTTATGTCAGAAGTTCAACTACCTGAAGCTGCCATGCTTGAGAAGACATGTGAAAGGATCACAGAATGATAGACATGCATGAGGAGCCCCAGATGCTCAGTCATCCTTCATGCAGGCCCAGCAGTCACTGTATGGAATAGAATGGAGTTGACCCCACCAAATCCTGCCCAAATTGCAGAACTGTGAGCTCAGTAAATTATCATGGTTATTTAAGCTACTAAGTTTTGTAGTGTCTTTTTTAATTCATTAGTACAAAATTAGAACACCCACCAGAAACCTCCAAATTTATTTAATCACTTTCATTTCCCCCTGACTACACACCTTCCATGACTTTCACATAAGTAACTGCTTGCTTAAAAATCACCACCAGCACAAACATACCCCCATTTAATGACTTTGCTTTCAAGAGTCATTGCAGGTAGTATTTGTTGTGGTTTTAGTCATGGTTAGCCATTGTCATAGTTTTAGTCAATTTTAGTCTTTACCCAAATCTGGAAATAGGTGGCTAAGAACTCAAATTTCAAGTCAAAATGAACTTAATTTTTTTTTGTTTACTGCTTCCAGGCTGTGTAGGACTTAATCTCTCCAGATACCTATTCCTCCAAAAAGAATAGCCAAACCCCTATCTTGATTTTGTAGGTATTCATTTATAGCTCCTAGCAAAGTTTCTTCTATCTAGTAAGTTCAATGCATATTGCTATCATTACAGCACTAATTATACTGCATCACAATGATCTGTTTTCTTATCTGAACAAAAACAGTATATCCTCAATGCCTGACACCTAGTATGTACAAAAATCATTTTTGTCAAATGAGTAAATGAAAGAATGAGTGAACAAATGAATTGACACATACAATCTAGCTTCCCTTCAACTCTTTATATCAAGCATGTAGGAGGGGTAGGATACTAGAGATCTTTGTTCTTAAGGGAAGCAATTCTAGCGCTGGCTGCGTGCTTTCTTTTTCATGTCAGATCCAATTCTTCTCTCGTTTTCTTGCACTATAATACCACAGTCATTGTTTCTGAGACACCCTCATTCCCAAAGCCATGCACAGAGCATCTTCATCGGCCTAAGTGAACACTTTTGCTCCTGATGATCCAAACCATATGGTAAGACTATAAGGAAAGCCAGTGCCAAAATCATATGGCCTCCACTACAGATTCCCTTTCCCCTTCTAACCGTTTTATAGCATGCCATCTAGATGCCTGACCTTGCCAAGTAAAACCCAGTTAATCTTTTACAATGTCAATCTTCTTTATGGACTCATAGATATGACAATGTCATATGGTGGCAATGCTGCAGAAGGGACTCTGCCCTTACTGGCAAGCAACTTTCTGCTGCACTAAGCAAATAATTTACCCTTCTTGCCTCATGCATGATATTTCCCAACTGATTTCTGCTCAATAGAAATTGTGAGAAATTATTAGACAGCAGTATAACCTTGCTTAGTAAGGTGAGAAGAAATATTCTATTTTCATCATAGAATATTGCATATTTACACAAAAAATTCTCATAACACTTAACAATCTACGCATATGATTGCAAAGTTCCAATAACTGCCACTGAAACACAATGTTATCCCAGGGTATCAATGTTTTTCTAGTACATCTAATTTCAATATCCAGAAAAACCCATTGTCCAAGGGGTCCTTCAGTATGCCCTCTTGCCTCAATATAAAAGAAAAACTTTAAATATTTTTAATAAGTAAAATCCAGGGTGTTGACTGTACATAGTCATAAATTGCTTGAAAAGAAAATATGAACTTAATCTCACTGTTGTTACTATTGTAGATTCTGTTCTTCTTACAAGTGTAATCATTTCTGCATTCTTTTCTCTGGTTGAAGGCCACAGCATACTGAGGGTTAGAAAGATTTCTGAGGCATGGCACCACCTTTCCTGATTGGACAGCAGCTCTCGAACGATGTGGGTCTTTTGCCATTGACTCACCAGAGGGCAGAAGCTTTGCAGGTTGATGTCAGCATGCAAGAATGTCAAACACTTCTCTCTGCCAGCTGCCACACACTCCCCCCACCCCACTCCATCCCCACCCTACCCACCAGTCCTCAAACCCCAGCAGTAGCCCAGAATTAAGCAAAGCTGTTTGAGTTAGCCTTGGACCAGCCTCCTGACTGGGCTTCTTGCTGTCTTGGTTACCATGCTCCAGGAAGAAAAAAAAAACACCAGATCTCAGCAACTATATGTCTCTGGGGATAACAATATAATCATCTAATTAAGGTTTGGATATTTGGGGGACTGTGTGTGGTTATATGGGTGCCTCTCTGCAACACACACACACACACACACACACACACACACACACACCTTCTCTAGAAGTAAAGCACCAGAATGAAGAAAGAAATCTTTAAATAGGCACTAACAAAATTTCTAGATTATAAATGGGTTGTGTGCTCTTTGTACTCCTTGTACTTGATCTGCCTCAGTTTTCCCCACATTTCTGACTATTCCAACTAAAGCCTCAGATGAGAGCTAAGACCATCCCTGGGATCATTTCTACCATAACAGTCAATGATCCCTTGAAATTAGACAACCGTGATTTTTTTTTTGAGAGGGTTGGCTTCCTGCTGCTCACCAGACATGGCAGAGTTACCTGCCCCCAGTAGCCAGTCCTGGCTCTATAGAACACCTATTTTTATATATTACCCAGTTTCCCATCTCTTCTCCTATTCTCTTCAACATCTCTTCTTTTAGCAGAAAAAAGGGTCTTAGTTTGAACTTTGTTTTTTAATTGTAGTATTAGTGATAGTCTTAAGTTTTCACCTTTTAAATGATTCTTTTAGTTTTAGGCAACCGAAAGCAGTAAGCAGATGGGAGACTGTATACCCAGTTAAGGTAACATAGCTAAGGTCAAGCAAGCAATTAAACCAACATAGTTAGGCCAAGTTGAAACTAATGAATCACAGAAACTAAGTCTGCCTTAATTCAACTCCCTAAAGTGTGAAGATGACAGGGTTTAAGGCTGTTTGATTCCCCTGGTATACTAAGATTTGAGGCAAATTGTTCTCTCTGATCTTACCCCCATTCTGTTTCTTTATGTTGATAAATGGCACCTGCCTCAACTCCCCCTTCTGCTTGAAAGTCCTCCAGGATTCTCCAGTTTGGTTACTACAGTGGGCTAAATTGTGGCCCTTAAAAAGATATGCCCACATTTTAATCTCCAGAACCTAGGAATGTGACCTTATTTGGAAAAAGTTAAGGGTCTGGAAATGTGATTATCATAGATGAGCCAGGTAAGCCCTAAATCCAATAGTAAATGTCCTAATAAGAAACACACTGAGGAGAGATGCAGGAGAAGAGGACAAGGCCATGGAAAGATGGAGGTGAGGTGGAGTGATATAACCACAAGCCAAGAAACTCCTGGAGCCGTGAGAAGCTAGAAAAGGTGAGGAATGGGGTTTCCTCTGGATCCTCTGCTGGGAGTACAGCCCCTGCCAATCAGACTCCCTGCCTTCAAAACTATGAACATATTTCTGTTGTTTTAGAGGAACCAAGTTTGTAGTAATTTATTATGGTAGCCAGAGGAAACTAATGCAGTTATAAACTCAAATGCCTGATAGGAATCATAGGGGTAATGACTTGAGTAAGCAGTCTAGGTAGGGCAATTCTGGTTTTAGGATCCCATATTACTTTTCATTACTAAAATATCATCTCAAAGGCTGGGAAAAACAGAAAGTGAAAGTGGTTCGTAGCAAACATGAAAACAAATGTCCTAACCAAAAGAAGTATACATGCCTCAGATCCATTATTGTTACCATGCGAAAACATAAGCCCAGTATGGCCACATCTTCCCACTTTTATTGGATTTTTATTGAAAATCTCCTACATTTTAAGCATTGGTTCAAAAACCAAACAAGCAAACTGCACTCGACAGGCCCAACCCAATACATTTGAGAGCTGAATCATTACCACCAGTGGCCTGTTCCAGACTTTGGAGTCAACTGACACTTCTAACAGTGTTTAAGGCACATGCACCAAGAGTTCATGGAAGAACCAACCGTGAAAGAACAGAACCTTGCTTTCCTCCTACTTACTCTGGTCTGCCAGCCCAAGCCACTTTCATTCACAATCTTTCCCCACTTGGTGGAGGCAAAGAGAAATAGCTTGTTAAAAGCTGAGAGAGTGTATCTACCTCTTCCTTCTCAGATGCTCCTCTTAATTTCTCTATGGCAGCTTAATTCGGACCCTGACCATTTAGTATCTAGAAGTTGTATGCATATGTGAGTGCATGTGTGTCAAAGAGGATTAGTGGTAGAGACTTTGCAATGCAATGTGTAATTACTTTAGAAGGAAAAACGAAAGAAAACAAATGATTCACCAAGGAGAATTAAAAATCAAAAGCCATTTTTCTGTGCTTATTTTTTTGCAGAGCACTAAAATCTATTTTACTAAAAGGATTGGTATTTATGTCAGATAAAACTTAAGATACAAAACTGAGACATAATTTAATATTGACATAGTTTCTGTATTTGGTTTATTAAAAGTGGCTACTTCTGTGATCTCTCACCACCACATCTCTAGAGCTCCCCACTTCCCGACTTCAGGTGGTTTGTGGCCTGTGGAGTACCCTGTAAAGTAAGATGCAATTCAACTAAATTTAATGTTTCAGTCTGTCTCTGAATGTAGTTAGGAAGACAGCTGAGATCTGAAAGTGCTAGAAAAATGAAAACAATACTAAGATTTATATTGTAACTTTTGGTTGAGTCTCCATTGAGGAAAGACAGTTTTAATCAGCTTTCATAAATGACCCCAGTGTTATGGAAATCCTCTTACAATAAATAGGGGTGAGGGGGGATTAACCGAACAGGGGCAAATGTTGTTATAGAGGGAAATGTTCTAAAACTATTATGATTATGATTATGGTAATACAACCCAGTAAATTTATTAGATCATTGAATTGTGCACTTAAAATGGCTCTTAAAATGGAGTTTATGGTATATAAGTTATACCTCAAAGCTGCTTTAAAAATTGAAGTTAGATAATCTTTAAAGAAACAAGATAAGACCCATAAAACATTCTCTCTCTTTTGTCCCATAGTCAGTCTGTCAACAAATTTGTCAGTTGTTCCTACCAAATACCTTTTTTTATCCTTTTACATATTTCAAGGGTATGACACCTAATTCAAATATAATATGTACAAAATAAAGCACAATGAAAAATTTCCCTCCTACTGTTCTCCTCCAGCCACCCAGTGACCCTTTCCTGAAAACAGTTAATGTTATCAGTTTCTTGTGTATGGTTCTACAGACATTGTATGCCTCTCCAGAAATACACATGCGTGTGAGTATCCTATGCCCTCAACCACACACACCTTTTCCCCAGCAACTTATAACATATTATACACAGTGTTCTGTATGTTCCTTACTTACTTAGTAGTTTGTATCACATCAGAATCTAAATATGGTTCAAATCTTTTCTCTTCACTGTCCCACTGCCAGAGAACCAAGTAGACCCCTCACCACCTTTTGCCTGGACCATTCTATCTAACTTGAGATGCCATCAGTTATAAGATACACTGGTCTTTGGGGGCCTTTAAGAGAGAAAATGTCACCAATTAAATTATAACATACCATTGATTGTAAGCTACATCCCAATTTAAAAAAAAACATGATGTTATAAAGTACATGTATGTGCACACACATATAAACAATAAACGACAGTATTATAACATTTTCCCAACCAGTTCTCCAATGTCAAAACTGGCCTCCTCTCAATTCAGAGTCTCCTGCCAGAGTGATTTTTTTAAGCTCTAGGTTTAATTGTTTCATTCCTCCTGTCTAAATCCTTTATGGTCTCCCATTGCTACAGGGAGAAGTCCAAGCAACTTGCAACTTGTGTGACACAAGACCCTTCCCTTTTCTGGCCTCACTTCTCTCCACTAACCTATGCTCTAGACATGCCCGACTATTGACTATTCCTCAAAAATGTAGGGCTCTTTCAAAACTTCGTACTTTTGTACATGTTGTCCCTTCTGCCTGGAATACACTTGACCCTCTTTCCTCCTGGCTAAATACCATTTGTCCTTCAAGACTCATCTCTGGGAAAACTGCCACGAACTTCCTAAGTTCAATTAAATGTCCTTTCTGTACTGCCACCCTCACTGTGCTGAATTCCATTAAAAGCACTTCTTGTCTTGTATTAAGCTTCAGTGTTTTCTTGCCTCTCTTTGCTACTCTTGTATTACTTGTATCACAAGGGATTGCCACAGTGCCTAATTTATGGTAAGTATCCAGTATTCATTCAATGAATATGTACTTTGGCCCTGGATGTAATCAACACACATGCAATAATGGAGGTGTGGTCAGCTCAGCGTAGGAGAAAGTACACTGGGTCTGAAGTCAGAAGATGCCAGCTATGGGTTCAGATCCTTCTAACTCTGATCTTAGTTTGGGCAGTTAATGCTTCCAAGACTTGGTTTCCTCGTCTAAAAACATGAAGAGTGCCACCTGTCTAGAGGATGTGGGAGAGATTAAATGAGGGAAGCATCTGAAGTAACTGCCCCAGAGTTGGTGCTCAAAACATAGAAGCTTTTATTAGAGTGACTGGAACATCCTATGCCGTTGAACAGATTTTATGTTCCCAGAAAACAAACACACCACTGACACATGTTGTAATACCAAATGGACTTTGTTTTTCTGTTTTTATTTTTTTTTTATTTTTGAAAAGGTGATATATACCATGTTTCAAAGTGATAAAAGAAAATCTCAATTCTTGCTCATACCATTATCCCGAACCCCTGTGGGTAATTGCCTTTAATAGTTCCTTTCAGATCTTTCCCATATTATATTTTAACACCAGTACAGCACATACAAACATATATTTAATTCCCCTTTTTACACAAAATGTACCATGATATATTTAAATATTTCTGGAAATTGCTTTCTTTATTTAATTTTAAAGGGACTTTGTAGGCCTGGCTGGCATAGCTCAGTGGATTGAGCACAGGCTGCGAGCCAAAGTGTTGCAGGTTTGATTCCCAGTCAGGGTACATGCCTGGGTTGCAGGCTATAACCCCCAGCAACCGCACATTGATGTTTCTCTCTCTCTCTCTCTCTCTCTCTCTCTCTCTCTCTCTCTCTCTCTCTCTCTTTCTCCCTCCCTTCCCTCTCTAAAAATATATAAATAAAGTCTAAAAAACTAAAAAAATATTGTTATAAAAAAGGGACTTTGTGATCTTTTTAGTTTTCCCATAAAAATTCAAATCAAGTAGACAAGTATGTGGAAAGGGATTTTATTTATTGTTTCTCATCACAACTCCGAACTATAACCAAAAGGTAAAAGTTTTGACTCATAGTCTCAACTCCTTCTAAAGGGAACCACAAAAAGAAACTGCATGACTAAACCAGTGAAAGACCTGAAAGTTATATGGAGCCACAGGGGAAGAAATCACAACTAGGTTGAAAGGGCTGCACAGACCTCAGCAGAATGAAATTAGAAGAATGTTGCAAGCAGCTCCAACACACAGACGAGTGAGTCTTTAGCACTAGTTTCCTACGTGTTTTCACCATATGAATAAAACTCTCCCTAGTGAGCCTTCACATTAACAAAAAAGATTATTTTCAGAATTAATTGCAAACAAGTTCTCTTTGAGACCTGCTCAGGAATAGAATAAGATCTGCTTTGTTTGTTAAGTCTGTGTCTTTAGACCTAGACATTTCTTTATGTGTTTAGAAATCAGGCGGTAGTGTGAGGATATAGGTTGGGCTTTATAAATAGTTATCATTCTTTCAATTTTGTTGATCACATAAACAATAAAGTAGCAAGTACAGGTTATTAAAATTTTAGTAAAATGTGGATATTTAAATAATAGACTTTTGTTTCATTGGCAAGTTTAATTATGGCCCAGGTTGCTTGTGTCTTCTCTCCCCTTCTCTGATTTTTTTCTCAGGCATCCATCACCTGAGTTGGTGGTCTGAATTCTTAAAACTCCCAGTTTAATCACTGTGCACCCCACTCTCAAATCCCTGACTGCCCATTGCCTTTACTGAAGATCTTCACATTGACAGGAAAGCAGACTATTAGGAGAAGTCTAATGAGTCAGTCCACAAAGACAGCAGATTCACCATCTATGCCCAGGAGACTACTGTCACTCTATCTCCATTTGTCATGCATACACACCGCAGAAAACTTAGCAGGAAGATTGAGAATGAGCTGGGGAGGAGAACAGAAATTCTTAATGGTCTTAGATGATGTTGGAAGCACAGGATTGTCTGACTACATAAGCCCAGAAACATGAAAGCCTGCATCAACTCTCTATACTGTACAGTCCACAAAAACTGCAAACCCAGCAGGCAAAGAAAATTAAGTGCAGAGAGCTAGGGAACTAGCAAGCAAAGGCACTGAATCCAACACAATGAGGGAGGGCAGGGACAATTAATAAGGCAATCATGTAAAGCTCATTAACAGCTTTTTTCCCAACAAACCATAAAGGTATTGACACAATATATTTACTATTTGGATTCTAGGCCAGAATAACAGGATAGTCTGATGAACAAGCTGGAGATGACCAGGTGGAGAAGAGCAGAGGGAACAAAACACACAAAAGCACCAAGCCTCTAAGTCTTGAAATAACAGGTCATGTTAATAACTCCAGAAAGTCCCATGTGAATGGATATGGAATACCAGTGCCAGTGTCATGGTGAGAGATGAGATGAGGCAGAACTGGCCAGGGCCAGAACCAGGTGATGAAGGACTTTATGAGGTCATGCTATGAATCTTAGATTTTAATCAAAAGGCCCTAGTGGGAGTCACTGCAGGATTTTAAACAGAGAATAACAGGATCAATTTTCAGTTGTATTGGTTACTCACAGCACTCACATCATGGATTTGAGTGCTGCTTTCATAGCACCTACCATCCTATTTTGTAACAGGCATTTGTCTCCACACTAAACTCGAACCTTGACAGGGACAGAGAACATGACTGCTTTCTCATTATTATATCTAGTACATGCCTCATACATATCTAGTCATGAGTGAATAAAGAGATAAATGGTGGGTAACCAATCTCATTCATCTTTTTGTCTCTAATGCTTATGTAGTACTTACCATGATGAAAGTAATTGATAAGGGTCTGCTGAATAAATTAATGAATGCAGACTTCTACCTCACTCTCCAGACTCATCTCCCAACATCCTCCGATTCTCATGGTCTGTAACAATAAAATTGTGTAGTTTACCCAAATTCCCTTTATTGTTTGCCTCTCATGTGCTATTACCTCTGACTGGAATTCCTGCACTTACCTCCTGTCTATCATGTGAATTCCAATTATCTCAACTCTCAGTTCAGATTTTGGTACTACAAAATCTCCCACTTTGGAGGAGTCTTTCATAATATCAATACCTCCCATCACCATGTTGATTCCTCCTGACCCACCAGCTTCTTGGCTCTCATCCATATAGTTTTAATTGTATTTATTATATTTTGTATTGATATTATAATTTATTTATATACAGCTCTAGAATTTGAGCTTCTGGAGGGCAGGGACAGTTCCATTTTGCTTCCTTAACACCTACCCCCCACACACATACACAGCCTAGGCCTTAATCAGAAAGGCCACACAAATAATGTGTTTTTTAATGTTACTTATCTATTTTTTAAAACTATTTATGTTTTATCACTTCTGGAGTTGATTAGTGTCATGATTTACTCTCCAGTATGTAAGCAGTTCTTCTTTTTTATATCCTAAGGTGATCTCAGGCTACCTTCAACATGTGCCCTGGGTGGTGGTGAATGACTGTGTGTCCATAAAGTCGATTGCCTTTGTGATTTCTTCTCTGTCCTCTCACCTTTCCTGCAGATTGAAGATTCTTAAGTCTGAGGAGGTGGCCCCTTAACTTAATCATCTTTTTAAAAATTTTTTGCCCTCCAGATCCTATATTTATTCAAGTTATCCTGCAGGATGTTTACAGAGGCCAGGTCCACACAGTATTCTAGGAACAAACACAAGCCTTCTATCATTTACAAATAAAGGGGAGTGTATTTTTGTTTTATTTTCAGAAATTTTCCAGTAATGGTCATGACTTTGTTGGTTTTTGAAGTAAAAGCAATAGATTGAATCAGAATCTTCGCAATGACCTCTGGGTCTCCTTCTTTTCCCTAACAAGAACTCAATGCCCAGTGCAGTGTTCCTTCCCCCACCAAATCCCCCATATCCCCTCCCCAGTGTCTTTTCCCCTGATTGACATCATGGCCACCTACCACTCTTTGCAACAAGTTCTTCCAACCCTAGTTACCAGTGTCCTGTTCAACAAGATATGGTGTACAACTTACTCCTTTCAACTAGAATATATGAGGAAACTAGGAACAATTACCCTGGCTGATGTGGCTCAGCTGGGCATTGTCCTGAAAAGCAACAGATCTTTGGTTTGATTCCCAATCAGGGCATGTCTGGGTGATGGGCCTGGTCCCAGCTCGGGTGTGTGCAAGAGGCAACCAATTGATGTTTCTCTCCTACATCAATGTTTCTCTGCCTTTCTTTCTTCCTTCTTCCCCCTTCTCTTTAAAAATAAATAAATAATTGATTCTCTTTCCATTTTCTCAAAATTTTGTACCTTTCCATTTTGCTAATTTCCATTTCCAAAGTTTAATTATTACTATTGCAGTTAATATTTGTAGATTATTTATGTCAAGCCCTGGCCTAAGTTATTTATATTATATACATATAGTCATTTAATCTTCACAAAATTCCTATGCCATCCATACTGTTGATTGGCCAAAAAGTTCATTCAGTTTTTAAAGTAAAAAAAAAAAGACCTTTTTCATTTTCACCAATAACTTAATTGAACAACGTATTCACCATTTTGCTCCACTATCTTCTGCCATCTTTCAAGCAACTTCATAATTCCATCTTCCCAAAACCTTTTATCTTTTTGAGAAAGAACTGTTCCAAGTGCCTTTTGCAGTCTTCCAGGGAATTGAATTTTTTTTTCCACTAAGAGAATTCAATGGAAATCTGAAGGTGTAATGTCTGGTGAATATGGTGGATGAATGAGCACTTCATAGCCAAGCTGTAACAGTTTTTGCCTGGTCATCAAAGAAACACATGGTCATGTATAACTCCGATGGAAGACTATGCATTTTCTCTTGACTAATTCTGGACACTTTTTGTCAAGTGCTGTTTTCAGTTGATCTAACTGGAAGCAGTACTTGTTGGAATTAACTGTTTGATATTCCAGAAGGAGCTCATAATAGAGGACTCCCTTCCAATCCCACCATACACACATCTTCTTCTTTGGTTGAAGACCAGCCTTTGGTGTGGTTAGTGGTGGTTCACTTCACTTGCATCATGATCTTTTCTGTTCCACATTATCAGAAAGTATCCACTCCAAATGGAACATTTTCCTTACATTTGAGTAGAGAATTGCATGCTGAAATACGGTCAAGGAGGGTTTGTTTGTTTTTTGTTTTTGTGTTTTTTGGTGTGTTTTTTTGCTTTATGTTAAGCATAAAGATATGTGGATATGTGGAACCCAAACATCAAAGCAATGAACATAACCAAGCTGTTGCAAATGATTTTCAATGCTTCAGTTGGATATTTTGAGTATGTTGGCTATCTCCTGCATGGTATAACACTGATATCTCAGTTAAAGTCTGAATTTGATTGATATCAACTTCAACTGTTCTACCCAACGTGGAGCATTGTCCAGTGAGAAATCTCTAGCATGGAAATTTGCAAGCCACTTTTGACACATTTGATCAGTCACAGCTCCATGTGCATACACTGCACAAATCTTTTTTTGCACAAATCTTCTTTTGCATATTACCTATCTTGAATAATAAAGCATAATATGCTGAAAATGTTACTTCTTTTCTTCCATATTCAATATTAAAATGGCTACACAAAAATTCACCAATTTTGATATTTTTCAATGCATGTTGATATGACAGCTGTGACAATACAATCTAACAAAATTGATTTGAATGAAGTTAAAAACAACTACTAAGTGCTACTACAGCCAGATTTTAAAACAGAATGAACTTTTTGGCCCATCCAACTGAGGCACAGAGAAATTGAGTAATTTGTTGTTTCTATATATTCCAAAGCTAATATGTGACAGAGGGGAGATTTTAACCCATGCAAACTAGTGCTGGGGTTTGGTAAACAAGGAAAGAAAGAGAATAGACAGAGTTTTTTCTGAGCCTTTCCATTATTAGCAGCTAAGTTGGGTAAATATCTAAACTTGTGGAGCCTCAGTTTAGATATATGTAATGTGAAAATAGAAATACAGCTTGCTTTGTTAAGAATAATAAATATAACTGTGTGTGAAAAATACCTAGCTGACTGGAAGTGCTTAACAAATATTTTCTCTCTTTCCTGAAACCAATTAGTTCTCCATTTTTAGATTATCACAACCATTTTAAAGCCACCTGTAGAAACAATCTGGTTTACCTCCCAGCCCTGTCTTGTAGCAGCTGCATGAACTGAAGTCCCCATTTCCTTTATTGTAACCTGGTAATCATAAAATCTATTATAAGACTAAATGAGATCATGCTTGAAAGGCAATTAACAAAGTGCCTGGCATATGGTAAATGCTCAATAAATGACAGCATCTATAATGATTGTGGTGATAAGGAAGAGGAGGGGATTATGAAGGACCACAACAATGATGTTTTCAGCTCAATTGGCCCTTCTCACCTAAAAAAAAAAAAACTGCCATCTGCCCTCCCAAGCTATAAGAAATAGAAAAGCTTGTCACTGTTACTTCCTTGAAGGAGGGAAACCACTTGAATCCCCAGAGACTACCTTCAAGCACAACAGTCTAATTAACCTTCTAGTGCACAAAATCATCTGGGACATTTATTAAAATTTCAGATAGTGGAGATCCACTCAGATACCCAGAGTTGGTAGCCCTGGGATCACACTAAAAAACACTGCCCTGGGATTAAATCAGCATACAGAGTAGGCAAAAGTAGGATTATAGTGAGTATGTGAAACAGCTTATTCTTGTATTATTACTTATTGAGTATTTTATTATTTTCTATACAAACAACTGCTAACCTTCTTTTGACCCACCCTGTATTTACTGCCTTGAACCAAGATATTTTTTTCTGCAAAAAGCTTTATTGTTTTCCATTTGGTCCAATGCAAAGGAGAGGGCTCCAAGGTAGTTAAAAGAGTGTCTAGTGGTTTCAGGGAGGGGCTCAAGCAAAAGCCAGATACCAGGGAAATGCAGAGGGCCCCTCAATGGCTTCTGGACTCCTACAGCTTCATAGCCCTGTTTGAGGGTAAGCATTCAAAGAGGTACTCGCCCATCCCAGCCTGGGCAATGTCCAGCCTGTAGATGTTAGTCAGGTGGTCACCCATAATCTTGATAAGTTTCACTTCTTCATGCAGGAAATGGTTCTTCAGGAAGCCACAAAGATGAGATTCTGTGTGGGCAGAACCTAGGGTATTCACATCCAAAAGAGCCCCAGTTCAGGTCCTTCTCCAAGGCCAAAGTGGCTATAGCATCCTGAGTTTTACCTCACTCATCTTGGGAGGGCTGCGTCACATCCTGGAGGAGAATGTAGCCACCACTCTGGTTTTGCAGCTTTAAGAGACACTCGGTACCCTCATATTTCTCCCTGGCTAGCTCTTGGTAGAAGTGGCACACGCCCTGCAGAGCCACATTTTCATGGATGAAATAGAAGCCCAGAAAGAGGTAGTGGAAATAGGAGGCCCACAGATGCAGGTTGGCCAGGTGGTTGACAGCAGCCTCCACTTTGGTAGAATAATTCTGGGAATACATGGTAGAGTAACATGATACTTTCCCACAAAGTTTTGTAGGTAAACCATTTACCACATATTTCTTTTACCAGCGCAGTAGATGCTTCCTCCCTTCCCTCCTGCTCACCTGAGGAAATTTCCTAGGCCACTATCTGTCGCTGCTCCTTTTGAAGATCCAGCAGCCCCTCAGTGCAGAGCTCTGTTCTGTGCTCCTCCACTAATTCTTCAACATCTTCAGCATTGACCTCCAGGCCCATGGACTTGCCCAGAAACACAATATGCTCCCCTATTGGGCTAACAGGATCACCCTCAAAGCCTTCAAAGTCCCTTGGAGTTACCACTTAGAGCTCATGGTCTTGTAAGAAATTTCATGCCAGACCTCACCTATGAGAGTATCACAGTGGGGGATACCTAAATGGTCATTTCAGAACTCTTGAGTGTTATCTGTGTTACTTCAAAACACCTCTGCAACAGGATCTGTATATAGAGATCTTTGAAGTTGGAAATGACTTGCTGGTCCCTGGGCTGGAGCAGAGGAGTTGTGTTAGGGGCCAAGAACTTCACGGCTATGAAACTGAACTCCTCCAGTAAGTCATCCTCCCAGCCTGGAAGGTGAGCAGGAGCATTGTCCATAAATAACAAAGCCCTCAGAGGCAGTTTGTTTTCCTGCAAATATTTTTTCACACTTTGTTCATCCACTCTATAAAGAACCGCCTCATCATCCAAGCTTTAGTATTGGTCTTTCACATCACACTTAACTTGCTTTATATCACATTCTCTCTCTTGAAAACTCACAGGTTTTCACTGTGATACACTAGAAAAAGCTCAAGTTTTCAATCCCCATTAACATTCCCCACAACAATAGAGTTAGCCTGTCCTTCATCAGCCTGTGCCCTGGCAATGCCTTCTCCTCTTGAGTGAGGCAGGTTCTGTTAGGCATTTTCTTCCAGAACACACCAATCTCGTTGCAACACTTGTTGGGGAACAAAACCCTCAGCCTCTACATACTCCCTAAACTCGGTGACATAGCTTTTGGCAGCTTCTTTGTTGGCAGTGGCTGCTTCTCCATGCCTCAGCACACCATGAATGCCCATGCTTTTTTCAAATGTTTTGAACTATCCATGACTTCAGTGCTCTCACCACTTGTTCCATGTTTACTTATTAATAGATCAGCATGCAATTGCCTAGCTTTTTCACAAATTATTGCCTCAGAAATGCTGTCACCCACTAACTGTTTTTCATTAATGCAAATGTAAAACAATTTTTCAACTTCTTCCAGTGTCTGTGAACATGCTTACTCATAGCCTTTACACCTTTGGCAACACTGGCTGCTTTAATCGCTTCCTTATTTTTCACTATTGTCAAGATCATTGTCCTTAGCACTCTTATTGAACATAAGAGTGATATCAGTCACACCTACACCACTCTCAGACTTAGCTATGATTTCCTTTTTCTTTTCAACTGTGGTTCTTATTAACTGCCTTTTAGGCTTAGTGGTATCACTCTTAACCTTTTTTTAACCCATGATGAGCACTTCAAGAAACAAAAGTATAAGGCAGTAATGATGAATATATGGAGGATTTGCACTGTTCGTGACCTACTGTGAAACTGATATACATTGACCTATGTTTCATCATGAAAGAGAGACGCCAAGTGGTGAGCAAGCAAGGAATGAAGCATTTTCTCTTGCAAGATGCAACATGACTCTTACAACTTCTAGCAAGTGCCAAAGTCCCAAGCAAGTACCAAGTGCTGAAATATTTTTTTCTTATCAAAATGCTTCAAGTACAGCATTTGACAAGTTCTAAAGTTGACAAATACCAAGGTAAGACTACTGTATGTGTTTTCTGTAAAGGGCTGACATAGTTTTATTTAAACTATAATCCTCATACATTCATCAAGAATGTTTTAATACACAACATAAAGTTGTGAAACTATTCACCCAATGAATACTGCAATATAAAGAAAATTTATGCATGGGTAGTGCCACTTTACAGGTTAAGAAGGAAAGAATTTACATTTCCACAGACAACAAAGAAAGGCAACATTATAATTTAATGGTCATCACACTGATTCCATGCCCAAATCACTAGACAATGATCTGCTGTCATGTATATTTGATCCATTTTTATTTGATTTGGAGAAAAACAATTTTAAAGGAAAAAAAAACATCTTCTTTTCAAAGATAAAAAGTAAAACTTTTACATTTCAATTGTGGTCATTATTATGGCTTCCACAGAATTATTAAGAAATAAGTTAAGATTTCCAGCCAAGATGGAGGCATAGGTAGATACACTTTGCCTCCTCACACAACCAAAAGAAAGAAAACAACAAATTTAAATTAAAAAAAAAACAGAACTGCCAGAAAATCAAACAGTATGGAAGTCCAACAACCAAGGAGTTAAAGAAGAAACATTCATCTAGACTGGTAGGAGGGGCAGAGACAGGCAGCTGAGTGGAGAGGACTTGAGGCAAGGCAACAGCTGGCAGGCCAGGGCAGGTGAGGCAGTGGCTGGCAGAGTGGTGGTCCCACATTTGTGTACAGATAAACTGGGAGGAACAACTATGGAGTGAGGCAGACTGCCCAAGCCAGGGTTCCAGTATGGGGAAATAAAGCCTCAAAACCTGTGACTGAAAAAAACGTATAGATGCTGAGGTGGCAGGAGAAACTCCAGCCTCACAGTAGAGTTCATTGGAAAGACCCACAAGGTCCTAGAACATACACAAGCCTACACACCTGGGAATCAGCACCAGAAGGGCCCAATTTGCTGGTAGGTAGAGGAGGAAGTAACTGAAAGCCAGCTGAGAGCTGAGCAAGCAGCATTGTTCCCTCTCAGACACCTCCACTACATAGAGCATCACAACACAGACACGCGGGTTACCTCATCCTGGTGAGTACCTGAGGCTCCACCCCTTACTACATAACTGGTGTGCCAAGATGAAGAAATATGGCCCAAATGAAAGAACAGATCAAAGCTCCAGAAAAAATACAACTAAGCGATGAACAGATAGCCAACCTACCAGATGCAGATTTCAAAACACTGGTAATCAGAATGCTCACAGAAATGGTTGAGTATAGTCACAAAATAGAAGAAAAAGTGAAGGCTATGAAAAGTGAAATAAAAGGAACCAACATGAAGGGAAGGAAACTGAGACTCAAAGCAACAATTTGGAACAAAAGGAAGAAATAAACATCCAATCAGAACAGAATGAAGAAACAATAATTCAAAAATATAAGGAGAGGTTCAGGAACCTCTGGGACAATTTTAAATGTTCCAGCATCTGAATCACATGGGTGCCAGATCATGGGCATAAATAACTGAACAATATTGGTGTTCTTTTGGCAAAGAAGACAGAAATGACTGCTGAGTAGCCAACCACACTGTTTACCATGAGCTTTCATTAATACAAGATTTTAACAAGTCTGGGGATTACAGAAAGGCTAAGGATTGATATTGGAGAAAAATTTTATTTCAGGGTTAAGAACAAGTAACAGAAACCTGGGCCATATAGATAAGATATACACAGAAGATAATAGCTTAAAAATAACAGTTTTTAAGGGTCTAGATAAACTCTCAAAAAAATTATTTCAGGAGTTTACAAAACATTGATTAGTTGATCATCATTCTCCCCTATCCTACCCACCTCAGATCTTGAAAGCAAGAAAAAGAAAGACAAGGATAACCCCAGGGCAAAAAAAAAGGAAAAAAAAAGAAAAAAGAGAGAGAGAGAGAGACAGAGACAGAGAGAGAGAGAGAGAGACAGAGAAAGAAAAGAAAGAAAAGAAAAGAAAGAAAGAAAGAAAGAAAGAAAGAAAGAAAGAAAGAAAGAAAGAAAGAAAGAAAGAAAGAAAGAAAAGAGAAAAGAAAAAGGCGTGATGGTTGTGGTGGTTTTAAGAATTTGATATTTTATAAGCTGAGGGTACTCATCACAGGGGAAAAAATATTGGACTTTGTTAGACATTTTCTTTTTTTTTTAATTTTGATTTCTATGTAGACTAAGTCAAGGGGCATCTTTATCTTTCCTGTGCATAGGGCTTGTAATGTTTTAATCTGGCTCTGACAGCTAAGTTTAGATCCAGTGATATGGGATATAAATCTTTTTTTTAAAGATTTTATTTATTTATTTATTTATTTATTTATTTATAGAGAGAGGGGAAGGGAAGGAGAAAAAGAGGGAGAGAAACATCAACCTGTGGTTGCCTCTTGCACACCCCCTATTGGGGACCTAGCCCACAACCCAGGCATGTCTATGACTGGGAATCAATCAGGCGACCCTTTGGTTCACAGGCCAGCACTCAATCCACTGAGCTACACAAGCCAAGGCAAGATATAAATCTTCAACTCACATTTCTCAAGTTACCTATGTTGTAAATACTTTCTAAATATAATTCTTGGCTTTATTGACCCATTCAAGAATGAATGGAATCAAATAAATGAGTCAGGATCTGGACTGAGACTTGAGGAGACAGAAAAAAAATTCCACAAATATTAAAATATTGATTGAGCACTTAAGGGGTGACAAGTTCTTTGTATTTATTCTGATTTTCATTGTCACAATAACTCTACCACACATATGCTTTAATCTGATTTTAAAGGTGTAAAATTGAGGGCCAAAGAAAAGGAGTGATTCACTACAGTTTAAAAAGCTAGTAAATAGTGGAACAGAAATTTGAACTCAGGTCTTTGAGTCTGTGCAGCCAAATAGCAAAGAACAAGATGAAGAGATTATTAAATAGTATCAGAGGAACAAGCTAAGAGATGTGTAGGAATAGAAAAACAAAAGTCAAAACCAAATCTAGGAAACAAATAGATATTTACACCATGTGCCAAGCATGTAATAGACAAAAGACTAGGATATCTGTCTAGACATGGTGGGAGAAAGAAATGTAGTCAAGAATCAATACTTACTCAAAAATACTTTGATACCTAAAGGGAGGCGCTTTTTAAGATTTTATTTATTTACTGAAGGAAGGAAAGAGAGGTAGAGAAATATCAATGTGAGAGAGAGACACATCGATCAGTTGCCTCCCACATGCCCCCAACTGGGGACCTGGCTCACAACCCAGTCATGTGCCCTGACTGGGAATTGAACCAAAGACCTTTCAGTGCATAGAATAGTGCTCAATCCACTGAGCCACGCCAGCCAGGGCAGGAGGGGCTTTTTAAATGTTCTTTGGTGTGGGGCCAGAACAGGGAATAGGTGTGGCTTAGACTTGGAGGTAAATAGGCACACCTAGGGAATAAGGAATTCACTTGGCAGGGTGGGGTTGGGGAAAACTGACTTTATGGAAAGGTTGTCTTTTCATGGCTTACCTTACACTGTAGATCTGGGGGCAAACTCTACCTACCTAACTCTAATTAACTGACAGATTTTTTCCATTTTTACACATGGATCAAAGTTGTTTTTATCATGAATCTTAGAAATAGAGTTTATTGGGGAGTATTAAAGCTATGATAATGTTACTATATTTGAGATCCCTCTGGAAAAATGATTGCTCAAGTAGCATTTCTTCTATTCTCATACCAAAAAGCTGGGCTATTGTTGCCTGACTTGTCATCTGGGTGTCACTGTTATCTTAAATATCTGTCACTTATGGAGATTAAATATCACTATTACAGTTGTTGTTCCAAACAGTTTCAGCTACATGACTCATTTTGGGGCGGGGGAAATGCAGTTTATTTAAGTGTATCAATTTTAACCTGCCAATCTTCATTATAGCCTGCATATTTTCACCAGCCCTTCTTATACTTAGCAGTGCTACCAGGAAACATGGCAGATGTCTATATTTATCCAAGCCTAAAGAAAAATAATGTTAATGCTAAGACATATTTTCAAGCTGGGCTTACCAAGAGCCCATTTAGTTGCAACCCAAAGTTGGATATACTCCACAAAACAAGTTGGGAAAATCTCAGGAGACCAAACAATTGCAACAAAATTTCTAGAGATGGAAAAACAATGCCATGCCACTCCCCACCCCATTTTTCTGAGATACAGAAAATTAAGACTATTCTACATGCTGTCAGGCAAAGGTGAAGAGGTGCTTTGATCAGTCCAGTCCTACTGATCCCTGGGAGTATATATACACTCATTTTTCTAAATGTAATTACTAAAGACCCATTTCTCAAAAAGCATTGAACTAATTTTTCTAAATGAATTTATCTATATTTATACATACTTTGGAACTTACCTGCAAAATTTACTGGTGATAGATTATATTGCTTTCTTTACAAAGGTAATATATTGATTGTCTGCCTGACCTAAGAACAACTCTATTGTGAAATAGTCCAAAAGCCCTGAGGCAGGGGTTAGAAACAGTCTTGAGTTAAAATCCTGTCTCAACAATTTGATTCTCCATTACCTTGGGCAAGTTCCATGACCTCCCTAAATCTCTTTATTTAAAACATAGGGATAGTATATTTTACTTTAACAAGTTGTTGGTTTGAATCCAATGAGATGGTACAAATAAGGACTTATAGCAATGTATAACTCTAGGAATAATAAAGAAATGATCATTTAAATTTATTTTTTATTTTTTCAATTACTTTATTGTTGTTCAATTACAATGATCTGCATTTCCCCTCCCACCCCAGCCAATCCCACCTCCTTCCCTTGCTTCCACTTTCCCCCTAGGTTTCATCTATGTGTCCTTTATAGTAGTTCCTGAAAACCCTTCCTCCCACTGTCCCCTCCCCCATCCCCTCTGGCTATTATTAGATTGTTCTTAATTTTAATGACTTTGGTTATATTTTGTTTGCGTTTTTCTTTTGTTGATTATGTTCCAGTTAAAGGTGATATCATATGGTATTTGTCCCTCACTGCCTGGATTATTTCACTTAGATAATGCTCTCCAGTTCCATCCATGTTGTTGCAAAGGGTAGGAGCTCCTTCTTTCTCTCTGCTGTGTAGAATTCCATTGTGTAAATGTAGCATAGTTTTTTGATCGACTCATTTACTGATGGGCACTTAGATTGCTTCCAGCACTTGGCTATTATAAATTGTGCTACTATGAACATTGGGTTGCATAGGTTCTTTTGAATTGGTACTTAGGGGCTCTTAGGGTATAAACCCAGCAGTGGAATTGCTGGATCAAAAGGCAGATCCATTTTTTAGTTTTCTGAGGAAATTCCATACTGTTTTTCACAGTGGTTGCCCCAGTCTGCAATCCCAACACAAGAAACAATAACTTAAATTGAAAAAGCAATAGACTCAATCAAGGGTCAAAAAGGGACTGTTCTTAAGTACATTGTGCTTATATAGAGGGATTATTTGATTATTGAAAGAAAATAGTATGTTTGCATGTTTTGAAAATTCCACGTAAAACATAGAGCAACCACCTTCCAAATACCAAAGACCTCCATATCTAAATTTATCGCCTTGATTGCTACTCCAAGATTTAGACTTTGATATCCAGCTCCCAACAGGACATGGCCAACCCCAAATTATCCAAAACTCAACTCAGTATCTTACCCTTCAAAACTATTATTTCCTAATTTAATGTAGGGTACCCATGATTCACTCCGTGACAAAATTCTCAAACCTGGATGTCATCTTAAAATCTCCCCTCTTTCAAGTTCCACCTCAAATATCTACATCAAGGATGGCAGAGCTGTGGTTCTTGAACATGGCAGATCTTTAGAACAAGGTGCTTTGTGAAAATACCAAGGCCTACCCCAGTGATTCTGACACAGAAGGCCAGAGGTATGCTGTGGGAATCTGCATTCAAAAATAATGAAAACAAAAACTAAACAAACAACTAGAACAGGAACAGAATCAGAGAAATGGGCATCACATGGAGGGTTTTCAGTGGGGAGAGGGAAGGAAGGAATGGGGGGAAGGTACAGGGAAGACAAAGCATAATTAGTAGGCATAAAATAGATGGAGAGAGGTTAAGAATGGTATAGGAAACAGAGAATTCAAAGAACTTATATGTACAACCATGGACATGAACAAGGGGGGATACCAAAGGTTGGGGGTGCAGGGGAGAGGGGGGATAAAAGGGAAAAATTGGGAAAGCTATAATAGCATAATCAATAAAATATACTTAAAAAATAAACAAACAAAACTTCCACAGAGAACCTGACTTTTATTGAGATTTGAGAGCCACTGTTGTCATATACCTTCTTACCAGACCTTATGTGTGTACCTTCCTCTCCATTCCTACCACAGCTCCCTTGCTTCAGTCCTCATGTCTCTCTTGAATACTAAAATTACTCTGTAAGTGGTCACTCTGTAACCAGTCCTTCTAGCCCCTGCCCTATTTAATCTATCCTTCTAGTGATGCCAGATTTATTGATCTGAACCTAAGCTTCAGAGAAAAACATCTACATTCAAATCCCTGCTTTTCTAATTACCAGTTCTACAACCTTGAGCAAGGTATTTCATCTCTCTAAGACTCAGTTTTCTCATAAGGAAAATAAGGATGATGCTAATACCTGTTACATGATATTTGGATGAGATTACATATACAAAGCTCTTAGCACAGAGACTGGCATATACAAGTTATTAGAATCATCATTATTGTCTTTGTTATCATGACAAAAATCTAATCATTAATTCCTATGTCAAGTCCTCCTTCTGTTCCCAGCCTCCTTGTCAATGAGAAAATCCTACTGTTAGGCTTCCTTGATTTCAGTTGCCTTTCTCCAGCCTGGACCTCTAATTATCATGATTCATGAAGCATCCTCTGATATTGCATGTCCTTCCAGATTTCTTCCCATGGCTTACATGAGGCCTGCAAGATGCTGCAGCTCAGCCAAATGGGAATATCAAATCTGTGTTCATTTAGTTCATTCTCTGTCCAGGACTGACTTACCCAACTTCCAACTAACTAGAGTCAGGTGTCTGGACTCTATTGTAGTTAATATGTATAATCTTTCTTATGCTGTATAGTGTCCAATTTACCAGAGATATATAATATGTGTAATTATATGTTCCTCCCTAAACCAAGTTCTGGCAGATTCTTGTTTTAGCTAATACCTAAAGTTTAAAGACAGCAAGAAGGAAAGATAGAAATAAAGAAGCTAGAAGCTCAAGTATTCTTAGGTGGAAGTAAAGTCAAGGTGTCTCATCTGGATAAATGCCGTTTTCTGAGGATGGGTGAATGATATCATCAACAGTGTCAGTGTTCTTTACAAGGGGGAGAAACATCTTGATTCCAGAAAGCTGCATTGTAGTTGAAGCAGTACCCCAGCCTCTGACTGGAAGTATTTGAAGGGCAAGGAGTGGAAGAGTTAAGCCCTTGGGAAGAGAGATTAGTAGGAAACACAGAACAACAATGATGCTGATGATAGCTAACTTTTATTGAGTATCCATTATGGATTGGGGGCTATGTTAATCCTTTTACAAACATTGTCTCTAATTGTCACAACAGACCTACAAGAGGTTGAGTGCCAGGTGGCAAAACTAATTCTAATGGGAATTAAGAGACTTTCCTAAGATAACACAGCTAGTAAACAAGCCTGCCCCCCACACCTCCCCACCACCACCCCACTACCACCCCAGTAGGAGCCCAATCACAAGAGCACTTACTTGAAAGAGACTGTAGCTCACCCAGCATGAACAAGTCCCAGGAGTTCTCTTGAATCAATCTGCATACTTACTCAAAAGAGCAATTAGTTCTTATTTCTTCAATCTCTACAAGCCCATTTCCTTGGTTCAGGCCAGAAACGGCTGGTTGCAGGTGAGGTTAGAATAGAGAGTGACTTAGATGACTCTAGAGCCAACTGTAGGTTGGCAACACAGTTTCAATATTGGCCTAGACAAGACTGTCCTCTTCAATTGCACAAGAATTCGTTCATAAATCTACTAGACTCTGTCCATCACATAAAAGTAAATAACCCTCCTGAGATCCAATTCAGGAGAATTAATAAAAAATACTCAAGACACGTGGCCTCATTGTTATAATACAAAAAAAAAAACCCTGGCAATATGAGAACAAACAAGTAATTTAGGGTGTAAACTTACAAAAGCAGCCATTAAAACTTATATGACAAGTGTGCATGACAATTTTGAGACAACAAGAAATAGACTTATGATATAAGCTCAAGTCCAAAAAGAGTCAAAATTATATCTATCATATGAACATAACTGTGTTTTTGTTTAAAGCACAGAAAGCAAAACAACAAAAAGAATGCACCACAGCAAATGGGAGTTCACTCTAGGTGGTAGGAGCAGAGGTCATACTGTTTATTTTTCTGCTATTGACATTTTGTATTTTAATAAGAATAGGTTAATTCTCAATGAAAAATAAAGTTTATTCTTTTAAAATACAAAGAATTAACCTCCTGGAAAGTCATAGTGTATTTTGGAATTGTTTCAGAGTCTGACTCAGCTGACCCTCCCATTTTCTTCATGATGTAGCCTGATCCTATGACCCAACAACCTGGTGGCCTGTAGTAATCAGAACTTGTAAGTAACTTCCCTGAAGTTTCAGGGGTTTTGTCTTTGCTACCTTATAAAGAGCTTTTAACAGTTTTTTGGCTTCATAACCTATCAGAAATCTAGTGTTCTTCCCTGCAGTCTATTTCCATAGAGTGGTGTGGTGAAACACAGGACCACACAAGCAGGGGCTGATTTTAATTGTTAAGCATTTCCCATTGTGTTTTGTTTCTTTTTTTTTCTCCCTGATGGACTCCACTAGAACTCATCTATAAATTGCTGTTACTTAAGGACTACTACAGATCCAAACAGGGCCCCTCCACCACCCCCTCCAAGAGTGTATCCTTTACAGAAGTAGCCAGTTCACAAGCTTGCATCAACCAATGATATCTCAGAATCCTCACCTAAGAAGAAATGGATGAACAAAGAAAAAAATATCAGAGGACCCTTGTTACTGCCTTCCAGTGGTCAGTACATTTTCCAATTTCCGTTCCAAAATACCTTGGCAGCCATTTTACTCCTGAGAGCCAGAAAAGGGAAAGTCTGTTATTTCACCATTACCAGCAGCTTGGGGAAAACCCATTCCTTTCACACACAAACAGGGCTGACTGCATTTCATTGCACAAAGTTAGTCAGACTGAGACCCCTTGACATCTCGTGCCTTCTGAGGTTATTCACTCAGCACCAGCTCAGAGATTTAGCACAGAGCATGAGCACATTTCAAACCTGTAAGTGAGGCACAACTGGTTTTTTTTTTTATCTCCTGTCAGCCCTCTGTCCATTCATTTCCATAAAGCAATGCTGCTCTATATGACTTGGCAAAAACCACATAAAAATATTGGATGAGGACTATCTGGTTTACTAGAAAGATACTGTGACAAACTGTAGGTCTTCAAAGAAGTGTGACAAATACAAGTATAAGGCCGGATGAATCCGAGAAAACAAAGAAAAAGGAAAAAAACTGTAACAGTGAAGAAGGGATGAGGCATCAAAGGGAAATGTAGATCTAGAAATAATGAAGAAATCAAGAGAAGAGTGAGAAAAAAAAACCTGGCTCTTATATCCATTCTGAAAAGAAAACAAAACACTTTTTACCTCACTTTGGATGGGTCTGCGTCTGAGGGTTTAAACGGTGTTGAGGAGCCCCAAACCTTCCACCAAGATTAAATTCACTTTTCCACAAATTGTTTTCTGAGCTAGGACAGGACTACCACATAGTCTTTCAGCCTTCCTCTCTCTTCTGCCCTCCAATGAAATTAAATATTCTTTGATATCTATGTTTTGCATTGATTCCTTTTTAGTATTGACAAAATAAATCAGAACTGAAAAAAATTCAATAAAATCTCATACAAAGTCAATTAGAAAAATATTTCCCAGAGACTGACAACTGGTTTGGTGTTAGTTCCATGTTTGTGGCTTTTTCTAGCTCTCACGGTAGATCTGAACAAGCTCAGAAAAATTCAGCACCATTTAGTAATGCTCTTCATTTTACCAGAGTACGAGGACATCGAAAAAAAAAAAGTACAGTTTTCCCTTAAAGGGCTGAGACTCTCAAGACTGAATACATAAGCCCCAGCTCAGATTTTAAAGGATCTCAGGGTTTACACAAAAAAAAGGCATATGTATCTATAATAAAGAAAATGTGGAAGGAGGATTGGTTGTTAAAAACAAACAAATAAAAAAACAATCAAACAAAACCTTCAGTTATCTTAGGAATGTGTTACTCAAAATGTAATCCACAGGAAGTTGTTAGAAATATAAAATCTTGGACACTAACCCAGACTACTGAATCAAAATTTGCATTTTAACAAAGGCACATGTTTTTAGAGTTCAAGAGGCACTTTTCTGAGGCTCCTCAAAGACTTTTTTTAACTGGTTCAAATTGAAGGCAATGTGGCTTTTTTTTTTTAAAGGCATTTCAGAAAGCGCAACCAAATTAATCAAATAAGTACAGGAAGACATAAAAAGGGGATTACAGTTACTGATAAGCTTGATATGAGTCAAGTGACTCTGGCTACTAGGAAAAGAATGAACTGCAAGCAAATACAAAAGCTAGAAGCCACATTAATAGAAGCATGGTATCTATTAACAGTAGATCAGGAAGACTCCCCCCACTCTTCCTACTCTACCTTACACTGGTCAAGTCTTAAGTACATTCAGTTAAAGATATCACAATTAAGAAGGATAGAGACAAACAACAACATGTTTAGTAGAGAGGGACCAAGATGGTGAAACTGAAGTTATGGCCTAGCGAGAAATAATTGTGGAGGAATTGGAGTTATTAAACCCATTTAAGAAAAGATAACTAAAAATTATCATGTGAGAAAAAAAACACTTGGTTTAGGAACAAACATTTGAGAATCATTGGTTAAGATACTTGAAAACCATTCAAACCTCAGAAATTCATTACTTATGCATTTCATTGGACCTTTAAAGCATCTACATAAAAACCAACAAGGCAGAAAAACAGGTTTCATTATCCTTGCAGTACAGAAGAGGAAAACATGATCAGTGATGGAGCTTGGTCTAGGATGAGGCTTTCTGCACCTTTATTCAATGTGCTTTCATCACCCAGCTTCCTATGAAATCCCTACCTTGGTAATCATTACAGAAGTAAAGTGACCAAGAAAAATTGTTTTGATTTTTTTTCTTTTATCTTATGACCCAATGCAATTGCCACTAGATTTGTGTGACATTGTGTACCCGAAATACAGCTAATAGAACTGGAGAACTGGAATTTTATTTTCATCTAACTTAGTTGAAGTAATAAATATAATTATTTATATTGAACTGATATTCAATTTAGTTACTGAAAAACTTTAAGTATGTTTGGGGCATTTGGACATAGGAGCCTGTTTTTCTCAACTACAAACACTATAAAATCTAAATATTATTTCCAATAACAATTTAATATTTGAATTGACGTGTTATAAAAGGAAAATATGCAATAGATATCAAATATTTACATAAAAAGAATGCAAAATATTTCATTATTTTGTATTTTAGTTTACATATTAAAATTATATTTTAGGTATATTGATTTAAATAAACTATTTTTCAATTAATTTTACCTGTTTCTTTTTATTTATGCAATGTGTCTATGAAATCTTTTAATGACATATGTGGCTTACATTATATTTCCATTAGACATCTTTGGTCTGTGTTATTCTGAAATAGTGTGTTGTTTTTATTTCTTTGTTTATGTTCAAAAAGGAACTCAAACTTACCCAAGCTAAAGTTGCCTTTTGACTTTTGTATCAAACATGCCTGACTTAAGGAAGAACACAAACTCTGCTAAGGAGAGCAAGAACTCCAGTGTTACTCCTTGTCCTTGCTCCTCCAAGTACTGCAGAGGTTTGCGCCCAGCCCCAATGTTAGAAACACAGCTCTCTGCTAGGCAATAACATGGGATATTTCTAGAATGTAGTTAATATAAAAAGAAACCCCTTTTCATTCCTGCTTCTTTATTTCAGGTGGGTGGTGGCTCCTTAGGTGGTCCACCTCTTTTGCTCTTGCCCTGTTTGCATGGGGTTGGAACTGATCATCACCCTGTTCCATGTGTTCTTTGTAGGGGAAGCAATAAATGTCAAGCTACATACACTTGAATGCCTGTGTCAGAAACAAATGCTTGAACAACAATAAAAAATAAAAATTTCAAAGACCAACAAAAAAAAAAGAAATGAATTGATGGATAGCTTGGTTCTTCCCATCTCCCCCAAATTAAGACCCCAATGCTCACAAACCAGGGTCATGGTATAAGAAATAAGCTTGGAATATGTCATTCTTTTTCTCTTCTTCTCTACCTTTCTAGCCCCTGCTTATCCCAATCAAGTCTTCTTTCTCTCAGGAAACCTTCCCAAATCCCAACTGTCAAGTTGAAAGTCCTTTTCTCTACTTCAGTCATGCCCTGTGCCTTCTTCTTTCACATTCATCACCACTTTCTTGCTAAAGATCTCCTAGAATCTTCTGAGGTGTGTTTCCTCATCCTTGTCTGACACTCTTAAGGCAAAGACCAACGTGCAAAGGACATTCTGACTTGTGAGACAGTCTAATTAGTTTAAGTGCCTAGGGAGAAGCAAAGAGCTAGCTTGCCTAGAGTCTTTAACAATCCTTCCCAAACCAGCTATTCATAGGCTATCTTCATGTTTTTTGCCACACCAGAGTTCCTCCAGAACTCTTATTATTTGTCTTTAAGTTAACTCACAGTTTTAAAGAAGAAACTTTATATCATTCCCATAAATAGAAAACTAATATTTTCTCATATGCTTGAAAATACATAGCAATCAAAATGAAGCATTTATCCATGTACTACCTAAAATCCTCTCTTTTATCATCAATGATATACCCATGACATGGAGGAACAATGCTATAGAATGTCGGTGGCAGAGCAGATGGAAGTCTAAAGGGTGGGCATTGGCCCTCTGAATATTTTATGGCAAACTAATCTATTGGTTTAAGAAACCAGACAGAGCTTCTTTAGGACAAAGATGTTCTCTAAACCATGGTCCACAGATATACAGAGCCCCTCTCTACAAGATGGAGAATGTGAAGTACAGACCAAGTAAAGTACAAGAAAGGCAAAATGGTCCAAAGAAACTTATTCCCAACCCATTCCACTCCCAGGTTCCAGCTGTCAGCAGTGGCATCTGAGTGAGCGGCACACTGAGAGCTGAACAAAGATTTTCACTGAGAGGCAAAAGAAAAACATATATATGAAGTGTGAAATTTAGAGTGTATTATGTGTCCCAAATTGAAAGATTTCATCCAAAACTATCTAGTGATAGTTTTATAATTTCCCTTAAAACAAGTTGTGCAGCTTGGTTTTTTTCTTCAAGTCCTCTTTCTTATTTGGAAACTATGGTTTTTACCCGTACAGTATAGTTGTTTTGTGTCTGCACATCTGAAATTAAAAAAAAAATCTCCTCTCTTTGGAATACAATATTAAAATTTTATGACCTCAAATTGTATTAAAATCCCCTGAGTTCATATAATGACTTTATATCTAGAACACATTGTAGTTTTTCACATATGATCTTACTTCAACCAACACTCAAGTAAAAATTATAAGAAAGTCAAAAGAACACTGGTTTTATAAAAACTAAATTAAATAAACATAGATTTCACATAATATCTCCATTGAGATTCAGGCAATTAGAATGATAAAGAGAGTTTCTGGTAGCTAAATGGGTAAGTAACAAGCAGTTTCCTTCACATCAATAAAAATGAAGGGTGTTGCCAGCAGGTTATTTTGGAGGCAGATTTCCACGAACTGTCAATCATTCTCAGTTAACAGAAAATTACACCCATATATTCTTAGAAATCTCTCAGTTCTCTCCTCACTTCATGGTGCTAGGGTGGTAATGTTCCCCTTTGAGGTAGCGTATATTAAATACACGTGGCTTGATGTGAAAATGTTAGGGGATTTTTGCATACTTTCCCAGCATCAAAGCAGATACTTTTAAAGATATTTTGCAGAGGTAGTAATAGTTTGACACATCTTCCAGATAATCACTTTGAGTAATGAAAATATTGCTCTAAAAATGAATAGTTCTTAGGAGAGAAGGGATTATGTTCTCAGTAGAAAAAAATAACAATAGCTATTTATTTTCAACAGTATAACTGTTCTTAGTCTTTTGTCTGAATATCTGACAAATATTGATTTCCCTTTATGAAGGCAATATTACACTCAAAGAAATCAATGAGAGAAAATAATATTTTAATTAGTAGCAGGGGCCAATATGAATATAGAACAATTTGTACTATACAAAAAAAGAAGTGGTCTGTAATAATATTAACATTTACTATCATTTAAAAATTTTTTTTCCATTGCCATTAATCTTCCCTATACCCTCTTTTACCTCAAGCCATCCCTCCCCACCCCCTGCAATTACCACACTGTTATTCTTGTCCATGAGGACTTTCTCTCTTTTTTCTTTTTTGCTCCGTCCCTCCACCCCACTAGCCCTTCCCAGAGTTGTCAGCCTGCTCTCCATGAGTTTGTCTCTATTTTGCTTGTTTGTTCGGTTTATTCATTAGATTCCACATATGAGTGTAATCATACAGTACTTGTCATACCAAATTAGCGTGAACTTTCATATTTATGTTTTCTACTCTCATAATGACTTTCATACTTATTGTCACCTTCCAGTTTGTATGAAATAAGATGGCAATACTATTTTCAATTTAACTATGAAAAAATAGAAGTCTAGAGAGGTTAAATAATTTAACGTCTCCAGACTACCAGTGCAACAACAACAAAAAAGTAATACTTAACCTGTGGAAAATCCTACTACTTTTATCTTCTGATCAAATGAAATTATCAAACTATGGTGCATTTTCATACTATATATTGACCTTATAAGTAAGATTGTCTTCTTATCCTGTCATTTTTCTTCATTGGACCCTAATATATCACTTAAACAAGTCCAAATTAAACCTCACAAACACAATATTACCTAGTAATATTTATTTGGGCTACACTGTAAAGAATCACTGAGTTGGACAATCCTTTGAGGGAGTTATCATTATTCAGATTTTACTGATTACAACACTAAAGCTCAGAAAGCTTTAGTTCATGTGCAGGGTCACACAGGCAAAAATGACTAGGAAAGTAGAATCTGGCTCTAGCAAACTGAAGAACCAGCGTCTCTGCCCATCCACAAGACTCCTCAAGTAAAGCTGCAGAGTTTCAAGGTGATTTTCCAGCCAATGGAACTGTTCTAATGTGGACAGGCCAAGAAACAGACCAAAGCTGGTCTCTATCCAAAGCTGGTCTCTATACAAGCTAGAAAATTACTTTGGTGAATCAAATTAATTGTTATATTACAAATAGATTATCTAAATGACTCCATCAAGCAATTAAGTGCTTCTAATGTCATATAAAAAAAGAATGTTAGCAAGTTGTTATTAACCTCAGAGACAACCACTCGGAAAGGACTGAAAGTTATCCACAGTGATAACGCTTCTGGAGACTTATGATCCAAAACCAATTCTATGTGAGCAGGAAAGTACCTTTGTACACACATTTAGTTCCCAATCTGCCTGCACTTCTGCTCTATCCCTCCCTCTGACTGCTGGACACTACGGCATCACCTCTCTGACTGATGCACAGTGACAGTCTAGCCCTCTTTCTAATCCTGCTCTAATTTTAGATTACACTTTCCCTAGATTACAAAATATTATTTAATACCTTTGGACTAGAAAAAATATCAAATTACATCTGAAAACACAAAAGTAAGCAACACTGACTAGAAATAACTATTTGCTTTTGCAACATGTAGCCCATAATCAGTGTTAATTAAACATTTGTACAATTGAACTCAATAATATAAAAAATAATTTAAAAGAAATATTCCCCCAGGGTATGTAGAAATATGTAAGCTCCACAATGGGTAACTGAAAATGGAGTGAACTTCTGCTTAAAATCACAGGAATGGGAGGAGATTTAGAGAATCACATCCCATGAAAAATTGAGGCTCCAAGAGGTATGCTCCAGATCACAAAGATAATCAGTGGCAACGTGAGTCATGAACCAACAGTGCCAGACTCTTGGTTGAATGCTTTTTCTACAACAGTGTTACTTAGAAATGTTACTTTAAAATTTAACTTAATCATGCTTTCAAATATGTGGTTCTACAAAACAGATTTCTAGATGCATGAATATTTAGACCCTTACATACAGATGCTTTAAAAATGCTGGATCTCCCTGCTCTGGACGGTGTGGCTCAGTGGAATGATTGCTGGCCTGCAGACTGAAAGGTTGCTACTCCAATTCCCAGTCAGGGTACATGCCTGGGTGGCGGGACAGGTCCCCAGTTGGAGGCATGTGAGAGGCAACTGACCAATGTATTTTCCACACATTGATGTTTCTCTCTCTCTTTCTCCTTCCCTTCCCCTCTCTCTAAAAATAAATAAATAAAATCTTAAAAGAAAATGCCAGATCTTCCTAAGCCTGACCTTGGAGTCAAGAGACCTGGCTCTAGTCTCAATTTTTAACTAACCACTTAGTAGTGAATCAGTTTATCATACTGTGTATTAGTCCTACACTACAAAATGAAGATACCAGATCTATCTATTAGGTTGCCCCCCCCACAAAAAAAATCAAGCTAACTTAAGCAAAAAATTCAACCTGACTTACCTCTGGTAACTAAAGAGTACAGAAATAATCATGTTCTAGGTGTGGCTTAATCCAGAGGCTGAATCCTGTCACCAGGATCTAATCTTATCTCATCTCTCTGATGCATCCCTTTATGCTGGCTCTATTTTCAGGCCCTATGTGTCTTGGCATGACTGCCAGCTACTCTAGGCTTATATCCTCCCAAGTTCAAGCACTTTGGGTCAGACAAAATCAACAAATACAGTGGGC
The DNA here is from genome assembly GCF_019186645.2 of Phyllostomus hastatus. NCBI lineage: Eukaryota > Metazoa > Chordata > Mammalia > Chiroptera > Phyllostomidae > Phyllostomus > Phyllostomus hastatus. Next base: position 9,943,691 of record NW_025333857.1, read on the forward strand.
AAAATGCCTTTTTAGGTCACTTACATATGCATTAATTTCTTGTTCTTTGAGCTGCTGTTAATGTCTATCTTTGATTATAAGTATATAAACTATGCTGGGGAAAGTTAGTACCTCTTTATACCCAAGACTCAGGCATCTGTTGCACTTCCACTACCACGGCTGTGACTAGTAAGTAGCACTTCTTCATGTGTCCACATCTCAGTTCTGCCTCATTATAGTTTCCCTTCATGTATTGTATTGTCACATGTCACTGTGCCTTTGTATACACTCTTCCCTCTGTCTGAGATGCACTTTTTCTCTCTTGTATCCTTGGAAAATGCTTACTCATTGAGCCAAACATCATTTTCCTTCAGAAATCTTTCCTGATTACAGCCTTCCTCTCTAGTGAAATTGAACACTCAACTGATTTAGATCTTCCTACCTACCTCAGCTGAAATATACATTTTTTGTTCACATGTCTTTTCTGAGGACTAATGGACCATACATATTCATCTTTGTGTCCCCAGGGCCAAATATAGTGCATGAAAATTAGAATTTTGATGAATGAATCAATAACTCAAAGAACTCTAGCTACTCCAAACTGGAATACTACTGACTCCCATTCCATCACCTAAAACAATTAGAAATCATGCATGTTTGTCCCACACCCCACTCCAACTCCTGACAACAGCACATGATTTCACAGTCTTGTATGTTTATAAAGCAGAGTTGACCCTGCTTTCTAACCTTTGTTGGTACAAACAAACATTTATTTGGTTTTCACAAAAGAAATGGGATTCCACCACCACTAAATCCAAGGCCTCTGTGCATTAAAGAATGTGATCCTCAATACTTGCACAATCATATATATCTCAATGTTCCACTTTCTTTAATAAGAATACTGGGATACTTTTAATGAAGTTTGCTGAGCATACAATCTGTATTGCCTATCCATATTCCTCAGCTACAGTTAACAAATAATATTTCTGCTTGTCTTCCATTACCCATGGGCTAGTCAGAGGTTATTATGCCAGAGGAGTGCAGGGTGCAGGACCTTGCTTAGGGAGCTGCAAGGCAGGGGCTTGGTGTGGGTTATCACTCTGTGTATCCCACCTGTATCCCACTTCACTTCACTTCACTCTTTTTATATGGGGAGAATCAAATTTTAAAGTATCTTAAAAACCTAGAAAAAGAAGGTAGCATGCAATGAGGAAAGTCAGGCCACTGCCTTTGTCTTGGTTTACAGGAAGGTGTAAATCAACTTCTGAGGACATCTACATACAGCTACCAACAAAGAAAATCAAAACATGGATCACTGGAATAATTTTCATGAATCACTGTAGCTTAGGAAAAGCTCAGCCTAAGAGGCTGCATTACTGACTTGGGTATAGGTACTACTTATTAGAACTCAGTCAGTTGACCATAGCTTACTGCCAGTCATGGAACTTCAGGAGCCAAAGAATTTAGACCAAGGAACTTAGCGGAAGATACTATCTAAGCTTGATGATGTTTTGTTTGCTGGACTCATTGTCCCTGACTTGGAAAACGCAAACAAATAAATTCAGAAAGCATTTATCTATGTTTACTAAAAGAGCTTATTCAGTAATGTAATACTGATGTTTTTGTCATTGCAGAGCCACTCAAAGACCACACACAACACTGAAAAGGAGTCCAATACAGGCCTCTTAAAAGTTACACCCTCACACTCCTCCTAGGAAAACTCCACCTTTCTGTTTCCTTGAATGAACCATGCTGTCTCTCAGATCCAGGCTCGGTGCATACTGCCCCAACTTCCTGGAACACCCTTCTCCCACTGCCTGCCTGATCCCCAGTTTCATCAAGTTAAATCTTATTTTCTTTCAGCTCACAGTTCCCCAGGAACACCTCCTGTACTCTAGATTTGATTGTGCTTCCTTGCATCCTGAACTTACCTTCTCTAACATTTATCACACCTGAAGATATTTGTTCAATATCTGCCTTCCCTGATGGATTGTAAAGTCCATGACAACCAGGGCTCTTAGGTCTTGTTCACCACTCTGAATAACAAAACAGAAATGTAGAGTAGCCTGATTAAATTGGGAGAGAATGCAGAAAAAATTTTGCTTATGCTTATATAAATAGTGAAAAGGGGGGATATCTGGAAAAGAGAGGTAAAGTAAAGATAAAGCTAATATTAAAATGTATAGGAAGTCCCTCTAATGTGTCAGGCACTGGACTATATGTTTGGGGGCTGCAAAGACCAACAAGTCATGGTTCCTGCTCAACGAATTGTAGTTGTTATCTTGTTTCAGTCAGAAAATAAGAGGTTGATAAAACAGAAGGATATTCAAATTTCTGAAATACGAAAAGATAAATGAGAGAAAGACAACATGGAGAGAAAAGATAGACTTTGAATACTTGCCAATAATATCATTGACTCTTTTTATCTTCACCCTCACCTCAGTCTGCTATGGACTTGTGTTTTTTAGCTGAATATGGAACGTAAAGGCCTGCTATTTCAGATTTATAAACACATTTTGGGCTCTTTGCTTTGTACGTCAGAGTATTCTTTCAAAAAAGAGCTCAATCAACAAACATTATGGAGCCCCTACTGTGTGGCCAGCACAGTGCTGTGGGCTGTGTACCTTAGAATTGATTCTTTATTCTACCTTCATATATCAGCTCTCCACATCCTTTCCAGACCCATAGTTGTTTGCGTAAGTGTTTATCTCTTTCATTTTCCTTTTAAATCAGCACTCTGTAATCATAATAACACATTCTGGTGCTATGTTAGGTGAGGCAGTTGAGACAGTTGCTTGCATGACTCAACCCAGCTCATGTTCCCCAAAGCTTCATTTATTTGACATCCCACCCTCATTCTGACCACATTGCCTTGGCAGCACCAGGGAGTACTGAAGATGACAATAATTAAGTCCAGTCTCCTAAATAAAAGTAAATTATAGATCTGTTTTCTTACAGTAAGAAAAATCATGCTAGTCTCTATCTATGTATGCCTGTGCAACCCTACAAAGTACATTCATATATTAAATTTTCACTAATGTACAAAAAAAGTAGGATCAATATATTTGTTAATTCTTTTTTCTTTTTTAATATATTTTACTGATTATGCTATTACAGTTGTCCCATTTCCCACCCTTCACTCCCCTCCCCCCTGCATACCCCCTCCCACCCACATTCCCCCCCTTTAGTTCATGTCCATGTGTTATAAGGTCTTTAGCTTCTACATTTCCCATACCATTCTTGCCCTCCCCCTGTCTGTTTTCTCCCTACCATCTATGCTACTTATTTTCTATAACTTTTCCCCCTCTCTCCCCTTCCCACTCCCCTGTTGCTATCCCACCATGTGATCTCCATTTCTGTGGTTCTGTTCCTGTTCTAGTTGTTTGCTTAGTTTGCTTTTGTTTTAGGTGTGATTGTTAATAGCTGTGAGTTTGCTGTCTTTTTACTGTTCATATTTTTTATCTTCTTTTTCTTAGATAAACCCCTTTAACATTTCATATAATAGGGGCTGGGTGATGATGAACTCCTTTAACTTGACCTTACCTGGGAAGCACTTGATCTGCCCTTCCATTTTAAATGAAAGCTTTGCTGTATAGAGCAATCTTGGATGTAGGTCCTTGACTTTCATGACTTTGAATACTTCTTTCCAGTCCCTTCTTGCCTGTAAGGTCTCTTTTGAGAAATCAGCTGACAGTCTGATGGGAAGTCCTTTGTAGGTAACTGTCCCCTTATCTCTTCCTGCTTCTAGAATTCTCTCCTTCATTTTAATCTTGGGTAATGTAATCATGATGTGTCTTGGTATGTTCCTCCTTGGGCCCAAGTTCTTTGAGACTCTCTGAGCTTCCTGAACTCCCTGGAAGTCTATTTCCTTTGCCAGATTGGGGAAGTTCTTCTTTATTATTTGTTCAAATAACTTTTTCACTTGTTGCTCTTCCTGTTCTCCTTCTGGTACCCCTATAATTCGGATGTTGGAACGTTTCAAGATGTCCTGGAGGTTCCTAAGCCTCTCCTCATTTTTTGAATTCTTGTTTCTTCATTCTTTTCTGCTTGGTTGTTTTTGTCTTCCTTCTGGTCCACTCCATTGATTTGAGATCCAGTTTTCTTTCCATCACTATTGGTTCCCTGTGCATTTTTCTTCATTTCACTTAGTGTGGCCTTCATGTTTTCATCTAATTTGCAACCAAATTCAACCAATTCTGTGAGCATCCTGATCACCAGTGCTTTGAAGTGTGCATTTGATAGGTTGGCTATCTCTTAGTCGCTTAAAAGTATGGCTCTGGAGCTTTGATTTGTTCTTCCATTTGAGCCATTTTGGGGGGGGAGGGCATCTGCTCATGCCTGTTGTGTAGTGAGGGACGGAGCCTAAGGTATTCACCAGGGTGGGGCAACCCAGTCACGGAGTTGTGAGGCTGTATGTGGGGGCAGGGTCAGAGAGGGAATAATGGAGCTTGCTGCACTCTCTGTTGGATTTCAGTCCCCTCTGCTGCCTCCCACAAGCAAATTGGGCCCTTCTGGTGCTTGTTCCCAGGTGGGTGGGCTTGTGTACATTCTAGGACCATGTGGGTCTCTCCAACAAACTCTTCTGTGAGGTTGAGAATTTCTCCCAGCTCCTCAACTTCCACAAGTGTTTTCAATCAGTGCTTTTAGGCTTTATTTCCCCACGCTGTGGCCCTGGGTTTCTCAGTCTGTCTCGCTGCCCATTTTCACCTGGTTTATCTGCACTCGAATGTGTGACTGCAGACAGCCAGCTGCCTTGTGCGCCTCACTGGGTCTGCTCGTTGCCTCCCCGCACTGCAGCCTGCACCCTGTGCACCCAGGGCTTTTTCCTGCTGCGACCCCTCTCCACCTGCCGCTGACTCTGCCCCTCTTACTGGTGTGGATGAATGGTTGTCGGGACTTCCATACAGTTCAATTTTCTCTCTGTTCTGGTTCCTTTTTTGTTTCTGAATTTTTGTTGTCCTTAATTTTGGTTGTGCGAGGAGGCACAGTACATTCATCTTGGTTGGAAGTCTTATTTGTTGATTCTTGACAATTGTTTTTTTTTCCCAGAAGCTGGTTCTGGAGAGGGGGACTTTAACAAAATTCATCTCTGCCCAGAGTCCTATGCTTTGATGGCAAGACCTCATGGAGTTTGGAGTGACATGATAAAGAATAAGCATAGGGTTTTGGAAATTCCCAAGAAGCCAGTAAAACAGCATTACCAAGACAGAAAATGTAAGCTGAACAAAACTTTTAAACAAGCTAATGTTTACCTAGTAGATGTCAATTCTTTATCACCCAGATCATGCTTATTCTAGAAATGCAAAGGAAGTTGGGAGTGATTCAAATGGATAAAATTCGAGAGATAGAGAGAACTCAATATGAGCTATCAGAAAAAAAATGCACTTGAGGTATTCAGCCTTCCAGGGCAACAACTTAGGTGGTGTAGCTCAGTTGGTTGGGCATTGTCCGACAAAGCAAAATGTTCCAGTTCGATGCTAGTCAGGGCACATGCCTGGGTTGTGGGTTCAGTACTCAATCAGGGCATGTGCTAGACATAACCAATGGATATCCTTCACATCAATATTTCACCTCCTCTCTTTCTCCTTACCTTCCTTTATCTCTAAAAATAAATAAAAATCTGTTTTAAAAATCAATGATAGTTCCAAGAACTTCTGTGTCCAGGGGGTATTCCTGAAGCTGTTTCTACATGAAGCCAAAAGATAACTCTTATGCACATAATGAATAGATAAGAGTATAGATGCTAAATAAAAGGAAAATACAAGGGCTGGGGGTGGGCTGGGATGGGAGTAAAAGGCAGAAAACTGTACTTGAACAATTAAAATAAAATAATAAAAAATACATACAAAATGTTGTAAACTAAATGAGTAAAGGTAACATATAGCACAATTTCTTCTCCCAAGACTGCATCACATTTTACTAAAAATAATGTGCACACTTCTTTTACTAGTTGATCACGTGTTGTGTACTTCACTCAACAATCATACCCCATCACTCCAAAGCATGTGGTTTTTCCAGAACAGTCTCCATGTACAAGGTCAGGAAAGGGGAAAAAATCACTGTCAGTAGAAAAGTGTGAGGGTAGAACAAAACTAAATAACCTGCTTGAGAATTACCCTTAAAAATTTTTATTCCATTGCAGGAGCTTCCTTTTCCCTTCCAAGAAAATCTAACATTCAAAAACTTAAGTACAATCTCAGTTAAATGTCAAAGGGAGGCAGGGGATATTAATAAAGCAATACCTTTTTCTTGGATGGAATTGTATCTGTCTCTCTCCCTGAAAGTATGAAAGACTTTAGACATTGTGAAACTATGAGTAGAATTCTCTCTAGTACCACTTTGTTCTGGATACCTTCTTGTCGAATCATCAAGGGGTACCTGGAAAACTAGACTAGACTGGCAACATTTGCTTAGGGCATATCAGTCAGCTTATTTCTGCAAATGTTCCAGGAGCTAGAAACATAATTAACACTAGAACAAAGAATTTGGTGAGTGTCCTAGATTTGATTCTGGTATTTGTATTACAAGGACACAAAGTTGGAGTTTCTGGCCATGAGAAGTTACTGAGAGAGATCCTCACCAGGGAAAGATGTGAGTCCACATCAGGACTATAAATCACTAAAGAGAATCAGCCCAGGTGCCAGACTAAAAATATAAATAAAGAATATTGGCTTGTCAAAGGGACACCCTTATTATCCTAGGGAATGTGTTATGGATACATGGATAAGCACAAAGTCAAATACATCACAGGTAAATTTAACATACAATACAGTGATTACAATTGTTAAAGTGCTTTCTCACAAATAATTGCATTGAATCTTCACAATTTCTGGAATGGAGTACAGACAGATATTTTATTAATATTATTGTGAGTCTAGAAAAGAGGTATTAAATGAATATTATCAGGGATGTGGCAACTCAGCATACCTTGAAACCATCCCAGGGAGAGGAGGCCTGATCCCTTCACCCTTCACACAGGAGTATCCACCCTAGTATCCACACAGTGAGCCTGCCCACACATGATTTGGCCAGTTCCCACCTCAGACCTTCAGACATCTTGTCACCAAGTGACTCACTCTGTGGTCAATTAATTTTCATGAAGGCTTCCATTTCTATAATCTTCATATACCAAAAGAAAGTCAATTTACCTCCTCTCTTCTTAACCTCTTAATGTCCTATACTTTTTCTCTTTGGATTCTCTCTTCAAACCCCTATGACCTCTAGAATCTTCTTCCTTTATATAAAAGGGGAAAAAACTGTAAGCACACTTCTCCACATTTTGTTATGTATTTTACCTACAATAAATTGAAGGAATCAAGGGTGACAATTTGTTGGCTCCTTAATACAACACTTCCACCCTGGTACCCGTGCCATCTGTTTATAACACCATGTACACTTCCATGTTTCTATCATCTACTGACCTCCTGGCCACATTCTTCAAGACATAACACTATTCTTTTCTCCTCAATCCCAACTTATGACATCATTCATGAAAACTTCAGTGTCTCTGTGGAATATCCACCCAACACCTTCAATCCACTATTCTTTGACCTAAAATATAAAATAAAAATTCTCACTTCCACTCAACATAGACTCCCTTAAACTGCAAAAACATATATCCTGAACATTGTCATTACTACATTTTTCCACACCCAAAATCTTAACTGCAAATGTCCCATTTTAGGACCTACCTGCCTTTCCTCCAGTGTTCTTAGGATGCTCACTTGCACACCCCTGCTCTCTAAACTCATGGAGTCCTCCAGCTCCTGGGTTCTTCATTCCTCATAGTCTATCAGCCTTCTCTAAAAAGACCACAAGTAGTTGGCTTTCTGAACTATTCACAACTAGCATGTTCAAATCTATGCATGCATCTTCACATATTGCTCTCACCTAACAATCTCCCAACACAGGACTAATGCCATCTTGGTACCTAGAAGGTTAAGCACTCCTAAGTAAAATTTTATAACCATCCAGTTTCTTGTCATAACAAACATATGGCCTTTGATCTTAGGACTTCAATACATCTCCTCAATAATTTCACTGGATCAACATTTCTTCCCACTCTCCTTAATAATTATTTTAAACTTATGCATCTCTATTGAGGAACCCTAACAAAGCCTGCCCACCCTGCTCACTCTAAGTAGACAGCAAAATTGTTTTGCTCATTTAAAAAGTGGTATCCAGAAAGGTAAAGGGGAGAGAACAGAGTATGGTGTCATAAAAGCAAACTTTCTGAAGAATCCTCTATCCTCTCTATGAGACCATTACACAGAAAAGTTTTCAGGGCTTACCCTAGGCTCTCTTCTCTCCCCATTTTCAGTATATCTCATCTTTTCTGTAGCTTCAATTCTCTTATTTGTGTAAATGACTTTGAAATCTCTATTATCAGTTCAAACTCTTATGCACCATTAAAACATCAACTCAACATTCTCACTTATATATCTAAAAGCACTTCAAATCCCCACATTTAAAATCTCTCCCTCCCTCCCTCTCTCTCTCTCTCTCTCTCTCTCTCTCTCTCTCTCTCTCACACACACACACACACACACACACACACACACACACCAACTCTCTTATCCCCTTCTCAGTAAAAAGTACCACCACCCAGTTGCTTGAGATAGAAACTTGGTAGTTATCCTTGCCTCTGCCCTCTGCCTCACCCAATTCAGCAATAATTTCTACTATTATCTCCTGCCTTCTCTCAAATCCAATCAGTTTTCCCTATTCAAATAATGAACAACAACCCTGTTCAAATAAGGAAGCTAAAGCTGAGAGAGGTTAAGACATTGCCCAGTTTACAAATTCAGTAGGCAGCAGAGCCAACTCAGACTTCTATTGGGTTCCAGAGCCCATGCTTGACATTAGAGAATACTACCTCACTTGGAGGAACTCTCAGAGTCAAAGATATTTCCAGAAAACACAAATGAGACTATTGCAACTGCAGAATGGCTCAAATACCAAGGAAAGAAGGCACTGGGGATAATCAACTTTCAAAGAAATCATCTAAACCCTCAAACAAAATCTGTGGTACTTTCAAGAACTTCTGTGTCTAGGGAGTACTCTTGAGGCAATTTCCACATGAAACCAGAAAATGGTCCTAATGCTCAGAATGAAGAGATAAGCATACAAACAGATAAGGTATAGAAGGAGAAATACATCATGGAATTTGACCATTGAGGGGCATGTGTCATGAATGAAAATTATTCTTTGCTTTACTTTTAATTCCTTGCTTTTTAAGTCACTGAGATTTTGAGGTTATTTGTTACCATAGCATAACACAATTTATCCTAATTCAATCTCTTCTGTTTTTATTAAGGCTTATGTCTGGAAAGAAATAAAGATTGAAATAATTGTAAAGTAGTGTTCTTCCCCTGGAAATTTTTTCTAGTAATTTCATTTATCCCCTTGTTAAGTTCATGTTTCTCCCTGGTATCTTATTTTATACTTCTCATGTCAGTGAATGTGTCCACTGGAGAAATTGAGAAGCAATGCATGTTACCGGGTAAGGGAGCATAAATAAATGGCAAGTTTTCAGCATCCCCCAAAATGAAATTACCTTGAAAACTATAAAAGGCAATATAAATAGGGGCTGTTTTTATATTGTATCATCTTTCTAGAGATATATCTTTATGTTTTCCTCATTGTAGCCAACCAAAATGTTCTTGCACTAGAAGTTGCATCTACCTTTGTTCAGTGACTCAGAATTTTAAATTACTTTTGGTTCAAAGCATGGGCTTTGAAGTCTAGCAGAAATAGGTTTATGTTCTGGTTCTCTATCACTTTCCAACTAAGTGACTTTGAGCAGTCTAAAATGAGGACAATAATTATATCTTTCATAGTGTCTTATGCAACTTGAACCATCAGTAAATGTAAAGTGGTTAGTGCAGCAGATAACAGAGCTTGATAGGTGCTAGTTAGTAGTCATAGCAGTAATACCATCATTTTCATCATATTGCTGTTTTCACTATATATCAGATAATCAGGGATAAGTTTTTGTGTATTTGATCCATAGCGGCTGGGTCTGAAAGGCAAGAGAATGTGAAGGCTCTTTTGGAAGGTGGGAGAAATAAATTCCAACATACATGCACACTGACAAATCCATGGCTCTTCTGGATAACTCATGAGTTAATTTCTAGAAAGGGATCAAGAGACGATCTCTGTAAAATTAATCTTTTTTAAATTTAATATTTACTGTTATCAAACCAATCCATGCACATTGTAGGCAGATCTTACTGCTATAAGGCTTATGGCAAATGGGTGACAAAAAACAATAGTCACCTGTATGTGGTGGTGCAGTGGTGAACTCAAAACACAGGGTCCGGCAGAAGTAATGCCTGCTTGAGTGTAGTTGGTAGATAATAATATGGGTGTAATAATTTATAGGATTTTTTGTTTTATTGAATTAATTTTTCCAGTTTTAATTTTAACATTTCACCTAAAATGTCCTATAGTGTGCTTGAGTGTGATATTGTTATGTTACAGAATTACATGTTTATGATTTTATAGTAAAAAGGGGCATTTATATGTGCTGGGCCCTGTATTTGTTGTTAATGGTAAGGGTGAGAGAAAAGGTTATGCTTGAATAACTCCCAGTTTGGGGGTATGAGGCTAAGCAAACTAGGTGAATGGCAGGCCCATTAACTAAGATGGAGAAGACTAATAGAAGAGCAGGATTTCCAGCAGAGAGGGGAATCAGTGAGAAAATCAAGAGTTCTAGTTTGGATCTAGAAATTTAGACAGCAAATGTAAAGATATTGGGTGACAATTTGATATACAGCCTAGAGATTAGGGCACAGGTCATGGGGAAAATCACTCATTTGGAAGTCACTGGCATGTAGATGTTAAATGTTTTATATTTAAATAAGAGCAACTTAGGAGAAGTGAGTTAAAAAAACTGAAACTGAAGCCCTCCAACATGTAGAGTTCAGACTGAGAAGAGTAGCCCAAAAAAGTGACTGAGAAGCAGTGCCCAGTAAGACTGACAAAGAGCCAGGAGGGCGTGGTGAGTCTGGAGTAAATAATGGTTCAAGGAAGAGGACATGGTCAACTGTGTACATACAGCTCAGTATTCACAGTACAAACTCAGCCATCCTCTATTTCCTTGTCTCTACCCTAAATGGATCATTGTGCTTTCGCTCTTATTATTCTCTTGCACTGTAATGCCTCTTCACCTGCCAAAAGCTTATCTATCCTTCATGACCACACAAGAACGCCATCACCTTAATAATGCATCTCTTGACTCCACTAATAAAATATTTTCTCTTCCTCCATAACAGGCTATAGCCCATTGTATACTGTATTTTATTCTGCTTTGTGCTATAATTATATGTATTCTCTCTTCATCCTTCATGTATCCCATTTGGACTATAAAATAAGCCCCCAAACCCTTCTAATGCAGCAAAGTGTTCAGCATGTGTTAGATGCTCAATAAACATTTTGACTCCAAACATTTTGGAGTCAAATCCAAAAATATATACCTCAAGCCAGAAAAGTATCTCAAAAGGGCAATCTATTTTATTACTTTAAATTTACATTTGCTAGCATGTGCATCATCTGTGCCTAAGCCCAGGAATTATTTATACATTCCCCTGAATATATCTTAAGCTAATGGATATTTTTTAAAAACCATTTAGATCCACCTTTCCCCCAGATGTCAGGTATGAAAACAAGTTGCAGAAACCCCATGGATGAAACTCCCTTTGTGATCCCTGGACTTCACACTGAAAAGCTAAAAAGACTGTGCTACTCTAAGCCTCGGTTAGAAGTCAGGCAGGCAGTAGTTTTTCAATGTTCTTGCTTCAAATGTTACCATGTACCTGCATTCTCTTACACTGGGGAGGTGGAGTGTGGTAGAAAGAAGTCATCTGAAAAATAATTGTGACTAAAAGTTGTAGAAAGAGGAGAGAGAAACAGGTTAGAGTCAAAGTCAAACTTTATGAACCAAAAAGAATTTCTATAGGCCTAATAATCAACAAGAATTATTTGTCAAGCTGCTTTGTGCCACATGCTATAAAAATGTCTGGGACTTATGGTAAGAATGTTGACTTTTATGGTTGCCTTTATCCCTGCTCTGTTTTGCATCATGTTGTATCACAGCTGTCTATCGAAACTAATCACTCTTTCATGGTCAATGGCAATTCAGAAAATTAGATCCTCAAACTTTTGCTAAAAAGTTTAGACCTTTACAGATATTTGTAAATAGACAAATAGCATAGTGATTAAGGATATACATTCTTTTGAGTTTCATATTCCAGATCTACAACATATTAACTGTATGAGCATCCAATGTGCTTGTTTTATGTTGACCCTACTTCCTGTACTTTCAGACTCTGGTATTCAGTATTAGAAAACTTTTTGAGAGTGCAAGGTAATAATTATTACAAATACCCGATGTAGACTAACCTCCCTTTGCCACCAACATTTCCTCACAACAATAAAAAGCCTGATAACTTCCTTTTCTTACTGGTGGCGCCAGTTCAACCACACTTTGGAAGGTATTGGTTTCCTTAAGTACAATGTGTAACCATCAAAACAGAAGAACAGCATGAGTACAAATGACAGTATGGGACTTTGTGGCCTATAGATTTAGTTGCTCATACAAGAATCTGGAAGGGAGAACCCCCAAAAGATTAGTCACTTTATTTTGTGTTGCAGAGCTCAATTCAGGCTAACAAAGCATTTGCCCACAAAGGAGATGGGATAATGGTAGTATTCACTTGCTCTGGACTGAATAAACAAATGTGGTATTTGTGGGCTGACTAACGTCCTGGGATAAACCAGGCAGTCAGCCAAATTCTAGGAGTTTTAATGAAAAGAGAGCAAGCCCCCACTTTTCTTCATGGACAGTGCCCCATGGGGGTATTGATGTCCACAAGGATAGCCTGGGCCTTCAACTTGCCTTAAAGATTCATCCATATTCAACTACAGGGAATTCTCAATGCTTCTGTGATTAAAAACCTAGATTAAGTGATAGAAGCTAAATCCCTTCTTGGGAAGTGTTAAATATGCCATTCATCTCCTTTTAGAAATGTGTTATCACTGTCCCTTTTTAAATACTACATTACCCTGAAAAGATATAATTAGGTCACTAAAATGTGACTCTGTTTCTATCTTCCTATTTATTCATTCATTTTATTTATTGAGTGTCTTCTATAAGCTTCAGGCACCATGTAGGGTTCTGTGCATAAAACAGTGACTGAGCCAGACACAGATTATGCCCTTGGGACGCCCCCGGGCCTTTACAATTTCAAGGGTACTAGAAGAGTAATACAAACCTGTTATTTTATTTTTGGTCAGAGAAAAGTATTAAAATTTACAATTTTTTAGTGAAGACACCGTAAGTCCTTCTGTTAAGGTCACAAAATGCATGTGTAGGGAAATCAGAAATAAGAGTAAGAGGTTTCCCTTTATCTGGCCACCAGGTCCCCCACCATGGTATAATGATCACTTAACCCTAACAGATTGTATTTCAAAATGCAGCTAGTGAAATGCCAAGGACTGTGTTCCATAAGTTCTTGACTAACTCAAGAAAAACTTCCTTGCTGGGGAAAGAACTGATGCAATCTTCTTAAAATCTATAAGGCTGGTTTATCTGTCCAGATCAGAAATGTGTATGGTATGTGCAAGGTAAAAACAAAGTCCCTGTGTGATTCAATGTGCATATAATATAAACCAAAGGGAGAAAGTTCACTGTGATAAATATATACAGGAAGCATTTTATGGGTCTCCACAAAAATCTTGAGCCTTCCCTAAAATCTAGGGTCTTATTAAATAGTTTTTACCTACACTAGAGCTTTCATACTTCCTATATGAAGATCTAATCTCCATGATTTATTTAACCTACAGAATCCCAGTAGGAGGCTGCCAAACTGCAAATGTACAGACTTAGTTTTAAGAGGCATTATATGTAATTGCCTTTAGAAGTAAATTCAGGTAGATTGGCAAATATTTCAAGTAAGCTCCTTCATAAATAATTGGTAAGGAATCTGGAGTATTTGAAGTCATCAAATCAACACCAAGTTTAGCATATGTAGGTTAGTCTTGTAAACATAACTCTTTAGGAGTAAGGGCATTACAGAATCAAGGTTTGGGAAAGAAGCATAACACCTGCTTAATCACTATGAAAAGTGGAGGGAGAGTTGGAAGAGAAAAATATAAATAAGTTGAAAAGAAGGAAAAAAGCTACTTCAGGTTTAGAAAATAGGGAAAGAAAACCTGATCCTGTGATGATAAGCAGAAAGCAGAAGTCACCCACATACACTCTATTTGACCAGCAGCTCACTGTGTGCCTTGAAGGAAAAAAATGAAGTGCAGAGCCCACAAACCAGAGGAAGGCCTGCACAGGAAGTGGAGGGGAAGATGGTAGTGCTATGGACTTTGGGACAGGATGAAGTCACTCCATGTGAGAGGTTCAAGAAAATCAAGGATGCAATACAGACATCAAAATGTTTCCTGTGAGGCCCTGGCTAGTGTGGCTCAGTTGGTTGGAGCTTCATCCTGTTACCAAAAAGTTGCAGGTTCAATTTCAGGTCAGGGCACATAATCAGGTTGGCGGTTGCATCCCAGGTCCAGGTGCATATGATTCCAGTTCAGGCAAGTGCAGGAGGTAAGCAACTGATCCTTCTCTCTCACATCAACTGATCCTTCTCTCTCTCCCTTCCTCTCTACCTTCCTCTCTCTAAAATCAATGAAAAAATGCCTTTGGGTGAGGATGAAAAAAATGTTTCCTGACATTAACTCAGGACCGCAACCTGATTTCAAGCACCATAGAAATACAGATGAAAAAAACTGTGCAAACTGGGACCATTTTTTTAAACATTGCTGTTTGCTTGTCAGAGATGATAAAAAATCACCTCTAAACACTGCTCAGGCCACACACACTGAATCCCAGTGAGGTGAGTGATTCTATGGCCAGTGTTAGATTTCGCAGCAAAATCAAACAAGCAGCATGAAATAGAAGAAAAAGAGCTTCCCTAGATAATGCCAGAAAATTCAGTGCCAAAAGCCAGAGGTGGTTATTAGAAAATGGTTACTGCCTCTGTGTGACTACAGTCTCTTCATTGCCTGCAAACTACCACAGCAGAATCCAGCCAAAGCGATCACTGCTCCCTTGGGAGGCAATCACTGTTCACCATAAGCTCCTGCTAACATCCCTGCTGTCTGCAAAGTGGCTAGACAGGGAAGTGCCAGTGATGCCTGTTGTCAATTAAGGAGAAATTACCCAATGGGATTTTAACTTTTAACTGGATTTCAACCATGTTGTTTCCTTTGGTTACCTCTCAGCTGGAATTCCTTGGTAGCCAAGTTCTACTACACTTCACATCCACGGTCATCAGAGCAGAACAAAGCAAGGAAAATTGGAAAGAGGTCAAGATACCCCACTTCCATCCCTATTAGCTACAATGCCTTTGGCCCAGCCAAGTTATTTTTCTGTATTCCCTTGTCCTTTAATCATAAAATGGGATGACGTAAAACTTACCTCACAGGGTTATAGACATAGGAGAGAACAGATGAGCAAAATGTCATAGAAGTATATTCATATATACACAAGTCTGTGTATGTATATATGCACACATGTATGTACATATATAAATATGCATACAACTTTTTCAATGTTTTACAACTGCATAAAAGTGAGGTATAGATTTGACAAGTAAGTTATATAGATAATCTTGGCATATTAGAACAAAAATTCCTTCCTTGGTTTTAGGGGAAAAGATTATTATCTAAATGTTCAGACTTCTCTAAGTTCTTGTGATGGAATCTACACAAACTGACTTTCAATTGCTGGGAGGCCAGAGACAAATATTTTGAAAAAAAAATAGGTACTAAGATATAAATGTTTACATTATGCTGGCCAATCTATGAAGCACTTTACAGATATTATTTCACTTCCTATTCATTACAATCCCATGAAGTATGCATTATTTAATAACATTAATAACTTAAGTATGCCTAAGTTTATGAACAAATTTATTGTTTGAACAGATATTTACACTCAAGTCTGTCTGACTTCAGGGTCCTTAGTCATAGAACCACTCTAACTCTGTGAAGGAAACCATGTTTCCCTTTCGCCCCATTTGAGGCTTTTTGCTATGAGAAGTTGACCAGTGTGCTCTGGCTGGTCTCAGAGCTCTCTGTTGGCCCCTCCTACAAGAGCAGATGGTATTTGGACAGTGACAGAGAGGGACTGGTATGAGAAGAGTTCTAAAAAGAGGAGGCAAAGAAGCTTTATGAGGAGAACACCTATAGGACTTATATACAGTTTTGAAAGAATGCATTTTTGGTGAAAATGCTGCTGCAAAGGTTTACACAGAACAGAAAAGACATTTCTTATATTCTTTGGCCATTGCATTTAGACTAAACTTATACCTCAGATGTGCCAATAAGCTGTTCAGGAATTTTGTTCAATTAGGAACAATATCTAAAATGTTGTTTCCTCAGATGGTTTCTTTTGGAGTTAAAATCATTCCAAATAGCTATACTAGTTTTATTCTAGGAAGCAGTGCTGACTCAGGAAATGTTTCTAATATGCTTCATCATAATGCTCAAAGCCTAGAAAAACCACAGAGCATATTAGTCTAGTTACTAGAAGTTATTTGGAAACACCAACTTGAAAAAGTTTTAACAATGGCATTTTAGAAGTGAGAGTAATAATAAAAACTAAATAGCTGATATTTTTGGAAAGCAAGAATAAAAATCATAGTACTACACCTCTTACACAAATTACTTCATTTGAATCTTGCCATATCCCAATAAGGTAAGCACTCTGATTCCCATTTTTAAATATGAAGACTAGGTTTGTCTTCAATATTTCTCATTGTCAAAACTAAATAACAAAGGAAGGTAGACTGGGTCAAGTGTAATGGAATATTTTCATATATACCCCCTCCAACCTACTCATTTTTCCAATGTTCTCTCAAATATCTTATTATATCATCCATGGTGGTTTACAAAATCCATTCATTTGTTCTATTACTTCCCTAACATGGATTGTTGACTCAGTACACCCCATGAAACTATCCAGAAATTAAAAACAAAAACATTAAAACCTTAAAAAAGGTAATTAAAGACATTTAACTTAAAAGGACCTGAGAATGTTCCTAGCCAGGTGGCTCAGTTGGTTAGGGCATTCTCCCCTACACCAAAAGCTTGCAGGTTCAATCCTTAGTTGGGGCACATACCTAGGTTGCAAGTTTGCTCCCTGGTCGGGGTGCATACAGAAGGCAAGCAATCAATGTGTCTCTCTCACATTGATGTTTCTCTCTTTCTCCCTTCCTTTCTCTCTAAAATCAATAAGCATATCCTAAGGTGAAAATTTTTTTAAAAGGACCTGAGAATAAACTATAACTCCAAGAAAAGGGTATATCAAATTATGAAATTAATTGTGAAATCTAAAAACCCAATGAAGAACTCTGCCAGACTAACCCCTAAACAGACTTTCTCTGCAATTCAATAGAAATTATTCCACTGGAGTTATGCAAAAAAGAGATATTGTTGAGAAACACAGGATAAGAGTTAGGTCAACATGATGAGGAGTTTTGGTTGGTATGCACATTTGGCCACCCCCCTCCCTCCCAGAGCCTGCCCTAGCTGAGAGATTTCATATCAACACCAACCTGAAAAGCACATGGCTTCCTGAAGCAATGAGGATAATACAAAAAGATACTTACAAGATGACAGTGACAAGTTAGTTGTTGATGAAATCCAGCTCTAAAATATACCCAATTACTTATATCATCCTTAGGGTTACCTACTTAATGTTTTCTCATCCAGTATCTAAACACAGAAAAGCTGGATTTCAAAATCTCCTTAAAGGGAAAATATTTAGGAGGGAGTTATATAGTAGGTCTTTGTTTCTAATTTTTGTTACCAATTAGCCATGTTTTGCAATATATTTTCTTTAATACTGTGTTAACAATAAAATAAGAAATTTTGTATAAAAAAAGGAAAAAAGAAGAAAAAAGAAAAAGGAAGAAAAGATTTAATAAAATAATAAATGACATAAAAATAAAAAAGAAATTTTGTATAATATAAACATCTATAAGAAACATAAATAATTATAATAATACATTCCACAATTTTTGTAATAAAATATACTATTATAAGATACTCTGCTTGTTTTATACTTTTTTGCTTGATTAATCTATCACAAGTGGTAAGTTCTTTACCTTCCCAGTTCCTGGAAGCATAAAATTGCAACAGGGTAAACAGGTGTCTCTTCAATACATATGTCAAAGTTAAATCTCAGAAATAATTGCTGCCTTCTCACCATTTCACCAGTGTCTACAATTTCCCTCTAAAATTTGTTAGGATGAAATACTTCTATCAGCACATCACTGGATGCAGAGTCAGTGTTTTCGTTATCCATAGTTGGTGCAACAATATACAAATATTTAACTCTAGGGTTTGTGAAAAATTGTTAGGTACAGAAAAAAATAAGGAAAAGAGAAGAGAGGGAAGAAATTACCAGGAAGGGAGAGGGGAACTTAGGCAGACAAGAGAAGAAAAGACTTTTACCTATTAGCATCAAGAGTTTATCTACATTGCCTGCATTAAATCTTTATCATAACTCTGGATGTAATTTGGATCACACTCATTTTTTCAAGAAAAAAAGTGGGACTCAAAGAAGTGAAGTACACTATGCTACTAAAAATGTCAACCCCAAGACTTAAACTTGGGTCTCTGTGATTTTAAAAATACCAATTTTTTCAATGTATCTCATTACCTCTCTTTCCAAGAGGATGTTCCTATGACTTATACTTTCAATTCTCTAAGTACAGATAACATATATCCAGTGGCAAGAAGACAGAAGTCTTTTCATTGACCCCTACAGTCGAGACAGGTTTATTCTCATTGAAAAAGAGACCTGACTTCTGCCAAGATGGAGGCATAGGTGGATGAACCATACCTCCACGCACAACCAAGATTGGAGAAACAACAATTTAGAGGCAGAATAACATCCAGAACTGATAGAAAATTTATCTGAATGGAAGTCGGACAGCCAAGAAGTTGAAATAGACCAGTTCATCCAGATTGGTAGGAGGAGTGGAGAGGAGCATACAGGAGCAGGTCATGGTGCAGAGAGCAGAGAGAGTTGAGTGCATAAGCCATCCAGGGGCACAAAAGGCATCTGGGGGCACATAAAGCATCTGGAGTGCACAAGATCACAGCAAGTGGGCCCTGAGTATGCAAGCAGCAGTGGCAGACCCAGTGAGGTGGTGATTGTGGAGCAGGGCAGAGCATGCAACCCAGGAACCCAGAGAAGAGACTGAGGTCCCACAGAGAATGGAGCAACTGTCATGTTCCCTCTCGACCCCGCCCCCACATACAACATCACAGTCTAGCGACTGTAGTGCCCAGCCCTGGTGAACACCTAAGGCTCCACTCCTCCTCATAACAGGAGCAACTAGACAAAAACAAACAAACAAACAAAAAACAAAAACAAAAAGAGAGAGATGGCTCAAACAAAAGAACAAATCAGTGCCCCAGAACTCATCTTTTTAAGCGACTGAGAGATAGCTAACCTATCAGATGCACAGTTCAAAACTCTGGTGATCAGGAAGCTCACAGAATTGGTTGATTTTGGTTGCAAATTAGATGAACAACTGCAGGTTACAATTAAAGAAATGAAGGGAAATGCACAGGGAACCAACAGTGATGGGAAGGAAACTGGGACTCAAAACAATAGAGTGGACCAGAAGGAAGAAAAAAACAACCAAACAGGAAGGAATAGAGAAATAAGAATTCAAAAAAATGAGGAGAAGCTTAGGAACCTCCAGGACATCTTTAAATGTTCCAACATCTGAATTATAGGGATACCAGAAGGGGAAGAGGAAGTACAACAGGATGAAAAAGTTATTTGAACAAATAATAAAGGAGAACTTCCCCAATCTGGCAAAGGAAATAGACTTCCAGGGAGTCCAGGAAGCTCAGAGAGTCCCAAAGAGGTTGGGCCCAAGAAGAAACACACCAAGGCACATCATAATTACATTACCCAAGGTAAAAATGAAGGAGAGAACCCTAGAAGCAGCAAGAGATAAGGGGTCAGTAACCTACAAAGGAGTTCCCATCAAATAGTCAGCTGATTTCTCAAAAGAGATCTTACAGGCAAGAAGGGGCTGGAAAGAAGTATTCCAAGTCATGAAAGACAAGGACCTATATCCCAGATTGCTCTATCCAGCAAAGCTTTCATTTAGAATAGAAGAGCAGATAAAGTGCTTCTCAGATAAGATCAAGTTAAAGGAGTTCATCACCACCAAGCCCTTATTTTATGAAATGTTAAAGGGACTTATCTAAGAAAAGAAGATTTAAAAAAACATGTATAGTAAAATGACAGCAAACTCACAATTATTAATAATCACACCTAAAGCAAAACCAAAAGAAACTAAGCAAACAACTAGAACAGGAACAGAACCACAGAAAGGGAGATCACATGGAGGGTTAGCAACAGGGGAGTGGGAGGAGGAGAGAGGGAGAAAGGTACAGAGAATAAGTAGCATAGATTGTAGGTTAAAAATAAATAGGGGGAGGGTAAGAATAGTATGAAAAATGTAGAAGCTAAAGAACTTATAAGTATGACACATGGACATGAACTAAAGGGAGGGAATGTGGGTGGGAGAGGGTGTACAGGGTGGAGGGGAGTGAAGGGGGAAATGGGACAACTGTAATAACATAATCAATAAAATATATTTTTTAAAAAAAGAAAGAGAGACCGGATAAGAGGCAGATGTTATTCACATGATTTGACTATGACCCAAACATAGTATATATTTCCTAATTCACATTCCTCAATCCCTTTATCACCTTGAACTATGTGTGATGAACAAATACATTGAATAAAGTATACCTCTACTCAATAAATAGAATCTAGTTGTTCAACCTTCAATATTAGCACAGATGCCTACTTTAAACCTATGCACCTGATCCTCCTGCCTTTTTCCTCTTCTGAAGCAAAATCTATATACAGAGTTAAGTTTCTATGACAACCTTAGCAGTTTCTTGAGGGCAGCCAGATAATCCAGTGGTTACAGACAGTGGTTTGTATTTATCTGAATTCAAATTCAGCCTCCATCATTGATGTGACCTTGGAAGGGCAAATTATTTTTGTCTTCCAATCTTTCCATGGCTCCTCAATCTCTAAAATGAGGATAATAAAATTTTATGGGGTTGTTATTAAAATTAAACAAAATAATATGCATAAAGTTCCTAGCCTAAGGAACCTAAGACCTAATGGTACCTAAGACACAATGAGAAGCAATATATTGTTCTTGAATTATTGCTCAAGTCTAGCTTATAAACTGTAACAGTATTTTGAGGTGCTTTTAAGGTCTAGGAAGTCATTCCAGTGGCTTCCATTTGCTAAAAAGAAATTTACCTGGAGAAAAAGAAGCCATTCAAAAAAGCTGAGAGCTTCCTCAAGAGACCTGAGCTATTCAGGTTATCTCAAATTTTTTTCCTTATGTTCTAGGTCCAGTGCAAACAAAATTGTACCTATTGAATATTTAATAATACAGGCAAATAATTTATTTTAAGTCCAATTTGTGACACTATAGTGTGGTATTATATTATTGTGCATCTACATAAAATACTGTTTAATGAATGTGCATGGTCATTTGTGAGGATTTTAAAAAGCCTTGGACCACAATTTTGAGCAATTTACATTACTTTCTAGTGTTGTATTTTCACTTTTATGGCATATTGCCAAGTCTATATGGTTTCATTAACACCAAAATCTTGGTGAAAAATAAAACCTCCAAGGATAACTATAGACTTCAAATGAACTACTTTTTGACCTTCACTGTGGCAAAGATCAAGAACAGCCATTTTATTTTACTACTTCTTCCATCTAAACCACAACTACCTCCAGCACCTAAGTTGTTACTGTTCCTCCAACTTAGTCTACTTCTTCAAAATTAACGGTTGAGGAGTTCCGGCCAAGATGGAGGCGTTAAGTACAAATGCTTTGTTTCCTCATGCAACCAAAAGAAGGATAACAACCAACTTAAAAATAAAAAACAACCAAAACTGCCAGGAAATAAAACTGCATGGAACTTTGACAATGATGAGATAAAGAAACATTCATGCAGACTGGTAGGAGGGGCGGAGACAGGCAGCCAGGCAGAGAGGACACAGCAAGACAGCAGACCACATGGGCAAGGCAGGAGCTGGTGGACCAGGCACTCCCACATTAGAGTGCAGATAAGCCATGAGGAACAACTGGGGAGCAATACAGACTATGAAAACCAGGGTTTAAGCATGGGAATCTAAAGACTCAAAACCTCCAGCTAAAACCCTGTCGGGACTGCTAAGGCAGAAGAAACTCCCGGTCTCACAGGAGAGTCAGTTGGAGAGGCCCCCAGGGTCCTAGAATGTACACAAACCCACCCACCTGAAAGGGCACAATATGCTTGTAGGAAGCAAAGAAAATTACAGAAAGTGGGGAGAGAGCCAAGCAAGCAGCATTGTTCCCTCTGTGACCCCTCCCCCACATACAGCACTACAACACAGCAAAAATGGTTGCCCCACCTTGGCAAATACCTAAGGCTCTGACCCTCACAACATAACAGGTGCCCCAAGGCAAAAAAAAAAAAATATATGGCCCTAATGAAAGAACAGATCAAAACTCCAGAAAGAGAACTAAGTGAAGAGGAGATAGACAACCTATCTGATGCAGAGTTCAAAACACTGGTAATCAGGATGCTCACAGAACTGACTGAGCTCAGTCACATAATGAAGAATAAAATGAAAACTATACAAAGTGAAATAAAGCAAAATATACAGGGAACCAACAGTGAAGGGAAGGAAGCTGAGACTCAAATCAACGATTTAGAACAAAACAAGAAATAAACATCCAACCAGAACAGAATGAAGAAACAGGAATTCAAAAAAATGAGGAGAGGCTGAGGATCCTCTGGGACAACTTTAAATGTTCCAATATCCAAATCATAGGGGTGCCAAGAGGAGAAGAGGAAGAGCAAGAAATGCAAAACTTATTTGAACAAATACTGAAGGAAAACTTCCCCAAACTGGCAAAGGAAATAGACTTACAGAAAGTCCAGGAAGCTCAGAGTCCCAAAGAAATTGGATCCAAGAAGAAACACACTAAGGCACATTGTAATTAAGTTACCCAAGATTAAAGATGAAGAGAGAATCTTAAAAGCAGCAAGAGAAAAGGAGACAGTTACCTACGAAGGAGTGCGCATAAGACTGTCTGCTGATTTCTCAAAAGAAACCTTACAGGCAAGAAGGGGCTGGAAAGAAGTATTCCAAGTCATGAAAGGCAAGGACCTATATCCAAGATTACTCTATCCAGAAAAGTTATCATTTAGAATGGAAGAGCAGATAAAGTGCTTCCCAGATATGGTCAAGCTCAAGGAGTTCATCACCACCAAGCCCTTATTATATGAAATGTTAAAGGGAATTATCTCACAAAAAGAAGATCAAAAACTATTAACAATAAAATGACAACAAACTCACAACTATCAACAACTGAACATAAAAAAACAAAAACTAAGCAAACAACTAGAACAGGATCAGAATCACAGAAATGGAGATCACATGGAGGGTTATCATTGGGGCAGGGAAGGGGGAGAATGGAGGTGAAAAATACAGGGAATAAGAAGCATAATTTGTAGGCACAATATAGACAGAAGGAGGTGAAGAATAGCGTAAGAAATAGAGAAGCCAAAAAAATTATATGTACAACACATGGACATGAACTAAGGGGGCAGGGAGTAATGCTCAAGGATGGGGTTGTACAGGGCAGAAGGGGATAAAGGGAAGAAAATAATTGGGACAACTTTAATAGCATAATCAATAAAATATACTTTTTTAAAAAAATAATGGTTGAAAAAAATTCCTAATTAACAAAACTAAGTTATTTGCACATTTGCTGAGATAGCACTATAAATTGCAAATAGTAATATTGGGTTGGCAAAAAAGTACATTTACTTTTTTCTGTAAAAGAAAAGACACATTTTTCATTTTCACCAATAACTTTACTGATCTGGATATTTTGAGTATGTCAGCTATCTCCAGTATGGTATAACGTTGATTTTCTCAATTAATGCCTTGATATAATCACTATCAACTTCAACTGGTCTGCCCAATCATGCAAGAAATCTCCAGCAAGAAACTTAACAAGTCACCTTTGGGATGTTTGATCAGTCACAGCACTTTGTCCATAGAATGAACAATTTTTTGCTATCAGTTGTGTTTTTATTTCTCAAAATAGTAAGCATATTAGGTCAAAATGTTACATATTTTATTTCATCTCTACTATTAAAATGGCTACACAAAAATTTACTGATTTTGATTAGTTTTTTTAAATGCACACTGATATGACAGCTGTCACAATGCAGTCTAACAATTGTTTCAAATGCATTTAAAGACAACTAAGCGCTACTATCTTACAGAAAAAAAGCATATGAAACTTTTGGCCAACCCAATAAATACATGTGCCAAAAATCAACTTATAGAGGTTACAGTGGTGACTCTCATGAAACTACCAGAGGATTCAAATGCCACTTCCACCACTAATGAGCAGCATGGAGTTGAATGAATTAACCTTTCTAAGCCTCAATGTCTATTTCTACAAAATCAAAACAGATTCAAAACACTGACTATTGCCCTGGCTGCTGTGGCTCAGTTAGTTGGAGCATCATATCCTAAACTGAAAGGTCACTGATTCAATTCCCGCAGTCAGGGAACATACCTGGGTTATGGGTTCACTCCCAGTCAGGGAAAATACAAGATGCAAAATACAGCTCATTACCCATGGGCTCCAAACCTGTAGTAAGCTGTATAACTGCAAAGAAGTCTCTCCCCAAGTTTTTCTTTTTCAATATGACATCTAAGTTTTAACTGTAACCAAATATTCCTGGTGGTAAGGGTTTCTGAAATATATTCCATTCTCTTTCAAGAAGAACTTTTTAAGCTTCAAGTCCTTAGATCTAGAAAAATTGAAATCTATTTTGAGAAAACAAGTTATTAAAGCTTTAGCTTACTAACCAGTGAAAATTAAAATTCACGAGATAGCAGAAAGTGGAATTATCCCATATAGGAAATATTACTTTCTATATTCAGATTAGTCACAATCCATTTTGTAACAAAAGCAAGATTTTGTTCATTGGAATCATGGACTATTAATATCAAAATACACCTTAGTGACTACAAATACAAGGTAAAATAAACTTGAAAAAAATACATGGTTAGAAGTAAATACACAAAAATGGAAAATTAGGAGCAAATGTTTGAAAACAGGTCAGTAAGGTATTTTCTAATAATGTACAGATTAAATTTAGAAGAGTTGTTTCCAATTGCTCCTCCCTTTCCAGACAGCCTGAGAAGACAACCACAAACAGCAGCAGTTATACGCCTTGGGGGTGCATTCCACCCTGTCTACCACAGGCAGAGTCATGAGGTCGGGTCCCACACCAGATGGGGGAGCCATCATAGCATGGTCACCAGCATTCTCTCTTCTTTGAATCCCTTAAAGAGTTTTGACCAGTCAGTATTCCACACAGAACATCCAACAATCTGGATGTGCTAGACTGGCTCCTCTGTGATTAGGTTAAAAGCAAGCATTCCATCAAGAACCCAACTTAGATAAACCTGAAACTGCACATAGTCTCTCATTTGGTTAAGGTGATAACCACCAGTGCTTTCTCTCTCTCTCTCTCATTCTCTCTCTGTCTCAAATCAACTTTTCCCTTGGTAATTAATAAATAAAATCTATTGGGTGATGTTATGAGACTATTCTGTTTCCCAGCCACAGTCTATTGTGACCCCTCAGAAGTCACAATATGGTGATTTTATAATTTTAGGATTCACTCTATATTTATTAGCTGCCATCCTCTAAAAATAGAATTATATTCCCTCTCCATGAATTAGTGTGGTTTAAATTGCATCATCTTTCTTTTTGATGCTCAAATTATCCCAAATTAACCCAGTTAGAGAAAAAAAAATTGTTTTGACTATATAGCAGTTTAAATTTTATTATGCCATAATCAATCTATAAGAGGTTCATAGGTATATGGTGATATTGTTATTTATATTTATCATTGTTATTATCACTCTTTAGTAATTTATTTCTATCATGACAAGGAAAGAAGCTGGATATCATTAATCAACTCAAATCTATCATGGCACAATCTCTGAAATGATATATGTGAATATAAAATGTTTCAGAACTACATATAAATATCAGTAACATTGTTTTATAAGCCTATACAATACTTCTGTTAATACACTGTTAAATTTCAAGTTCTGATTTGAGATTAGGGCCAAATTAAAAATCCTAATACACTGTTAAATTTCAAGTACTGATCTGAGATTAGGGCCAAATTAAAAATCCTAATATTGCCTTTATATTATATTTTCTCTAACTGTTGAATTTCATTTATTTTGAAACTTTCATTTTAACACTGCTTAGGTTTACAACCACATCAAATACAATTTAAGACTAGGGTGTCAAAATTAAAATCCTAAAACTGACATCATAATGATAGTAATTTTGGCTTATGATACTTTTCAAAAACTCATTTTAACTATGCCTTGGTTAATAACCATATATAGTTTCTCAAATTAATTATGCATACTCATTTAAAGTGGAAACACCAAAATAAAAAAAAAACTAAACCTAATGTGCCTTATTTTGGCTCATGGTCTGTTTCTTGAAACTTTTTCTTTTATTAATGCTGTTACAGTTGTCCCAATTTTTTCCCTTTACACCACTCCACCCCACCCACCCCCACTTCCACAGTCAATCCCCACATCATTGTCCACGTCCACGGGTCCTTCATATGTTCTTTGATTAATCCCTTCCTCCTCTTTCAGGCCCCACCTCACTCCTTCCCTCTTACCACTGTCAGTCTATTCCATGATTTTAAACCCCTGGTTCTAATTTGCTCATTAGTTTATTTTATACACTAGATTCCTCCTATAAGTGAGATCATATGGTATCTGTCTTTCACCAACTGGCTTACTTAGCATAACAGTTTCTATGCTGTTGCAAAAAGGTAGGAGTTCCTTCTTCTTTCTGCTACATAGTATTCCATTCTATAAAGGTACCACAGTTTTTTAATCCACTCATCTCTGAATAGTCATTTAGGCTGTTTCCAACTCTTGTCTATTATAAATTGTGTTGCTATGAGCATAGGTATAGGGAACTGTTCCACATGGTATGGTGAATGTAGCCCAGCCCTATCAGAAAACCAACAGGCACAAGCCAGCACCCAGAAAGCCAAACCCATGGATCGGCTTTCCCATGGGAAATCAGGCCTGCATTGTACCTAGGCTGCTTTGAGGCTTGCTTTTTGCTAAAACCCCCTCACCCTGAATTGAGACAGCAAATGTTTACTACATATCTTTAAAGTAACTTCCTAAAAGCTATGCTAAACCTCCCAAGGATAAGTATAACCAGTTCAACCACTTTTTCCCTTGCATTTGAAAATATCCTTTTTCTTTATAGTAATTAGCAACTTCCTCTTCTTTGTTATCTGTAAAAAATAACCATCTAAAGCAAACTGTGCATAATAAATGAGGACCATCCTCAATGTAATGTACCCAGAAAAGCAGTAAAAGCCTGTCTAGGCAGGGGTCAGGGCTTTCTCTCTCATTCAGAGAGTGGTCATGCTGTCCCTTTTTCTCCACAGGACTTCTGTGGTCCATGTGAATTTATCACAGCCACAATACACAGACCCCGCAGGCCAGGGTCTGCATCACATAGGGGTGTATAAATTCTTCTGAATTTCTGTTTCAGGGTTCTTAGGGTATAATCCCAGCAGTGGAATCAATGGGTCAAAAAGTAGTTTCATTTTTTTTATTTTTTAAGGAAATTCCACACTGTTTTCAGAGTGGCTGCACCAGTCTACATTCCCACCAACAGTGCTTTAGGGTTCCTACATCCTTGTCAGCACTTGTTTGTGATTTATTAATGATAGCCATTTTGGAAGTATGAAATGATACCTCATTATGATTTTAATTTGCATCTTTCTAGTGGCTAGTTATGTTGAGCATTTTTTCATATGTCTGTGGGCCATCTGTATGTCCCATACATGACACTTGGAGAAGTGTCTATTCTGGTCCTTTGCCCACTTTTTAATTGGATTTTTTGTGTTCCTGGTGTTGAGTCATATGAGTTCTTTATATATTTTGCAGATTAAATCCTTGTGCAATATATCACTGGCAAATGTTCTCCCATAGAATTGGTACCCTTCTCACTTTGATGATAGTTACTTTGGCCATGCAGAAGCTTTTTAATTTGATGCAGTCCCATTTGTTTATTTTTTCTTTATTTCCCTTGCCTTAGAAGACATATCAACAAAAATATTGCTATGTGGGATATCTGAAATTTTACTGTCTATGTTTTCTGCTAGGATTTTTATAGCATCATGACTTATAATTAAGTCTTTTATTCATTTTGAGATTATTGTTGTGTATGGTATGATTTTGTGGCCTAGTTTCATTTTTTCTGTATGTACAGTCTAGTTCTCCCAAAGGCATTTATTGAAGAGACTAACTTTACCCCATTGTATGATAGTGCCCTCTTTGTCAAATATTAATTGACTACAGAGACATGGATCTATTTCTGGACTCTCTATTCTGTTCCACAGATCTATGAGTCTGTTCTTATGCCAGTACCAGACTGTTCTGATTACAGTAGCCTTGAAGTATAGTTCAATATCAGGTATTGTGATTGCTCAAACTTTGTTCTTCCTCCTCAAGATTGCAGGGGCTATTTGGGATCATTTTTGGTTCCATATAAATTTTTGGAGTATTTGTTCTAGATCTGTGAAATATGCCATTAGTATTTTAATAGGGATTGCATTGAATCCATAGGTTGTTTTGGGTAGTAAGGACATTTTAATGATGTTAATGCTTCCAATCCGTGAACATGGGATATGCTTCCACTTATTTGTATCTTTTTCTATTTCTTTCTTCAGTGTTCTATAGTTTTTGAGTATAGGTCTTTTACCTCATTGGTTAAATTTATTCCTAGGTAGATTTGTCATTGTTGTTGCTCTAGTAAATGAGATTTTTTTTCTTAGTTTCTCTTTCTGATAGTTCATTGTTGGTATACAAAAGTGCCATTCATCTCTGAGCATTGACTTTGTATACCACTACTTGGCTGAATTCACTTATTAACTTCAGTAGTCTTTTGGTGGAGTCTGCAGGGTTTTCTACAAACACTATCATGTCTTCTGCAAATAGTGAAAGTTTTATTTCCTCTTTTCCAATTTGGATGTCTTTTATTTCTTCTTCTTGTCTGATCATGTGGCTAGAACTTCCAGTACTATGTTGAATAAGAGTGGCAAAAGCAGGCACTCTTGTCTTGCTCCTGATCTTAAGGGAAACATGTTTAGTTTTTGCCCATTGAATATGATGTTGGCAGTAGGTTTATCATATATGACCTTTATTATGTTGAGGAATGCTCCCTCTCTTTCCAGTTTGCTGAGTGTTTTTATCATAAATGGGTACTGAACTTTATCAAATGCTTTTTCAGCATCTATTGATATAACCATAGGATTTTTGTCCTTCATTTTACATAGTGTATTACATTTTTTGATTTGCAAATATTGTACCATCCTTGCATCCCTGGCATAAATCCCACTTGATTGTGGTGTATGATCCTTTTAATGTATTGCTAGAACTGGTTTGCTAACATTTTGTTGAGGATTTTAACATCTATGTTCATCAGAGATATGGCCTGTAATATTTTTTCTTTGTTGTATTTACCTAGTTTTGGAATAAGGATGACGCTGGCCTCATGAAAAGAGTTTGGGAGTCTTCCCTATTCTTTAATTTTTGGGAATAGTTTGAGAAGGAGAGGTGTTAGCACTTCTTTGAATGTTTGGTAAAATTCAGCTATGAAGCCATCTGGTCCAGGGCTTTTGTGTGCTGGGTGTTTATGTTTATTATTATTATTATTATTATTATTATTATTATTATTATTGCTTCAATTTTGCTAGTTGTTATCAGTTTATTCAGGTTATCTTCTTCTTCCTGATTCAGTTTTGAAAGATTATATGTTTCTAGAAATTTATCCATTTTACCCAGGTGGTCCAATTTCTTGGCATATAGTTGTTCATATTAATTTCTTATGCTCTTTCATATTTCTGTGGTATCAGTTGTTACTTCTCCTCTTTCATTTCTTATTTTATTTATTAGGGTCCTCTCTCTTTTATCCTTGATGAATCTAGTTAAAGGTTTGTCAATTTTGTGTATCTTTTCAAAAAACCAGCTCCTGAATCCCCTGATCCTTGTTTTTTTAAGTCTCTATGTCATTTAATTCTGCTCTGATCTTGATTATTTTTTTCCTCCTACTCATTATGGGCTTTGTTTGTTCTTCTTCCTCTAGTTCTTATAGACGCAGCATTAAGTTGTTTATTTGAAATTTTTTATCTTCTTTAGGTAGGCCTGTATTGCTACAAACATCCTTCTCAGGACTGCCTTTACTGTGTCCCATAGATTTTGGGCTGTTTTGTATTTATTTTCATTTGTTTCAAGATACATTTTGTTTTTTTCCTTGATCTCATTAATCCATTTATTATTTAATAACATGTTATTCAGCCTCCATGTATTTGAATGTTTTTTAGTATTTTATTGAGGTTGGTTTCTAGTTTCAAGCCTTTGCTGTCCAAGAAGATGCTTGATCTGATTCCAGTTTTCTGGAGTATAAGGCATTTTTTTGTGTCCTACAATGTGGTCTATCTTTGAAAATGATCCATGTGCATTTGAGAAAAATATATATTTTGTTTCTTTTTTATCTTTATTTTTTAAATATATTTTGCTGATTATGCTATTAGAGTTGTCCCAATTTCTCTTCATTGGCCCCTGTGTACCCTGTACCCCCCAGTCCCTCAGGCAATCCCCACAACTTTGTTCATGTCCATGGGTCATGTATATAAGTTCTTTGGCTTCTCCATTTCCTATGCTATTCTTAACATCCCCATATCTATTTTGTACTTATGCATTATGCTTGCTCTCTGCACATTTTCCCCATTTTTGTCATCCCTCTCCCAGCTGATAACCGTCCAAATGATCTCCACATCTGTGATTCTGTTCCTGTTCTAGTTGTTTGTTTAGTTTATTTTTTAGATCAGTTGTTGATAGTTGTGAATTGTTGCCATTTTAATGTTCATAGTTTTGGGCTTCTTTTTCTTAAATAAGTCCCTTTAATATTTCATGTAATAATGGCTTGGTGATGGTGAACTCCTTTAGCTTTACCTTTTCTGGGAAGCACTTTATATGCCCTTCTCTTCTAAATGATAGCTGCTGGATAGAGTAATCTAGGTTGTAGGTCCTTATTTTTCATCACTTTGAATATTTCTTGCCAGCCCTTTCTTTCCTGTAAAGTTTCTTTTGAGAAATCTTATGGGAACTTCCCTGTAGGTAACTCTCTTCTTTTTTTTCTTACTGCTTTTAAGTTTCTCTCTTTATCTTTAACCTTTGGCATTTTCATTATGATGTGTCTTGGTGTGGTCCTCTTTGGGTCCAACTTGTTTGGGACTTTTTGTGTTTCCTGGACTTGTATGTCTATTTCATTCACCAAATTAGGAAAGTTTTCTTTCATTATTTTTTCAAATAAGTTTTCAATTTCTTGCTCTTCACCTTCTTCTGGCATCCCTATGATTTGGGTGTTGGTACATTTGAAGATGTCCCAGGGACTCCTTATCCTCATTTTTAGTATTATTTTTCTTCTTGCTGTTCTGGTTTAATGTTTCTTTCTTTCTTTTGTTCCAAATCATTGATGTGAAGATGTCCCAGGGACTCCTTATCCTCATTTTTAGTATTATTTTTCTTCTTGCTGTTCTGGTTTAATGTTTCTTTCTTTCTTTTGTTCCAAATCATTGATGTGAATCTCAGCTCCCTCCCACCGCCCCCCACTGATGGTTCCCTGTAGATTTTTCTTTATTTTGCTCAGTGTAACCTTCATTTCTTCCTTTATGTTGTTGCCATACTCAGTGAGTTCTTTGAGCCTCCAGATCACCAGTGTTTTGAACTCTGCATCTGATGAGTTGACTATCATCATTTCATTTAGTTCTTTTTCTAAGGTTTTGGTCTATTCTTTCATTTGAGCCATATTTCTTTCTATCCTCAATTTGGCAGTCTCCTTGTGTTTTTTTTCCTGTGTATTAGATAGAGCTGCTTTGGCTCCCTATCTTAGTAATGTGATCTATTATAGAAAAGACACCTGTTAATTGTGTGGAATAGAGCCTTAGATAATCATCAGAGCAGGGCAAGCTGCTTCACTGCCTTGTGGCTTTGTGTTGGGGGAGGCTTTGGAGAGTGGACAATGCTGCTGCCTGGCTTCTGGAGATTTGCCTGGCATTCACCCTATTTCCAGCCATTATACTTACTTCCCATATGCAACTGGCACCCTCCCAACTGTTGCCCTAGTGGTAAAACCCAGTGTCAGTGGGTTTGCCTACATTCTAATTCTGTACAGACCCATAAATGGAGTCTGAAAATATGGTAGTTTCATTCACCACCCCACCTGTACTGGCTTTACAGCCACAAGTTATGGGGATTTATCTTCCCTGGCACTGGAGCCCTGGGCTGTGTGGTCTGGCCTGGAGATGGGATTGCTCACTATCAAGGTATCCTTCCCAGTTCTTATCCATCATATATGAATGTGGGACCATATGTTCTGCCACCACCACTGATTCTCTGCATCACACAGCATCTCCATGCCCATCTTCGTGACTCCACTCTTCCTATTCATCTAAATGAATGTACCTTCTTTAAGCCCTTGGTTGTCAGACTTCCATACAGCTCAATTTTCTGATGGTTTTGTGTTTTGTGTTTTTTGTGGGGTTGTTTTTTGGTTTGTTTGTTTTTTTTTCGAGATCTAGGTGTGATTCCTTCTATGGTTGAGTGAGAAGGTGAAGCATGTCCACTCACACCTCCATCTTGACTAGAAGTCTACTTTGTTTATTTGGGGTGAAATATTCTGCAAATAACAATTAAGCCCATTTGAATTAGAATATTGTTTATTACCACAATATCCTTGTTGATTTTTTGACTGGAAGATCTATCCATTATTGACAGTGAGGTATTAAAATCCCCTACAATGATTGTATTGTGTCTATCTCTTTTCTAACTCCTCCAAGATTTTCTTTTTTAGGTGCTCCTATATTGGGTGCATGTATGTTTACAAGAATGATATCTTTTTTTGGACTACTCCCTTAAGTATTATGTAGTGACCTTTTTTGTCTCTTGTGATGGCCTTTGTTTTGAAGTCTTTTGTCTAAGTATTGCTACCCCACCCTTTTTTGTGTTCATTTGCATGGAATATTTTTTCCATCCCTTCACTTTTAGCCTATGTGAATCTTTTGTTCCAAGTTGGGTCTCTTATAGACAGCGTATATGTGGGTAATGTTGTTATACATTCAGCTACCCTATATCTTTTTTTAAACATTTTATTTACTTATGTTTAGAAAGGGGGGGAGGGAGAAAGCAAGGGAGAGACACATCTATGTGTGGTTGCCTCTCACACACCCCCTACTGGGGACCTGGCCCATAACCCAGGCATGTGCCCTGACTGCGAATTGAACAAGTAACCCTTTGATTCACAGGCCAGCACTCAATCCACTGAGTCACACCAGTCGGGGCTACTCTTTGTCTTCTGATTGGAGCATTTAATCCATTTATATTTAAGGTTATTATTGATAGCTACTTATTCATTTCCATTTTTCCCTTTACCTGTGTTCACCTCTGTCTCTCTATTTTTCTTCTTCTTAAAGCAGTCCCTTTAGCATCTCTTGCAATGCTGGTTTGGTGCAGATGTACTCTTTTTGCCTTTTTTTGTTTGTTTGTTTTGGAAGCTCTTTATTTCCCCTTCCATTTTAAATGACAGTCTTGCTGGGTAGAGTAGTCTTGGTTGCAGGTCCTTGCTTTTCATTACTTGGTAAATTTGTGCCAGTCCCTTTGGCTTGTAGTGCTTCTGTTGAGAAATCAGCTGATAGCCTTCTCAGAGCTCCTTTGTAGGTAACTAACTGCTTTTTTCTTGCTGCCTTTAAGATTCCCTCTTTATCTTTAAATTTTGCCAGTTGATTGTAATGTATTTTGGGATGGGCCTCTTTGGGTTCATCTTGATTGGAAACCTCTGTGCTTCCTGGACTTGCATGACACTTTCCCTCACCAAGTTAGGGAAGTTTTCTGTCATTTTTTCAAACAGGTTTTCTATCCCTTGCTCCTTTTCTTCTGTTTCTGGTATCCCTATGATGTGTTAAATTTCATGTTGTCTCAAACCTCCCTTAAACTATTCTCATCTTTTTTACTCTGTTTCTATTTTGTTGTTCTGACTGTATGATTTTCTCTTCCTTGTCTTCCAACTCACTGATTAGGTCCTCTGCTTCACCTTGCCTGCTTTTACTTCCTTCTAGTGTACTCTTCATTTCAGATATAGTATTCCTCATTTCCACCTGGTTCTTATTCATAGTTTCTATGACATTTTTCACGCTTATGTAGTTCCCAATAAGTTCATTATAGCTCCCATAAACTTCCTTGTAGTTCTAAATTCCTTGAACATCCTTATAACCATTACTTTGATCTCTATGTTTGATATATTGCTCAGCTCAATTTCATTTAGCTCTTTTTCTGGGGATTCCTCTTTTCCATTTGGTTAGGGATTGTTTCTTTGTCTCCCCATTTTAGGTGATTCTATTTGTTTCTATCTATATGTCAGATTGATCTGCTTTGACTCCTTCTCTTCATGGATTGACCTTCTGTTGTAGGAGCCCTATGGGACTCAATGATGCATTCTCCTTAATATGCTGAGTTGGATGCTCTAGGGATGCCCTTTATGCAGTTTATGTGGGTTCTACTGTTGTCATTGTTGTTGGCTCATTCATTGTCACATTCTCCCCTCTAGCTGGCTAACTGAGAGACTCAACCCCTATGTCTTGTATGCGGTTGCACAGTTGTTCACAGGACAAAACAGAACAACACAAAAAACAAAACCCATGACAGCAAAAATATCCCCAACAACAACAGCAATATCAATGACAAATGAGAAAAAGTTAATAAAGGCAGGAAGAGAATAAAAATATTATTCAAAAGAAAAAAAGAGGTCTCGCTGGTGTGGCTTAGTGGATTGAGTGGCAGCTTGCAATCCAAAGGGTCACTGGTTCAATTCCCAGTCAGGGCACATGCCTGGGTTATGGGTCAGTCCCCAGTAGGGGGCGCGTGAGAGGCAACCACACATTGATGTTTCTCTCCTTCTCTTTCTCCTTCCCTTCCCCTCTCTCTAAAAATAAATAAGTACAATCTTTTTTTTAAAGGAGAGTTTAAGATGACTAAAGGAAAGAAAAATGATTTTGAGGGTAGAAGGAGAAGAAATAATATGAGTAGGCAAAGAAAGGGAAAAATAAAATTTAAAACATATATAAGAAAGGGGAGAAAGAAGGGGAAATGGAGTAATAAAAGAAGAGAGTAAAATACGAAGTTTGAAATTTAAAAAGTGAAAAAATAGGAAGAGAATTGAAGAAACACAACAACAGCAATATCAGTGACAAATGGGTGAAGATTAATAAACATGGAAAGAATAAGAATCATATAATAAAAATAATATGGGAAGATTAAAGAAAAATAATTTTGAGAAAAGAGAGGGAAGAGAAATAAAAGTAAAGAGTAGAAACAAGGTGAAAAGGGGAAAAATAAAATTTAAAATAAAAATAAGAAACAGGAGGAAGAAGGTAAAATGGGGTAATACAAGAAAAGAGTAAAATATAAAATTTTTAAAAATAGTGAAAGTTAGAAAGAAAATTGAAGAAAAACAACAGAAATATAAATGACAAGTGAGCAAAGATTAATAAAGATGGAGAGAGAATGAGAGTACTTTAAGAAAGAGAAAAAGAATATGAGATGATTAAAAGAAAGAAAAATGATTTTGAGAGGATAGAGGGAAGAGAAATAATAAGAGTAAGGAACAGAAATGAGGCAAAGAAAGGGAAAAAACAGAATTTAAAACAAAAATAAGGAGGGGAAGGAAGAAGGTGAGATGGGGTAAGAAAAGGGAAGAATAAATCATGACATTTTAAATTTAAAAATAGTGAAAATATAGGAACAAAATGGAGAAAAAGAAAAATGTTAAAAAGCTATGCAAAAGAAAAAATAATGCAAATAATGAAGAATGAGGTAGAATTCTCAGCAGAGTTTAGTGCTTGCCTGCTGGCTTCTCCTTCTGGTTATGTCTCTGGTAATGTCAGATG
This sequence comes from Phyllostomus hastatus, assembly GCF_019186645.2. NCBI lineage: Eukaryota > Metazoa > Chordata > Mammalia > Chiroptera > Phyllostomidae > Phyllostomus > Phyllostomus hastatus. The sequence continues at coordinate 9,979,888 of NW_025333857.1, forward strand.
CTATTTCCGTCTAGCTCTAGGCAGCCTACTTGAAGTTACATGTGATCCTTAATCTATGGCTGTCTCCTGCGTGCTTGGCTGCATGAGGGCTGGACTTAGCTTCTCTGCACTGCTGGCTTGTTATTAACACAAGACCCAAGGGTGAGCCATCCAATGTCCACAAGCATCACAGGTACAACCTCCATCTGCCTCTACCTGAGGTGCTGCCACTAGTCTTAGCACTGCCACTGACCCATCCATTTCTGAGAGCTTCTGGTGCAATCAGGAGGATGGATCCCCTGGATCTCTCCTCATAGGCACTATTCAGACTTCAGGGAAGATGTTGGATGTGTGCACCCACTCCTGCACCACATGTCTTGATCTTTCTCTGATTATTTCCAGTAATGTATAATTTCTGATGAGCTAGCTGTTCATTTCATGTGAGGGGCCAACCTGTAAAATGTCAGCTCTTTCCTGCTTGGCATTGATGGCAGCTCTGTGTAAGAGCCAAGGATTGGCAGGGCCCTGAATACCCCTTGATGCACCAATTTCTGATCTCTCTGCCCAGCTGGTTTCAGTGGATTAGGACCCAGGGAACTAGTGTGGCTTGGTGAGCTGGGAAATGTTCAGGAAGGCCCCTTTTGGAGTTTCTCTTTCTTTCTCCTCTGAAGTGTGTCCTGTAAGAACTATCTTGAGCCTGGCAGAACTGTTCTGCAGACTTTCCCCACTGGATGAAGAACTTTGCAGGAAGGGGATGGGCATGCCTTTCGCTCCCCAGAGGTTTTTACTCTGCAATGGTGGGGGCAGGGGTGAGGTCTCAGGCACTCAACTCTTGCCCATCTGCCCATCTAATTCCCAGCCCACAACCTTTGCATGAGACACAGTCTAGACCACTCTGTTCTACATACCCTTTCTTGCTTGTTAGCAGAGCTGGGTGGGGCCCAGAAAACCCCTCATTGTGCAACTCTCTGATCTCCTTGCCCAGCTCGATTCAGTAGGAATGGACTCAGAGATCTAGCATGCTTAGTGTGGCTGAGAAAAGTTCAGAATGGTCAAAGAGCAATTTCCCATTATGCAAGGTTCCTCTCCACAGCCACATCAGCAGCAGCTGATTAGTTCAGGCTATGGTTGGGGGTACCTCTCAGAGACTTGAGAATGGGGAAATGGGTTTTCTTACACAATGTGTTCAGCAAGATCTCCATTCTGATCTCCCCCACACATTGTGCCAGTCTCTGATCTCTCTTCCCAGTTGGTCTCAGTGGGAAAGAATCCATACATCCATTGCAGTTTGGAGCAGCTGAGAGAGGTTCATAATGGGTCTAAGAGAAGCACTTTTCCCATTCTGCTAGATTTCTCTTCATAACTGTGCTTTCAGTCTGATCTCTTTGTTGGTGTAACAGCTGTGTATGGGGTCCTTTCCCAGCCACATTTCAGTTCCTTCTTAAAAAGTCTCTATGTGGTACCCACACCACAGTATTGAGTCACTGTCTGGCCTCCATACATACTGCCTCCCCACCAAGCAAAATGTCTAAATGTCTCCCAAGGTCAAAGCTGACTGCAGACTGCTGGTGCCTCTGACAGACCCAGGTGCAGCAACCTGCTTGTTTTAGGAAATTGAGCCCCTACCTGGAATTCTCCAGGTTGGTGCTGCAGCTAAGGATGTACTGCTCACTGTGTGAGAGTAGCTTGGGTCTCCCAGACTCCATATATCCTGCCAAGTTACTCCTGATCAAGGTTGGGGGTTTCTGTGTGGGATTGGGGGCACCTGCTCTGAGAGGGGAGGGAGCTCTAAAGCTGCAATTTCTGCCCAGTCCTTCTGCTGCTGCAAGGCCATGCACAGGATATTTCCCCTTCAACTTATAAAATCTCCTTACTGGTTGGTGTGAAATGTCTTCTGTACTCCTTGGCTTCAAAACTTCATATGAGCTAAGATTCCATTGATTGTTCAGGTTAATTGTCAGAAGCTCAGCCAAGATCTCAGTTGGGAGCAAGAGCAAGTAGACTCATCTTCCACTGACTTGGCCACCATCTTCTTCTCTTCTGTGTCTTGAAATTTTTATTTTAACTTTACCATAGATTTTCTAAGATGAACAATCATATGCATTCAGTTTATGATTATTGGAAAAACAGTTTTGCTATTTTGTTAATTATTTGTTCAAAATTATTGTTAAAGTTTTCTAAGATATTTTATAAGGCAAGCCTTGTGTTTTAATGATGTATTATAAAACATGAAGCTTATCTAATAAAAACTAACCAGATTTCCGGTCAGGCTGGAGGTGTAGGTAGACAAGCTTCACCTCCTGGTGCAATCATAGAAAGAATTACAACCAGATCTCAAAAACAAACAACACTCAGAACTGTCAGAAAATCGAACTGTATGGAAATCCAACAACCAAGGACATAAGAAGCCACACTCATCCAAATGGGCAGGAGGGGCGGAGTTACGGAGATGGTGTAGAGAGACAGTGTGGTGCAAACAAGAGGTAGTGCAGACAAGTGGCAGTGGTGGCAGCAGTGGAACAGACAGTCTACATTTATGTGTGGTGGATAAAAATCCAGAGGGACACCCAGGTCAAGGCCAGACTGCAGAGCCCAGGTGTCAAGCAAAGGGAAGATAACCTCTGGCTGTAAAATTCAGTGGGGGTGGGGGCAACAGAAAAAGCTGCAAGATTTTTACCACTTAAATAACCAGAATGACTTACACTGTATGTAAATCCCAAAGAAGCAGCAGGGGGGCCACCAATCACACATCGGAAGTGGGTGAAGTGACTGGAAACAGGGCAAGCTCCCAGTGGACCTCCAGAGGCCAGATATCAGCATTGTCCCCTCCCCCAACAAGTGGCACTCCTAAGCAGTGAAGTGGGTTGTCCCACCCTGGCAATTACCTAAGCCTCCACCACACACAATTTACAGGTGATTTATTTACAATAGACCACACTACTAAGACAGGAGTCAAAGCAACTCTAATACACAGGAACAAACACGGGGAGGCTGCCAGACTGAAAAGAGAAAGAAATATGGTTCAAATGAAAAAACAGAAAAAACACCAGAAAAAGAACTAAATGAAATAGAGATAACCAACCTATCAGATGCAAAGTTCAAAACACTGGTGATCAGGATGCTTAAAGAACTCATTGAGTATGGCAACAACATAATGGAAGAAATGAAAGTTACACTGAGCAAAATAAAGAAAAATCTACAGGGAACCATCAGTGGAGGAGAGGGAGCTTGAGTCCACATCAATGATTTGGAACAAAAGAAAGAAAGAAACATTAAACCAGAACAGCAAGAAGAAAAAATAATACAAAAAATGATAATAGAATAAGGGACATCTCCAAACATACCAACAGTTAAATCCTAGGGTTGCCAGAAGGAGAAAATGATGAGCAAGAAATTGAAAACTTATTTGAAAAAATAATGAAAGAAAACTTTCCTAATTTGGTGAAGGAAATAGACATACAAGTCTAGGAAGCACAGAGTCTCAAACAAGATGGATACAGAGAGAATCACACCAACACATATTATAAGCAAAATGCCAAAGGTTAAAGATAAAGAAAGAATCTTAAAAGCAGCAAGAAAAAAAGAAGAGAGTTACCTACAGGGAAGTTCCCTTAAGATTGCCAGCTGATTTTTCAAAAGAAACTTTACAGGCAAGAAGGGACTGGCAAGAAGGGACTGGCAAGAAGTGTTCTGTGATGAAAGAAAGGACCTACAACCTAGATTACTCTATCCAGCAAAGCTATCATTTAGAATAAAAGGACAGATAAAGTGCTTCCAAGACAAGGTAAAACCAAAGGAGTTCATCATCACCAAGCCATTATTATATGTAATGTTAAAAGGAACTATATAAGAAAAAAAATATAAAAACTATGATCATTAAAATGGCAACAAATTTATAACTACCAACTGATCTAAAAAACAAACTAAGCAATGAACCAGAATTGCAGATAATGGAGATTATTTGGAGGGTTATCAGACAGGAGTGGGGCAGGGGTAAATGGGGGACAAGGTACAGGGACTAAGGTACAAATGGGTAGATACAAAATAGACAGGAGAATGTTAAGAGCAGTATCAGAAATGGAGAAGCCAAAGAACTTGTATGTATGACCCATGGACATGAATAAAGGTTGGGGGGACTGCTGAAGGGAATGGGGTTACCAGGAAGAGAGGGGCAAAAGAAGAAAAATTAGAACAACTGTAAAAGCATAATCAATAGCAAATATTTTTAAAAAAGAAAAAACCTTTTTAAATTTATATCAGAAATTGATGCCCCTGCTGGAATGTGAAGCCATGAGGACAGGGATTGTACAGTGTTTTGTTACTGATTATTTTAAAGGCCTAGAGAAGTGTGCCTGAACATAATCAACACTCAATAAATATCTGTGCAATGGCTATTAGATGGATTGAATAGTCAATACAAACTTACACCCAGGAAAGAATAGCCATTAAAAAAGCATTCCTCATTCATAAAGGATATTATTTTTAGGTGATTTTCTAGTAACATTTGTTTTACTCAGTTTGTTTTTCCATTTAATAAGAATGGATATATGGAGAAATTTTAGAAAACTTCTGGCAATTTTCTGAGTGTTTCTTTTGGTAGTTTCCTGAATTTTTTTTTCAATTCATTATTCTAAGTTTGAATGTGAATTGTATTTGTCTTGGGAACTGTTCATCATATATAAGTAATCAAAGATGTTGTTCAGCATATAAGTTTTAAAGTAAAATAACATTAACAATGTAAAGAAATATGAAATATGTCTTCACAATGATTAAGCAAATTTAGAGGTAAAAAAGGTGGTATCAGCACATATTGTCTAAATTTTTTTGCTAGCAAAGTTTTGAATTAATTCTTAGGATTAATTACTACAGTTTATGTTTTTCTTAAAAAATGATCCAATCCTCCATGCTAAAATTATGCCACACAATTTCACTTCTACATTTGTTAGTATAAATTAGTTTAAGTTAGGAATATGCACTCCTCTCTGTGCTCCATTCCCTGTCTATAAATTCCATTGGACATCGCCACCTGGATATATCACCACATCTCAAGTTCAAGCTCTCCGAACCTAAACTCATGATCTTCACCTCAAACTGCATCCTCATCCAGTGTTCCTTAGGTTGGGAGACTATGATCACCAACCTCTCCAGCTGTACAAATCTGCCTAGCACCTTCCTCTCTCTCATGTCCATCATTAAGATCTGTTGAAGTCATTCCTTAAATATACCTTAAAGTAATGTACTTATCTCCATTTGGGTGCAAACAATTTAATCCAAACTATCATAATCTGTCCTCTGAACTACTGGCCCACCAGTATCCATTCTTGCTTCTCCTCCAAACCATTCTCCAAAATGCACCCATAGTGACCTTTTAACAGAAAATTCAGTCATCATATCACTTCAATGTGATGAAAGCACATCACTTAAACACATCAATGGCTTCTCCTTTTCTTAGAATACTTAACATGGTCTATATAGCCCCACAGGATTTTGCTGTATTTATTTCTCCAATCCTAGCTACCCATACTCTCTTCCTCCATTCCTATGTTCCATCTAAAATTCCTTCAGTATGCCCATACTTCCTCCACCTCAAAGCCTGCCACATGCTGTTCCTTCAGCCTGGAATGTTCCTCCTTGCAACTATTGCCCTTTCTTTTAGTAAGTTAATGTCAACATAATCCTGCAGGTCTCAATTCAAACATCCCTTGATTTCCTTGACCACCACACTGGATCCACTCCCTCACTATGCACACACATAGCATCCAGAACTTTTATTTCATGGCTGTCACCAGGTTTGTAATTAATACTCTGATTTGTTCATCCCTTTAACTAGCACATTGTATCTGATATTTAGTAGGGGCTTAATGTCCACTGTTTTATTGGATGAGTAAATATTTTACAGATAACTAATAATTCAAGATTTTATTTTAGCATCGTTACTAAAAATATGTATGAACAGCAAGTAGATTAAGAATGTCTTTTTAGTCCTGGCTGGTGGCTCATTTGTTTGGAGCATCACCCTATACACTAAAAGGTTGTGAGTTCTATCCCTGGTTAGGCACATACCTAGACTGAGGGTTCGTGCCCCAGTCACAACATACATGTGAGGCAGCCTTTGATGTTCCTCTCACATCAGTGTTTCTCTTTTTCTCTACCTAACTCTCCCTCTGAAATCAATAAGCATACCCTCTGGTGAGGATTTTTTTAAACAGAGTATCTTTTTAGGAAGATATAAACATGTTGGTATTATTTACATCACATGCATGGCATGTGTTATCAATAATATAAGAAATGATGGCTTCAGTAAGACACAAGAAAGTTGAGCTCTGGTTAGTGTAGTTCAGTTGGTTGGAGCATAGTCCTTGAAACCAAAAGGTTGCAAGTTTGATACCTGGTCAGAGCACAAAACTAGGCTGCAGATTCAGTCCCCAGTCAGGTGCATGCAAGAGGCAGCAGATTGATGTTTTTTTCTCACATCGATGTTTCTCTCCCTGTTTCTCTCCCTCCCCCTCTCTAAAAGAGATAAAAAAATATCCTCAGGTGAGGATTTTTTAAAAAATTTGACTATTTCATTAAATTAGATAAAATATTTTGATAAGATAGTGTTAACTGGTCAATATATAATGAATGTTCAGCATATAGTAGTACTCTATGCTAGAATACAAAAAATTCATTTTCACCTTATAATTCTCATATTTCCACTTCCCCATTTTTTTAAACCTAAAAATTTTCGTTTTTCATTCTAAATCCTACTGTATTATTTGTGTATGCACAACCTGCTCAAATCCCTTGCAGATAGAGGCTCAGTATTAAGAAAAATATATAATAAATAAATAATATTTTCGATTTCTTCAAAAAATTTTTCTAAAATAAGTATTGATCTTGTGAAATGGGTGTGTCGTGGAGAATAATTTGGCACTTTCTAACTTAAATACAGAGAAGTGTTCTCAGGAGAAGGTCAGGAGCATTGTGTGAGGACACTAATGGGAACTATTTAAGCACTTTTTGCTTTCAAAGTACTTTTCCCAATCAATATGGAATATGCAGGTTGACATTTCCACTCTAACTCATGGCAGAAATAGTACAGATGGCAAGAGGACTTTAAAAAAATCAGTGGAAAAAAGGCACAGGAAGGAGGCAGAGTTAGGAGAAGCATATCCTATTTCATCAAGTTATTTTAAAAAATCTCAAATATTGAAAAGAAGGATGCATTGACCTTCACAGGTAAAACCAAGGCCCTAGATGCTTTCATGTTTTAAAGATTTTATTTATTTATTTATTTATTTTTAGAGGGGGGAAGAAGGAAGAAAGGGAAGCATTGATGATGTGTGAAAGAACCATGGATCAGTTGTGTTGTTCACACCCCACAACTGGGGACCTTGCCCACAACCCAGGCATGTGCCCTGACTGAGAATCTTACCAATGACATTTCAGTTTGCAGGCTGACACTCAATCCACTGAGCCACACCAGGCAGAGAAGCCTTGGATACTTCTTAAAGTACACTTTACATCAAAGAGTATTAAGAATTAAAACATATTTTTACCAAATTATGTACTATATAATTCAGTTACCTACAGGATAATGACAAAAAAATTACATCAACCCAAACAAATCTTTCATGTTCAAATATACTATGAGACTCAATGCTGTACTTTAATTAGGCTAATTTGAAAAATATAACAGTATGGTTACACAGGTATACAGACATATGCCCAAACTCATCATATTGTATACATCAATTGTGTGCATTTTTATATACCACTTATATTACAACACAGCTAGAGAAAAATAATTAGAGTAATTATTTGATAATTATATGAAACAACTAGCATATTTTAATGTTTTTCTAAGCATCTTACAATATTTAGATGATTTGTTTCATAAGAATTGCTAACGATGGCCCTGACTGGTGTGGCTCAGTTGATTGGATGTTGTCCCACAAAGCAAAAGGTCACCAGTTAGATTCCAGGTCAGGTTACTTCCCAGACTTGTGGTTCAGTCCCATGTTGGGGCATGTACAAGAAGCAACCAATCAATGTTCCTCTCACACTGATGTTTCTGTCCCTCTACTTGTCCTTCCTTTCCCTTCTCTCTAAAAATAAATAAATAAAAACTCTTAAAAAATTAATTACTACAGAGTCATTATTTCTTATAGCTCCCATCATATTTATAAATATCCAATAAAAAAGTGTTTCATCAACATAGTTCACACACCTTTAGATTTTTCAAGTTTCTTATTTTGACAATTCTGAAATGTATTTCCTATTTCCAAAATACATAAATATGACATTGGACAGCACACTGGTCCAGCTAGCTAAGTCTTTATTATTCACCAAAGTATCTCTAAAATAGTCTTTAACAGTTTTATAGGAAAATAAATAATGGAATAAGGTTTAAGTATCTAGAAAGTTAATATCAAAGAACAATTAAAAGGAAGGTTTATAAGGAATATCATGCCAATTAGCTAGTCAAAAAAATGATTATTCAGCACCAACTAAGTACAAGGCAGTCTGCTATAAATGCAGAACAAGAAACAATTAAGACACGGTTTTTACTTGGAGTTCACCATACAGTGATTCCTCACCTATCACAGGAGTTACATTCCAGAGATGCCACGATAGGTGAAAATCCATGAAGTAGTGGTATTATATTTATTTTATTATTTATATATATTTTAAGGCTTTATAAACCCTTCCCACATTCCTATAAACATTTCCCACACTCCTATAAACACTTCATATGCTCTTAAGCACTTTCTACACTCTTAAACCTACATAATTTTAACAACATATAAAATCCTATATGGGTACTCACCTTTGAAGTATACAGTCATCTCTTGCTAGATTGCAGTCTACTTATTGAGACTTCACTGTATCGTGGGTTTGTGTGAAGCCTCAATTTGTGTTAAAATCAAAATTTAGGTACATAATTAAAAACAATTATGTGTCATAAATTTTATGATGGACATAATAATTATGGAAACATAGGAAAATATTTGCTAATTTTTGCTGGGTCTACCTTTTTTTCTCTGTAAAGTGAGAGAACTGTCATAAGTCTTTTAGGCCTCTTCAGAGTCTAACACAGGGGTGTTAGACTCTGGGTTAGAACCTTTTGGCATCTCTGGGCCACACTGGAAGAAGAGTTTTCTTGGGCCACACATTAAGTAGACAAACACTAAATGAAACTGATGAACAAAAACAGTGCATAATTTTCATGATATCCACCACCACAGATAAGCAAAAAAGTCCTCACATAATAACCTTAATTATGGACTGGCCCTTCAATAATCTTTTAAAACCCTTCAGCAGGTCCCAAGTTTGTGATCACTAATACAGAAAATGTACATATTTAATAATAAAACATCATTGATTTTTAAAATATCTTTATTATAAAACTAAAAGAAAAGAGGATAACATAAAACTAATGGGATGCTTGTAATTGTATTTGAGAAAATAGTGCATCAATATCTGGTTTGATGAAAGTAGCTGTAATTCTGAGTGAGTACTGGAGTACTCAGGTGCTCAGATATTGTGTTTCTAATTTTACTCTTAATGTGTTTTATTTTTGAAAATAGTTGCTCGCAAATGTACATGCTGCCAAATAGTGACAACATGAATAAGGCATGGTTGTAAGCAAGGGATATTTGTCTCCTGGAAGATAGGACCTATAAAAGTCCAGTAAGTGGGCATGATCAAATTTTTCAAGTTGAATGTCAGATTGTAGCTCTATGCATCCTATTTGAAAATTAGCAGGTAACATATTTATGTCAACTGAAAATGGAATTGCAAATATAGCAAAATATTGATTATTTTCCTGGAAATCTTGAAATCTGTTTTCAACTCTTGTATCAAATACAAAAGCAAGGCTGCATATTTTTTACTTTTCACAGGACTGTGTTTAGCCAATGTGTCAAAATGCATAAAATTGGGGACTGATTGTAAAGCATGGTGGGAGATATGTAGGGTGCCACCAAGGTGACACAGTACCTTTAATAATCAAACAAAAATGTTTATCTGACTTCTAAATAACATTAAACACTTAACATTGCAGTGGTAGGTTATAATATTATTGTTAGTCACTACCTCGCTAAGTCACCACAAGCACATGTAATGTCCGATGGTGTCAATTCTATTATCTGCGCTTGGAACACACTGGAAGCCACACACTACTGTAAAACTGAAGCCATGCATGTGTACAAATAGCGAGAACATACGTATGTTTATTTTATGTGACATTGTGACACATAATCACAAAAAAACTCAATATTTTAAGTAAATTCACAGTTTTGTGTTGGGCCACATTCATACCCACCCTGGGCTGCATGTGACCCATGAGCAGTGGGTTGGACATCCCTGGTCTAACATTTTGTGACTCGATGTTTATTTGAAAATTTCTTTTGGAGTTCCAGCCAAGATGGAGACAGAGATAGAAACCTTTTGCTTCCTCACACAACCAAAAGGAGAATAACTACCAATCTAAAAACAATAAACAACCAGAACTCCCAGAAAATCAAACTGCATGGAAATCCAACAACCAAGGAATTAAATAAACAGTCAACCAGACTGGTAGGTGGACGGAGACAGGCAGACAGGCGAATGGAGAGACCCCAGGGCAAGGTGGCAGATCACCCAGGTAGGGCTGGCTGAATGGGAAACTGAGAGTCAGAGCTGACTATGGACTATGGCAGGGGTTGACACGGTTGGGGAAACTCCCAGTCTCACATGAGAGTTTGTTGGAAAGTGGGGCTAGAGCCCAGCAAGTGAGCTGCATTGTTCCCTCTCAGGCCCATCCCCCACAGGCAGCGCTGCAGCACAGCAAAGAGGGTTGCCCTGCCCTGGTGTATACCTAAGGCCCCGCCTTTTTACAACTTAACAGGTGTGCCAAGACAAAGAAATATGACCCAAATGAAAGAAAAGAGCAAAACTTCAGAGAAAGAAAAAAGTGACAAGGAGACAGCTGACTTATCTGATACAGAGTTCAAAACACGGGTAATCAAGATGCCCACAGAACAGCGTGAGCTTGGTCACAAAATGAAGGAACAAGTGAAGACGACCCAAAGTGAAATAAAGCAAAATATTCAGGAACCAACAGTGAAGGGAAGGAAACCAGGATTCAAAGCAACCATTTGGAACAAAAGGAAGAAATAAACATCCGACCAGAACAGAATGAAGAAACAAGAACTAAAAAAATGTGAAGATACACTTACAAACATCTGGACAACCTTAAACATTCCAATGTCCAAATTATATGTGTCAGAAGGAGAAGAGGAAGAGCAAGTAATGGAAGACTTATTTGAACAAATACTGAAGGAAAACTTCCCCAAACTGGCAAAGGAAATGGCCTTCCAAGAAGTCCAGGAAGCCCAGAGAGTCCTAAAGAAGTTGGACCCAAAGAGGAACACACCAAGGTACATATACCCAAGATTAAAGATAAAGAGATAGTCTTAAAAGCAGCAAGAGAAGGAGACAGTTATCTACAAAGGAATTCCCATTAGGCTATCAGCTGATTTCTCAAAAGAAACTTTACAGGCAAGAAGGGGCTGGAAAGAAGTATTTGAAGTCATGAAAGTTAAGGACCTGTATCCAAGATTACTCTATCCAGAAAAGCTAACATTTAAAATGGAAGGGCAGATAAAGTGCTTCCCAGAAAAGGTAAAGTTAAAGGAGTTGATCATCACCAAGCCCTTATTATATGAAATGTTAAAGGGACTTATCTAAGAAATTGAAGAGGATCAAAAACTATGAACAGTAAAATTACAACAAACTCACAACTATCAGCAACTGAACCTAAAAAAAAAAATACTAAGCAAACAACTAGAACAGGAACAGAATCAGAGAAATGGAAATCACATGGAGGGTTTTCATTGGGTGGAAGAATAGTGGAGGGGAAGTACAAGAAATAAGAAGCATAATTTGTAGATATAAAATAGATGGGGAGAGGTTACGAATGGTATAGAAAACAGGGAAACCAAAGAACTTACATGTACAACCCACGAACAAGAACTAAGGGTGGAAATGCTGGAGGGTTGGGGGGTGTAGGGTGAAAGGGGCATAAAGGGGGAAAACGGAGAAAACTGTAATAGCATAATCAATAAAATATACTTTAAAAATAAAAATTTATTTCACCTTTTTTAGCACAGAGCTGGAAGCTTTTTGCCTGTAGTAAGTTAAGTATTTGTGCAAGAAAATGCACAGACTTTTGAACAAATGCCTCAGTTCAATAAAACAAAGATATTTTCACTGATTAAAAACTGAGAAAGCAGAAAGTTATTAGCTTAAAAACAAGTTTTAATGTGATTTACTTTGCTTGATCTAGTATACCTAGCATGGTTGTGATTGATACTAACATCCTTTGACTAACAACAAATATATCTTATTAAAATTTGTTTAATCTGTCACCATCACATTCCAATTTAAAAATCAGGAGTGAAATCTCAGCTGAAAAAAAGAATAAATACTTACACATTATAACATGTTACAGTTGCCCTACACTGTTCCCTCCTTTTTGCCTTTTTGTCTCATATTTGTGTGACATGCATGCCTGTGAAAGTTGTGAAGATTAACTAAGACAAATCACACATGTAAAGCCTTCAATAAATAATAGCTCTTCTTACTATTGCCAAGATTAGCATTATTATGCATTTCATTTTTTTTTCTGCCATTCCTCACTCTCAAAGGTGGGTCCTACATGTAAATCTTCCCAAAGTATGGTGATATGTGAAGTAATGAGAGAAATTGAGAAGATTTGGGATGTGTACAGGGGAAAAATAATTAATTTAGTAGTCATGTATCTATATTAAAGTATATTTGAAAAGTCTATGACAAGCACATCAAACTAGTGACTTACCAGATGTTATAATTAAACAAATTTAAGTTCAAAATAGCAGTATATTTATAGAAGCACAGTTGTGCAAGTGATATGTAAATAGAGCAAAATTATGAAGATGGTACATGAACAACTGAAAGCATAACTGCTTTCACAACCTAAGGAGTGCAGAAGTAGTGTCACATTTTGAAAGGGGCAAGTCTCTCACCTACTAGATTATAAGTTCCTTCAGGAAAAATTCAGTCTTCATTGAGGTCAGTATATTAATATATACTCAACAACTGAATGCTGCATGGATTTGAAGATAAATGAAATGATGTGTGCACAAGTGTGTGTCTCTGTGTCTTCAATCAGAGCATTCCCCTTATTCAGATAGTACTTGATAGGAAAAAAAAATCATATAAAGGCTAATATGGAAAAGCTTTAAACTATAATTCATACCTTGTTTTATTCAATGCCAATAATTTCTTACTATAGTGAAAAACCTCCAAATATAAAACAATTTTTAGCAATGTTTAAAATGCAGTCCTGGTTGGTAAGGCTCAGTTGACTGAGTGTTGGTCTGCAAACCAAAAGGTCACCGGTTCAATTCCCAGTCAGGGCATGTCTAGGTTGTGGGCCAGGTCCCCAGTTGGGGATGTGCAGGAGGCAACCAATTGATGTTTCTATCACACATCCATGTTTTTCTCCCTCTTTGTCCCTCCCTTAACCTCTCTCTATAAAAAAGTAAGTAAATAAATAAATAAAAACTCTCAAATTACTAATGCACATGAGGAAACTTTTAGTCAATCACCCTTCACACTATTGGAAAAGTCCAAGCACATATAATATTCATGGAATTTTTGTTGAATAATCAATGTTGATATTATATCAAATAACCTAAGCTTCATAATCATATAAATTATAAACCTGATAGCCCCTTACCATTCAGAGAAGGTGGTTAGGGGAGCTAAAAATTAACAGAACCAGATGGAATTACAATTTCTGTATAAACTGTTACAATAGTATTACAATAAGAGCCTATTAATAGGAATGTCATAAACCTCTATTGCACATAGATGTTCAAAGCATGTGTACATTTCAAAAGCAAGGTAACACATTACCAATCATATGTATCATGGAACTGATTAGGAGATTTTAAGCATAGTCATTCTTACATGATTTTTTTGAGTTAGAGACATTTGTTGAACTTTTTGAGAAGTTCAGTGATACGTTTCCTGTATTTAGCATGAGAAGACCAACGTTAATATTAAGGTCAATTTTTTTTAATCTTACCACTGGGTTTGAGTACTTGTAAGACAAGATCCTTGAGACACTCAAAGTCAGTGCACCTTGAGACCCTGGAGACTGGTGCTCCCAGCAGCACTGCAGTGGTGGCTGTTGGGCAAGGTGGAGCCAGCAAGAGTGAGCTTTCCTCTTCATCCATAGCGAAACAGAAGAACCAGTCTTCCTGCATCATTAATTTTATATATTGAAATCTGTAAGTACATTTCTAGGTCTTTGAAAGCAGGAAACGTATGGTTCACTCTTATATTTCTAGAGCCTGGGTCAGTGCCTGACACATTATAGGTAATTAGTAAATATTTATTGAATGAGTAAATGAAGGAATTATAAATGTATAAATAATTGCTTCAGTCCCTAGAGATTTCCCTCAAGAAGGGGTTTGGGAAAGGAAATAAGAAAGAGAACTTCTGAGACCCAAAGTTAGGTCATTTATTTTGTGGCTTCTTCTACCTACCAGGTACAGAATGAGAGAGCCAAGCAGTGATCTCACCCATAGAACCTGCTGGGCTAGTCCAGTCAGCAAGTAAGGTGAGGCCGACCACTCATGTCAAACACAACAAACCTGGCTAATAGATTCCCAGAATTACATTGTGACTGCTCTCTCCAGCCAAATCTGCCCTGGTAAACTGGGTCTAATTATCCACAGTGGAATTTGGCCAGTTACACTGATATTATAATATGTTGAGAAATTTGAACTTTAACCTCACATAAATAAAATCACAAGAATCTGGAACACTCCGATTGTCTCTGGGTGATTTTTGAAATTTTTTTTTCAAAAGGAAAATGTTGCTTTGGAGTGTATAAATTTTGTTTTCAACTAGAGCGAAATGTAAGTCAAATTGATTCAATTTTTTAATGTAAAGTGTCTGCAAATATCTTTACTAAACTAATTTAAAATTATTGAATAATGATCTCAAAAATTTATGTTAGGTGCAGACAAAGGTACAAAATAAATAAGATACAGTCTCCAATGCTGTCTTTCTCAGTCATATTTCAACTAAAGTAGTTCAAAGTCAAATAAAATGTTCTTTTGCAATAAAATAAACTGAGCAATAGAATAAACTGAGGGTTTTTTTTTTCATATTTACAATAGAAGGTAACCATGTGCATCATCACATGTCCATGTAGTAGAATTGAACAAATTTTACTGTTCCTCTTAAGCAAATTTTCCTGGTAAGCAAAAATTGTCTCAAGGTTATACTTGTGTAGGTGGTATTCTCAAGCGTTCTGGGTATGACTGGGCAAAGTCCTCTCCATAAACAAAGTAGAGGTTAATCAGAGTTTTCTTCACTTTGAAAAATGGTTCACAGGAGTATCCCAACAGCTAGAGAGTTTCCATAGTGCATTAAACTTTGCTTTGCCTATATACAAGTCCTTGGGATCACATCTATCAAAGAGATTCATGAACACAGACGACATTTGTTCTTCTCATCACCACAGAACTGACTCATTTACTTTAATTTTCTTTTTTCTTTCCTCCCAATATGTTCTTTTTCTCTCGCATTGATGGACACAACTTTGTAACACGTCTTCTCCTTATCTCTATTTTATCTCTTAATACCATCAGCCTCTCTGATGTATTTGTTTTCATGGGAATTTCTGTCTTGGCACAGAGCTATTTAGTGAAGCCACAGGAGTGACTAAGAAAAGTTACAAAACTCCCTGGCTGGCGTAGCTCAGTGGATTGAGTGCAGGCTGCGAACCAAAGTGTCGCAGGTTCAATTCCCAGTCAGGGTACATGCCTGGGTTGCAGGCCATGACCCCCAGCAACCGCACATTGATGTTTCTCTCTCTCTCTCTTTCTCCCTCCCTTCCCTCTCTAAAAATAAATAAATAAAATCTTTGAAAAGTTACAAAACTGATTCTATTGGCAGGGAGGAATGATAGAAAGAATGCTGGGTTGAAATCAGAAAACCTGGGGATCACTTCTAGCACCAAGGTTTACCATGTGGCCTTGAAATTCAGGGAAACTCTTGAGTATGTCAGTTTTCTCATCTACATAATTGGCATGTTAATACTAGCCCTGTCTAATCAGACTGCAAGAGAGTTTTCTCTCACATTAATTTGTATGTCTCTGTCTCACATGAGATATGGTTGTCAATGATATTAGTTACCCAGTTGTAAAGGAGACACTCGAGCACACCACTGTCATCAGCCTTCTGTCTGCTCTTACCTCTCAGAGATATTTAGGAGTTCATTCCTCAGGGTACAAGAAATCCATACATATGAACAATTCTACCATCTTTATACCCTATCTAGTTTTGTGGCTTCATTAAAACTTCTCCCAGCCTGCTTTATTGACAGTCTGATGCCAGCCATAATCTCTTCAACCTATAAATATGACCCACACCCTCAGCTGCAATCTGGTTGTTTACCAGCATCTGGACTGAGCTAAAATTGAGTCAGGAGATGTCGCTCTGGAATCGGACTGGCCTGGGTTCTAACACAGGCATTGTAATGAAATAGCTGGACACCTTGAACTTGTTATTCAATTTCTCTGAAACTCCCATTTCTAACCTATATAAAGAAGGCCTAATATCTATACTGTAAAGGGATGAAGCTTTATTATAACCCAAGAGGTAAAAGTAATATACAATCCAAATATTGACTTTTAGAATTGTCTAAATATTTATAGTCTCAAAAAAAAAAAGAATTTTAAAGAGAGGCAGCTGTGTAATTAAAGTAAGATACACTTTGTGGTTTCTTTGAGCCATACCTCTCGATTAGATTATTAAATCTGCACTGGCACTATAATTAAACTTAGTAAGTACTTAATTATTTTTAATGAGTAAATAATTTAATGAATGAGTGAATGAATGAATTCTACCGAAGAGTTTAGAGAAGTATTGAATTTCACATCTCTCCTCTAGGTGGCGAACTGATACCTCCTACAGTTTATTGCATTTCCTATCTCCTCTACAATTGATGTGTGAAAACTGTATTTAAAAATTCCTAATTATGTCTGCCATAGTATAGAAGTAAGTAATCATAAGTGTATTTTCTCTCAAAGTTGTCTCTTTATTTTTATATCTTTAGTTTTTTTTTCAAAAGAAGTTTATAGAAAATCTTTAAGAAACAATTGTGTAAGTACTATAAAGAAACAGAATTGTGCCGTAGAGTTTACAAAGCACTTGTTCAAGCCCGCTTTGAGTACTTTCGATTTTCGTGGCCTACTCTAAGGAAAACTTTTTTTTTGCCCAAAGTTCATTATTATTTTCCTAGGATATGAATTTTCCCCCAAATATGGGAAAATAGTCTACTAACCATAAATTTTTTAAAAAACTAAGCCCCGAATCTATTTTTTTCTACAGGTTCACTATGACAGCAACAAGTAAAATTGAGTAAAAGCTTAATGCATTATTCTATAAATTGAGTATAGAAGAACAATCAAATACAATAAATCAATCTAATACCTTGCTTTAACTTTCCTTCAAACCATGTTATGAGTTCCCTAGATAACTTAAATAATACCCCTCAATCTCCACTTCCCTTTGTGATAATATAGTCTATATTTTTCTTATACAGGAAATGTGACTGGAAAAATATCTTGGAGGGCCATGAAAGCTGAAGGGCAAAGCTAAATCCCATCTAAAAGCACAAGGACCAAGACCAGCAAGAATTAAAGATGCCTGTCCTATTTTCAAAAGCAAAAGGAGATGAGCAAAAAGAACAATGACATGTTATAGCCCAAGAGCTAAAATTAAATGTGTGTAAACAATTCTTGTTCAAACTAGAAGCCAATATGACTAGGCAAACCAGGTGAAGAGTTCTTTCCTGCCAGAACATGCCAGGATGAGCGTCACCTCCCTCACGTTGAGACACGGCTAGCGATAGGAGTGAGAATACTGGAAAACCACAGAGGATTCTTAACTGAGCATGGCAGCTCTTAAATTCTACATTAAAGTATTGTATGTACCGAAAACCCATATTTCTTCTTTATCCCACCCAAAATGCTGAAAGTCAGTTGTTCAAATACAGGAATCCAAAAGAGAATTTCTAACATATAAAATTATTACTCTAACACACATTTCTTGGGTAACTACTGTGGGCATGGCCCTGTGGGAGAAGCCTTGAATAAACACTAAGATGAATAAGGCATGGTCCCTACCCTCAGAGGATCAAGGAAGTCAGACATGTATGCAAACAACTATATGAGAGTAATCAAAAAAAGAGAAAGAAATGAGCTCGAGCCAAATTGGTTTGTTGACATTAGCAAGAGTCACCTCTAAGTCCTATCCCATAGCTGGGTTAATAACAACTTGTTTGACCAGAATCCAACTGTGGTATTAATTATTTTTGCTGGATTTCAGATTAAACCTACACTACTGGTTCTCTGATGCAGCTAAATCATAGAAGACCTGAGGTAGACACAAACTTCTATAACACCTTTCCAAAGGTATTTGGGCTTGTTTTAAAAAGTCATTCTTGCCCTGGCTGGCAACCAATCAGTGCTTTTCTCACATCAATGTTTCTCTCTCACTTCCTTTCTCTCTAAAAGCAATGAAAAAATATCCTCAGGTGAGGACAAAAAAAAATTTTAACACCACATAAATAAATAAATAAATACTCATTCTCAAAGATATGCAAGGAGCCAGAGGAGTTATAGAAGAAACATCCATTAAATTAACTTATGATTCCTAATTTCATCATAAGCAAATATAAACCTTTCTAGGTAAACTAAGAAAGAAGCTAAATATTCATTAATGTGGAAGTGTAAATATAATATAGAATATGTCATATATTAACTTTAAAGATTGAGGTGGCACTAGCATAGAAATATCTCCATATGTATAGAAGTGAAACAGCCAGGAGGAACTATTTTAGGCTATTAATTAGCCCTGTCATTTGATGCAACTTAAACACCCTTTTTCTAAAGTTTGAGAATAGGCAGGAAATGGCACAAATATGTAAATAAAGTATGAAATATGCTGCACTCTTACCACTGTTATAATATCAGAGTTATAATGATTTAAAGTGAACTTTTTGTGAAATTTTTTGGTATTTGAATTAGTTATGTTACCTTTAAAAATATTCTGTCTTCAAGTATTGTGTTGAAGTATAGTAATAAAGATTTTTAATATTGCCCTTATATATTACTGTTGTTTTAGACCCTTTCTTTGTAGCCACTTTCACAAGCTTTATCTTCATGTTCAAAGCTTTAAATCTAATTAGCCCATGCATACTATAATCTCAATTGAAAAATAGAAAAGTGAACAGTGACCCAACTTCTATTATTATATCTTGCCTCCATATCAGCCCAAAGCACATCTGTTATCATTTGTCTTTACTCTTATAAGAAAGGAGAGAGAAAAGGAAAGGAGAGAAAGTGGTTCAAGAAAAAAGAGAAAAATACTGTCCAATCTTTCCAATAGCAGAAGTTGCAAGTTGTCTTTTAAATGTCTGTCAACATTTATAAGTCAAAAATTCAGGCCCAATTCTGGGGTTTCTGCTTTAATAATAATTGATACAATTTTCTCCTTTAGTAAAACAACCCTCTTTGAGAAAGGTCATGTCTGTAATGACTTAGGACCCTTAAATATGACCATAGCTTTCTCTCCTTCTAGGAAAAGAAAAGCCAGTCTCACTTGTATGAGCCAAATTCACCTCTAGATATAAGGCAGTTTGCCACAGAAAGAAAGGCAATATAGTTTGCACAGGATGTGGGGGTCAGCTCAGCAGCTCAAACCAGCTTTCCATAAAGACAAAGGCAAATATACAGAGAAGCAGCCACTACCTTGGGCCAACGTTACACAAGTAGAACAGGTGCATCCACCCCCCTCAGTGCCACAGCCAAAGCCAGACACACCCAGGCTCTTCCACCAGAGCTGGTCTTAATTCAAGTCAACAGAAGCTTGTTGCCATGGGTTTGGTGAGAGCTATTTTTCATACCAATCAACAGATGCACGATTACCCAATAGGGAAAATAAAGTAAAACAAACACATGTACCTATATCTATATAATGCATTTCAAAGGACTTAAAGTAGAGAAACTAGAACCAAGAGAGAATGCTATTAGTTCAATAAGTA